>NC_073625.1:27414166-28790833 GCF_029407905.1 Bubalus kerabau
TATTTGGCATAACTAATACAATTTTGTAAAGTTTAAAAATAAAATAAAATTAAAAAAAAAGTCTTAAACAGAAGACACTATCTGTGGAGATCTGGCTATCGAAGCACGGAAGACATAGATGCTGAGAGCACTGTGTGCTATGAAGCTAAAACTCATTCTGCAGAAACTCAGCTTCAAATTTAGTTCAGGAGTGATTTGCAATTACATTGCTTCCTCGTATTCTAAATGCATCAGAAGGGAAGTGACTTAGGTTGAGCAGCTGTAACAACATACCATATACATGGGCTTCCCTGTTGCTCAGCTGATAAAGAATCCGCCTGCAATGTGGGAGACCTGGGTTTGATCCCTGGGTTGGGAAGATCCCCTGGAGAAGGGAGCAGCTAACCACTCCAGTATGCTGGCCTGAAGAATCCCATGGACTGTATAGTCTATGGAGTTGCAAAGAGCTGGACACCACTGAGTGACTTTCACTTTCACTTGAACAACAGATGATTTTGGTTTCTAGTGAGCACTCTCTTCCTGACTTGCAGATGGCCACCTGCACAGCATCGTAACATGGCAGAAAAAGACTAAGTAAAATCTCTAATGACTCTTCTTATAAGTTCCATCAAACTTAGTTATTCCCCAAATACCACATCTCTCATAACATCACAGTTGGGCTTGGAGCTTCAACATGTGAATTTTGGAGGAACAATTCAGTCCCCAGCAGGAAGGCATCCCAAATTCTAATTCACATGTTTTTTTTACTTTCCAAACTATTCAACACCAAACTAAAGAAGAGATTATGAACGGTTCTATCATGGAGTGTCCCAACTGTAGCTCATGATTGGGCAAAATCTTAGTTAAAAGTCATGTGATGTTTAATGTAACAAAAACTACTTTTAGTAAAGCACAAAAGGAAATCAATACTAGGATTCCTATCTTTCATTTTGATCTATGATGAATAAAAAAACCCAGCACATTTTCCATCAAGATAGCACTCTCAAAGAAAGTACTTTGTACTTGTCATTACCTAATTCTCCTTGAGGGAAAAATTGAAGCTGCTTCGTTATCAGAGTCATTCTCCATTTGCCTTCGGAACAAAAGGTTTTTAATAAAAGATTTGCTTCTTCTTCACAAATACAGAGTCAGAAATTTATCTTGAGGTTCTACTCTATTTTTTTAGCTCTCTGTGAACCCTACAGGAAGTGGGGTTATTTGCAACATGTATCCCCTGACTGAACAACCAAAGAAAGTTTTAGTTGAGATGCCATCCAGCATATTTGCTGAGGGAGCTGCATGGATGGGGAAGAAACAAACCCTGTCTTGGGTTTCATTTCCTAAGAGAAACATAGAGAAAGGCCCTCCCCTCCATGAAGACACCAAAAGAGCTGGAATTGGATAGGATGTGTGTCAATGCACCATGTTTAAAAACATGAAATTTTGGCAGCTTCCTTTCCTGGACTAGTGGGGGGAAAAAAAAAGATAAGTAGATTAATAATATGTTTGATATAAGTCCAAATATGCCTTTGTAAGAAATTACCCATTGCAGAGTATATTTAATTAAATGAAGAAATTTAAAATACAGATTTTTTCTTTTGGGCAATCAGAGCAAACACAACAAAGAACAACCCACTCAGGGACTGTTAGATTATATGCTGTCATTCAAAGCGATTAACAATAGACGTATTTAGAAGAAAAGCTTTGTCTGTGTCAGACAAGAAACATATTGGGCTTTTTCTTTTTCTTTTCAAACATCACTTATAGATTTATTAGCCGTGAAATGTTGAAACAGTTTCAGAAATCCTCCAAGCAGAATATCTTGTATGGGAAGTAGCACATAGTAGGCATTTCATTATTTTGGCTTTCTTCCGTGATTGGGACAAGTCTGAGGAAGAGGCAGAGAGAAAGACATGGGAAGAAGAAAAGCGTGAATGGCCAAGCTTCTTTGCTATTTTTATATTATAGAAAATATTATACTTCATTATATTATCTCATATCATATCATATACTTACTTCTTTACTACAAATCACTTCCCAGGCTAGCCCTTTCCATGGAGTCAAGAGCTGATCCATGGAGTCTTATACATTTACTGGAGCAGTCATTTCACTTACAGATTTGATACCCTCTCTTGAGAGGCAGAGCACTCTATATCAAAAGTCTGAAAAGACTTAAGGTTAATGAACTTATGGTATGACTTGCTCTGAGAGTAGATGTGTATACATACATACATGTACATATAGGTGTGTACATATATTACATGCACACACACACATACACCAATATAACAATATTTTAAATATATTTATTTATTTATTTGGCTGCACTGGTCTTAGTCGCGGCATGCAAACTCTTAGTTGAGGCATGCGGGATCTAATTCCCTGACCAGGAATCAAACCTGGGCTTCCTGCATTGGAAGCCCAGCGTCTTGGTCACTGGACCACCAGGGAAATCCAAATGTAACAATTTTATAATATCCAACTACTTGCATTTCAAAGAAAAAAAACCTGATATATCCTCTCTATTTTTAGTATAGCTTTATTTCATTGCTAGGCTTTTGGAGTTCTTGGGAAATAGAATTTAATTTTTCAATAGATCTTTAAAAAAGCTGTTTAAATAATTTCCCAAACTCATGTTGTTATATATGTAAATATTTGTAAGAATCAGAGTGTATTTTCTTTCCATTAGTGAGCTGTGAATACCAAAACTCACTGCTCTACCAGTTATTAATATTTTTCATTCTTCTTAAAAATCTATTATGGGCCTTTTTCTTTTGATCCTGTAATAATATTAACAATGGCAAACCCATTTGTTCAGTGTTGCTTTACTGAATGTAAACACTAAATTAAAAATACAATACTTTCCTTGCAGTCAAGTGGTTATACTATATTATCTATCCTATCAAAATCTTTGCCTTCCAACTCAGAGGATGAGAGTTTGATCCCTGGTTGGGGAAGTAAGATCCCACAAGCCTCACAGCAAAAAAAAAAAACAAAACAAAACATTTTTTTTTTAAAGATGCAATATTATAACAAATTCAGTGAAGAATTTTTTTTTAATGGTCCATGTCAAAAAAAAATCTCTAAAAAAAGCAATTAAGAAAAGTACTAAGATATATATATATATATATATATATATATATATATATATATTTAAAAATACAGTGACTCTGCTGTTTCCAGTACAGAGAAGCATGCTGCAATAGATACTGTCTTTGACATACGCAAGTACCACAATACTATGCTCTCGCCTGGATAGTTAAATCTGAGTGTTCAGCAGAAGAAACACATTTATTCTTAACAACTCTGTTTTTCAGAGAACTGTACATCAGACAAAAGCATTTTCTTTAAAATTTCTTTTAGATGAAGGTGTATGTGCATATGAATGGTGCGCTTTTGCAAGTTGCCAAAGAAACTATGAAATTTATTCACTACTACAGATAAAATCATCCTAGTGTTAGTTAGAGTTTCACCTTTATCCTGAAATTGTAGAACTTCTGAGATAAAAATAGGCACCCAGTAAACCTGAGTGTGAAATTTGCTTTTAAAAATATATTCAATGTCTGTATTATCAAAGTTTGATATAATTTGAGTTAACTCCTGAAGGACCATTTTCCCAAAATATTTTGGCACCATTGTTCCATTGTAAATAAAAGAGCTCACCTAATTAACAGAGGGGATGGGACAATTTCTGAAACAAGTGTGAAAAGCAAGTGTATGCTTTCCCTAAATAGAACATGTATCGTTTAAACAAAATGTCTCTGTTGATCGGATATTATAGCATTTGATTTGCTTCACACTGTGAGGCAAATCTGGAGATCCATTCAAAATCAACATGAAGGTTTGTAAAGCAGTTTGTGGTCTGCAGTAAACAGTGCTGGGTTGATCTCTAAATAAGAAAAAACGTTGCCCCTGGGGACAAGAAGTACAGGATACCGCACAGACAATATCCTGTTTTTCTCTGCATTTCCCAGTGGGTGCACGTTTTAATAAACTAGCCTAGCACTGGCATCAATGCCACAGTGCTTGCATTCATTAACTCATCTCTCTTCTAGCTTTGCTTTTCTAACACTTATATGGTTGGGCTAACATATCTGTTTTGGTTTTCCAAAATGTGTGTATTTTTAGTCCACTCTCAAAAGATGGAGGGATGGTTTTCCCTCAGTCTCCTGATTCAGCAAACACACTCCCCATTGGCTTGTGCGAGCCTGGGAGGGAACACAGAGGAGGTTACTGCTGTTCATTACTGAGCTGTCATGTAAACTGCTTATTTAAATTGCTCTTGACTTTCCAAATAATATCTCTCTTAAAAATAGCTATTTACTTTCTGTAGTGCTGGCTTGTGCTACTATATATTTTAGTTTTTATCTTTTCATCATTTACTCACAAGGCTACCCATCATCTGAAATAACATTAATCAGACAAAAACTTGTCTAAAGAGTGACTGTCTCTGTATATGGACACTGGTAAGCTAGCTGACTGGATTTCCTCAGAGGTGTGTGCACTTCACTCTAAAACGTTGTTTTAGCTTAAGTACATAATGGCAAGTTTAAATCAGAAAAAAAAAAAAAAAGACTTGATCCTTTAACCCTACATTTCCTTATATGGATTACTCATGTTAAGACACATAAGATGCTATTGGCTATATTTAAAGAAATCTGGTGATTTTATAACTGAAGTTGTTCTTTTTAAATTTGTATCGGTGAATCTTTAATCTATTGCTGAAAATTTCAGGCTCAGGAGAGATTTAGTCATAACATGGGGTTACCAACTTTTACTGTGTTCTGATTAATTTCACAAATAGAATTTGAAGAATCCAAAGTTTAATAAATTTTGGCCATAATTCCCTACTGAGTAAATCTGGTGGAGCTGTTTCTACTTCTCCAAGGCTCGGCTTAATGTCCTTTGGCAAATAGCCTACTCTTGTCGATATGCCAGTTGGAACATGAGAGTGGGGCCCATTATCCTTTTTTGCTAACATGTTATTATATCATTTGACATAAGTCCCAGGCACAACACACACTGCAGTTCACCCACTCGGGATCAGTGAGGCCATCTTCTACAAAATAAAGTCAAGGATGATGTATATGTGTGCTCAATATGCTATGCTGTTCCCTTCAGACTTGTACTTCAGAGTATCTTAGACACTGCTGCTGCTGCTAAGTCACTTCAGTCATGTCCGACTCCGTGCGACCCCATAGACGGCAGCCCACCAGGCTCCCCCGTCCCTGGGATTCTCCAGGCAAGAACACTGGAGTGGGTTGCCATTTCCTTCTCCAATGCATGAACGTGAAAAGTGAAAGGGAAGTTGCTCAGTCGTGTCCGACTCTTCGCGACCCCATGGGCTGCAGCCTACCAGGCTCCTCCGTGACATGTGCCAAATCAAGTTAAAGATACCACTCCTGTTCACAGCGTATGCCACGTACATGTCTTTACTTCCTAGTTTCAAGTAGAAGCTACTAGTAGGTTCAAAGACTGTCAGTCCCGAAACAGCATTCATATCCCTCAAAGGATCTATTGTTTATTTTTCAGTAAAGAGGCAGGGAAATAGCATTCAATGAATCCCGCCAAGTCTGACATTAACCTAGCTATCTAGAAGGGGTGCTGGTTTCTTAGGAAATATTATGGTATAGTATAGTGGTAAGAATGTGGTTGAGAAGATTATGGAACTAGATTCCCAAGTTTGAATCCTGGTCCTAGTACTTGACTGATGCTTAATTATGGATCCATTACCTAAATTCTTTCCTTAACTGTGAAATGGAACTAGTGCTCTTGCCAGCATCAAATGATTATGAAAGGAATTAAATAAATTGGTGTATATAAAATGCTCAAAGCAGGGCTTGCCACAGGGGAAGTACACAATAAATGTTAGATGCTATTGTTGCTATTTATACCATTGTTATTGTCATTATGATTATTTAAGGTAAAGTGACTTTTATTGCACAGATGTGTGCAGTTTCATTTAAGTGTCTTCAAGTTGCATGGTCACTCTGAAAACGGCATTCTCAAAAGAAGTTGAAGTTCTGAGAAGGTGGGACAAATTGAGGGAGTAGCATTGACTTATATCACTAGCATATGTAGAACAGACAGCTAGTGGGAAGCTGCTACACAGCACAGGGAGCTCAGCTCAGTGCTCTGTGATGACCGAGAGGAGTGGAACTGGAGTAGGAGGCGGGAGGGAGGCTGAAGAGGGAGGGATATGTGTATACTTATAGCCGATTTGCGTTATCAGAGACTAACACAGCATTGTAAAGCCATTATCCTCCAATTAAAATTTTTTAAAATAAGACATTCTCCCCCAAGTTCTGATTTTAGCATTGATTTCATGGTTATATTCTCAGACTCACAATGGCCCCTATCTCTTTGAATTTTATTACTTATAGCATATTCCAAAGAATCAGATGATCATGGTTGAAGTACATTCTTGGCAAGACATAAAAGCAAAGCTTTTACTCTGAGGTGAAGCTGAATGAATACCGCAGCTTAAGTCTCAAATCTTATATACTTGCCCCTCCCAATGGAATCTTAATAAAATGAGCATTTTACATGGACCAAACTTTGCAAACAGTCTATAAAGCAGCGCAGTCCAATCAGCAAAAATTTGTTTTAAGAGGCATTCCGATACTTAAATGGTGCTTCTAGGAAAAGGTCAGTAAAACACACAGCAACATTTCTTAAAAGTACTTTTTTTTTCTTCCCACTGCTCTTCCCCGTTCTTATTCTCTTACCCTTCGCTTTCCCCTTCCTTTCTAATGTAGACTGACTTAAATTCTCACATTAAGGAACCAGATTGATCAAAACCTAATTCTTTCAGTCAGCGAGTGCATGTGTGCGTGTGTGCGTGTAGGTGCTGGGAGTAGAGGAGACGGGTATTTACACGTGTTAATAAATTTGGTCCCGAAATAAACTTGGCAAATCATCAAAGGTAACATAAAACCAGGGAATGTATTGTAAATATCCATAAAACAGCTATTTTGAAACATAAGAAAGAGTCAGTTATTCAAGATATTTTGAGCACTTACTATGTGTTAGAAATCAGGAATGTTTTATTCTTTTTTTTTTCAATTAGGTTAGTGGGAGAAACACACAAGCAAAGCGACATCAATTTAATGATAGAACTATGTACCAGGTGATATCAAAGTGTGAGTCCAATGCCAGGTAGAGGAAGGGGTCTGTTTCCTTCAGGTAGCGTGGCAGAGGAGGGAGAAAGTCCTCCTTGAGAAGGTGACACTGAAAGTAACCATCTCTGTTGTTTATTTCAGGTTGTTATTCTCTCCTGTTCTCAGAGATAGTTACTTTTATTTGGTATGGGTTGTAATATTCTGTTACACTTTTTCGTTTTGTTTTTTGACCTTTTAACTCTGTCACAGTATATTGTTTGCTCATATTATTATTTTAATTTCTTAAAAAATTTCCTAAAAGGAGCTTATTTTTCATAAGCAGGATTTATATATGGTTGTCTAAACATATGATACTGTAACACAATATTACCCTCAAAATCACATTACAGATTAAGTGAGGCTCCTTGGGTAGACAAAGACATTAAGTCATCATGTATGACCTTGTTTCTAAAGGAAAACCTACTATGAATTCAAGAAGATTCAAGCCACAGTCTAGAATGTCATCTTAATGTCATGTTCTCTCTTTGCATAATGCTAATTACCCTGTACAAAGAGCCTGTGTTTGGTTTACTTTCTATGATGTTTAGAAACATAAAACCTGCTGGTTTTATCCAAAATACATAGTTGCATATTTTCTTATATTTTCTATTTAATGTGTTGAAATTAAAAATATTAGTTAATGCTGCTGGTTATTAGTTAGATGTCATATTTGTTTTGTCCTCTATGCCCTAATCATTTCTTAAGCTGGTTTTAGGTTTATTTTCTTACTTTGAGCTGTGAATGGTGAGGGAAATGAATTGGTGCAGATGAAATCTAATCACAGATAATACAACTGCTGTTAATTAAATGGTCAAGTAAGCCTCAAGCAAAATGAGAGACTACTTGCAGCAAAAATGGAACTTTAAAACATGCTGACATTAAAAGGAAAAAAGGGATATAAATTCATTCAAAAAGTACAGCAAAGAAAACCCTAAATGTTGGTACTAGAGTGGGTAGCAATTAGCTTCTCGGGGTGGGGGGGGGGGTCTTCCTGACCCAGGAATTTAACCCCGGTCTCCCACATTACAGGCAGATTCTTTACCATCTGAGCCACTGGGAAATCCCAAATGTTTTCTAACAAGCTCAAAAAGGATAGAAGCAAATCCTTCAAACTTTACGGTGCTATTCTTTCAAAAATTACCAACTGCGCTTGCAAAACACATATCACGGTTTATAAATTCTTGCAAATTTTGCATTTTCCCAAACTCATTAAAAGAAATACCTGAACAAATAAATATAAAATTTCAAATTGTATTGTTACTATGAAATTTTTTAAAAGATTAAAAAGGACTTTAAGAAAGTGTCATCTCATAAAAGTTTTCCATGACCCCCCCAAACTGAAATTTAACTTTTCCTATTAAGATCTCTATCAATCTTTCTCTTTTATAATACATTTAAGAGTTAGATATTTCCTGTTTGTTTACTTTTAATGGGTATCACAAGAATGTTAACTCCGTAGGACAGGAAATAATCTCTTGTATTTAGCTTTAAATGTCCACCACTAGAAAATGCCTGATACATAGTTGGGGATCAGTCAGAATTTACTGAAGAGTGAGATGGAGAAGCTCTATACAGTCAACAAAAACAAGACTGGGATTTGACTGTGGCTCAGATCATGAAATTCTCATGTCAAATTCAGACTTAAATTGAAGAAAGTAGGGAAAATCACTAGACCATTCAGGTATGACCTAAATCAAATCCCTTATGATTATACAGTGGAAGTGACAAATAAATTCAAGGGATTAAATCTGATAGAATACCTGAAGAACTATGGACGGAGGTTCGTGACATTGTTCAGGAGGCAGGGATCAAGACCATCCCCAAGAAAAAGAAATGCAAAAATCCAAAATGGCTGTCTGAGGAGGCTTTACAAATAACTAAGAAAAGAAGAGAAGCAAAAGGCAAAGGATAAAAGGAAAGACATACCCATTTAAATGCACAGTTCCAAAGAATAGCAAAGAGAGATAAGAAAGCCTTCCTCAGTGATCAATGCAAAGAAATAGAGGAAAACAATAGAATGGAAAAGACTAGAGATCTCTTCAAGAGAATTAGAGATACCAAGGAAACATTTCATGCAAACATGGGCAAAATAAAGGACAGAAATGGTATGGACCTAACAGAAGATATTAAGAAGAGGTGGCAAGAATACACAGAAGAACTATACAAAAAAGATCTTCATGACCCAGATAACCCCGATGGTGTGTGATCACTCACCTTAGAACCAGACATCCTAGAATGCTGTCAAGTGGGCTGTAGGAAGCATTGCTACAAACAAAGCTGATAGAGGTGATGGAATTCCAGTTGAGCTATTTCAAATCCTAAAAGATGATGCTGTGAAAGTGCTGCACTCAATATGCCAGCAAATTTGGAAAACTCAGCAGTGGCCACAGGACTGGAAAAGGTTAGTTTTCATTCCAATCCCAAAGAAAGGCAATGCCAAAGAATGTTGAAACTACCACACAATTGTCCTCATCTCACACGCTAGTAAAGTAATGCTCAAAATTCTCCAAGCTGGGCTTCAGCAATATGTGAACCTTGAACTTCCAGATGTTCAAGCTGGTTTTAGAAAAGGCAGAGGAACCAGAGATCATATTGACAACATCCTCTGGATCATCTAAAAAGCAAGAAAGTTCCAGAAAAACATCTACTTCTGCTTTATTGATTATGCCAAAGCCTTTGACTGTGGATCACAACAAATTCTGTAGAAAATTCTTAAAAAGATGGCAATACTAGACCACCTTTCCTGCCTCCTAAGAAATCTGTATGCAGGTCAAGAAGTAACAGTTAGAACTGGACATGGAACAACAGACTGGTTCCAAATTGGGAAAGAAGTGCATAAAGGCTGAATATTGTCACCCTGCTTATTTAACTTATATGCAGTGTACATCATGTGAAACATTGGGCTGGATGAAGCACAAGCTGGAATCAAGATTGCTGGGAGAAATATCAATAACCTCAGATAGGCAGATGGCACCACCCTTATGGCAGAAAGTGAAGAACAACTAAAGAGCCTCTTGAAAGTAAAAGAGGAGGATGAAAAAGTTGGCTTAAAATTCAACATTCAGAAAACAGAGATCATGGCATCTGGTCCCATCACTTCATGGCAAATAGATGAAGAAATAACAGACACAGTGACAGATTTTATTTTCTTGGGCTCCAAAATCACTGCAGATGGTGACTGAAGCCATGAAATTAAAAGATGCTTGCTCTTTGGAACAAGAGCTATGACCATCTTGGACAGCATACTAAAAAGCAGAGGCATTACTTTGCCAACAAAGGTCCATCTAGTCAAAGCTATGGTTTTTCCAGTAGTCATGTACGGATGTGAGAAATGGACTATAAAGAAACCTAAGTGCTGAAGAATTGATGCTGTTGAACTGTGGTGTTGGAGAAGACTCTTTTTTTTATTGATGCATAAATTTATTCATTCATTAATTCATTCCATTTAATTCCAAACAGACTCAATGACTTTATTTTACTCAGTGGATTATAATCTATTATTTCTGTTATAATTTAAGTACTTTTTTAATTTTGATGATCAAATTTTCCCAGATTGTCCAATGGGATCCCCTTCAAGCTGGCTCCTGTGTCATTTTAATCATTTCCATTGTTTTTGGGGTCCTTCTTGTTGTCCATGAAGATGCTCTAGGCTCATTTTGTGCACCCCAGGCATGGAGCCATCCACATCAGGAGAAGACTCTTGAGCATCCCTTGGACTGCCAGGAGATCCAACTATTACATCCTAAAGGAAATCACTCCTGAGTATTCATTGGAAGGACTGATGCTGAAGTTGAAACTCCAATATTTTGGCCACCTGATGAGAAGAACTGACTCATTGGAAAAGACCCAGATTCTGGGAAAGGTTGAGAGCAAGAGGAGAAGATGACAACAGAGGACGAGACGGTTGGATGGCATCACTGACTCGATGGACATGAGTTTGAGCAAGCTCCGGGAGTTGGTGATGGGCAGGGAAGCCAGGCGTGCTGCAGTTCATGCAGCCGCAAAGACTTGGACACGACTGAGCAACTGAACCGAACTGAATTCAGTGGACACTGGGAGCCTTCTAAAGTCTGTATATAGTGTCATTTAAATAATAAAAAGTGAGTATAGTGGTTTTGGATTCTAAAAGTTGTGACAGAAGATTATCTATAGGAAGAAACTAGAGGGTCTAGATTTTTTATAGATAGAGATGTTAGACTTCAGTGTTAGAAGACAATCAGCAGAAATCATGGAATAATAAAATTTCCAGGCGAAACTAGTACATCTGCTCCTTAGAAATGAGTCTAATACCCACTGAGATTTTGATGAGTCTGCTTAGAGAAGAAAGGGGATTTAATTTGTTTTATACACATATTATAAAATTTGTAGGTCGTTTTTAGGGATGCCAGTGTAATTGACCTCACTTTCAGAGAAATTCCTCACCAAAAAAAAAATAGTAATCTAATAACTAAAGCATTGATAAAAATGTAAATTTTTTTAAGAGTTTCATATGAGAAAACAAGGGAAGCATATGGCATCTCATATCACAAAGCATCCCAAACATGCCTGTTGTTTTGTGTTTTTTTCTCTTGTTTATAAGATTTCCTCACAACTTTAAATCTGACACAAATTTCTCTATCCTCTCCTCCGTTGGAAAGTGTTTTTTCTTCTTTGATCCTTATTCTTATCCTCTTACAGACATCTCCTACCTAAATTTTTTACTGTCAGTCCTCTCTAAGCCTTTCTAATTATTCTTTTTCTTGTATTAATGTGGATAAACTCAGCCATTTTTTACTACTTCACTTTTCATCTTCACCTGTCACCTCACTTAACAAAATGGTTTTCCTCACAATTCATCCTTTTTTAAAGGCATGGGGGAAAGGAAAAGGGAATTATAAATGGCTAGCAAAATAATTTAAATGCTTTACCACCATATTAGAAAACCACATATATTATAGTAAGTGTCCTAGAGGGAATAATCAGCAAGCTCTCCTTGGAATCTCTAAATGCTGAACGTCTATTGCTGGAAAATAGAGCAAAAAGATTCTTTGCGTGAGGGCCCCTAAGTCTGGTTGGAACATTTACAGAGGACTTTTTGATTGATAGGTGTGTGCTTAAGGTATGAGGCTAAGATTTTTTGTAAGTTAAAAGACTCCCCCCCCCACCTTCTTTAGAGAAAAAAATAGGGGGCGATAATTGTGTTTGGACTGCAAGAGATGAAACCAATCAATCCTAAAGGAAATCAGTCCTGAATATTCACTGGAAGGACTGATGCTGAAGCTGAAACTCCAAAACTTTGGCCACCTGCTGCGAAGAACTGATTCATTGGAAAGACCCTGATGCTGGGAAAGACTGAAGGCAGAAGAAGGGGATGACAGAGGATGAGATGGTTGGATGGCATCACCAACTCGATGAGTTTGAGCAAGCTCCAGGAGTTGGTGATGGACGGGAGGCCTGGCATGCTGCAGTCCATGGGGTTGCAAAGAGTCAGACATGATTGAGTGACTGAACTAAATTGAATTGTGGTTGATTTTTAGTTGGTTAAAGGGATGAACAGTTTTCATTGTGACACTGAGTAGAGTCAAATGAGATAAAAGAGGAACTTAGTTGGCCACACATTCTTGAGAAAGTTGGTTTAAATACTGGAGTGGCCATGATACTCTTTAAGATCTTAAGATTTAGTCAGTGCCGAGGGGACCCAGTCCCCTTGTGTTAGTGAGAGAATTGAAAACAGTTCCAGGAGAGGTACACCAGCACCTCTGTTAGTCTGTTCGGCTGCTGTAATAAATAGCTCAGACTGAGTAGCTTATAAACAATGGAAAATTACTGTTCACAGTTCTGGAAGCTGGGAGTCTGAGGCCACGAGGCCAGCATGGCTGGTGAGTGCTCTCTACAGGGCCAGATTCTCTGGTTGTATCCTCTCACAGCAGAGGGGGCTGGGGAGCTCTCTGGAGCCTCCTTTGAGAGGGCTCGGGAGCTCTCTGGAGCCTCCTTTGATTGTCCTGTCGCTCAGTCGTGCCCAACTCTTTTCGACCCCATGGACTGCAGCTCGCCAGGCTTCCCTGTCCTTCACCTTCTCCCGGAGTTTGCTCAAACTCATGTCCATTGAGTCAGTGATGCCATCCAACCATCTCATCCTCTGTCTCCTTGTTCTCCTCCTGCCCCCAATCTTTCTCAGCATCAGGGTCTTTTCCAGTGAGTCAGCTCTTTGCTTCAGGTGGCCAGATTATTGGAGCTCCATTTATAAGGGCACTGATCCCATCTGTGAGGGTGGAACCCTCCTCTTAATACCTACCCCTCCTAACACCACCACCTCAGGGAGCTGAGATTTCAGCATATGAATACTGAAGAGACAGAAACCTTCAGAGACTAGCAGCAGCTCACTAGGGTACCACAGATGGTGATGGGCTAAGCTGCCATCAGCACCAACCATTCTGACAGAGTGTAAAAGTCGGGGTCACTTTCAGAACCCTAAAGATTTTTCCTCAGCCTGGATTATTTTCCCCAATGTCAACCAAATTTCTCATTCAAAAAGAGAATTTTCACTTTTCAAAAAATGTTAATATCTGACATAGCCAAGAATGTGGTATTTAGGGGAAAAGAAAGCTCTTTGAGTTTTCAAAATTCATTACAGAACATGTCTATTGATATTCAGATCCATTATATTAATTAACATCATTTTTATGTAGTGCTGAATTATTACTGATAATAATGAATTGACACTAAATGAATTGAAACATCTTTGATTTTTCCAATATCTGTAACTTTTCAGATTGCATGACTGTTTTTCATGAATTTTTGTTCTCCTACTACTTTTAGACTACTGTCACTTTTTTATTTTGTCATATATATATATGTGTGTGTGTATAAAATGTCTTATACATAAAATGTATATATTATACAGTCCATATACTATACAGTCCATGGAATTCTCCAGGCCAGAATACTGGAGTGGGTAACCTTTCCCTTCTCCTGGGGATCTTCCCAATCCAGGGATTGAATCCAGGTCTCCCACATTGCTAGCAGATTCTTTACCAGCTGAGGCACCAGGGAAACCCAAGAATACTGGCGTGGGTAGCCTATCCTTTCTCCAGTGGATCTTCCTGACCCAGGAATTGAACTGGGGTCTCCTCTTTGGCAAATTCTTTACCAACTGAGCTATCAGGGAAGCCCTGAGAAGATTCAGAATTACGAGCGATCAAACCATTTAGAAGACAGTTGCACCAACACAGAAACAGCATACTGGAGTGGGTTGCCATGCCCTCCTCCAGGGGATCTTCCCAATGCTGGGAGAAGCCCAGGTCTCCCGTGTTGCAGGCAGAGTCTCTCTCAGTTGAGCCACAAGGGAAGCCCAAGAATACCAGAGTCGGTAGCCTATCCCTTCTCCAGCGTATCTTCCTGACCCAGGAATCAAACTGGGGTCTCCTTCATTGCTGGCAGATTCTTTACCAACTGAGCTATCAAGGAAGCCCCTTGTCTTATATATATATAAATAAAATATTTGTCTTATATATATATAAAATAAATATTGTATATATGTATGTATATATGTGTATATATATATGTGTAAAATGTCATTTATATATAAAATGTTATATATGTATGTGCTATGTGATTTAAAAAGCCAATCTAGCTAAATGAATACAATTTATATTCAGCTTATGGAGTTTGTCAATATATTATTTTTCTATAAATTTAACAAGCTACAGTTTAGGATACATTCATTTCAGAGTTTTTTATTTAGTTAAAATAACATGATCTAAATTTCAGTGTAGTCTAAGGTAAATTCATGAGAGATATACATTTTTGTTCTTCAAAAGTCAAATTATTCTCTATTAATTGAAGTCAGTTTACTTTCTATAATTTACAATTTTGGTAGATGAATAAGAAATTATGAAGTTTGAAGCTGCTACATAGTTAGAAGTTCTTTAACATATCTGTGCTTTTAGAAAGAAATTTTAAGTAACCTTGTTAGCTCATTTATTTGGACTTTTACCAATACTCTAGAGAGAGATAAATAGCTTTTTATGGAATTCATTTTGTCCTTTGCAATTTAAGGAATTTAGCAGTTAATGGAATTTAAAAATACTGTAGAGCCTGAGGGAAAACAGAGATTTTTAGTTTAACCTTATTAATAAAATTTTGATATAAGACACTGTTTTCTAAATTACTCTTTCTTATAATCATAGATGACTTTGTTTATTGAACCATAGTCATAGCATATGATAATTTCTGAGCATATATTAATTACATATGTATACATAAAATCATTTGTAGATAGAGATTTAAGTCTTATTTTCAGTTATAAAATGCTTAGGCTATATTTAAAAACTGAGAAAATTACTTGTGTAAATAATTCATTTTTTAATATTTCATAAGATAAAATTTCTTTACAAAGTAGTTCATTTTTTCACACATATTTACATTTCAGGAAAAACAAGCAATTAAATTTTTATCTATTACAATAATGAATATTTCAGTAAGCAGACATGTTTTTCCGATATGTTACTACCATTCTTACATCGATCCTAGTCTTAATGGTATTAAAATGAATGTCCCCAATGAGATTAAGATAGCAACACTAGCTTCTCACTAGTTCTCTTTCCATAATATAATTTTTTTATTTGTTTTTCAAAATTTACTGCCATGTACTTTACGGTTTTACTTTCGTGCTTTCATAATTACAGTGATGTATCAAAGCAACTAGATGTCTGTCAGCTAAAATGAGTTTATACTTACAGGATACACTTAGAAAGTTGCATGAAATCTTCTGGAGTATACTTAATTTAAATGACAAACGTGCAACTTGTGGTTTTTTAAAATCTATTTTCCTTTTGTGCTTCAGTTGCAATGATAATTTGGAGAAGTTGATGGTGCATTCTAAATTGCAGGGCACACATTTCTCATGTTTTTATTTTAGATCATGAATTGTCGACCTATTCAACCAATTTGATTAAACTTTTTCTATGCAAGGTTGCCATATAAAAAGAGCAACAATCCTGCTTAGTGTCTAAGCAGTAGTAATTTAGATGTGTACGGAAGTACATAATGTATTTCAAGAAATAACTTACCATGAAGGAATTGCTTAAAAACAAATGACTATATAAAATGACATTATATAACCAAAAATGTACCGCATTTTACATACACAAGTTTACATGGTTAAAAAAGGGAATAGTTCTCTAAATAGCAAAGTTAACTTTTTACATTTTTGGAACAAAGCTCAGTGTTCCTTTACATCTTCTTTTTAATGCATTTAGCTACATTTCATTCATCATTGTCTATTATAGGTATACATGGCACCATGTGAGTCAGAGTACTCACATGATATGAGGATATACGAGCTCAGTTCCTGAACACGGCATATTGATTTCTAACATCTACAGAGGCGAAGGCAGTGATGACGGCTTCTGAATTGCCACGCTCAGTAAGCCTACAGATCTGCTGTTAGTATTGTGAAAAGCACAGAGGGACTTTCTTGCCGAGCTGACGCTTTTCTGACTCCATTCACCTGATCCCAGTTTTACATGGTTTCATTTGCTCCCCATGCTTCTCTGAGGTAGAGAGGAGCAGTCTGCTTTTTAGAAGGTACATTTTTGACATAATCAAGTATTCAAGTTTTTCTCCACTGAGCAACATAAAATGTACTCTTCACCAAGCCTCACTGAAAGGTAATTTATCTTAAAGGGTAAAATTTTGAAGTTACATAAACCTAATCAGTTGTTTTCTTAAAAAAAACAACAAATAGCCATGCTGGCACACCTCAGCATTTTGTTCCAGACCACCGTGATAAAAGGAATATAATAATAAAACAAGTCAAACACCTTTTTTGGTTTACCGGTGCATACAAAAGTTACGTTTACACTCTACTGCCATCTATTAAGACTACGATAACATTATGTCTTTTAAAAAAAATGCACATACCTTAATTTAAAAATACTTTATCACTGGAAATGCTAACCATCTTCTGACAATGCAGGGTGGCCGCAAATCTTCAATTTGTAAAAATCTCATTACTGTGCAATAAAACAAGGTATACCTATATTTGCTTGGAAGTTGGCATATTGCTTGCTCAGTTATCTGGGACATTTTACAATTTGCCAAGAAAAATATTTTCCAAATACTTATTAGCCATGTTAAAAGACTGAAATGTCAGAATTGGTTATTTTCCCACAATAGTAATAATTCTTTATCCAACAGACATTTTGCTAAAGACTGTTTTCTTCCCCTATTTTAAACCACACTATAAGGTAAAAAACCTGGTCGCTTAGTTCATTCTTATCAGAGGCAAATATTAAGAAGGCTAAGACTTGTAACTTATTGGCCAGTGATTGATAAAGGACGAAAGAACTGGCCAAGAGCCTGAGGGTCACGAAGTAGGTCTGCTGCTGCTGCTAAGTCACTTCAGTCGTGTCCGACTCTGTGCCACCCCATAGACGGCAACCCACCAGGCTCCCCCATCTCTGGGATTCTCCAGGCAAGAACACTGGAGTGGGTCGCCATTTCCTTCTCCAATGCATGAAAGTGAAAAGTGAAAGTGAAGTCGCTCGGTCGTGTCCGACTCTTTGCGACCCCATGGACTGCAGCCTACCAGGCTCCTCCATCCATGGGATTTTCCAGGCAAGAATACTGGAGTGGGGTGCCATTGCCTTCTCCGAAGAAGTAGGTCTAGCACTTAAGAAAGGGAAGAGAGAAGCAGTGCTACAGAGGAACTGCTTGAGGATGCAGAGCATTTCTAAACGTCTCAACCAGAACAAGTGTTCCTCTCCTCCACTAAAAATGGCCCACTGGAGAGCAAGCAGCAGCAGCCCGCCCTGCAGTCGTGCCCTCGCTGTGTTAGTTGCTGAGCGGAATAACCTGGGGAAAGCGTGGCCTCTGCGTGAGCGCAGCGAGGAACCCAGAGAGGAAGGAGCCCAGAGGCCGTCAGTCAGCTGTGCTCCCTCCCGCGGGTGCTCTTGAAGGAGATTTGAGAGGCTTACTTCCTTCCTGCCATCCCCAGGGACATTATCAATAAGATGTTGCTTTGTGAAGCAGTGACTGTAAAGATGAGCCAAAGTAGCTTTCATATATATATATATATATATATTTTAATTTGGGACCAGTGAGTCAAAACATTATGAAAATCTTTTTTATTTTTCCATTAAACATTCCTATAAATGCTAAGCTTTATATATATATATATATATATACATACACACACATACAGAGAACCAGATTCTAAAGAGCTGAGAGCCATCCCTAGATGCCAGAAAAATAAGAGAAAGCTCGATGTCGCAGCGGTAAGCGGAAGGGTGGTGCTGATGACCACAGTACCACCTTGTCCATGGGAAGCCAGATCAGCTATAGACCAGAGTGATGGGGACTGAACTCTTAACAGCACAAGAATTAGGTCTGTTCTAGCACTGCACCAGCACAAGGCTAGACACTTCCCCATAATCATGATTAGTCCTTTGAATGTATCATCCCCCTTATGGCTTCTGTTGTTTGCGATGAGAAGTCAGATGTGAGTTTTACTGGGATTCCTTTATGTCTGACAGGTCATGCCACTCTTGCTATTTTCAAGAATTGTCTTTGTCTTTCAACATTTTTACATGAATTGTCAGGGTGTAGATATAATTTTACCCTCCGTGGAGTTCACTGACTTCTGTGGTTGTGTAGATGAATGTTTTCCATCAACTTGGGAATTTCCAGTCATGATTTCTTTGAATAATTTTTACAGTCCTTTCTCTCTCTCCTGTCTTTCTGCTACTCATGTTACACGTATGTTGGTGAGTTTGTGTCACGCATTTCTCTGAGTGTCTGTTTATTTTTTTCGTTCTTCTTTTCTCTCGACAGATTGCACAGCCTCTGTCAATCAACTGTTCAGCTGATTCTTCGGCCAGTTCCAAGTCTACTGTTGAATCCCTCTAGTAAATTTTTCATTTCAGTCATACTTTTCAAGCTCAGAGTTTTCATGTGGTTCTTTTGTATTTTTTAATAATTTCTCTTTATATCCACTGCGTGATGAAACACTGTTGACATTCCTTTACTTCTTAAGCATGGTTTGCTTTAGTTTTTTTAATGTATTTATACGGGTTGCTTTGAAGCCTTTTTCTATTAAATCGAACATCTGGGCTCCCTGACAGGCAGTTCCCGTCACCCGCTCTGTGTCTCCCTGTGTGTGTCACACATTCCAATGTATGTCACCTGTTTTTTTTGTTGTTGTCATTGTTGAAAACTGAACATTTTAGATAATATGTTGTACTAGCTCTGGATACTGAACCCTATCATCAAAGCTTTTTAATGCTGCTATTTGTGTATTTGCTTAGCCACTTGGCTAGACTGTTTTAGGGAAGTCTGTTTCAGCAGTAGTGGGAACCCCCTGCTGTAGATCCTCTGAAAGCACAGCCTTTGGCTGTAGATCCTCTGAAGGCACAGCCTTTGGCTGTAGATCCTCTGAAGGCACAGCCTTTGGCAATGCGCACAGCACGGAAGGATGACAGTGCCTGTCTCTTTCCCTTTGTGTGTTTCTCTCTGCCTTTGTGTGTATAACACCCAACTCTTAGGCTCCGCTAATTTCTGATTCATTGCTCTGTCATTTTCAACAATATCTTGGAGCATAAATAGTTTCACAAACTGATTCAAGTAAATGTGGGCCTCACTGTTGGGGTTCTTTTTGAGTTCAACTTTTGAGGTCTGTTTTGACCCAGAAGAGCTCTTTTTAGCCGTCTCTTTCCATGATACTAGGTGATCTCTGGTTTAGCTTTGAGCTCTCATGGAAGTCACCAGCTTTCTCTTAATCATTCACAGCTAAAATCTCCATTATATTCTCCAGCATCCTTAAACTTGAATTTACTGCACTCTGTTCAAATAAAGTCCATGTCTTCAAGGAGCACACCAAAACTCTCTGTTCTTAAGGCTGCCTCTTTGTGCAGAATCCCTGGCTCACTGTCCTGGAACTGGGACCAGGGTAGTAATCTACTCCTCTTGGAGTAACATACGACTTTTCCACTGGAGGCAATAGTCTCTGATCTCTTAAGCTTGACTCTAAAATTAAAGTTAAAATTCTATCCTATTTGGCAAAACTAATACAATTATGTAAAGTTTAAAAATAAAAAAAAAAAAAAAAAAAAAAAGATCTGGGGTAGAGCACTTGTGGCCCTAGAGTTCTTGATCTGCCAGTCCTGGGGGTATGCTCTCCATCCTGTGATTTCAAGCAAATGCATGCCTCAGTTGTTTGACCATGTTTTTATACTTTCTTCCAGAGATAGACTGTGATCTGTTTTTGGCTACATCTTGGGAAAAAAGTGAATTGTCCCAGGCAATCAGGCAATTCTACAAGTCTAGATTGAAAATTTTCACCACATACTGAGAAATTCTGCTAAAGGCCATTGGAAACGTGATATTTGAGAATCTGTCAAATAAACATTTTAATTAACCTTTTCTTCAGATTCCCTGAGGTCTATTCTTGTATGAAGTCATCATGAACCAAAATACTTGGACTATATTATCGCAGGTGCTCACAAAGTACTGCTTTCACTGAGTTAAGATTTAGTGTAGCACCCAACACACAAATATTAGTGGAAGTGGCCAAAAGAAATGGTTATTTGAACCATTTATTTTTAAGTCTACAACTTGTCAAGATTGTTTATTTTTTTTCCCCAGTACCTCAAATGTAAGTGCCTCCTTTACAATAAATTCCTCTTTGAAAAAAAGAAAAAAACAATAAATTCCTCTTTGAATTCTGTGGTAATATAAAGTGTTCATTTCTTAAAATGAATTTATATGCCTTCTCTCTTGCCCTTCTCAACAGGTTTTCCTTTGTGTTGTTAAGTTCCAGAAAAACAGGACCTAATGTCAGTACCTGAAGTTTTCAACTCACTGCAGATCTCCTGGTAACAATCATTTCTCTGCTCTTTTTCTTTCTTTTTTCTTAATTATCCTGTTTTCAAAATATCAAGATATACACTGAAAGAAGTCCCAGTTGCCCTGAGACTTTAAAAGAAACATATGACATACCATTCACTAAAATTAATGGCAGACCTACTGTTACATCTCTATAATACAATTCTAGCGAAGTCTTGTTTCCATCCTTTTTTCCTGTAACTTCCGCTCTGGTAGCCCGAGGCAAATCTCTCTGCAGTGTAGTTATAATGTTGCCTCATTGCAGGCTGAAATTTTTCTCTCCTTCATGCTGTCATTACATGATTTCACCTCACCTCTTGAAAATTCCTTTCTCCCCTGATTTTAATTTCTCCCACTTCTTATTACATGCCTCTTGATTCTCAAATAGCAAGGTTATGACTTCAAACGCTTGGCAAATAATTCCTCTCAGCTGAATGATCTTGCCGTATACTTCCGTAAAGATATTCCATGGGGTCGCTAAGAGTCAGACACGACAGAGTGACTTCACTTTCACTTTTCACTTTCATGCATTGGAGAAGGAAATGGCAACCCACTCCAGTGTTCTTGCCTGGAGGATCCTTCATCTTTCTACTCCAGACAGACAGACTTATCTCCATTGGGCATCCTATTTCCTGCCTTTCCTTTTAGTTAATAGAAGAATGCTGGTTTCAGAAGCTAGTTTCTCCCTCTTGTTCCCACCTCACCGTCTTCTGTAAGTGTCATTTATCCTGTATGTGTCCGTGTTGTTTGGTGCACATTTGTGTGCTTTTCTGTAGAATATAAACAGGAAAAAAAGATTCAGATCAAAGGCTAGGTGCATGTTTAGTTTGGGTACATCCTAACAGTTTTCCACGGTGTCAAAGTGGTTTTGCTGATATAAGGTCCTGCCAATAATGGATGAGACTCCAAATAGTTGCCAATATTTCTTAGTATTACCAGGCTAATTTTTTTCCTCCATTCTGATTAAGGCTAGTCATATATCAACTTTGGATTTAATTTTCATTTCCCTAACTTCTGATATTATTTTGCCACTATTCATGTTTTTGTTGGCCTTTATAGAGAATTTTCTGTTGTTGAGTTTCCTATTTAAGCCTTTTCTCTCCATTTTTTTCTATTGTGTTCTTTTAAAAACAACTTATGAGTCTTTTCTATGTCATGAATTTGAATTCTTTGTCAGAAATATAAACTATTACATTTTTTTCTACCTCTGGTTTACTTTTCATGCTCTTAATGGTACCTTGTGATAGAAAAATGCTATTAATTGAACAAGTCTATTTTTTCAGTGTTGTCTGTTAGGTATATGTGTTTTGTGAGATGTTTATGGAATTTTGCTACTTTAAGATCATAAATATATTCTTCTCTGTTACACTCTAGTTTTATTACCATAGACATATAAATCTGTAGCCCATCTGGAATGGATTGTTATGTATGGTATGAAGTAGGGGTTGAAGATCACTCCCCCTGTTGGAATATCCAGTGATTCACAGATGATGTTTTAAAAGATCACACGTCCTTTCTGTGTTATAACAATACCTTTGCCATCAATCAGATGACCATGTGTACATGGTTCTGGTTCTTTAATTTTTTTCCATTATTCTGTCTTTCCTTTGCTAATACAACACTTTGTTCAATAATGTAGCTTTTGAATTAGTGAAAGTCTTTGCGATCTCATGGACTATAACCCACCAAAATCCTCTGTCTAAGGAATTCTCCAGGCAAGAATATTGGAGTGGGTTGCCATTCCCTTCTCCAGAGAATCTTCCTGACCCAGGGATTGATCTCGGGTCTCCCACACTGAGGGCAGACTTTTTACCATCTGAGCTACCAGGGAAGCCCTTTAGAGTAATATGATTTCTCCTAATTTTTATCTTTTTAAAGTATTTTTTAGCTCTTATTGACCATTTACTTCATAAACACTTACAACATCTTGTTCATTTCCATAAACTTTTCATTTTCATTTGAAATTAATTGAACATATAGAATAACTAGAGAATTGACATTTTTATATTATTAAGCCTTCAAACCTATATAAGATATTTTTTAAAGCTTTTTAAAATAATGTACAGGTACATTGGTCTTTTAAAATATGTATTTAAATTATTCTGAATCATTTTTATGGACACTATTACTTTATATAATTTCAAACTTAGAGAAAAGTTGATTTAATAGTCAAGGAATTCCCATATACCCTTAATTCAGATTTGCCAGTTTCTTTTAATATTTCACTATGTTTGCGTTATTCTCATTCTTTTTCTCTCTCGTATTGTTTTTCTGAATCTTCTCCACTCTACATTCAAATTTCATCAATTGGTCCAATAATGTATTTTACAGTAAATTTTTACTAGTTCACAAAGAAGGCAATGGCACCCCACTCCAGTACTTTTGCTTGGAAAATCCCATGGACGGAAGAGCCTGTTAGGCTGCAATCCATGGGGTCGCTAAGAGTCGGACACGACTGAGAGACTTCACTTTCACTTTTCACTTTCATGCATTGGAGAAGGAAATGGCAACCCACTCCAGTGTTCTTGCCTTGAGAGTCCCAGGGACGGGGAAGCCTGGTGGGCTGCCGTCTATGGGGTGGCACAGAGTCGGACACGACTGAAGTGACTTAGCATAGCATTTACTAGTTCAACATCTAATTGAGAATAATGCATTGCATTCATGTAATGTCTTTTTTTTTTTCCTCCTCTAATTTGAAGCAGTCCTTCAGCCTTTCTCTTCGGTAACCTTGGCATTTTTGAAAAATAAAGGGCAGTAATTTCAGTTATTTTGTAGAATTTTCTTCAATTTTGGTTTTCTACAGTTTCCCCATTATTTGTTTTAGCTTGCACGTTTTTAAGGAGGAGTGGGGTTAGGGTGGTAAGTTCAGAAATGCCAAACAATGCGTCCTCAGTGAATCATAAAGAAGACACATGTCAGTTTATTTCTGTTTTAGTCATGTTAACTTTGGTCACGAGTTTCAGATGCTGTCTGGCAGTTTCTTCACTAGATCATCTATTTTTTTTTGCTTTCTGATTAATAAGAAATTTATGTGATGATACCAAGTAAACATTCAGTCCCTCATCAAACTTTCACCTATGTTCACATACATTGATAATTTCCAAAATCCATCCCTTCTTCTCTATTTGTTAGTTGGCATTCTTCTGTAAGAAAGACCTTACCCACCTTTGCAATTATTCATTCATTCATTTATTTATACCAGCATGAAGTTTTATATTCATTTTTTATTTAATTGGTTATATCATTATTCATTTTAATATTTAAATCATCTCAGATTCAGTCTGAGACACAGTCTTTAATCTGTGTACTTTTGACAGGGCTCTGTTATTTTTTGAAAACTTCCTAAACTTCCTTACATTCTAGAAGCATAGACTGTCTCTGACTCATCCTATACTGTTCTTGCCCCAGTCCTGGAATCAGCCATTTCTTCAGGGAGCCCAGATTTCTCTTCATGAACAGTATTATTTATAAATAAAGATTTGGGCAATAGGAAGGTCATGTGTCTCAGCCTTCTGAGGAGAGAGGACCAGGAAATATATTTGTATATATAATCTCTATATTTATTATTGTAGTTATCAAATATCTATCCACCTATGTCTATACATATATGTGTGTGTCTATACACAAAATTCATAAATTCATATTTGCTATATGTTTATATACAAATTGTGTAAATTTGAGTCACCTTCTTCATATTTACAAGTCCCCTTTCGTGACAGTGAGAAATGTGATTCCCGTTATACACAGTGAATGGATTCATTTCACGAGCCTGAACATAGAAAGTAGTTTCAGAGTTGTTAATAAAGACCATCACCAAAAGCAAGCCTATTAACTAGAATCAATATTTGTTTAGGATTTTTTTTTCTTTTTTTGGTAAAATGTACCTATAGTGAAAAACAAAATTCATAAATTTTAAGTGTGTAATTCAATGAGTTTCAGCAAATAGATATCATATCCCTAAGAAATAGAACTTTCTGTCTCCCAGAAAATTCCCTCATGCCCTATCCCAGGCAATTTCTCCACACCCTGCCCCCTCATACACACACATACACACGCAGATGTGTGTGTATTTATATATAACTATCTTTTCAGAGGTAACACTTCCAGAACTGTTGCTGAATACCCTGACTGATGAGCACTCTGCCTTCTATGTGGTAAAAACCTGAATGTCTAAAGCCACAATTGTACAATAAATTTGATATCTTTCAACAGTCTTTTATTGGATTTTTATAATCAAATAGTATATAATGTTAAATTTTTATTCCGTTATTCTGGAGAAACACAAGTTTCAGAGTTTTAGGGGGTTCAAATGAGCTAATAAGATTATTTCTTAGATTGGTGAGCAATGGTATTTAAACATACATGGTCAGTGAATATAAACGTAGGTTCATTTTGATAAAATGTAATTGCAATTTCAATGGCCATAATTCTGTCATATATTAGATAGTTAAAGAGTAGTGATTCTATAAAGTCAGGTTATATAGCACACGCTATATTGTGCTTCTTATGACAGGATAGAAACTGTTCTATGTATATAATGCCATTCACTAATTTGGCTTTTCCATCATTTAGTATTGTAGGTGGTCTTCAACTGAAAGATCTTAAAGTACGCCTGTCATTTTTTTCTCATCAGACCCAACCTGGAGTGTTGCTATACAGCACTGTCTTTAGTGTCTCTTGCCCTTTGTAAGAGCTTACATATTTCTCCTTGACCCTCTCTCTTTTTCTTGCCTACTGTGTTTATTCTGTAGCTGCCCTGACACCTTGACTCCTGACTTTTCCAAATGTCCTCACTCACCCAAAACAGACCTATTTCCTGGAAACACAAAGTCACCAGTCAGGTTACACAGCAGGTTATGCAAGATGATATGCTAATAAATACATCAGCCAGAGTTCTGTAGAAAGAAAAAGTATTAAAAATTTTAATACAGGGTGATAGATATTTATAAAATTGTTTGAGATTGATAGGGAAAAATTTACAAAGCCTGTTTTAGAAAATTTCAAACTGCTAGAACTATAACACTGAAGTGGGTAATTCAGTGGAGGGTGCTTGAAAGTCATGGACAAGTTCCCATATCTGCCATCTGCTGATGTTTACTCATGTCCCAGAAAATACTACCAAAAGTAGTGATTTTTTTCTTCTCCTTTGTCTTTCAGATCTCATATGCTAAACTCACATTTCTAAAATCTAATGGGAGCACTGTTGGCAACTGAGTTTGAAATGTCTTATGCTCTGGTCGGTATCAGGGGAGAGACTAAGGGTGGAGATGCTACTGAGCATCAGCTCATATATCTCACATAGTAGACTTTTGTGTGAAAGTGAAAGTGTTAGTCACTCAATTGTGTCCGACTCTTTGTGACCACATGGACTGCAGCCTGCCGAGCTCCTTTGTCCATGGAATTCTCTGTATACCTTGCTTCAGATAATATTTTCATTTTGAACGCAGTCTAATTTTTTCCATGGAGATTTGGTCGTGTAGTCATATAAGTGGAGATGAACCCATTGCCATATATGGTTTCCTCAATGAATCAAATTAACTGTTAACTAAGTTTTAGCATCCTGAACAGTATTTTTATTTCCAAAGGACTTGGTGCCACTTGTAACATTTTTAATATCAAGCTTAATGGAAAGTCTGTTATTTAACTTTAGAATAATGAAAAATAAGATTCACTACTCTAAATGCCATCTTTTCTGAGGCATACTAGTGAATGGATTAGATGGGAAAACACAAAATGATGTTTTAAGAAGGACTTCAGACTTTGGTGATTGCAGTGGTTTATTTAAAGATGTGGCACATGAGAATAAGCCTGTAAAAATATGCTAATCAAGAGACTGATTTATGACTGGAAAAGACAGCTATGAGCTCAGAATCATTAGTGCTCATGCTTGGGCTCAGTCGCTTCCGACCTCATGGACCTTAGTCCGCCAGGCTCCCCAAATTGTCTAATTTCAAGATACAGTGTCTGCTGAAGTGGAGGTATGATTAGTGGACAACAGCTGGCCACAGTACCCAGTCAGCAATTCAGATCCTGTAAGGCTTGTCAGCAAACATTAAGGACATTTTCACTAAAACTGTAGATCAAGGATTCAGGGGCCGAAGTAACAAGTCTCTGAGTGCACAGGTAGGGAGGGCAGACTATAAGACCCTGATATAACATATAAAAGGACTTCCCTGGTGGCTCAGACGGTAAAGCGTCTGCCTACAATGCGGGAGACCCAGGTTCAATCCCTGGATTGGGAAGATCCCCTGGAGGAGGCAATGGCACCCCACTCCAGTACTCTTGCCTGGAAAATCCCATGGACAGAGAAGCCTGGTGGGCTACGGTCCATGGGGTTGCAAAGAGTCAGACACGACCGAGCAACTTCACTTTCACTATGGCATATAAAATAAGGATATGGAGCTGGTGAATTAAATGCACAGAATCTTATGCTGAAAGACAATGACTTATCAGAAGTACCTTCAAAATAAACAAGGGGAAAGGAATGTGATTACAGTTGCTGAGTAAGTGTTCTCCCAAAGTCAAAGCAGATGAGAGGGGAGATTACCTGGATGTTGAGTCACAGAGATGCTAACATCATCCTCTCCCAACAAAAGGATAGGATTGTCTCAAATTCCTTGCAGTTTACAGAAAACTCTTGTTAGAAGACTGATGATGGTAGACATGAGAGGCAAATGAGATTATTTGTTCTTAATAATCCAAGTGGGACGGTATTAAACTAAAAGGTTTCTGCACAGTAAAGGAATTATCAACAAAATAGAGCAACCTACCGAATGGGAGAAAATATTTGCAAATCATAGATCTAGAAAGGAGTTAAAATCCAAAATACATTTAAAATCATTATAACTCAATAGCAAAAAAAAAAAAAAAAAAAGATTCAAAACTGGGCAGAAGGCCTGAATAGACATTTTTCAAAGAAGACATACAGATGGCCAACAGGCACATGAAAAGATGCTCAGCATTACTAATCATCAGGAAAATGCAAATCAAAACCACAATGAGACATCACCTCACACTTGTCGGAATGTTAGCTCATCAAAAAGAGATAACAAATGTTGGTGATGATGTGGAGAAAATAGAACCCTTGTGCAGTGTCAGCAAGAATGTAAATGGGTGCAGTCACTATGGAAAACAGTACGAGGATTCCTCAAAAAAGGAAAAACAGAACCGCTATATGATTCAGACATTCCACTTCTGGGTACTTATCCAAGGAAAATGAAAACACTAACTTGAAAAGATACCTGCACCCACCTCCTGTTCATTTCAGCACCATTTACAATAGCCAAGATAGGGAAAGAACTAAATGTCCATTGATAGATGGATAAAGATATTATGGTATATGTAATATATGTATATATGCTATATAATATATAGTATATATATAGAGAGAATAGAATATTATTCAATCATAAAAAGGAATGAAGTTTTTCCATTTGTGACAACATGGATGGACCTTGAGGGCATTCTGCTAAGTGAAGTAAGTCAAACAGAGAAAGACAGATACCTTATGATCTATCTTAAAATCTAAAGGAAAAAATAAGCTCATAAACACAGAGAATTGATTAATGTGTTAGCGGGGGTGGAAAAAACAGTGAAGAAGGTCAAAAGGCATAATAATAACACTTGAAGGAATGATGCTGAAGCTGAAGCTCCAATTGTTTGGCCACCTGATGCAAAGAGCTGACTCATGGGGAAAGACCCTGATGTTGGGAAAGACTGAAGGCAGGAGAAGGGGACAACAGAGGATGAGATGGTTGGATGGCAGCGCTGACTCAATGGACATGCGTTTGAGCAGACTCTGGGAGATAGTGAAGGACAGAGAAGCCTGGTGTGCTGCAGCTCATGGGGTTGCAAAGAGTCGGACATGACTTAGCAACTGAACAACACCAACCATGTAAAAGTGATTTTTAAAAGAGTTTTACACTGCCATATCAAAAAGCAAAATGCATATCAAAAAGCAATATAAATACATTTTTTTTGGTCTAATGGGGATCTTGTGACTACTTACGCTTTCAGGCATCACAGGACAGATAAAGAGAACAGCAGGATCATGCAGGATGCTCTGAAGAGCCAGGCTTATAAGGGGACCACATGAGTGCTACTCACATTCCAGTATTCAGAATTCTATCTCTTGATCACAACCTAGTCACAACAGAGGTTGGGAAATCTAGTCTTCTGTGCTTAAGGTGTTCTTATTTTATTTTATATTTGGTTGAATTTTGAGTTTGCACTTCAGACTTTGTTAGTCACGCATGATAGCTTCTCAATAGCACCAATTTCAACAAACCTCACTTGCTTTCTGTTTGAATTCTATGACCATATTAAGTGTTCATTTTTAAAAATTGAAGTATAGCTAATTTACAATGTTGTATTAAAGTATACTGCAAGGTGCTTCAGTTATACATTTATGTGTATATATTTTTCAGATAATTTTCCATTATAGGTCATTATAAGATACTGAATATAGTTCCATGAGCTATACAGTAGGTCCTTAGTTATTTTATAGATAGTAGTGTGTATATCTGAGAAGGCAATGGCACCCCACTCCAGTACTCTTGCCTGGAAAATCCCATGGATGGAGGAGCCTGGTAGGCTGCAATCCATGGGGTCGCTAAGAGTTGGACACAACTGAGCGACTTCACTTTCACTTTTCACTTGCATGCATTGGAGAAGGAAATGGCAACCCATTCCAGTGTTCTTGCCTGGAGAATCCCAGGGACGGGGGAGCCTGATGGGCTGCCATCTATGGGGTCACACAGAGTCGGACATGACTGAAGTGACTTAGCAGTAGCAGCAGCAGCAGCAGTGTGTATATGTTAATCCCAAACTCCTAATTCATCTCCCTTATTCCCACTATCCTTGTAAGTAACCATAGTTTCAACAAACCTCATTTTTATCTTGGATGCATGCTCTTCTAATACGTTGATAGAAATAACTCTCCTTTAATTAATTGAAGATGCTCCTTCCCTGAATTCCTGTTCTTTCTCATCCTAATTGCCTTTTTATCAGAAATAATCATTCAGTTATTCACCTTTTATCAAATTGTCATTTTATTCTGGTTTCTAGGACCTTCTTATGTTATATACCCCAGATTGAAAGGGACCTAGAGACATTGCCTCAGGAAATCTCTATATAATTAAATATCTTCATGGCTCTTTATGTTTTACAGATGTGGTAGGTATGACCCAGAGAAGTTAAGCAACCCTGGGAAATCTGACTAGCAAGTTCAGTTCAGTTCAGTCGCTCAGTCATGTCCGACTCTTTGTGACCCCATGGACTGCTGCATGCCAGGCCTCCCTGTCCAACACCAACTCCTGGAGTTTACCCCAACTCATGTCCATCAAGTCAGTGATGCCATCCAACCATCTCATCCTCTGTCGTCCCTTCTCCTCCTGCCTTCAATCTTTCCCAGCATCAGGGTCTTTTCAAATGAGTCAGCTCTTGGCATCAGGTGGCCAAAGTATTGGAGTTTCAGCCTCAACATCAGTCCTTCCAATGAACAAACTCCTCTGTTTATCTTTGGAGACCTCATAAACCAGCTTTTTGAAGCTATTGAAATTGACCTTCAGTGCTTACTTAGGGGGTGATAATTTAAATCAATTTTTGTTTCTTTTTCTTTTTTTAATTTTTACAAAGTCTCCTATTGAATGCCAATTCTGTTATGGCCAAACTAGCCACAAGCCTTAAAGGCAAAAACACCCAGATTTAACATTTACATTCTGAAGCTCATAACCAAGGATTTTTCTATAATAGTCTCCTCTGCTGTGAATTTTCCTACTCATCTTCATTTGCAATAAAGACTACCAAGACCAAGTGAAGTCACTCAGTCATGTCCAACTCTTTGCGACCCCATGGACTGTAGCCTACCATGCTCCTCCATCCATGGGATTTTCCAGGCAAGAGTACTGGAGTGGGTGGCCATTGCCTTCTCCAAATAAAGACTACATTTGCCATTAATGTTTGTTCCTTCTGATTGCCTATGGATAAACAACAAAATATTTACTTAGTTTTCAAACTTTACAACTTTTATTCATCCCAATGTTATTCAGAGAAATTAAAATTTAGGCTAATTTTAAAATGTGGCCACATCTCTTTTCTTGACTTGTGATGATCACTACAATTATGAGAGAAAGATACCTTAAAGAGAAGCTATTTTCTACTTAACACTGTGTGGCTAAACTAATCAATGGGAGAAGCATGAACATGAGCTTTTCTTATTTAATGAATATAAATTTATGTGTCATTATTAAGTGATTTTGATATCCTTTGAAGCTTTTTACAGATCTTTCTACCATCTCAATCCTATGGTTCCTGAAATACTTCAGTAAGATGTTCACTGATTATGAGCAAATACTCTGAAGATTTTATGTTAATTTGTGTCATTTTGTCCTATTGATTAGGATTTCCTGAATTAATGCACATCTTTGAAAAAATGAAATCTGCTTTCAGCAACAGCACAAAGCAGGCCCTGTATAATTGTTATTCCATAGGTGGGTTCAGTTCATACATATACTTATCATGAATGTTTAACTGATTTTAATTTATATGATTGATATAACTAGAAATATTTATAGGATTACCTTTAATGATTAAATTTGCATTTTTATATCTGTTTCAAGCTGAGAAGATGATGTGATATTTCATTTCACAATTACTCATTTGCTTTAAAACTGCTTTAAATACTCTCTTGTGAGCTAAAAAATTGATTCCAATTGTGGAAATTAATGAATCTCAGCACAACTGATTCAGTATCTCCCAGCAGCCCACAAATACTGAATATTCACTGTATTTGTAGATGGCAAAGCTATCTAGATTTTATTTTAAATTTATTTGAGCTTAGGTCTCTTAAAAGTTTTAAGGGCAAAGTTTTGTATGTGCAAGAAAAAAAAGAAGTAGCTATGAACTAAGGCATTCATTGTGAGTTACAAAACAGATCATTTCACTAATTATAAATTCTAAGTCATTTGAAGCTTTTTTTGTTTCTGATATTTACATTCTAATTCTTAACGCTGTAAAAAAATGATTTTGTAAAACACAAAGCTGGCAGTTAATTAAGCAGCAAAATTTTGTTTAGGATTTTAATCCTCTTGTAAAATAAAGCAAAAGAAATACAAAACCTGAAGCAGCAGCAAAACTGCTTCAATAATAATAACAAGGATTCATTGCCATGTTACAGACAATAAGCCTTCAGGGGACAAGGAATTATACAAATTCATAAAAATCAAGTCCAGGCCCTATAGGTAAGGGTCCGACTTGTGTGTATGCATGTATGTTTGTATTTTCTTATCAGGTTGGAAAGTGCTTCAGTTTCACAACTTAACAAATAAGGCAGTTGCATAATTCAGTTCCTTTATTTCCTTTAAAAAGAGTATTAATTTAAATTTAGGAGAAAGGCATAGAACATTTGCTTTTAGAGCATAATCATAAAACACAGCTTTATTATGCATGCTTTAATTTCAGACATTCACCTTTTTTCAAATTGAAAGAAACCACCCTAAAGCATGAAAACTTAAAAACGCCATTATTGGAAGGTTCTTATAAACTTTTCAGGACCATCTGCATGAATTTTTATCAATATTCATAAATCACCCGAGACTCTCTGGTTACTCAGGATTATTTCATTTAGGCAGGGCACACTGCTAGTCTCTCTAGAACATCTTGAGGACTGTTTCAAAAGTCCTTGAATAAAAGCCTAAGTAGAATGGGATTGAGGGTGGTAGTGTGATGGGAAATAGAAAGGTATAGCCCTGAGAATTTCTAAGTGCTGGCTGAGCATCAGGGCAGCATGAAGTGTGTGTGGGTTACATGGGCCAAGATCTACAATGATATCTCTAGTGAGTGAAATGTGGCAACTGTGAAGACAAGTGTGTGGGTGCCTGCAAGACCACACACTTGGAGAGGTGGTGAAGTTTTCAGAAGGCTTTGTTATTTCAGCTGGGCACCAAGAGTAGTGGATCAGCCCTCATCTATATCAATTTACCTCATTGAGCCTGAAATTTCTAAGCTATGAAATAGCTGAGCTTTTTAATCCAGCAACCATAAGGGATCATTGTTCAAAAATCACTTGGATTATGCAGTGCTGGTCTTAAACTATAGTAGGACCTATGAGGTTTTTGAAGACTAAGGGAGTCACAGTGGCATTAATTGACTGATTCACCATTGACAGGCCAAGGAAAACGGGAAAGGAGTTAGACCTTGTAAGACACCCAAGTCAACCCAGCTGTATAAAACAGGTATCCTGAAAATGTGTGTGGTAACTTATTCTCTAAAAGTATGGCTTTTTTTAATGGCTTTTTAAAATGGCTTTCTTTCAGTGAATTTCATATGAAACAAAAAGGAGATCTACCTTCTTCTTGTATAAATAAATTATGCAAACCTGAAGTTTGATAAACATGCTCAGAATTCTTGATCTAATAACCTTGAGATCAATGTCTTAGATTTTAGAAAGGTGAAAATGGGTGTATAGAATATATTAAGTAATACCTCAGGGTCTGGGGAAATACCCTACACTCTTAACACATTAATAGTTCTGCAATGAAATGTATCAGTATTTACAGTGGGTGGGACAAAGACCAAGAATAGCTTAGTGTCAGATTGGAATAGGTTTTGTTGTCATAATCTGCAACAAATTCTTTAAGATATTTGTGATTTACAGAACTTTGAGATACTGGAATTACAGACCTGCACTGATTCAATTTAGTCCCTTAGGGGTCCAAAGTCTCTTCACTATTTATTTATAAAATGACACAGAGGGAATGTAATGTAATTTCATGAACACTGGAAGGACTCTTTGCAAAAAAAATTTTGACTCTCAAGTAACAGTAGGAATGGCTTAAAAATGATCACCTTTGGAAAGATATAAGACTGATTTAAATTCCTTCCAAAGTATAATTTGCTAATATAAGTTCATTTCCTGAGAATGTTCTGATAATGAGGTCAGATGTCTTAATGATATTAGAATGAGGACAAGTAAAGAAATTTTCTTTAAAATTCGGCAAACACTAAGTTTATTGTCTTTTTGTCTGGACCCATTCTAGATAATGAACTCAGTATTGAGACTGTTGTGTTGATGTTTTCTGTGTTGTACCCGTATGGAAACATCCATCTGACAGTTAGCTATAATACTTGGATCTCCAGGGGAGGCATATTCCCTGGTGATGTAAATATTTTCTCCGGAATGTTTCTGTGTTAGCTAGCTCAGGGAGGTGGACCTTAAGATCCTCGTTCATTTACAGTTTGGTTTCAGGAAGGGACACCAGCAAAGCTGACTGGAAAGAAGGGGTGAGATGTTTAGGAGGAAAACTAAAAGTGCACAGTGGCTTGTATAAGAAAGGGAGAGAATGTTTCAAAGAGATCGTATCGTTGATGAAGAAATTAGCTATTTGTAGAAAAGAGGGTGAAACAGTTACTGGATATAATAGCAAGGAGGTCTTTAGCAGTCATAGTGCTGTTGCTTCGAGGAGTCACGGGCAGAAGACAGACTGAGTTAAGGAGAATTAGTATAAAGAGCTAATAAAAAACTCAATGGACATGAATTTGAGCAAACTCCAGGAGACAATGAAGGACAGGGAAGCTTGACGTGTTACAGTCCATGGGGTTGCAAAGAGTCAGAAAGGCCTTAGAGACTGAACAAGTGAAAAAAACTCTGGTGTGAGGGTGAAAGAGAAAAAGACAGGAGTTGTTTCAAAAGGGAAAAATTAGCATAGATAGGAGCTCATTTAAGAAAGAAATTAACATAGAGAAAAATATTGAACATATATGAAAAACAAAGAGTAAAGTAGAACAGGGTCTCCTGGAAGGGAAGACATTCAGGAAATTGTATAGGTTTGTACCAATGAGTTCATGGCTTATGGCTTCTATTTTCTCCAAGAAATAGGAGCTGAGAGAGAAAGGAGCCTGTAGATACATGAAGTTTGAAGTGACAAGAGGATTTGAAATAACAACTCTGAAAAATAAGAGTGAAGTGACTAGGGAAACATAAGAATTAATTTCAGTATAGAGTTTTGCAGTGGAAGTGGCAGACTGAATTATTGTGGCATAGCAGTATCAATCTGCACAATTAATTTTTATTTTGCAGGACCACCAAGGAGGAATAACAGTAATTGTTATATGTGGGATGAGAGATGTTCAAATATTCAAACCAAGAAGGTATATACTGGTGAAAACTACATTGATATTTTAAAGCCAAGTCAGTTCAGTTCAATTCAGTCAACTTAGTCATGTGTGACTCTTTGTGACCCCATGGACTGGAGCACAGCAGGCTTCCCTGTCCATCACCAACTCCCAGAGCTTGCTCAAACTCATGTCTATTGAGTCGGTGATGCCATCCAACCAACTCATCCTTTGTTGTCCCCTTCTCCTCCCATCTTTAATCTTTCCCAGCATCAGGGTCTTTTCAAATGAGTCAGTTCTTCCCATTAGGTGGCCAAAGTGTTGGCGTTTCAACTTCAGCATCAGTTCTTCCAGTGAACACCCAGGACTGATCTCCTTTAGGATGGACTGGTTCAATCTCCTTGCAGTCCAAGGGACTCTCAAGGGTCTTCTTCAACACCACAGTTCAAAAGCATCAATTCTTTGGTGCTCAGCTTTCTTTATAGTCCAACTCTCACATCCATACATGACTACTGGAAAAACCATAGCTTTGACTAGATGGACCTTTGTTGGAAAAGTAACGTCTATGCCTTTTAATACTCTGTCTAGGTTGGTCATAGCTTTTCATCCTGGGAGCAGGCGTCTTTTAATTTCATGGCTGCAATCACCATCTGCAGTGATATTGGAGCCCAAAAAAACAAAGTCTGTCACTGTTTCAATTGTTTCCCCATCTATTTGCCATGAAGTGATGGAACCAAGTGCCATATCTTAGTTTTCTGAATGTTGAGTTTTAAACGAACTTTTACACTCTCCTCTTTCACTTTCATCAAGAGGCTCTTTAGTTCTTCTTTGCTTTCTGCACTAAGGATTGTGCCACCTGCATATCTGAGGTTATTGATATTTCTGCCATTCTTGATTCCAGCTTGTGCTCCATCCAGCCTCGCATTTCACGTGATGTACTCTTCATATAAGTTAAACAAGCAGGGTGACAATATACAGACTTGATGAACTCCTTTGCCTATTTGGAACCAGTCTGTTGTTCCATGTCCAGTTCTAACTGTTGCTTCTTGTCCTGCATACAGATTCTCAGAAGGCAAGAATGGTGGTCTGGTATTCCCATCTCTTGTAGAATTTTCCACAGAATTTGTTGTTATCCACACAGTCAAAGGCTTTGGCATTGTCAATAAAGCAGAAGTAGATGTTTTTCTGTAACTCTTTTGCTTTTTGATGATCCAATGGATGTTTGCAATTAGATGTCTGAGTCTGCTGCCTTTTCTAAATCCAGCTTGAACATCTGGAAGTTCACAGTTCACATACTGTTGAAGCCTGGCTTGGATAACTTTGAGCACTGCTTTGCTAGCATGTGAGATGAGTGCAGTTGTGCAGTAGTTTGAGCATTCTTTGGCATTGCCTTTCTTTGGGATTGGAATGAAAACTGACTTTTTCCAGTCCTGTGGCCACTGCTGAGTTTTCCAAATGTGCTGGCATATTGAGTGCAGCACTTTCAGAGCATCATCTTTTAGGATTTCAAATGGTTCAACTGGAATTCCATCACCTCCACTAGCCTTGTTTGTAGTGATGCTTCCTAAGGCCCAATTGACTTTGCATTCCAGGATGTCTGGCTTTATGTGAGTGACCACACACCATCGTGGTTATCTGAGTTAAGGTCTTTTTTGTAGAGTTCTTCTGTGTATTCTTGCCACCTCTTCTTAATATCTTTTGCTTCTGTTAGGTCTATACCATTTCTGTCCTTTATTGAGCCCATCTTTGCACAAAATGTTCCCTTGGTATCTTTCATTTTCTTGAAGAGATCTTTAGTCTTTCCCATTTTGTTGTTTTCCTCTATTTCTTTGCATTGATCACTGAGAAAGGCTTTCTTATCTCTCCTTGCTGTTCTTTAAACTGTGCATTCAAATGGGTATGTCTTCCCTATTCTCCTTTGCTTTTCGCTTCTCTTCTCTTCACAGCTATTTGTAAGGCTTCCTCAGACAACTATTTTGCCTTTTTGAATTTCTTTTTCTTAGAGATGGTCTTGATCCCTGCCTCCTGTACAATGTCATGAACATCTGTCCATAGTTCTTCAGGCACTCTGTCTATCATATCTAATCCCGTGAATCTATTTGTCACTTCCACTGTATAATCATAAGGGATTTGATTTAGGTCACACCTCAATGATCTAGTGATTTTCCCCACTTTTTTCCATTTCAGTCTGAATTTGGCAATAAGGAGTTCATGATCTGAGCCACAGTCAGCTCCCAGTCTTGTTTTTGCTGACTGTATAAAGCTTCTCCATCTTTGGCTGCAAAGAATATAATCAATCTGATTTTGGTATTGACCATCTGGTGATGTTCATGTGTAGAGTCTTCTCTTGTGTTGTTTGAACAGGGTGTTTTAAAGTCAAGAACATGTAATTGAACTGAGAATTTTATGGAAGAAAGAATTGAATAAGAATATGTCATATTAAACTAACCGTTCTCTTTCAGTAGGATTAGCAAACTAGTACACAAGATAAATGTTACAGATATATATTGTACTTGATAAGGCTTTAATTTGTTCATTAATTAAACTCCACAAGTGATTAATCTGTTTTTTTCATATTGCTGCAAAAGACAAATATGACTTCTTGGCAGAGAGCAGGTCCACAATAAATGTGTTGAGTGAATTAATGAATTACTTTTTGATCGAAGATGTAGTTTAGACAGTCATGTGCTAAGTCTCTTCAGTCGTTTCTGACTCTTTGCAACCCTGTGGACTGTAGCCTGCCAGGTTCCTTTGTCCATGGGATCCCCCAGACAAGAATACTGGAGTGGGCTGCCATTTCCTCCTCCAGGGGGTCTTGCTAACCCAGGGACTGAACTTGCAGCTCCTGGGGCTCCTGCATTGCAGGCAGATTCTTTTACTGCTGAGCTACCAAGGAAGCCCTTAGACAGGAAAACAGGTTAATTAAGACTAAGTGTGTTGGCTATAGGATTAATGTCAATCTAGAGCAAAATTTCCAGTTATTTGTCCTTTTTGATCTTGTCTAATACAATCTAGATAAGAAAAAGACAGGATGGATGGTTATAAAATTTTTATTTGATATACAGACAAAATGACCTTGAATTAAAATAAATAGAAAATCCTGTATTTCCATCTAAATTTAACTATACAAGTACAGGGTTCAAGAGGTTAACAAAAGGTAAACTCATGTGATGCCAGAGGCATGCCTATAAAAGAGTAATCCAATTATAATTCCATGTCAAAAAAAAATACTCTTATTTAGGGTGGCATTACTGTGCTGTGCAGTGATGTGAACATATTTTAAATACTTTGTTCAGTTTTTTGTGTGCCATTCTGGGAGATTAGATGATGATTATCTGGAAAATGGTAACTAAGAGCTCTGGACTGCTGAGAGAAATGGACATGATGATCATGAAGAATGAGAGGCATAGGAAGAAAATTATAGCATTGTTAAATATAACAAAAGAAGAGACCTTTGTTTGGTGTATTGCAGACCTCCCCCACTTTAGGAAAGAGGTTGGACGCACTGACCTTTAAAGATACTGTCATACTCCAAGATTTCTCTGCATCACTTGTTCTAAAGGAAACCTAGATGGTTTTATAGAAAGGATACAAAGGATAAAATAAACATTTCTATTCTTTCTCACTAGTAGAAGTACCACAAAAGCAATCAGTTTCTCTTCAATTGAAGCTTTTCAATAAGATATTTTAGTTTCACAATCTTATTGAGCCAAGCGTACTTTTTTCCCTATAAATATTTGTCTACTTTGCAATTGAAGGAGAATTATAGTTAACAGATCCAGATTTACTGTGTGTAATCTTGTCTTGCCTACATTTATGAGATATGAATATATTCCCAGAAGATAAATTCACTTTCAAGCAAAACTGTTAAAAGCATTATCCTCTAGATTCTTTACATGTGGTTTCTCAAATTTCCTAAATGAAAATGCAAGCCATAATTTTATCTGAATCAATTTGAAACAGTCACTAGTCAATGTATACCTCAGTTCAACTCAAAAAATGGTTCAAATATTCAACTTAGAATGGTGGTGGTGGTTTAGTCGCTAAGTTGTGTCCGACTCTTGTGACCCCATGGACTGTAGCCCACCAGGTACCTCTGTCCGTGGGATTCTCCAGGAAGAATACTGGAGTGGGTTGCCATTTCCTTCTCCACAACTTAGAATAAATACTACTAAAATAGTGAAACCCAATTATTCATTTATTTTAAATACTTTTTAATGGTCTTCTTTCCTATAAGTATATAATATAAAAATGGAAATAAGCCAGAGTTTATGTCTGGCTAGTGTTTCTTTTTGATAACTAGAATTTCACTAGTAATATTTATATCAAATAAAATCCTTATAAATACATTGTTTCTGATGTTTTACCAAACTAGTTACATACTTTATACCTTTAAAGATTCACTTAGGAAGAATTAATATTAGAAAAAGTAGATTTACCTATGTAATTGCATTTAAAACTTTTTTAGGATTTTTAAAGATTGATAGTGATATTCTGTTAAATAGATTATAAACATGTTTTGTGTCTTAGACCACTTAATATACTTGCACTATTTTAAGTTTAATTGTGAATATAATGTGCCTCTAACCACCACACTCCACATACCTAAACTCCAATATCTTACAAATAATATGAAGCAGAACTCCAGACTTAAATCTACTTTCAACATATATTGATTACAGAAATGCCTTAATGTTTGTGCAAAACTATAAATAATGTGGGCCTAGACCATTACAATTAAATAAATTTAAATTTAAAACTATTTCAAGTTGAATTGCACGTAAACATGTATATCTGTCTATCTATAGCACACACACTTTCTAGATTGATTTTCTTCACTTTCTGTTATTGACTAGGCAAAACTTTTCATCTTTATTTTTCTTGGACTAGTCAGAAAATTTTATGTAAGGAGTATTTGAAATTATTAATGAGAGGGAAAAATTGCCTTGAATAATACAATAGTTCGCTTTTTTTTTTTAATAGTTAAGAACCAAGTGCAAAATGAGTTTGGATAAATTTAAGAGGGGAAAATATAAACCATAACTAGGAAAGTCATCATATGGGTTAATTTTACACATATTATTTAACTCTCATGTCATTGAATTTGCCTTTTGTGTTTTAATTTATCCTAAATGAGTAGTTACACACTTGCAGTAATGAGAGAAAAAAATTAACACAGAACTCAATCTAATATTTTTCTCTAAATTTACAAAAGTTGCTAAGACTTAAAATACAAATAACTACATAAACATTGGCTGTTGTGAGAAGAAAAAATAGTGGAAAGAGTATTTGACTGCTTAAGTAAAAGCAGTTGAATTCCATGGCTATGACCTCAACTTTCTAGCTGTAATATCCTGCGTTAGTCTATCTCCTTAAGACTCAGATGATGCTTCCACCTCTATAATGGACAATAATGTGTTCTTAGTTTATCTTTAAGTGTTGTTATGGTAAAACTGAATTATAAGCCAACTATACTGCAAATAGGGATTCCCTGGTGGCTCAGGTGGTAAAGAATTCACCAGCAATGCAGGAGACCCAGGTCCCATCTCGGTCAGAAAGATCCCCTGGAGAAGGGACTGGCAACCCACTCCAGTATTCTTGCCTGGAGAATCCCATGGACCAAGGAGCCTGGCAGGCTACAGTCCATGGGGTAGCGAAGAGTTGGACATGACTGAGTGACTGACACATATACTGCAAATAAATAATGGAAGTAAGTGCTGTTATACTAAGAATCATATATGGGATGCATCTGTGTTTCACCAATCTGGAGGATTATAGAGAGCATTTTCTGAAAATATATGGTCCCAGATTCCCTTTCTATGTTAAAGCAGTTCCTACTATGTGTGTGTGTGTGTGTGTGTGTGTGTGTATCTCATATTCTTCTGAAGTAATGTAAATGATAGAATAGAATTAGTAAGACATCATGGACAGCAATTTAACTATTGAGTGTATTATTAAAAAGATTAAAGCTGGGTGTCTGTGGAAAGGCATTTTTGTCTTTTTTACTACTTCATTTATTGTTAATGAACGACTGTGCCACTCTTTGTAGAGTTACATGTGCCAAAACTGGTTGGATTTTGAGCTTGCATTTTCCCTGGCAAGTTTTAGAAATGCTTCAGGCCTGAGTCCTGGTGTTTGAGGAAGAAATGTCAGTAACTCCTCATGATATGTGGTCTTCTAATAAGCTATTTCAGTCCTGCATTCTGAATTCTAACACTCTTGCTAACAGTTGGTCTCAGCTTCTAAGAAAAATTCATATTCTTTGTAGCTCAATGGAATTATACACAGAACATATGAATAAGTCATGAGGGAATTTCTACCAATGAAGAGCGAGGTGTCATGTATGGATTCTTATTTCAGTGAATTTCACTAGAATCAGCTTTTATATCTAACACACAGAACAATACAGTGGAAAAGATGCTGGATTTGGAGTTAAAACTTGAGGTTAGATTCTAGGTAAACATTTAAAATGTACAGTTTCAGATAAATCACATCTTCTCTGTGCCTTAATTTTCTAATCTTAATGAGAACATAGAACTGCATAATTTGTGAGCTTCTTCTAAAATTATTGATTCTACAAGTCAAATATTGTAGATAATTTTCTTCTTTGAAAAACATTTTGTTGAAATCAATGCAAGCCAGTTTTTACTATTCCAATTTCAGCATATATGACAGAAATTCTGAAATTGGCATTGTCACTGTTGAAATGTGTTATTATTTAGGTAACCTCCAAAACTGAAATATGACTCTTTAATTAAAACATGTCATGCCAAAAAAAAATGTTGTGAAAGGCTCTATGACACACAATTAGCACAAGTGTAACCTATAAGTGTAACCTATAAGCATCTTAGAGGAAAAGAGAATATATATGTTTTGGTTTCATGGAAACAAATGTATTTTACAGCTTTGCTTACATACTTAATCATTATGCTCAGAATGTAGCTTAAAATTTTACTATCCAGATCAATAAAGGCTAAATGTGTACAGAGAATTTAATATATGTAATTTCAGCATTTTGGAGTGAATATATTTTTTTCTTTTTTTTTTTAATTTTATTTTATTTTTAAACTTTACATAATTGTATTAGTTTTGCCAAATATCAAAATGAATCCGCCACAGGTAAAAACAACTTTACAATATATGACTATTTCCAATTTCTTCACTTTCCATTAAATCAAATCATCCGATTATTTGATTGACACCTTGGAAATTAATTCTTATTTTTATTAGTGGGAGGAGAAGGGGATGACAGAGAGTGAGATGGTTGGATAGCATCACCGACTCAATGGAGATGAGTTAGGGTAAACTCCCGGAGTTGGTGATGGACAGGGAGGCCTGGCGGGCTGCAGTCCATGGGGTCACAAAGAGTTGGACACGACTGAGCGACTGAACTGAACTGATTTTTATTAGCATCATCACTGTTTACATCTATCATATAATCTAAAGTTTTTGTGGTCTTTCATGGTCCCTTGCCCTATGGCTCACCTACCTCTACCTGCTCTTTGGGTCAGTCCTGTCTTTTCCTTTCTTTGTTTCTTTCTTTCCTGTTTCCCACTTCTGTGTCTATGTCAAGAATGTTTGTCTCCTGCCTAAAATTACCTCCCATCTTCTCTATTCTCATAAAAAATCACACATCTTTTTTCAATCACTTTGTTTTTTTAAAAAATTATACATGCCCATTACAAAATTCAGATAATATACAAACATTAGGAAAGCAACACATTATTCCAGATCTTACCACTCACAAGTAGTAAGTGTTGACATTCAGTGAATGTAACTTGAGATATCTCGTTATGTAGGTATATGAATATAATGGCCGGATTAAAATGTCCTAAATAAAGATTCTAGCAAAGTTTAAAAAATTACTAACCCGATTTAAAAGACACACTCATACCCAATTAAGAGGAAGAAAACACAAGCCACAGACTGGGAGAAACTATTTGCAAACTACTGTTGCATCAAAAGAATTATAACTATGAATAGAATATATAAAGAATTCTAAAAGCTGAACAGAAAGAGAACAGTAAATGGGCAGCATGAGGGAGCTTTGGGCTGATGGAGCTGTGCTCTGAATTGATTGTGGTGGAGGGTACACAACTCTGCATTTCTCACACACGTACACATGCAAATGAGCGCATATAAAACCAGTGAAATCTGAATAAGCTCTGTGCATTGGCCAGTGTCAATTCCCTGGTTTGGCTGTCATACTATAGGTGTGACCGTCAGGCAAAGGGTAACGAGACCTCCCTCTTCATTTTTTGTAACTTCCTGTGAATGTATAATTATTTCAAGATAAAAAGTTGGAAAACAATAAAAATTTTAAAAGACTCACATTATTTTTTCAGCCACGTGTTTCCATTTTATATATTATGAATTGCCCCAGTATCTTTTAAGGAGCATGCGTGGTACGCTTGCTCCAGCCTTCTTTTCTTTGAACTCTCATTGCTCTAAGACAATGCCTAAGAGTTTAGAACTTGCTGTATTCCCATCTTTTTGCATGTTTTTGTGATTAAAATCAAACTGGATTTTAGTTTTGTGAAAGATAAGGGCTCTGTCATATTTCTTTGTTTTTCTCTCAGTCTCTGCCTTACCCGTGCCTCCAAGTCATTAGAGACTCAATAAACCTTTGTTTGTGGAGTAATTAATAGAATTAAAGAGTATATGTAAGTTCTGTAATTAGATGTCAATTTTTTGTCTTCTCTGCATCCCTTCTACCCCTGTCCTTTGAGTAACAGCCATTAGGGCCACTGATGGCCTAATTCCTCAGTATAAAACAACTCCTTGTGCCCAACAGTTGGTTCCAGAGTGCATATATGAACTCAGTTGTTCCAATCAGACTAATGCTTAGGATTTTCCTTTGATGATTAAGGAGAAGGAAGCTCTTTCTTCTGAATGCTTTGGTGTATGGGGATTGGATTTAAAATGCTGCATCCTTTTGCCACCAGTGGTATACATGACATTGAAAACCATGTCAACCTATTATACATCCCAACTGCTGCTTAGCAACAACTTTGCATTAGGTAATTCCTAAGAAATATAATATGGAAGGTTATATACCATATTTTCATATTTGAATATGAAATATTTCATATTTGAATAAGTTTTAAGTACTATACTTCGAAAATACCATATAATCTATTCTAGTGCTTCATTCCTATATTTGTGAGTCTGGATGAGTTTATGTGTCCATCTGAGAGAGAGAGGAATTAAGAGGAAGCAATACTGCCAATTGTGATTTATTATTATAAAATTATTTTTTTTGAGAATCTGGTAATATAATTCTAAGGAATAAAACTTTTGAGGTTGGTTATTAAAATGACACTCTTAAAATGGTTGTTTAAAGAATCAACAAATTGGATGAGTATTTATAAAATGAGTCTTTTGAATATAATATTGTATTTATTATTTTGCAAATACAATTTTCTCACTTTTCAACTCCTGCTGTCTGCAAAAGAACAATAGTTTTAAATATGATTTAAACTCAGGAATTACTGAGACGTGGTCTTTTTCTGTCTCTTGGAAGTGAGATTTCAGCCCCAGGCAAAACGCTTTAGATTTTTAGGCATAGTAAAGTTACTTTGTAAGTTAAGGGTGATAGAGTTAGCTTCCGGGGAGAAAAAAAAAGAAAAGAAGAAGAGATCCATTCCAAAGGTGGTTAACTGCTGCTGCAGTTTCCTACTAAAAATTAGTATGTTATACACACTATGCAGCGGTGATAGGAACAAATGTTTTAGTCTCTAAGTCGTGTCTGACTCTTTGCGACCCTATGGACTGTTGCCCCCTAGGCTCCTCTGTCCATGGAATTCTCCAGGTAAGAATACTGGAGTGGGTTGCCATTTCCTTCTCCAAGGGATCTTCCCAACCCAGGGATCAAACCCGGGTCTCCCACATTGCAGGTAGACTCTTTACCTTCTGAGCCACCAGGGAAGCCGGTGTTACTTAGAAAGTTTGTCTTTTTGCAGGTTTTGAAATTCACAGCAGATGGTTTCAAATTCTTTCTCATCCCTCCTCCCCTCCTCCCTCTCCCACCCTCCTCCTCCTTCTCCTTTTATAGTAAATATATTTTAAATATATTCATTTAGCTGAGCCTTAAAAGAAATAGAACTTTATTTTGTTCTGTAATATTGGCAAAGTCTGCAAAGTTGATTTATTTTCCCTGTACTTATTCTTGGGGCAGTGGTGGGTGGGGGGATTGAGTTATGCAGAACCAGTATTAGCCAACTGCTCACATCTGGTCCCATGTTCGTGGTTCACTTGATCTTCTGGATTCAGCACCTTAGATCTATACCCAAGTTCAGGATGCTAGATAATCTTTCCCTGCTTCATTCTTGATGTCCATCAAGAACTTCTCCTGGACCAAGGATATTTTTTTTTTGCTCGGAATGCTGGATTCTCTGATGCTGGCTTATTTTGCATGTTCCATTGCAAAAGACTAATTGTGTATAATTCAGAATTATTCCATAGTTGAGCCCTATCAAAGCCATACTTCATGGAAATTTCCTCAAAATCAAGATAGAATTCTACTACACTTTTTAGAACTATTGTTATACTTTTGTTGGTGAATATCTTCCTCAAAATTTCTTTATGTGCTAATTTTTAAATGATACTTTGAATTTTAAATAGTCATGAAGTGTTTATAATATATTTTTAAAGTGCAACAATAACTTTAGTTTATAAATGGTATAGTATAATGTGGCGGTGGTTCAGTTGCTAAGTCATGTCCAACTCTTTCAACCCCACATCCTGTAGCCCATAGAAATCCTCTGTCCATGGGATTCTTTAGGCAAGAATACTGGAATGGGCTGCCATTTCCTTTTCCAGGGGATCTTTCCAACCCATGGATAGTACCTGATCTCCTGCATTGCAGGCAAATTTTTTTACCCACTGAGCCTCCAGGGAAGCCCGTGTAGTACAATATAGGTCCATGAAATACTACCTGTTGACCATGCTAACCCAGGAGCTGCTCTAATAACTTCTAATCAGAAAACCTGTAGGTTTCTTATTTCCTATGCACTAGTATGACTAAAATGTAAAAGTCCAAAACCTAAAAGTTTGTGAGGATGCAGGGCCACAGTAACTCTCACACCTTCCTGATTAAAGTTTCACATGGTATAATGACTCCTAAGAACTGACTGTTTCATATACAGCTAAGTCTGTATCTACTCTATCATCCATTTCTAGATATTGACCCTCAGTTAAAACACAGGCCACAAAAAGACACATTCAAGATGGTTTGTTGCATCTATATTCATAAAATGTAAAAAAAAAAAAAAAGGAACTAACCTAATACCCCCAAAACAGGAGAATGATTTCTTAAAAGTCTGTGCTTGTTAAATTGATTACACTTTGGTTTAAAAAAGAAAACCAGTCTGGAGTTGGTGAATATTGTGTTAATTTTGCTGTTTGCTTATAGTTGAATAAAAATAAAAACACTGTGTAGATGAAAAAAAAAATGATATTTTCATATAGTGAGATACTATTTAGGAATACTGAAAAATGGCACAATAAGACTGCCTTCTAAAAATTACAGTGTTAAATTCTTAATACTACTTGAATCAAGATAGAAATAAGCAAAACAAATGTTTGATGACAGAAATCAAAACAGTGGTTGCCTTTGTGCCCTGGAAATTGAAGAGACAGATGCGAAGGATGTTCTGAGGTGATGAAACTGCTCTATATCTTGATTGGGATGGTGGTTTTATGAGTTTATATAAATACCAAAACTCACTGAAATGCACACTCAAGATCTGTGCACACAAAATAAGTAAATTCTACCTCAATAAAAAAAGATTTAAAATACTAACCTCTAAATCCTAGGTTAACTCTTTTTCCTAAAATGTATATGTACCAGCAATACTAAAACACTAGTAAAGTTTAGGGGCTTCCCTGGTGGCTCAGATGGTAAAGAATCTGCCTGTGATGCAGGAGACCAGGTTCGATCCTTAGGTCGGGAAGATCCCCTGGAGGGGGGTATGGCAACCCACTCCAGTATTCTTGCCCCTGGAGAATCCCATGGACAGAGGAACCTGGCGGGCTACAGTCCATAGGGTCACAAAGAGTTGAACACAACTGAGTGACTAAGCACAGCACAGTAAAGTTTAGAAATAAAAATATTCATTTTCATTAATTCAGTTTGTTTTGTTCTTTAAAATAATATCCTTAAAGATCAATTTGCCATTTTATTGTATTTCACTGGATTTCACTATTTTTCTCAAAAGTAGTATTTTCACTATCAAAATAGCCTCCTTTTTAATAGAGTTTTCACTTTCATACACTGGAGAAGGAAATGGCAACCCACTCCAGTGTTCTTGCCTGGAGAATCCCAGGGACGGGGGAGCCTGGTGGGCTGCCGTCTATGGGGTCGCACAGAGTCAGACACGACTGAAGTGACTTAGCTTAGCTTAGCTTTGTAAGTATAAAAGGGTAAACAGTCATTAAAATATAATTATGAATAACTGCATAAATATTTAAAAGGTGATTAAAACAATATTACCTGTTGATTTTTTATTTAAATTATAACATTAATTTTAATATATATATTTTATTGAAGTATAGTTGACTTGCAAGGTACCCAAGTTGACTTTCAGGTACACAGCAAGGTAATTCAGTTATACATGTACACATATATAATTTTTGAAATGATTTTCCATTATAGGTTATTAAAAGATATATAATATTAATTTTTGAAAAAAGCATCACATATCATATTTATTTCTCTATGGTTTTAAAATATGATTTTAAATAATAAAATATATCACATAAACACATCCCTTTTACATAGCAGTGTAATTATCTGTCCAGTTCTACTTAAAACCATCCACGACCACAGTTTAATTCTCATTGTAATTTTGACTAATGTTTAAAATTTCAAGATAGGCTACTGGGACCAAAGACATTGTCTCCTAAACTTATAAAATAAATTATTCTTAGCAAAATCAAAAGTAATCATTTCTCTTTACCAGCACCATGCTATGATGTACACTGTGCCATTGGTTGAAAATAAAATCTGCCTGATGGAAACATATATTCTAGATATGGATTAGATTTTAGTAAACACAGCATTATATTGTAAAATGTTATTTTGGCAATAAATAGACATAATCCTTATATAAATGTTTTTATAATATGAGAAAAGAAGACCTGCTTTAGAATTATTTTGAAGGCTAACAATAATACAATTATAATATTATTTTTTATAAAAGTTATTTCATATATCATTATCTAATTACTCAAGTAATTTCAATTGCACATTTCTAAGTTCTTAGTAAAAATAAAATCATCTGGAAAGAAATGAAAAGAAAATGAATAAACACAGTATGTAAAAGAGAAGCTACATAGAAAGAAGCAAGGCCCTATCAAATAAATAAGCAAGTTTTTTTCAAATGCAGATGATTTTATAATATTTAAATCTATATATATGGCAAGTAAATTGTTATGAGTGAAAGAGAATAACCCTCAAAAGCAGGTCATGATAGCAATTGCATTCTTCAAAAATTTAATATGAATCCTATGCCCTATTATATTATGATTATTCCAAACTTCTTATTCTTTAAAGAGCATATTATACATTCTGTCTGTCATAATTTCAAATATATTAATTGCCATACTCAGGAAAGTAATCCTGTCAACTGAAAGTAACGGATTTTGTCACTTGTTAAGAAAATCCTCTTTAGCTTTAATACTGATACTACTCCCCATTTTCCTTACTGAAAAGATTTCAAAATTAATAGATTCTAAAAAGTCTCCAGGCAAATGTTTGGCTGCTTTCAGCAATTGCCATATCTGGTGTGTTTTCTTTAAACTAACTGACATGTTTTTCATAAGGTCTGCATTGCTGGACAGGACCAAAGTATGTGCCTGATTTACATTTAAATTGCATACATACATTTGATTTCCTACAGTTCTAGCAACCATTATCATCTTTTAAGCCAGAGGACTTTCATCTTGTTGGAAACTGATATTTTCAGTGAACAATTTTATCTAATAATTTTATTCAGTTTCTCATGCTTTACCAGGAAATAGTCCCATTGAAAGAAGTAATATTTTGGCTTTTTTAGGGACCTTTATGAACTGTGTATTACAAATATCTTTCCATTTTAAGTTCACATCAAGGAATATAAGAAGGAGAGAAAACTGAAAGTAAGATATTAGGTATGAAAGTCATTTTTCTTGATAAATTTTTAACAGCTTCTTAATCTCAATGTGATAAAAAAAGATACATGATTTTCATTGTACATATTGCATTACCATTGGACTGCAGTGTATTCCTGGTAAATATTTAAAAGCATTAACAGGAACTTAGATCAGTAGCTGAGCTGGCTTCTTCAACGAACACAAGTTGTCCAGAGCTCAATTACAAATCTCATACAAAAAACAGCTTTGCTGGTCAGGGACCTATCCTCAACACTGATTATCTGTTAAAGATTTTCCAAACATTGCATTCAAGGTGATATCTTTAATGATGCTGTGATATTATGCCATACCAATAATAATAATAAATGTGCCTTTTCAAATATCAGTGAGAGTCTTATTTAATAATTTTTATTTTACTTCTGTGCCTAATGTAGGACATGCTGGGGAAAAAAACGAGAGCATTCAATTTAGTCTATCCCTCAAGTCTCTCTAAAGGAAATCAGTCCTGAATATTCATTTGGAAGGACTGATGCTGAAGCTGAAACTCCAATACTTTGGCCACCTGATACGAAGAACTGACTCATTTGAAAAAACCCTGATGCTGGGAAAGATTGAAGGTGGGAGAAGGGGATGACAGAGAATGAGATGGTTGGATGGCATCACCGGCTTGATGGACATGAGTTTGAGCAGCCTCTGGGAGTTGGTAATGGACAGGGAGACCTGGCATGCTGCAGTCCATGGGGTTGCAAAGGTCGGGTACGACTGAGTAACTGAGCTGAACTGAACTAAACAAGTCTCTCCTAGAAAATTAAAAGGATGGTCTCATACTAGCAGACATTTGAATTTGACATAAATTATCTCTAAGGATATTAGTAAAAAACATGGTGTTTTTATTTTTCAGTACTTTGGGGGAAATTATAATTGTTCAACAGCTCAGTTATAGTGTAAGCTGTAGTGTAATTGTGGATGAATCAGCAAAAGATTTGTAAGTAATTTTAATATGTTGGACTGGCAAAAGATTCAGTTCAGTTCAGTCACTCAGTCATATCCAATTCTCTGCAACTCCATGGACTGCAGCGTGCCAGGCCTCCCTGTCTATCACCAACTCTCGGAGTTTACTCAAACTCATGTACCTTTGAGTTGGTGATGCCATCCAACCATCTCATTCTCTGTCATCTCCTTCTCCTCCCACCTTCAGTCTTCCCCAGCATCAGGGTCTTTTCAAATGAGTCAATTCTTCGCATCAGGTGGCCAAAATATTGGAGCTTCAGTTCAGCATCAGTCCTTCTAGTGAAGATTCAGAACTGATTTCCTTTGGATGGACTGGTTGGATCTCCTTGCAGTCCAAGGGACTCTCAAGAGTCTTCTCCAACACCACAGTTCAAAAGCATCCATTCTTCAGTGCTCAGTTTTCTTCACAGTCCAACTCTCACATCCATACATGACTACTGGAAAAACCATAGCCTTGACTAGATGGACCTTTGTTGGCAAAGTAATGTGTCTGCTTTTGAATATGCTGTCTAGGTTGGTCATAACTTGTCTTCCAAGGAGTGTCTTTTAATTTCATGGCTGCAGTCACCATCTGCAGTGATTTTGGAGCCCAAAAGTCATCTACTGTTTCCACTGTTTCCCCATCTATTTCCCATGAAGTGATAGGACCAGATGCCATGATCTTCGTTTTCTGAATGTTGAGCTTTAAGCCAACTTTTTCACTCCCCTCTTTCACTTTCATCAAGAGGCTCTTTCGTTCTACTTCACTTTCTGGCGTAAGAGGTGTCATCTGCATATCTGAGGTTATTGATATTTCTCTTCAGCTTGTGCTTCATCCAGCACAGCATTTCTCATGATGTACTCTGCATATAAGTTAAATAAGCAGGGTGACAATATACAGCCTTGGCGTACTCCTTTTCCTATTTGGAACCAGTTAATGCTATGTATACTCATCATCACATTAAATAACAGACTGTTGACTATAGATATATACAACTGTTTTCAGATATTTTATGATCCAAAGGGAGACAATGGAGAAATTAGTTAGGAACATGAAGTTTGAAATGAAACTTTCTGATTTTATGTTCTAAAAGAAATACTTCTTCGCTATGTAACTTTGATCAAGTACTCTGTGTCTCATTGTGTTCATCTATAAAATAAGTAGCCAACTCTCAAGGTTGTTATGAAGACTGAAAGTGTTAAAATAGTATGCATACTTATATTCCTTAGTATTTAAAAAAATAAACTTTATACTCATTCATCATTGTAGTTTTTGGACAGCTATATAGCTTGGATTAACTCTAATAACTTATTCCCTATAATTTATGTTCTGAAAAATTAAATTATGTTTTAGGAGTGCCTTGAAGAAGCATTTATCCTTCCAAGATCCCTGGAAACATCTGTTATAAGAAAGGCCAGGTACACCCACCTTTTCTCTCCCTAATTTCCTCTTTCCCAGCACTACTGTCCACACTATAGGAGATGTATATAAATATTCACATTTATCTATGTACCAGTGTACTTTATCCATGTTTGTGTAAAGACATACATTTAGGTGCAGCATTATTTAAAGCATGAATTTAATTATTTATTTCATCTATGTAACTATTTAAATGATTATTTAACACATGAATTTTCTCTATGTGTTTTACACAAGCACTGATAAAACACAATGGTATTAACTTTCTTCATGTGTACAATAAACTGTGGAAAATTCTGAAAGAGATGGGAATACCAGACCACCTGATCTGCCTCTTGAGAAATTTGTATGCAGGTCAGGAAGCAACAGTTAGAACTGGACATGGAACAACAGACTGGTTCCAAATAGGAAAAGGAGTTCGTCAAGGCTGTATATTGTCACCCTGTTTATTTAACTTATATGCAGAGTACATCATGAGAAATGCTGGACTGGAAGAAGCAAAGCTGGAATCAAGATTGCCGGGAGAAACATCAATAACCTCAGATATGCAGATGACACCACCCTTATGGCAGAAAGTGAAGAGGAACTAAAAAACCTCTTGATGAAAGTGAAAGTGGAGAGTAAAAAAAGTTGGCTTAAAGCTCAACATTCAGAAAACAAAGATCATGGCATCCAGTCCCACCACTTCATGGGAAATAGATGGGGAAACAGTGTCAGACTTTATTTTTCTGGGCTCCAAAATCACTACAGATGGTGACTGCAGCCATGAAATTAAAAGACACTTACTCCTTGGAAGGAAAGTTATGACCAACCTAGATAGCATATTCAAAAGCAGAGACACTGCTTTGCCAACAAAGGTCTGTCTAGTCAAGGCTATGGTTTCTCCTGTGGTCATGTATGGTTGTGAGAGTTGGACTGTGAAGGCTGAGCCCCGAAGAACTGATGCTTTTGAACTGTGGTGTTGGAGAAGACTCTTGAGAGTCCCTTGGACTGCAAGGAGATCCAACCAGTCCATTCTGAAGGAGATCAGCCCTGGGATTTCTTTGGAAGAATGATGCTAAAGCTGAAACTCCAGTACTTTGTCCACCTCATGGGAAGAGTTGACTCATTGGAAAAGACTCTGATGCTGGGAGGGATTGGGGGCAGGAGGAGAAGGGGATGACAGAGGATGAGATGGCTGGATGGCATCACTGACTCGATGGATGTGAGTCTGAGTGAACTCCAGGAGTTGGTGATGGACAGGGAGGCCTGGTGTGCTGTGATTCATGGGGTCGCAAAGAGTCGGACACGACTGAGTGACTGATCTGATCTGATCAAGTACTGAGAAAGCCCAGTAACTTTAATGCATGATTTATGTATTAAATATGATTTAACTTCCATGAATGAAGTTCCATGATGCTAAAATTTGGGTTTTCAAGTGATCTTGACTAAGTGGAAAATCGGTCATTAGCATTTGTGAGCCCAAAAGAGGTATCTTTATAAGGAATTCTGTCTCCCAGGAAGCTGACAGACATCCTTCCTGAAGTTGAAACTGCTTGATAATGAAAATTTTGCAGACCTCTGTTTACCAGGTCATTGTCTGATGTTTAAATTCATCTTTCCCTGAAGTCTGACTTTGTCCAGCCAGCAGATAATTTAGAGTACTTGTCAAACATCTTTTGCTGATTCTTGCCATTAATTTTCCCTTGAAGTTTCTCATCTTTTCCTGTGGCCTTTATATTGAATGTATATGATTCAACTGAAGTCTTTGAAGGCATATCTTGTCTCTGCCTCTCAACTGCAGTGGCTGTAATTCTCAACCTCCTCAACTAGGTGCTCAGTATCGTCCTTGCTTAAGCAGCTTTGGTCAGTGGTGGTTATAATTCTGTCTTCAGTTCCTATCTTCTTATCCACCATGGGTACTTTAAGGATGCCATGCACATTAGCATCAAAGGTGATTTCAATCTGAGAATGCCATGTGGCTTGTAACGAATGTCTGGGGTGTCAAACTTCCCAAATAAGGTTACCCCTTCGTCTTTGCCTCTCCATCTTTATAAATCCAACTTTATAGAGTGACACCCGGAGACAAAAAATTTCTAACATTTTCTCACTTGTTTCCAAACAATTTGGCTTCCTGAGAAGCTGCTCCATCAACAATAGTCTTATTTGAGTTTATGCTTTTGCTTAATTATTTACCATTTAAGAAGTCCTACAGAAGTTTCTGAGATCTGGGGATGCACATAATGTTCAAAGTTGTTGTCAGCTGCTGGCATCTTTGACATATTTGCTAAGGAGGGTAGATCTGGCTCATAGAAGAAAGATGTAGAGCAGACATTGAGGTTAATGTCAAATTCAATTCACTGAAGATATTTTTGAATATGAAATGGAAAGGCCATTCAAGAACAATCTTTTCAAGATGTTATCAGATTCTAGAATTTTATTAAACCCTACTTGAGTGAAGTTGCCAAGTGGAACGTACGGTTATTTCTACAAGGCTGGGGAAGGAGTTGGAGGTGAGAGTGCCTCCTGCTCGTAGCAGTGGTTTAAAGGACCTAGGGGAGAGTCAAAAAAGTCATGCACCAAGTGAAATGTGGGTCAAAATATGAACAAAAAGGAAGCAAGGATGTCTTAAGTGAAATGAAGCAAGCCGAGGGACAATGCTTGGTGATGTTGGAAATATGGAATAGGGCTTAATAAAGAAGAGCAGGTCAAAAGAGATAAAGTGAGAAACAGCATTGGCAGGTTTTGTAAATGTTGAGCTGATATCTCCATGCAATTTTATATACACCTCTCATATTTTAATCCATGTACTGGGCCCAATGACAGTATCAGCCAGCTGATAGAAGATTCCTGTGAGTAGGGATCGATTCCCTTTGAGGCATTCTATTTCATCTTTATAACATTTCTCAAGTGACGTGGATTAAATACCCTCATCAGCGAATTTCTTCTATAAATTTGAACCTCTTTCTTAACATCCTTCTTATAATGAAGAATCCAAAATTAAGCTGCTCTAGGAATTCTCTATCCAATATGTTACAGATCAATGATCTTATCTCTAATGGATTTATATTTCTAATGAATTGCAACAAGTGTCAGGTATGTTGGCACTACTTCACAACCTAGTGCTCATATTGAATCTCCTGTCAGTTCTGTTCCTTACCTTGTTCACTTCTTCTAAGCTATATACATGCCCTTAGTTAGTAGTTATAATTGTGATGCTATTTTTAAGTTCTGTTTTCTTTGTTTTAATTTTGCATGCTCATTTCCTAGCAAGTGAATAATTTTACAAAAGAGAGGCAAAAATGTGGGTTCATGGTCAGAAAACATAAAGTAAAAAATATTTTTGTACTTTAAATTTAACAGTATCTGGTGGGAATGCAAACTAGTACAGCCACTATGGAGAACAGTGTGGAGATTCCTCAAAAAACTGAAAATAGAACTGCGTTATGATCCAGCAATCCCACTGCTGGGCATACACACTGAGGAAACCAGAAGGGAAAGAGACACGTGTACCCCATGTTCATCGCAGCACTGTTTATAATAGCCAGGACATGGAAGCAGCCTAGATGTCCATCAGCAGATGAATGGATAAGAAAGCTATGGTACATATACACAATGGAGTATTACTCAGCCAGGTTCAGGATGGGGAACACATGTATACCTGTGGCGGATTCATTGTGATATTTGGCAAAACTAATACAATTATGTAAAGTTTAAAAACAAAATAAAATAAAAAAAAAAGAATTCATTTGAATCAGTTCTAATGAGATGGATGAAACTGGAGCCTATTATACAGAGTGAAGTAAGCCAGAAAGAAAAACACCAATACAGTATACTAACACATATATATGGAATTTAGAAAGATGGTAACAATAACCCTGTATACGAGACAGCAAAAGAGACACTGATGTATAGAACAGTCTTTTGGACTCGGTGGGAGAGAGAGAGGGTGGGAAGATTTGGGAGAATGGCATTGAAACATGTATACTATCATGTATGAAACGAGTCGCCAGTCCAGGTTCGATACACGATACTGGATACTTGGGGCTGGTGCACTGGGACGACCCAGAGGGATGGTATGGGGAGGGAGGAGGGAGGAGGGTTCAGGATGGGGAACACATGTATACCTGTGGCGGATTCATTTTGATATTTGGAAAAACCAATACAATATTGTAAAGTTTAAAAATAAAATAAAATTTAAAAAATAAGTTTAACAGTATCTTTAATTCTCACTCTCTGAAAGCCGAGAGTGATATTTCCAAATGTATTGAATATGGAGACCTACGCTGCGATTCATGGGGTCGCAAAGAGTTGGACACGACTGAGCGACTGATCTGATCTGATCTGATTATTAACAGAGCATCCAGCTGGACAAGCATTTTCAGGAAGTATTCTGAGAAGTTCTGTTCTATTAAGTATGATTTGAACTTGGATTATATCTTCAACGTCTTTACAATCCACTCCAAGTTTGTGGCAGTGACACATAAGTTTTCTATGCCTACTGGGATACCCTCTGAAGTCACAGCAAATCTTGAGGCACTTACTACTAACCTACCTGATTGTACTAGTATCCATCTTATGTCTTTTTCACAGGGTCACGAGGTTGTGTGGATCATTCTAGTATTCCTATCAAGGGAAGAGATATCCTTGGTTTCATAAAATTATTTTCAGAATTATTCTAGGAGGTTGAACTAACTTCATAATTTTTACTCATTGAACTTAACATCCCACCTGTTTTCTGAAAATTCTCTGAAGTTGAAGCCAATTTTAATCTCTAAGTATTCAATTAATTAATTTGATGATCTTTGAGGATGGTTTCCTATCCTCAAGGGCAGGGCCCCCAGCCCAGCCTGCCCTGTTGTCACGGGGGTGTGTGAACCCAGAGCCTCCTGCCTCACTCATATATACCCATTTAGCATTCCGTCCAGAGAGGGTCCTCCCGCCCCCAACCCCAGTAAATGCAAGATCCACCTTTCCCACCAGGGCTGCCAAAACTGGTCTGCTTTCCCCACCAGAATGATGTTGTTATTGCAAACCAGGGAAACAGGAAAAAAGGTATAGTCTCTATCCTCACGGAGAAGGCGAGGGCACCCCACTCCAGTACTCTTGCCTGGAAAATCCCATGGACAGAGGAGCCTGGTAGGCTGCAGTCCATGGGGTCGCGAAGAGTTGGACATGACTGAGTGACTTCACTTTGACTTTTCACTTTCATGCATTGGAGAAGGAAATGGCAACCCACTCCAGTGTTCTTGCCTGGAGAATCCCAGGGACAGGGGAGCCTGGTGGGCTGCCATCTGTGGGGTCGCACAGAGTCGGACATGACTGAAGCGACTTAGCAGTAGCAGCAGCAGAGGATGGTTTGTCGTGGATTCTTTTTGAAGGGCCACCCACTCATTGACATTCTTCCCATTGAAAGCTGGGAGTCTACATTCTCTGCCCTTGAATCTGAGTGGGCCAGCCACTGCTTCAACCAATATAACACAGCCAAAGTCACATTAGGTCAACTCTGAAGCTGCTTTTAAAAGCCAAGCTATTTCCTCCTGCTTCCCTGGGAAAGCTCACTGAGAGGAAAATCGGGGGTTGTGTAGCATGTCCAATGCCCCTGAGATCATAGGCGGGAGAGAGCACGTGTATGTATTCCAACTGAAAATCTCCCTCTGAGCTCAGTATTCCAGCTATCTCTACCAAGACATTTGAGTGAAGCTGTCTTGGACCCTCTAGGCCATCCTGTCCACCAGCTAAGTTCCACCAAGTGGTCTCAGGCGAGGCCATCAGCAAAAAGAATCACCCCAATCTGAATGATATTATAAAACTGTTTGTTGTGTTAAGCTTCTCAATCCTGGGGTAATTTGGTATGCAGTAATAGCGACTAGAAGATAGAATATGTTGTTTTCCCCTTGTTTTAAATTAAGGACTTTGTAGCACTGGTCAACTGGGAGTCAGAATACAAGTACTATTAACCGAGTGTTCAGTTGCATCTGACTCTTTGTGACCCCATGGACTGTAGCCTGCCAGGCTTCTCCATCCATGGAATTATCCAGGCAAGAATAGTGGAGCAGGGTGCCATTTCCTTCTCCAGGGAATCTTCCCAACCCAGGGATCAAACCCATGTCATTTGTGTCTCCTGCATTGGCCAAGTGGATTCTTTACTACTGTGCCACCCGGGAAGCTGGTAAATGCTTTCCTTCCATCAAAATTCTTACATTTTTATGTGATATCATTGTAGCAATTCTTTGTTTTTATTTGGGTATGTATTTAAAAAGTTAAAAATGTAATCAAACTGAATTTTGTAATTTTGCATACATTACAAAGCATTATGTCAAGAAACATAATACTCTCAATTTTACAGATTTAAGGGATCAAATATTAATATCTTCTAGCATGGATCAGTTCAGTTTAGTTCAGTTACTCAGTTGTGTCTGACTCTTTGCAACCCCATGGACTGCAGCACACCAGGCTTCCCTGTCCATAGCCAACTCCAGAGCTTGCTCAAACTCATGTCCATCAAGTCGGTGATGCCATCCAGCCATCTCATCATCTGTCATCCGATTTTCCTCCTGCCTTCAATCTTTCCCAGCATCACGATCTTTTCCAATGAGTCAGTTCTTTGCATCAGGTGGACAAAGTATTGGAGCTTCAGTTCAGCATCAGTCCTTCCAGTGAATATTCAGGACTGATTTCCTTTGGATGGACTAGTTTGATCTCCTTGCAGTCCAAGGGACTCTCAAGAGTCTTCTCTAACACCATAGTTCAAAAGCATCAATTCTTCAGTGCTCAGCTTTCTTTATAGTCCAACTCTCACATGCATACATGACTGTTGGCAAAACCATAGCTTTGACCAGACAGACCTTTGTTGGCAAAGTAATGTCTCTGCTTTTTAATCTATCGTGGGTATCCTATGTGAAATGAGTTAAGTATTAACTATGATGTTACAGATGTAAACAAATATTTTAACTGATGGTATTTATCAATCTTACAGAGTTTATCAAATTGAGATTTCAGAATTTGTTTTTTCTTTTTGTCAAGAAATAAGAACTTCGAAAATATTCCTAGATTAGGTGAGTCACCTAGAAATTTAATTGCATCACGTTGTCAAATATGCCAAGCTACTAACCTGGCAAAGAAGATACTTGCAACAAACACATATAATCTGACAGTTTGATATTCTTGTATGTAGATTGATAAACTTCACAGATCATTGAGATATCAGAGCTGTACCTGTCTCAGCTAGAAATTTAATGTAAATCAAATACATTTAGGTAAACAAAGTGAAGTCACTCAGTCGTGTGCGACTCTTTGCGACCCCATGGACTGTAGCCTACCAGGCTCCTCCATCCATGGAATTTTCCTGGCAAGAGTACTGGAGTGGGCTGCCATTTCCTTCTCCAGAGGATCTTCCCAACTCAGGGATTGAACCTGGGCCTCTCGCATTGCAGGCAGACGCTTTACTGTCTGAGCCACCAAGGAAAGTCTAGTTTTTCCCCCTCCATAGTTCAGTTCCTGACCAGAAAGAAGTAGGATAGCTCTACATATTAGAATTTGGAACTCAGAATATCGAATGTAATTTTATCTAAGCCAACTTTTCCACTTATCTGTTAGATTCCTGAATTCTCACCTACTCAAAAAACTTACTCCAGTAATTGTTCCTTCTCCTAAAATTGAATCTTTTGCCTCTCTCCTGAATCTTTCTGTATCAGCATGTAAGACAAATTCTTCCATTATAAAGACAAACACTTTCCCTTTATTCCATATCTTCATTTAGCTACTTTCCATTCCTCTACTGCCTTTAAAGCCCCACTCTCTGTTTGAAATCCCTTTCCTTTTATTCTCTCTGAAGCCCACAATCAGCTGAATATGCTCTTTGCTCCACCAAAATTGTCATCAAGATCACCAGTAACTGTCACATTGCTCACGTCAATGATGAGTTTTCAATCTTCATCTTACTTATCATCAGGATTTTATGCAACTGCTTGCTTTCTTGTATTGTATTGAAACCTTTTTTTTTTAACTTGCCTTCATAAAATCCACATCTCTTTGTTTTCCTCCATCCTGTTTGGCTATTTATTTTCAGTCTTCTTTTCTGGCTTACCCAATTTCCCCTAATGTCTAACTGTTCTACTTCTCTCCTCCAACATCTTCCCCTTTCTGTTGGTACTCACTATGTGAAGATCTCATGGCTTCCGATGTGACTTCTGTACTGATAATTTCCAAATTTTATGCCTTCAAACTGTGCCTCCCTTACAAACTCCATAGTTGGATAGTTAGTTGTTTACTCAACATTTTAACTATCCCAAAGAAGCCTCAATCTTAGCATATCTAAAACTTAACTCTTGACTTTTTCTCTCTCCTCTCTCAAATTTTGCATATATCAGTAACTTGCATTTTATTGTAGAAAGTTTATCTCAGAGTGCTGTTTGTAGATTTGGAAATTTGCAATGATTTAATGACTTTTACCTTATAAATTCCAAAGTTCTATTCTCCCAATAATTACTATTTTGTATGTAATTCCTCGTTGTCCTCTGCCTACATTAAAAAAAAAAATATTCTGGTCCAAAGAGCATTGCATCCATATATTATTTTATGAATTGTGGAAGATTTTTATTTGGCCAATTTTATTTGATTCTGCCTCAAACATTAAAGACTTGGGGGGGAAAGACTTTTAAATTATTCTTATTTTTCATTAACACTGATAGACTAAGAAGTTATATGACTTTTCCAGGGTCATTAGCACTGTGTCAACAAAAAGATTAGCACTCATTAAATTTTAGTTCCAATAATAGAATAGTGCCTTCCCAATAATAGGCACTTTGACCTACTTGATTTTTGAATTACCAGTGCAGAGCAATTTCAGGGACTTCACACAATTCTCAGAAACTTTTAAATATAAAATTCTCATATAGGTTGTGTCTCTCTACTTTTAAATTCAATTGTGTTGATCTATTTGCATATTCCTGTATCTAAGTTGATTGCTTCAATTACTGGATTATAATCTAACATATAGGGTCATTACTCACTCACTCACTGGACTGTTTTAAAAATTATTAGTTCTTTTGAACTTTTCAGAATAATACTACAATCAGCATGTCAAGTTCCATAACATATCCTGTTGGGACTGCAATGGGGTTTGGCACTAAATTTATATTTTAATTTGTACACATTTGACAGTTTCCTCTCAACCAAAAAATCATCTGTTTATCCATTTATTCAACTATTTTAACATGTCTTTTGGTAGATTTTTATGATTTTAATATTTTTATGGTATTCATAGTTTTCTTTTTTTGATCAGCTTATGTTATGTTAGGATTACTGTCCCCTTCCTTTTTTTATTTTTTAGGATTCTTGATTGCTAGATCATGAATTCCTTATTGCCATATTCAGAATTAAATTGAAGAAAGTAGGGAAAACCAATTGACCATTCAGATATGACCTAAATCAAAACCCTTATGATTACACAGTGGAAGTGAGAAATAGATTTAAGGGACTAGATCTGATAGAGTGCCTGATGAACTATGGATGGAGGTTCATGACATTGTACAGGTGATAGGGATCAAGACCATCCCCAAGAAAAAGAAATGCAAAAAGGCAAAATGGCTGTCTGAGGAGGCCTTACAAATAGCTGTGAAAAGAAGAGAAGTGAAAAGCAAAGGAGAAAAGGAAAGATATACCCATTTGAGTGCAGAGTCCCAAAGAATAGCAAGGAGAGACAAGAAAGCTTTCCTCAGCGATCAATGTAAAGAAATAGAGGAAAACAATAGAATAGGAAACACCAGAGATCTCTTCAAGAAAATTAGAGCTACCAAGGGAATATTTCATGCAAAGATAGGCTCAGTAAAGGACAGAAATGGTATGGACCTAACAGAAGCAGAAGATATTAAGAAGAGGTGGCAAGAATACACAGAAGAACTATACAAAAGAGATCTTCAAGACCCATATAATCACTATGGTGTGAGCACTCACCTAGAGCCAGACATCCTGGAATGTGAAGTCAAGTGGGCCTTAGGAAGCATCACTACAAATAAAGCTAGTGGAGGTGATGGAATTCCAGTTGAGCTTTTTCAAATCCTAGAAGATGACGCTGTGAAAGTGATGCACTCAATATGCCAGCACATTTGGAAAACTCAGCAGTGGCCACAGGACTGGAAAAGGTCAGTTTTCATTCCAATCCCAAAGAAAGGCAATGCCAAAGAATGCTCAAACTACTGCATAATTGCACTCATCTCACATGCTAGCAAAGTAATGCTCAAAATTCTCCAAGCCAGGCTTCAGCAATATGTGAACCATGAACTTCCTGATGTTCAAGCTGGTTTTAGAAAAGGCAGAGGAACAAGAGATCAAATTGCCAACATCCACTGGATCATCAAAAGAGCAGGAGAGTTCCAGAAAAACATCTATTTCTGCTTTACTGACTATGCCAAAGCCTTTGACTGTGTGGATCACAATATACTGTGGAAAATTCTTCAAGAGATGGGAATACCAGACCACCTGACCTGCCTCGTGAGAAACCTGTATGCAGGTCAGGAAGCAACAGTTAGTACTGGACATGGAACACCAGACTATTTCCAAATAGGAAAAGGAGTACGTCAAGGCTGTATATTGTCACCCTGCTTATTTAACTTCTATGCAGAGTACATCATGAGAAACGCTGGGCTGGAGGAAGCACAAGCTGGAATGAAGATTGCCAGGAGAAATATCAATAACCTCAGATATGCAGATGACACCATTCTTATGGCAGAAAGTGAAGAAGAACTAAAGAGCCTCTTGATGAAAGTGAAAGAGGAAGTGAAAAAGTTGGCTTAAAACTCAACATTCAGAAAATGAAGATCATGGCATCCGATCCCATCACTTCATGACAAATAGATGGGGAAACAGTGGCAGACTTTACTTTTGGGGTTCCAAAATCATTGTAGATGATGATTTAAGCCATGAAATTAAAAGACAGTTGCTCCTTGGAAGAAAAGTTATGACCAACCTAGAGAGCAAATTAAAAAGCAGAGACGTTACTTTGCCAACAAAGATCTGTCTAATCAAGGCTATGATTTTTCCAGTAGTCATGTATGGATGTTAGAGTTGGAATATAAAGAAAGCTGAGCGCCGAAGAATTGATGCTTTTGAACTGTGATGTTGGAGAAGACTCTTGAGAGTCCCTTGGACAGAAAGGAGATCCAACCAGTCCATCCTAAAGGAGATTAGTCCTGAGTGTTCACTGAAAGGACTGATGCTGAAGCTGAAACTCCAGTATTTGCCCACCTGATGCGAAGAGCTGACTCATTCTGGGAAAGATTGATGGTGGGAGGAGAAGGGGACAACAGAGGATGAGTAGTTGGATGGCATCACTGACTCAATGGACATGAGTTTGGGTAAACTCCGGGAGTTGGTGATGGACAGGGAGGCCTGGCGTGCTGCATGGGGTCGCAAAGAGTCAGACACAACTGAGCGACTGAACTGAACTGAACTGATTGCTATTGTGAATGGGATTGTGTTTCATTACATTGTCCAATTAGTTTTGCTTTATCAGAGGAAATTATTAATTTGTACATGTTGATCTAACATGGGACCACTTTACTAAACTGAAGTCCTACAGGTTTTTCAGTTAATAACCTTAAAATCTCTAGGCAGACAATTTAACACTAACAATCAAGGTTTTGCCTCCTCCTCTGTATTTTTTTTTTTTTCATCTTTGGGCATCATCTTAATTGTCTAGTTCAGTGATATAGAGCTGATAGCATTTTTGATTACTCCTGAATTTAATGGAAAAGTTTATACAATATGTATGATAGTTTATGGAATTCTGAATAATAACTTTTATCAATTTAAATACAATTCCTCTGTTTCTTAATCTTTCACTTGTAATTATCATTATTACTGTATTCTGAGAGAAGACTTCAGCTCAATTTCATAGCTTATTAATTTGATTTTCAACTCAGTTCCATCTCCTCTTCTGCCCTGTTAATTTTTGCTTTAATTTTATAGATTTTATTATCCAAGAAATTTCTGATCTTTTATACAGCAATCTAATCTATTTCTAAAAATATTCTCTGCAATCTTAGCGAAAATTCTAATTATAGTTTCTTTTATCTTTTTATAACAAGTTTTGCTTTGGATTTTTATTGAATTACATGCTTTTCCTACAATATTAGCTTTCCCTCAATGTTGATGATTTTTGGTTGTTGCTATCTTTACCAATGCCTACATAATAAAGAATACTTCCTTCAGACTAAGTAAAATATCATTATGAGAGTGTATGCAGGTTTTTATTGGGAGAGCATCTGTGGTTGATTCTCTCAGTGTCAAGAGAGCATATTCTTTCTGCTGTTTGTGACCATTAATTCAGCAGCATAACTTCTGTAGGCCTCAGTTTCTCATTTAGCAAAATGAAAATCATAACTGTCTATTAGCATATAAGCAAAATACTGAATATATGTAAGTAAGCACTCAATAAATGGAAAGAGGAAGGAAAATTGAATTTTTAATAGTCTTTTGAAACACAGGATCAACTGCATTATTAAGATTAATACTGAAAAGTATTGCCTCCATCTAGGAAATAGCATGGGCCTCTGTCACCTTACATGATACTGTGTAATGGCTTTCCAAACAGTTTTACTATTATAAGGCTTACCAAAGAATAGCAGTAAAGAAACTATAGGTTTTTTGTTGTTTATTTGCTTTGTTTTATTTTGGTGAACATGTATCATGTGCTTTTGGTTTCTAGTTTTGAGCAGTCTTCAGATAGCTGTGTGTATGTGCTAAGTGGCTCTGCTGTTCCTCTTCTTTGTGACCATGTGGACTGTAGCCCGCCAGGCTCCTCTGTCTATGGGATTCTTCAAGCAAGAATACCGGAGTGGGTTGCCGTTTCCTTGTCCAGAGAATCTTACCAACCCAGGGGTCAAACTCTTGTGTCTCATGTAATCTTTATAATAACCAAGACGCTTACTTCTTGGAAGAAAAGTTATGACCAACCTAGATAGCATATTCAAAAGCAGAGACATTACTTTGCCAACAAAGGTCCATCTAGTCAAGGCTATGGTTTTTCCAGTGGTCATGTATGGATGTGAGAGTTGGACTGTGAAGAAGGCTGAGCACCGAAGAATCGATGCTTTTGAACTGTGGTGTTGGAGAAGACTCTTGAGAGTCCCTTGGACTGCAAGGAGATCCAACAAGTCCATTCTGAAGGCGATAAGCCCTGGGATTTCTTTGGAAGGAATGATGCTAAAGCTGAAACTCCAGTACTTTGTCCACCTCATGGGAAGAGTTGACTCATTGGAAAAGACTCTGATGCTGGGAGGGATTGGGGGCAGGAGGAGAAGGGGACGACAGAGGATGAGATGGCTGGATGGCATCACTGACTTGATGGATGTGAGTCTGAGTGAACTCCGGGAGTTGGTGATGGACAGGGAGGCCTGGCGTGCTGCGATTCATGGGGTCGCGAAGAGTCAGACACGACTGAGCGACTGAACTGAACTGAATATAAGCACTATTATTGATTGAAACTTGAGACAACGAGGGTTTAAGTAACTTTCCCACAGTTTCATTTTCATTAGAGTATGATGTTATCCACTATATTATCTGGCCTGGGTATGAAAGCACATTGAGCCAAGCTTAGCTCACAGATGATGATTTTATTACCCCTGATACTAATAATTACTGATAGTAATAATAATAGCTATTCTAAATATTTAGCTATTAGTTCCATAAACGTATTTCTCCTAGACTCTCATGACAGTAGCATGCCATATTCATTGTTACATCCCCAGCTCAACATGTGGTAGTAAATATACTCAGAATGAGTGGCTACTCAGATGAAGAATCTGTGGTAAAGACAATTAGATTGATCTTGCACATTACCTTTGAATTCTCAAAGAAATTTTTGCTAAAATTATAGTAAAGGTGTGAAAAAATTACAGAGGCTGACAGAATGAGAAAATCACTCAGTTGTGTCCGACTCTTTGTCCATGGAATTCTCCAGGCCAGAATATTGAAGTGAGTCAACTTTCCCTTCTCCAGAGGACATTTCCAACCCAGGGATTGAATTCAGCCAACTGGTAAAGAATCCGCCCGCAATGCAAGAGACCTGGGTTTGATTCCTGGAATGGGAAGATTCCCATGGAGAAGGGAAAGGCTACCCCACTCCTGTATTCTGGCCTGGAGAATTACATGGACAGTCCATGGGGTTGCAAAGAGTCAGACACAACTGAGAGACTTTCACTTTGACAGAAGGAGAAAATAGAAAACAAGATGCAAAATATAAAAATAATGGTTAATGGTAAATTACTTGGTATGCCAGAAAAAAAAAACACAGTAATTTATTTGATATTCAACAATAATAGAGGTTTCAGTACTGCATTTTTGACAATGGATAGAACAGCTAGATAGAACTTCAACAAAGAAATGAAGTCTTAAAAATAATATACACCAAGTAGACCTAATGGATATCTATAGAAGACTCCACCCTCAGAACAGCAGGACATACATTTTTTCTAAAGTATATAGAAAGCATTCTTCAGGAGAGAACATATGTCAAGCCATAAAGTCTCAACAAATTTTAAAAATTAAAATCATACAAAGGTTGTTTTGTGATTTAATTAGAAATAAAATAGAAGGATATTTAGGAAACCTACAAATATTTGGAAATTAAATAAGATACTTGTAATTAACCAATGGAAATTGATTAAAGAAGAAATCACAGAGAAATCATGAAATGCTTTGAAATGACTAAAAATGAAAACATACATTCCAAAACCAATGTGCTGTTCTGCGCTTTGTTGCTCAGTCATGTCCAGCTCTTTGAGACTCCATGGACTGCAGCATGCCAGGCTCCTCTGTCCATAGGGATTTTCCAGGCAAGAATACTGGAGTAGGTTGCTCTGCCCTCCTCCAGAAGATTTTCCCAATCCAGAAATTGAACCCAGGCCTCCTGCATTGTAGGTGGATTCTTTACCAACTGAGCTACCAGGGAAGCCCAAGCATACTGGAGAAGGTAGCCTATCCCTTCTCCAGGGGATCTTTCTGACCCAGGAATCAAACCAGGGTCTCCTGCGTTGTAGGCGGATTCTTTACCAAGTGACCTACCAGGGAAGCCCTCAAAACTTAAAGCATGCAGCAAAAATCAGTGCTTACAGGGAAAGTAATAGTTGTTAACACCTATACTAAAAACAGGAAAGACCTCAAATCAATAATCTAATCTCCTACTGTAAGAAACTAAACTTTTAAAAAATAATAAACTAAACACAAAACAAGCAAGAAAATGGAAATAATTATTATTTGAGGGGAAACAAATAGGAGAAAGGCACAGAAAAATATCAACAAAATCGAAAGTTGGGTCTTTGAAAAGATACAAAATGTTGACAAAATTTGGAGTAGACTGATTAAGAAAATAGGAGAGAAGACTCAAATTACTAAATTCTGGAATGAGAGAGGAAACATTGCAATTAACTTTGTGGAAATAAGGATCATACAAGTGTATAATGAACAAGTATATATCAACAAAATAGACAACATACACGAATAGACAAACTGCTAGGAAAATGAAACCTACTGAAACTGAGTCAAGGAAAAAAACAGACAATCTGAACAGACCTACAAACAAGTAAATTGATTGAATTCATAATTTAGGAATATCCCAGAAAAATAAATGCAAGAACGGATGATCTCAGTGGTGAATTCTACCAGACACTTAAAAATGATATCAATTATTCACAAACCCTACCAAAATGTAGATGAGGGAACACTTCCAACTTATTATAAGACCAGCATCACCCTAAAATGATAATTAGATAAAGATATCACAAGGAAACAGAACTATAGAAATATATTCTTTTATCAATATAGACATAAAACTCAACAAAATACTAGCAATCTGAGTAACAACACATGAAAAGGATTATAATGGCCACATTGGACTATACCAGTCATGGGACATTGGTTAAAGTCTATATACGTATCAATGTAATGCAACATGCTAACAGATTAAAGGACAAAAATGATATGATTGTCCCAGGAGATGCAGAGCAGGATTTACAAAACAACTGCTAATGGATAAAGGATTTCATTTTGGGATGATGAAGATATTCTAAACTCAGATTATGGTAATAGTTGCATAATTCTTTAAAATTGGGTGAATTGTATACTTAGATAAATTCTGTATCTGTAAATTGCATCTCAAAAAAGCTTTTTAAAAAAAAGTTTCAGGGGAAAAAAAGACACTCAAGCTCTTATTCCATAGCTCATAAGTGATTTCCATAATGTGGCATATATAGATGGATATTACTATCAACATTGGCAACAATTACCATAAAGATTCACTCCTCATACTATGATGTTAACACCTTTTTTGAAACATGGACTACTTCATTCTCACATTAGTCAGACCAGGGCCTTCGACAAAAATAATTTTTCAGTTTAGAATGGCTCACTGAGTGATTACTGATTGAAATGACTGTCTTTGATTTAAAATACAGGCTTCCTTGTAAAATCCACTGTAAGATGTTTACAAGGCGTGAAATGTCTTTCACACTGTCGTATTCTCCTTCATTGGGTACACTTGAGAAAATGCAACAAAGCATGTTCGCTCATAAGATTTTGTGGCATTTTCCTGTGTGATAATCCATGCTGTTTCCTTTATTATTGAAAGTCATTGGATGGGACGAAGAAAATCGTGTTTCTTGTGCACATGTGAAGCACAGTTTGAAGAAGGCTAAAATGTTGATACTGAATTATAATGCTGATTTTAGAAACTCTGCTCTCAGTATTTACTTGAGAACTCTTTAAGCATCTAATAACTATAATAGCAAGTCTTTAGTGAGAGCTCACTAAATACATGGCACTGCTCCAAATCTTTTACCTGGCATACCTAAATTGTTGTTGTTCAGTCCCTAAGTCGTATCCAACTCTTTGAGACCCCATGGACTGCAGCACACCAGGCTTCCCTGTCTTTCACTATCTCCCTGAGTTTGCTCAAATTCATATCCATTGAGTCAATGATGCTATCCAACCATCTCATCCTCTGCTACCCTCTTCTGCTCCTGCCTTCACTATTTCCCAGCATCAAGGTATTTTCTAAGGAGTTGGTTCTTCGCATCAGGTGGCCAAAGTATTGGAGCTTCAGTTTTAATTCTGCACAAAAGTACATATGGGAATCATTATCATCATTTAATAGTGAGAAAACTGTGACATGGACAGCTTAATAATTAGTTAAAAATTATAAGTTGGATAGATATAGATGATATACATTATATAAACACAGACATGTTTTTAAACATGATATATCCTCTGATATAGTTAGAAATAATGTGTCTATTCCAAACCTTTGTGATGGGTCATTACTTTTTGTATATTCTTATATTGAACTGCAGGTTTTCCTGTGTATGTTTAAGTTAATAGCTTTAGATAAGTTAAAATTTTCAGGTGAAAATACATTTAAAATTAATGGTTATAACTGTTAGCATGTAAATGTGTCCTTGGGATCTTACAAACTATTAACATTGCCTGAATTAATTTTCAGTATAATTCTATAAGCTAAAATACTATCTAAAAATGAAAATAAGACTATCTGAACTACAAGTATGAACAAGTATTTTTTTAAAGCTAGTACTTATTTATGCTAATATTAATAAGACACTAATGTGATGCCATCATCCCTCGGAACTAAAAAGGAAATTTTGCAAAAGCAACAGAACTCCAATGTGGTTTTCCTTATGTTTACAATATTTTCAATGTAGTATTTTTAAAGATAACAATGCATCTTTCCTTTTAAGTCTAAAGGAATCCCTTTCCTCATAAAAATTATTATTTTATAAAGAAAAACTCTGAAATTATATTTAACTGGCATTTTTATTATAGTATACTCATTACAAATAAAGTCATGTTGTCATTTGAACAATACAATAATTTTAAAACTGCATATAAATTTTAACTTTCATGTTAAATTTTAACTTTCTTAATTAATCATTACATTTTATTTCACATATAAATAAATTGTTGCTAGTTTTTATCCATTTCAGTAAAATCTAACAATCACATAGTCTTAAGGCAATGGCATCCCACTCCAGTACTCTTGCCTGGAAAATCCCATGGACAGAGGAGCCTGGTGGGCTGCAGTCCATGGGGTCGCTAAGAGTTGGACACTACTGAGCGATTTCACTTTCACTTTTCACTCTCATGCATTGGAGAAGGAAATGGCAACCCACTCCAGTGTTCTTGCCTGTAGAATCCCATGGACGGGGGAGCCTGGTAGGAGGCCGTCCATGGGGTCGCACAGAGTCGGACACGACTGAAGCGACTTAGCAGCAGCAGCAGCAGTATCAAAGCAGGAGAAGGCAATGGCACCCCACTCCAGAACTCTTGGAAAATTCCATGGATGGAGGAGCCTGGTAGGCTGCAGTCCATGGGGTCCTGAAGAGTCAGACACGACTTCACTTTCACTTTCACTTTCACGCATTGGAGAAAGAAATGGCAACCCACTCCAGTGTTCTTGCCTGGAGAATCCCAGGGACGGGGGAGCCTGGTGGGCTGCCGTCTATGGGGCCGCACAGAATCGGACACGACTGAAGCAACTTAGCAGCAGCAGCAGCAGTACCAAAGCAATGCTTTATTCTGTAAAACCAGCTATTGAAAAGAGAATAGAGAAAGTTAATAAAAACTTTTGGAGGACCACAATTTTGAGCATTTATAAAGTAAGGGTTAGGGGCAATAATCTAAGAAGTTTGCTATTATGTATTAGTTAGCACTGAAGTTGCCTAGTTTTTTTTTTTTTTTAATCAAATGAGAATAATTCATGAAGAGCTAAATATTGATTGTAGCTATAGAAACAAATAAAAATTAGACTAAAACACTATACCTAAGGATTCATTAATCTTAATGCATATAGAAAGAATACTGAAATATCAACTTCCATATTATTCTGCAGTTTACAATTAAGAAAATATTGCTACATCTCCTAAAAACCTGTGGCGGATTCGTTTTGATGTTTGGCAAAACTAATACAGTGTTTGAGGTTTAAAGATAAAATAAAATTTAAAAAAAAAAACAAAAAAATAAAGACTCATTTGTAAGAATAACATCTCCAAAAGCAATTTTTAACAACACAAAGAGCAACAGCAGTTGAATCATTCATTTCACAGAAATTGCTACATTGGATAAGAGTAAGACCAATGACTTTGTACCTGTTCTCAGTTTATTACTTTATTAGAATACTTTTAAAATATTTTATTTTACTTTTAATTGCAGAATAATTGCTTTACAATATTGTGATGGTTTCTGCCATGCATCAACATGAATCAGCCACAGGCATACACATGTGCCCTTCCTCTTAAACCTCCCTCCCCATCCCACCCCTCTAGGTTGTCTCAGAGCACCAGTTTTCAGTTCCCTGAAAGTGAAAGCCACTCAGTTATGTATGACTCTCTGAGACCCCATGGACTGTACAGCCCGTGGAATTCTCTAGGCCAGAATACTGGAGTGAGTAGCTGTTCCCTTCTCCAGGGGATCTTCCTAGCCCAGAAATCAAACCCAGGTCTCCCACATTGCAGGCAGATTCTTTACCAGCTGAGCCACAAGGGAAGCCGTCGGTTCCCTGAATCATGCAGCAAATTTCCACTGGCTATTGTTTTACATATGGCAATGTGTATGTTTCAATAGTGCTCTCTCCAGTGATCCTACCCTGTCCCCCTCCCCAACTGTGACCAAAACTCTATTTTTTATGTCTGTCTCCTTTGGTGTCCTGCAAGAAGGATCATCTGTTCCATCTTTCTAGATTCCACATATATGCATTAATATATGATGCTTGTCTTTATCTTTCTGACTTCACTCTATACAATAAGTTCTAGGTTCATCCATCTCATTAGAACTGACTCAAACGTCCCTTTTTGTGGCTGAGTAATATCCCATTGCATATATGTACCACAGCTTCTTTATCCTTTCATCTGCTGATGAACATCTAGGCTGCTTCCATGTTCTAGTTATTGTAAATAGTGCTGCAATGAATGCTGTAGTCATGTGTCTATTTCAATTCCGTTTTCCTGAGGGTAGATGCCCAGTAGTGGGATTGCTGGGTCATATGTTGTGTGAGAAGTTGCTCGGTCATGTCTCTTTGCAACCCTATGGACTATAGCCTACCAGGTTCCTCTGTCCATGGAATTCTCCAGGCAAGAGTACTGGAGTCATATGGTAGTTTTATTCCTAGTTTTTAAAATAATCTCCATACCGTTCTCCATAGTGGCTATATCAATTTGCATTCCCACCAACAGTGCAAAGTGAAGTGAGAGTCGTGTCTGACTCTTTGCAACACCATGGACTATACAGCCCATGGAATTCTCCAGCCCAGGATACTGGAGTGGATAGCCTTTCCCTTCTCCAGGGGATCTTCCCAACCCAGGGATTGAACCCAGCCAACAGTGCAAGATGGTTCCCTTTTCTCTACACCCTCGCTAGCATTTATTGTTTGTAGACTTTTTGATGGTGGCCATTCTGACCAGTGTGAGATGATACTTCATTGTAGATCTCTAATAATAAGTGATCTTAGCGTCTTCTCATGTGTTATTAGCCATCTTTATGTCTTCTTTAGAGAAATGTCTGTTTAAGTCTTCTGCCCCCTTTTTGATTCATTTGTTTTTCTGGTATTCAGTTACACGAGTTGCTTGTATACTTTGGAGATTAATCCTTTGTCAGTCGTTTCATGTGCTATTATTTTATCCCATTCTGAGGGTTGCCTTTTCATCTTGCATAGCTTCTGTTGCTGTGCAAGAGCTTTTAAGTTTAATTAGGTCCCATTTGTTTATTTCTTTTTTTATTTCCATTACTCTAGGAGGTGGGTCATAGAGGATCTTGCTGTGAGTTATGTCAAAGAGTGTTCTGCCTATGTTTTCCTCTAAGAGTTTTATATTTTCTGGTCTAACATTTAGATCTTTAATCCATTTTGAGTTTATTTTTGTGTATGGTGTTAAAAAGTGTTCTGATTTCATTCTCTTACACGTAGCTGCCCAATTTTTCCCAGCACCACTTATTTAAAAATACTTCTTTTTTTTTTTTTTTAAGAATAGTGTACTTTGGGTGGTGGTGGGGGGAGCTGTGAATATGTCATTTGCTGACCACTGAGTGTACATCAGTGTTTTTCTTTCTGTTTTCTTCTTTTTGACTTTTTTTTTCCACCCCCAAGGACATAGCATCTGTAAAATGTCATGTCTTCACAGAGATGGATATCTCTTTTAGAAGTTCTAGTAGACTTTGTTAATAAATGAATTAATCTGTGGACTCAGACAAGGGAATAGTCAGAAACCAAATTAAGTAAGTAATATAAAGTGGAAAGATAATTAACTACACCAAACTGTAATGATAAATGTATCTGCATTATTTAGAGAATAAAAAGAAAGGGGAAAAAAAGGCATATTTGATGGCCATCCAACTATTCTTTTGGGATTAATGAGAAATAGGTGTGTTCTATTACTCTGGATAAAAAATATTAGAAAGTGTTTTATCAATAGGATATTGACATCATCTGCCAAATCACATAAATGACAAATATCACTTTATATATATAAAATGTTGGTACAATTGTCCTATGTTTAAGGCTGAAAATCATTTTAAGATATAGTAATATGTACTCTCATTCAAAAAGAAATCACTTAAATGATTCATTATTAAGGTTTTTCAAAATGTTATGCTTCAGGATTATAGAAAAACAACTTGGAAAAACTGTGTTTGACTGTTTATATGCTATAAAACTGTAGCTTTTACTGACTATTATAGAGAGAACAGAGAAAGCATGTCATTTGTTTATTGATGTACCTTATTCATGTAAATAGTGGTGCCTCTTTACCTGGGCGGTAGTAAACAGCAAGAGTTTACTGTACAACTACACACTACAAATGTTGCTGTACTACGAACAGCAACAGTAAGAAAACTTGGTTCTTCCATTCATGGGAGAGAAAGACATCAAACAAATCCCCCCCTACATATAATTACTAGTTGTGGGAAGTGCTTTGGAGGAAAAATATGGGACACAACATCAAATAGAGATAGGGAGAAAGGGAGGCAGGGAATGCCTCTCAGAAGAAATAATACTATTTCTGAGTATATTATAGCATTATACTATACTATAGTATAGTACAAGGGCTTCTCTCCTACCTCAGTAGGTAAAGAATCCTCCTGCAATGCAGGAGACCCGGATTCAATTCCTGGGTCCAGAAGATCCCCTGGAGAAGAAAATGGCAACCCACTCCAGTGTTCCTGCCTGGAAAATCCCATGAACAAGAGAGGCTGGAGGGCTACAGTCCATGGGGTTGCAAGAGGCAGACACAATTTAGCGACTAAACCACCACCATACTATACTATACTATACTATATTATACTATACTATTCTATACTATACTATATTATTCTATACTATACTATACTATTCTATACTATACTATACTATTCTATACTATACTATACTATTCTATACTATATACTATACTATACTAGGACCTGACAGAGTGGGATGTTGAGGGTTCTAGGCTGAAGGCAGAATGAGTGGAAATCTTTCAAGATAAAGAGCTTTATATCCATGAGAGGGGAAACATCCCAGTGTGATTAGAGTGTACAGTGAGCAAGGGAGGGAAAGGGGGCACTTTAGAGTTAGAAAGTTAGATAGGACCCTTAAAGTTTAAGCCAAAAATTAATAAACATATCCTAAGTGCAACAGAAAGCATTTGAATGTGAAAGAACTTATGTTCTGAAAAGACTGGCCTGACTGAGCTGTGGGGGATGAATTAAGAATCAGGAATGGCAGTGGGGAAGCCAGTTAGTCACAGTGAGAGGGCATCACCATGAACAGTGGAGTAGCACGAAGCTGGAGAGAGTTTAAGGGGATTTGGGATATTCCATGTTATCAATGAAATCAAGGCAACTTAGAGGGAATTCTGGGGTAGATGATGAGGAGGAATTACAGAAGACTGTCAGTTTTCTGGATTAAACCACTGAGAAAGTTCAGAATGACACAGGTTATCTTCCACAACGTTACAGTAGTTTATTCTGCAAAGGGTTAAGATTAAGAAGATTCACTAACTGAAAATAAATTATGGTATAACCAAGTTTTAAAAAGACTTTCAAGAGAAAAATTTGTATGCAATTATTTGAGTGAAGTAAGATTTAGGAAGTTAACTGCACTGTTTGATTTTCAGTGAATCACTGCTGTAAAGAGTGGTAATGGGCTTTGAATTACTTTAAACAACATAAACAATTTAGTCTATGAACATAACTATATTCACTGAACATAAACCAGAACACCCATGCAGGGAATCCCAATATCCATATAAGGACAAAACTCAGGTGAGGTACAGTGTTGGGTTGCCAACCCATTGTGGATATTAGAAATTGCCTGACAGAAAGTGAAGTACAAATAGAACAGACGATATGAAAAGATACCCAACCTCACTATTATAACATGAAGATAAAGTAAAAAATATAATAAGAGAGAACTGATCCCTTGTTAAATTATCAACCAAATATTTTGTTAATACTTTGCCTTGAATAATGTGGGGAAAAGCACTTTCATGACTTTTTGACACAAGCATAAATTAGTAAGAACTCTATAGAGGCAATAAGGCAATAACTAGAACAGAAAGCACATGAATCTGAACACGTGGAATGCACTTGCTGATGCATTTATACATGTACATGAAAATTACTATGTCTTGATGTAGCCCTCTCCCAAATGAAGCTTTATTCATTAAAGTGTAATAGACTATATGACATATAATACACTATAAGATATATGTAATATACTATATGACATATATACATATGAACAATACATGTATAATATTAAAATGATGTCATTTTTCCCCAAAACATATTTTAGTAAAAGTAAATAAAAGTACACAATCGTATGCAGAATAAGCTAGAACTAGGGTACAAATGAAATAGGAAATCACTGCAGATGGTGAATGCAGCCATGAAACTAAAAGACGCTTGCTCCTTGGAAGGAAAGCTAAGACAATGCTTGACAGCATATTAAAGAGCAGATATCACTTTGTCAACAAAGGTCCATGTAGTTAAAACTGGTTTTTTCAATAGTCATGTACAGATGTAGAGTTGGACCTCAAAGAAGGCTGAGCACCGAAAAATGGATGTTTTTGAATTGTGCTGGAGAAGACTGAGAAGACTCTTGAGAATCCTTTGGACAGCAAGGAAATCAAACCAGTCAATCCTAAAGGAAATCAACCCTGAATATTCATTGGAGGGTCTGATGCTGAAGTTGAAGCTCTAGTACTTTGGCCATCTGATGCAAAGAGCCAACTCACTGGAAAAGACCCTGATGCTGGGAAAGATTGAGGGCAAAAGGATGTGGCAGAGGATGAGATGGTTGGATGGCATCACCAACTCAATGGACATGAATTTGAGCAAACTCCAGGAGATAGTGAAGGACAGAGGAGCCTGGTGTGCTGCAGTTCATGGGGTTGCAAAGAGTTGGACATGACTTAGCAGCTGAACAACAACAAAGTCTAAGGAAAGTAACTCAGCCTTTGTCTTGGACTCTTTCCATAGTAAATTTCAAATATTTTAGGAAGTGCGTTTTAAGTTTTGACCAGATCTGCAAGGCCAGAATAATGCAGCATTTTCAATCAGGCTAGCTTGCTCATCCTCATGAGAATCGGCAATACCTCAATGGGTGAGTGGCCATTATTACCACCAGTCACTTTGTTAGCTAATGATCTATTGAGGTTTTGCCTCTCCTTCTCCTTCTTCTCCTTCTTTTTCCTCATCCTTCTTCTTTAATTTTCTTTAAATAGTTTTATACATTCTTGTGGTAAGAACAGTTAAAAACCTTCACAAGAGAAAACAAGATCTCATTCCTCACTCCCATATCCCAGAGACAGAAATTCTTACCAGTTCCCCATTATCCTTTCAAACATATCTTGAACTGAGACGGGTATCTTGGCACTAATTTTCATTGTTAAAAATATCAAGAGCAATTGAGGGACCAGCTTAAATTCTCTTCATCTTGCATGATTTCTTAAATTTCTTAGGAATCATTACTGCTACCTAGAAACACTATTTGCCTAGAAATAGCAAGAAACACTATCTTTCTCTCTGCTTCTCCTTAATATCATTCTTGGATTTGAACTCAGACATGCTAATAATTTGAGTTTATTTTTTTTATTCTATTTTTAGTACCTAGGAACATTCTCTACTTTGATTCTTAGAAATCAGACTTTATAGTGCAAATGTATTTAAAACAAAATTCCTTAGCCACACACATTTAAAAAAAAAAAAAAGCCCAATGTTAAATTTAAAATATACTTTCAATTCCATAGCATGTTTTATGACTTCAGATAAATAGATAGAGTTTAAAAAAATAGACCACACTGTACAAAGTATGTTTTGGAAACGATGAGTTTTCTGTAAGCATTATCATGCCTATTAATAAGACATAAGATTGTTTACAATATTTACTTGTACTTACCCATTCATTGTCAGCTCTCTGTGGAAACATTTTCTAACATAATGCAGTTTGAGTATAATTTAACAAATTTCTCAAGGCTTGTATATATTAAGGTGAAGTTTATTTACTCTCTAACATTTTTCTAGAGCATATAATTACTATCTGATTTTGTTTATACATTTCAAGAAAATGCTAAAAAGAGCTGATAAACTCCACTTTAAAGCATGCAACTTTGAAAAGATAGGGAGATAGACATATTTAGAGACAGTTGCAGGTTTCAAATTCAAATAATTATATCTGATTGAAATATAGGGTTTTATATACTGTTTTATAAGGAAACAATTCTTTGCCAAGATAATTTCATTTTTTTAATTATAAAGTGTTTGAGCTGAAGTTAGTTTATGCTATACATGCTTCCAAAGTCCTAGAGGGGGATTTTTGAAACATAAGTTTTTATAGCATCTTAAAAATTACTTGAATTCCTCAGATTTTAAATCCACGTAAAAATGTTGATTAAGAAAAATGAACAAAGAAGTGCCCCATGCAGTGACCGCTGCCACACAAAAGCCCTGTCTTGCCTTCGGAAAGTGAGCATAGTCCTGTGTGACCCGCCTGATTTAATTTTGCTTCTCTCTATCACGAAGTTCACTCTATGAAGTGGGCTCAAAAAATACCTTTCTTAAGGAATTCAAAGTTAAGTTGAGGAGATCAAATAACCTGCCTCGGCTCCTTGGGGCTTTCTTTAGCTGTTTCTATGCCTGTGGGAGACACACCGAGCTGAAAGTTGTCAAACCCAGTGCAATAAGATCTAGCTGTAAATTGTTTAAACCTGACTACTTCTGAGTCCTCACGGACCAGGTGGATAAGAAGATTAAGATGTAGAAATTATAATCAGCAGATATATTTTTACAGGTACTTTTTAGCTTTCCAAAAATGGCTAAGATAGCCAAACTGAGAAAAGTCTAAGCCTAAAAGTGAAAGTGTTAGTCGCACAGCCATGTATGACTCTTTGCAACCTATTGGACTGCAGTCTGCCAGACTCCTCTGTCCATGGGATTTCCCAGGCAAAAATACTGGAATGAGTTGCCATTTCCTCCTCCAGGGGATCTTCCCAATTTGGGGATCAAACCTGCATCTCTTATGTTTCCAGCATTTGCAGGGAGGTTCTTTACCAATAGCACCACCTGGGAAGCCCCCAAAAGTACATTTGACATAGCTCAAATATTGCATTGTTAAATATGGTTAATTTGGAAAATACTAGCATCAGAAAAATAACATTTATTTTACTTTATTTACTTATTATCAACCCAATATTGATTAACATTTTTTTTTAAACGCAAACTGTGTCACTATTTTTACAAATAGTTTAGTCAGTTATACTGTGATCAATGGTGTTTTAAATAAGATTTATTTAAAACTTTGTATTTAATGGGCTTCTCAGGTGGTACTAATGGTAAAGGACCCACCGGCCAATGCAGGAGATCCAAGAGATGCGAGTTCAATCCCTGGGTTGGGAAGATCCCCTGAAGGAGGACATGGCAACCCACTCCAGTAGTTTTGCCTGGAGAATCCCATGGACAGAAGAGTCTGGAGGGCTACAGTACATAAAGCCACAAAGAGTCAGACATGACTGAAGTTACTTAGCACACACACAAAGTATTTAATATAAAAAAATTTGAATGCAGGATATACCAAGTGAGAATTTAAGGTCAGACTCATACTATAAATACGACTCATTTTCTCTTACTAAATATCTTTATGTCCTCACCTGACTGAATATATGCACTAAAGAGTATTAGTTGAATAAATATTTTAAAGATAAAGAAAATTCTGCAAGTCATAAGAATATAGCATCTGGGATACCTGCAAAAATTAGCATACATCAGAGCTTCACGTTGCACAAAGACTTCAGGAGGTATCTTGTATCTTTGTAGACCTGGCCGCCTCTTTTTAAAATAGTCCTTTGCCTGGCTGGGCTGTTTATCTGCTTGAGCACCGAAGTTTCTTTTTTCTAGATTTGGTAAAGGAATTATGAACAATAGCATTAATTCTCCTGTAATAAATTGAAAGGAATTGGACCCTAATAGTACTCTTGCCTGGAAAATCCCAGGATGGAGGAGCCTGGTGGGCTGCCATCTATGGGGTCGCACAGAGTCGCACACAACTGAGTGACTTCATTTTCACTTTTCACTTTCATGCATTGGAGAAGGAAATGGCAACCCACTCCAGTGTTCTTGCCTGGAGAATCCCAGGGACAGAGGAGCCTGGTGGGCTGCCATCTCTGGGGTCGCACAGAGTCGGACACGACTGAAGCGACTTAGCAGCAGCAGCATAAGGAATAGATGAGTAAATGTAAAGGATCCTCTAAAAATAACTGATGAAACAGGTAACATTGAACTGTTCAGGAAAGAGTCGAGAAACATAAAGGATGATCCATTTTGAGTGAAGACAAGGATTATGAACTATTAAAGTCCAGAACAGCAAACATGGGCTTAATGCAGGATCGATTTCTCAGGTGGTATCCATGAGATTATAATATTTGGGTACAGTTCTTATCTCTCAGCCTTCCTTCTGTGTAATTCAGTCTTTCATAGCTAAGAGCTAAGAAATTAACTTGGCTTGTGCTTCTTGAAAGCAAAAGCGTGAAAGTATTAGTTGCTCAGTCATGTCCAACTCTTTGCGACCCCGTGGACTGTAGACCGCCAGGCTCCTCTGTCCATGGGATTCCCCAGGCAAGAAGACTGGAGTGGGTTGGCATTCCTTTCTCCAGGGGGTCTCCCCTATCCGGGGATTGAACCCCCGTCTCCTGCACTGCAGCCAGATTCTTTACAAGCTGAGCCACCAGATAAAGCCAAAGCTTTATCTTAGCTCCTTTTATGAAATGATGAGACTGTTCGTTTATTCATTCAATAAATAGTCATTGAGAAACTAAGTTCTACATACTTTAGTAGCATTAAATAAGACAAAGTTCCCACAGGAAAACAGAGTATTTGTCAAAAGCAGAAACAGCTGCCTGATCCTAGGAGCCTTGAAATAGTAGAGAGGTGCGAGGAAAAAAAAGTCACGCAGTTATCAGAGATGACGCCTTCCGTTTTCCCCAAATTGATTCAAAGAGTATTTCTTTTCATAAATATAGACTACCCTAACCAGTCACAAATCAGGGATTATAAATTGGAAAATTGGGCTGAATAAATGTTACATTGTTTGAGAGCATATTTCTTCAGAAATGCATAGCTGTAATGGATGTCAAAGTCTTTCTATCACCCTCACACCACTGAACTTTAATCTCTTTAAAACACTGGCTGTAAAGATTGTTGAGGCACAATTTGTTGCCTGAAATCAAAAATGGTTTCTGACTTCTCTCACATCTCGACCATAAAGTGGTCTCCACAACTATCTTTATATACGTCAGTGTTTCTACGACATGGACAATGTTTAAAAGGTCAGGTCTTTTCACTGGCATTTGGCAGTAAGGTCAGCTGCAACTGACCTTGTTTTCCTCTTCAGTATACCAGGATATATTTTATCTCCAGGAATTTAGTCAAGCAATACATTTTAGTTTTGGACTTTGGTAAGAAAGCAAAAAAACTTATCAGAGAACAGCAGATAAGATCTAGATTTCTCTGTTAAATAAAATTAAGAAAGATGTTTATAGATATGCAATTTGAGGGAAAAAAAAAAAGTTTAACTCATTAGGTCCATGAATACAGAATAAAATATTTAGAAAATTTCTCATACCTTACTCCAGTTCTAGGGTCTTATTTTGGATAATCTCAATTTTCATAAATATTCCATGTCTAGGCCATGATTAGTGTATAGTATCTTTTGAAAAAGCAGGAAGACACGTGTCAAAAGGAAAACCTTCTAGAGCTGAGAAAGGTGACGGTCTCTTGAATCAAACCCATTAATGTCATCTCCAGGATATAGTGAAGGACAAGGAAGCCTGTGCTGAAGCCCATGGGGTCACAAAGAGTCAGGCACAAGTTAGCAACTGAGCAACAACAACCTCTCATGTAATCGTTCCCTAAAAGGAAAAATTGGACAGAGAAGAAATATGGAATGGCTGGAATTTTTATTCCCTTTATTTTTTGAAGAATATTTTCTGTAAAGAGATGGGGTTAAGGGGTGATGGGTGAACAAGAAGGTTTGGAAAATAGAGATTATAAAGACTATTAGGTAGAAGGGCAGAGAATCTTAAGAGGAGAGTGAGTGATACAAACGACAGAGCAACCTATGAATTAGCACATTTAGGAAAAGAAATAATATCTCACATCTAGACACTGTGTTTTCTTATGTTTTCTGTTTATCTGCTTTGGGGAATTTTCTCTATCTAGAGGATATGGTTGTTGAGTTTCTAATAGAAGCCACTTTTGCTAGCTTCATTTGTAATCCAAGAAAACTGTGTACTGTTATAGTCTTTAATTTGACTCAAGAGTTCAGTTCACTTCTGTTCAGTCACTCAGTCATGTCTGACGGCAGCACTCCAGGCCTCCCTGTCCATCACCAACTCCCAGAGTTTACTCAAACTCATGTCCATCGAGTCAGTGATGCCATCCAACCATCTCATCCTCTGTTGTCCCCTTCTCCTCCTGCCTTCAATCTTTCCCAGCATTAGGGTCTTTTCAAATGAGTTAGTTCTTCACATAAGGTGGCCAAAGTATTGGAGTTTCACCTTCAGCATCAGTCCTTCCAATGGATATTCAGGACTGATTTCCTTTAGGATGGACTGATGGGATCTCCTTGCAGTCCAAGGGACTCTTGGGTCTTCTCCAACACCACAGTTCAAAAGCATTGATTCTTCAGCATTCAGCTTTCCTTATAGTCCAATTCTCACATCCATACATGACCACTGGAAAAACCATAGATTTGACTAGATGGACCTTTGTCGGCAAAGTAATGTCTTTGCTTTTTAAAATGCTGTCTAGGTTAGTCATATCCTTTATTCCAAGGAGCAAGCATCTTTTAATTTCATGGCTGCAGTCACCATCTGCAGTGATTTTGGAGCCCAAGAAAATAAAGCCTGTCATTGTTTCCACTGTTTCCCCATCTATTTGCCATGGAAGATGGGACCAGATGCCATGATCTTCATTTTCTGAATGTTGAGTTTTAAGCCAACTTCTTCCCTTTCCTCTTTCACTTTCATAAAGAGGCTCTTTAGTTCTTCTTCACCTTCTGCCATAAGGGAGGTGTCATCTACATATCTGAGGTTATTGATATTTCTCCCAGAAATCTTGAATCCAGCTTATGTTTCATCCAGGTCAGCATTTCTCATGATGTTCTCTGCATATAAGTTAAATAAGCAGGGTGACAATACACAACCTGATATATCCCTTTTCCAATTTGGAACCAGTCTGTTGTTCCATGTCCAGTTTTAACTGTTGTTTCCTGACCTGCATACAGATTTCTCAGAAGGCAGGTCAGGTGGTCTGGTATTCACATTTCTTGAAGAATTTTCCACAGTTTGTTTTGATCTACACAGTCAAAGGCTTTGGCATAGTTAACAAAGCCAAAGTAGATGTTTTTCTGGAACTCTCTTGCTTTTTTGATGATCCAACAGATATTGGCAATTTGATCTCTGATTCCTCTGCTTTTTCTAAATCCAGCTTGAACATCTGGAAGTTCACAGTTTACATACTGTTGAAGTCTGGTTTGGATAATTTTGAGCATTACTTTGCTAGAGTATGAGATGAGTGCAATTGTGGGGTAGTTTGAGCTTTCTTTGGCATTGCCTTTCTTTGGGATTGGAATGAAAACTGACCTTTTCCGGTCCTGTGGCCACTGCTGAGTTTTCCAAATTTGCTATCATATTGAGTGCAGCACTTTCACAGCATCATCTTTTAGGGTTTTAAATAGCTCCACTGAAATTCCATCACCTCCACTAGCTTTGTTCGTAGTGATGCTTCCTAAGGCTCACTTGACTTTGCATTCCAGGATGTCTGGCTCTAGGTGAGTGGTCACACCTTCATGGTTATCTGGGTCATGAAGATCTTTTCTGTATAGTTCTTCTGTGTATTCTTGCCACCTCTTCTTAATATCTTCTTCTTCTGTTAGATCCATACCATTACTGTCCTTTATTGTGTCCATCTTTGCAGGAAATGTTCCCTTGGTATCTCTAATTTTCTTGAAGAGATCTCTAGTCTTTCCCATTCTATTGTTTTCCTCTATTTCTTTGCACTGATGATTGAGGAAGGCTTTCTTATCTCTCCTTGCTATTCTTTGGAACTCTGCATTCAATTGGGTATGTATTTCCTTTTCTCCCAGGGATTAAACCCCAGTCTCTATGACTCCTGAATTGGCAGGTGGGTTCTTTACCAAGAGTGCCACCTGGAAAGCTCCTTTATTATATACTTGTAAGTGGCTCAGATGGTAAAGAATCTGTCTTCAATGCAAGAGATGTGGGTTTGATCCCTTGGTTGGGAAGATCCCCTGGAGAAGGGAATGGCAACCCACTCCAGCATTCTTGCATACAGAATCCCATAAACAGAGGAGCCTGGTGGGCTACAGTCCATGGGGTTGCAAAGAATCGACAGGACTGAGCGACTAACACTCACTCATTCAAACATAAGTAAGTGCTTCCCTGAGTTCTATGAGCCATTCTAGCAAACTGTTGAACCCAAGGAGCTGGTTGTGGCAACTAGGACTTATAGTCAGTTGGTCAGAAATGTGGAAACAACCTGGGACTTGCAATTGGCATCGAAGTGGGGGCAGCTTTCTGCGACTGAACCCTTAACCTGTGGGATCTGACAGTAAGTACAGGTAGTCAGGTCTGAACTGAATTGTGGGACATACAGCTGGTGTCACAGAACTGCCTCCCACGTAGAATACCTGCGCATCTAGTGTCAGGAGAGCTGTGAGTCTGGTAGTAGCATGAAAATAACAGAAACACACAGGAGGGTTATGTTTTTTCCTTACTCAATGGCCTTACCAGTGTCCCTACCTCAGTAAAGGGCAAAAAGTGACCATTGGTCACATTCATCACCAATCTGACTGCTAGTATTCTTGCAAGGCTTGCTTTTTTTTTTTTCTTGAACTATAGTTGATTTCAAGAAAAAAAAATAGTTGATTTACAGTGTTTTATTAATTTCAGGTGTACAACATTGTGATTCAGTATTTTTACAGATTATACCCCATCAAAAGTTATTACAGGAAAATAGCTTTAATTTCCTGTGCCATACAATATACTCTTGTTGCTTATCTATTTTATACATAGTATTTGTATCTCTTAATCCATAACCCCTAATTGGCCTTACTCCCCTTCTCTCTCCCCACTGGTAACCACGTTTGTTTTCTATATCTGAGTCTGTTTTTTTATGTACAGTCATTTGTATAATTTTTTTTAGATCCCACATATAAGTGACATCATACAGTATTTGTTATTTTTTTTTAAATTGGAGTATAATTGTTTCACAACACTGTGTTATTTTCTTCTGTACTTGGAGCTTCCCTCCCACCCACTCCCCATCTCACTCCTCTAGGTCATCACAGAGCTGAGCTCCCTGTGCTTTACCACAGGTTCCCACTAGCTATCCACTTTATACATGGTAATATATGTCAAACCTAATCTCCCAATTCATCCCACCCTCCACTTCCCCAACTGTATCCACAGGTCTTTTCTCTATGTCTTCATCCCTATTCCTGTAAATAGGTTCAGATCAGATCAGTTGCTCAGTCATGTCCGACTCTTTGCGACCCCATGAATCACAGCACACCAGGCCTCCCTGTTCCTCACCAACTCCCGGAGTTCACTCAGACTCACGTCCATCGAGTCAGTGATGCTATCCAGCCATCTCATCCTCTGTTGTTCCCTTCTCCTCCTACCCCCAATCCCTCCCAACATCAGAGTCTTTTCCAATGAGTCAACTCTTAATCTGTACCATTTTTGTAGATCCCACATACATGCATTAATATATGATATTTGTTTTTTGCTTCCTGACATCCTTCACTCTGACAAACTCTAGGTCCATCCACATCTCTACAAATGACCCAATTTCGATCCTTTTTATGGCTGAGAAATCATTTGAATCTGGTCCCATCACTTCATGGGAAATAGATGGGGAAACAGTGGAGACAGTGTCAGACTTTATTTTCTTGGGCTCCAAAATCACTGCAGATGGTGATTGCAGCCATGGAATTAAAAGACGCTTACTCCTTGGAAGGAAAGTTATGACCAACCTAGATAGCATATGAAAAAGCAGAAACATTACTTTGCCAACAAAGGTCTGTCTAGTCAAGGCTATGGTTTTTCCAGTAGTCATGTATGGATGTGAGAGTTGGACTGTGAAGAAAGCTGAGCGCCGAAGAATTGATGCTTTTGAACTGTGGTGCTGGAGAAGACTCTTGAGAGTCCCTTGGACTTCAAGGATCCAACCAGTCCATTCTAAAGGAGATCAGTCCTGGGTGTTCTTTGGAAGGAATGATGCTAAAGCTGAAACTCCAGTACTTTGGCCACCTGATGCGAAGAGTCGACTCATTGGAAAAGACTCTGATGCTGGGAGGGATTGGGGGCAGGAGGAGAAGGGAACAACAGAGGATGAGATGGCTGGATGGGATCACTAACTCAATGGACGTGAGTCTGAGTGAACTCTGGGAGTTGGTGATGGACAGGGAGGCCCGGCGTGCTGCAGTTCATGGGGTCTCAAAGAGTCAGACACGACTGAGCAACTGAACTGAACTGAATATTCCATTGTATACCTGTACTACATCTTCTTTATCCACTCATCTGTTGATGGACATTTAGGTTGTTCTTAAGTTGCAGAACTAACACCCTAAGCTGAAGCCTGTGGCATGACCAGGTTGCTCCGTTCTTGCTCTATTTGGAACAAAGAATTACAGAGGGAAGTGTATGGATACCGCACACTGGGATGTCCTTACTAGCTGTGAGATACAACAGGAGGTGACAAATAATTTGTTACTAATAATATTTAAAGTGCAAAAATTTGCAAATGCTTTGCTTTTAGAAATTATTAAATAATGTTTCTCCCACAGGCTAATATCATATTTTATGTAGGATGAAGTTAAAACAAAACATTTGAAAATTGCTGATCCAGAGGTAAACAGATTCCATAACTTTTGAAATTGTCTTCTGTGCCAAGTTTAACTTGGGTTCTTTCTTTGTATGTACTTGTGCTTAATAAAAATAGCTTGTTTAAGAGGGGAGGCAGGGGACTGTGTTTGGGAACTTCTGAATGACAACGCTGTAGCCCAGGATATATTTCGGCACCATTTTGGTGGGGGGAGTGGAGTTTGCTTATATTTTTTGAGAACAGGTCTTGTGATTTCCCTGGTTATCTGCCTAGTTTGCATTGTTATCACATCTCCTCACTCCTGGGATACAGCCTTTATCTCTGCTGCTACTTTTTAAAAAAAATTCGAATCACCCTTTTCCTAGCTGTTCAAGGTACTAAGCTCTCTTCATTGTGTTAAGTAATTCACTTGAAAAGACTTGCATTACAACAGGGAACTCTGCTCAGTGTTACGTGGCAGCCTGGATGGGAGGGGAGTCTGGGGAGAATGGATACATGTCCAGGTACGGCTGACTGCCTTTGCTGTTCATAGATCCGCCACAACACTGTTAATCAGCTATACCCCAAAACAAAATTAAAAGTTTAATTAAAAAAAAGACAAAAAAAACCACTTACATTATAAACAAGCTCATAAATAGTAACAAAGTAAAAATAAAACAATAATTAGAATAAATCAGGTATGACCTTCAAATTCAATATTATTTGAAGATAATATTGTTATTTACCTTGGGAAACCAAAATAATTAATGGAAAAGCTGTCTATAAGCAGGGGAATATATCTTCTCTAATATGATCCTGGCCCCCAAATTCAATTTTAGTACTATTTCATTTTTAAAATATCGGTATGGGATATTCTAAGATAGGGGAGAAACTGATCAAATCTTATTATATGCCAGGCGCTATGCCAGCCGCTTGAGACTTAAGGAAATTGAGCCTCAGAGAGGTTAAGCAATTTGCCAAAGGTCACAAAGCTAGTGTGTGTCGGAGCCATATCTGAACCCAAGGCTAACTGACTCACAGGTCACATGGGAAGCAATTAAGTATAAAAGGCTCGGGCTTTTTAGCAAGTAAATTTTCTATATTTCAACTGCTTTCCTTATTAGTTTCCATTTTTATAAATGTATGCTATTCAAACCAATATAATGGCTACTGTAAAATCTAGTGAAAATTTAATAACAATGAAAACATTTCATAGAACTGGTAAATTCTCACAATGCAACTGAAATCCTATCCTGCCTAAAATAATTGGTGGTTTTTAATAGTGCACTCATATGTTGGGGTTTTTTACCTTATTACAACATTGGCCCAAGATATGCTTTAAATTGCATTTAGGAAACAAAAATAATAATATCTGAACATATGAAATAACCTTTGTTTAACCTGACTATCCTTTGCATGAACATTCAATACTTCTTCTTCCTTTAACATGGTAAATTCTTGCAGTGAGTTTTTAGTAATGTTTGCTGTGTCAGTTATCTATTGATGTCTAACATATCATACCCAAATAATAATTTATTTTTAACTGGGGTACAGTTGCTTTACAATGTTGTTAGTTTCTGCTGTACAATGAAGTGAATCCGCTCTGTGTACACAAGTATCCCTTCCCTCTTAGCCTTCCCTCCCCTCCATCCAACCCCTATAGGTCATCACAGAGCACCGAGCTGAGCTCCCTGAACGATACAGAACGTTCCCACTAGCTATCTGCTTTACACATGGCAGTGCACATATATCATTCCCAATCTCCCAGTTCATCCCCATCCCCCCCACCCCCCCGTCCACTCCTCCGTTCTCTACGGCTGTGTCTCTGTCCCTGCCCTGCGGGTAGGTTCATCCATGCCGTTTCTTGTTTGCACTGACTCTGCAGGTCGATGGTGTTTCTGCTGGTCTCGCCTAGGAGCACTCCTGCAGTTGCAGTCAGCAGGGGGCATGGCTGGAAGTGACTGGGCCTAATGGGCTGCTGTCATACTTCTAAGAAAGCTGGAATGCTTGATACGGCTGGGCCTCTCTCTCCACATGGTGTTTCACCCTAGGCTTCCTCACAAACTGTCAGCAATGCTCCGAGAAAACGAGATGGGAAACTTTAAGGCATCTTGAGGCCAATTCTTGGAAGGTATGAAATATAACTGATAACTTGATCTAAGCAAGTTACAAGGTAAGCCCGAATTCAGGGGATGGGGAAATATTTTCCACTTCCTGAATGGAGGAGGTAAAACGTAACTGTAGTCATGTTTAATGAAGCACTGTTGAAGTAGTCAGATTATCCACAAATAGGAGGTACTGCAGTGATGTCCAGGATACCGTGAGAGGCAGGGTGGCACAGAAAACAGGTGCATTGGCATGGCGTCCCAGCGTTCTCACTGAACGGATGTGTGTGAGCCATGACTTTCAACTCTGAAACCCTTATTTCCCTCAACTGCAAAACAAGGATAATAATTTCTACCTCACAGGGTAGTCATGATGATTTAGGAAGATTTTATCCACAAAAGATTCTTCCCAAGTATTAGATAGTGAATGAATATGAAATATTCCTATAAATAACAAGATGGGAGCATTTCATTTCCTTATATGTCCTCTTAGGAGGAGCACTGTTAATTATTTATGTCAAATATTTTTGTGAGCTATAGGAGTGGAGAGTGAGATCTCAACGGCACGCTCAGATTGTAAAAGGTGATTGCTAACCCTCACATATGTGATCAACTAATATTTGACAAGGGAGCCAAGAACACTTCATGGGAAAAGGATAGCCTCTTCAACAAATGGTTTTGGGAAACCTGGACCTCTGCTCTACTCACAAAAAAACACCACTCACAAAAAAAATTAACTTGAAATGGATTAAAGACTTAAACATAAGATCAGGTAACTCCTACAAGAAAAAAATAAGCAAGATGCTCCTTGGTATTAGTCTTGGCAATGAATTTGGGGTATGACACTAAAAGCAGAAGCAGCAAAAGCAAAATCTAACAGGTGGGACTATGTCAACTAAATTTTTTTCTGCACAGCAAAATAAACCATCAACAAAACGAAAAGGCAGTCTACAGACCTGGACAAAATATTTGTCAATCATGTACCTGATAAAGGGTTAATTTCCAAAAAATATAAAGAACTCATACTACTCAATGACAAAAGAGACAAACAATTCAATTTTAAAATGAACAGAGGTCCTGAATAGATATGTTTCCAAGAAGACATAGAGATGACCAACAGGTGCATGAAAAGATGTCCAACATCATTAATCGTAAGGGAAATACAAGTCAAAACCATGATGAGATATCACCTCACACACATTACAAAAGCTATTATCAAGAAAATAAGAAATAACAAGTGTTGGCAGGAGACCCTGTATTTAATTGGAGGAAATGTAGAATCTGAAAAAGGCAAACTTGTAAAAACAGGGTAGAATGGCAGTACCAGGGGCTGGGGTAGGGAATTGGGAAGATACTGTTTAAGAGTACAAACTTACAATTTATACAACCACTAGATAAATAAGTCCTGGGGGTCTAATGCATAGTGATTCCAGTCAACAATACTGTATTATATAAAATTTCAAAGTTGCTATGAGCCTAGATCTTAATTGTTCTCACAAAGAAGAAATGATAATTATGTGCCATGACTGAGGTGTTAGTTAACCCTGTAAACCGTGATAATGATAACCATGGTAATCATATTGCAGTATATAAAGGTATCAAATCAATACATTTTACAGCTTAAACTTGCACAATGTCATATGTGAATTATATCTCAATTTCAAAAAAGCTGATTGCTCTACTACCCGTGTCATTATGAAGAAAGGAGTTTATAGGAATAAGAAAGGAAAAGAGATGCAAGGAGCAGAGCAGCAGCGGGAGAAGAAAGTCAGGATGGTGGAAAACTGAATTATGTACAATGCAATTCCTTCCACGACCACCAAATTTTACTTTTGATTAAGTGCTCTAATTTCACTGAACACTTGTTGAAAGTGAATTTTATCTTATCAGTTAACAAAAAAAAAAAACAAACTTCTCATTAGAGTCAAATGGGATATAACAGAAGCAGCATTCACAGACACAGGAGTCCAAGGAAATGGACCGTGAGAACATAAATTCACAGTAATTCACATAAATCATGAGGAGGGCTTTGGATGACAGGCTGTGGAATTGGGTGTTTCAAGCTAAATTTACCCCTTCTCCAAAGGGCAGGGATTTAGCAGCTGACTGCTAGATTACATCCAAACAAATCAGAGAAAGATTCGCTTGATTTCTTTGTGATCAGATTTCAAAGTATTAATTCAGTTAAACAAGAGGCTATAACTTCAGTTTCCTTTTTGAGTTAAATGTACGACTGCTCTCATTAGAAAACAAATGTTAGAAGCTTCGTGGACCATAAAAGACCGTAGAATTTTGCCCTTCTCAGTTCGGCACAACTGAGAATAAATGTGCAGCTTAGAAAACAACTCGAGTTGATTAGCCTCCAGAAGACCAGATTTGTGGCTGTCACTCTTCATAAGATAGCTCGCACTCACTGGCTGATCTCGAGTCACAGAGCGATGAGGCTTGCAAAGAAAAGCAAACACAAGTTTTATGGGTACAAAGAGAACAACACTGCAAAATAATGACTTCTGTCCCGTTAAATTATGGCTGGCAGGGGTTTGATACAGCAAGCAGATCCCTTTCGAATAGCCCATCAATATCACCTCAACTCGCATCAGCATCATTTGTACCCTGCCCTTTAGCCGGACCATCTCTCTGGAGGCCTTTGACTTAGGGCTAAGTTTTAACTCTGAAATATTACAAGGTTTACAATGGATTGGAGACTTCTTTTCTTCGTATTGGATTTTTGTTTTTAGGTAAAATTTGTGAGCCTTTCTCAAAACGAACAGTGAATATAAATTCCAGACTTGCCAGAGACCAAGTGTTATAAATGAGATTTACTCATAGCTCTGCTGTCCTCGTTCTCTGCCTTCCCTTCCAGGCATGTCATTACCTACAATGACCCTCAGTTCTGACACTGGTACCCGCTGGAATCCTCTGATTTGCACTCTCTTACATTTGCCTACTTCTTCCTTCAAGTTCCCTAACTCCCAATGTAATTTGTGGTTTTTCTCCTTCATTGAGCGTTCTCATGGGGTATAGCTCAGCTAAACTAATCAAATTATTTTAAAACAGATCATGGCGAATGTTGACATAATGTCATGTTTTAAAATAAACTCTTCAATGCTGGGCCTCACCCTGACATGATGTTCATATTTAAAGAACCTGTCCAAGTATTTATGTAAATGAACAAGGAAATGGGAACTCTGCCGCCTTCTTCATGGCAAAAAAGAAAGTCACATTCATATTGATGCCTACATTATGATCCTACCAGCAAGGCCTCCGCTGCCCTCCCTGGAATTTCTGCAGGTTCCTAGATCCGTGTTCTGGGCAGAAGTCCCTTGTGTTTCTCCCCTGCTCTGGCTTTCTGTTCGCTCTCCACTTCTCCTCCGGCTGTTCAATAGACACAGCGATGTTGCTCTGCAGGGAGTGGCCCTGGTGCGAATGCCACTGTGGGTTCCAGGTTGCTCACTCTTGTGCCCATGAAGAAGGCCTTCATCATCAAAGAAGGCCTGGTTCAGCTTCCTTCATCACACAGTCCCCGGCTCAACATCACTTATAACAGACTCTCAGTTGCCCATGAAAAAGAGAATCTTCAACTTTTCAGGTCCTCAGCTGCCAGTCTCTTATACACAACTGAAATAAAAGAAAAAAGATATCTCAAAAAAACAAGCAACACTTTTCAGACACATAACGATCTCAATCCTTAACTTAGGAGAAAATAAAAGCATTCTCGAGGGAACAAAAGGAAAAGTAGCTCGACATGATACAGAGATACCATTTTCTATTATTACACAGAGCAATTTCTTCCTCAGAACAGACCGTTTCCGAGATTCCTTTCTTGTTGTGATCTCTGAAGTGTATTTGCATAATTGAAGATTCCCAGTCAGGGTGAGGCTTCCCTCCTCTGCCTCTGAGGCGGTCTTCAAAGTTGTATTCAAGCCTTTGCTTCCTGTAAGTCAGGGCTCTGCATTTCGCTTTCCTTCCATATCAATGTTTCAAAAATCTCCAGGCTGTTAAAAGATGACTAAGGCACATTCAATATTTTAAGAGTTTCTTTGAGCAAAAATTGGATGAATTTGGACAGTGCTAAACCGGAAACGGTTAGGAGAGCTCCACCCACCGAAGCTGGGGAGAGACTGGTAGAGAAAGGATAGAAGCAAGGGAAAGAAATTGATTGGCTACAGATGAAAACTTAGTTGGCTGCTTGTGATTTGTGTTCCCGCATTTTGATTTCACAACCTTGAGGCATTTGCAGCTTTAGATTTTGGTTCGTTTACATGGGCTGCCAACATTAGACCCACCCCCAGGGTAACGGCCTCCTTGTTAATCGTTTGACAAGGTCAGGTTTCAGTCCAGACTCAAGCTCAGTGAACCAGGAGTGAGTTTCTTTTGCTTATGGCAATGTTGGCAACAGATTGCCTAGAAATGGAGACTGAGTCCTTTCTTTGGTATTTGTTAATTGGAATGTAATTGTTTTACAATGTTGTGTTAGTCTCTGCTGTGTCTTGGTGGACAGTCCAATGTGTTATGTTAAGAGGACTCACTTTGTGTTTCTGAGTCTTCCCAGCAACTATAAAAGGCCAGTCTGGACCACTGTTTGCTGATGAGTGTCGAGGGCAGAGGCAGCTGTACTATCATGAAAATGGAGGTGTTAGAGAATGGGCCGTCCTTTTTCCTTTTCATGCACCCCTCTCTTCTACCAGCTTTTCCTTGACTGTGTCCAGAGCTTGACCGCTCTAATGCTTCCTCGCTATTCTCTGGAGCCCAGAAAGATAGCACATCAATTTGTTCTTGGTAGCAGCACCGGTCACCACTCTTGGGCTCTCCCATTCCCGTAGCTCCATACTTGATTTGGGTAAGGAACTCAACTCCACGTCCTTGCTCAAAGGAAAATTCTCTTTTGTTTAAAGACAGGTATATGAGAAGTACGAACTTCTGCCATTTGTATGGTAATTCTCAATGAGGCAAATAAGATGCTTAGCTAAACAGTCTCAAATAATTTCAATAACTTTTTGCTCTGCGCTTTGGCCTTAAAATATTTAGTCATGCTATCAAGTCCTTTCAAATTAATATGTTAGAGTATTCTGTTCAGAGAAAGAGTTTTTCTTTCTTTTGGCCTCTCTTTGGTAGTCCTTCTCATGCTGCTCAGATGTATCGATAGGAAACTGTGAGGCGTATTACAGCCAAGGGAGGAGTAGCTGAGAAACGAATGCTTTACAGTCTGTGAGACATTTAGCTGTCAGATGACAGAGAGTTCAACAGGATTAAGTAGAACAAAGTGCTGTCTTTTTATTTTTTATTTTTCTTTAATGACTAAAGGAATAAAAAAAAGAGAAGAAGGGCAAATCTACAAATCAACCAAAAGGAGAGGGGTTCGTATATTTCCAAGTGCTTGAAATGCTTCTTTTAACTTAATTCCTTTATATTTCCCTCTCCTGGTCCATTTCTAATGCCAAAATCAGTATTTAAATGAACAGTTCACTAGAGTGCTAAGTTGCTTCAGTTGTGTCTGACTCTTTGCAACCTTATGGACCTAGCTCACCAACTCCTCTGTCCATGGGATTATCCAGGCAAGAATACTGGAGTTGGGTTGCCATTCCCTTCTCCAGGGGATCTTCCTGATCCAGGGATTGAACCCACATCTCTTAGGTCTCCGGCACTGGCAGGTGGGCTCTCTACCATTAGTATCACTTGGGAAGCCCAATAGTTCACTAGACCCAATGTAAATTAGATAATAACTGAGGAAAAAGGAGTATCAGCTTCTTTCCCCACAAATTCAAGAGCTCTGTTTTTATGTAAACGATCCAAGTATTCATTATGTTTCTTTCTTTTATGAACACAGAGCTAAAGATAAAAATCTATCTTGCCTTTTTTCTTTAATTTTGGTGGCAAATGACTTTCCTTACTAATTTCTTTACTAACATTTCATAGCCACAATGAAATGTTTTCAAATGATTTTTTTTAATGAATTAAAATTTAAGAATATGAACTTTACTACAGCTTTCAATATTGGATCTTTGCTGAGATTGGGAATAAGCTGCTGGGAAGAACATTCTAAGATTTCAGTCCAATAATATCAGAACAAAAAGGTCTTACAAACAGTATAAAACCAAAGGTCATATCATTATATATGCATATAATGTAGATTTATTATATAATTCTGTGTGTATATACACACAAATGCAAGTTCAATAATACAAATTGACTTAAGAACCAGCATCTCCCCTGCTTACAGTAGACTGTTGAAATGTCAACTAGTAAGCGTGTAAGAGCAAAGGAACTAGAAAATCACTATTCAACTGTCACAGTAATGATGTGTTCAGGGCAATATTTTGATGAGAAGTAGGACATTTGCATGCCTTTAAAGAGTCTTTCCTGGTGGCTCAGACAGAGAAGAATCTGCTTGAAATGCAGGAGTTGCGAGTTCGATCCCTAGTTCAGGAAGATCCCCTGGAGAAGGAAATGGCAACCCACTCCAGTATCCTTGCCTGGAGAGCCCCATGGACAGAGGAGCCTGGTGGGCTACATACAGTCCATGGGTTGCAAAGAGTCAGACATGACAGCAGATAACACTAAGGAGTCTCCACATGGATTACTTACTAATTACATGAAAAAAAATTCTGACTATAATGGTGGAAAAATTGAATAATATCTTGACAGAGGGATCAAAACACAAGAAACATGTCTCAGATCAAGCAGTTTGAGTCATGCCTGATTCGGGCAACAACAGGGCCTCATGAGGAAATGGTGGTGTCTGGTTCCCAATGGCTGGAAGGAAAGAAATAAAAGATACTGGACATCCTCCTGGATGTCATCCACATGAGAACCGACCACACTCACTTCAAATGCTCATCAAACTCCCAAAGCTCTGATCTCAGGGGAAAAAAAAAATTCAAATTCAGTAATTGCCACAACTGCAAGCCATTTAATACCCACAGGCCAATGACTTCTTGGAAAGCTCACTGCTTACAATTATATGTGAAACCTACATTTACACATTTTCCTGTGAAACAGACAAACTGTTACCGCAATCAAGAGGCTGACCTGCATACGATAAAGGAAGGTATTCTTAATACATTTTTTACATTCATAAATACAAAGGCCTCAAGCAGAACAGAAAATCAATGTAACACTAGGAGAAGAATGCAAGTGTCCCGTTTTTTGCAATCAAACATTCTGCCTGGAGAACACTGCCTTAGGGAACATTAAAAAAAAAAAAAAAAAAAAAAAAAAAATGGAAACTATTCATCACACAGACACTGTTTCTCTATCCTTCTTTAACAACAGAACTATGCTAAACGTTAATGGGCAATGTTTTCTCTGTCAGTGATCTATACCTACTGAGAAGAAAGGAAAAAAACTAACTAGATTTTAATCACATAACTAGTGGCAGAGGCTCTAGAAAGATCTGCCCTTCTACTAGGACTGTTTGGGAAACGAAAAAGCAAAGACTGGAAAAAGGGAGGTGGTGTCAGGGTAGGTAGGTTACAAAAATATTGAGAAGACAAGAGTTCATCTGAAGGGAAAAAAAGGAAAGATAGAAAAGAAGGTCATAGGAAGGTAATTTATTATGCCCCCGCTTCCTTCAAATTGATTTTTCAGTTATATTCTATGTAGACTGCCCATTGCAAAGAAACAAACAGAAAAAAACTCTAAAGTTCTGGCAAAAACATGCTTCTCAGTATGGCAGGATGTAATTTTTAATTATCTCATTAAAAAATAATGGACTAGTGAGGCAAAAATTTAGGGTGCCTCCTGCTCTCTATGACTGCTAAAGAGCCACTGGATTTATAAAACAAAAGATACTTATGTAAGTTTCTCTGGTAATGAAATAAGCATCCATGTACATATTTAGAAATGAAACGCCATTTTTTTGTGTGTGAGTTCAAGTTATAAACATGGTAATTCAAATCCCATTTACTCAGAAGCCTAACTTATGAAAAAAATAATGTTTTTTCCTTAGAAGCCAAGGGTTAAAGATACCTACAAAGAAACTGAAAAAATATATATTTGACTAAAATTTATATATATCACTTTTGAGATGAATCATTTTACCATGAACATAACTGTATAGCAGTCAGGTTTAAATGAGCTGAAATGTGCTTTTGTGTGCAAAGATAATGGATTCAGGTAGTAGGAATCTTATGTGTGAAGCAAAGTGAAAGTTGCTCAGTCGTGTCTGACTCGTTGCAACCCCATGGACTATTCAGTCCATGAAATTCTCCTGGCCAGAATACTGGAGTGGGTAGCCTTTCCCTTCTCCAGGGGATCTTCCCAACCCAGGGATCGAACCCAGGTCTCCTGCATTGCAGGTGGATTCTTTACCAGCTGAGCCACCAGGGAAGCCCAATCTTATGTACTCAGTATAATAACGCACTGGAGTTCTTGGCCATTACTGATGGAAACGTACAAGAGAAGACTGGTCCACTAACACCATGGTGTCCGGTCAGCCTGGGCACCAACACGTCTTCACTCCTGTGGTCCTTCATCACTGACTCTCATGCCTCTCAACAGCTTGCCCAAAACTTTAGTATCAACTTTAAAAAAAATACCATCAAAATCTCTCTCAGAAAATAAGTCCATTGCTTTTTTTCATTGAGAAAAATAACATCATTAGGCAAGATTCTCCCCCTAAGCTTCTTTGGGTTTCCCTTCTTTTCCATCCCCGCCCTGTCTACACAGGCATTTATATGAGTATCTTTCTGTCTGACCTTTCTCTTCAGCCTGGGAAGCTGTTGGTAACCATTTTCTCTTACACAAAATAGAAAACAGAGAGGGTTAGTTTATAAGTAGAGAGAAGGATGGAGCAGAGGTATACAGATGAGCAGAGACAAGAAGCTTCCCACCCCCTCTAACATGACTGTCTTCAATTTCCTTCTGTTCATAATATCCAGCTCAACTGAGGGCTGTTTCAGGATTCCTAAAACATCATTTTTTGCTTACTTGAGTTTCTGACACATGCCACAAGACATCTTCACTAACATAACCACTATAAAAATTCTAGGTTTAGGAGTTACTATGGATTGCATTTTGTTCCCCTGAAAGATGTACTCAGGCCGTAAACCCCAGTACCTGTGACTGTGATTGTGTTTAGAAATAAAGTCTGTGCTGATATGAGTTTGCGTGCTAAGTCGCTTCAGTCGTGTCTGACTCTCTGTGATCCCATGGACTGTAGCCCACCAGGCTCCTTTGTCCATAGGATTCTCCAGGCAAGAATACTGGAGTGGGTTGCCATGCCTTCTCCAGGGGATCTTCCTGGCCCAGGGATTGAACCTGTGTCTCCTGTAGCTCCTGCAATGCAGGCAGATTCTTTACCACTGAGCCACTGGGGAAGCCCATGCTGATACAGGCCAAGTGATGATGAGATTGAACTGAATTATTGAGTCCCAATCCAACATCCTGTACCTTTATAAGATGAGAGGTATTAGAACATAGACACCTAGAGAAGAGGATGCCATGTGAAGACTGAGGAAAGGAATCTCAGAGGAAGTCAGCAATGTGAAGACAGAGATTACCGGGATGTATCTACTGGGTTCAGAGAAGGCAGTGACACCCCACTCCAGTATTCTTGCCTGGAGAATCCCATGGATGGAGGAGCCTGGTAGGCTGCAGTCCATGGGGTCACCAAGAGTTGAACACGACTGAGGGACTTCACTTTCACTTTTCACTCTCATGCATTGGAGAGGGAAATGGCAACCCACTCCAGTGTTCTTGCCTGGAGAATCCCAGGGACGGGGGAGCCTGGTGGGCTGCCGTCTATGGGGTCGCACAGAGTCGGACACGACTGAAGCAACTTAGCAGCAGCATCTACTGGGTTGGCCAAAAAGTGTGTTTGGGTTTTTAAGACCCCAAACATACTTTTTGGCCAACCAAGAAGAGTGGACTCATGGGATGCGTCCAAAAGACCCTGATGCTGGAAAAGATTGAGGACAGGAGGAGAAGGGGATGACAGAGGATAAGATGGTTAGATGGCATCACCAACTCGATAACATGAGTTTCAGCAGGCTCAGGGAGATAGTGAAGGACAGGGAAGCCTGGTGTGCTGCAGTCCATGGGATCGCAAAGAGTTGGACAGGACTTAGCGACGGACCAACAACACCATAAGTCCAGGGATGTCAGGCACTGCTGGTTGTTACCAGAAACTAGAATGGAGTCAGGAAGCAGATTCTCCTTCAGCCTCTGAAGGACCCACCAGTACTGAGGCTGAGTTTGGACACCTAGCCTCAGAACTGAGAAAATAAACTCCTGCTGTAAGCTACTCAGTTTGTGAAACATTATTACAGCAGTTCAAGGAAACTAGTACAGGAGAAAATACTATTCTGGGTTTAGAATTGAGAACACTGATGCTGGCTAAAAGGGGCGGGGGGGGGGCACTTTTTATTTGGTATGGGGATATAGCCGAGTAACAATGTTGTGACGGTTGTTGAACAAAAAGGTGAACAGGAAAGGGACTCGGCCATACATATCCATGTATCCAATCTCCCTCAAGCTCCCCTCCCATCCAGGCTGCCATGCAACCTTGAGCAGAGTTTCCTGTGCTACACAGTAGGTCCTTGCTGGTTATCCATTTTAAATACAGCAGCATGTACATGTCCACTCCAAACTTCCTAACTATCCCTTCCCCTTGTTCTGCCCCCTGGCAACCATAAGTTCATTCTCTGTGAGTCTTTTTCTATTTTGCAAGTAAGTTGATTTGTATCATTTCTTTTCAGATTCCACATAAAAGGGACATCATATGATATTTCTCCTGCTCTGTATGACTTACTTCTCAGTATGACAATCTCTAGGTCCATCCATGTTGCTACAAATGGTATTATTTCATCTTTCTAATGTTGGAAATATATTCCATTGTATAAATGTGCCATTATCCATTCCTCTGTCCATGGACATTAGGCTGATTCCATATCTTAGCTTTTGTAAACAGTGCTGCAATGAACACTGGGGTACATGTATCCTTTCAGATCATGTTTTTCTCTGGATATATGCCCAGGAGTGGGATTACAGGGTCATGTGGTAGCTATATTTTTAGTTTTTTAAGGAACCTCCATGCTATTCTCCATAGAGGCTGTGAATTTACATTCCCACCAACTGTATAAGAGGGTTCCCTTCTCCCTTCTCTCCACACCCTCTCTGGCTCTTTCTGTTTGTGGATTTTTTTGATGATAGCTATTCTGACTGGTGTGAGGTGATATCTCATTGTAGCTTTGATTTGCATTTCTCTAATAATTAGTGATATTGAACATCTTTTCATGTGCCTCTTGGCCCTCTGTATGTCTTCTTTGGAGAAATGTCTATTTAGGTCTTCTGCCCATTTGTTGATTGGGGTTTTGTTTTGATGCTCTTAAGCATCATGAGCTCTCTGTAAATACTGGAGATGAATCCCTTGTAAAGTGACTGGCTTTTTAAAGCAAAGTCAACATCTGGCAAGAAGAAAACCAGCTACGTCCTGAGATATATCATTCATGCCATCCAAGTACCAGCACTGAAAAACTGTCATTGAACCTAATGTATCTAGTATTATTCTGTAATTGATCTCCTGCTTCCAGGTAACACCTAGTTTATCTTCATTTTAATCAATCAATTTTATATAGAATAAGAAAGAAAACATTATTAAAAGCCAAGGTGTTAAGCAAGAAAGCTGTAATGTAAAATGCTGTCACCATTTCATGGGACATTTTATAAAATCTCAAGGTAGCACTCAGCAGTGATAATATTATATGTACCATTGCCAAAGCTGTCACACTGGTAAGCTGCATTAAAAATATACCAGGCTTCACTGAATCTTTAAGGTTTTTTGCACTCTGATTTTCTGATAGATTTTTAGATTGCATTAAAATATCAAAGTTTTACTTTTTCTTAAGAACATAAGATACATTGACAGTCATTAGGAAGGACAGAAAGAACCATCATTTCTTGCATGCAGGTTATGTGTCAAGCACTGTGATCAACAATTTTATATCTTTATGTCTACTCTAAGCAATACATAGCATTATTCCCACTTTAAAAAGAAACTGAATCTCAAGATGATAGATTCTTGGTCTTAAGTCATGTAGGTCATAAGTACTAGAGCTGGGTGAGATATCTATGACCATAACCAACACCCATTCTGTTCTACTGAGATGAGAACTCAATATATGGGCTTCCTGCTCATGAATGAAAGGAGGAAAATGAGGGGGACATATTATTAAAAGTTGTGGACAAAAATTTCTCAAGCTGCGAAAAAAGTTTCCACTGAGAAGAGTCTCTCAAGAGACAAAGATGATTCCTGGAAAAGCATAAAAGCTTTAAGGAGAAATAAGCTTTCCAGAAGAGATACAAAGACTGCACAGTGATGTGAATGATGAATGAACTTTTATTGTGTGAAGCCACTGAGATTTGAGGTTTATTTCAAATGAAAGAGCTAGTATGGGCTTAACATTAAAATAAGTTTCACAAATTTGACAAATCAGGCAGTAGAGATTAAATGAATTATTTAAAATGATAAAACAAGCAAGAAAATTACCATTTACAAATATTAAAATTAATAATAATGATGATGATAGCAACAAAATCCAGGCAGAGGAGAAGGAAGGGGAGGTATTTAAAATATATGCAATTCCTCCTCATCATAGAGGGGGGTTAAAGGTGAAGAGATACTATATATGTCAAAATGGAAAACAGGCAAAAAGATATAATTGCTTCTATTACAGTAGTAACTGCTATAAGACCCATCCATCAACCCTGTTTTCTCTCAAAGGTACAACTATCAGTGGGAGGAAATGACTGCTTCCTATTTTACTCCCTTTTGTACAGCCCAGTATCCTTTTCCCCGTGTGCATGCATTACTTTTGAAATGCAAACATGTTATTCTATTTTTCAAAAGTAATGTAAATCCATTCAATGGAACACTGTCCTACAGACAGACTGAATGAAATGACACAGCATTCACAGAAGGAGAAAGAAAACCTTAATAAATTGTTAGGAGTGAGTGAAATAAGCTGCCCAGTGGTGGGTATAAAAGGAACCCAAGTTTGTAACGAAATCTCTACAAATAAACGTATGTACATATCTTAGAGGGCTTTCCTGGTGGCTCAGTGGTAAAGAATCTGCCTGCCAATGCAGAGCATGTAGGAGACACAAGTTCCATCCCTGAGTGGGGAAGATCCCCTGGAGGGGGAAATACCCTGATCCAGTATTCTTGCCTGGGAAATCCCATGGACAGAGGAGCCTGGTGCGCTACAGTCTATGGGGTCACAAAGGGTCAGACTCGATTTAGCAACTGAACAACACCACCATAGCGCAGGAGGAGTAGAAAGGGAGAGAAGAAAGAGAGAGAATATGGAAGAGAACTCTTCATGAGGCGGTAACCATAGACGGTGCAAGCCTCTCCCACGAATGAACGTGCCCAGGAATAAAGGGCAAGGTCTGGTGGCACTCCGACATCCACTAGCGATAGAAATGACTGCCGTAGAGCAGGGCTGTCAATAACCCAGGATTTCCAGAATAATGATCGCTTATTCCCTGGGTTTGAAATTTCCTGGATGTGGGTATTAGTGCCAAATAAGTAAATTTCAAGTTTCTTTAATGAAAATCATAAATTACTTTTACACACTAAGACAGTTACACCAAATACCATATGTTAAGGATTTTAAAGAACTTGCTTGCTGATGTTTTTTTCAAGGGAAGAGCTATATTCAAATGTATGCGCTGTGTGCGTGCTCAGTTGCTCAGTCGTGTCCAATTCTTTGAGAGCCCATGGACTGCAACACACCAGGCTTCTCTGTCCATGGGATTCTCCAGGCAAAAATACTGGAATGGGTAGCCATTTGCTACTCCAGGGGATCTTCCTGACCCAGGAATAGAACCCACATCTCTTGTGTCTCCTGCATTGGCAGGCAGATTTCTTTACCACTGTGCCACTTGGGAAGTCCATTTAAATTGATACCTTATTTTTAAATAGGATTGTTTGCTTGGAGTTATATTTGAAACAGCATAACAAAAGGAGGTTTTTATAACTCAAGTGGCCATATTGTAATTGTGAGTCAGCATTAAATTAATCGTATCCAAACTTCTTACCAGAATTATTTATTTTACTCTTTCCAACTCATGTGAAAGTCATCTAGGTTCATGTAGCCAAATTTCTCATTTTTCAATATGAGGCAGCAGACCTAGAATCTGGCAGCTACAAGTAGGTTGTTTTGTGGTTGTTTTGTTATTTTGGTTTTTTTCCCCCAGAGAAATTCTGAAAAGACTTGATGATATTGTTGGTCAAAACATAATTGATAATGTTCTGGCCAGTAAATCGAAACCAGATATACAGTAAATCTGGCTTTATTTTCTTCTTACAAGCATCTAAAGGTCACTAACAACAACAAAAAAATAATAATGTTGAATAATGCTTTTTATTCAAGTGATTCAATGTTTTAGCCTGTGAAATAGACTGATATTTCAGCATGTCTACCAAGGCATGGTGGACAAGAACTATGTATGTTTCAGCGTCCTCAGCAAGCAATTCTGAACCACTTTGCAGTGAACATCGTACTAGGGACAGTCATAAACGTGCAGAAGCCCAGGGTCATGTAGCAATTTAGAATACCCAAATCGTCCATTATGCCAGCATATGTTCAGTGGCAGAGGGCTGGCAGAAGCTGTCATCGGCTTCTGTTATCACAGCGACGTGCTGTCGGCTAGTTCGCTGATTGAGACGTGAAGCAATCAAGTAGATAAAAGCAGCGCTCTGTTCAGGAGACGAGGATCACGGGGCGCCTGTGTGGATACAGCGACGGCTCAGGCGGACTGACACTGGCAGCTGAGCGGTGGGCTCTGCGTCAGAGGCCACATTCGTCACTTTGAGCTGTTCGGTCATGTCGTTTCTGAGTCACCATGAGCATGGAGCCTCAAAACACGAGCACCAACACGGTGGTTCTGGAGGCCTGCTAATTCTCTGGCGATGGAATGATATTTCGCTGAACTGATCTGCCTGGCTCTGCGTGCCTCGGGAATGGAGACGCCTCGTCGCAAGAAACTGGTGAAAGATTTGGAACTGAAGGGAAGCTGCGGCAGTGTCTGTGAGAGTGGGGAGCATCTTCAATGGCAGAAGGGAGCAGAGATGAGGAAGAGACACCAAGCAGAGCCTCAGCAATGCACAGTGACAGCCTCGGCCTCCGGGAGTTGGAAGGGCTCCAGGTAACCTTGGAGTGCAGACATCAGACAGGGTGATTTTATAGGGATGTCAGCCTGTTTACTGCGGTTCTGGGGGATGGTGGTCAGCAGATTCTTTACCCTGTCACGCTTAATGCAACTGCTACTCATCACCAAAACCCCTCTTCCACTCTTTCACTCTTTTCAGTAAAGAAATTTCAACTTATTTCAACTCAGTATTTGTTCCACGCTCACTATCTGCCTGACAACGTGCAGGAGAGCATGAGAATGCAAAATAAGACTGACAAGCTTCCTCCCTTAGGGACGCCAGTAATTTTGGAATGACACGATCCATGAAATGTTTGGAGAAAGATAGAAGACAGGATATAATCAAGTGTCACAGAATGTATTAGAGGCAATAAGTGCCATGGCAGGTCAGGAAAGGTGGAGATCAGATCTTGAACCAGGTTCAAAAGAGGTGGTGGGACAGAAAATGCACCATGACGGACTCAGTTAGAAAAGAAACAGCACACAATACGTTCAGTAGGTGAACGTTTTCACAGAGGAGATAGTGAGGAGTCTGGAATACCCTGTATACTCTTGTGGGATAGAACAGTAAATGTTGCACCTATAAATTGCTGTGGATGATAATGCAATGTTTAAGGCTTGAACCCACTCCACTATCCTTGTCTGGAAAATCCCATGGACAGAGGAGCCTGGTAGGCTACAGTTCAGGGGGTCACAAGGAGTCGGACACAGCCAAGTGACTGAGCATGCACACAACTATGCATCTGGCCCCTGAAAAGTCTTCCGAGCAAAAGAATATCATCAATGAATATTCTGGAATAGTCTTTCTTATACATGAAAAAGGTGAGACAAGGAGATTTTATAAATGAGCTTATACTGCTCATTTATCCTCTACTTTTAAGTTGCTGCTGTTCAGCCACTAAATCATGTCCAACTCTCTGTGATCCCACGGATGCAGTACGCCAGGATTCCCTTCACTATCTCCCAGAGTTGGCTCAAACTCAAGTCCATTGAGTCAGTGATGCCATCCAACTGTCTCATCCTCTGTCATCTCCTTCTCCTCCTGTCTTCAATCTTTCCCAGCATCAGGGTATTTTCCAATGAGTCGGTTCTTCCCATCAGGGGCCAAAGTATTGGAGCTTCAGCTTTAGCATTAGTCCTTCCAGTGAATATTCAGGGTTGATGATTTCCTTTGGGATTGACTGGTTTGATCTCCTTGCTGTCCAAGGGATTCTCAAGGGTCTTCTCCAGCACCACAATTCAAAAGCATCAATTCTTTGACACTCAGCTTTCTTTATGATCCAACTCCCACATCTGTACGTGACTACTGGAAAAACCATAGTTTTGACTATATGGACCTTTGCTGGCAAAATGATGTTGGAACCTACCAGGCTCCTCTCTGCTTTTTAATATGCTGAGTTTGTCATAGCTTTTCTTCCAAAGAGCAAGCATCTTTTAATTTTGTGGCTGCAGTCACCATCCGCTGTGATTTTGAGGCCCAAGAAAATAAAGTCTGTCACTCTTTCCATTTTTCTCCATTTATTTGCCATGAAGTGATGGGGCCAGATGCCATGATCTTCGTGTTTTGAATGTTGAGTTTTAAGCCAGGTTTTTCCACTCTCCTCTCTCATCAAGAGACTCGTTCATTCCTCTTTGCCTTCTGCCATTCCAGTGGTATCATCTGCATATCTGAGGTTGTTGTTATTTCTCCCGGCAATCTTTATTCCAGTCTGTGCATCATCCAGCCCTGCATTTTGCATGATGTACTCTGCATGGAAGTTAAATAAGCAGCGGTGGTGGTTTAGTCACTAAGCCGTGTCCGAATCTTGTGACCCCATGGACTATAGCTTGCCAGGTCCTCTGTCCATGGGATTTCCCAGACAATAAATAAGCAGGATAGCAATATACAGCCTTGATGCACTCCTTTCCCAATTTTGAACCAATTCCTTGTTCCATGTCCAGTTCTAACTGTTGCTTCTTGTCCTGCATACAGCTTTGTCCAGTGACAGGTAAGGTGGTCTGGTATTCCCATCTCTTTACGAATTTTCCAGTTTGTTGTGATCCACACAGTCAAAGGCTTTAACACAGTCAGTGAAACAGAAGTAGATGCAGACAAAGTAGAATTTTTTAGAATCCCCTTACTTTTTCTATGATCCAACAGATGTTGGCAATTTGATCTCTGGTTCTTCTGCCTTTTCTAAATCCATCTTGTACATCTGGAAGTTCTTGGTTCACATACTGCTGAAGCCTAGTTTGAAGGATTTTGTGTATTACATTGCTACATGTGAAATGAGTACAATTGTATGGTAGTTTGAACACTCTTTGGCATTGCCTTTATTTGGGATTGGATGTAAAAAGTCCTGGGGCCATTGCTGACTTTTCCAAATTTGCTGGCATATTGAATGCAGCACTTTTCACAGCATCATCTTTCGGATTTGAAATAGCTCAGCTGGAATTCCATCACCTTCACTAGCTTTGTTCATAGTAATTCTTCCTAAGGCCCACTTGACTTCACACTCCAGGAAGTCTGACTCTGAGTGACCAATTATCATGGTTATCTGGCTCATTAAGACCTTTCTTGTACAGTTCTTCTGTGTCTTCTTGCCACTTCTTCTTAATCTCTTCTGCTTCTGTTTAGTCCCTGCCATTTCTTTCCTTTATTGTGCCCATCTTTCCATGAAATGTACCCTTAGTCTCTCCAAGGGAATTTTCTTGAGATCTCTAGGCTTTCCCATTCTGTTGTTTTCCTCCATTTCTTTGCATTGTTCACTTAAGAACACTTTCTTATCTCTCCTTGCTGTTCTCTGGAACTCTGTATTCATTTGGGTATATCTTTCTCTTTCTTTTTTGCCTTTTGCATCTCTTATCAGCTATTTGTAAGACCTCCTCAGACAACCACTTTGCCTTCTTGCATTTCTTTTTCTTTGGGATGGTTTTGGTCACTGCCTCCTGTACAATATTATGGACCTCTGTCCAGAATTCTTCAGGCACTCTGACTACCAGATCTAATCCCTTAAATCTATTCATCACCTCTACTGTATAATCATAAGGGATTTGATTTAGGTCTTACCTGAATGGCCTAGTGGTTTTCCCTACTTTCTTCAATTTAAACCTGAATTTTGCAATAAGGAGCTCATAATCTTAGCCACATTCATTAGTCCAAATCTATGCCCCAACCACGAATGCCAAAGATGCTGAAGCTGAATGGTTCTATGAAGACCTACAAGGCCTTCTAGAACTAACACCAAAAAAGATGTCCTTTGCATCATAGGAGATTGGAATGCAAAAGTAGGAAGTCAAATAGTTAACATCTTCTATTTGTTGAAAGGAAGAGGTCTTTTTATAGCTGCTAAGCAACTCAGGAAATGTATATGAAATGCTATTATCTGGGTGCTTCAGAGAGGAGCTAAAGCAGAGGACACCAGGGAAGGCTTGGCCCCCTAATCTCCCCCTTCCAAGGTACCATGGGGCCCTTCTGGGTTACACTGCTAGGCATTCAGAGAAATAGTGAACGAATCCTGAGGCTGTCTCCCTGGTGTAGAACTAGGGGAGGAAAACAGGAGCCCCTGCAGGAAAAGTGAGGAATTTCACCAAGATCCTTCTCTCCTAACTCCCTTGTGGAACACAATCTGTGTTTCGGGTGGGGGTGGGAGTGGGGCAAGGGAAAGATACTTGAGGATCCCGGCCTGTAGCTGCAGTTGCAGGAGGGGCAGCAAACTGATGTCTGAAGACCCCAAGACAAGAGTATGGTGTTTGCCTAAAATTAAGGACAAGTGTGGTAACTTGTAATTCACAGGCAAGGGATAGACCCTCTTGAGGTATGACTCACCAGGAAGAACTCAAAGCAGGAGGATGGAGAAGACACTGAAAAAAAAACCTTCCGCAAACCAGCTCACACCCTAAACACAATGCATCGCTAGTGAAAAGTGAAAGTGAAGTCACTCAGTTGTATTCGACTCTTTGCAACCCTGTGGACTGTAGCCCACCAGGCTCCTCCGTCCATGGAATTTTCCCAGGCAAGAATACTGGAGTGGGTTGCCATTTCCTTCTCTAAGGGATCTTCCCGACCCAGGGATCGAACCCAGGTCTCCTGCATTGCAGGCAGATGCTTTAACCTCTGAGCCACCAGGGAGTTCAAAAACTGTAGTGCCCTGAGAGTGGCCAAAGCATAAGGAACCACAAACCAGCTCAATTCTTAATTAGATTAACTCAACTCTACCAGAAGTAAAGGGGCTTTCCAGTGGCTGATTGGTAACGAGTCTGCCTGCAATGCAGGAGACGTGGGTTCGATCCCTGGGTCGGGAAGATCCCTTGGAGAAGGAAATGGCAATCCACTCCAGTATTCTTGCCTGGGAAATCCTATGAACAAAGGAGCTTTGGGGGCCACAGTCCATAGGGTCACAAAGAAGCAGACATGACTGGGTGACTGAGCACGCACGCACCAGCAGTAAAGGCATGCCCATTTCCAAGAGTAAAAAATATTTACCTCAGTCTCTACAATTCTAAAGGAGGGGCCTCGGTTTCAACAACAAAAATTGTAAAACAAAAAGGCCAAACAGAACAACATTCTCAAAGAAATAAACAACCATCCAAACTGGAAAGATAAGCCACAAGTCTTGAAATATCCGACAAAGAATTTAATAACCACGATTAATATGAAAAAAGCTCTAATGATAAAATCAGACAGCATGCAGGACCAGGTGATGATTTTAGCATGGAGAGGAGAACTTTTAGTAAAAATCAAATGAAAAGAGCAGAAATGAAAGCTATGACTCCATCAGAGATGAGTAGACTGCTTTCGGAGGGATTGTTAGTAGACTACAGAAAGGTAAAGAAAATGTTAGTGACCTTGAGAAACCTATAGAAATTAACCAACATAAAAGACCATCCAAAAACTGTGGTCCAGTTTCAAGCAGTCTACTTGTGTGTAATTGAAAACACAGGAGAAAGGAAAACAAGGCAAGAGGAATGTTTGAAGAACGAGATACCTGTTGAATATTTTTACTGGGCAAGCCAGCCCTTCTAAAGGCTAAATGTCCTTAAAACTTCTCTCCAGACACTGTAATTTATTTCCTAAATGCTGTTGTCTCTGTATATTCTTTAGCAAGTGATGAATAACATAAGACTAAACTGCAGATCTACTTTTCATGCCAGCTACTTATCTTCCTTGATGCAGATTTTTTATGGTGTGTAGTCAGGAACCTGTCCTGAGAGATAATCCACAAGAGAAGAAAAAATTATCAAGGACAAGGATTATAAATCTTAAAAATTTTCTGTCTTACATTTAAAACAAATTAGATTATGCAATGTCCCAAGAAGCTATATAGCAAAGAAACATGCTTAATGTTTTTCAACCAAGTCATGTACCTCTTATTTATACATACTATTCATTAAAATTATATAAAATTAATGTTAAGATGAATCGACTTGGGTAATTTACACAGGAGCTTGGTTCTATGTTCCTTCTTTTTTCAGCTTTATTTTGGTTTATAAGGCCTTGCATGAGCTGGCCCTTAGCTGTTTCTCAGATTGCATCTTCCATTGGTCTCCATTTCACTCATTATATTTTAGTCACAGGCTTCTGTTGTTCCTTCCTGGTGGCTCCAATGGTAAAGAATCTGCCTGCAATGCAGGGGACTCAGGTTCAATCCGTGGATTGGGAAGATTCCCTGGAAAAGGGAATGGCAACCCACTCCAGTATTCTTGCCTGGAGAATTCCATGGACAGAGGAGCCTGGCAGGCTACAGTCCATGGGGTCACAAAGAGTCAGACACAATTGAGAGACTAACACATCTGTTATTCCTTAAACAGTCTAAGCCTATTTCCTCCTTACAACCTTTACACATTTGGTTGTTTCTGTCCCCAAATGCATTTCTGTCAGATATTTGTGGGACTTTCTCTCATTTTATTCGGGACTCTGGCAAACATCACCCATTCTGACAAATCCTTGTTAGCAACTCTAAATTACCATCTCCTTGCATCGTTCTTTATCCATTTACTGTTTTACTGTTTTTCATGGCATTATTATTACCTAATATTCTACTTTGTATTCATTTTTTTTCCTTACCTGGCTGCTATAGAAGGATGTAGATTCCATAAGGTCAGAACTTTATTTTCTGTCTTATTCCAATACCTAGAAAGGTACCTGGTATCAACCTAGAATGACAGGCACTCATAAAAATGTCTGGAAGAGTACAAGATTAACCAGTCAGTCTGAACTGCCTGTATGGGGTCTGCATTATTCTTTGATCCATCCTTAATTGGCCCAGCTAGCCTATGCCATATCAGAGGTGAGACTAATTGGAAACATTCTCTGCCTCTTAATCTTAACTGTTAGAGATCAGTCATTATAGTGTAAAGAATCTTTGACTTCAACAACTTTAATTCTATTTCCCTAATTCTTTCTTTTTTAATTGATCTTGTACTAATGTAGGCAATCTAGGGGCACCTGAAAATGTGCTCTGCTGATATCTTTCATCAAAGATGTTATGAGCCTGGCTGGAATGATGTTGTGTAGCTTTCTTTCCCTAATTTAAGGAAAGAAAACATTTATCTTACTTTGGGAGATTATATACTACTTTTCAAAAAATGGATTATGGTTATTCATTCTCAAATTCCCTGGGCCAAGTCGTGGCGTTAAATTTAGCCTGGTATCTTGCAACAAAATGCAAACTAACCATAACGTTGCTATTAACTTGTGTTGCTTTTACTGCTACTCCATGTAAAGGCTAACCCTGTCAATTAAGGCAGTGGTAGACATTAAAGCACCGTAAGGTTTAAACACACACACATACACACACACACACGCACAAACGCCCCAACCTCACTTCTAAGGATTCTGACCTAATTAGTGTGGGGGTGAATGCAGGTGTGGGCATTTTTAAAGCTCTACCCATTGATTCTAGCATGTCAGCAAGATGGCAGGCCGACAGTCTAGCTCATGGATGAATTAGAGAAATATATAACGCAGTTGAAACCCAGGAAGATGCAGGCAGGTACGGCTGCAACTATGAGAACAAGCCGGAATGAGGAGAGGAGTTTCAGAAAAGAACAGACAATAAAACAGTTGCTTATGTAGAGAGCGCTTACACACTCATCAATCATAGAATGCTTGGGGTCTGGTTGTCAAAGGCTGTGTGAGAACGCTAGTTCGCGTCAGTCCAGAAGAAAGTCATAGGCTTCTATTCTCTATGTTTCAAACACTTCTTGGTTTTCACCTCTTATTGTTAAATGGCCCATATTCCAATTCCAAATTCTTGGTTTCTGTTAGGGTTCTGGCATCTATCTCCTCCTGCTTTGAAAATGTCTCCAAGGCTGTCCTGACGCAAGTCTCATAGTACATCATGACTTCAGGGACCCAACGGGCGCACCCAGGGGTGCTTCCATCTGCTAGTCCTCCAGGGTCCTCTACCTCTAGTGCTGGAGCAGAACAGCAATTCAAGTAGGCTCACGTGCCTGGCCTCTTGATCTGTTCTGACCTCTTGGTCGTCTCACCCTAAATCATCTTGACTGTAACTAACTAATTTTAAGCTACCAGGAGAAAAGCATTTTTGTCCATTTAGAACCTATGAAACTTTTTTTCTTGTCCTTTGTATCTATCTCTATCCATCCATCTCATGTATATTTCTATAAATAGATGTATACAGATATTCTTATATATGAAAGTTATTATTTCTTGCCTTGTAAAATAATCTCAAAAACAACAAAAAATGGGAGAATATTAAAGTATATGGCAGAACAAACTATTAAAAGCTCTATAGCAATTGTGAGATGAGATAAAATGAACACATACATGATAAGTATCTGTGGTATAATAAAAGTGTCTCTAAACTTTGTCCCCAGACAAAGCTTCAAAAACCCTTGGAATTGGAGTGATGAGAGTGTTCCTTTGTTATGCTAGTGAAGCTATTTGGTTGGGGGAATACCTACCTGGCTGCTGGATGCAGGGCTGGTCACCAGAAAGACCAACGAGATGATTAAGGGTTGGAACATGGGGCCAGCCCAACCTCTGAGGAGGGAGTGGCGATTAAAGATGGAATTCAAATACCTGGCCAATGATTTACTTGACCTTGCCAAGGTAATGAATTCCCAATAGAAACTCTGAACTCAAGACTCAGAGAAGCTTCCTGGCAGATGGACATACCATGAACTGGGACAGTAGTAGACGGATACAGAAAATCCTGTGCACAGACCTTACCATATGCGCTTCTTTATCTGGCTGTTTATTCTTATCTTTTATAGTAAAGTGGTAATTGTAAGTATTTTGCTTTTTTGAGTACAGAGTCTTTTTAGCAAAATACCAAACCTGACAGGGTTGTGGGAAGCTCCTTTATGTAGCTGTCTGGGCTGAAGTGCAGGGGCTCAGAGACATCCAGTACTTGCATCTGGCATCTAAAATGAGGGCAGTCTTGTCAAGGATTTTGCTCTTAACCTGCAGGTCTGTCTGGTTAGTTACTGTCAGAACTGAATTGAGCTGCAGGACACCCCACTGGTGTCACAGAATTGGTGTCAGAAAGTAACTCCTAATAGAAAATTTGCCTCTACATATGAGTACACAAACATTTAGTCTTTCATTTATAACCAATAACTTTAGATTCAACCACTATTATATTAAAATATTTCTTTCTAAACATAAAGACCATAGTTCTGATTAACATTAAAGTTATTCGCCATGAATGAAAGATTAAATATTTGTGTAAATTCTTGTTTTTTTTTTAATTTTATTTTATTTTTAAACCTGAAACACTGTATTAGTTTTGCCAAACATCAAAACGAATCCGCCACAGGTATACATGTGTTACAGACAAATTTTCTATTAGGAAGTTATATTCTGATACCAATTCTCTGACACCAACTGGGTGTCCTGAAATTCATCTGTTTATTCCTTTCTAATTCAAAAGTAAAGTACTTTTCTTGCATGGTTTAAGAAAGAGGAAGAAGTAAATCTCTTGAACTTTTATGAATCATTTATCTTTTCTAAAACTTAAGATCATTGAAAAACTATTTTAAATGTTTCAAAACTTTTCTTTTTACATTTTCTCTTACACAGTTGAAATGTGTTGATTTTGCATTCAGAGTTTTCACTTCTTATCGTCAAGTTTTAGGGTAACATTTTAAAATAAATAACTCTATTCAGTTCAGTTCAGTTCAGTCGCTCAGTCGTGTCCGACTCTTTGCAGGCCCATGAATTGTAGCACGCCAGGCCTCCCTGTCTATCACCAACTCCCGGAGTTCACTCAAACTCACGTCCATCGAGTCAGTGATACCATCCAGCCACATCATCCTCTGTCGTCCCCTTCTCCTCCTGCCCCCAATCCCTCCCAGCATCAGAGTTTTTTTCAATCAGTCAACTCTTCACATGAGGTGGCCAAAGTACTGGAGTTTCAGCTTTAGCATCATTCCTTCCAAAGAACACCCAGGACTGATCTCCTTCAGAATGGAGTGGTTGAATCTCCTTGCAGTCCAAGGGACTCTCAAGAGTCTTCTCCAACACCACAGTTCAAAAGCATCAATTCTTCGGTGCTCAGCTTTCTTCACAGTCCAGCTCTCACATCCATACATGACCACTGGAAAAACCATAGCCTTAACTAGACGGACCTTTGTAGACGGACCTTTGTTGGCAAAGCAATGTCTCTGCTTTTGAATATGCTATCTAGTTTGTTCATAACTTTCCTTCCAAGGAGTAAGTGTCTTTTAATTTCATGGCTACAATCACCATCTGCAGTGATTTTGGAGCCCAAAAATATAAAATCTGACACTGTTTCCACTGTTTCCCCATCTATTTCCCATGAAGTGATGGGACCAGATGCCATGATCTTTGTTTTCTGAATGTTGAGCTTTAAGCCAACTTTTTCACTCTCCTCTTTCACTTTCATCAAGAGGCTTTTTAGTTCCTCTTCACTTTCTGCCATAAGGGTGGTGTCATCTGCATATCTGAGGTTATTGATATTTCTGCCAGCAATCTTGATTCCAGCTTGTGCTTCTTCCAGCCCAGCATTTCTCATGATGTCCTTTGCATATAAGTTAAATAAGCAGGGTGACAATATACAGCCTTGACGTACTCCTTTTCCTATTTGGAACCAGTCTGGTGTTCCATGTCCAGTTCTAACTGTTGCTTCCTGACCTGCATACAGGTTTCTCAAGAGGCAGGTCGGGTGGTCTGGTATTCCCATCTCTTTCAGAATTTTCCACAGTTTATTGTGATCCACACAGTCAGAGGCTTTTGTATAGTCAATAAAGCAGAAATAGATGTTTTTCTGGAACTCTCTTGCTTTTTCCATGATCCAGCGGATCTCTGGTTCCTCTGCCTTTTCTAAAACCAGCTTGAACATCTGGAAGTTCATGGTTCACGTATTGCTGAAGCGTGGCTTGGAGAATTTTGAGCATTACTTTACTAGCACTACTCTTTAAAATAAAATACATAAAATAATATTGAAAAATTTGGAGGATTAAATGCAATTAAACATGAACTCTCATTCCTCTTATTCATTATCTCCCTCTTAAATATTCTTCTTTTTACTCTGGTTCCTGCACAAGAGAGATGTGGTACAGATGGAAAAATAATGCAAAGCCAGAGGTTTAAAGAGAAAGGTTTGTGATTCTAAGAGTAAGCAAATAAAGTTAGCAATTACTATTTTAAGTGAAATGATTATAATCTGAATTTTTTTTTGAAAAACTATTCATAACAGCCCATGTCTTTTTGAGGATAATAGCTTTACAGTGTTCTAGTGGTCTCTGCCATACATCAATGCAAATCAGTTATCATTATATATATATATATATGTAAATCCCCTCCGTTTTGAGCCTACCTCCCCCAACTGCATTCCACCCCTCTAGATCATCACAGAGTGCCAGGTTGGGCGCCTGTTTTATATAGCAGCTTTCCACTAGTTCCCTGTTTTACACATGAAAGTGTATATATGTCGGTGCTAGTTGCTCATTTTGTCCTGGCCCCTCCTTCCCCTGGCATGTCCACAAGCCCATTCTCTACACCTGCCTCTCCAGTTATTCTCTGTAAATAGGCCATCAGTACTATCCTAGGTTCCATATATACACATTAATAGATGATATTTGTTTTTCTCTTTCTGACTTAGTTCACTCTGTATAACAGGCTCTAGGGTCATCCACCTCACTACAACGGACTAAAAACTTGTTTCCTTTTTAGGGGTAATATTCCATTATATATATGTATCATATCTTCTTCATCCCCTCATCTGCCAATGGACATCCAGGTTGCTTCCGTCTTCTGGCTCTTGTAAACAGTGCTGCAATGAACAGTGGGATAAATGTGTATTTTTGAATTGTCCTTTTTTTTCCGGGTATATGCACAGTAGTGGAATTGCTGGTTCAAATGGTAGTTTTATTCCTAGTTTGTTAAGGAATCTCCATGCTGTTCTCCATAGTGGCTGTATCAATTTACATTCCCACCAACAGTGCCGTAGCATTTTTCTTCACATCCTCTCCAGCATTTATTGTTTGTAGTTTTTTTTGATGGCCATTCTGATTGGTGTGAGGTGATACTCTATTGTGGTTTTGATTTGCATTTCTCTAATAATGAGTGAAATTAAAAGACGCTTACTCCTTGGAAGGAAAGTTATGACCAACCTAGATAGCCTATTCAAAAGCAGAGACATTACTTTGCCAACAAAGGTCCGTCTAATGAAGGCTATGGTTTTTCCTGTGGTCATGTATGGATGTGAAAGTTGGACTGTGAAGAAAGCTGAGGGCCGTAGAATTGATGCTTTTGTTTTTTGTTTTTTTTTTTTAATTTTATCTTATTTTTAAATTTTACATAATTTTTTTAGTTTTGCCAAATATCAAAATGAGTCCGCCACAGGTATACATGTGTTCCCCATCCTGAACCCTCCTCCCTCCCCATACCCTCCCTCTGCGTCATCCCAGTGCACCAGCCCCAAGCATCTAGTATCGTGCATCGAACCTGGACTGGCGACTCGTTTCATACATGATATTTTACATGTTTAAATGCCATTCTCCCAATTCTTCCCACCCTCTCCCTCTCCCACAGAGTCCATAAGACTGTTCTATACATCAGTGTCTCTTTTGCTGTCTTGTACACAGGGTTATTGTTACCATCTTTCTAAATTCCATATATATGTGTTAGTATACTGTATTGGTGTTTTTCTTTCTGGCTTACTTCACTCTGTATAATAGGCTCCAGTTTCATCCACCTCATTAGAACTGATTCAAATGTATTCTTTTTAATGGCTGAGTAATACTCCATTGTGTATATGTACCACTGCTTTCTTATCCATTCATCTGCTGATGGACATCTAGGTTGCTTCCATGTCCTGGCTATTATAAACAGTGCTGCGATGAACATTGGGGTACACGTGTCTCTTTCAATTCTGGATTCCTCAGTGTGTATGCCCAGCAGTGGGATTGCTGGATCATAAGGCAGGTCTATTTCCAGTTTTTTAAGGAATCTCCACACTGTTCTCCATAGTGGCTGTACTAGTTTGCATTCCCACCAACAATGTAAGAGGGTTCCCTTTTCTCCACACCCTCTCCAGCATTTATTACTTGTAGACTTTTGGATCGCAGCCATTCTGACTGGCGTGAAATGGTACCTCTTGTGGTTTTGATTTGCATTTCTCTGATAATGAGTGATGTTGAGCATCTTTTCATGTGTTTGTTAGCCATCTGTATGTCTTCTTTGGAGAAATGTCTATTTAGTTCTTTGGCCCATTTTTTGATTGGGTCATTTATTTTTCTGGAGTTGAGCTGTAGGAGTTGCTTGTACATTTTTGAGATTAGTTGTTTGTCAGTTGCTTCATTTGCTATTATTTTCTCCCATTCTGAAGGCTGTCTTTTCACCTTGCTAATAGTTTCCTTTGATGTGCAGAAGCTTTTAAGGTTAATTAGGTCCCATTCGTTTATTGCTTTTATTTCCAATATTCTGGGAGGTGGGTCATAGAGGATCCTGCTGTGATGTATGTCAGAGAGTGTTTTGCCTATGTTCTCCTCTAGGAGTTTTATAGTTTCTGGTCTTACATTTAGATCTTTAATCCATTTTGAGTTTATTTTTGTGTATGGTGTTAGAAAGTGTTCTAGTTTCATTCTTTTACAAGTGGTTGACCAGATTTCCCAGCACCACTTGTTAAAGAGATTGTCTTTAATCCATTGTATATTCTTGCCTCCTTTGTCAAAGATAAGGTGTCCATATGTGCGTGGATTTATCTCTGGGCTTTCTATTTTGTTCCATTGATCTATATTTCTGTCTTTGTGCCAGTACCATACTGTCTTGATAACTGTGGCTTTGTAGTAGAGCCTGAGGTCAGGTAGGTTGATTCCTCCAGTTCCATTCTTCTTTCTCAAGATCGCTTTGGCTATTCGAGGCTTTTTGTTTTTCCATACAAATTGTGAAATTATTTGTTCTAGCTCTGTGAAGAATACTGTTGGTAGCTTGATAGGGATTGCATTGAATCTATAAATTGCTTTGGGTAGTATACTCATTTTCACTATATTGATTCTTCCAATCCATGAACATGGTATGTTTCTCCATCTGTTAGTGTCCTCTTTGATTTCTTTCACCAGTGTTTTATAGTTTTCTATATATAGGTCTTTAGTTTCTTTAGGTAGATATATTCCTAAGTATTTGATTCTTTCCGTTGCAATGGTGAATGGAATTGTTTCCTTAATTTCTCTTTCTGTTTTCTCATTATTAGTGTATAGGAATGCAAGGGATTTCTGGGTGTTGATTTTATATCCTGCAACTTTACTATAGTCATTGATTAGTTCTAGTAATTTTCTGGTGGAGTCTTTAGGGTTTTCTATGTAGAGGATCATGTCTTCTGCAAACAGTGAGAGCTTTACTTCTTCTTTTCCAATTTGGATTCCTTTTATTTCTTTTTCTGCTCCGATTGCTGTGGCCAAAACTTCCAAAACTATGTTGAATAGTAATGGTGAAAGTGGGCACCCTTGTCTTGTTCCTGACTTTAGAGGAAATGCTTTCAATTTTTCACCATTGAGGATAATGTTTGCTGTGGGTTTGTCATATATAGCTTTTATTATGTTGAGATATGTTCCTTCTATTCCTGCTTTCTGGAGAGTTTTTTATCATAAATGGATGTTGAATTTTGTCAAAGGCTTTCTCTGCATCTATTGAGATAATCATATGGTTTTTATTTATCAATTTGTTAATGTGGTGTATTACATTGATTGATTTGCGGATATTGAAGAATCCTTGCATCCCTGGGATAAAGCCTACTTGGTCATGGTGTATGATCTTTTTAATGTGTTGTTGGATTCTGATTGCTAGAATTTTGTTAAGGATTTTTGCATCTATGTTCATCAGTGATACTGGCCTGTAGTTTTCTTTTTTTGTGGGATCTTTGTCAGGTTTTGGTATTAGGGTGATGGTGGCCTCATGCTTTTGAACTGTGGTGTTGGAGAAGACTCTTGAGAGTCCCTTGGACTGCAAGGAGATCCAACCAGTCCATTCCGAAGGAGATAAGTCCTGGGTGTTCATTGGAAGGAATGATGCTAAAGCTGAAACTCCAGTACTTTGGCCACCTCATGCAAAGAGTTGACTGATTGGAAAAGACTCTGATGCTGGGAGGGATTGGGGGCAGGAGGAGAAGGGGATGACAGAGGATGATATGGCTGGATGGCATCACCCACTCAATGGACAAGAGTTTGGGTGAACTCCAGGAGTTGGTGATGGACAGGGAGGCCTGGCGTGCTGCAATGCATGGGGTTGCAAAGAGTCAGACACAACTGAATGACTGATCTGAACTGAACTGAATAATGAGTGATGTTGAGCATCTTCCATGTGTTTATTGGCCATCTGTATCTCTTTGGAAAAATGTCTGTTTAGGTCTTCTGCCCATTTTTTGATTAGCCTGTTTTTCTGATATTGAGCAGTAGGAGATGCTTTTTTTTTTTTTTTTTTTAAATTTTATTTTTTTTTAATTTTATTTTATTTTTAAACTTTACATAACTGTATTAGATTTGCCAAATATCAAAATGAATCCGCCACAGGTATACATGTGTTCCCCATCCTGAACCCTCCTCCCTCCTCCCTCCCCATTCCATCCCTCTGGGTCGTCCCAGTGCACCAGCCCCAAGCATCCAGTATCGTGCATTGAACCTGGACTGGCAACTCATTTCATACATGATATTTTACATGTTTCAATGCCATTCTCCCAAATCTTCCCACCCTCTCCCTCTCCCACAGAGTCCATAAGACTGTTCTATACATCAGTGTCTCTTTTGCTGTCTCGTACACAGGGTTATTGTTACCATCTTTCTAAATTCCATATATATGCGTTAGTATACTTATATATTTTGTATTAAAATGTATGTTAATATAATATACACTTATATATTAATAATATTCATCTTAATTAATGACTCCTTTGTCAGTTGTTTCATTTGCTATTATTTTCTCCCATTCTGAGGGTTGTCTTTTAATCTTACTGTTTCCTTTGCTGTGCAAAAGCTTTCAAGTTTAATTTTTTTTTTAAATTTTATTTTTAAACTTTACATAATTGTATTAGTTTTGCCAAGTTTAGTTAAGCCCCAGTTGTTTATTTTTATTTCTACTACTCTAGGAAGTGAGTCAAAGGGGATCTTGCTATGATTTATGTCAAAGAGTGTTCTGCCTATGTTTTCTTCTAAGAGCTTTATAGTTTATGGCCTTACATATAAGTCTTTCATCCATTTTGAGTTTATTTTTGTGTATGGTATTAGGAAGTGTTCTAATTTCATTCTTTTACACATAGTTGTCCAGTTTTCCCAGCACCACTTGCTGAAGAGGCTGTCTTTTATCCATTGTATATTCTTGCCTCCTTTGTCAAAGATAAGGTGGCCGTAGGTGCATGGGTTAATCCCTGGACTTTGTATCTTGTGCCACTGGTCTCTATTTCTGTTTTTGTGCTAGTACCATACTATATTGATGACTGTAGCCTTGTAGTATAGTCTGAAATCAGGAAGTTTGATTCCGCCAGCTCCATTTCTTTTTCTCAAAGATTACTTTGGCTATTTGGGGTCTTTTATGTTTCCATACAAATTGTCAATTTTTTTGTTCTAGTTCTGTGAAAAATGTCATTGGTAGTTTGATAGGGATTGCATTCAACCTGTAGATTGTTTTGAGTAGTATAGTTATTTTCACAATGCTAACAGCCCATTTAAAAAAAAGCACACATAAATGCATGAGATAAGAAGAAACATATTTATATTCATGTGTGTGTGTGTGTATGTATACACCTATTCCACAGTGTGTGCCTGTGTACATATCTATAGAGAGAGAGACAGAAGTAAGTGAAAATATTTGTCAATGAATTTGAGGATTAGAAACATTTTGAAATAGACTCCCAAATCATAAAATTGGGCTTTTAAAATGATGAAAGTTAGCATAGTGTGGTTTTTAAAGTATGAGTTTTGAAATCAAACATTTTGAACACTGGGGCTGTGTGTATTGGGATAAGTTACACTTCTCAGCCCTAGTTGATTAATCTTTGAAAACTGAGAATATTGTGATAACTGGGTTGATGTGCTGGTGGTGTTCAGTCACTAAGTCATGTCCAACTCTTTTGTGACCCCATGCACTGCAGCCTGCCAGGCTTCTCTGTCCATGGGATTTCCCTTGCAAGAATACTGAAGTGGGTTTCCATTTCTTTCTCCAAGGGATCTTCCCGACCCATGGATCAAATGCTCACCTCCTGCTTGGCAGGCAGGTTCTTTACGACTGAGCAACCTAGGAAGCCCAGGTTGAGGATACCTGACTAGTAAAACACCCAGCTCATCATTGGCATCTGTGAATGGTAGTGAATTTGGCCTGACTCCAGATTTAAGTCTGTGGATAGGAATCAGGATGTGAAAGAAATGTTTGGTATAGGAGCTAGACTTTTGCAAGGACTGCTATGGACTATGTGCTATATCCTTTCATCTTTCCAATAATGAAAACAAAGAATGGAGTTTGTTTACAATGCTTTAAGCTGCTAACTTTTTTACCCCAAACTCCATGCTTCTCTGAGGCTGAACCACATAGGTTCATACTTTTCTAGGGTTGCACAACAGATGTCAACAATATGCTGTGTTACATGATCACCATGAAAAAAGGAAGCTCCTTTCTACTTCTGATTTTTCTGGGAAAATCATGTCAAAATGGTGTAGGAAAGGCAGGAGGAAAAGTCTGATTTCAATCAATGCAATTAAAGAACATTTAATATTATTTAATTTGGTCCAGAAAGACAAGACTTTGTCTCCACCTATTTCTATGGTTCAACCATTCATCATCTACTTGTCTCTGAACTAAGCCTCAACAAATCATGGGCCCCTGATATAGGAATACATTGCTAAGCTGTATTTGAATAGAATACTTGAAGCAATTTCTTCTAATATTTCTTAAGCTGTCAGGTAGTATAACAAAGTCTACGAGTATATTCTCAAAAATAATCACTACCCATTCATTTCACGAGAAATGCTTAGAGGGGCAATTATGTCTACTGATTTTATTTATTAAGATAATCAATTGCTTCTTGAATTTATTATATTTCAAGACCAAAAAAATGTTTGGCTCTTGCTTTTAAAGTTAACTTTTTTCATAGTCTCTGTGAAACATCTCAAAATTAAACAAAGTATTTCTTAGACTTGCCATTTACCCCAATCTTAGAAAGTGTTAGCTTAGAAAAGCTTATGTGATTTCATTTTCATGCATTTGCCAAGTGAATCTTAATGTAGAAGTCCGTTAATATTAACTATTCTAAGACACAAGCTGAACAAATCTGAGTTCAGACCCCCTCTCAATTACTTTGCAGTGTATTCTCTTGACTGTGCTTAACTAAAACACCATGAGTATTGGATGTGCAAAAAAATATAAACTCCCTTCCCTTGACTTAATCCTTCTTAAACCAGTCTAACAACATGGTTTTTAATTGTCACAGTTGGCTTTTTTGGATAATCTTCCTGGATGTACAAAGCATGTCTTCTAGGCTGGGATCAACAGCTATACACCTGCACTTAACTTTCTAAAGCTTCATGGTCCCTTTCTATCTGGAATGAGTGGAAGGCACCATCAGTCTAGAAAGCAACAGGATGAAAAATATTGGCAATCCAAGTTCACCATGCAATTTAATTTTCAAAGTGCACACAAGCTTTTGACAAAAATTTTAATTGTATTTTCCCCAAGAAGTATGCTTTTTAAAAATCTGTACTGTGTCTATTTATGTAACAACTGTCTATGTTTACAGTACAGTAAAATCCTCTATGTGAAAATCAGAAAGAACTGGACTTCCCTTGGATATCTACCTTTACCCAAGAGAGATTTCACTCTGGCTAGATGGCAGAATATACTGGAAGTGTTGAGCTAAATTGACATATAACAATCTTGTTGTAATGTCTTGCACACCCGACCACCTCACTTCTGGTTTCCATTTCTTCAGTGTCATAATTTTTCTGACTTTTTATAAATGTTACTACTTACAAGGACATAAATCAGGGCTACGAAATGAGGCAGGAGAGGCGAGGGCACATTAATTTCAGTGGGGCACGATTGAGCAGAAAGTGTTTGAGAATCGATTCGATATTGCCTCCGTTTATGACAGCGACAAGCTTCAGGCAAGGGGCATGTATGCCTTTGCAGTCTCTCCTGCTGACTTGTGGATAAGAATACAAAAATAGAATACCTCGTGAGAATGAACAGCTGAAACCTGCCTACTTCACAGGTTGGTTATGAGGCTCAAAATACATGAAAGTTTCCTGTAGGTAGTAAAGATATACATTTGCTTAGTTGCTCAGTCGTGTCTGACTCTTTGCGACCCCATGGACTGCAGCCTGCCACGCACCGCTGTTCACGGCGATTCTCTAGGCAGGAATACCGGAATGGGTTGCCAATGCCCTCCTCCAGGGGATCTTCCCAACCCAGGAATCAAACCCAGGTCTCCCGCATTGCAGGTGGATTCTTTACTTGTCTGAGTCACCATATATGACATTGGGAGAAAAAAAAAAAAAACTTAGGTAGTCTGACTTCAGAGCTCCTCTTCTAGCCACTACTGAGATTGTCTCTTAAAAATGTATATTAACACACCTGGACCAAAATCAGTGTGGCATGCTTATTTTCTTTCCCTGTAGAGCATTTATATTTGTGGCCATAATTAGTCCCGAGAGCTTTAAGAATAGATGACTGTGGTCCCCACTGTCCTGGACCCAGCTCAGTTCTGACTCTCTTTTCCATCTAAGGTGCCTTCATGTTGCCTTAGTGTAGAAAGTCATGCAAGAAAATGATTTCATCTACTAATTCCCATTAAATTATCAAGAGACAGTGCTTTCTAAAGAAATTTACATTTTAAGTTAAGCGGATACAGGGAGAGGAATCTGGTAAGCCCAAGGGAAATAATACACCAAATGCAATTTCAACATCTCCATGCATTTTCTGGGAGGAAATGAGGAGCTTCTAAATATCCCTGAAGCCCAAGCATTTTGAGCGATTGTCCACGCTTCTCTTAAGGGAGCCACCAGGTAGCTGGGAAATGTGCGTGAGTAGCATGGCATCTTGCACTGTGGTTGCTGGATCATTCGGGCCATTGTGTATTTACTTTTTAGGATGGAGTAACAACAATGAAAAAAATCAGGGGCTCAAACTTGCAAAATTTTTTAAACGGTGTTTATGCCCCCTCAGTGTTTCAAGTATCTCAAGTTACAAGTAATGTAAAACACTTCCTTCTATAAAAGCCTAACAGTTCTGAAGGCTGCAGTCCTCTTTATGTATGCAGAAACCTGAGGAACTGCCGTGGGTCAGAATCATGCCATGACTAGTATCGCTTGTCTCTGAGATGGGTACAGAGGAAAGTGATTGCAAAGACACCTGTTCCCCACTTCGCTGACACTCCTGAAGACTAAGCTATAGACCCTCAGTAAACTTTTTTTTTTTGTTTAGTTTATTATTTTTCCCTTCCCAGCCAAACTTCTTTTTTTTTTAGGTTTTTGTTTTTGAAAAAACTTTAGTAGCTTTATTGATGTATAATTGTTGTATAATGGCATGTACATACTTAATGCGTACTTACTATTTGATGAGTTCAGACTTTTATACAAACACCCGTGATGTTCTGTTTGTTTGTTTTTAATCCATTCTGTCACTGTCTGCTTTTGGATTGCAGTTTTTAATCCCTTTATGTTAATGAAACACCAATAAGGCAGGATTAATGTCTGTCAATTTGCTGTATGTTTTCTCTATGTCTTATGTCTTTCCTGAAGTTTAAATCCTATATTTTGTGACTCATGGGTCAGATTCATTAATGTATCCCCTAGAAAATGTAAACATGTATAACACTTCATCTATATTGACCTCCAATTCATTATTTCTTCTGTGTTTTCTATCTCAAGAAAGACTAACATCCATTCAATTACATGAAAAATGAAATTATCACTGGCTACATTTCCATTTTTACTTCTGTCATCCCATGACTCACAAATACCTACAGATACGACCTCCCCAGTGCCTCTGGAATTCATGTACTTTTTTGATTTCCTCCGCCAATCTCTTGAGTCCAGGCCACCATCATAGCTTGCATGCTCATAGGTGTCTCTGCCTCTGGTCGTCTCTCTCTACATCCTAGTCTCCATTCTCTAGCTAAAAGGTATTTCTTAAAAAAGTAAATATAATCATGTTAGCTGAAAATGTCAGTGGTTCCCCCCTGCTCTCAATTTTATAGTCTTTAGCACACTTTACCAGAGAAGGCAATGGCACCCCACTCCAGTACTCTTGCCTGGAAAATCCCATGGACGGAGGAGCCTGGTAGGCTGCAGTCCATGGGGTCACAAAGAGTCGGACACGACTGAGCGACTTCACTTTCACTTATCACTTTCATGCATTGGAGAAGGAAATGGCAACCCACTCCAGTGTTCTTGCCTGGAGAATCCCAGGGACGGGGGAGCCTGGCGGGCTGCCGTCTATGGGGTGGCACAGAGTCGGACACGACTGAAGTGACTTAGCAGCAGCAGCAGCACACTTTACATGACTGTTTCTGACTTAGGTCCTCCTTGCCTCTCTGTTGCCATCTTTTGGACCTTAAACACCTGGCCCCTGGCAAACCGAACTTCTTTCCATCATCTGAGCTTAATCTGCTCTCACCGATGACTTTCTGTCAGTAACATATTTCTTTTCTTTTCTTTTTTTTTTTATTTTATTTTTAAACTTTACATAATTGTATTAGTTTTGCCAAATATCAAAATGAATCCGCCACAGGTCATATTTCTTTTTTAAGTAGCTAATTCTTACCAATGCTTAAGGTCTCTGATTATGACTCTATACAAAAAAATTCCATAGTACCTTTATTTGAATTATCATCTTCTAATATTTACTTCCATAAATCCTGTACCCATCTAACAACACTACATCTATTTCATCTGTTTTGAAATCTATTTCTTGTCTCTAGTTCCCAAATAATAACTCCATTAAAACAGGGGACTTTTAAATTTTTGTTTTTAATATATTCTGTAATGCACTCCTCAAGACCTACTAGTTAACAAAAAAAATTTATTGAATAAATGAATGGACAGTTCAGTTCCTTAGTATGCCACTGTGAATCAGTCATCCATAAATTGTTCAACTTTAGAAAAAGTGACTTGAAGTCTTATTTTATACTGACTTTTGGGAAAAGAAATGACTCACTCAATTTTTAGGTGATGTCTCATTCAGACAAGATAGGTGGGATTAAGTGCATAAACCTGAGATAATCTAAAAGTAATTTTTCTACTTTTATAGAAGCCTAAAACATCTCTTATCTCCCAAACTTTGAAATTCAAGAGTCTTATCTCAAAATGTGAAAGTTATTTCAACATGAAGAACTGACAATTCCACCACTATCCTAGGAGTTTCCTTCCTCTAATTCTATTATAACTTTATTAAAATGCAGTTTCCCAGTAAGCCATGTGAGAAGACATAATTTTATAGGTACATGATGAATCGTATTCTCCTTGCAATTATTGTTCTAGCGACAAAAAGTTAGACTATAAGTTTTCAGCGTACACTGTGATCTAAAGCTTATCAAGTCCCTTTCTTGGGAGGTTGAAGACCATTATTCATATATAGTATGGATCATGCTCCTTAAATTCATTAGACCACACTTTTCTACAGCGAAACACATGTAATAATCAGAAACAAAACGTCAAAAGACTTGGCTTTCAATGACCTGTCAGATCACTTTTGTATTTTTGATTATTTGTCATTAGAGAATACAAAATAAAACCTCAGTCCTCTACATCAATCTTTCTGTAGTTCTCAGCACGAAAAATCACCTTGGGGTGGGGGGAGGTTTGTTTAAAATTCTGTGATTTGAAATTTAAAAGTGTTTTTGTCTTATTTTCTCAAAAAATACAATTTTATACTACTTTGGTTTTATAAAAACAAATAGCGTATTCAACATACTTTATATTTTTATCTATATGACTTTGTGGTAGATAGGCATATGAGCAGAAACAGGCATCTTATAATAACATGAAATGATACAGGAGAATTTTAAATGCTGTAATAATGTGTATTTATAGTTTGGTTTGTTCATTGCTCAAGCTTTTAAACCTTTTTTTCAGTTCATGGAGTTTGAAATTTTACTATTTCTGCTATGAACTAGAAGGACATAAAGTACCCTGGAGAGAAACTGAAAAAGAAAATATTACTCCCTATAAAATATGAATGCCTGTGTGGCCTCTCAGGTGTAGGAAAGACATTTATTATGGATTAGTCTTTCCCCAAAGGGAGGTGGGCTATGGAAATAACAAAGGAGAATAGGAAATAACCGGCAATAACAATGGATGGCTATTTGTTTTATGGTAGTTCTGAAAAGTACCTGCCTTCCCAGTTTAAAATAAGAGGGCACTCTGAAAAAAGGCTCATTTCCCTGGCAAAGACCCTTTCATTTCATTTAGTTCTTTATTCTGTTCAAGATGTAAAATGAATAGAATATAATGCATGGGTATTTTTTCTCTGTCTCCTTCTTCTGTTGTAACAATGCAGAGACTAAACTTTCCGTAATATACGAGTTAGGTCTTCCAAGTCTGTTATGAAGACCGTGACTTTCTCATTTTGCCCAAAATTACAATAACAGAAGTGATTTATCAAATACTTACAGTCTGTCAGGTCTTGTTACCTGCACATTATACATAAAGTGCTGCTTGATTTTCACAACAAATCTGTAAGATAGGTTCATATTATTATTCTCAAATGAAGAAAATAAGACTCAGAAAGGTTGTATCACTGGCTTTAAGCCTTTCAGCAAGTAAATTATAGTTCAAATGCTCAACTTTGATCTGTTTGACTCTAATGTCCATGTTATTTATAATTAATACCAAAAATCTTTTTTCAAAATATGCAACATTAAATTCTATGTCGAAGAATGTGTATATCTGCCAAGGTAAAAGAGTGGCTCAAAGATAATTGAAGGTTTTGAAGGTCACAGTGTATTATAAATAAGCCAGACTGAAAATAGAAGATTATCCAGCTATTGTATAAAAAAGTAGTAGCCTGTAGAACTCAGTAACTTAGATTCTAACCCAGTCACTAAACATTTTGGCTTTGAAAGTGCAGAGGGTGAGTTTATGAACCCCAATGTTCTCTTTAGGACCCTCATATTACAATTCTAGATTAAATAAACATAAAGCAGAATCTTGCTACAAATATCCCCTCCATTTTATATGGCTTTTCATTTGTCATTGTCTTACTAATTTTTAACTGTTCCACATTTACATCAACTTATTCTAACACTAGTCTTTGGAATGTCAGAAATTGGCTTAGCCATCAGTCTCTATGCAAACAAGACTATCACACTGACAAAAATTCTCTCCTTTGATCAAACTTTAGTCTGGTTCCTCTAAGCTCTCTGCTCCAACCTTGGGCTTCAGTCTCCTTGCAGAGTCCAGATTTAGCAGAAATCCTGTCAAGTCACTTTAGAGAAAATCCCCACTCTCGGTGTCTGGTCGCCCCTGAGTCTTGACCAAATTTCTCATGCCCCACCATCCCCCGCAGGTGACATCTGATCCTTCGAGCCTGGCTTCAGTAAGAATCCTGTTGGGACAGTTTAGCAAGAATTAGCCTACCCTTTTGATAAGTATCCATCCCCTGAACTCCCCGCAAATCAGCTCCTCCCTTATTACATCTCCACTTTTCCTGCTATGTTCAGAACTGAGACCTATCTCTCTCCCCTTGTGTAAAACCTCCATCATAGTCGTTCCTTTGAATGCAGGCTTCCTTACTATCTTTCATGGGTGTCAGAATAATTTTTTTTCTTCAAAACATCTCATTAGGTTTATCACAGACTTACTAAAGAGAAATCAACATATTTCATAAAAATCCCTTTAGGATTCAGACAGGTGCTAATTAATCCTTTATCATTCTAAATTTTATTAGCAACCTGATTTTACAGATGAAATGAACAGCAAAAAACGATTTTATTATGAGACTAAGTGAGAATTTGACAGGAAAACCATGTCTTCCAACTGAAGTAACAGCAACAAAAACAACAAAAAAGCACTTACTTTTTAATAGCAGGCTAATTAATTAAATGTTCTCTTTTGAAAATCTACATCAGAAATAAAATGGCACTAATTACGTGAGGAGTCCTCTTTTAATTTACTCAAATCCAACATAATCATTACTTGTGAGGGAGGTGTAAAAACACCTTTTGCTATTTGAACAAGGCTGCCTCTTACACTGGAGAAGGCAATGGCACCCCACTCCAGTACTCTTGCCTGGAAAATCCCATGGATGGAGGAGCCTGGTGGGCTGCAGTCCATGGGGTCGTTAAGAGTCAGACATGACTGAGCGACTTCACTTTCACTTTTCACTTTCATGCATTGGAGAAGGAAATGGCAACCCACTCCAGTGTTCTTGCCTGGAGGATCCCAGGGACGGGGGAGCCTAGTGGGCTGACGTCTATGGGGTCACACAGAGTTGGACACGACTGAAGTGACTTAGCAGCAGCAGAGCCTCTTACACAGTGTTCAAACTTAGTCTCTAAGGGGAAAGACAGTATTTGGGAAAAGAATCTTACACTAAGACTTCTATTTTTCTTCCCTTGATGAGCTTCTCAGTGAAGTCATGCATGGGGTTTACCCAAACCTCTGACTCCCCCTTACATCTTTACGCAGACACTGCCCAGGTAGGAAGCAAGCACTGTAATAGAGAGAACTAGTCTTTATTAGTGACTAAGTAGCCATTTTAGAAACATCAGCAAGAGCAGAGTGATAAGGCACTAAAGTTTGGAGACATACTGGCTGGACTTCTTTTGGCTAGTCCAAGTCACTCAGTCGTGTCTGACTTTTTGTGACCCCCATGGACTCAAAAGTCCATGGAATTCTCCAGGCCAGAATACTAGACTGGGTAGCCTTTTCCTTCTCCAGGGGATCTTCCTAACCCAGGTCTCCTGCATTGCAGGTGGATTCTTTACAAGTTGAGTCACAAGGGAAGCCTAAGAATACTGGAGTGAGTAGCCTTTCCCTTCTCCAGGGGATCTTCCCGACCCAGGAATTGAATCAGGGTCTCCTGCATTGCAGGCGAATTCTTTACCACCTGAGCTATCAGGGCTAAGTGAGCCTCAAAGGCATGATGGCACGTTTTCAAAGGAGGAAGGTCAGTGGGCTATATCTCTATCTCCATCTCTATGCACATCTGAAATCTGTGTATGATATAGTATAATTCAGAAGGGGCTTAAGTGATTAATTTTTTAAAAAATTACAATGCTATCACTGGATAGAGAGGTTACAAATTATACTTTCGTTGCATTCTATTTTTTACATTTCCCAAATTTTCTTCAGTGAAGGTACATGGTTTTTGTTTTAAGTATATGATTGGTCAAGCAAAATAAAAAGAGATTACAATATTTAAACAAAAAAATTAGCTAACTTGATCAAAAAGGTATCACACCAAAAGTTGAATCATATATGTTCTTTTTAATCACTTATGAAATTTCACAAAAGATATTCTATGTACAACTTTTGCCAAATGTCACTTGATTCCTCTCAGTAACAACTGATAAAATTAGGCTAAATTCTGTAACAGATAAGGTTGTCCTCTAGATAAGTCACAAATTTTTAAAAAATCAGGAGATTAGAAAATATTTAGAGCTAGGTAATATATATTTAAATAGGTAACATAAAATATTAAAAACTCATGATAGGCAGCTAAAACAGTACTCAGAGAGAAATTTATGCCATCAGCTGCATATTATCAAAGGAGAAATGCTGATAATTAATGAACTAAGCACGCAATTTAAGAAATGTGAAAAAGAAAGTTACAGGATGGAAAAATACAATCAAACACAATAAGGACATAAGGGTTGGTTCTGAATAAGTTGACAATAACAATGTTTGTTGAAAGCATAATATTAAAAAGGGAAACATATTTAATCAACTGACATCAATTTTAACTAATAAATATGAAAGTTTGATGAAATAGATAAATTTCTAGAGTGGATGATTTAAGAAGATTAAGATCTCTTACTACTGACGGTTTTATTAGTGAGGTATATGAAGTATTTGAGGACTAATACAGAATCTAACCATTAAATTTACCTGGGGCTAAACTATGGTGGAGCTAATGAAGATAATGGCAACCTCCTACAAAAGGTCCCCTGCATGCACTGCTATACTCAGTGCCCCAGCCCTGCAGCAGGCCACCACCAAACCACACCTCTGCAGGAGAGTCCTGGACGCTTACCAGCAAGTCTGGGTCAGACTCTTGTGGGGTCACTGCTCCTTTCTCCAGTGTCCTGGTGTGTACAAGGTTCTATTTGTGCCTGCCAAGAATCTGTTTCCCAGACCTGTGTAAGTTCTGGTGGCTCTATGGTGGGGTTAATGGCAACCTCCTCCAAGAGGGCTTATGCCATACCCAGGTCTGCTACACCCAGAGCCTTTGGCCTTCAGGCAAGAATACACAGAAGAACTATATGAAAAAGATCTTCACAACCCAGATAATCATGATGGTGTGATCACCAACCTAGAGCCAGACATCCTAGAATGCAAAGTCAAGTGGGCCTTAGGATTACAAATAAAGCTAGTGGAAGTGATGGAATTCCAGTTGAGCTATTTCAAACCCTAAAAGATGATGCTCTGAAAGTGCTGCACTCAATATGGCAACAAATTTTGAAAACTCAGCAGTGGCCACAGGACTGGAAAAGGTCAGTTTTCATTCCAATCCCAAAGAAAGGCAATGCCAAAGAATGCTCAAACTACCCCACAATTGCACTCATCTCACACGCTAGTAAAGTGATGCTCAAAATTCTCCAAGCCAGGCTTAAACGTATGTGAACCATGTACTTCCAGATGTTCAAGCGGGATAATTCTCCAAGCCGGGCATCAACTGTATGTGAACCATGAACTTCCAGATGTTCAAGCTGGATTTAGAAAAGGCAGAGGAACCAGAGATCAAATTGGAAACATCCATTGGATCATCAAAAAAGCAAGAGAGTTCCAAAAAACATCTACTTCTGCTTTATTGACTATGCCAAAGCCTTTGACCATGTGAACCACAACAAACTCTGGAAAATTCTGAAAGAGATGGGAATACCAGAACACCTGACCTGCCTCCTGAGAAATCTGGATGCACGTCAGGAAGCAACAGTTAGAACTGGACATGGGACAACAGATGGGTTCCAAATTGGGAAAGGAGTACATCAAGGCTGTATATTGTCACTGTGCTTATTTAACTTATATGCAGAATATATCATGTGAAATGCTGGGCTGGATGAAGCACAAGCTGGAATCAAGATTGCCGGGAGAAATATCAATAACCTCAGAGATGCAGATGACATCACCCTTATGGCAGAAAGTGAAGAGGAACTAAAAAGCCTCTTGATGAAAGTGAAAGAGGAGAGTGAAAAAGTTGTCTTAAAGCTCAACATTCAGGAAACTAAGATCATGGCATCTGGTCCCATCACTTCATGGCAAATACATGGGGAAACAGTGGAAACAGCTACTTTATTTTTTGGGGGGGTTCCAAAATCACTGCAGATGGTGACTGCAGCCATGAAATTAAAAGAAATTAAAAGACGCTTGCTCCTTGGAAGAAAAGTTATGACCAACCTAGACAGCATATTAAAAAGTAGAGAGATTACTTTTTCCATCAAAGGTCTATCTGGTCAAAGCTATGGTTTTTTCCCAGTAGTCATGTATGGATGTGAGAGCTGGACTATAAAGAAAGCTGAGCACCATTCTCCATTCTGGGGAAAATAAAATGATCTACAGTTTTTTACATACACTGTAGATTTAAAGTAAAAAGTGTCCATGATCATCCACGTGAAGAGGAAAGAGAATGTGACCAATGATCAAAAGAAGAAAGAGACAAAAGCAGTAAGAAGCCTACAGATGAGCCTAATATTGGGGTCATGGCAAGATATTGAAAGTAACTAAGTCACCATTTAAATATTTTAAAAAACAGAGGAAATTAAATAAATAAGGAATAATTGTGATATGGAAGTGGAATTTTGAGGAAGAAACAGATATTTTAGAACCAAAAAAATACAAATAACTAAAACTGAGATCACACTAAATGCATTAAACTGCAGACTGAACAAAGGAGTTCCTGTTCAGGGTCACAGTGCTTATTGGCAAGTGAGCTGACACTGGAACAGAGAGTTCTGGTTCACGGGGAGTTTTAGCACATCGAGTTAGTGAAAAAGCAAACATTCTGGAACTTTTTCCCTGATGCAAATGTTCATTTAGATCTGCCAAAATTTGAAAATGCCTATTTGCTTATCTTGGGGTTTCTCTGGTGGCTCAGATGGTAAAGAATCCACCTGCAATGCAAGAGACCCGGGTTCAATCCTTAGGTCGGGAAGATCACCTGCAGAAGGGAAAGGCAACTTACTCCAGTATTCTTGCCTGGAGAATTCCATGGACCGAGGAGCCTGGCAGGCTATAGTCCATGGGATTGCAAAGAGTCAGACACAACTGAGCTACTAACACACACACATTTGTTTATCTTAGAGCAGAAAGGAAATACAATGAACAAGAAGGGCTATACGTTAAATTTGGAAAAAATATGTAAAAACGTACATAGTTACTGATGAAACTGGAAGGTAAATATAAAAACAAAGTTTACAGAGAATGGTGAATGTAAGTTATTTTTAATTAGTAAATATTATTTTTTAAAAGGGCTATATGTTATTTTATCTCCTGTTTGACCACTTCCAATTTGCCTTGATTCATGGACCTAACATTCCAGGTTCCTATGCAATATTGCTCTTCACAGCATCAGACCTTGCTTCTATCACCAGTCACATACACAACTGGGTGTTGTTTTTGCTTTGGCTCCATCCCTCCATTCTTTCTGGAGTTATTTCTCCACTGATCTCCAGTAGCATATTGGGCACCTACCAACCTGGGGAGTTCCCCTTTCAGTATCCTATCATTTTGCCTTTTCATACTGTTCATGGGGTTCTCAAGGCAGGAATACTGAAGTGGTTTGCCATTCCCTTCTCCAGTGGACCACATTCTGTCAGACCTCTCCACCATGACCTGCCCGTCTTGGGTGGCCCCACACGGCATGGCTTAGTTTCATTGAGTTAGACAAGGCTGTGGTCCTAATGTGATTAGATTGACTAGTTTTCTGTGGAAACAGTGGCAGACTTTATTTTTGGGGGCTCCAAAATCACTGCAGATGGTGACTGCAGCCATGAAATTAAAAGACGCTTACTCCTTGGAAGGAAAGTTATGACCAACCTAGATAGCATATTCAAAAGCAGAGACATTACTTTGCTAACAAAGGTCTGTCTAGTCAAGGCTATGATTTTTCCAGTGGTCATGTATGGATGTGAGAGTTGTATGGATGTGAGTCATGTATGGACTGTGAAGAAGGCTGAGCACCGAAGAATTGATGCTTTTGAACTGTGGTGTTGGAGAAGACTCTTGAGAGTCCCTTGGACTGCAAGGAGATCCAACCAGTCCATTCTAAAGGAGATCAGCCCTGGGTGTTCTTTGGAAGGACTCATGCTAAAGCTGAAACTCCAGTACTTTGGCCACCTCATGAGAAGAGTTGACTCATTGGAAAAGACTCTGATGCTGGGAGAGATTGGGGGCAGGAGGAAAAGGGGATGACAGAGGATAAGATGACTGGATGGCATCACCGACTCGATGGACATGAGTTTGAGTGATCTCTGGGAGTTGGTGATGGACAGGGAGGCCTGGCGTGCTGCAATTAATGCAGTCGCAAAAAGATGGACACGACTGAGTGACTGAACGGAACTGATGTTATTTTATTAGATAAACCATTGTTCAAATTCTGTTTTTGCTGTTCACCAACTCTGTGACCTTGATTAAATTTCTTAATCTTCCTGATCCTGTTATTAATATTTTACCTGTGAAAATAAGATAACAATAAGACTCAAAATTTGAGGGACAAATAAAATTGTCAACAAGATGTTTATGATGACCAGGCATCTACCAGATGATCAATCATTGCTAATTCCATTAATTTTCATTATGGATAAATTTAAAACAACTAGTAACATTTCTCTAAGTTGGCACAGTGTAATGCTGCTTAATACATGTTATTTATTGAGAGCTTCACCCAGGGTAATAATTGTTTAGTAATAGTTGCTTGGGCTTCCCTGGTGGCTCAGTGGTAAAGAATCTTGCAATGCAGAAGATGTAAGAGACACAGGTTTGCTTAATGATGGTCATAGAAGCTTGCCTAGTCTATTCAAATCTGGGCTTTCATAAGAGAGAATATGACAAAAACTTCTTGAGTACAAATTCATTTTTTGTTTCTCTGGTATACGTGTATTAAGATACAGTTTGTATCTTACGTGTGTTAAGTACACAGTTTGATATATGTGTATTAAGTACACAGTTTGATATATTGTTTGCAAAGCTTTTTATGGTTTTTAGGATAAAATATTATTGCTAATTTGTGGGGGGGGGATAATCATTTTTCTTTCAAAATGTGGCTGCCAATCCCAAATCATAAAGTTGTTGCTGGTAACAAATGTATCTGCATAGGATGTGCTTGAAGGGAATTATATAAACAATATGGATTTTTTCCCCTCTTCTCCAGGATATGATTTTGCAAGTTGCAACAAACCTCTACAGAATTGAGCTTAGGCCAAGTCTGTCTCTATTAAATTGAAATGATATGTTGGGAGTTATTTTCACCTGGTCAAGATATTTCAGAAACAAAACACATTTCCAAGATGTAGTGAATGAGCACCTTGCAAATGTTCATAAACACAATCAGCAGTTCATTATGATATCAAGTATCACAAGGTAGGCAGGATCAAAAATAGACACAGCAGGTAATTACAGCAGTGAGCATCAGCTAGTTAAGTCCAGATTTATCTTCCCTGATGCCAGTCTCCTTCCTGTTGCTTTTATCAAGAGTAAGTGAAAACTTCATTCTTTCCTTTCTTTCTTTTCCATCTAATTGGATTATCAGTCAGAAGATGCTGCCATGGAGAAACGAGTACATTCATTTCCAGATTCACATTCTTTACATTCCATTTGTATCTTGACAAGAGTCATGAAAGGGAAAAATAATTCTATTCATCCTGTGAATATAATTCTATGTCACATTTTACTTCTTTTATAGATTAAGGTTTCTCAGGTATTAATTTTGAAATGTTGTGTCTACATTGAGTTTCTTAATTGGTTCTCTTGTTTTCTGCTTGCTTTTTATGAAAGTTGTAAAGAATGAGGGGTTATGTGTGTTCAGATACTTACTATTCTTTCTATGATTCCACCCAGGATTATTAGGAAGTGAGTCAAATCCTTGTTCTTGTCTTAGTTGAGTCTATTTTTTATATTATCCCATGAGTTCACATATTGGTTTATCTGGTGCCTTTCATTAGACTAAGAACCTTCATCGCTGGTTTCTCTATTTTGCAAATCAATGAGATAAGTCTCTGTGTCTCTGCCTATGTTGAAAGTGAGAAATTTTACTCATTTGCTTAGAATCTGCAAAGTTTAAAAAAACAAACAAACAACTTTTTTTCTTTTGTAAGATGAGGCTTATTTTTCTTTCTTGTTTAAGGTATTTCATTTTTTCGTGCTTTCATACAATGGCCAGAACTTTCAATATAATATTGACTAAAAATGGAGATGAAAAATATACTTGTCTTGTTTCTGAACTGCAGGATATTTGTAAATTCCCCTTATCACACTGAAAAAAATTCTCTTGTATTGCTAGTTTCTAGAAAGTTTTTAACATGAAATGGTGTTTAATTTTGTTGGTGCTTTTACTATAATTATTAAGACAGTCATATTTTTTGTTAATAATTTATCTGTTGGAGCAAAACAATATTATCACACATTAGCAACATAACACATGTTACTTTCGGTTTCTAGTTTGGCAGGTAGGGAGCTTAGAAGTCATCACTGCCTCCTAACAAGTAAAAATCTAAATGAACTGGAAAATCGACAGCCCTTCTAAGATGTGTCAGAGAATTGAGGCCAGAGGGCAAACCACCAACCCCAAAATTGGAGAGAGAGAAAAAGGCAGACACAGAGAATCACAACATGAGCAAAAACCAATGAACAGAAACTTCGGTTAGAACCACTCCTCAGGTAGGAAGACTACACCGTAATTAAAGTATGGCTGGAGGCTCAGTGTGGACAAGTCTGAAAATTAAAACCTCCAGGGCAGCCAGTCACAGAGGGAGCCCTGCATTTCTGTGACTTCGTCTGTGGGAGCTGTACCGGAAGCCAGAGGACAAAAACACCTTACTTACAGAGGAACAAAGAAAACAATCACGTCTGATTGCTCAGAAACCATGCAAGCAAGAAGAAGAAGAAAGTGGAGTGAACTATTTTAAAGTATTGAGAGAAATAATCACCAACCTAGAATTCTGTACCCTGTGAAATTATCTTTCAAAAATGAAAGAGAAATAAGAGCTTTCTCAGATAAACAAACACTGAGGAAATTTGTTGCCAGTGATCCACTATGTAAGAAATATTCAAATAAGTTCTTCTTAGAGGAGAAAAATGACATAGGTCAGAAACTCAGATTTGCATAAAGAAAGCAAGCATTGGAAAAGGAATAGGACAAAATAAAAATTTTCATTTTTCTTATTCTTAATTGATCTAACAAATAACAGTTTCTTAAAAATAACGGCAACAATCTATGCAGTTTTATGTGTGTGTATATATACACACACACACACTTATATATAAGTAAAATGAATGACATCAGTACAGGGACAAGAGAGAGGAATTAGGAACAATTCGTTATTATAAGACACTTGTATAATTTATGAAGAGTTATTATTGTTATTTGAAAGTAGACTTGAATTGTGTGCCAGTCACTCAGCCATGTCTGACTCTTTGCAACCCTATGGACTGCAGCCTGTGAGGTTCCTCTATCCATGGAATTCTTCAGGTAAGAATACTGGAGTGAGGAGCCATTCCCTTCTCCAGGGGATCTTCCCAACCCAGGGATTGAACCAGGTCTTCTGCATTGCTGACAGATTCCTTACCATCTGAGCCATCAGGGAAGCCCAGACTTGAACTAGGTGTAATTTATACTGCAAACTCTAGGGCAATGACTGGAAAACAAAAAAATAAGAAGTATACTTTATATGGAATTAGGAAAGGAAATAGAATCATATAAAATGATCAGTTAAAACTATAAAAGGCAGAAAGAGTAGAAGACAAAATCAGGAAGAAAGAACAAGGGCAACAAATACAGAAGAGTAGAAAAGAGTAACAAATGTAATAGATATTAATCCAGCTACATCAACAATCACTTTAAATGTCAAATCTAAATATGTCAATTACAAGACAGAGAATATCCAACTGGATTAAAAAGAAAAGATCAGTCCCAAGTGTATTTTATCTATAAAAAACCCACATTACATATAAAGACATATACAGATTAAAAGTAAATGGAGAAAGAGATATCATGCTAAAGTTAATCAAAAGAAAGCAAGAGTAGCTTTTTAATTTCTTCAGAGCAAGGGAAGTTATTTGGGATAAAGAAGGGCATTACTAATGATAAAGGGGTCAGTTCTCCAAGAAGACTAGCAATCTTTAATGTATGTGCAGCTAACGGGGAAGTGCCCAAACAAGCGAGGCCAATGCTGATAGAACTACAAGGAAAAATAGATGAATCAAGTGTTACAGTTGAGATGACAATACCTCTCTGAGAAATGGCCAGCCCAGCAGACAGAAAATAATCAGAACATTCTTCTCGCTCTTACTTGGAACATTCACCAAAACAGACCACATCCCAGGTCAAAAATACACCTTAACAAATTTACAAGACTAGAAATCATACAGAGTCTGCTCTTGGACTATAATAGGATTAAACTAGAAATCAATAGCAGAAAGATAGCTAGAAAATCCTCAAATACTTGGAGACAAAACAATATATTTCTAAGTAACACAAAGGTCACAGAAAAAGTTTCAGTGAAATAAAAAAAAAAATTTTTAACTAAAAGCAAAAGGAAACACAACTTATCACAGTTTTAGGAATGTAGTGAAAGCAGTTTCATGTCTTTTTCCCAGATGTCTAGTAATTTATTCTCAGCAATTCCTGTAGTTGTTAACCCTTCATGGGCAGAAACAGAAGTCTTCAAAATATGTTTAGTTATTTAGTGTGTGTGTGTGTGCTCATGTCCAACTCTCTGCAGCTCCATGGACTGTAGCCCACCATGCTACATTCCATTCCTCTGCCAATGGAATTTTCCAGGCAAGAATACTATCTTATTTGTTTTGATATCTTCTCATTTGTTTGATTTCCTTTCCTCTAAATTTCTGCTTTAAAGTCTTTTCAAAAGGCAGTCATGTTCAACAGAAAATATAATCACAGAATTTAGATTCAAAACATTTGCAAGCAGCTACTTATGTGATCCTCTTAAATTATTTAAATTGTTTTCCACTTCTCATCTACAAAATAAGTGTACTTACATCTCTCTTGCAGATTTGCTAGATAGATTATGAATGGTATTTTTAAATATCTGGGCTCAATAATAAATGATAGTTATGATTATAAATTTTAACTAGTAATATGTTTCTTCATTCAGCATTGAATATTATAATGATAAAATGATGTAGCTTCTGAATATATATATGTATAAATACATATATATGCAAACGTTCAATGAGAGCAAATTTAATAAGTTTAATATAGAGGGGAAAGGTGATAGTTATTGTAAGATCTTAGAGGAAATATGGCAAACCATTAACTATTTTCAGCATTATGATAACCAAGAAACTTAAAATAACCAAAACATTTATAAATTTAAGTATAAATTATTAGTGGCTAAAACACATGAGAATTCCATTATATCTAATATAAATTACTAGTGGCAAAGCACACGAGGATTCCATGAACTGACGAGCCAGGTGGGCTACAGTCCATAGGGTCTCAAAGGGTCGGACATGACTGAGAGACCAACGCTTTCACATGCTCCAAGATAGGGCACTGTAATTGACCAGGCATTAAGGTCTTGCAGTTTTATCAACGAGGAAGGGTGTTCAGCAATCATCATAGAGACAGTTGGTTTTGCTTATTAAAAAGTATTTAGCATCTTCCCTTTCTCCGTTCCCTGTCGCGGCTGAGAGGACAAAGTTAATGAACTGCACATTTTGACAGCGCTCTGTTAGTGTAAACTGGTTTTGTTCCCAAGCTGGTTTCTGCACTGCGTTTATTATTGTAGTTGTACACTTATTGCATAAATTAATGAGATATGAGTGTGAACAGGGATATTTGCATTTGAGACTACACTGAGTGCTTTGTAAAGACTATCAACGTGAAACAAACATACTCCTGATTGACTTCCTATAGGCCAGATCAAGGAATTAGTTAAGGGGGAAATCATTAAAAAGTGAAGGAATTTTTTCTTTAAATTGCTGTGAAGTGAAGTGAAGTGAAAGTCGCTCGGTTGTGTCTGACTCTTTGCAACCCCATTGACTATACAGTCCATGGAATTCTCCAGGCCAGAATACTGGAGTGGGTGAAAGTGAAAGTGAAGTCACTCAGTCGTGTCCGACTCTTTGTGACCCATGGACTGTAGCCTACCAGGCTTCTCCATCCAAGGGATTTTCCAGGCAAGAGTACGGGAGTCGGTTGCCATTTCCTTCTCCAGGGGGGATCTTCCTGATCCAGGGATTGACCCAGGTCTCCCACATTGCAGGTAGATTCTTTACTAACTGAACTATGAGGAAAACTTGCTGTAAGTACTTTTAAACTTTCATTCTTCTTTTAGAAAGCAGAAATATTTTGGATGATATAGTGTGGTTATGTTTTATGCAGTAAAATCAACGCAGCACTTTTTTCAAAAAACCCCATACTCAGAAGAAAATTTTTGGCCCTAAGGCAAAAATAAAGAATAAATATACAATCGTATGTCCTAAATTCAAATCCAATTTTTTAGCTCTAATTTTCAAAAATATTCTCACTTTAATTGAGCTTTAAAAAAAAGCAATCATCTGCTCCTTCTCACTATAAGATAGATAGAGGTTTTATAAAGTAAAGCTAACAAAACATGCAACATAATTCTCTGCCCCTTTTTCACATCTTAACCATTTCCTTTTCTTATTTTTGTAAAGTTCTACCTTTTTAACCTTCAATCCTCTTTTATTGGAGATGTTCAATAAATAACAAGTAAAATGATAACTGCTTATAAGGTACCAGTCTCTTGAGTTAAGGAAAAGAATAATTGGAAACATCCATTGTCCAATCCAGGTAAAGGTTCTTGGGGTGACAGGTGTCATAACCAGTGAGCACCCAGGGCTCTCAAATGCCAGTCTAAGTGTCAAATAATTGCTAAAAGACAAAGTGATTCATACTCCTGAAAGGATTTGGACAAAATAGATCAATCATTGTAAGTATATAAACATATAAACTTATTGATTGGAAAACACATAAGCAGGACCCTCTCATTCTAGTTAGAATTCAATGGAGAGTTCCCATCAGAATTGACATTTAATATTATTTTAGGACAAATGATTTAAAGACATGGAGTGTTAGGGATAGAGGCACAGAAACAAGACAAAGAAGAAACAGCTAGAGAGAGAAACAACACAGAGATAAGTAATTTAGAAAAATCATAGACTATCAAAATGGGATGAGAAGCTAGATCATAAATCACATAACCTAGATTCTTAAAATTATCCAAAAGATAAACATCCTTCTGAAAGTGTCAATAAAGGGATGAGTAAAGGGATGAGATGATAAATTTTTGTTTGACAAAGATCACTTTATTCAGTAATTACAGGCTATGAGATTTGGTGCTACAGTGGTGTGTTATGCTCTTACTAGCTTTCATGGTTCTGGTTAAACACCCTGCATTATGTTTTTGTGTGTGAGCATGTGTGTATATATTCCCTGGTGTCTCAGAGGTTAAAGCAAGACACCCTGTATCTTGAGTCATTTGTAAACCTTTTTTCCTCCAAACTTACAAGTAATTCAAAGAAAATCCATTTTTTTCCTGAAAAAAAAATGTTAAGGTAAAAATGGAGGAATCAGGAAAATAAAAACAACGAATAGCTTGTTTGACTTAATGTGTTTACATAACAGATCTTATTTGAGTGCTTATTGTGTGTCAGGCACTATAATAGTGGGGATTTAGAAGTAAACAAAAGACAAATATTCCTGCTCTTCCAAGATCCCTTAATTCCTTACTTCACCTGGTTGATATACACCTGCCTGCACAATCCACTTCTACTCAGAAAACAACAAAAAAACAAAAATCAGTCTTCTTTTCACACATGGAAAATACAAACTAAAAGTTTTTGTACATTATGATTACGTGACATGAATTAGAAATTTACTTAAACTCACATTTCTGAATATTGTACAAGATACTATCTTGCACTTCATTCTGGAAAAATCTCTTCAAGGATTTTTTTCCAGCCTAAAGCCTTGAAAGACAGAGGTAACAACTCCCTCCAAAGCAAAGGAGAGGTTTGTTTACAGTCTTGAAAGGAGAGAGAGTGTGGCCTTCCAACACAAACAACAGAATCTCTTGCTGCCCTGTGATAAGAGGTAGGGGTTCCCACAGCTAAGCTGTTTGCTGCAATGCAGTCTACTGCACACACAGGTGTCAGCCGGCCCTCTTCACAATACCCTGTGGAAACTGGATTTCGGGGCACTAGAGTGAAGTGTAAGACTCTGGCTATTGCTGTGAGTAATAAACTCTTCTCTGTCTCTGACCAAGAGCCTCATGTTGTCCAGCAGTGTTCAAGAAACTGAAGCTGCTGAATTAATAGCTTGCATGCAGGGTAAAGTCTTAGGTTCATCAGAATTCTTGATAATAAGTATCTCTTTTTCATAGTTCAAATTTTATCAAGGTCACAAATCAAAAACATCTAGAGATGACAATGCAATGATATTAAGTTCCTGAAACTTATATCAAAAATTATAAAGCTGTACAGACAGACATAAGACTCAAATAAATGGAAAGCTATACCATGTCCATAGAGAGTCAACAATGTAAATACATCACTTGTGCTCAAATTAACCATTTACTTAATTGCATATCAATCGAAATTAAATAAGCTATTTTATGGAAATCCTATTGGGAGGTTGGTAGAATTGAGGGTAGCAGAAGTAGAATTAGCGTGGAAATGATGCACCAATTTCTATACCCTCTATACTTAATATTACATGGAAAATGTTTTCATAAATAACATGCACTTCTTTCCCTATATGTTAACAATGAAAATGCTTAGAAATGGTTTAACACAGTTATATATAATAAAAGTAAGAAATTACAAAGTACTTCAGGGTACAAAGTTAGAATCTGGGGTGAACTATATAGTCAGGCTTTTCTCTTCATGTGAAAATGTTAATGAAAGTACTTTGGCTTTATTTTTTGTAGCCATGCACTTTGATAGAGCATGCCTGCATACATACAGGATTTGTATTTAAATGATTTTAAGTGGATAAAACATCAAAATTTGAAACCCAGTGACTAAATTACATATATTTCAGTGCCATTAGAAAGATATTTAAAAAAATTAAACAGCAAGGGAAAAATGACAGCTTATTTTGCCTTTTACAGAATAAAATGTTTCTTATAGCCTTTATTCATTTGTTTGAAAACGAGACAAAAATGTATGTCAAGCTTATCAGTGAACTTTTGGAAGCCCTGCTCTCCTTTTATGAGATAGTCTGTTACCTTCTGACAAATCTGGTCACTATGAAAAAAATCCAGCATAAAATGATGACAGAAGTATTCGAATATATTAAAGTTCTTGCTAAACATTCTGTATTTGAAGGCTTCAAAATTCTAAGAGGGGAACAACTGAGCATATGCACAGAAAAAATAAATCTAGACACAGACCTTATGTACTTTATGAAAATTAACTCAAAGTGGATGGTGGGCATAAATGTAAAATGCAAAACTAGAAAACTAGAAAATTACGTAGGATAGAAGGCTCCTAGAAGATAACATGGGAGAAATCTGTATGACTTAAGTATGATTGATTACTTTTCAGATACAACTCCAAAGTCATAATCCATGAAGGAAATAATTGACATATACTACCTCAGCAAAATTTAAAACTTCACTAAAATAGACAATGTGAAGAGAATTAAGAGGACAAGCCACAGACTACGAGAAAATATGTGCATGATACATCCAATAAGGGACTATTTATCCAAAATATATAAAGAACTCTTAAAACTCAACAGTAAGAAAACAGCTGGCCATGGTAGTGGGAAGGGATGAAGAGGTGGAGCATGGAAAATTTTTAGAGCAGTGAAAATATTTTGTATGACACTGTAATGATAAATGCATGTCACACATGTGTGCCAACCCATGGAACACAAAACATCAAGAGTGAATCCTAATGTGAACTATATAGACTCAGAGTGACAATCACGTGGCAGTGTAGTCTCATCAACTGTGTCAAGTGTACTGCTCTGATGGGGAAGCTATTTTAATTTCATTTTTATATGCAGCCTTAGAAATCCATAGTCATATATTTATGCTGTGCTGTTTTTTATTCAGTTAATTCACTTCTTTTTAATTCTCCTGTTAATCTTCTCTTTCTTTTGAATATAAAATGTTATATACTATTTAAATTTTTTGAATTTTTTAAAGTTCACTGAAAAGTCAAGGTACAAATTTCTCTTTGTTTTTATTTACCTTTGCTGTTTTCTAGTTCATAAACTTTAACTTGCTATTGAAAATGTATATATAAATATTCCCAAAATTAAATGTTTAATTTGATTCAACATAGGTCAAGCATTTGGCTGCAGAATCAAAAGCTTGAGGAACATGATCTGAGCAAAGGCAGTCATTTTTATAGATGTTGATTCTTACAGTCTTCTCTTTTTTGAGTTGGATATCATTTTCAGTGCAAAGAAAAGATAACCAGGGGCTTCAGAAACCTAAACCATTGCTCATGCTCAGGCTCTAAGTCTCTAAGGCATGTCCGACTCTTTCCGTCCCTGTGGGCTGCAGCCCACCAGGTTCCTCTGTCCATGGAATTCTCCAGGCAAGAATACTGGAGCGGGTTACCATTTCCTTCTCCAGGGGGATCCTGCCAAACCAGGGATTGAACCTGTGTCTCCAGAATTGGCAGGCAGATTCTTTACCACTGAGCCACCTGGGAAGCATAGATATATCAAAAATGAGATTTTCATCAGCTAATATATAATGCATTTGGAGAAAAATCCTGAAATGGTCTCAAAAATAACTTGCAAATTCCCTAGAATTACCCTTAATTATAAAATTAAACCAGAACATACAGTGTAATCATTTCATCTCAAGGCTTACTTTCTAGCTATGTATACCCTGAGGTTAGGTTTCTCTGATTTTCCTCTTTTCCTTTCTATCCCAATGTTATTATCTCCTGTCCTTGCTTTCTCTTATAACTCTCTGACTTAATTTATCCAATATTGGTTATTTTCTTTTAATAACTTATTTTTCCCTTTCTCCAAACTTTGGTTCACTTTAGTTATGCTTAACTGTTTATGAATGAAATAATTTAAACAAAACTTTCATTTAGAACATTATACCTTGACGCATTCTTAATCAGTATTAAAAAGAAATAATACACACTCTTGGATTCTTTGGTAAATGCCATATGTCTGCATTTTCACTAGCCTGTAATTTCTATTTATTTTAAGCCATAATGGTTGTTTTGCATGTGAGAGCGAATTGTAAATCTGGTTATATTTAGGGGATTCCCCACTGTATGGAATTTGATCTAAGATTTGTTTTGACCCCAGCTGTTATTTCAGCATAAATCAAAGTCAAGCAACTTGACCAAACTATTAAGGCCATTTATACCCAGCAAAAAAAAAAAAAAAAAAACACCTTATAAAAATTTAACCCCAATCACATTTTCATTACTAACTAAATGTATTTTCTAGACCTATGCAAGTAACTGCTTTGATTTCGACCTCAGAATGTTTTACACACTTGAGGAAAATATATCTAATAAAATAAAAATTGTAACAGGTAAAAAAATTATCTGGAAATATGTTTCAGATATAGGCATTCTACAAAAAGTGGCTTCAGAGATTAGAGATAAAGCTGTGGTAACTTATAGAATTAACTCTTATTTCTAACTAACCTCTGATTATATTAATGTACTCAGATGTGAATTGGTTTGCAAATATAACTTGCCTTTTCAAGTAAAATTAGGATAAATAAGGAAAATTGTAATTGAAATTTTAATTGTATAGATTAATACACAAATAAGGTGTGAATACAGACCAAAATAAAACAACATAAAATATCTTTATCTGGACGGACACTTCGCCCTGGTAATCTATAGTGTCATCCAGCCAGTGGTTGATAAATCCACTTGTTCATGAGTCCAGTGGGATACATGTAAGTGACTCATAGTACAGGGGATCTAAGGTACACCTTATTCTTTAATTGAGAGTCATCAGAAAGCTATCACTGTTTTATATTCTTATTTTTTAATCTCTAAAAAGATTGACATTGTGTTGTTTTATTTATAAGAAGTAAGTTTACAAGCTGAACCTGCTTCAATTAGAGAGAAAAACACCTTAGCCCAGTGTGTTTCACAGTTCAGATTACATACAACCTACAACTTTTCCATGAGTAAACATCAGTGAATTATATGAAATTAATTAAAATAGAATAGCAAAAAAAGGAAATATCAAAGTACCTCCCATGTGGTATTATCTAGTGACTTCTTCATGTAAATTACATATTTCTGTATTAATGTGTCAGGATGTAAAATGTATCTCTTATACTGTGAAAAATGAAAGTGTTAGTCACTTAGCTGTGTCTGACTCTGCGACCCCATGAACTGTAGCCTGCCAGGCTCCTCTGTCCATGGAATTCTCCAGGCAAGAATACTGGAGTGGGTAGTCATTCCCTTCTCCAGGGGTCTTCCTTACCCAGGGATCAAACTGGGTTCTCCTGCATTGCAGGCAGATTCTTTACCTTCTGAGGCACTAGAGAAGCCTGGGGTCAAAAGAAAAAATCTCAAAGCTGGGGCCTGAGACAGCAAAATGACTGAGACTAAAATACCAGTGTGATCATGAAAGCATCTGTTGATTGCAGGCAGAGTTGACAAGCTTATACTCTGGTGAGTGGCTGTTATTATCTGTAAACATAAGTTAAAAGTTCCTAAGCAGAAGAATTTGCGCAACCCCAGTAAGCCGGACCTCAACCGCTCAGATATGTCTCAGCAGAATTCTGACCTCTCTTTGGTATTTCAGCTTCTTCTCAGGTTAAGAAACACAAGTTGGTTGGGTATTCGAGAAACATTTTTTATTGAGATTTTCTTTCAGTTTTTTCTAGAACATGGATTTCCTTTTTATTGACTCAGCAAGAAAATGGTAGCTGCTTCACTTTCTGTCTTTCCTCTTTGTTCAAGCAGACCTTTGTGAAGTAACAGTCGCTCAGTCGTGTCCGACTCTTTGCGACCCCATGGACTATCAGTCCATGGAATTCTCTAGGACAGAGTACTGGAGTGGGTAGCCTTTCCCTTCTCCAGGGGGTCTTCCCAACCCAGGGATGGAACCCAGGTCTCCTGCGTTGCAGGAGGATTCTTTACCAGTTGAGCTATCCATTAAACCCTGTGCCCACCACTGTCTTGAACTTTCAACTTCTACTTTTAGAGACTGTCCATTTTCTATAACATGGTCTTGGGAAATACTTACCAGAGAAAGGCTTGATGGAAACATACTATTTGTCACTTTCTGACCTATTTATTCCTGAAACTTAGTACTATGGCACATTGCTTATTTAATTGCAACTAAAGCAATACCTGGCTGTGATCTTTACAGGTACAACTTTCAGTAGTTTATTCACTTTATTGTGATCAGTGGCATTTATTACCAGTAATAATGGGACTGATGGAAAGTCTAATATTGGCCTAAATATCTATGATAGAAGGACTCCCTTCCTTTATTCTGAAAGCTGATAGCAGATGTCGTGAAGTTTAGATGAAGTTAAGACTCTTTGGAAGTGAGATACCAAGAGGTTTCCCAGGCTCCTAGCAGCCTTGAGAGAGGAGATCCTCATCAGGGAAAGTGAAAGCACAGTCTCACACTGACCTTGTTCCAGCTGCCCTGTGAGGCTGCAGTGTTGAACTCTTGGCCTCATTTTAACTCTTAGATGAGACACTAACTTATGGTGAGTCACTGGTCTGGGTGTCCAAGGAGTCTGTTCTACCCTTTCATTCCCTTCCCCTTGCATTCTGTTCTACTTTATCTTTTCCAACCCTCTTTTCTGAGTGGTCATCACTGACCTCAATAGAGAATTTTATTTATATAGATTGTGATTTTCACTTCTAGCCACATGGCTTTTCAACCTCTCACAGGATTCATATACATGTGTCCCCAACACTGTAATTCTTTTGCTTCTTGGGACCCTAGAGGCTGAAACTCAGTCTCCCAGTTTGGGGATAATAAAATTTCTCAGGATGGCATTGGACCATGTGATTCCTTTATTATAAAAAACATTCGGTGTGTTATCTACTCTTAAAAACAGGCTCTGAAAGATATTAATAATTATCAGCTCAAAAAGTTGCTCTGAGTAGAAAAACTAAGATCATGGCATCTGGTCCAATCACTTCATGGGAAATAGATGGGGAAACAGTGGAAACAGTGTCAGACTTTGTTTTTTTGGACTCCAAAATCACTGCAGATGGTAATTGAAGCCATGAAATTAAAAGATGCTTACTCCTTGGAAGGAAAGTTATGACCAACCTAGATAGCATATTCAAAAGCAGAGACATTACCTTGCCTACAAAGGTCCGTCTAGTCAAGGCTATGGTTTTTCCTGTGGTAATGTATGGATGTGAAAGTTGGACTGTGAAGAAAGCTGAGTGCCGAAGAATTGATGCTTTTGAACTGTGGTGTTGGAGAAGACTCTTGAGAGTCCCTTGGACTGCAAGGAGATCCAACCAGTCCATTCTAAAGGAGACCAGTCCTGGGTGTTCATTGGAAGGACTGATGCTGAGGCTGAAACTCTAATACTTTGGCCACCTCATGCGAAGAGTTGACTCATTGGAAAAGACTCTGATGGTGGGAGGGATTGGGGGCAGGAGGAGAAGGGGACGACAGAGGATGAGATGGCTGGATGGCATCACCAACTCGATGGACAAGAGTTTAGGTGAACTCCGGGAGCTGGTGATGGACAGGGAGGCCTGGCGTGCTGCAATTCATGGGGTCGCAGAGAGTCAGACACGACTGAGCAACTGAACTGAACTGAATTCAAATCTTCCTTTGCATAGTCTGTAATATGCAAACAGATCTAGCTTTCAGTTCAGTTCAGTTGCTCAGACTAGCTTTAAACTTTCTCTGTTTCCATTTCTTAAATAAGAAAATATTGAGTATCAGACTCGCCTCTTAGAATTTCTTACCTCCCTGAAAAGACTGAAGAGCCATAGAGACTCTGCTACATGCTGTGTCAGATTAAATTGAAAACTAATTTAATTAAAATACACCTGTTCTTGCCAGTCTGCCAGCACCTAATCATTTGAAATGGCACTCTTCCAGATGGTAGTGGTCACTGTTCTTGTTTTAGAAATAAGACAAATCTAGTATTTCACACATATCTGTTTGGGGAACCCAATAACTTACCCTGTCAAAATCACATCTAGTAGAATGTCATAGTAATCTTTTGAAAATGGAGAAGAAGGCAGAGTAAAACAAAAAGAGTCAAATGGCTTCATAATGCTTCTTGATTTTCAGGAAATATTCCCACTACATACAAATATATATGGTGTATATAAGTCACAAAATAATATTAGGTCTAGACACGACTGAGCGACTGAACTGAACTGAAAGTATAAATTAGCTTTTATACCTTTAGTAAAACTAAAAAATACACTTTCCTTTTCATTGTAAACCCGAACTAACCTTTTCAGCTTCATAAAGTTAATCCAGCTTTTTCTAAAGACAGCGGAGCTTTGGACGTAATGTTCCAGAACACTGCTTTGTGGCCCCGGAGTGCCAGACGTTTTAGGGCTGTGTACCGACTGAGTATCAGTTAGCTGAGAATCAAAATAATTTAGTGAGAAATGTAATCTAGGAATTTGGGTCTCATTCTATGTGGCAAATATAAATAATCTTAGGGTGTGCGAGCTTGCTCTGGAAAAACATAGGGGAAACCATCAAGCATTCTAAGCACAGCCCAATGTCAGGGAGGTCGGGGAAATCTTTCCTAATCCATGTGGATAACTGGTGAGACATGACTTTAAGTTTTAGGACATTCTGAGATGATTATGATAATTAAACAAATGCCTCCCAAAGGTAATACATCCCCATTTACTGTTCATGATACAACTATTTTATTACTTGTGATGGTTATTAGAATTTGGTCCTTGGTCCAGGGCCCCCCTCATGCCCCACCCTGCAAGGGCAGTCTCATCCATGCTACTGTCTGCATGACCACCTAAGTCCAGGAGACTCCTGACCTTTCTTCACGAGCCCAGGCTGCTCTGCAGAGTTTCCAGGTGGAACTCTCACCAGCACATCCCACAGACATCTCAAATTCAGTATTTTCAAACCAGAACGCATCATCTTCTTTTTAAATCTGCTCCTTCTCCAACAAGTCTCTTTTGTTATTAGTGAAATTATGACCTACCTGGTCACCTGTGTCAGAAAAAGGAGGTGTTCTGGCCTTTCATATCCAATAATTCATCAGGTCTCCTCAGTATTTCCTAAATCCAGCCTTTCATCTTTACCTTTTGTATTTATTCAGCAAATATTTAATGAGTGCCTGCCATATGCTAGTCATTCTTCTATAGTTGAGTTTACTTTGAACAACAAAGCATAAAAAAAGAGATGCAGATGTACAGAACAAGCAAATGGAAACCAAGTGGAGAGGAGGTGGGGTGAACAGGGAGACTGGGATTGACTCACATGCAGCACTCTGCGTGGACCAGATAACTAATGAGAACCAACTGCAGAGTGCAGGGAACTCTACTCAGCGCTCTGAAGAGGCCTGAATGGGAAGGAAATCCAAAAAGGAGGAGACACATGTATACATGTGGCTGATTCAGTGGCTCCCAGGTGGTAAAGAATCTGCCCACAATGTGGGACACCCAGGTTTGATCTCTGGGTTGGGAGGATTCCCTGGAGAAGGAAATGGCAACCCACTCCAGTGGAGAATCCCATGGACAGAGGAGCCTGGCGGGCTATAGTCCATGGGGTCCCAAAGAGTCAGACACGACTGAAGTGACTTTCACTTTCACTTTCTTTTTTTTTTTTTTTTTTTTTTTTTTTAATTTTATTTTATTTTTAAACTTTACATAACTGTATTAGATTTGCCAAATATCAAAATGAATCCGCCACAGGTATACATGTGTTCCCCAACCTGAACCCTCCTCCCTCCTCCCTCCCCATTCCATCCCTCTGGGTCGTCCCAGTGCACCAGCCCCAAGCATCCAGTATCGTGCATCGAACCTGGACTGGCAACTCATTTCATACATGATATTTACATGTTTCAATGCCATTCTCCCAAATCTTCCCACCCTCTCCCTCTCCCACAGAGTCCATAAGACTGTTCTATACATGATGGTAACAATAACCCTGTGTACGAGACAGCAAAAGAGACACTTTCACTTTCTTTCAGGGTTTCCCTGGTGGTTCAGACAGTAAAGAATCTGCCTGCTAATGCAGGAGACACAGGTTCGATCCATGGGTCAGGAAAATAACGTGGAGAAGGGAATGGCAACCCATTCCAGTATTTTTGCCTGGAGAATTCCCATGAACATAGGATCCTGACAAGCTGTAGTCCAGGGGGTCACAAAGAGTCGGACACTGTTTGTGACTGACTGAGCAACTAAGCACATAAGAAAGTAACACATTGTAAAGCAACTAAATTCCAATTTAAAAAAACTTTTTTTAACCCATTTAAAAAAATCCCTGCCTTTCTGGAGTTTACATTCTAGTTGGAAGAGACAGAAAAGAAAGAATAAGTATAATAAATTAGTTACCCAAAGCTGGTACATACTACAGACTAACATAAGTAGTATAGGATAATGAAGATCAGAAATACAAAAGTGAGAGGATTAAAGCTTTAAATGGGCTATAAGGGTGAGCCTCATTGATAAAGTAATATTTGAGCAAAGACTTAAAGAATGTATACGAGTTAGCCAAGAAATACAGAGGTGTGTACCAGGAAAAGACAGCAGTCACACAGCCTGACCTGAGATCACACTTATTCCTGCTAACTGTACCCTTTCCAGTTGTGACCCTCTTTACTCATACTAGCCTTGAGAGTTATTTCTTTACAACTCACATTGCCATGAGCTTACCCTCCTGAAAACGCTCAGTGACTATCCACCGGCCTGAAGAAGTTAATCTCTTAACTGGTCTATAAAAGCTTCCGTGATCCAGTTAGTTTATAACTCCAGTAGGTGTATCTCATGTCTCTTCCTATCTGCTTTCTGTCCAACAATACCAAACTCCTAGTTTCACACACACCAAGCTTTGCATATTTAACTTCTGTATGGACTTCCTATGTCTCTTTCATCAGGCTAAATAGCACTCTTCATACTTCATCTCAATACCAATTAAGCCCAGGGCAGTACCTTTTTTCTCTCTATGCATATCTTCAGCATTGCTCTTACTGTCCATGCTATAAATATATTTCTATGTGTATTTCTATTTATTAGGCTCTAGCTAAGCTCCTAATTTATCATATTGTTTAAATAGATGAATGATTATTATCCTGTTTAAATTGATGCAAAATAAAGTAGGGAGATTTCAGCTGGACTTCAAGATCCATTTTCAATTATTTTCTACAGTTTTAAGATAAAAATTCCATTTTTTGAGCCCTGCCATGTATTTCAACATATTAACTTTATCTGGCTTTTCAAACACTGTGTGGATGTGTTATTATTCACCTGAAAGTCGCTCAGTTGTGTCCGACTCTTTGTGACCCTATGGACTGTATAGTCCATAGAATTCTCCAGGCCAGAATACTGGAGAGGGTAGCCTTTCCCTCCTCCAGAGGATCTTCCCAGCCCAGGGATCGAATCCAGGTCTCCTGCATTGCAGGTGGATTCTTTACCAGCTGAGCCACAAGGGAAGCCCTATTAGTCACCTACCCAATCATTTTTACTGGGCTTCTAACACAAGATATTTATACTCTTTATGCTTAAAGAACTCAGAGCTCCATTTTCCTTTCTCAAAATTGCTTTGGCTATTCAGGGTCTTTTGTGTTTCCATACAAACTGTAAAATTTTTTGTTCCAGTTCTGTGAAAAATGCCATTGGTAATTTGATTGGGATAGCATTGAATCTGCAAATTGCCTTACAAATTACAGTCATTGGCACATACTGATGCCTCCAACCAAGATCATGGTTTATCTGTTTGTGTCATCTTTGATTTCTTGCATCTGCGTCTTCCTGTTTTCGGCATACAGGTCTTTTGTCTCCTTGGGTAGCTTTATTCCTAGGTGTTTTATTCTTTTTGTTGCAATGGTGAATACGATCATTTCCTTAATTTCTCTTTCCAGTTTTTCATTGTCAGTGTATAAGAATGAAAGGGATATGTATTAATTTTGTATCCTGTGACTTTACTAAATTCATTGGCTAGCTCTAATAATTTTCTGGTGGCATCTTTAGGGTTTTCTATGTACAGTATTATGTCATCTGTAAACAGTGAGAGTTTACTTCTTCTTATCCAACGTGGATTCCTTTTATTTCTTTTTTTTTTCTCTAATTGTCGTAGCAAGGACTTCGAAAGCTATACTGAATAATGGTGGCAAGAGTGGACACCCTTGTTTTATTTCTGATCTTAGAGGAAATGTTTTCAGTTTATCACCATTGAGAAGAATGTTTGCTACGGGTTTGTTGTATATGGCCTTCATTATGTCGAGGGAGGTTACTTCTATGCCCATTTTCTGGAGTGTTTTCATCATAAAGAGGTACTGATCTTTTTAAAGAGCTTTAAAAAAAGGAGCTCAGAATTATTTAAAAGATTTTATATATATATATAATGTATATAATATAGATTTTATATAATGTGTAATATAGAAAGTATATACTAAATACAATATACATAATATATAATGTATGTTATATATAGTGTGTATACTTTCCATTTACGAGTGGAATGGAAAGAAGTCTCTTTTGATATGTTGAGATGACTGATAAGGTCCTTGTTCCCACAAACACATGGTATACATTCCAGCCTCCACAAGTTTGCTTTTTGTTCAGCCACTAAGTCATGTCTGACTTTTTGCAGTCCCATGGGCTACAGCATGCCAGGCCTCCCTGTCCCTCACTAGCTCCTGGAGTTTGCCCAAGTTCATGGCCCTTGAGTCGGTGATGCTTTCCAACCATTTCACCCTCTGCTGCCCTCTTCTCCTCCCACCTTCAATCTTTCCCAGCATCAGGGACTTTACCAATGAGTCAGTTCTTCACGTCACATGGCCAAAGTACTGGAGTTTCAGCTTCAGCATCAGTCCTTTCAATGAGAACTCAGGGATGATTTCTTTTAGGATGGACTGGTTTGCTCTCCTTGCTGCCAAAGGGAGTCTCAAGAGTCTTCTCTAGCACCACAATTCAAAAACATCAATTCTTTGGCACTCAGCCTTCTCTATGGTCCAACTCTCACAGTGGTACTTGACTGCTGGAAAGACCATAGCTTTGACTAGACGGACCTTTGTCAGCAAAGTGCTGTCTTGGCTTTCTAATATGCTGTCTAGGTTTGCCATAGCTTTGTCATAGTATTCTTGCCACAAGAACCCTATGACAGTATAAAAAGACAAAAAGTCTGCTTCAGTGTTCTTCTATTTTCTTCATTGGAATACCTGTGCTTTTTTTCTCTATCAAAGTTTATCTGTATTATAAATACAACCAAGTTCTATTTCTTGACTGAACTCTCTTGGCTACTCATACCCAACAAAGTTTGTTACTTATCTTGTGTGTTGGCTTCAACTTCTGATTTTAACATACGAGAAGGCAAGAATTATGTGTTAAACTTACACTCCGTACCGTCATCAGAGTACATATTTGCTGAAGTACTTAGAATACCAAATACTAGAATGAGCGCAAAAGAGGTCTCTGGGTTATTTGTTATTTGGAGATGGATAATTAAAGCATAAACAATTATTTCCCCAAGCCGTCTGGAATTCACGTCTGTATAAGAAGAGTAATGAGCAAAATCCTTCATGGAAGACAGTTCTAGTTTCAAGATTTTAACTAGGAGCTTCAAAATGAAAGTAAATGAACACATCTTAATGAGGAGCAAAATCAATGACAGGAAAATGGTCATGTGGTTTTGTCTGTCTGATGATGGAAGGTGGCTTCATTTTTCCTTTTTATTCCATCTGTTCAGCAATTCTAAGGTTTAGTTCTTTTCTGACTAATTGCAATTGATTATTATTGACTGATGGTTATACAAACCAAGGAATAACTTTGGGATTTAGTCTTGATTTAAAGGTTTTATATTTATATTCTCTCTTTTCTTTTTCTCCTGACCTTTCTCTGGAAAGTAGAATATTCTATGTACCGTGATGGGCCATAATTTCCTCCCTGAATGCCAAAGTCCTTGAATTAACAATATGTAGGAAGACAATAGATCAGCGGGGTGTTGCAATGCATTTCCTCCCAAAGAAACACTAACAGTAAACAAGTGGAAAAAGACCCACTGACCCAGAACCAATTAGCTAGTTTGCAGCTGCCTGTGTCTGAGACACTAGTTCCTTTTTTAAAAACTATTATTAAGGATCTAATTGTATTAGAATAAGCTATGAGGATAACAACAAAACTCTTTCCCACCTAATGGACTTTGCTAATATCAAAATCACTTTGTAGGAGGGAAACTTTACAGTCTGATGATTTCAGAAGTCAAAACTATTTTAGGTCCCTTTACCATTTTCTGATCTCTGTAGACATAATTGATCTTAATGACTGCATGTTTTTATTAGCTGGTTAACTTATCTTGAAGTGATTGTAAGATATTATATTCTCTGTCCCTTGTTGGTTTTAGTAGATTACAATGAACACCTCTCAGTAAATCAGCCCTATTCCCTGAATCTGCTCTAGATCTGAATGTCACCCATAGGATTAGTGTTAGAATTAAGCAGTCACCCACATGGTGTGCTTGGGGTCTGGTCATTCCTTTGCACAATACCATTGCCCTCACACAAATACTGGCTGTCTGAAGCTTTACTGAGGGGTGCAGTGTGGTCCAGGGCTCAGCATACAGGCTCTGGCATTCATGCTTAGGCTCTCCTCCTAAGATCATCGTTCACTCTCTTTTTGTCTCATTTTTCCCATGTGTAAAAAAGAATGATGGTAGTTACTCCCTGCATTAAAGATTACATGAGACAGTACATGTAACCTACTTATGATTCTACCTGATGGACAGTAAATACTTAAAAAAAAACTAACTATTGTTATTGTTATAAAATATTCATCATTTTGACCCTCTCTGCACCCGGCACCTAGTGAGGATAAAACCTTAAACTAATTCACACCAAAGTGTTAGTTTCTTATTCAGTGAAAGAACATATAAATTAGCTTCATACACTGCAGGATGCTCTATAAAAATAAAGAAATGGTGTAACTAGCATTTTAAAGAGCAATGTGAGAACAGAAATGATTTTGGTAGAAAGAAATAGCAGAAAAAGACTGAAAGGAAATTCAGCTATTTTATGCCTTTCCCCAGTGCCTTCCTTTATCATGTATGAGAATATAGTCCAAATTCATCTCTATGTGGTTATTTAAAGAAAGAAGGGCCTGAAAGATTACTCACCACATAGGATGAATGGAATACATCCGGGTCCATGAGCCAGCCCTGTACCTGGGGCAGAGGCACTCACTGGCCTGGACAGAGCCTGTGACAAGCATGTACGTATCCTGTTCCACCGACACGGTGTGCCAGGGAAGCCGGCATATCTGTGAATCAAGGGAGCAAGCACAGGAAAGTTTTAGCACTCTGGTAGCAGAGTGCTTTCTAGGAACAGAAGGAAAGTCAGGCTGACACCAGTCACCTCCCTTTGATATGCTGCCCAACCTCCAACCCTCTGTAACAGAGGCCCGGCCTGATGTCAGCTGTGACATTTGAAGGTGACCATCTCCACTGTAAAATCTCTAAAAGAGCTATTGGCAGAGGGCAAAACCAGAAGTGGGAAGAGAGTTGAGAGGCTTGGATCTATTGTACTTTTAAGTTTTAATGTAAATATTACCTCATTTGTATCTTTAGTAGGAAAAATGAGGTTACTTCTTTTTAGGTTTTTTTTCCCATGTATCTTTCTGCAAGACACTGTGAGCTCCTTAAGGACAGTAATCATGTCATAATCATTTATTTTATTCCTAATATTTTGCACACATACAAAAACCCCAAATTAAAAAAAAAATATATATATATATATAATAGCTCTGTAAGGATCTTTTTTAGTATGTAAATGAAAGAAACCATGCAAAAGGTGGTCTCTGGCATTTTCTCTGAAGGTATATATGAGCTGAGATTCATCAGTGACTTATAAATGTGTTCAGAGCTCAGATTTCACTAATAGAAATCTCTAGACACTTTCTGCTTTACCATGGTAAGACTGAATCTGGGGATTTAACAACAACAAAAAAGTTCACTGTGAATCCTCTTGAGTTTCTACTTTAATCTGAAAAGATTCCAGATGTTACCTCAAGCTAACATCATTATCTACCTTTCCAGGAGATTCAGAAGACTTTTAACTTTACAAATACTATAAACCCAGAATTTCTTGTGAAAAACTAATCAAGTATTTCATAAGTGATAAAACATGAAAGAAGATGCTTTGTTATAGGGACTCCCTTTTGTTATTTGCCTCCAAATGCTATACATTAAATATCTTAGGCATGCACACTGTCATAAAATATGTGTAATAAAATTATATTAATCTAAAAGTGTCTCAAACAAAGCCTGAAAATTAACTCATAATTATGCCCAATAATACACTTAGCTATATTTTGAGTTCATTAAACAAAATGAATCATTATAATACTTTCATATGTATGCATGGCAAATTGCATCACATAGAAAATAGATGAATGTGTAACTGATCTCTCACTGAAATTGAGTCATCTCAGGAGAGAAATTCACTATGAAGTCAGTATCAGTGACACTATACAAATTGTATTGTGATACATTATTCATAAACAATAAAGTTGAATAAACTTCAACTTTTTATCTTGTAGAAATATTATCTAAGTATATTTTAGTGTATATAAAGAGTCATGTGTCTTGATTGTTTTATACGGCTGACATTCTAGCAGCTACTCTGAAAAGCTATTTATACCTTTATATTGAAAATCAGGTCACTCTTGAAACACAAGGTTGTCTTTACAGTCTATTTAGTCTCTCTACAAACAGAAACTATTATTTGATAATCTAAATTATTTGAACTATGTTTATCAAAACAACATTATGACAAATAGAAGTATCTGTGTATCTCAGAAGACCTTTAATTTAAAAAAAACTGCAAAATATTGTCAAGATTTGGATATTTCATAATTGGTTTCCTGTTCATCTTCTCTCAAGCATTTCTTGAATTTTCTCGATTTGTAGAAATCAAATGTTCTGTTGTCTGTTCCCACTACACAGACACTTTCTGACAACAGAGGATAAGAAATCAAAATTGCCTAAGGATCCAATCTGTTTACTGTGGATTTGAATCATATTTTTCTTTATCACTCTACCATCAATACTTCTGTTTTAGTAATATATTCAGTAACTATTAAATATCCCTCTTCCATTTGAGTCCAGCTTTTCCTTCTTCTCTCCTTCTCTGTCCCTCTCAGTCTCTTTCGTTCTCTCCTCTTTCCCTTCCTTCATTTATTTTCATACTGTAGACACTATGAACTCTGTTAACCATTTTCAACCCTGAAGCTGGAATCCACATATTAGCCACAATTTAAAGCTCTCACTAGACAAAATGTGGTCACTGGAGAAGGGAATGACAAACCACTTCAGTATTCTTGCCTTGAGAACCCCATGAACAGATGGAATTCCAGCTGAGCTATTTCAAATCCTAAAAGATGATGCTTGTGAAAGTGCTCCACTCAATATGCCAGCAAATTTGGAAAACTCAGCAGTGGCCACAGGACTGGAAAAGGTCAGGTTTCATTCTAGTCCCAAAGAAAGGCAATGCCAAAGAATATTCAAACTATTGCACAATTGATCTCATCTCACATACTAGCAAAGTAATTCTCAAAATTCCCTGAGTAAGGCTCCAACAGTACATGAACCAAGAACTTCCAGATGTTCAAGCTGGATTTAAAAAAGGTAAAGGAACCAGACATCAAATTGCCAATATCCGTTGGATCATAGAAAAAGCAAGAGGGTTCCAGAAAAACATCTATTTCTGCTTCATTGACTATGCTAAAGCCTTTGTGTGGATCACAGCAAACTGGAAAATTCTTCAAGAGATGGGCGTACCAGACCACCTTACCTGCCTCCTGAGAAATCTGTATGGAGATCAAGAAGCAAGAGTTAGAACCAGACATGGAACAACGAAATAGTTCCAAACTGGGAAAGGAGTACGTTAAGTCTGTATACTATCACCCTGTTTATTTAAGTTATGTGCAGAGTGCATCATGAGAAATGCTGGGCTGGATAAAGCACAAGCTGGAATCAAGATTACTGGGAGAAATATCAATAACCTCAGATACGCAGATGACACCAACCTTGTGGCAGAAAGTGAAGAAGAATCAAAGAGCCTCTTGATGAAAGTGAAAGAGGAGAGTAGAAAAGATGGCTTAAAACTCAGCATTAAGAAAACTAAAATCATAGTATCTGGTCCCATCACTTCATGGCAATTAGATGGAGAACCAATGGAAACAGTGACAGACTTTCTTTTTTCTTGGCCTCCGAAATCATGCAGATGGTGACTGCAGCCATGAAATTAAAAGATGCTTGTTCCTTGGAAGAAAAGCTATGACCAACCTAGACAGTATATTAAAAAGTAGAGACATTACATTGCTGTCAAAGGTCAGTATAGTCAAAGCTATGATTTTTCCAGTAGTCATGCATGAAAGTGAGAGTTGGACCATAAAGAAAACTGAGCACCGAAGAATTGATGCTTTTGAGCTGTGGTGTTGGAGAAGGCTCTTGAGAGTCCCTTAAACTGCAAGGAGACCAAACCAGTCTATCCCAAAGGAAATCAGTACTGAATATTCGTTGGAAGGACTAATGCTGAAGCTGCAGCTCCAATACTTTGGCCACCTGATGGGAAGAATTGACTCCTTGGAAAAGACCCTGATGCTGAAGACAGGAGGAGAAGGGGACGACAGGGGATGATATGATAGGATGGTATCACCGACTCAATGGACATGAGTTTGGGCAAGCTCCAGGAGTTGGTGATAGACAGCGAGGCCTGGTGTGCTGCAGTCCATGGAGTCACAAAGAGTCACACATGACTAAGTGACTGAACTAAGCTGAAACATGTTCCTAGCCCTAAAGCAACCACTTTTTCTAAACTGAAAATTTTCTTACCATCTATGGCAGTGCTCTAGAAGCAGAAGATATTAGGAAGAGGTGGCAAGAATACACAGAAGAACTGTACAAAAAAGATCTTCATGGCCAAGATAATCACGATGGTGTGATCACTCACCCAGAGCAAGACTTCCTGGAATGTGAAGTCAAGTGGGCCTTAGGAAGCATCACTATGAACAAAGCTAGTGGAGGTGATGGAATTCCAGTTGAGCTACTTCAAATCCTGAAAGACGATGCTGTGAAAGTGCTGAACTCAATATGCCAGCAAATTTGGAAAAGTCAGCAGTGGCCACAGGACTGGAAAAGGTCAGTTTTCATTCCAATCCCAAAGAAAGGCAATGCCAAAGAATGCTCAAACTACTGCACGATTGCACTCATCTCACACACTAGTAAAGTAATGCTCAAAATTTTCCAAGCCAGGCTTCAGCAGTATGTAAACCATGAACTTCCAGATGTTCAAGCTGGTTTTAGAAAAGGCAGAGGAACCAGAGATCAAATTGCCAACACCTGTTGGATCATCAAAAAAGCAAGACAGTTCCAGAAAAACATTTATTTCTGCTTTATTGACTATGCCAAAGCCTTTGACTGTGTGGATCACAATAAACTGTGGAAAATTCTGAAAGAGATGGGAATACCAGACCACCTGCCTGACCTGCCTCTTGAGAAACCTCTATGCAGGTCAGGAAGCAACAGTTAGAACTGGACATGGAACAACAGACTGGTTCCAAATAGGAAAAGGAGTACGTCAAGGCTGTATATTGTCACCCTGCTTATTTAACTTATATGCAGAGTATATCATGAGAAATGCTGGGCTGGAAGAAGCACAAGCTGGAATCAAGATTGCCGGGAGAAATATCAATAACCTCAGATATGCAGATGACACCACCCTTATGGCAGAAAGTGAAGAGGAACTAAAAAGCCTCTTGATGAAAGTGAAAGAGGAGAGTGAAAAAGTTGGCTTAAAGCTCAACATTCGGAAAACGAAGATCATGGCATCCGGTCCCATCACTTCATGGGAAATAGATGGAGAAACAGTGGAAACAGTGTCAGACTTTATTTTTGGGGGGGCTTCCAAAATCACTGCAGATGGTGACTGCAGCCATGAAATTAAAAGACGCTTACTCATTGGAAGGAAAGTTATGACCAACCTAGATAGCATATTCAAAAGCAGAGACATCACTTTGCCAACAAAGGTCCGTCTAGTCAAGGCTATGGTTTTTCCTGTGGTAATGTATGGATGTGAGAGTTGGACTTAAGAAAGCTGAACGCTGAAGAATTAATGCTTTTGAAGTGTGGTGTTGGAGAAGACTCTTGAGAGTCCCTTGGACTGCAAGGAGATCCAACCAGTCCATCCTAAAGGAGATCAGTCATGGGTGTTCATTGGAAGGACTCATGCTAAAGCTGAAACTCCAATACTTTGGCCACCTCATGCGAAGTGTTGACTCATTGGAAAAGACCCTGATGCTGGGAGGGATTGGGGGCAGGAGGAGAAGGGGACGACAGAGGATGAGATGGCTGGATGGCATCACCGACTGGATAGACATGAGTTTGGGTGAACTCCGGGAGTTGGTGATGGACAGGGAGGCCTGGCGTGCTGCAATTCATGGGGTCACAAAGAGTCAGACACGACTGAGCGACTGAACTGATGGCAGTGTTTCCCAAAACGCCAAATTATAAAAATTACCTAAGTGCATTAGTCATTCAGTCATGTCCAACCCTTTGAGACCCCATGGACATAGCCTGCCAGGCTCCTCTGTCCATGGAATTCTCCAAGCAAGGATACTGGAGGGGTGTAGCCATTCCCTTCTCCAGGGGATCTTCTAGACCCAGAGATTGAACCTGGCTCTCCCACATTGCAGGCAGATTCTTGACTGTCTGAGCCACCAAGGAAGTCTAAGGATCTAGCTCATGGAGAAGGAAATGGCAACCCACTCCAGTATTCCTGCCTGGAGAATCCCATGGACAGAGGAGCCTGGCGGGCTACAGTCTGTGGGTTGCAAGAGTCGGACATGGCTAAGCACACAGCACAGTATGCAGATAACCAGGACAGAAGGGAAAAAGCCTTTTAATTATTTCACTAGATTTTTCTTTGATAAGAAAACTTGAGAAACCCTAATCTAGATCCACTTCTCAACTGGTGCATATTTATTCTCATGACTATTACATGGGGTCACACAGCATCCACTTCAGTACAGTGATAAATACTTCTTTAAGAGAAAACCTCTTCTACTGGTTTTGACCCTTCTAATTACTGCGGGAGGAAAAGTCTTCCCGTGTTGTTCTTAAATCTCTTCCCTATTCTGAAGGCTACAGTTTTATCATGGGCACATATTGATATCATTAAAAAATAGATGAATTATAGAAAAAAATCAAAAGCCCTCTAATATATATGATTTGACGTGAGCAGGTTTTTGCCAGCAGGAAGGCAATGAAAATGGGACCAAGTCTTCCCAGCGAAGGAAATTAAACAACAGGAGACTGACAATCGCAGGCTTATTTTAAGGGAGCAGTAATATGTTTTGAAGGTTATTAAGATATAACCTCTTATTCATCTAGAAAACTTAAATGTTTCTCCTTGAGAAAAATCTTTAGGAAAGTTGCAAATTGTTATCTGTAACAGGTGACTTGGCAGAAAGTACTACTATTCTCCCATGGTTTTAATCAGAAAACTTGGGTTTAAAATTCCAACTAAGATGCATAGTAATTTTGCCACCTGGAGCAGGTGATTTAACTCCTCTGAGAATTAGTTTTCCATGTGTGATATACCACAAGGCAATTCTGATATATGTATAACAAGGATTAAAGCTGAACATGACTATAAACTAAATTCTGTAAATATCTCTAATGTTAAGAAATTTTACCAAGCTAGCTTGTGAGATGTGTCTGTGGAAGAGGTTTTATTACTGATCAATTGGAAAGAAAGAAAAGCTCAACAGTTAATTGGTATGCACGTATCTAAAATTACATGTCTCTAGTATTCATGTCTAGGGTTCTTGAAATATTATTTCACCATCAGCATTTTCTCTTTTGGTCCTTATTGGTCTCATATTATTTATTGGAATGGGAAAATAGAGTTACAGAAACCCCAATGAGAAAAGATTGTCTTTTAAAACCCATGGCAGACATTGCTTCTTTATCTTGGCCAAGCAAGACAATGGAACTATAGAGAAAATTAGTGTTTTATGATCTTAAAAGACAGCGTAGGAAGCTGAATGAATTAATGAAGCACCTGAAGTAATTTTAAATCTGTCTACCAAAGGAACTGTACTCAGGGCAACTGTCTTTCATGTACTTTATTGTGTTGGACAAATCTTTTCTTAGGAAACAAATTCAATGTTTGATTTTCTCTTTATACACAATATATCTGTAAATATATTTAGGACCATAATTCAGTGCTTAAATTTTTAATGGGAAAAAAGAGGTCTGGAAAAAAATTAAGCACTGGTTTTTGACACTAACCAACTATTAAATATTCTTGATAAGGACACAATATTCAAATATCCTTTAGCTTACCTTAAAATGAGGGAGCGGTGTCAATGACTGATAGAAGCTACATCTCATTTCAACCTTAAAATGATTTGCATACACATTTGTATTTAAGAAAAATATTTTAAATTATAAACAATGAACTTGAATACTAAAGTAAAGCCAAAGAAGGACATATAAATAAACATGAATTTGTATTATGAGTTTGTTATCTCAAATATTCATCCAAGAAAATAATGACAGAAAAATAGCTTAAATGAGTTTTTAAATTTAATATTAGTAAAAACACATTAAACTTTCAAAAATGTCATTTATTTACTATTGTTCCAGATAAAATATTTTTATTTTAGATGTAATATCAATAGTTTATGCCTAGTAAAACCGAAACAAATTTGATTGTGGTTCAAATCTATTTTGGCTCTTAAAATATTTTAATATGTTAAAATATTTAAACTCTAAGTTATGTATCTAATTAGGCATATTATTTAATATTGCTGAGAGGGCTGACAAACATAGAGAGACTCAAATTAATCTTCGGAGCACATTCTATATACAGGGTGCCAGGAAAAGAGAGAAGAGGATTCAAAATTTAATATACTTACTCAACAAGGACTGAATGAGTTTTTCATAAGTTCCAGGGAAGACTAATTCATAGCAGAATGTCTACATAAGCCTTCTAAAAGAGATATGAACAAAGTGCTTTTGTAAGAAAATAAAGTAAGATTAATTCCAACTATAAATGTCATTAAAACGTTTTGGAAGGGAGTAACCTATAAATGCATTCATCAACAAATACCAGGGTGACACAACAAAATCATACTGAATGGAACATGTAAATGAAGAAAATTAATGAGTTCATAGGTACATACATACTTTGGAGATATTTTTCTGTAGCTCATTTCAAAATACATGTGAGTAATATAATGGAAATTTTCCAAGTCATCTAGCTTACTAGAGATTCACTTCACAGCATTTTTTATGTTTCAAAATTACTTTAACATTTTAATTGAATGTGTAACATAAATGAAATGCTTTGCTAAGAAATTTTCATGGAGATGGTAGCAATTTTCTTACTTATGATATGAATATATTTATATATTATTTGCTGGTTTGGCTTCTTTTTTAGTTGCCCATAAATATCTTTATAAACTTATAAATATCAAATTTTACCAAGATATATATTGTCCTAAATAAGCAAAGTGAAATATTTAACATTCAAGCAAGATTTTTATGATTTTATACCTCATTATACTAATTGAAGCCATTTTCCAACAAATCTGCCTATATATTTTGTGAAAATAATCTGGATTTAAACATACTGGAGTTTTGTATTTGTAATTAGCTTCTTTATCATTCATAGTTTTATCCCATGAAATAAACTAAGGGTGTCTTTCTTCTCACTTACTGTTAGCTCATAATAATAGTTCAATTACTATCAGAATATTTACAAAGATAAGAAAATACAAATGAAATCTTGTCACTAAACAGATATGGTTGCATTTGACATATGGTTTCTTTTAGAAATGAACTCTAGTACTACCAGTATATGTGTAGATAATTTTATCAATCCAATATTTTACCTGTTATAAAAATTAGATGGGATACTTCTTATTTACATTTCAGTATATCACTTTTCAAGCTGTGTCAAAAATTTCTTTTCCTACATTTGTGAAGCAGTTTCTGGTGACACTTGACTGCTTAAAACACTTAAAATCTCAATTTTTTAATTCTAGATTTCATTTATCTCAGTGTGACAACCCTAGATTCAAAAGCAAGCTTTTGAAAGAGGAGTTTGCTATATATATTTGGTAATTTTAAAATTTAATTGCTTTGTGAGCATTTATTGAGCACTTACTATATGCAGTGCACCTTTAATACCTTTCATCTCACTGTACTTCTCAGAAAATGAGAGTCACATTTCTTCCTGAGTGGAAATTAAACTGCTTAAATGACAGGTCATAAAGAATTAATGGAAAGTACAATGAGATGAAAAGTATAATGAGTACAAAGAGAAAAGTAATTTTGGACACTCTTCATTTTGAGAACAGTCTGCCACTGTGTTCAGTCACTCTGATCACCTAAAATGTCTCTGGGACTTACTGTTTCTTTGCAATTCTGGCTGCTAAGACCGTAGCCTAGATTTTCATCTGATAAGCCTGCCCACACTTGTTTCTTCTCTTATTCAGTCCTTCCACTATAATAATCTCCCTAAAATGGAGAAAGAAATGGTAATCCTATTCTTGCCTGAAAAAACTCATGGACAGAGGATCCTGGCGGGCTACAGTCCATGAGGGCGCAGTGGTTAGGCACGACTTAGTGACTAAACCCAAAGTATCATGTTTGTTATGACACCCCTCAGGTAACTCCAACACCCTATTGCCTTCTGTGTGAAGAGCAAATTCTCCTCACTAAAGGTCATTCATAAATCTGTGCCATTTTCCAAGTGGAGCTTTACTTCATACTTTTTCCCATTTCACATACTCTGCCTCTGTCAGGCTGGTAACTCCTTTTCATCCCCCAAACACTCTGCTTCGGGCCAAGTCCATGCTTTCTAAATATAATCACCCTCTTCAGAATCTCCTTCCCTGCACCTCGCCAGCCATGAGCCTATTCTCTAAAGCCAAAATGGAACCCCACTTAACTCTAAAAGTTCTGACATACCCTGGTGTTCTTTCCTAAATTCCGACAGCATTTATGACCAGAATCTCATGGCTTGTTCCTCATTTTCTCATGAAAGAAGCACTGGAATCAATCAGATAACCTGCAAGGCTTGTTCACTGTTAAGTATGAAAACCCATTTCTACCTCCCCTTACTCACTGTAACTTCTGCTGGTATCACAGGGATGAATTATGTTTCTTTCCTTTGTGTCGTGTTGGAAGCTCCTGGTACGCAAATAACTTGTTTCAACTTCCCATCCCCACGCCCTGGAATCACGGCTGAGAAAGTGGCCTCTCAATGCACGTTTGAAAATTGTATGTCTGCAGTTTCAGAAAATTTTCTGATTCAGGGATAAGCTGAAAAAATAGAAATAATAATGCTTTCCTTGCTTCACTCATAAGATATTCTTGAGTAGAGAAAAAGATGGGACAATGTCTTGTAATTGTAAACAGTATAGAAATATATGACTCTGATTCTCTCATGCCTAAGCAGACTAAGACAGATATAACAATTTGAACAGAAATAATTGACTCAAAAGCACATCTGGTTACCAAGAATAAGGATGGGGAAGTGAGAAAAACACTACAAAACAAAGACGGAGAATAGCCAACATACAGATAGAAAGTGGAGCTGCTGAAATCAGCACGTATCTCTGTGTGATTGAGAGAAGTGGTAGAAACGCCAACTGTCCCCACCATCCACCCTCTTTGCTTTATTTTGCCCATGGATACTTTATTGCAGACTATTATACGGGCTTTCTTCCTTCCTTAGTTGTGGCCAGGGACTAATTTAAAGCTTGTGAGATATTAATGGAAATGATACTTACTACTGCCGAGTCATTTCATTGTCTCGTTAAAGATATTTTGCCCTGGGATCTCTCCTCTGCTTCGTTTTCTGGTTTGGACTTAGTGATTGTTGGGGAAATTTGGAAGCCATGTGTTGAGGATGGCAGAGTCATTCACCAACCCTGGACTCCTCCTCTCTCGACTATTCTAGGAGAGGGGAACATTTCCCTTAGATTTTTGGCTCTTGTCCTCATTACAGTTTAGTTTCCCTTAACCAAACTAACAAACTCCTCCTAACAACTCCTAACAAACAAACCCTACTGCCACCTTTCCTTAATAAAAAAAGACTTTAGTTGTGGGGGAATCTTTAGGTGATTCACCTAAGTTGCGGTCCAGTAGGAACAATTAATGTCCTGTCTTTTGGCACCTCATCCAGGGCACACTGTTGAAATGCAGATGACAAAATAGTTAACAACTCTTCCTTCCTTGTCTGACACAGTTAACAATTATGGCTTTTTTTTTTTTCCTTATAAGTACCTGGTGTTAAGTGCCAAATTGAATTCCACAATATAGATTGATTGGTATGGATTAAGACAGACTAGCTTTAATTCCTCTGAGAAGCAATCTCTCTTCGATGATAACTCGCAACATGGAAATTCTTTTGAATCATTAAAGACAGAATGTATTTATTCAGTAAAGTTTGAATTATACATAGTATTTACTTTGTGAAAATTGACCACTATATCCCTTTGTGTATCAAAAACATAATGGAGAAAACCACCACAATAAATAGTTGAAAGTAAAGGAAACAAGGGGGTTCTGAGCTTTGCCTTTAACTGACTTTATCTATGTCCAGTTCAGCCTTCTCCAGGGGAGGAAAACCTCCTGCGGCCATTGATTATCCCATTGTCTTTTTTTTTTTCCCTGTATGTTTCTCCTGATTATGTTCTCCTCCAAGACTTTCTGCCTCTTGGTTTTCCAATGACCTACTAAGGTATATTTTGCTTGGCATTAATTTATGTGATACACCACTACTGAGTGAAGACAGAAGCAGTTCACCATTCTTTACAGTCTCCTAACAAAGTCTAATGTACCTGCTAAGGAAGATGGCAACTTGTAAGAAGAGCTTTTACACACCGAGGTCTAAGCAATCAAGCCAGCATATTTTAAAGATACAGACAGATTTTTTTTTTAAAGTATACATATATAGATAGATAATTAGATAAGGAAAGATAGGCATATAAACACATATATATTACTTTGTATTACTTAAACTCATCACTAATATTTACTGGAACTGGGGATGTCCAACATTTCAGATACTTCCATTACTGTTGGGAATAAAATAATAGTTCATCTGGCAAAAATCCCATGCATTAAATTATTTGTAGGAATATGTTACATATATATATATAATGTTTTATATATATCTAATGCTAATTTTTTACTTATATGTGTGTATATATATGTTGGTAATTCTAAGTCACTGTATTTACTTAAACAGATATCTCACTCCTCACACATTCTGGATCAATCAGACCTTATTCTTTTGCTCACTGTTGAGTCATGATCAATATTACGACTTTGAACTTTGAAATTTCCTTCTCTGACAAAACTCTCTTACTTGCTACTCTTTCTTTACCTTTATTACCAAAGAATTTGAACTTTGTTCTCACTGTGAGGTCTAGTTTCTTGAACCATCTTTACATTGGATACTTCTGGCTTGTCAACCTCTTTCTGACTTCATTTCTCTCCTCAACTCAGACTGTAAGATCTATATGGATGGAGCCTCTTTAACGGTCTCAATAATATTCTAAAATCTCTCATTTGTTTGGCCTCCACTACCTGTCTGCTGATGAACCCCAGCTCTGAGAGGTCCCTGTGGTCTTCCTTCACTGCTTTCAGACGACGTCAACATTGCTGGAGAAAGTAGGGGAACAGTGCTAGCCCCACTGCAAAGCCCTCTGGCCAGTCTTACTTTTCTCTCACTTCAGAAGAAGGAAAAACCCTTAAGCCCATTCGTAGGCAGAGCAAACATTAAGGAAAAAAAAAATATGGTGATTTAATAGAATGAATTTTCAAAAATGAAGAAAAAGTTCATGTCAAAGTCCAGATAGACAATTTAGCACTGAAAATTGGAGGAACTATGGCTGTTTTCTCCTTTTCCCTGAGATAGGAATGAAGAATAAGATGCCAGTTTGACCATGGTAACCATCCCTTGTTTCTTGAAGCTCATTCAAGCCCTTGCTTCCACATCATACTGTTAACTCTCTGACCATCTACTAACTGCTATTATGGAGAGAATAAAAACTATTTATTGAGTAAATGATATTCAGTTTACAACATTTCTAAGCTACTTTGATGTAGATTTTAATATGTGCTCTAACAGAAGGCAATGGCACCCCACTCCAGTACTCTTGCCTGGAAAATCCCATGGACGGAGGAGCCTGGTAGGCTGCAGTTCATGGGGTCGCTAAGAGTCGGACACAACTGAGCGACTTCACTTTCACTTTTCCCTTTCATGCATTGGAGAAGGCAATGGCAACCCACTCCAGTGTTCTTGCCTGGAGAATCCCAGGGACGGGGGAGCCTGGTGGGCTGCCGTCTATGGGGTCGCACAGAGTTAGACATGACTGAAGCGACTTAGCAGCAGCAGCAGCAGCAGCAACAGCCATTATCCCCACTTTGTGCCCAAGAGCACCTAGCTCCAAGAGTCTATGCTTGCCTCCTTTCTGTGTATTACCGGTGGCTGCCACTAGGTGAATGGGGCTTCCCTCCCTGGTGGCTCAGACATAAAGGATTTGCCTGCAATGTGGAAGACCTGGGTTTGACCCCTGGGTCGGGAAGATCCCCTGGAGAAGGGAATTGCTAACTACTCCAGTATTCTTGCCTGGAGAAATCAATGAGCAGAGCCTGGTGAGCCAAAGTCCATAGGGTCCCAAAGAGTTGGACATGACTGAGTGTCTAACACCTTCACTTTTTTCCTTTTCACTAGGTGAAGAGATCCTATTTCTTCAGGATCCCAGAGACCTGTCTGTTGCTTCAAAATCATATATCCACATACTTATTTATTATTTTTTACTTAACTATTCTGAAATGATCAACATAACCAAAACAAGTTTTACCATTTTCATGATTCTTTACTCCAAGTTAGTTTCTTCTTCTTTCTTTTGCATTTTTATATATAGTACAACCATTCTCTAATCACTACTTGAAACCAAAGAGTAACTCTTAATGCTGCTCTTTCCTTTTCCTCCTTCTGACATTGGGTTTCACATTCTTTGTTCTCTCAAACTCATAGAGAAAAAATCCGATGTATGGTTAGTGGGGAGGGTAGAAGAAAGGGAAATAGGAAGAAGGCAGTCAAAAGGTACAAATTTACAGTTATAAGATAAATAAGTACCAGGGATGTAAATAAGTACTAGGGAAGTAATGTACACCATAATAAATGTAATTAACACTGACGGATAATATACATGAAAGTTGTTAAGAGAGTGAATTCTAAGAGTTCTCATCACAAAAAATATTTTTTGTTTCCTTTAATATTGTATCTATATTAGATGGTGGATGTTCACTAATTGTGGTAATGTTCACTATTGGTAATATTCACTAATCACTTCATGATATATGAAAGTCAAATCAGTAAACTGTAAACTTCAAATTTATACTTGCTATACATCAATTATAAATGAAACAAAAAAAAATACTTTTTTTTGGTGACTTCCTTTTAACTATTCATATCTTCCATTCTCACTACATTTTGTTAGATTTAGTTTTCATTTTCCTGTATTTGGATTGTGGCCAAACATTCTAACTTGTGTCCCTGCATTTAGCCATTCTCTCCTTAAAAGTAACTTAAAATTTCTGTGCAAACTCGAGAACAAGCTTTTTTTCAGATATCTTTAATCTTCTTAAAATCTGGCTGAAATTCACCTTTTTACCTCATTTTGTATTATTTATCTGAGCACACTTTATATCTATAGCCTGCTACTCATTCTCTTTGCAAGACATCCTGTATGTTTTTATGTCCCTGGTTTTGTTTGTGCTGTTTTTTTCTTCTTCCTGGAATATCCTCCTACAAAATATCTATCTTTCAAAATCCTATACATCCTTCAAAGCATTTTTCATAGATTAATCTTTCAGTGATGCTTGTCCTCACAGTTTATTTCCTTTTTTAAAAAAAAAATTGAGATGCAGTGGTATATAATATTAGGTAAGTTTAAGGTATACAATGTGTTGATTTAACACATTTCTTTATTGCAGTGTGATTACTACTTTAGTGTCAGCTAACACCTCTTTCATGTCACATAATTATCATTCTTTCTTGCGGTAAGAACAATTAAGACCTAGTCTCCTAGCAACTCTGAAATTTATAATATAGTATTGTTGACTATAAGCACTATTGTTGACTATAATCACTATACTTTAGATTTTCAGGACTTACTTATCTACTCTTGGGTTGGTAAAAAGTAATTGTAGTTTCAGACTGTGCCTTTTCAATCATTATAACTAGGCTCAAACACATCTTTATTAGTCAACATAGGGAGCTTTACAATCAACACATTTTTTGCCAACAAGAAATGTTTGTTTTATTCCTGTAGCCTAAAAATCCGTGCTTCAGGATTTGACAAAAATGCTCTTGGAAAGCATTTTCTGCCTCCTGCTGGCTGTGGAAGCATTTTCCCTGCAAAAAGTTGTAGAAATGCTTGAAGGAGGAGTAGTCAGTTGGCAAGAGGTCAGGTGAATCTAGTGGGTGAGGCAAAACTTCGAATCCTGATTCATTCAACTTTTGAAGCGCTGCGCAACGTGCGGTTGGGTGTTGTCGTGAAGAATCGGGCCCTTTGTGTTGAGCAGTGCTGGCTGCAGTCTTCAGTGCATCTCATCCATTTGATAAGCATACTTCTCAGATGTAATACCGACCGAGCACTGAGTTCTTTGGCAACTTCTCATGTAGTTTTAAGAGGATCAGCTTTGATGATTGCCCTCAGTTGGCTGTAGTCAACTTCCGATGGCCGGCCACCATGCCCTTATCTTCAAGGCTCTCATCTCCTTTACAAAATTTCTTGAACCATGACTGCACTGTCCTGAGCCAAATGTGTCGTTAATGTTGCACATTGTCTCTGTTGCTTTACGACCCATTTTGAACTTAAATAAGAAAACTGCTCAAATTTGTTTTTTGTCTAATATCATTTCCCTCGTCTAAAATAAATGCAAAATAAACAAGAAATGTGATTAGCAAAAAATCATAAAGTGAGAAATGAATATTAAAAGAATGTATAACATAACCACATTCATTTTTAAATGTGTTCCAGTATTAAACGGCACCTTTCAACAATGTTGGAGAAGGAAACGGCAACCCACTCCAGTATTCTTGCCTGGAGAATCCCATGGAGGGAGGAGCCTAGTAGGCTATAGTCCATGGGGTCGCAAAGAGTCAGAGACGACTGAGCTACTTCACTTCACTTCAACAATGTAAAACTGCAGTTACTTTTGCACCAACCTTAACAGTTGGGTTTTCAGCCTTAAATGACATTTTCTCAGTCTTCTCCCCACCCAGCTAAATCTCTGTCACCAGCATTCTACTTTCTGAGAGTTTTACTCTTTTAGATCCCAAGTATAAGTGAGATCAAACATTTCTGACTTACATCACTTACATCTGACTTGCATAATGCTCTCAACTGCTAAGTCACTTCAGTCGTGTCTGACTCTGTGTGACCCCATAGACGTCAGCCCACCAGGCTCCCCCATCCCTGGGATTCTCCAGGTGAGAACACTACAGTGGGTTGCCATTTCCTTCTCCAATGCATGAAAGTGAAAAGTGAAAGGGAAGTCACTCAGTTGTGTCCAATTCTTAGCGACCCCATGGACTGCAGCCCACCAGGCTCCTCCATCCATGGGATTTTCCAGGCAAGAGTACTGGAGTGGGGTGCCATTGCCTTCTCCGAATGCTCTCAAGGTCCACCCATATTGTGGCAAATGGCAAGACTTCTTTTCGTAGCTGAGTGGTACTCCATTGTGTATGTGTAACTCCTATCTTCATTATCCATTCATCTATCAATGGACACTTTGGTTGTTCCAGCTTCTTGGCTACTGTGAATAATGTAATCAACTTTTATGGGAGTTCAGACAGCTCTTTAATATCTTCTTTTTATTTCCTTTGGATATAAACCCAGATGTAGAACTGCTCAATCATATGGCAGTTTTACTTTTAATTGTTTGAAGAACCTCCATATTATTTTTCATATTGGCTGAACAATTCTACCAACAGTGCACAAGGGTTTTTTTTTTCTCTTCTTCGTATTCTCACCAAACTGGTATTGCTTGTTTTTTTGATAATGTTGTTCAGTCACCAAGTCATGTCCAACTTTGCAACCCCATGGACTACAGCACACCAGGTTTCCCTGTCCTTCACTACCTCACAGAGTTTACTCCAATTCATGTTCATTGAGTTGGCTATGCCATCCAACTATCTCATCCTCACTGCCACCTTCTCCTCCTCTCTTTTCCAATGAGTTCCCTCTTCGGATCAGAGGGCCAAAGCATTGGAGCATCAGTCCTTCCAACCAATAGTCTGGGTTGATTTCCTTTAGGATTGACTGACTTGATCTCCTAGCTGTCCAAGGGACTCTCAAGAGTCTTCTCCAGCAACACAGTTCGAATGCATCAATTCTTTAGTGCTCAGCCTTTTTATGGTCCCACTCTGATATCTATACGTGACTACTGGAAAACCATAACTTTGACTATATGGCTCTTTGCTGGCAAAGTGACGTCTACTTTTTAACATGCTCTCTAGGTTTGTCATAGCTTTTATTGTCATTCTAACAGGCGTGAGGGATAAGGAAACGGCAACCCACGCCAGTGTTCTTGTCTGGAGAATCCCAGGGATGGCAGAGCCTGGTGGGCTGCCGTCTATGGGGTCGCACAGAGTCGGACACGACTGAAGTGACAGCAGCAGCAACAGGCGTGAGGTGATGTTTCACTGTGGTTTGATCTGCATTCCCCTGATGATTACAGTTTAGTGATGTTGACCTTTTGGCCATTTGGATGTCACCTTTGGGAAAAAAAGTCTGTTTAAGATCCTCTGTGCATGTTTTAATTTTTTTGTTTTTATTGAAAAGTTGTCTCTTCCTTCTGTAAATATCCATGTTAGATTCTTGTTAAAAAGGATGCTTATTTTATACATGTCTAGACTGCTATGTCTTAATTTCTTTGAATGTAGAAACCTTACTTCTTTATCACTGTGCTCCTATATATATACTGCTAAGTCACTTCAGTCGTGTCCGACTCTGGGCAACCCCATAGACGGCAGCCCACCAGGCTCCCCCGTCCCTGGGATTCTCCAGGCAAGAACACTGGAGTGGGTTGCCATTTCCTTCTCCAATGCATGAAAGTGAAAAGTGAAAGGGAAGTCGCTCAATTGTGTCCGACTCTGCGACCCCATGGACTGCAGCCTACCAGGCTCCTCCATCCATGGGATTTTCCAGGCAAGAGTGCTAGAGTGGGGTGCCATTAGGTGCATATATAATTAGTGCTTTCACTCTATGAATATATCTAGGTTGAATGAAGAAATGAATGAATTATAAAATACCTCAAGCATTTTGAAAATTGTTTTTGAATGACCTTCTCAGAGTGTATTGATACGCTTCTCTGTTTCACCTTACTTGGTGGTGAGGGAAAAAAAAGTTGTTCATTGATTGATGAATTGTTCTTTTATCAAGAATAATCATTTCACCAAAAAAGCTATAGCTATGTGAGGTGATAGAAGTGTTAATTAGCTTGATAAGGGAAATCCTTTCATAATGTATATCGATATCAAATTGTCACAAAGTGAAAATGAAAGTCACTCAGTAGTGTCCGACTCTTTGCAACCCCGTGGGCTGTAGCCTGCCAGGTTCTTCTGTCCATGGAATTCTCCAGGCAAGAATACTGGAGTGGGTAGTCGTTCCCTTCTTCAGGGGATCTTAGCAACCCAGGTATCGAACCCAGGTCTCCTGCATTGCAGGCGGATTCTTTACTGTCTGAGCCACCAAGGGAGACCAAATTGTCACAATGTATACTTTAAATATCTTACAATATTACTTGTCAATTTTATATCAAAAAAGCTAAAATTAAAGAAATAATAATCATAGATGTGCTATGCTTCCATTCCACTATATTTTTCAATTTATGCATAATTTTATTATTTTATTTACTTCAATAAATCTTTTCTAAAAGTTTAAATATTTGTAAGGCTCTAAGACTTCTGAAATTTCTTTGATTCAGTTACATTGTTATGTATCTTGAAGCATCCATGCTATTTGATCCCACACTATGTAGTGCCTTCTGGGTGAGTTTTCATAAAAATTTCAGGAAGCTGCATTTGTATTTTCCTCTCTGTAATGTAACTGTTTTTCAGATATTTTCCTTTTTATTCATGAGAAACTGTAGCATAACTCTTAATCTAAATAAAAGTAATAAATATATACAGAAAGAGGTAGATAACATTATAAGTTTCTTCCTCAGGAACAAATATGACTACAAATAATTAAAGATGAATCTCTGTTGGCAGAACAATAGACCTCTTATTCAGCTTGTGGATGAAGTGAACCCACATATTCTTACTATATATGAGATCTCCTAAGATGAGTGTAAATTACATCTCATCAAGGGTTACCTCGTGTCTCCTGTTAAACACATTTTCCTGAGCCCCCAGCCCTGGTATGGACACACTTTGGTCTGTCTTCTTTCCTATTTAGAGGAAGTCTGTTCATAAGGAAGCTGGAAGCCAAAGATTTGGCCTCTACCTGCATGTCTCCTGCAGATACCTGATAAACTGAAGCTGCACGCCAAGTGTGGCATACTCTTAATGAAACTCTACTTTTCCTCAGTGTCAAGGATTGGCTTAAAAAGTTTTCTGAGCTGAGAAGATTAAATTACTCTTCAAGGCCAAAGGGCTGTGGTATGAGATTACACCCTGATGAAAGGAAGAAATAAATTATTAAGAGGATATGAAGTTAATAAATCTTCCTTTATAAGTAGCACATAATGTGTTTTATTGCTGAGGCTGAAACATTAATATCAAGTTTTCTTGAAGGGGCACCTGTACTGAACCCAGAACTCTCCATAATGCGAGAAATATGACAGCCCATGTTCATTGGTCTAATATTTAGGTGAAATATTCCTTATAGTGCAGCCTCTTGGTATTTTTTTAATCAGATACTTAATAACGTCAATGAGTAAAAGAAAAATAATCAGGTGGATTCAAGAGTTTTACAGGCTGTTCTTTAAAGTGTGTACCTACTTTTATGAAAACAGCAATATTTTAAACTAGCTCTTTTTATGTATCTTGGCTTGTATTGGAAAGAAAATCAAGTCTATGAGATTTCTAAGAGCAAGAACGTGACCTTGTTGATCATGATATCTCCAGTCCCTTGCCTGTAATATAGTAGGTATGACTAGAAATTTATTAACTAAAGTACAAAAATCAATTCAGTCAACTTTCAAGTTTCAAAACTTGGACAGGCTAGATATTACAAAATGTCTCCTAAACTGATTTACATGTCTAAACACAGGTTAAGCTTCCATTTAAACCCACTGATTTGTGTTTCTCTAATAAAGTTACAGAAATACTTCTTCAGTTTTCTATTTCTCCAATGAAATCACAAGAGGTGTGACTTGTTTAAAAAATGAAGAATGTTCTTTGGCATCACTGTGTCTACTCTTCACTTTATTTTATAGATAAACGTGCTGATACCATGGAATCTAAGAGACAATTGACCAAGAGCCCAATTATGTTTATATAGACTTTAAGAACAGAAAGATGGTATTGCTCCCCACCCAAATTTTGAATCAAGATAAACCACTCTTTAAGCGAACTATACTTAATTAGTTCTGTATTTCTTGTTTTTCCCATAATGACTACTTAAGTGATACAAAACACCTAACCATTTCTCTTATCTATATCTATACCACTTATATCATTGTGAGTATAGCTATATTTATATTGCTTTAATGGCATCCTCAACTTTAGATGAGTTGAATACTCCAGCACTGATATAACTCAAGACAAAAGAAAATAATTCAGATTTAGATATGTACATTCTGTCTACGCTCCCCCCCAAAAAATCATACTGTAGTACCAAGAAGAAAACTGAGTATGCAATCTTTAGTCAAAAGTCAAATTTTAAGTCAAATAGTTTAACAACAAAAGGAAGTTAAATATAAAAGCGATCTTATCAGTTCCTAAACAGTAAATATTGAATACTTAAAATTATAAATCATGATTGGCAGGAGGCCTTGCCATATCTTGGAATAAAAATATTTCTTTCTACTCAGATAAGAAGTGGAAATAACTTAGGATCTATCAATTTAAAATATTTTAAAATTTTCTATATTTATTACAGTTTGGAAATATTGTGTGCTATGAAGATACTTTGGCTAATCAAAGGGAAACATATTCTTCTTCTCATTATAAAATAAACACACATGAAATCAAGTAATCATTAAAGACCTATGTTAACTAAATAAAATCTAAAATAAGTTGCAGGGATGAAAATTAGGCCTAAATTCAACCTCCAAGTAGGTACTGATTTTTATTGCCTTTTTGATTAAATAGGGCCATTTAAAGATAAGATGGGCTTCCCTGGTGGGGCTGGTAGTAAAGAACCCGCCTGCCTATGCAGGGGACATAAAAGACAGAGTTTCGATCTCTGGGTTGGGATGATCCCCTGGAGGAGGAAAGGGCAACCCATTCCAGTATTCTTGCCTGGAGAATCCCACAGACAGAGGACCCTGGCGGGCCACAGTCCACAGGGGAGCAAAGAGCCGGACATGACTGAAGCAACTTAGCATAGCAAAGATAAGATGGAAATTACTCTTAAAAGTTAATTAACTTTTTTTTCTTTTAAACTTTTTACTTTATATTGGAGGCTAGCCAGTTAACAATATGGTGACAGGAACAACAGAGTGACTCAGCCATACACATACATGTGTCCACTGTCCCCAAAACTCCCCTCCCATCTGGGCTGCCACATAACATTGAGCAGAGCTCCTGTGCTATACAGTAGGCTGTATATACAGTTGGTTATCCATTTTAACTACAGCAGTGTGTACACGTCCATCCCAAATCCCTAAGTGTCCCTTCCCCTCCACTGCCTGCAACCGTAAGTTTGTTTCCTAAGTCTGTGACTCTGTTTCTGTTCTGTAAATAAATTCATTTGCATCATTTCTTTTTAGATTCTGCTTATAAGAGGTATCATATGATGTTTTTCTTTCTCTGTCTGACTCACTTCACTCAGTATCATAATCTCTAGGTCCATCCATGTTGCTACAAATGGCATTATTTCATTCTTTTTAACAGCCGAGTAATAATCCATTGTAGGTGGGTACTACATCTTCTTTATCCAGCCTTCTGTTGATGGACATTTAGGTTTCTTCCATGTTTTTGGCTATTGTAAACTGTGCTGCAATGAACACTGGGGTGCAGGTATCCTTTTGGCCCATGTTTTTCTCTGGATTTATGCCCAGGGGAGGGACTGCATAGTCAATATGGTAGCTCTATTCTTACTTTCTTAAGGAACCTCTATACTGTTCTCCATAGTGGCTGTACCAATTTACATTCCCCCATTAGTATAAGAGGGTTCCTTTCTCTCTACACTCTCTCCAGAATTTATTATTTGTGGAATTTTTGATGATAGCCTGTTGTGAGGTGATACCTCATTGTAGTTTGGATTTTCATTTCTCTAATAATGAACGATGCTGAACGTCCTTCAATGTGCCTCTTGGCCATCTGCATATTTTCTTTGGAGAAATATCTATTTAGGTCTTCTGCCCGTTTGTTGACTGGGTTGTTTGTTTTGATGATATTAAGCCTTATGAGCTGTTTGTAAATCTTGGAGACTAATCCCTTGTTGGTTACATCATTTGCAAATGTTTCTCCCAATCTATGGGTTGTCTTTTCATTTTATTTGTGGTTTTATTTGCTGTGCAAGAAAAGCTTTTGAGTTTAATTAGGTCCCATTTGCTTATTTTTGTTTTTATTTCCATTATTCTGGAGATGGATCAAGAAAGATATTGCTGCAATTTATGTCAGAGTGTTCTGCCTGTGTTTTCCTCTAGGAGTCTTACAGTATCTGGGTCTCACATTTAGGTCTTTAATACATTCTGAGCTTATTTTTGTGTGTGGTGTTAAAGAATGATCTAATTTCTTTTTTTTAAACTGGAGCTGTCCAGTTTTCCCAGCACCATTTGTTGAAGAGACTGTCTTTCCACCATTGTGTAGTCATGCCCCCTTGTCATAGATTGACTGTAAGTGCATAGGTTTATTTCTGGGAAAAGTTAATTAGCTATTATTCTCATATATAGGTAAGAATTTCATGTATTCTATGGGAGAAATAGACTTATAAAGTCTAAAGTGAAAGTGAAGTCACTCAGTTGAGTCCAACTCTTTGCAACCCCATGGACAGTAGCCTGCACCAGGCTATGGGATTTTCTAGGCAAGAGTACTGGAGTGGGCTGCCATTTCCTTATCCAGGGACTCTTCTTGACCCAGGGATCGAACCCAGGTCTCCCACATTGTAGACAGACGCTTTACCGTCTGAGCCATCAGGGAAGGCTATAAAGTCTAAGTACCCCTCAAATATAATGTCTGTGTGTTTTTATTTATGAACTTCATCTTTTTCTTTATTTTTGGGTTTCTCTTTTTGTTAATTAGTTTAGTCTTTAAATCAGTGGGCACTATAAAATAAGGCAAGTTAGGAATTGCATTATTAGCCCACCATTTAAAAATTGACAGAGCAACATTAAATTGTCAATACTTTCAGAGGTGCTAAAAAGTTTAAAAATTCCATTTTCTAAAAAGTATTTGATTATTACAAAGTATAATGAATAAGTTTGTATTTATTCTAACTATGATATCTTGAAACTTTGGGATTAATTCATACACATATATATGTATAATAAGAGCATGAAATAATTTTAAGGCTAAATTAAAAAAAACTGAAATCCATTACAGAAAATTTACAAATCTATTTTTTTCTGCTCTGATACTAGCATAGAATAAAATGTAAAAGCCTTTCTGCATAAGGATTTCATTGTCAGGAAATTTCAGAAAGAATTTCTAAAGTCTGGACATTACAGGCATACCTCAGAGTATTGCAAGTTCAGTTTCAAACCACCACAATAAAGTGATTAGTAAAACAAAGCAAATCACATTTTTTTTTTTTGGTTTCCCAGGGCATACAAAAGTTATGTTTACACTAGACCGTTACCTATTAAGTGCGTAATAAATAGCATTATGTCTACCAAAGTACACAACTTAAAAATACTGCTAAAAACTGCTAACCATCACCTGAAACTTCAATAAGTCATAATCAAAGATCACTGGCCACAGACCACCATAACAAATAATAAGAATGAAAAAGTTTCAAATATTTTCAGAATTACCAAAATGTGGCACAGAGACATGAAGTGAGCAAATGCTGTTGAAAAAATAAAGCCAATAGACTTCCTTGATGCCAAGTTGCCATAAACCTTCACTTTGTTAAAATAAACAAAACAAAACAAAACCAGTATCTTAAAAGCACAATAAAACAAGTCAGGCTTGTATTCTGGTAAATTAGAAAACACATCATTAAATATATGCCAAAAACCTAGTAGTTCCAGCCAATCTAAGGACAGGTTACTTCCAAAGTATCTGAGAAGCTTTAAAAACAGTTCATGGGCCTCAGCCCTGGACATTCTGAAAATAATCAGGGTAGGAACCAAGGATGTACATTTAAAGTTATACAGGATGATTCTTGTGTCTTGGTATGCCCTGAAATCCATGTCATATTTTTTAACTTGACAGAATTAGTCGCAAAAAATATAGAAATTTTTTTTTTAAAAAAAGCTAAATTGCTACTCACCCATTCTCTCCCCCTGGTCATGCTCACTTCCCTCTTGGTAATGACTTCTCAGGCAACTTCTCAGAATTATTTACTGTTATCATCTCTTATTTTTACTGATGCCACCTGGTGTAAGGAACTGACTCATTGGAAAAGACCCTGATGCTGGGAAAGGTTGAAGGCAGGAGAAGAAGGGGACGACAGAGGATGAGATGGCTGGATGGCATCACCGACTCAATGGACATGAGTTTGAGCAGGCTCCAGGACTTGGTGATACACAGGGAAGCCTGGTGTGCTACAGTCCATGGGGTTGCAAAGAGTGGACATGACTCAACGACTGAACTAAACTGAACAAGCAGAAGCCAGGTTTTCAGATGAGCTAGATGAAAATGTACCTAGGAAGTATATTCAGAGGAGTCTACCTTTCATACTATAGGGTGTCTCACTGTTGTACAATTTCCAGCAGAGACATAGTATCCTCCTGTATTCCATTTGTACAATTTAGTCTCAGAATGAGAGTTGTTCTTGAATAGGATAAGTTAATAAAAAGTGCATTTCAGTAGATGCAGTCTGGCAGTGACTAGCTAGGCTGACAGAATTAGAGCTTTCTCAGTGATGAGGATCCTGGGAAAGAGGACTTGGAGTAGACTGGAAATGCACAGAAGGGAAAAGGAAAAAAAAAAAGGAAGCAGGAGCCTGAAGATGCATGCTTGTGAGATGAGGCCAGAGGTTAATGCTGGTTCTGATGGAATCTTGATCTGCATCACTTCTACAAGAACCTATCTTCTCTGTGCGTGCATGCTAAGTTGCTTCAGTCATGTCCAACTCTTTGCAACCCTATGGACCATAGCCAGCCAGGATCCTCTGTCCATGGGATTCTCCAGGCCAGAATACTGGAGTGGGTTTCCATGTCCTCCTCCAGGGCATCTTCCCGACCCAGGGATCAAATCTATGTCTCTTAAGTCTCCTGCATAGGCAGGTGGGTTCTTGACCACCCGTGCCACCTGGGAATTCTACAAATAAATAAGTTCATGATTACTGTTTATTTGAAAATTCAACTTAATAATGATGATAGAATAAATAGGTACAGTAGAAAAGCAGACATGTATACAACTAATTAAAATACAAGGAAGCATGTAATTTTTTAGGCTGCAATTTTGATGTGTGTGACTGAAGCTTTAATGTAGGAGGAAGCATTTGAGCTGAATGGGTGAAATTTTGACAGCTTGCCTTTAGCAGAAGGGTGCAAAGCATAGAAGTGGAAAAATGGAGTATGTTTTAAGAAAAAGGCAACTAGTTTTATATGCCAAAAATGAATTGTGGTTTGGTATTTTTCATGATGTGAAAAATAAGACCAGGAAGAGGGTATCACAGATGAAGCCAAAAGTCTTCACTGCATTCCGTAGGAATGTTGAGTCCAGTGAAATGTTTCGTAAGAATGTGACACAATCAGAACTGTGCTTTAGGAAAACCCCAGAGAGAAGAGGGATAAGGAAACTATTTCAAAATCAAATGCAACACTTTGGCTAAGAGGGCTTATAACAAATCAGCTGAAAGTCAACCAAGAAACACACGCTATTGTCTGCGTGTGAGTGCTGGACCATGACCTGAATGAGGGTTTGAACTAAGGCAGAGACATAATGAGTGGAAAGAATGGAATATATTGGAAAGGCCTTGCAGGGACACAGAACGGGTTCCTAACTCTCTTAATCTACCTTGCTTTAGCCACTAAAAAAAAAAAAAAAAAAAAAGGGTTCCCATCACTTGTTTTGCTTTTTTTCAATCTTTTGACCACTTTCCCCCATTAGCTAACAGCTTTATTGAGATATAACTTACTTACTAGAATGCTTACCTGCCAATGTGTGCAATTCAGTAATTTTATCTTGTAAATAGAGTCATGCACCCACCATCATAATCTAACTTTAGAGCATTTGCATTTGCCCTAAAGGAAACCTTTAGCCATTACTAGTCACTCCCCATCCCCTCGCCCCTTCCTTCTCCATGGGCACACAGGCCACCACTAAGCTACATTATCTTTCTTGCTTATGTTTTCTATTGAACACTAAGTTGTTGGGGGAAGGACTCAGTCTTTAACACATAATACCAAATGACAAACATTCCTTTGTATAAAACAGTTTTTAACTCAATACCTTTCTCTCAACTTCCATCTCCTCCTCCTACCTTCGCCCAGTCCCTGCCCAACACACAAACACACAATATAGATATTTCCAGGGCATGACACTCTTACCTTCTCTTTCTCTTGTCCTTGTGTAGACCAGAAAGCCCCAGAAGCTTCGCGGAGGCCAGGAGAAGCCAACAATCCATGCCTGTAGGAACACAGTGATGCCAGAAGCATGAAGTTGTCTGAGTTTTTCCATTTCACTCCTTGGGAGGTTGCAACCTGGAACTCTGTGGGAAAGCAGTGTAGTACTGTCTGCCGATGCCCAGAGCTGGTTCTGGAAGCCCGGGATCCACACTAGACTGTGAGACACACTGGAACTGGGTCCAGACGATTCAGTCCAGACTAAGGCATGCCTGGAATAAAGCAGAAGTCCGCTCTCCAGAGTGTGGTAAAAGTTTTCATTAGACTCTGCCGAAATTCCCAGTTGAAACTGAGCGTCTAAAGGATTCATCAGTCTTCCTCTCTTCCTAAGAAGGAACAGGCTCTCAGGGCCTTTCTCACCTGCCCCAGCTACTGCTTGATCCTAGGAGTTTATGGAGTTCAATGAATCTGAACACATCTGTACATATTTTACGGACAGAGACACTGTCTGTAGAACTGAGGGAACTCCATAAGCCTGTCCCACACTGGGTTAGCAATTATCCTCAACCATCTTCTATACAAATCTATCAAGTCAGTTAAACTTCTCTCAATCCTCACAGACTATCTTTCCAAGATTTCTGTGAGGATTGAAAAAGACAATGAATAAGGAACATAATGTGTAAATGATGCATTTTGCACACGTGGTATTTTTGTAGGAACTAGTCCAGACTGCTGTGGACTGGTAGGAGAGTCTGTGCTGAGTTCTTTGAATTTTCCTGGAGTGTCTGAAGCTTTCCAACATACAGAGCATTAAACATTTGACTGGGCTGTGGGGTAGTTGTTACCTCTGGGATGGTTCCTTCTGAGTCACACCACCAGCTCCTTATAGCATACGATTTACAACCCCCAACTTCAAGGACAGTCATTTGATACTTGCTTCCAGACACTCCAGGAGACGGAGACATGACTCCAATCCTGCTCACCCCCTTAGTCTTTGTGTGTGCGGTTAGCTGTCATTCTCTAAGTCCCTATATGAAAACAGACCTCTATCTATGTTTCAGAGTTGAAGGGTCTTGAAAAAGAGAATTTCATATTACCTTGCTTTAGTATCTGGTTTCTTACAGGCACCAGTATGGTAGAAACCAACACAGCATTGTAAAACTTAAACAAACAAAAAGATTATGAAAAAAGTATTTACGTATATATGTATATGTATAGCTGAGCCACTTTGCCGTACACCAGAAACTTCCCATAGAATTGTAAATCAACTATACTTCAATGAAATAAATTTTGAGAAAAGAAATAAATGGCTTAGCACTTGCAGCAATATGGATGGACCTAGAAATTGTCATATTGAGTGAAGACAGAGAAGGAGAAATATCGTATAACATACCTTATATGTGGAATTTTAAATGATACAAATAAGTGTATTTACAAAATAGAAAGAGACACTCAGAGAAGGAACATATGGTTGCCAGAGTGGGAAGGATGATGGGAAGGGGAGGTTAGGAAGTTTGGGATGGACATGTACGCAATGGTATATTTCAAATGGATAACCAGCAAGGACCTACTGTATAACACATGGAACTCTGCTCAGTGTTATGTGGCAGCCTGGATGAAGGTGAGGTTGGGGGAGAACGGATACATGTATATGTATGGCTGAGTCCCTTACCTGTTCACCTCTTAAACTATGAACAACGAAGTGTGTAATTAACATTGTTAACCAGCTATGCCCTAATACAATAGGTTTTTGCCCTAATAAAAAGGTTTTCTTTTTACAAAAGAAATGGCTTAGTATTCACACATCATTTATAATTAATCACTGATCAAAACACCTCTTGATGTCTAGCTTGCTTGTCAGGGGGCATAAAATGATGACAAGAACTTAACTCACAATATAAGTCCCCTCCACAATGTTTTATCCAATCACTGAATTGGTTTTTCCTACTTCCCAGTGTTTTGAAACTGTGCTGCCAAGAAAATTCAGTCATATTCTCAATTTGCAGAACTCCAGATTTTTAAACAGTAGTATATTTCACTTTATAAAATAGCTTTACTGTTTTTGTTTTCTTTAATAAAGAAAATAAGCTGAAAACTGTGCAAACCCTGTGACTTTTCTTTCCAAGGTGGTAATTTCTTTTATGATAATAGAATCTGTTATAAACAGAGTAAGTCACATGTAAGAGCTTTTATAGTTTTTATATATAAATTTTACACTGCCGATTGTACTGTAAACACTGTACTTGATTTTAAGCCTACTAAAAGTCTCCAGTAATATTAGGAAGTAGACAGCTGGCTTACATTAATTAGTGTTACCATAAAGGTTTCTGAGGGAAATAAATGCAAGTAAATACAGCACCATAGGACTGAATTAACAGAGAAAAGAGAAATAATTTTCCATGTTCATATTTGAATACACATCTAATTTGTGATCATATAAAATAATCATATCAAGGGAACCTACACACATATATTTTACAAACTCTGTACACCAGTTTTACTCAATACAGAATTTAGCTGTTTAGAATTAGTACCTAGAGCTCATAAATATTAAAGTTATTGACTGATCTACTGTAGTTTCTACTTTTCCCAATAGTTCTATGGTCTTCCTAGTATATAAACTACAAAAGTTGTGGGATTTGATTGCCATTTCCACTGAGTTTCATTAAGCCTAAAAAGCAATTTCTCTCTAAGCATCACAGACAGGCAAAGGAGCAAAGGATGTAATCCCATGAGTACATTGCAGATGTGGCTGTGGATAACTTGTCTGCCTCTGTGAAAGTCAGACTACCTGATGGAGCCCTTTAATCAAAGATACTCACTTCAGATGGAGGGATCTTCCAAGAGTGATTTCCCTGTAACTTTCTCTAATGTCTTTAGGTGAAAGCTGGGGAGTCAGGTAGACTTGAAGTTAAATTTACCAATAGTGCATGAGGCATCTAGAGGATTATGGACACTCTGTTTTAGTTTGAGATTGCCACTTCTTTGGGAATAAGAATGTTTTCTCTCAATCTGTAACACTATGTTGCCAAACACCTCTATTTTATAAAACAATTTATATTTCTTTGCAAGCAAGTCTGTTGAAAATATTTCTTATTGATTTTGTCATTGATAGGTATATTGTTATATAATAGTGTCTTGGGTTTTTTGTGGTTTGATTAAACCTTTTTATTCCTTTGTTACTCTGTTCACTTACTTTAAAACATTTCTATGATTTTTTTCCTATCTAACAGATTTCTTGCTTGCCTTCTCTATATGGTTTCTTTGCAAGACACGTATTTCTTCTTTCCTTCTTTCTTCTTCTTTCCTTATATTTCTTCTATGTATTCAGTCACCTTTTCCTCTGACACATGAAAATCCATTTACTTTTATCAATACAAATCCTCCACTCCCTTCCACATTAATACTAACATGCATATGAGAAGTTTCCCCCTAGTTAACCACATTATACCACACCCAAGATGCTGTTTTGCCTTGAAGCTCTAAGCAATCAGAATTTCAGAGATCAAGAGATTTGAATGTTTCTTCCTGTCATAAATCAGAGCCGTGCTGATGTAATCACATGCCTCAAAATTTAAGTGACATAAAATATAGCACAGTTTCTAATTTCCTAGTGTTGGTTAAAGAGACCTAGAGAGACTGTCATACAGAGTAAAGTAAATCAGAAAAAGAAAAGCAAATGTCGTATAATATGATTTATATGTGGTATCTGCAAAAAATGGTACAGATGAACTTATTTGCAAAATAGAGACACAGATATAGAAAACAAACTATGGATACCACAGTGGGGAAGACAGGGGTGGGATGAATTAGGAGATTGGGATTGACATATATACACTACTATGTATAAAATACATCACTAATGAGAACCTACTGTATAGCACAAGGAACTCTACTCAGCCCTCTGTGGTGATCTAACTAAATGGGAAGGAAATCTAAAAACGACAGGATATGTATATACATATAACTAATTCACTTTGCTATACAGCAGAAACTAGCACAACATTGAAAAGCAACTGTACTCCAACAAAAACTTAAAAAACAAAACAAAAAATAAATTTAAAGATGAAAAATAAATGGTAGTTTCCAAAGTAATCTACAGACTCAATGCAATCCCTAACAAATTACCAATGTCATTTTTTGCAGATCTAAAAGAAAAAAAAATCTTAAAATCTGTATGCAAGCACAAAATCCAAAACAGTCTTAGGGAAAAAAAATAAAAAACAGAGCTGGAGAATTCAGGTCCCTGACTTCAGACTATACTATAAAGCTACAGTAATCAAAATAGCATGATACTGGCAAAAAAGAGAGACTTACAGATCAATGGCCAGGATAGAAAACCCAGAAATAAACTCATGCACATATGTTCAATTAATCTATGACAAAGAAGGCAAGACTATACAATGGAGAAAAGACAATCTCTTCAACACATGGTGCTGGGAAAACTAGACAGCTACATGCAGAAGAATAAAATTAGAACTTTCTTTAACACCATAAACAAAAATAAACTCAAAATGGATTAAAGTCTTAAATGTGAGACCAGATACTATAAAACTCTTAGAGGAAAACATAGGCAAAACACTCTGACATAAATTACAACAATATCTTTTTGGATTCACTTCCTAGAGTAATGAAAATAAAAATAAACAAATGGAATCTAATTAACCTTAAAAGCTTCTGCACAGCAAAGGAAACTATAAACAAAAAACAACTGACAGAGTGGGAGAAAATATTTGCAAATGATGCGATGGACATGGGATTAATCTCCAAAATTACAAACAGATCATGCAGTTCAATATAAAAAAATTTTAAAATGAGCAGAAGGTCTAACTAGACATTTCTCCAAAGAAGACAAAAAGATGGACAAAAAGCACATGATAAGATGCTCAACATTGCTAATTACTAGAGAAATGCAAATCAAAACTACAATGAGGTATCATTTTGCACCAGTCAGATGGCCATCAACAAAAAGTCTAAAAACTATTGTTCTTTTTTTTTTAATTTAAGTTTATTTATTTTAACTGGAGGCTAATTACTTTACAATATTGTATTGGTTTTGCCATATATCAACATGAATCCACCACGGGTGTACACGTGCTCCCCATCCTGAACCCCCTTCCCACCTCCCTCCCCATACCATCCCTCTGGGTCATCCCAGTGCACCAGCCCCAAGCATCCTGTATCCTGCATCGAATCTGGACTGGCGATTCGTTTCTTATATGATATTATACATGTTTCAATGCCATTCTCCCAAATCATCCCACCCTCTCCCTCTCCCACAGAGTCCAAAAGACTGTTCTATACATCTCTGTCTCTTTTGCTGTCTTGCATACAGGGTTATCGTTACCATCTTTCTAAATTCCATATATATGTGTTAGTATACTGTATTGGTGTTTTCCTTTCTGGCTTACTTCACTCTGTATAATAGGCTCCAGTTTCATCCACCTCATTAGAACTGATTCAAATGTATTCTTTTTAATGGCTGAGTAATACTCCATTGTGTTTATGGACCACAGCTTTCTTATCCGTTCATCTACTGATGGACATCTAGGTTGCTTCCATGTCCTGGCTGTTATAAACAGTGCTGCGATGAACATTGGGGTACATGTGTCTATTAAAAACTATTGTTAATATTAACTATTATTAATGCTGAAGAGGGTGTGGAGAAAAGGGAACCTTCCTACACTGTTGGTGTGAATGTAAATTGGTACAGTCACTATGGAGGACAATATGGAAATACCTTAAAAAAAAAAATAGAGCTACCATATGATCTAGCAATCCCACTCATGGGCATCTATCCAAAGAAAACCATACTTTAAAAGAATACACACATCCCACTGTTCACTGCAGCACTATTTACAGTAGCCAAGACATGGAAGCAACCTAAATGTACATCAACAGATGAATGGAGAAAGATGTACATATCTACAATGGAAGATTACTTAGCCTTAGAAAAGAGTGAAATAATGCCAACGGCAGCAACAAGGATGGACCTAGAGATTATAATACTAAGTGAAGTAAGTCAAAGACAAATATATCACTTATATGTGGAGTTTAAAAAATGATACAAATGAACTTATTTACAAAACAGAAACTGGCTCACAAACTTAGAAAGCAGTCTTATGGTGGGTTTAGCTGCTAAGTCGTGTCCAATTCTTGTAACCCCAACTGCCGGGCTCCGCTGTCCATGGGATTCTCCAGGCAGGAATACTGGAGTGGGTTGCCATTTCCTTCTCCAGGGGATCTTCCCAATGCAGGAATCGAATCCTGGTCTCCTGAATTGCAGGCAGATTCTTTACCGACTGAGCTGCAAGGGAAGCCCCAATCTTATGATTACCAAAGGGGAAAGGTAGGGAAGAGAAAAATTAGAGGTTGGGATTAACATATACACACTACTATATATTAAATAATCATCAAGGACTACGGTATAGTGCAGGGAACTATACTCATTATTCTATAACAACCTATATGGGAAAAGAATCTGGAAAAGAATAATGTACAACTCAATCACTTTGCAGTACACCTGAAACTAACACATCGTAAATCAAACATATTCCAATATAAAAAAAAAGAGAAAAAAGAAAAAATGGAAAAAAATAAATGCTAGTTTACATTTTTTAAAATTCATCAATATTGATATTTTGGGTAACTTCCCTTTAAAAACAAACCAACAAAATTTACTCATTAGAAAGGGATAATATACAAGCTATTCACTTTGATAAGCAAGTAAGCACATATTTATTCCAAATCTTATCTTCAGTTCCAGTTTACTCACAATAATTCCCAAACAGCAGAGCATGTGTTCACACACTTCAGAATGCAACTATTTGCTGGTTGTTTATTTGCCATGCATCTCTAACTCATATTGTAAAGAAAAATAAAAAAGAAGAACAAACACTTTGGGTGCTTTCTAGCTTTCTATGCCTGTGTCCCTGCCTACACAGACACAGCAAAGTAAGGTCGTTATCCCCCAAAGGCTTACACTCAGTTATCAAGTCTATACGAACGAGTGTACTGCTTTGACTCACAATTCCCTGAGCCTATAGATAAGTGTTAGTAGCATAGTAAAATCACAATTATTTTGCAGTTGTTTAAAAAGATACATTAACAATGTATCTCTAAAATATAGTTTCTCCCTTATGTTAACATCTTACATAATCATTAACATTTTTGTTTGTTGGTTTCTTGGACCTCCTTAATCATTTTTTACAAAGTTTTAAACATACTGTAACTGGTTAGACAACCCAACTTTCAGAAATATTCATCAAATAATCCACGTCAGCATGGCAGGGAGAGACCTAGTCTGTCTTTGAGTCTTTCTGGCTAAATATCTTTATTAATGACTCAGGTAAGGGTGGCAATGGAAAGACTGGGACATTTGCACAAACATGGAAGCTCTGAGAAACACACCAGATGATGGAATCAGTATTCAAAAGTGTCTCAGACTCACAACATCTAACTAGAAGGAGAAATTGACATGGATAAAATATCTGGCACTTTGGTTCCAAAACATCAAGAGTTCAATGTAAAGGAATCTAGACCTGGTAAAATGCACTCTGTGAAGCATTCTGGTTGTGTACAAGCTCAAGGCTAGTGAGTGTTGCGATGTGGCTTTCCTAAAACCCCGTGAGTGAGGAAGCAGGGATGAAACGTCTACTAGAGTAGCACATTCAGTGCACATTCTGAGCGTCACACTCGAAGGGGGACACTGAAGAATTCTTTAAATTTAGAGAGAGCACTGATGATGGAAAGAGGGCTTAAAATACATTCGTACAAGAATTTTGTAATATTTAATGTTGGACAGGGAACTGCAGAAAAAGATGAATATTGTCTTAAAAAATATTTAAAGATCTGTCAGACAGAATAGTAGTAATTCCATTTGGAATTCTAGATCAAGAGAGAGAAGTTCCAGGAATATAGATTTTAATTTGAAAGCAAAGAGCAAGAGAGAGACTTTTAGCTGTGGAATTATGAAATGCACGACCTTGAGAGCTATAATTTTACAAAACTGGAGGAAATCATGCAGAAGCTGATGTCCTCTGAGAAGGAGTTGGGAAAAAATTCAAGTGTTACATAGTGTTGAGCTAGATAAAATATAAAAAGCAGTCTAACACCGACATTTTACGGTGCAACAAATCTACTTCATGGCTAAGAGATTTGTCTTTTTCTCTTTGAAATTCCAATAAAAAAAAAAGTTGAATCCTTATCCATTATAATAGGATGTGAATAAAGGTCTAAATTTCTAAATCAGAAAACAGCACTATACTTAATGTTGTTAATAAATATGTTGGCAAATACCAGAAAAATCAATAAAAGTGGCTGTTTTTTAGCAACAGGACTTGAGGTAGAATGGGAGCATTTGGTGGTATTAAATAATGTGCATTTTTCACTATCTAATTTGTTCCCACATTTTTTAATAAAAGGAAAAAATACTGCTGAAAATGTCAATTGAGAAAGATAAGCATTTTACTTTTAGATTTTTCCCAAGGTTTTCACTTATTTCAAAATATGCTCTCTGGTATTAGATTTTGTTGCATTTTTTTTTTTCCACTTGCTGAGACTTAACTTCAAACAAATCTACAGTGTTTCATGTGGATTCAGAGCTCGGCCACATAAAATGCACTATTTTTATCTCTTTTCAGAACTTGCAGTACTGGACCAGTGAGGTAGTAAACCCAAAGCACTCAGCAGTCACCTTCACACTGTTTTGGTTTTAAATCTCACTTGTTTTAACCTTATTCTGATTTCCAGGCAATACTGGACAAGTGTGACAAAGTAAAAGTGGGTTTTTTACTTTTTAAAAAACTGATTTCTCTGTTTTAAGTGAAAAGTCAAAAGTAAAGAAAATCTACTAGCCAAACTACATCTTGTCTATAATTCTTTCTGCAAAGAAATAATCTCTCATTTTTCTTCTCAGACCATCTCATGACTTCTACCCTATTTTTTCTTGCTACCTCACTTAGTAAAATACACATTGTTTCTCCTCTGGCAATATTAGCTCTATTTAGAATGGATCATAAATAGATGGATGATCAAACAATAAATACTATAGACAAGAGTAGACACACAGATACAACATACTCCAATTTGAAATTATTTATCTATTAGAATTACCTAAATTCTAGCATTAGAAATTTATTTTTGTGGCTTTAGCAGGTTTTAGGAGAAGGAAATGGCAACCCACTCCAGTATTCTTGCCTAGAGAATACTGTGGACAGAGAAGCCTGGTGGTCTGTTGTCTATGGGGTTGCACCGAGTTGGACACAACTGAAGCGACTTAGCAGCAGCAGGTTTCAATATTGGAGAGCGATTCATCAAATTTAAGTATATTTGGGGCTGGCAAAGACTTAAGCTTTCATAAACTTAAACCCCGGTGAATACTATTAAGTCAACAGCATCACTGGCTATCAGGCAACAGAAAAAGCACTGGTTATGAGAAGAGGGTGGGCTTCCGCTCAAGGCACCCTGATGTGTGTAAAGCCTGGGTGAGTGGTGCCTGGGGTGAGCTGAGCTAAGAAACTCACCTACTGCCTATAGTCAGGACTAGGGGAAACAGTGGCTTCAACAGTGGGAAGGCGGAAAATCACCAATAACAATGAAATGTGTAGGTAGGGAAGGTAATTCAAAGAACCCTGGCCATGGGCAATAATATGGATATTTTCCTTGGAAAGGAACTAGCTGGTAACAGGGCCACATAAGCCTGGGATCAGGACAAAACCCCAACCTCATCAGGAAAAAATGAAATATGGGTTGATATCTGTTAGGATGGAAGAAAGCATATTGAAATTAAGATGAAAAGGTGCCAAACCAAATTTGGCTCACTTCTGCACAAAGATAGCCTTTTCTACCCATAGTAAGAATGGTCCAAAAATGCCCTTCTTCAGACCAACATCTAGTATGTTATGACCATGGATAAGATTTATTTTTTCTACTGACAGACAAATTTTAATAACAGAGCTAAGGTTATAATATCATAATAACAAAGCTAGATATCTCTTCAAAGAGATGACACTTAGACAAAGACACGATGTATTTTTTATCGACTTCATTATTTTGGACTTTTTTTAACGGAAATATTTTTCAGAAGCAAATATGAAACTAATGCCTCCAAAATGAAAAACCTAACAAGATTTTAAAATAAATGAATGGTAAGAGATTCTTGAAGGTGATAGTGATCGACAATAAGGAATCTGCTTGTCTGTTTCCTTTATTTACAATATTAACCATATTATGGAGTTATCCATGTGCTGAAATGCAACTTTACAAGAAAAGAAGAAACATAAGGCAAACTAGAAAGGAAGCACACATTTGTAGATGAATAGACAGCAAAAATAGCGTTTTGACATCGCGTTTTGACTGGCTGCTGCCATTTGAATTAATCCATTGAAGTGCATGGGACCGCTGCAGTGAGGATGGTGTGGTGACACTGATGACGGCAGAGAAGGGCAAGTGGTATACGATGGGCTCTGTCTCCCTTGGATACTAGAGGAGGATATGTGTGAGAGCTTGGGCACAAGCAGCTGCTTCCGGGTCCTCATGAGTAACATGTGATGTACAGTTTGAATGGAGCCTTCTCTCTAGACTTTGAAGTAGAGTCCTGCAGTGATCTGGATCCCTGCATGTCACAAAATTTTAGATCATTGGAATTAACAGACCTAGTGTGGGTACTGCCATCCTCCTAAAGAGTAGTACCTTACTATTTCCCCAGAAACCAGAACTAAAGCAAAAGCTTAAGTGCAAACATTTTCTAAAAGCGTGTGACGCAGGTGACAAGGGAACAGAACGAGGAAGAAGAGAGAGCAGAGAGAAGCATTTTCAATTTAGTCATGGTGATGGGCAACTGGTCTCCCCATTCCACGGGCTCTCCTACAGAGGGATATGAAATATGTCTCGACTACCTTTCTAAAGAAACAAATAGGAAACTCCACTCTCTCCCATATTCCTTTGTTCAAAAGCTTTCTCCACTGAGTTAACTTCCTGCGTTTCCAGGTAGCACGACATTCTGGAGCAGGGCACACAGCATTGCTCTCCATGTGCAAACAGAAAGTCCAGAACAGTGACAGGAAAGTAGTGTAAGATTTAGTGCAGGAGTTCACGGGTCACCTATACAAAGAACACAGAGCACTTGGCTGGTCCCAAGTGTCTATCTTCTGGGTTGACTCCAACCATCACCTCCAAGGGCTCTGAGCGCGTCATTCCTTCTCTTGTTTGGACCATGATTTCTGGAATCGTCCATTTACTGTTATGCCCAAGAAAACAATCAAGCGAAGGCCGTGTTATTCTTTTTGGGTTCCACAGTATTTATCACTGTCCCTATTGTGTAAAGTGTGTTAGTCGCTCAGTTGTGTCCGACTCTTTGCAGCCCAATGGACTGCAGCCCCGCCAGGCTCCTCTGTGCATGGAATTCTCCAGGCAAGAATACTGGAGTGGGTTGCCATTTCCTTCTCCAATGTAAAAACAACCCTAATTCCTCAAGGTAATCTGGGTCAATTGCCTCTCTAAATTATCTCCTTTCCTTGCCTATAAGTACTTTGGCATAAGAAACACAAAGTAACCTGGGGGTAGTTCCAACGCCAAATTACATGGAATCCTTTCTATGAAAGCATTTCCCTCCTAGAAACTATTGCCTCTGATCCAGAAAAGCCTCGTGTGGGGGAATGGAAAGCACAGATGATTCTACAAGTGAATTACTTAGACATGACAGTGAGAGAGGTCAACCCTATCTCCACTCTGTGGTTCTGAGATCTATGTTGTCTGGATATTAAGTTTTAGCACCACATGTTGGCTGGTGGTTCAGTGTCTCTGCAATTAGCCTCAGACATAAGAGTGGTTTCCTCAGGCTCTTCCTTGGCTGAGCCCTGGACAGCTGTTCCACTTCCCTAGTGGCTCAGCAGTAAAAATAAAAGCCGCCTGCAAAGCAGGAGATGCAGATTCAATCCCTGGCTCAGGAAGATCCCCTAGAGGGTGGCCTGGCAATCCACACCAGTATTCTTGCTGGGATAATCCCATGGACAGAGGATCCTGGCGGCTACAGTCCATGGTCGCAAAGAGTCAGACACAACTGAAGTGACTGAGCGTGCGCACACACACTTGTTCCCTGGCCCAAAGCACCCCATGGCCATGCACCCGTTCACTTCCTTTTCCCTAAAATTAGTTCTTCTCTCCATGTAACATGCAGAACATAGTGATTTTTTTTCCCTTTTTTTATTAGTTGAACATAGAGCCTCCTGTGAAGTCTTCCTGGGATGAAGAATAGGCATTGGTGCTACAGAGACACCAGGGCTACTCGTGCATATAATTCTCTTGTGCCCTCTGGGTCCTCACAGACCTCGACCTGAATCCCTACAACAAGTAGACTCTTGGCTGGGCTGCCAGGATCCCTACTTCTTGGGTTCATGCCTTCTGTAATTGTCAATAGAACCTTGACTTCATTTCAGGACCCTAAGAGGCCTGTATCTGGGCTTGTTAGAGACTCTATACTGCATTGTCATCTACTATAGATAAGTCTAGCACCTTTCTGAGCTGTGTGGCGCAAGGGGCAGAGCAGATTGTATTACCAGTAACCACTGTTTCTCTAGCCCTTACTTAAAACTGGTAACCTTTCAAGTTACCTGATAAGTAACCCTTCATCCAAAATCCACAGAACCCATCAATAGCTGGGTGTCTTTCCTAATGACAGAAGATGTGATATGCAACTTCTACCTCATGGCATGCCCCAGTTTACTGGACCTCTAAATGTCACCAATTTAGCAAGCCTGATTCATGAGATTTACCTGCTACTCTCTAAGATGCATGCATCTTATCAAAGTGTTTTGGTTATTTGTGCTTCATTTTATGAAGCCTAATTGATATGATGTCATCATTGTTAGTGAACCAACATGATGTCCTGCATAATATCCGGATAACCAAGTCATTATATTTTGATAGAGGATACAGCCCAGGAGTAAGACAGTGAGACTGTACTTCTGTTCTTACCCCGCAAAGACAATTTGACTTTGAACTTCCTTATGGGTTCTGCACTGGAAATGCTCTTGAGACACTGACCGAAAAGTAGCCCTTCTCCCTTACAAATCCTCCCATCATCAGTTCCCAGGGCTCTCATTCCCTCCTAAAAAACTTCCTTTGCTTCTTTCTGTTGGGTTCATGAGGTGCTGCCTTTAACTTATCTTCACCCCCAAATACATTATCCTCTTCTTTTAGTTTCATTTTGTATGCTTAACACATTAAACTGAGAGTTCAAGTCATTAAAAACAAAGCTTGTTTTGCTCTTTTGTCTTTCCTTGAAGGCAGGGAAATGTTAATCTTAAACTACTACAAGGAGTTTTTGCCGTATAGTGAAGGAAATTTTAAAAATAAGAAAAATATACATGTGGCACATTCGTATTCTGCCACTGTTGTTTCAATATTCTCTGAGGAAATATCATTTCTGGTCAGTTTCACAGAGTAGAGATGTTTTAGGTTTTGGACTCAGAGAGCCTGAATGTGATTTGGAGCTGTTTTACAGGATTCATAATGGCAAGTGAATTTGCACAGTATCCCTGTTGAGTTATTATAAGAATAAATGAAATATATATAGAAATCCTATATCACATGGTAGTATTCCAAGAATTATGCTATCAATCCACTTATATATGTGTTCTCAATATATATTAGAACTAATTATCAAAGTTACACTGCTGTGTATTTTTATAATAGAAAGACTTTCATAGAAAAAAAAAAACTCATTTAATTCTCAATTTCCCATGCAAGCTGTACAATTTAATGCTTTAAGTCTAAAAAAAAAAAAAAAGAAAAAAAACCCTAGTCCACAATGCCTAAAAATGAGACCAAAGAAATATATCCAGTGAAATATACTCCTAGGATAACATCATACAGACTGAATCTGTCACAATCCAGGCAAAAGCCAAGAACACAGAAACCTTTTGCTGTTTTTAAAACAAGGAAAATTTAATTCTGGAATTGGTTGCAAGGGTGATGGGAGGGTTCAAGAAGCCGATCAAGTGAGCATAAAGGAGCAGGGAGATCAGAACACTTGCAAGGCATTCTTTTCCCTAAGCTAGAGCCTCAGAAAGAAAAGGCATTTTCTAAAGGAAATCAAACACAAGCTGGAATCAAGATTGCCGGGAGAAATATCAATAACCTCAGATATGCAGATGCCACCACCCTTATGGCAGAAAGTGAAAAGGAACTCAAAAGCCTCTTGAGGAAAGTGAAAGTGGAGAGTGAAAAAGTTGGCTTCAAGCTCAACATTCAGAAAACGAAGATCATGGCATCTGGTCCCATCACTTCATGGGAAATAGATGGGGAAACAGTGGAAACAGTGTCAGACTTTATTTTTTGGGGCTCCAAAATCACTGCAGATAGTGATTTCAGCTATGAAATTAAAAGACGCTTATTCCTTAGAAGGAAAGTTATGACCAACCTAGATAGCATACTCAAAAGCAGAGACATTACTTTGCCAACAAAGGTTCGTCTAGTCAAGGCTATGGTTTTTCCTGTGGTCATGTATGGATGTGCGAGTTGGACTGTGAAGAAGGCTGAGTGCCGAAGAATTGATGCTTTTGAACTGTGGTGCTGGAGAAGACTCTTGAGAGTCCCTTGGACCGCAAGGAGATCCAACCAGTCCATTCTGAAGGAGATCAGCCCTGGGATTTCTTTGGAGGGAATGATGCTAAAGGTGAAACTCCAATACTTTGGCCATCTCATGTGAAGAGTTGACTCATTGGAAAAGACTCTGATGCTGGGAGGGCTTGGGGGCAGGAGGAGAAGGGGATGCCAGAGGATGAGATGACTGGATGGCATCACTGACTCGATGGACTTGAGTCTGAGTGAACTCCCGAGTTTGTGATGGACAGGGAGGCCTGGCATGCTGCGATTCATGGGGTCGCAAAGAGTCGGACACGACTGAGCGACTGAACTGAACTGAACTGAAAGGAAATCAAACCAGAATATTCATTGGAAGGACTGATGCTGAAGCTCCAATACGTTGGCCACCTGATGTGAAGAGCCAACTCATTGGAAAAGACCCTGATGCTGGGAAAGACTGAGAGAAAAAGGAGAAGGGGACGACAGAGGATGAGATGGTTGGATGGCATCACCAACTCAACGGACATGAGTTTGAACAAACTCCAGGAGAGGGTGAAGGTCAGGGAAGCCTAGAGTGCTGCAGTTCATGGGGTCGCAAAGAGTTGGACACAACCGAGTGACTGGACAACAAAAACAACAACAAACTCTAGGGAAAGCGATCATCTGGTGGAGACTGAGGCCACAGTGGATCCTTCTGGAGGGAATCACAGAAAAATGTAGGCACTGTTAGAGCATCAACTTGAGGAAGGAGGAGAGAGGGGATAACTTGCCTTCTTCCTCCCTTCTCACCTCACAGTGGTTAAAACCCACTGAAGGCAACAGATATGACAGCTTGGGCAACGCAGCCTGCAGGGGGCAGTGTAAGAGCAAAGATGCTCTCAACCACAGCCAAGCAAAGCACAGTAAGTGGCAATTACACAGAGTGGGCGAACAGTCTCCCCTCCCCGGGACAGAGCAGGAAGCGTGTCAGTGTGGCAACAGGGAGCACGTGGACCGAAAACCGGTGATGACTACATTCTTGAGATTCGAGTTTGCTTTGTTTATGTTTATGTTATGATTTCTTTTCCGAGAAATAAATACTTGCTGATACTTCACCATGTCTTAAATTACAAGGGACATTAAATAACTCACTTCTATGTTTGGAAATAGGATCCAGGGCACTAAAAAAAAAAAAAAAAAAACAAGAAATGCATTTTTAAGCTACTTCTCATGAAAAGTGGTTGGAACCATTGTGCTGTTGTGAGCAAAAACTGGGATGCGACAGTATGTATACATTTTATATATCATAATATATACACATAATGGTTGAGATCATTGCTAATGGTTTATATTTAAGGTGAAAGCCAAGACCGAGGTACATATAGGGTATTTTGTTAAACCAGAGTATCCTTTTCAGGACTTCTCCTATGGCCTGATAAGATCAGCCCTTCCCTTCGACACATAATGAAAGAGTATAGCAATGCCCTTACCATGTGCAAAGAAACTGGCTGACCCCTATTAAAATAATTAACTCTCACCAGGCTTTGGTGCAACCAGAACCTTTCTAAACTATGCACCAAGTGTTCACACTTTGTGATACACGCCATTATACATTTGTCCAAATTTACAGAATTTACATGAAAAGTGAGCCCTAAGGTAAACTAAGGACTTTGTGTGATAATGACTTGGCAATGTAGGTTCATCACTTGTTACAAATGTACTCATCTGGAGGGGAATGGTGATGATGGGGAGTCTGTGTGTGCTGGGACAAGGGGGTACATGGCAAATCTCTGTACCTCTCCCTCAATTTTGCCACAAACCTAAACTTCTCTGTAAAATACAGTTTTACCAGTCAGTCCTAAAGGAGTCAACCCTGAATATTCATTGGAAGGACTAATGTTGAAGCTGAAGCTCCAATATTTTGGCCACCTGATGCTAAGAGCTGACTCATTAGAAAAGACCCTGATGCTGGGGAAGATTGAACGCAGGAGGAGAAGGGGGCAGCAGAAGATGAGATGGTTGGATGGCATCACCAACTAGATGGATATGAGTTTGAGCAAGCTCTGGGAGATGGTAAAGGACAGAGAGGCCTGGTATGCTGTGACCATGGGGTCACAAAGAGCAGGACTCAACTGAGCGACTGGACAACAAAATAAAGTTTCAAAAAGAAAAAAAAGACACACAAAAAACAGTGGGTAGATTTCACAAATCACAATTTCCTATACCCTTTACCAGTTCATCTTGTGGGGATTCACACCATGTACTGTGAAGCATCAGCGGTTGGACCCCGGGGACTGTGATGAAATGATCTTCTGGAGTCAGATTCTCAACAATTTGCAGGTATGAGTTTGCACACCATTGGTATTTTCTCTATTTCTACAGAAATGGATTTCTTGAGAGTATTTTGATTAACTTAGTAAAGGTCACTAAAAATTAGTAGCCCAATGTGTTATTTGAAAGTGAATGCTAAACCTGGTGCTAGTTTTGGTTGTGATTTATGTGCTGCTGCTTTCTTAGAAATACTAGTTCTTTTCATCAGGCAGGTGAAGGTCCGAAATTTCTACCCACTATTTTTTGTCACTGGGTTGAGCAAATGTCAACCCTTATTCCTAGAGTCTGTCTTCTCCAGACCGTGCTGTTATTGTCTCTCTTGCTGCAATGTGTCAATTCTTCTTACTTGCCCACAAAAAAAAAAAAAAACAAAAACAAAAAAAAACAAGTAATATGGTAGATCGCATGTTCATTTCACTAAGCACTAAATTGTTTTTCTTGGGCTCTAAAGAAGGGATGATAATTAACTGTCTTTAACACTTGAGAAGTGCTCAAGGGGAAAAAAAAAAATCAGATTTACATTTCACAAAAAATAATTCTTCTGTTATATGTTCTTGTCTTCTCAGTGAACAGGCCAGAGCAATTTACATTTTCAAAAGGTTTGGGAATTTGGTTTAAATAGCAAAGGTTAGACAGAGGGTTGTGACCCTTTCTGTTTGTTTTGGTACACTCTGCCCCATGGTAGAATTACAGCCTTAGAAAAAAAATCCACAGAGTAAACAGCTGCAATGTAGGGCAAATACACTGACGGGTAGAGTGGAATTGCTTTAAGTATGTACCATTCTTATAAATTTACTTTGTCTTTATTAATATTGAAAGGATAATAAACTAGACTTTTCTAACTATATACTATATACTGATTTAATTTAAACAATGGAGAAGGGAAAGGCTACCCACTCCAGCATTCTGGGTCGCAAAGAGAAAGTCGCTAAGCGACTTCACTCAATTTAAATAAATACTTATAAATGTGTATACTCTTTTTATCTAAATTACATACATGCTACATATACATATATTAATAGATTATACTAGAGTTATGTATCTATTAGTTATAATTTATATTTGATTATTTTATTCATGGATTTATTTTATACAAAGGTGATGTTTCTTCTGAGTTTTAAGTTATAGTCTATGTATACACACAAATATATATACACTATATATACACATAATTATGTATATTAAAGAAAAAAAATGAAGTTGCTCAGTCATGTCCGACTCTGCGAGCCCATGGACTGTAACCTACCAGGCTCCTCTGTCCATGGGATTCTATATATTAATGTATGTACATATTTGTTGTTAGTCGCTAACTCGTGTTCAACACTTTTGCAACTCCATGGACTGTAGTCCGCCAGGCTCCTCTGTCCATGGGATTTCCCAGGCAAGAATACTGGAGTGGTCTGCCATTTCCTTCTCCAGGGGATCTTCAAGGCCCAGGGATTAAACCCGAGTCTTCTGCATTGGCAGGTGGATCCTTTACCATCTGAGCTACCAAGGAAGCCCTACGTACATATACTTGAATGTATAGCTGTGGATGGTTCCTTGAGAACAATCATATTCCCATAGTATGGTAATTTATTGCTATAGAGCTAAGCAATAATTAACAGGAGTAGGATTTTCCCCTTTGAACAAAGCAAAACGGGAGCTGCTGAAGACGACTGAGGTATTGAGCAACACTGAGACATTCTTAGAAGGTGATTCTAAGATGATGATATTCTGAGACATAATAACTAAGGCTTAACAAATACAAAACAGCTCTATAAATGTCTGGGAGGGAGTTCTTTTAAACTGAGTAAAGAGTAAGTGTGAAAGCTCAGGGGAAGGGAAATGAAAAGTTTAACACACATGACTGTAACAACAGGGGTGTGTGGCTCGAGCAGGTTAAGAGGGGTGCTAGGAAATGAGGGTGAGTGGCAGCGCCATGGTAGACTTTTAAGACAAGACTAGATATAATTACGGTTGATTCGCAGTGTTTACAGCAGAATCAACACAACATTTTAAAGCAATTTTCCTCCATTAAAAAAAAATAGAATGTAGGAAAAAAAAAAGACTAGAAAGGTTTGTGGATACTAGTCTAATTGCAATGGGCTGTTCCCTCTGGACTGTTGCAGAGGGAATTCAACATAGTTAAAAGCAAATTCTGCATCTTTCTTCTGAGAACACGTTTGTTCTCCCATGTTGAGTATTTCCATTAATGAAATCCTCTCCAGTTGTCCAACCTAAAAAAATTTGTCCTCTCTCCCGTAATTCTTCCCTGATTTCTATTACCAAAAGTCATTGATTGATTCTCATAAATCTTCATCATGCCCCCACTTTTCACATCACTGCGGTGGCTTCAGTTTACCACCTGCCCGTCTCTCACTGAAACGTCACCTCACTTCCCTCTGAAAATACCCACATGCCTCTGGTTTGATTCCCTTGAGTTCATCTTTACAGAGCAGTCATCAGGATCTTTGTCGAACAGCGGTCTGTCCTGTTCCTCCTGCGTTAAAACCTCATAATGGTTCATGAGGAACAAAGAAGAAAGTCTATACACCCTCAGGCATGGAATTCAAGATTCTCTAGGTCTGGCTGTTAACCTACAATTCCAATCTCCAACCTGTCACACAAATTAATTCTCCAACAAAACCAAACTACTGCCAATTTCCTTTATGTTCCCACTGTTTCAAGCCTCTCGTCTCTGCGCATGCTGTTTGTGACATTTGGAATGGCTCATCCCGTTACATCCCCTGCTGTGCCCCTGCAAAATTTATCCTTAAAATCCTAGTGTGGGTATCTATTTGGCAGGGGTGGAGGGGGGGGGGACACTTCTCTCAAACAATGAAGCTTTCTCTCCCGCCCCCATCCTGAACACCAAGGTCTTCACCACTGCTTGACCCTTCATCGCCTCTGTGTTTCTGCTGTATTTTGCACAGAAAATAATTTTAGAACTACGGTTTCCCCTGTTGATACTCTTTATAATGATTTTATGCCTGTGCCTCAAGCAATCTGTGATGAGGAGCCTACAGAGCTTGTGCCTGAACAAAACAACTATCAATCATCATAATAAAATGTTAGACATACAGGGAACTTAAAGACCATTAAGGTGATCCCTTTATATTACAAATAAAGAAACTGATAGCCAGAAGGGTTAAGCAGCCAAGGTCACGTAGGTAGCTTTCTAAGGAGCCCATAATGACCTTCAATCTCCTGCCCACAGACCTCCAGCCGGGGGCACTGTGTACCATTGGGCACTGTTTCCTTCGCCTTATTTTTATTCTCATGAATGACATCCTAAATTGATAGCAGACGGCTATCTATGGATTCATTTGTTTTATTTATATTAAGCACTCTGTCACTATTTGTGAATGAATAAAACAATGAGCTTGAGTTTGTAACTGGCTAATTGATACTGTCTAAGGACGTGTGTCACTATATAATCATTTATTCCTTCACCCATTAATTTTGTCAAATACTTATTAACCACCTTGAATATGTTAATATTGTACTTCGTGTTCAGAATAAATGGACAAAGAAAGACTATGGTCTTTGCAATCCAGAAAATCACAGGAAAAAAACACACACATACACACACGAAATCAGAATATTGATGCAAAGTTTCTGCTGTGCTCCATCGCTTAAGTCTTTGTGACTTAAGTCCCACTCTTTGTGACCCCATGGACTGTAGCCCTCCTCTGTCCATGGGATTTTCCATGAGTGGGTTGCCATTTGCTTCTCCAGGGGATCTTCCTGACCCAGGGATTGAACACATATCTCCTGCCTTAGCAGGAAGACTCTTTATACTGAGCCACCTGGGTAGCCCATTGAAGCAACGTTTAAAAAACAGGAATAAACCAAAAAGTGCACAATTTTGCTAGGAAAGCATCACCAAGTTTTTTAGAGAAAACTGCCTTTGAGCTATACATTTATTCATTCACTGCCAAGCACTAAGCTTGTTAACGACATTGAAAAAAAGAAGACCAAAGGGTAAATCATCAAATGCCCAGTGTTATTTTTAGTGACAGCCTGAATTAATCCCACTGATAACACTAGGTGGTTTGTCATACTATGAAATTAGTCAGTGATATCCCTAGACCCATAAAATTTTGAATTTTCATTTTAAAAATTTAAGTTTTTATTAGCCTAATCTTGAGTGTTTCAGCTTTAAAGTTTAATTTTTATTTTCTTTCTGAGATCCCTGAAATTGGAATAAGTACAGAATTCATTTCATATCTAATTCCTCCCCTGTACTGATACGAACATCCTGATTTTGCTTGATGTAGAATGTTGCTGTGATGAGGGTATATAAAGAATGGTTTGGCAAACTGGAATAAAACAAATTGTCTTCTGCTTTTATTTGTGTATTGTGTGTTAGTCACTAATTCCAATTCCAATTCTATGCGACCCCGTAGACTGTAGCCCCCCAGGCTCCTCTGTCCATGGGATTCTCCAGGCAAGAATACTGGAGCGGGATGCCATTTCCTTCTCCAGGGGATCTTCCCCACCCAGAATCAAACTGGGGTCTCCTGCATTGCAGGTAGATTCTTTATCATCTGAGCCACCCATAACCTGCTTTTATAAGGAGACTGTTATTTCACAGTCTAACAAATCTTGACAAGCTTTTATTTCATTTGGCTTTTCATATTTGTTGGCTTGGTCTGTGTATAAAGGTAAATACGTGCATGTACAAACCCACTCTTACTGTATGTCTTAGCCATCCAACCCAGTGAAACCTGGAGTCTAAAAAGGACATGACTTTTGATTGTTGCCAGCTTGATTTACAACTATAAAAATTAATAGTGTTTTACATAAACATCACAAAGCTCTAGCCATGCACTTTTAATTTATCTTATTTATGGAGATCCTCATCACTTTTCAACATTTTTCAACCATCAGTTTAAAATTTTGAACAAATCTCTCTTATTAATACTCCAGAAGGAAAGATTCTGTAGGATTTTTCTTCTTTTGACTTGATGAGTACTTTATAAAAGTATAAAACATTAACAAATCTAGACACTAAACTTTTCATAAGTATGTGAATATATATATACATGATTAATATGCAAATAGGAAAGTATAATCATTAGTTAAGCAAATAATTCATATCTATACACATATATATGCATATATATGATACATGCATATATAAATATCTTGTATAATTTTTAAAATAATACATTGTAGATGTGCTTTATTATTTTTGCTGTTATTGAATGGATGTCTCAGGATGTCCTCACATATCAGTTATTTATATGAGGACAATGAAACTATATGACTTACCCAAGGTCACAAAGCCGGCTTGTTTACTGAACTGGGTTGTCATAAAACAACATTTAGTCAGTGTTATAGATTGGTTTTATATATGCAAATTTACTCTTAGACATGATCTTTTATCTTGTGATTAAACTTTCAAAGGGCATTTTTGACATTCACATTAGCTTAGTTCAAGTGGAAATTAATTTCCTCTTGACAAGTGTTGTGAGTTTCAAAATATCCCCCATGCACACAGGTTTGCTGAAAAGGTTATTTGTCTTACAAATGTTCATGGCAGAGATATCTAAGCTTTTATTATGCAGACATATCTTCATATACACAGCACTCTTTATAAGTTGATGAGATCAGTTTTCTGAAGTGACTTTTGGAAACTAGTCTCCAACTGTATGATTATGCTGTATGTTTCACATCTTATTTAAGTATTATTTCGACCTTTAATTTTTAACCTTGTAAGTTTCACTACTGTGTTATACAATTTCATCTGAAAAACCATCCAAAAACAAACTACAGCTATTCAGCTCTGCTGCTGCTGCTGCTAAGTTGCTTCAGTCATGTCCGACTCTGTGTGACCCCATAGACGGCAGCCCACCAGGCTCCCCCATGCCTGGGATTCTCCAGGCAAGAACACTGGAGTGGGTTGCCATTTCCTTCTCCAATGCATGAAAGTGAAAAGTGAAAGGAAAGTCGCTCAGTCGTGTCCAACTCCTAGCGACCCCATGGACTGCAGCCCACCAGGCCCCTCCGTCCATGGGATTTTCCAGGCAAGAGTACTGGAGTGGGTTGCCATTGCCTTCTCCGATTCAGCTCTAAATTTATGTAACTCAAAGTAGCTCTTGTAGTTTTTGTTATAAGCAGCATTTGAAAACTCAGACCAAGGGGTCTGATCAGCAGAGATGCTGTGGCCATGAGCTGTAAACAGTGGCACAGCTGGAGAAAACCATCGGAATGCAGGCAACAGCACTTTTGCAAAATAAGTTCTTCATTCCCAAACGGTGGAGCAGATCAAAAACTGAAGCATCTGGCAGAATATATAGCAGCTGGAAAATCCCCTAACCACACATTTTAAAACCCTTAAGATGCCTGTGGTTTAATGTATATACCATTATTCTAACATGCACTAAAATACAATTCAATTATACATTACTAAATATTATTGATTCTATTTTATATCAGAATAATTCTGACTGTCTTAACTTCATTAAATAATTTCCAAAATTTACATGCTAAGTAGAAACCTAAGTAGAGAATAATTTACATTTTTCTTTTGGGTGAGGGTTTAAATATATTAAAACTTCAGCCACACGATCCAGAAATCTCATTCCTGAGCATATATCCAGAGAAAACTCTAATTTGACAAGATACGTACCCTCAGTGTTCATAGCCCTATCGCCAAGTGCTATGGAAGCAGCCTAAATGCCCACTGACAGGTGAGTGGATAAGAAGATCCACAGCATGAGAGCTGTGACGTAAGTTTTACTTGGAGCAATATGAGGACTGCAGCCGGGAGATAGTACATCAAACAGCTCTGAGAAATTTCTCCAAAGAAGCAAGGGGGAGGACAGTATACATGTTATTTTGTTAAAGGGGGAGTGCATGCAGTCAAGCATGTTTAGTTTTTAGAAAGTTTCTGCTGATCTCATGAAGCTTCTGCTAGTCACAAAAAACAGTTGTCCCCATGAAGGATTTTAGTGCTTTTCTAGATATGAGGAGATAACAAGAACTGGGCTCATAAAATCAGCTCCTGGGACTATCTAACTCTCTGAAGACCTATCCTGCCAGCTATCCCAGGGCAGAGTACCTCATCTCTGCTCTCCTCTTGAGCCCCTTCAGGAAATGCTGGAGTTCAGCAGCAGCAGCACATGATTTAATCCTTGTAGAGGTAGATGGCAAGTACCCATACTGCTGCTGCTAAGTCACTACAGTCGTGTCCGACTCTGTGCGACCCATAGATGGCAGCCCACCAGGCTCCCCCGTCCCTGGGGTTCTCCAGGCAAGAACACTGGAGTGGGTTGCCATTTCCTTCTCCAATGCATGAAAGTGGAAAGTGAAAGTGAAGTCGCTCAGTCGTGTCTGACTCTTAGCGACCCCATGGACTGCAGCCTACCAGGCTCCTCCGTCCATGGGATTTTCCAGGCAAGAGTACTGGAGTGGGGTGCCATTGCCTTCTCCAGCAAGTGCCCATGACAAGTGCCAATTTGTGGGTGACTATACACACACACACGGAATATTACTCAGCTATAAAAAGAATGAAATCACGCCATTTGCAGCAACTTGGGTAGACCCAGGAATTATCATACTAAGTGAAGTAAATCAGAAAGAGAAAGAAAAATATCATAGGGCTTCACTCATAAGTAGAATCTAAAATATGATACAAATGAACTTATTTACAAAACCGAAACAGACTCACAGACATAGAAAACATACTTAAGGATACCAAAGGGAAGGGAGGGAGGGGATAAACCAGGAGTTTGGGATTAACAGTGCAAAATAGCATCTATAAAATAAATGATGAGGCCCTACTGTATAGCACATGGAACTATATTCAATATCCGGTAATAAACCATTACGGAAGAAAGCAAACAAAAATAACTCACAGTCCTCAAGAACTGATTATTCCCCTTATTTGAAAGTGAATTCTTCATTAGTTAAAAAAGATCTAATATGCAAGGATTATTTCATCTTTGTTCATAAAATGGAGTCTTCATTTCTAGGGCATGTTTGAATTTAGAAAGAGAAAAAGATTTCGACTGAGGAGATTGAATATGCAAATATATGTGTGTATATGTAAATGTGTACACATGCAACACGTGTGCTTTTCTTTCAGTAAGTTACGTTATAGCTAATTTCTTGACAAAGAGGCAATGGTTGTATGTAAGTACTTTAATCTTATGAACAGTTCCACCAGATAAAAGTTTCCATATAGTTACTATTCATAAGAAACCACATCTACCCTTTGCCCAGATAAGAATATTTCCATTTCAAAAAAAAAGAATGGAAGAAACTCAGTAGGCCCAGTGTAATGCCTTATTTTGCCTTGTTTTACATTAGGAGTTATACGTATCTGTACAAATGTATACAGCTATTTTCCTTTAATAAATCCAAGTATTTATTAGGGGCCCTCCAGCAATTTCATGGCTACTGACTCCTGTTGCCATTAAACAGAGAAAAGATGAAGATCCAATGAGCGAGCATTGCATCCTGAAAATGTTATTGTAAAACTGAGGTGGCAGAGACCATGGCTTTGGAGTTGAACTCTTCAGACCCAAACCAGCTCTAATGAATCTGATTCTTAATGTTTTGTTTCTCCACTTTGGTGGCATTTTTATGCTACCTGAGCCATGTAATTTTAAACAAAATGCCTTTAGTATAACATGAAATATTATTTATGCTTTGTTAATTCTGTATGATATCTTGCTGTTCCCTTTCCGTTTTTGTGCCTAGATAATGGCTATTATAATCAGTCTTCTAAGATGCCTTGTTTTATTTGTTTTTCTTAGAATAAACAAGGTGATAATCTTGAGACTTCCACTGAGAGAAGTTCTTAAAACTTCAGTGTTTTAAAAGTTCAAAATGACAGCATGAGAAAATAAAAAGAAAATAAAGGGATAATTGCTGATAAATAAATAATATGTGTACGTGGGCTTCTTAGGTGGCTCAGTGGCAAAGAATACACCTGCCAAAGCTGGAGACATGGGTTTGATCCCTGGGTCAGGAAGATCCCCTGGAGGACAAAACGGCAACCCACTCCAGTATTCTTGCCTGTGGACAGAGGAGCCTGGTGGGCTACAGTTCAGGGGGGTGGCATAGAGTCAGGCACAACTGAGCACGCATGCATGCATACACAAGTATTGATAGATATAGTCTGCTTTTACTAAATCACCATTTTCAAGCCTGGGATGTATTTTCAAAAGAAAATAGAAAAGTATGAACCGAATTTTATTTATATAATGTTTTTAAAGGGTATATATATATATATATATATATATATATATATATATAGTAACTATATATAGTAACCAAAAAGAAGTACAGCTTTTGTAAAGTTTTCTCAAGAGAAATACTTCAAGTCATCAACCTCTGTGCAGGTATGGCAGGAGGTGGAGTTTTACAGCAGATGTTGAGCTCAAGCTTAAATATGTTGAGTTCAGGTGCATAAAGATGCAAAGATGCCCAATGATGCTTGTGTGTGTGTGCTAAGTCACTCAGTTGTGTCCAACTCTTTGCCACCCCTGGACTGTCTGTCCATGGAATTCTCCAGGCAAGAATACTGGACTGGGTTTCCATGCCCTTCTCAAAGGGATCTTCCCTGATCCAGGGAATGAACTCAGTGTCTCTTACGTCTCCTGCGTTGTCAAGCAGGTTCTTCACCACTAGCACCACTTGGGAAGCCCAATGACACTTGTATCTATTAGAATAAATCTCAAGTGGAAAATCCTGGGTGAAAATTATAACATAGGTAGATATATAGATACAGATAAATACATACATACATATATAGACATATTATTACATCTAAATCTATATGTATCTCTAATAGACATTTTCTCTGTAATTTCCATTTGGTTCCTTAGATTGCTGCTGTTCAGTCATCCAGTTGTGTCCGACTCTTTGCGATCCAATGGACCATACCACGCCAGGTGTCCCATCCTTCACTATCTTCCAGAGTTAGGTCAAACTCATGTCATTACAGTTTTTCTGTAAAGATTTATGTGTTTATTCATTATAGGTACTTTTTTTCTTTTTCAGAGCAGAGCCTAGTAACTACAATTGCTTTTACAACCTCATCTGCTAATTCCATACGGATCATCTCAGAGTTGAACTTCCATTGATAGCCTGTTTCTGTAACAGCCAGACTGAGATATAATTCACATAGCATGTAATTTACTCATTTAATGTGTCTATTTCAGTGGGTTTTAGTATAGCACAGAAGTGTGTACTGATTGCCTTTTGTTTTGAGTATTAGTCACATTTTAATGTTTCTTTGTATATCCAGTAACATGGGATTATATCCAACATTGGAAACAACACTTAGACTCTAGATTCTGATATTTTCTCTCTCTCTTTTTCATCTGTATATACACATACATGTGTGTGTGTGTGTGTATATATATACACACACATATATATAGATATATGTATGCCATATATATATATAGATATATGTATGCCATATATATATATATATAGATATATATATGGCTTCCCTGGTGGCTCAGCAGTAAAGAATCCACCTGCCAACGCAGGAGACATGGGTTGGATCCCTGGGTCTGAAAGATCCCCTGAAGAAGGAAATGGCAACCTCTTCCAGGATTCTTGCTTAGGGAAATCTCATGGACAGAGAAGCCTGGCGGGCTACAGTCCATAGGGATACAAAGAGTCGGACACGATTTAGGGACCAAACAACAACCAATAGATATATATGACTACAGTGATGTGACAGTTGAATCCAGAGAAAGGATGCACAAGTCAGTAAGGGAAGAGGGCACCCCTGGGCAACATCAATGTGAACAGAGTAGTCTACAAAGAAGACAGAGAAGAAAATGAGAATAAGTAGAAGTTATATTATCACAGAAGCCAGATGAGTTTTTCTAACTTAGAAATGTACTGACATGTTTAAAATGTTTAACTTCTAAGTATGGGATAACCACATACACAACACTATATATAAAATAGACATAAGAATTTATCATATATAACAGGGAATTCAGTATCATGCAGTAACCTAGAATGGAACAGTATCTGAAAAAAATGTATAACTGAATCACTTTGCTATTTACCTGAAACTAACACTAATAAACTAATATTATAATATTGTAAGTCACTATACTCAAAAAAAAATCCTTACCTTCTAAATTCTATCAAAAAGATTTTTTATCTCCAATTCACTATAAATATGTTTAGTAAAACATTACTGTATACATACTAATCCTTCTAGACATTAAAAAAAACTTACTGGAGTATAATTGCTTTACACTGTGTCCATCTCACACTGGTCAGAATGGCCATCATCATAAAATCTATAACCAATAAATGCTGGAGAGGGTGTGGAGAAAAGGGAACCCTCTTGCACTGTTGGTGGGAATGTAAATTAATACAATGACTATGGAGAACAGTATGGAGGTTCCTTAAAAAACTAAAAACAGAATTTTTTTTTAATTGCAGTGTAAATAAAGGGGGAAAAAACTCTTGCTTAAAAAAACAGTTCCATGACTACTAAATCCAGATTACACTTTTTTGGGGGAGGAGGTGAAAAAGTGTTGGGAACTGTTTTGTGGTCTGTATCTTTGCCTTCTACCCTTCACACATGTGAATTTAGCCATTTAGGAGGCTGCATTTTTTCAGGGTTAGAGCAAAGTAGTTCTTTAGCACATTATCATTTCATGATTATGTATACAGATTTGGATTTAACTCCCTTTCTGGAAATATGTGTCACTAGGAACGTGAGATTATCACTTTGAAATTTGTGATGGAATTTTGTTAAAATCACTTTGAAATCCTTGTCATAAAACATTATACTGGTGTTACTTATTTTAAGCTGTTTTTACAGCTATTTTTTATAAACAGAAACTGACAGTCTCTTTATCTTTAAGTAATTAAATAAAGTGCAAGTTGCTGCATATGAGAAGAGATGTTTAAACCCAACAAATAAAGAGTCTGTCTGGGATAAGTCAGTTGCTCTTCTGGTTAAATAAGACCTGTTGGCTTTATTGTTATTAATGAGAATGTTATCAGCTTAGAACATAAAGCTTGATTCTAAATATGTTTTCAGAAAAAATATATGTTTTCTTCTATAATTTATTTGAATGAATTAATCAGCATAAAAAGAAACTAGTGTTTATGTAATAAGCTAAATCATGAGCTTCTACTATTTATATAGCACTTCTGTGATTTTTTTTCAAGTATTTCAAGAATAAAATACCAAATTCACAGAAATGTTGAAGTACATATATTTATATTATGGTATAAAAAATCTGAGATTGATGATAGACAGATATAGATGAAACAGTATCAGTCAGCAGATGAGAGAACCTGTTCCTCAAGCTAGTAACTTCCCTACCACACTGTTATAACTGAATACTGGTATTAAATGTTAGTCACTCAGTCATCTCTGATTATTTGCGACCCCATGGACTGTAGCCCTCCAGGCTCCTCTGTCCATGGGATTCTCCAGAATACTGGAGAGGGTTGTCGTTTCCTTCGCCTGAGGATCTTCCCAACCCAGGGACCGAACCCAGGTCTCCTGCACTGCAGGCAGATTCTTTACCATCTGAGGCACCTGGTGGTATTAAAGAGAAGAGTTAAACCCAATCATTATCCTCAGTTTTATGTTTTCTAACTTTACTGAGACATAACTTTTGACATACAATATTGTGTAAGGTTATGGGGTACAATATGATTATTTCATACATGTATGTATGTGAATAAGGTTAGTTAACATCCATTTCACATAGTTCCCATTTGCTTTCGTGGTAAGAACATTTAAGTTCTACCCTCTTAGAAACTTTCAAATGTATAATACAGTATTGTTAGCTATAATCACCATTAAGTTGGTGGAAAGGAAAGTTTGCTTTATCTCAGAAGCCAGCAATGGGGGACAAGGTGGGGTGTTGAGATTCCCGTCCAAAAGCCAACCCCCTTCCCCCGCCCTGACTCAGACAACCAGTGGAGAAGAGCCTAAAGGACAAAAGCTTCAGAGCTTTTATAGATGGAGGGAGGGGGCTACCTGCAGAAACAGCACAGTCATCTTGAAATTGGTCATCAGTGATCTGATCAACACCATCTTGATGGTTTTAAGTACAGTTAGCTTTTAGTTTCAGGGTCAGTTTTTTCTCATTTATTTGAGGCCAGTTCTCAGAACTATGGCAGGTTATGTCCTGGCTACAGTCTGGTCATCATATAGTCACCATCTTCCACTTAGTGGGGGTTTCAGTATCTATAAGACAGCTCAGAAGACACAGCTCCGGATACGATCTACGGCCCCTGAGGAGGAACTAGAGGCTCTTGACTATCCTTACAGACTGAACTAGTATTATTCGGTCTCCCTTGACAGTTTGTTTTCCTTTGTTTCTGCCTTTTCTCACTTCTCAGATTAAATTTATTCTTTGGCTCAAGTTTTTCTACAGACAAAAGGCAGGTTGAGGACATAGAGGGCAAGGACTTGCTCTGTTTGAATTTCACTCTATAACTCTGCTTCAATTTCCATATATACATCTATTTTATATACATATTACATATGTGTGTATAACATATATACACATTACATATGTGTGTAACATATATATACATACACACACACACACATATATATATACAATTTCACATTTTTTGTATCCATTTGAGGCAGGCTAGAGCCTGGGACACTTAGTGGCAGAGCTTGAATCCCGATAAATGTCTCCCTCAGCAACAAAATACAAATGAACTATCAGGGACAAATAGTTTCTAATTGTTTCTAACTAATGACTGTTTGTGCAGTTGAGACAAATTATAAACAGTAAGACACAGAAAGACCAAAAACCCAACTGCCCCTTCTGAGGAGTTGGGAGCAAAGGCAGGTACTGCGCTTGCACCCTGCTCAGGGTACAGGGGAGTGGGCAAGAGCACCTGTGACTTGTTACTGCTCCTTCCTGCTGCAGCAGGAGTCCCAACAGAGCCCTGCCTGAATTTCTCATCTGTCCTCTATCAATTCCTCATGATTAAGGAGGCTAAGGACCCTAATAGGTGACACGTTCATCCACTGATGAACACCTAGGTTATTTACCCTCTTGCCTATTATGAATAATGCTGCTATGAACGTGGGAGTGCAGATGTCTCAGGACATCATTTCGTTTCCTTTGGATATATACTCAGAAGTGGAATTGCTGGACAATTCCATTTATAATTTTTTTTGATGAACCTCCATACTGGGTTCCACAGTGGCTTAAACAATTTACATTCCGCGAGGATTCTCTTTCCTCCACATCCTAGACGACACTCACCATCTAGTCTTTTTCATGACAGCCATTCCAACAAGTGTGAAGTGATATCTCATTGTGGTTTTGATTTACATTTCCCTGATGAATGATACTGAACATCTTTTGTGTACCTTTTGGCTATTTCCTCGATGATAATTTAACTCCGTAGAGAGACAAAGCTAACATATGAAAGGAAAACTAATTTAGGTGAAACTCTGTGGAAACAACTATGAGTGCGATAGAAGTCTAGACTTCCCATTTCCTGAGGATCTAATTGCTGAGCTCTTTCACCACACACTTATTTAATCTCCACAACAAGCTGTGATGAGGTTGTTAAGCCATTTTATACTTCAGAAATGGAAGCTTAGCATGCTTAAGAAACTTGCCCTAATTTACAAAACATGACTCCAGTCCAGATCATCTCATTCAAAAGTCCCTCATCTTTCCATTATTCCACTGAAGTAGTGAGTGAGGGAAGCCAACTATAGTACCTTTGCCCGATTTTCATGCAAAAGCAAATTCTGCATCTAAACTGTTTGTGTAGTTGAAGCTCCTTTATGTGGCGTTATTTTACGTACAGGTCAAAGGTGCTTGCCTTTTTTGTGGGTAGGGGGCACTTTTCTCTTTTCCAACAATAATATCACTCTCAGTTGAACCCAAAAATAGAAGATCAAGAAGACTTCACATAATACAACTATATAGTTTTGCCAACTAAAGATATCTTTAGAAAAGTAAGTCAAGATTTAGACCCTAACCATATAATCCACTCTGAGGTTTCAGACTACTAATGTGAGTTTTTATAATTTCTATACATTTTTCACCAAGTAAAGATACTTGGTCCTTGGAAAAAAAACTATGACAAACCTAGACAGTATATTAAAAAGCAGAGACCTCACTTTGCTGACAAAGGTCCATATAATCAAAGCTATCATCTTCCCAGTAGTCTTGTATGGACATGAGAGTTGGACTATAAAGAACACTGGGCGCTGAAGAGTTGATGCTTTAGAACTGTAGTGTTGGAGAAGACTCTTGAGAGTCCCTTGGACTGCAAGGAGATCAAACCAGTCAATGCTAAAGGAAATCAACCCTGAATATTCATTGAAAGGACTGATCCTGAAGCTGAAGCTCCAATACTTTGGCCACCTGATGCAAAAAGCTGACTCACTGGAAAAGACCCTGATGCTGGGAAAGATTGAGGGCAGAAGGAGAAAGGGGTGACAGAGGATGAGATGGTTGGATGGCATCACCGACTCAATGGACATGAGTTTGAACATGTGCTGTAATCCAGGTTGCGACTGGGACATGACTGAGTGATGGAATGACAACTGATATTTCTAATTTTTTCGTGTAGAAAAGAAAACTGTGATCTTCATAAAAACATCATACACTTTTTTACCACTCATGGCATCTAATATCATGATAATAACGTAAGATTATGGTGCTTGGTAAATATGTCTGAAGGCAAGAGCCTTCCTACTCTCTAGCCAAATAATTACATTAAGGAATCCCAAGTCAGGCAGGAATTAGAGACAATCAGGAGATGCTATTGGTGAGAAATATAGACCTGTTTTATATATATAAACTTGGGATTGCCTTTCTCTTCCAAATATATGTATTTATTTTTCATAGTCTTCAAACTGTTGTCACCTTCAAAACACACTGATATTATACATATCTTGGTAGCCTACACAAAAGTGTTATGAATGATGAAGAGGTCAAAGTTATCAAGAAGTGGTGTATACCATTGGAGAAGGAAATGGTAACCTACTCCAGTACTCTTGCCTTGAAAATCCCATGGACAGAGGAGCCTATGTATTAATAATTGTAGATCATGTAGGTCAAAGACATCTCAGTCACCCAAAAATACTGACTGAGCCAAGTTCAGTGGACAGTCAAGGTTCACCTTATTCTTAAATACTATTTTGACTGTATGTTCATAGTGAGTAAAAGAGATCAATTTTTACTGACCTCTGTTAGAGACCTCTCTAACTAGATTTCAGTGCTTATTATCATCACCCTTATACTTCTGATATTTTTAAAGAAAACAATTGGGAAACATTGATTCATTTATTCAACATGTGTTTTTGAGCACTAACTGTGAAATAAGCCTTAATCTCCATGAAAGAGATTAACAACATAGAACAAGACAGACCAAGTCCACACTCTTAAGGGTTATATCCTTGTGCACTATCCCTCACAGAGCATGATTTTATCCACATGCTTCCTGCTTGAAAAGTATTCAGCCATCAAGGGTCACATGCGATGCCAAGTTTTGATAGCACAAAGGCATAATCTAGGTGTTCAAAATTTAAAAGGTCATTTCAACACACAGAAACGTGTCTCCAATACCTACCTAAAGAAGGAAATATGAGCCATGGTATATTTATAATAAACATTTTTAAATAAAATAAGTTTGGGCTACAGTGACCATTATAAGTTGTATGTACATTTCTCAATTCATTTTAGAAATTGGTAGACTAAAATTTAAAATCATTACAACAGCTTTTATTTGATCCAATTTTTTTTTTCATTTTATTTCTTTTGGTAGGGAAGTGGGCATGAATTTGAGCAAACTACAGGAGATACTGAAGGACAGGGTAGTCTGGTTATGCAGTCCATGTGATCACAAAGAGTTGGACTTAGTGACAGAACAACAACAAGGGTAGAGACTAAAACATATGATGGAATGTGACTTAGTTAGACACTACTGGAGTGATTTAGTAATTTTTTTTTTTTACACTAAACAACAGAGAAATCATAAGAAAAACAAATCAAAGTTTTTTTTAATGTTTTGTGGTATACAGTATATTCCAAGCTTCATCTAGATTCAGTTTCTAGAAATACTTGCAATAGGGACGACTGCTCACTTCTGAAAACAGCTAGGTCTTTTTCTTCTTGGTCATTATTAGCCAGATCTGCCACTCTTAAATTCCTAAGCCCCTCTTTCCCTTCAGTACCTCTTCTGTTCTAGTTTAATGATGTTACTCCTAAAATCTTTGTGTATCAACCAACCTAGTTCCTAGACCAAGAGTAAATTTATTTTCCTATTACAGCCAGCCTGGTTTGGGTCAGACATTACTGAGTCTCCAAATGCATTTTGAATTGGGAGTGATGTCCTGTTTATGAGGATAAATTGAGCACAATGTGATACGCAGACATATGCATATTTCCCCGCTCTGAGTAAATTGGAGCCAAGGGGATGAGTATTGTCTGACTCTCATCTGGTTGGAATTCTGGTGCAGAATCAGGCTGGGCTGGTCACTGAATGAGTCACTGGCGCTGGAGACCAACACAGATCTTTGGATGGGTCTAATGGAACATCCTAACAGTTTCCACACACCCCTTTTGCTGAACAAAAGTCCCTTGAGGGCTGTGTAAGAATAAATGGATAAGGGACTTCCCTGGCAGGGCAATGGTTAAGACGTCAACTTTCAATGCAGGGACACAGGTTAGATCCCTGGTCAAGGTGCCGAGATCCCACGTGCCTCGCAGCCAAAAAAAAACAAAACATAAACAGAAGCAATGCTGTAACAAATTCAGTAGAGACTTAAAAAATGGCCTGCATCAAAAAAATCTTTTAAAAAGTAACTCTTAAAAAAGAATAAATGGATAAAATTAAATGTTTGGATTCAGCCTTTTTTTTCTGTTCCTCATTCTCCTTAACTTCAGTGGTCAGGAAAGTTAATTTGTTCCATTTCTCATGCATCCACCAATGGAAAACAATCCTTGGGCCCTCTTTTAAGATTACATTAAATGTAATTATCTGGTTTCAAGTGAGTAAGACCCTAATTACTTTTGAAGGAAGGTGCCTGAATGATATACCTTGATCCTACATCCAATTTGTTTTACTCAGACAACAACCAAGGAAAAACATTCGCTGACAGAAATACAATGTATAGTCTAAATTGGTATGCAATGAATATTATCAGTAAGGGCAATTCCAACCTCTCAGAGAAAAGACTCATCTTCTTTTGTCACTGACACAGTAGGTCAATACTATATCTACATTTCTCATATGGCACCGGTTGTGTTCTCCAAAAATAAAATCACCTGTAGACATTAAATATGTATCATGCCTAATACAGTTTTAAAATTAATATTGCTTAAATTATCTATTTCTCAAAGCAATCACATGAGCTAAACTACTTCTGTTATTATTAAGAAATTTAGGGACAGAGTACACAGGAATTTACCTAAACAAACATAAATCACAACCAGTGCTAAGATTAAGCAAATTTTATTGCAGCAAATACATCTATAAAATCTGCAGTTTAATGTCAAACTGTGACTAAAACCCATGTTTGCTGTATGATACATATGGAAGTTGTTTAGTCTTCTACTTTGTCATTATCACTGGGTGTCCAGTCTTTGATAAGAAATTGAAAGATCGGTGTATTTCTTATTTTTGCTTCTATTCTTTTACTCTGTCTGATTTAGTCTTATAGGCTGATTTGGTCTTATAGAGAGCAACCCTGTGTGTATATGTCTGCATGTAGCAAATGAGTGACTTTTCCTTTCCATAAGTATTAACCTTAGGATTTTCTTGTAGGTTTTATTTCTCCTTTGGGCTATATTCTGAGTGCATACTTGGATTCAGTCTCTTTGAAGTCTATATATTCTCTTACAAAACTCCATTTAACTCCGTTCAGATTGAATCTTCCCTTACCCAGTTTCCCAAACATATTTTCAAAAATTTGATCCCAAGTCTTAAACTGGCGGCCTATGAGCCAAATTCATTCAGCAAATATATTTCTATTGCAATGATTGTTCTGGGTTGCAGTCTTTGTTTTCCTGTTTATAATACATTTCAATTGAATAACTTCACATTTAAAACTTAGGAAATTTCATATAGTAACCTGGCTTCTTTTGAAAAAGTATACAATTTGCCAATGTGGAATCCACATTTTACAAGACGGGAATCTTCTGGATGTAAATGACCGCTCTTTTAGCCATGGTAAGCAGGCATCAATTTACCATAAATGCCAGCAAGTGCTGTTTTTCTTATCTTGGCTGACTTTATTCATCTATTACTTGCCTGGTCCAAGAAGCCATTTCAGAATACAATGCGTGATTAATATGCATTCAGAGAACACTTGGCTGAAATTTGTCTTTTCTTACTGATTTATAAACATGCTTTTACTTTCAACCATTCCTTGGCTAGCCACAGGCCAGACTCATCTCTCGTCTATCTAAAGGTCTTCTGCTGTTGCTCATGTGTCAAATACGTCTCTGCTGAGTGCAGCGGTATTGATTTTACCTCTGAATCTCAGAACCCGTGACCAAGTCATCGCCAAGCCTGTAGGGGCTGAGTTGTGCTATCTTTCTTCCTGTGTAGTCTGCTTTGAAGCTGCCCTTTGGAGTGATGGCTGGACCTGCTAAAGTTGGCATATCCCGCCAAGCCCTCCATCACCTTGCTAGCTTGCTCTTGCACTCTCACCTTTTAGCTTATCCAAAAGCTCAGTTCTCTTTATTGTGTGTGTGTGTGCATACTCAGTTGTGTCTAACTCTTTGTGACCCACACACTGTAACCTGCCAGGCTCCTTAGCCCATGGGATTCTCCAGGCAAGAATACTGGAGTGGGCTGCCGTTACCTCCTCCGGGGGATCTTCCCTACCAAGGGATCCAACCTGCGTCTCTTATGTCTCCTACATTGGCAGGCAGATTCTTTACCACTTACGCCACCGGGGAAGTCCTTCTCTTAACTCTGCTTGTAAACAAATCTCAACATTTCCAACCTTGTACCTTCCACTGTTACCAGTTCTAAGTAGCAAACCCTCAAAACTCAGTGGCTTCTCAAGGGAAGTTTTCAGAGCTATTCTCTTTTATGATTCAAACAAGAATGAACAGTGTAAAACAATGTTCAATGTCAAAACTCCATCTTCCAGTCCCACAGTCTATGATTTGCTGTCTCCTGTCAATTAACTTGCTGTGGTTTAGGTAAAAAGCGGCTTATTACATTGGTGGTAATGTGGACAGCTTCTGTCTTCATGCACTGACAAATGCCCAGCATGCTTTTCTTCTGCATGACCCCACATGTGTCCGCACTAATCCCCTAATATTAATATAAAGCTCAGCCAAGGAAGCAAGGCTGATCACACTTCTGTGTCAGGAGGACACATTATGCTATGTCACAATATTTCTAATAAAGATTACAAGAAGGTGGTGCAGTTTATGAAAAGGGTACGGAGTTTGGAATTGTATCCCAGTTTGAATGCAGAAGCTTCCTCTGGGTGATTAGGTGGGTCATTTTGTGAAAATTAAGCAACCATATCAATGCTTGATTTTTCTTTGTTGTAAAATAAAGCAAATCTACATGATTTATAGTGCTGTTGGAAAGATGAAGGGAGTTCACATGTGAGAAGCACACAGCAGAACACTTGGCATATAGCAGTCGCCCACAAAACGTCATCACCAACACTGTCCTATAGATGAAGACTCCGACAAAGGAGCGATGGGCAATTTTTTTAAGGCCTGGTTTTTCAGAGGCCAAATTACCTTGTTTCAAGTCTCTTATTTAAAATATTAATAAAAACAAGTTTTGTGTTTTCTATCAACCAACATAAAGAAGAAGGAAGGACACCGGTAAGATATACGGTATGAACGGATGAAGTATGATTCTAAATGGTGAATCTACATTTCATCCAAAGAAATTTGCATGGGGTAAATTTCCTGCTTTAAAGGTCAACCTGATGCAAAGAACTGACTCATTGGAAAAGACCCTGATGATGGGAAAAATTGAAGGTAGGAGGAAAAGGGGATGACAGAGGATGAGATGGTTGGCTGGCATTACCAACTCAATGGACATGAGTTTGAGTAAGCTCTGGGAGTTGGTGATGGACAGGGAAGCCTGGAGTGCTGCAGTCCATGGGGTCACAAAGAGTCAGACACAACTGAGCAATTGAACTGAACTGAATTGATAGATATCAAAGTCAATATTTAAGTTCTCAAAATAGAAGCAGACAACTAGTGATTCTGGTAAGTAGGTGGCCCTAAGTTCCAGTAAGCCCTCATGATGTCTGTGTCCCGGGATACTTACTAGCAGTGGTTTCTTCCACTCTCAAGAGTCCAGTATAGAATATGTTTGTAACATAAAAAGATCAGACTATTTAGCCCAACATCTGAGACACAGTCAGCTCCCAGTCTTGTTTTTGCTGACTGTATAGAGCTTCTCCATCTTTGGCTGCAAAGAATATAATCCATCTGATTTCAGTATTGACCATCTGGTGATGTTCATGTGTAGAGTCTTCTCTTGTGTTGTTGAAAGAGGGTGTGTGCTATGACCAGTGCGTTCTCCTGGCAAAATTCTCTCAGCCTTTGATATGTTTCGTTTTGTACTTAAAATTCACACTTAAACTGAAGAAAGTAGGGAAAAACAATAGGCCATTCAGGTACGACCGAAATCAAATCCCTTAAGATTACACAGTGGAAGTGAGAAACAAATTCAAAGGATTAGATCTGAGTGACAGAGCGCCCGAAGAACTATGAATGGAGGTTCATGACACTGTACAGGGGGCAGGGACCAAGACCATCCCCAAGAAAAAGAAATGCAAAAAGGCAAAATGGTTGTCTGAGGAGGCATTACAAATAGCTGAGAAAAGAACAGAAGTTAAAGGCAAAGGAGAAAAGGAAAGATATACCCATTTGAATGCAGAGTTCCAAAGAATATCAAGGAGAGATAAGACTTCCACAGTGATCAATGCAAAGAAATAGAGGAAAACAATAGAATGGGAAAGACTAGAGATCTTTTCAAGAAAATTGGAGATACTAAGGGAATATTTCATGCAAAGATGGGCCCAATAAAGGATAGAAATGGTATGGACGTAACAGAAGCAGAAGATATTAAGAAGACGTGGCAAGAATACACAGAAGAACTGTACAAAAAAGATCTTCTCGACCCAGATAATCATGATGGTGTGTGATCACTCACCTAGAGCCAGACATCCTTGAATGCAAAGTCAAGTGGGCCTTAGGAAACATCACTACGAACAAAGCTAGTGGAGGCGATGGAACTTCAGTTGAGCTATTTAAAATCCTAAAAGACGATGCTGTGAAAGTGCTGCACTCAATGTGCCAGCAAATTTGGAAAACTCAGCAGTGGTCACAGGACTGGAAAAGGTCAGTTTTCATTCCAATGACAAAGAATATTCAAACTACTGCACAACTGAACTCATCTCACACGCCAGCAAAATAATGTTCAAAATTCTCCATGCCAGGCTTCAACAATACATGAACCATGAATTTCCAGCTGTTCAAGCTGGATTTAGAAAAGGCAGAGGAACCAGAGACCAAATTGCTAACATCCGTTGGATCATCAAAAAAGCAAAAGAGCTCCAGAAAAACATCTATTTCTGCTTTACTGACTATGCCAATGTCTTTGAATGTGTGGATCACAAAAAATTGTGGAAAATTCTTCAAGAGATGGGAATACCAGACCACCTGACCTACCTCCTGAGAAATCGTATGCAGGTCAAGAAGCAACAGTTAGAACTGGACTTGGAACAACAGACTGGTTCCAAAACAGGAAAGGAGTACATCAAGGCTATATACTGTCACCCTGCTTATTTAACTTATATGCAGAGTACATCATGAGAAACGCTGGACTGGATGACACACAAGCTGGAATCAAGATTGCCAGGAGAAATAGCAATAACCTCAGGCAAATGATACCACCCTTATGGCAGAAAGCAAAGAAGAACTAAAGAGCCTCTTGATGAAAGTGAAAAAGGAGAGTGAAAAAGTTGGCTTAAAGCTCAACATTCAGAAAACTAAGATCATGGCATCTGGTCCCATCACTTCATGGCAAATATATGGGGAAACAGCAGAGATAGTAACAGACTTTATCTTCTTGGGCTCCAAAATCACTGCAGATGGTGACTGCAGCCACGAAATTAAAAGACGCTTACTACTTGGAAGGAAAGTTATGACTAACCTAGACAGCATGTTAAAAAGCAGAGACGTTACTTTGCCAACAAAGGTCCATTTAGTCAAAGCTTTGGTTTTTCTAGTAGTCATGTATGGATGTGAGACTATAAAGAAAGCTGAGCACCAAAGAATTGATGCTTTTGAAGTGTGGTGTTGGAGAAGACTCTTGATAGTCCCTTGGACAGCAAGAAGATCCAACCAGTCCATCCTAAAGGAAATCAGTCCTGAATGTTTGTTGGAAGGACTGATCCTGAAGCTGAAGCTCCAATACTTTGGCCACCTGATGTGAAGAACTGACTCATTTAAAAAGACCCTGATGCTGGAAAAGATTTAAGGTGGGAGGAGAAGGGACGACAGAGGATGAGATGGTTGGATGGCATCACTGACACAATGGACATGAGTTTGAGTAAGCTCCAGGAGTTGGAGATGGACAGGTAAGCCTGGCGTGCTGCAGTCCATGAGGTCACAAAGAATTGGACATGACTGAGCGACTGAACTGAACTGATTTAGCCCATGGCTGACTTACATAACAAAGTGAAAAAGTATCTGACTGTCTACATGTGACTTTTGAAATTCTGGCATCTATCTGCTTAACGTGAGAACCTCCAAAATTCTTCTGGCTCAAACTGATAACTGTGGTTATTCTGAGCACCTCTAGCACATGAAGAACTCTAAACTTAAAATGTGATATGGTCACTTCCAACTACTGGCTTCAGTGATTGGTTATGATTTAATGCTAAAAAAACATATGGACAGTAAACAGATGCTCCATACAAAATGATCTTTGTATATCATAGAAGAATTAAAAGTATTTAAAGATAAAATACAGAATGTGCATGCATGCATGGTAAGTCACTTCAGTTGTGTCCAACTCTTGGGGACCCCATGGATTGTATTCTGTCAGGCTCCTCTGTCGATGAGATTCTCCAGGCAAGAATACTGGAGTGGGTTTCCATACCCTCCTCCAGGGAATCTTCCCGACCCAGGGATTGAACCCACATCTCTTATGTCTCCTGCATTGGCAGGTGGGTGATGGAATGTCACTCAAAAAATTATTAACATATAATCATTACTTTTGTAAACTAATCCTTAACTGTGAAAATAGTTTCCATTAATAGTTTCCATGTTCAATTACCAAAATATGTGTTCTTAAGGATTCATAAAGCAGATTGTAATTTATAAAAGATACTTATCCGAAAGTCACAAGAAAGGCCTCACTCTTATTCCAGTTACAGATTTTAAGAAGTTGTTATTATTTTAAGAAGTATAACTAACTTCTTAGAGATACTATTTTTGCATTTTCTTTCTTATTTTCAAGGAATCTCATCGTGTCACTGGCTATCAATCTATCCTCTGGTCAGTATTTTTATTTACCAACAGCTCACTGATTTGATCCCAAAGAAACATCAGATTTAATTGGGAAACTGAGTTGAAGCAATGAACTAGCTTAAGAAGCAAGCAGTGACCACCAGCCATGCCTTTACAAAACTGAGAGGACTTGTGGCCAAAAAATAGTAAACAAATCCATTAGTAGTTTACCTATTTTTAACTCCAAAAATATTATTTTTACCCCCAAAATAGGTAAACTATGATATGTTTATCATCCAGGAACAATACTATCCAATAAGTTCTTCTGTACTAGTCTGATCCATTGGACGTGGAATCTGTGACAAGTAACTTCAAATCAATATTACCCTGCAGTGTGTGTGTGAAGATGCTTCAGTCGTGTCTGACTCTTTGTGACCCCATGGATTATAGCCTGTCAGCTCCTCTGTCTATGGGAATCTCCAGGCAAGAATACTGGAGTGGGTTACCATTTACCCTGCAGTATATTCTATTAAAATAAAGCTCCACTGCATTTCCGTATTAATCCTACACTGGAATATGCCCTGGAATCATAGATGCCAGTCTCTTGCTTTCCTACCTCAGATTTCAATCCAAATAAGTCCTACCAAGTAACTCATGAATAAGCAAAGGCATTTTCATTACTCCTTGCTGCTAAGTCGCTTCGGTCGTGTCCGACTCTGTGCAACCCCCATAGATGGCAGCCCACCAGGCTCCTCTGTCCATGGGATTCTCCAGCCAAGAACACTGGAGTGGGTTGCCATTTCCTCCTCCAATGCATGAAAGTGAAAAGTCAAAGTGAAGTCGCTCAGTCGTGTCCGACTCCTAGAGACCCCATGGACTGCAGCCCACCAGGCTCCTCCGTCCATGGGATTTTCCAGGCAAGAGTACTGGAGTGGGGTGCCATTGCCTTCTCCTCATTACTCCTTAGGATTCTCTATTTTTCTAAAGCATTTGATTTTATTTCTTTTTGCTTACAATCTCTTCTCTGTTTGTAATAATAAACAGAAACAAAAATAAACATTATTTTCTGCATCTCCATTTATATGTCTCTACTATTTTGAATTTGTTTCATTCAGAATAATGAGCTATATAAAAGGCCCTTTGAAATCTTTTATTTATTGTCTGCTACATTGCTCCATGTTGAATAAATGTTCTAATTTTCCATTTTATTTTCCACCTTATTTCAGGACCATCAAGTGAAATTGAAATCTTGATTAAAAGAACATCATTTAAGTAAATTATAGGGATTAATTATCTTTGGGGTGGAATTACACATTTTAAGTATTACTAGCTGAACACATCAATACAGGCAGACCATTTAGATAGCTGTTAGAACTTGAAAATCTAATTATTTTATTTATATATAATTCCCACTCTTTTATTCTATGTTGAGAATTATTGATATACTTTGACTTGATATAGAAATTCACATTAAATCTTTGGACTATCAATAAAAATTATTTCATTTTTACTAACTTGTCTCCTAAAGTATCTACACTGCAAGAATAGTTGGGGTCTAGTGGCTCAGATGAAAAACAACGCCTGCAAAACAAGAGACCAGGGTTTGATCCCTGGGTTGGGAAGATGCCCTGGAGACAGGAATGGCTACCTACTCCAGTATTCTTGCCTGAAGAGGAGTCATGGGGTTCAGTTCAGTTCAGTCACTCAGCCATGTCCGACTCTTTGCGACCCCATGGACTGCAGTACACCAGGCCTCCCTACTGTCCATCACCAACTCATGGAGTTTACTCAAACTCATGTCCATTGAGCCAGTGATGCCATCCAATCATCTCATCCTCTGTCGTCCCCTTCTCCTCCCACCTTTGATCTTTTCCAGCATCAGAGTCTTTCCAAATGAGTTAGTTCTTCACATCAGGTGGCCAAAGTGTTGGAGTTTCAGCTTCAGGATCAGTCCTTCCAAAGAATATTCAGGACTGATTTCTTTTAGGATGGACTGGTGGATCTCCTTGCTGTCCAAGGGACTATCAAGAGTCTTCTCCAACCACAATTCAAAAGCATCAATTCTTCAGTGCTCAGCTTTCTTTACAGTCCAACTCTCACATCCATACATGACTACTGGAAAAACAAAAGCTTTGACTAGATGGACCTTTGCTGGTAAAGTAATGTCTCTGCTTTTTAATATGCTGTCTAGGTTGGTCATAACTTTTCTTTGAAGGAGCAAACGTCTTAATTTCATGGCTGCAGTCACCATCTGCAATGATTTTGGAGCCCAAGAAGATAAAGTCTGTCACTGTCTCTATTGTTTCCCCATCTATTTGCCATGAAGTGATGGGACCAGATGCCATGATCTTAGTTTTCTGAATGTTGAGTTTTAAGCCAACTTTTTCACTCTCCTCTTTCACTTTCATCAAGAGGCTCTTTAGTTCTTCGTTTTCTGCCATAAGGGTGGTATCATCTGAGATTATTGATATTTTTCCTGGCAATCTTGATTCCAGCTTGTACATCATCCAGGCCAGTATTTCTCATGATGTACTATGCATATAAGTTAAATAAGCAGGGTGACAATATACAGCCTAGACGTACTCCTTTACCAATTTGGAACTAGTATTTTGTTCCATGTTCAGTTTTAACTGTTGCTTCTTGACCTTCATACAGATTTCTCAGGAGCAGTAGGGTTGCAGAGTCAAACATGACTGAGCAACTAACACTTTCATTCTATTATAAAAGAGTTCTCCAAACTTCATCAAATGGTCTTTCTCTGTATCACCTTAAACCAGTCAGAATGTCCATCATCAAAATATCAACAAACAATAAATGCTGGAGAGGGTGTGGAGAAAAGAGAACCCTTTTGCACTGTTTATGGGAATGTAAATAGATACAGCCACTATGAAGTTGGTTGGAATGTAAATTGATGTAGGCACAATGGAGATTTATAAAATAACTAGGAATAAAACCACCTTGTGACCCATCAATTCCACTACTAGGCATATACCCTGAGGGAATCAAAATTGGAAAAGACACATGTACCCCAATGTTCACTACAGCACTATTTACAATAACTAGAACATGTAAGCAACCTAGATGTCCATTGCCAGATGCATGGATAAAGAAGCTGTGTTACACATACACAATGGAATATTACTCAGCCATAAAAAGAATGCATTTGAATCAGTCCTAATGAGGTGGATGAACCTAGATCTTATTACACAGAGTGAAGTAAATCAGAAAGAGAAAACCAAGTATCATATATTAATGCATATATATGGAATCTACAAAGACAGTACTGATGAACCTATTTGCAGAGCAGCGATGGAGACACAGACAGAGAACAGACTTATGGACATGGAGGGGTGGGGTGGAGGCAGGAGAGGGTGGGATGTATGGAGAGAGTAACATGGAAATATGTATTACTGTATGTAAAATAGCCAATGGGAATTTACTGTATGACTCAGGCAACTCAACCCGGGGCTCTTTAACAACCTGGAGGGGTGGGATGGGGAGGGAGGTGGGAGAGATGTCCAAGAGGGAGGGGACATATGTTAGCCTATGGCTGATTCAGGCTGATGTTTGGCACAAATCAACAAAATACTGTAAAGCAATTATCCTTCAATTAAAAATAAATAATTTTAAGTGTTCTTTATCTGATATAACTACAAAGATAGAATTACCTTAAGGGAAATATAAGTACAGCTTTTCTTTTAAGGGAAAATCTATTGTCACAAAGTCACAAAACCATAGATAGAAATCATCTGCCAGAACAGTAAAGATGCAAGACCATCTCAGTAAAGATGCAGGACCACAGACATTTAAACACCATCTACTTTCTGGTTGGCAGCTAGAATTAGCATAAGGAAATATTTTAACAAATAAAATTCTAATTCTATACCACAGCAATCAAAGGAATGTAACCTACATCTCCTGTATCTTACCTATAGTTGGATCCTTTAAGGTAGCTATTGGATGATTTGGAACCTGTCACTTTGTATGGGAAATGAGAAGAAGTATCCTTTTTTATGGGCTTTCCCTGGTGGCTCAGACAATAAAGAATCTGCCCCCAAAGCAGGAGACCCTGATTCAATCCCTGGCTCAGGAACCCCCGGAAAGGGAATGGTAACCTACTCCAGTATTCTTGCCTGGAGAATTCCATGAATAGAAGAGCCTGGCAGGCTATAGTCCATGGGGTTGCAAAGAGTTGGTTACGACTGAGTGAGCAACTACTTATTTCTTATTCTTCTTTATGTCAAAGACAGGAATTTCTTGTTTAGAATCAGAAATAACCTTAGAAACAATTAGACCTGCTTTCCAATGACTGCGTATTTCAGTATCAGTCATGCAAAAAAGTAAAACGTTTAATTTCTCAGATTACCTTCAAAATTTAAATAGGAGATACTAAGCTTTCCAACAACATATTCACTCATCTGCCAGTTGGTACATTTTATACTTAAGATTAATTAACTTACAAAAACAAAGCTCAACTCAAAATACCGGGTTACACCAGGTATCACATAATAGGTAGCCAGTAAAAGATAGCTGGTGACAAACTCTGCAGGACAAAACTGTGTCTTTTGTATTTGGATAATCAGATTAAATATTTGTGCAAGAAAATTCAGTTCATCTTTGAGAAAGTACCAGAAAGCAGGTCTACAGCTCACTCTGCAAAAAGAAAATTACCCTTTGACTGAGGAAAACCATGTAATGATTTTATATCTTAAATCATCAACAAGCATTACAAACCATTTGAATGCTATCACAATTTCATATTTAACAAATGGTAGCTTTTTTTTTCTTTTTTTTTTTTTTTGGAAAAAGAAAGTCTAAAGGGGATACTATCTTTTTATCACCGGTAAGTGACATGGCTAAGTGATGCCACCTCGTTGCCCGAAGAAATATGTCCTCTGATGCATTCTTCAATGTCATTCCTCAACTTATGTACAGGAGAAACAAAAACTAACCATTTGGAAATATTTCTGAACATTTATGTTTTGGAAAAGTTTAGTTAACTTATTTATGTCATTCGTCATCCCTCACATAGGTCCCATATTCTGTTTAGAATTAATTGCTAGGCAAAAAAATAAAATTTACTTCATCATAAAATAATACACATTCAACATGTTTCCTTCTTTGCTTTACCTCTTAGGAAGTTTGAAGTAAAATGAAGCAGTAAGCTACAATACATGAATCTAATAAGCCTTCCGTTTATCCTTTGTTTAAAAGGGTATTTTTCTTACTTGTATTCATAAAGTAGATATTGTTTCACATTTATTTTAAACTATCTTAATTTGGGGAAGTGGGCAGAGGAATATAATAATACTTTGGTGAGTTTAAACCCCAAATCATTTAGTATATTTTGATCCTGAAACCTAATGTGGTATCAACACCATAAATAAACATATATTTCTAAATAAACATAATTATTTGTAATGTAAAAATATCTTTAAAAGGGCATTACAAAGTATTAGACTGATAATAGGTAGAAAGCAAGAGGAGAACTATGATGTAATTTTATTATTAATAGTAAAATGTTGTTAATGTGTGGCAATTTACCATACAATGATGTGGCATTTCAAGTGGCATAAACTGGTTGGTATTTTAAGGTGGATTATAACAAATAAATAACCATCTGGGGGACTTCCCTGGCGGTCCAGTGGGTGAGACTCTGGGCTCCTGATGCAGGGGACACAGGTTCGATTCCTGGTTGGGGAACTAAGATCCCACATGCTATACTGGGAAGCCAAAAAAAACACAAAAACATCTGGGAAAAATAGTGAGATACATACCTTACATTTTAAATCAAAATAAATTACAGATATTACATACAAAAATATTAAACTAAAAGAAATTGTGAAAAAAGTTTTATAGTGTTAGAGAATGCTTTCTTCATGATAAAAAGTTCAAAAATATAAAATTTTTAAAAATCAACAGAGGAAATAATTCTACAAACAACAGATAAATTAGAATTTGGCAAAATGGTAACTGTTTAATGGCTAAGGAGTTGATATTCTTAACATGTCCAACATTCATATATACCAGCTGGGGAACAAAAATATTAAACTAAAAGAAATTGTGAAAAAAGTTTTATAGTGTTAGAGAATGCTTTCTTCATGATAAAAAGTTCAAAAATATAAAATTTTTAAAAATCAACAGAGGAAATAATTCTACAAACAACAGATAAATTAGAATTTGGCAAAATGGTAACTGTTTAATGGCTAAGGAGTTGATATTCTTAACATGTCCAACATTCATATATACCAGCTGGGGAAAGAGCAATAGTCCAATAAGCAATTGGGAAAACCAGAAAGATCAATAGTCCAATAAGCAATTGGGAAAACCTCAACCTCAGCTACACATATTAAAAATCAGTTTTATGATGTATTATAAATATACTAATACAGCTTAAAAATTAATGGTCCCATATATTTGTGGGGATGTGAGGAAAACATGCACTTGTACACATTGCTCGTGGAAATATATATAGATACAACCATCAGAGAGGCAATCTGGCAATATTTCTCAAAGTTGAAAATGTGTAATTCCTTTGGCCTAATAATTCTTCTAGAAATTTGTCCACTAGACAGACACACCATCTCAATGGTATCTGCACAAAAAGAGTCATGTGGAAATAACTAAATCATCCACTTGGTCAAATCAGTTATTATACATTCTCACAGTCATTAAAATGAACAATGTAACCCTTTCTGTGCTGATAGAAAATGAAGAGTATGTATGTGTGGCTAAGTGATGAGAAAGGCTCAAATTGAAATGTGTGGTAAAAATCATTTGTGTTACAGAATAAAAGATGGGCGAACAAAAAGAAATCATGCTGGAATACCTTCTCTAGGGAGATACAAGTGTCTGCCTAGGATTCTCTGACTGGCAGCCAGAAACAAATAGAAGATACACCCCAATTCTCTACTTATGTATCTTAGATTTTGTGCTGTTGTATGTGTGTATGCTGACTTTAATAGTACATCTGATTTCTTTTAGATATTTACTTAATATTGCCTTTAGGAGTTTAAATTACATTATCCTTGCTGCTGCTAAGTCACTTCAGTCATGTCCAACTCTGTGCGACCCCACAGACGGCAGCCCACTAGGCTCCCCCGCCCCTGGGATTCTCCGGGCAAGAACACTGGAGTGGGTTGCCATTTCCTTCTCCAATGCAGGAAAGTGAAAAGTGAAAGTGAAGTCACTCAGTCGTGTCTGACTCTTAGCGACCCCATGGACTGCAGCCCACCAGGCTCCTCCATCCATGGGATTTTCCAGGCAAGAGTACTGGAGTCGGGTGCCATTGTCTTCTCACGCATCTCAATTTAGTTGTTCAAAGAAATATGGTGTATGATCCTACTAACAAATATTCTGTATCAAAGAGTATCAAAATTTTTTTTTATCAGATCATAGTGTTAGTTGCTCAGTTGTCTGACTCTTTGAGACCCCATGGACTGTAGCCCACCAGGCTTCTCTGTCCATGGGATTTTCCAGGCAAGAATATTGGAGTGGGTAGCCATTCCCTTCTCCGGGGCATCTTCCCAACCCAGTGATCAAATCCAGGTCTATCGCATGGCAGGCGGATTCTTTACCATCTGAACCACCAGGGAAGCCCATAGGATCATAGGATCGTAAAGCATATAGAATCACAAAGCATATCATAAAGCAAAAATTTTTCCCCCTAAGACAATAGCATAATACATAAATAATTCAGTAAAACATAAGACTCAGGGTTCATGACCCTGTTATTCAGCTTCACATATGTAACTATGGCAGGTCACCTAAGCTCTGTTTCCTTATTGTTAAACAACCAAATCTTGTTCTTAACAAACAATATTGTAAGAGAGTTCAATGACATAATATATAAAAATATACATGCAACTATTACTACAGGAAATTGTGAATTTTTTAGAAGGACACTTTAATAAAGCATGTATTTAGGTTGGATCAGCAGCAAAAGCATTACAGATCTTCCTGCTTCCTTCCTTCCACCTCTAGGCATGAATGTCCTTGTGTGGGCCTTGCCTCACATGAAAGCTTTAGCTGCAGCTGCTTTTCTCCCTGACTCTGTCCTGAGAACTCTGCTCATAAGTTAATTGTGCCTTTGCAGTTCTTTCAAATCTCTCCACACTGCCTCCTTCTTTCTGAGGAAAAGCACAATAGGTTAATTTCTAAACCCAAGGGAAATGCGTATTTACATATTAATGATGGTGAGATTAAATCCCTTAATAAGACATTCTATGGCTCTTTCTATAACTATGTCAGACTTTCAGGGAAGCTATTTCAGGGCACAGTGGTCTTAAAGAATAAAGGAAGATGTGTGATTACCTTAGCTGGCTTGAGAGAAACTCTGCTTCCTTGGAAAAGTAGTTCATTTCTGGAATTTAAGCAAATGCAGGCATTTTTGGTACAAAATGTTCTATATGAATGTCAAAATTTCTATATGGAAATGACCTAGCCTGATGAAAGATTGAAACAATATCACTATTTAAATGCAGCATGATTTTTAATGTCTTTCATGAAAATCTCACTTTACTAGAAATGGCACTGGAGTTGTGGGAAAGGCATGCATTGTGTTTAAATTAAAATGGTATCTAAGTGATCTTGTAATGTCTATTAGGACAAGTTTTAACACGTTACATTTTTTAAAAACTTAAAGCATATTATCAAGGCCTACTTCACCACAGATTCTGCCATTTTCAAGCATTTTCTCAGGATAACAGAACTTTTTGAGTAGAAGCAAGTTCATAATCAAAATAGTTACAATAGAGTTCTCTTTCTGGTAGACAGAACAAATAATAGACTTGAGAAGTGACTAAATATGATTGTTTAAGCACATTAATATTGGGGAACATTTATAAGTTTCCAATTTTCACTTTCCCTTGGCAGCATATATCTGATGAGCAGAGTTCTAGTTTGGGCAGGATGATACTTGGGCAGGAGATGGGTGATGATGTTCATCTGCACTGGGATGGGTTCAAACTGGCTTCCAAGAACTGAGAAGCAGAAATGCTAAGATCTGTACTCCAACTGCTTTGTGTACTATTATGGTGCAATTCATACCCTACTTACAGCCACTCACTTCCTTCATTCTTATATGGGCAACCCAATTGCTTTTTATAGTATTGCATAAGAAAGTTCTAGAAAGATGTATTTAACATGACTTTAGTAATTTGGAGATTATCATTCCTTGAAGGGGATTGGGATCTGATGGTGAGCAAGTTTAGTCATTATTTTTTTCACATAATATATAATGCTACATCAGAAGCATGACCCTATCCCAGAGGAAATGGATCGGTCCCTGTAATAGTAGCTGTATACTATCACCCGCTTATTTAACTTATATGCAGAATACATCATGCAAAATGCCGGGATGGATGAATCACAGGATGGAATCAAGACTGTCAGGAGAAATATCAATAACCTCAGATATGCAGATGATACCACCCTTATGGCAGAAAGCGAAGAGGAACAAAAGAGCCTCTTGATGAAGGTGAGAGAGGAAACTGAAAAAGCTGACTTAAAACTCAACATTCAAAAAACTAAGATCATGGTATCCAGTCCCATCACTTCATGGCAAACTGATGGGGAAAAAAAATGTAAGAGTGACAGATTTTATGTGGGGGACTCCAAGATCACTGCAGATGGTGACTGCAGCCATGAAATTAAAAGACACTTGCTCCTTGGAGGAAAAACTATGACAAACCTAGATAGCATATTAAAAAGCAGAGACATCACTTTGCCTACAAAGGCCCATCTAGTCAAAGCTATGGTTTTTCGAGTAGTCATGTACAGATATGAGAGATGGCACTCAGAAGGCTGAGCGCCAAAGAACTGATGCTTTAGAACTGTGGTGCTGGAGAAGATTCTTGAGAGCTCCTTGGACAGCAAGGAGATCCAACCAGTCCATCCTAAAGGAAATCAGTCCTGAATATTCATTGGAAGGACTGATGCTGAAGCTGAAACTCCAATACTTTGGCCACCTGATGCAAAGAGCCAACTCATTGGAAAAGACCCTGATGCTGGGAAAGATTGAGGGCAGGAGGAAAAGGGGATGACTGAGGAGATGGCTGGATGGCATCACTAACTCAATGGACATGAGTTGGAGTAAACTCCAGGAGGATGGAGAAAGACAGGGAAGTCTGGCGTGCTGCAGTCCATCAGGTCGCAAAGACTCAGACACGACTGAGTGACTGAAGAACAACAACAAAAACAGCTGATCACTGCAGTTTAAGTTATTGATTTCTGAATCACAGATGGCTTGCTTGCCAAGACCACTGTGCTTTATTTTGTTATTTTATCTTATCTAGTGTCTCAAGGCAGTGTCTAACCAATCTAAGACAATCTAATTTCTAGGTGAACTTAGACGCTTCTGTGAAAATTAGTTCCTTGTACCACAAATATTATTTGGAGGGATATGAAGTAACCACAGAATTACCTCTTGAAGGCCCCCACCCCACATCTCCCACCAGGGGGCCTTTTTCTAGAGTGACAAGCGACACTTGATGATACCTGCTCAAGGGAAGCGCCTGTGTTGGGAGTGAGTCTAGCCTTGGGTGCAGGGAGCAGAGTGTCCTCGTAGGGTCTGGAGCATCTGAGGCAGAAGTTAGGAGAAGGCCCTCCCGAAGGCAGGGGATGGAAGAAAGGAACGGAGTGTGTTTTCTGGAAGATTCTCTGGGACGGATTCATTTATGAACTTTGGCAAAAGTCATACACTGAGTAGAGTGTGATCTGATATTATAAACTAGCTTTTAGTGGAAGTCGCTCAGTCGTGTCTGACTCTTTGCAACCCCATGGATATACAGTCCATGGAATTCTCCAGGCCAGAATACTGGAGTGGGTAGAAGTTCCTTCTCCAGGGGTTCTTCCCAACCCAGGGCTCGAACCCAGGTCTCCCGCATTGCAGGCGGAGTCTTCACCAGCTGAGCCACAAGGGAAGCCCAAATTAGCTTTTGGTCTTTGCTTAATTTACAGACTTGACAGCATTGCTTGCATGCCCATTTTAGCCTTCTAAAAATGTATCTTGTCATGCTTTCTACTTCTTTACAGAGAGAGCTGCTTCAATGTTTTCATCCCTGCTTCTATTCCCTGGTATGTTATGGATGCACTATAACTTATGTATCAGTAAGAAGCTTTTTCTTGTCATTTTAAACAAGCAATGAGGTCACATGGAAAAATAAAAACAATAAAATGTCTTTCATTGGTGTTATAACAGTCCTAGAAAATGAGCATCTTTGCAGGACAGCAGTACTAGGGTAAAAGGAGGCACCCATGGTCTCAGGCTACACTAGCCCCTGCCTGGTTACTCTGAGAGCTGAGGTCTCAGCCCATGACTAACTTATCTACAGCAAGGAGGTTATGAATGCTGCACCAATGAAGTATAATTTTAAGTGCTTTTCTGATAGTGTAATTCTCTTTTCCCATCCCACCCCTTCAATAATTTTGACTTCTCTGATATCTTGCAAGGTTGTCATGAGAGAAAAAGAATCAAGCTAGAAAAAGACACATGGTCCACGCTGACAACCACCTCTGTTTTTGTATCATATTCACCTACCTTCCTGGTGGAAAAAGTCGATGCTGATCTGATTCTCTGGGTCTATCCTGCTAACAGTATTGATAGAACTACTTGGCTTCCCTGGTACAACTAAGTGGCTTCCTTGGTGGCTCAGTCTATAAAGAGTCTGCCCGCAAAGTGGGAGACCTGGGTTCGATCCCTGGGTCAGGAGGATCTCCTGGAGAAGGAAATGCCAACCCACTCCAGTATTCTTGCCTGGAGACTTCCATGGACGAGCCTGGTGGGCTATAGTCCATGGGGTCACAAAGAATCAGGCCAGACTATGTCACTAACTTTCACTTTCAAACAGATGCGGAAGCAAAGACATAAGTGTTCGAGAACCACTTCTACGTTCTGGGCTTGGACGATGTGTGTATCTGATGGGACACTCTGACTTTCTCCCTACACACTGGATTTCAGGATTCTTCCTGCGTTTCAGGCCAAGAGCCAGGTGAGGTGGCGACACTGTATGGAGGGAGCACTGACCTTACTTACACGCTGGGCATCTCCGGTAGCTACTCTCCTTCTCAGACTACGGGCAGGTTGACTCTGGACACAGTATTTTAAATGATAAGAAGTGCGTGCGTGTGTGTGCGTGTGCGTGTTTCACTCCTCCACTCTCCCCTGTGTTTGTTTACTCCCTGGATCACCTTTTTCATTCTTCCCTGACACCCATGCTTCATGTTTCCCATAGGTTACTAAACCTTAGGAGGTTCTCTTCCCTCGAAAATGCCTAGGGGCTCCAAAATTCACGTCTAGCAGAGATGTCTCGAGAAGAGACTAATCACAGCTAATAAGGGAGCTTTTTAAAAGTAGGAATGATTCCCTTACCTGGATCAAGCTTCCTAGACACACTTGCCCTTGCAATCTAAGGAGCCTGAAATCTAAGGAGCTTGACAGGGCGAAGAGTTCCAGCTAGTGTGGCAGAGATCGCCAGTATCTGGAAAGTCTTCTCACACTCTTTAAACTGAACCCAACTGACGGCGTGTCTCTGGCCCCGCTGGCTACCACGTCTGTCAGTGTCTTGACACAGCAGTGAGGAGAGAAAACCAATAAAGATGTTACACACTACACGCTAAGCCAACTAACGTGCTCAAGGGCACACTCTCCAGTTTCCATATTTTGCTGGTACTTTGGTTTTCATCCTTTGTTCTGAGTTTTTATTGTTTTGCTTTCGGTCAGCATCTTGACAGGAGGATAAACAGGAACTGAAGCACAACATTGTAAACCCTGCTTCTAACAGCAACCTAAACATTCAGTAGCAGGACGGCAGAGTAAGACATCTATATATTTTGATTATGTGCATATTTAAACTCCAGAAATTATCTGAGCCTTCCATTTGGACTAGTAACTCAAAATTATTTACAGTTGACTCTTGGGATATTAAATCTAAGCTTTTGGGTCCTAAATGGTCTCAAGATATATATGAGGTGTTACAGCAAAAATATAATAAATTTAGATGATTTGTATATTCAAAAATCTACAGTTACTAGTGAGAATTACAATTTAATTCCATGAATGTGCTATCAATGTGAGTCCAAATTTTATTGACAGATCTAGAAAATAGTTATTATAACAATGTAAATATATATAATGAAAACACTGACCTTGTCTGAAGCATGTGTTAGGCATATGTGTATGGAAAATGAATAAGAAATATTTAGGGACTTATTTTGACTGCAAAACTTTAAAATATGTAGCTTCATGGATTCCTGAAATTTCTGCAGAAGTTTTGTGGGTTCAGATATAGTTTTCATATAAAATTGGTTATTTTTGTAGTCTTAAAAAACCTTCCATCCCAGCAAATTTTTTTTCATTCAATTAGAATGAATTTTGTTCCCCTGCATTTCTTTGACTCCTAAAAAAGATCTCTCCCTAAAATGAGTCACTATAAAATCTCTTGCACATTTTTGCTCAAACCATTTCAAAACTATTACTTCACTTTTATATACTTTTTACACATGAGATATGTAATAGGTACAGTTTATCATTTTACAGGTATGGAAATTGATGCCCAAAGGAGTTACATGACTTGGCTGAAGCACTAAAGTTAGTATTAGAACTTCATTTTCTCTTTTCTAACTGAATAAATTTTCTACTTGGTTACATTGCTTTCTGAAATCACATCATTTATATACGTGTGTGTATGTGTGTGTGTGTGTGTGTGTGTATATATAATATGATGTAAATGATGGTATTGTTATGAGTAGACAATAGTTAAAATCATTTATAATTTTATTTAATCCCCTCTCTTCTTGCATTTCTCATCATACCTCTTACACCTATATTTCCCTTAAACGATTCATTTTTTGATATATCTGTTTTTATAATACATGTTACATTTTTCTTAAACTCTGTTTACTTCTTTTCCTTTATCATTTTTTAACATCAGCAAAATCAAATATCAAAGCCTTTGTGTTTATCTTTCAGCACAAAAACGTGTTTATACAAGCATGAACTCTCATGTGACTTTGGGCATAGTATTTAATCATGTTTTGGAAGATAAAGATAAATGTTTTATCAGATCAAACCTAGGAATTTAAGTTGACAGCAGAGAAAGTGTGCTTCAGAGATAAATACGGTATTTTTACAGATAATACAAGAGGATCCAGAAGTAAATGGCTCCTCAGAATCACAGAATATTTTAAAAGTAACATCTGTACACTCTAATAAAAAACAGTAAGTTGTGCAGAATAAGATGATATATAAATGTATTTTATATATTTGTTTCTTCTCTATCACTACCAAAGTGTAAGAGAGTATCACTTTTGACCTGAAGTTGTCTAATTCCATTATTCTCTCCAAAACATGCCTTATACTTGAGCCATGATGATCTTTCTAAACTGAAATGGGATCATCTCACTCTCCTTCTGTGATATATCACTACATGAGGAAGAAGGCCAAACTCCTTAAGATATGATAGGACTGTAAATCTATACTGAGTCATCCACAACCTACAGCTCCTTCTGACTGGAGCACCCCATCTTTTACAGGACTTCAAGCCTAGTTAGCTCTTACTTGACTATTTCTTGATCTTCATCATTTTCCCTGAAAAATAGTGCTGGGTAAACTGTGCCAGCAGCGTCCTGATTAAATTCCTAGCCAACAGTTTATCTCACTAATTAGAATTATTTGTTTATCTTTGTTCCCACTTGGCTTTACTCCTTATGAATACAAAGTGACATTCAGTCATCGGTATAACTTAGAATCTTAACAAAAAAAAATGTGTTTAATAAAAATTGGACTAGTGAATGGATGTCTAGAGTTGCAGCTAATCTCACTATTCTAGGAACTGCGAATATCCTGGCAAACACTACTGCTGTTCAGCATTGTGAATATTGCATGTCGTGAATATACATGGTCATTTCTGTCCAGTTAAATGTGCATGTATATACACAAATTAAGTTGTAGGTTTCTCCTGATTCTCAAGTTGAGATACATGCCATGTGCTTTACATTTCCAGAATTACTTTAGTTTTTTGACACAGAAGATACTAAAACCAAAGGAAATATTATGTGAATTAATGATGAAATATAGTATAATAATATCAGGCAACATATTTTAAAATAGGGATTTATAGCTTAATAATACCATTTCTTAAAATAGGGATTTATAGCTTAATAATACCATTTCTTAAAATAGGGATTTATAGCTTAATAATAGCATTTCTGATCAGCTTTCTGTCAGAGCTAAAGTGGAGCCAACAGAACAACAGGCCTGTTTAATGGAAAAGTACTGACAAAGAATTTTCATGGCTGGTGATAAAACTGAGCTGGCTTCCTACAAAACAAATTCTTCAGGTACACAGTGACTTTCCCAACGAACACATTTGCATGATCTTCAAGTTCACTGCCGGAGAGACTCTAAATAATAATCAGGTCATAAAGCTAGAGAAAGGCATTTTAGATTCCCATATAATTTGCACTGAGAACTTTGAGAATTACAATAGAGGCTGAGGCTTAGTGATTCTTCTGGAGTAATAATGGAAATAATTAAGAAGGCTTCTAACAGTCTGTCTCTGTAAACGTTCAGTATCCTAAATGTGAAAGAGTAAGAACACTGAAAGTGGTCTAACAGCTTTGTTGAACAGATCTAATGAGGCAAGTTTTGCCTTCTGACACAAATTGGATCTTGGTTGATGAACACTGAAGCTGTTACAAAGAACATTGAGATTCTTGTGTACTTTTTACTGACTTGAACAAACCATGTGATTAAAGTAATGATACACCTGCAGTTGGCCTCTCAAATTGGATATTTATTTAGAATCAAACAGGAAATCTTTTCAAAGTGAGCAAAAAAAAAAAAAAAACTTCAAATGTTTGTATTAATTTCATAACTTTTCCACAGGTCATTTGTATAGTCAAGGCAGAATCTCATTAGGGTCTTACATTAGACTAACGAAGGTAATTCAAACAGGGGAACTTTGAACCTAATGTCTGGAATTCTGAGCTCTACCTTTACATATTCTACTGAATTATAGTGTATCCTTCATACATTTTCAATCAAACATATTTGCAGGATTTTCATTTTATTATTATATTCCAAAATAATATGTATCATCTTTGGGAAGAACAAAATCAATTTGAGTTAATGTAAGGAGACCGCCCAATCCAAAACTTGGTTGTCTGCTTTTGTAAACTACTGGCAACATTAAAAGTGTGCTCTTGGTTTGTGAGCAAGACAACAATAAAGTCAATATCAACTAGTCCCTGATGTAACTCAGTCTGAATCCAAAAATCTTTCAAAGTAAGAACATCAAATAAACTGAAGCAGGTTCAGTCATTAAGGGATCATTTCTGAGCATTGTAGCTATTCTGGAACCTATTCAAATAATATTTGAGAAGTGTTTGTTAACACTTAGGCTATACTTTCCGAATTTAGGAGGTCAGATCTGTGAGGACAAATTTTAAAGTTTTAAGAGAAATACTCATTCAAATCAACCCATGCAAGAGATTAGAATGTTACATTTTTAAGCTCTCTGATAAATTTGGATGATATTGCTATATGTTCAGAATTATTAGAAACATTAAAATGTTGTAGATACCACTCACAGAAATTAACTCAAAATTGATTAAAGACTTCAGTGTAAGACCTGAAACCATAAAACTCCTAGAAGAAAACATAGATCTTAGCAATGATTTTTTAGATCTGGCAACGAAAGCAAAGGCAACAAAATAAAAGTGAACAAATGGGACTACATCAAGCTTAAAAGCTTCTTCTTAAAAAAAAAAAAAAGATCAACAAAATAAAAAGGCAGCTTATGGAATGGAATTAAATATTTGCAAATCTGTAAAGGGGTCAGTATCCAAACTATATAAAGAACTCATACAATTCAATAGCAAATAATAATAATTATAATAATCTAATTAAAAATAGACAAAAGATATTTTCCCAATAAGATATAAAATGACCAACAGGTACATGAGAAAATGTTTAACATCTGTTTTCATTAGGGAAATACAAATCAAACCCAACATACCACCTCATGCCGTTAGAAAGGCTATCATCAAAAGGACAAGAAATGACAGATGCCAAGGAGAATTTGGAGAATTCTGGCGCAGCCACTCTAGAAAACCATAGTGAAGTGAAGTGAAGTCGCTCAGTTGTGTCCGACTCTTTGCGAACCCATGGACTGTAGCCTACCAGGCTCCTCCGTCCATGGGATTTTCCAGGCAAGAGTACTGGAGTGGGTTGCCATTTCCTTCTCCAGAGGATCTTCCTGACCCAGGGATCAAACCCGTGTCTCCTGCATTGTAGGCAGACGCTTTACCGTCTGAGCCATCAGGAAGCCATGGACACTGGCTCCAGTGTCCTCCAAAAAAATTAAAGTTTCCTCCAAAAAAATTAAAAATACAACTACAATACAATCCTGAAATACCATTTCTGGGTATTTATCCAAAGGAAATGAAATCATTATGTCAAAGTGGTATCTATATTTCATGAGGTACGCGTGTTCACTGCAGTACTATTCGCAACAGCCAGGACATGAAAACAAGATCAGTGTCCATCAACAACTGACTGGATAAAGAAAATGTGATATATAAAGACAGTGGAATATTATTCAGCTGCAAAAAGAAGGCAATCTTGCCATTTGAAACCACATGGATAGATCTTGAGAGCATTATGCTAAGTGAAATAAGTTACACAAGGAAAGATAAATACCATACGATCCCACTTAAGTGAGAATCTAAAGCAAACAATGGCATTGAAACACGTATAATATCATATATGAAACGAGTCGCCAGTCCAGGTTCGATGCACGATACTGGATGCTTGGGGCTGGTGCACTGGGACGACCCAGGGAGATGGTATAGGGAGGGAGGAGGGAGGAGGGTTCAGGATGGGGAACACGTGTATACCTGTGGCGGATTCATTTTGATATATGACAAAACCAATACAATATTGTAAAATTAAAAAATAAAATAAAATAAATTTTTTTTTAAATTAAAAAAATAAGCAAACAAACAACAGCCTCAGAACTGACAGATCTGTGGTTATCAGAAATGGAGGACAAGGTGTGGGGAGGCAGATGAAGGTAGTCAAAAGGTACAAAAATCCAATTATACTACAGATATGTTCCAGGGCTGTAATACAACAATAATACAACAATATGGCTACAGTTAACACTATTGGTTTTATATCTATACAGGATGATGGATGTTAACTAAACTTATTGTGATAATCACTTCAAAAGATATGTAAGTCAAGTCATTATGTTGTATACCTCAAACTTATACAGTGCTGTATGTCTATTATACCTTGATAAAACTGTTAAAAAAAATCAGATGTGGCAAAGGCTTTCTATACGTCCTCAAAAATAAGACAATTTTGTAGAACCATTTCAATAATTTTCAGTAAAGTGCTTATGGTAAATATTCAGGTTGAAAATTATCTTTTTTTCCCTGATAAATAAAAATAGTTTCTAGCCTATGAGTACATCCTTTTTGCCTTCTTTCTCCTGAAAAATATAGGTAGGAAGATAAATAGTTGATTCTTAATAAATTCACTGTGTGGGTGTGTGTCTATATAAATGTAGGTAACATCTGTTGGTTTTAGTTTCTATGAGTCAGCTAGTACTGGTGAGACCCAGTGATACAGTGGTCTCCTGTTTGACACAGGATGCCAACAGAAAGATTATTGCTTTAAGCAACTCTTCAGGGACATACCAACGCTCGTCATTGTAAATCTCCTAAAGGAAAGAAGGGTGAAAGTAGAAACCGTTTTCTGCCATATTTCCCGTATAAATCCGTAAGTTCTCACTTTACACTTGTAATGCTAAAGGTCCTTGGGAAAACAGGTCTTAAAATTCCAATGAAATACTTACTCATTTCTCCATTTGTTGTTATTTTAACACATTTATCAAGATTTAACAGTGACATTTTATCCTGTTACCTCTTAATGTGACTTCCTCGTTGTTATTGTTGTTGTATCACTAAGTGTGTCCAATTCTTTGTGACCCCAAAGAACTCAGCACACCAGGCTCCTCTGCCCCTACCATCTCCCAGAGCTTGCTCAAATTCACGCTAGCTTCATGGCCTCTCTATTAAATTTCATCTATTTCAGATATGTGGATAATTACATTCAAGTGGTACCTGATCAAAGTCTCTGTACTTGATTATCTCTAGGAATAAGAATTTTACTTATATCAGATCAATTATTTTTGAGAACATGTGACTCAGGAAATTCTAGTTTATTGCATGGATCCCTAAATTATGACTAGAATTGTTTGAGACCACCGTTTAGTCTAATTTTAAGAAGTATCAATATTTTATAAGCTATTATCTACTTTCCAGTGCTATTAAGTACCTTCAGAGCACAATCAAACACGTTATCCTTCTTTTGCTTTTGGGTTAGGATAACTTGAAAAAAAGCCACACAGAAGAATCTCAGAATTAGCAAAATGTACCTGGAGGTGAAAACTGTTCCCCCTTCCAGAACTGTTTTGAATAAACTTCCTCAACAGGCTTGAAATTTCACCATTAGGATAACTTTTGAGTAAACAAGACGCATCTATCTCTACAATTCTATCTTTAAGTATGATAGATAATATATATGGGGAATGTGCATGGATACATGTGTATAAAATCTCAACCAAGATAGTCCAATTGAATTGCAGGCAAGTCAAAGAACTAGAGTTTTTGTTACTTCAATCAAACTCTTAAATTTTCATTTTCTTTCAGAACACTCTCTGAATCTAACTTTCTCTTCACTCTTCCTTCCTTTCCATATTCTGACACATTCAATTCTTCATGTGCCCCTACTATTTTGACTGCCATCCAATCTCCTTTATTCCACTCTCACTATCTTGAAACTTTATCCTCTATGCACTGTGATAATTTTTCACTCACCAGTATTTTTCCTCCAGAAATTAGGCCACTTTCTCCACCGAACTCCAAATACTACACTCTAGAATCAGACTTAATCTTCATATCTTATAAAAAATTAGCTTAAAATGGGTCACAGATATATATGTAACATGGAAAACTATTAAACTTCTAAAAGAAACTACAGGAAAAGAATTTCCAGTGCTTAAAATAGACAAAAAGTTCTTAGACTTGACACCAAAGGCACAATCTAAAAGAGACAAAAATTGATAATACAGACTATCAAACTTAAAAACTTTTTTTCTATGTATGATCCTGTTAAGAGGATGAAAAGCTAGCCATCGACTAGCAGAAATATTCACATATCTGAGAGATGGAATCTTTGTCTAGAATATATGAAGAATTCTCTAATCTCAAAATTTTAGAAAAACTGAATTAGAAAATAGACAAAAGACATTACAGAGATGGCAAATAAGCATATGAAAGAAAAGATGTTCATCATTACCCATCAGAGAAATAAAAATTAAAGCTACATGAGATACTATAGCATACATATTGAAACAGATAAAATTTTAAAATACTGAAATTACCCAGTGATGACAAAGATACAGAGCAACTGGATTTCTCACATGTTGTAGAAGGAAATGTAAAATATCATAAGTATTCTGGAAAGCTGTTTGGTGGTTTCCTATGAAGCTAACATATCAATCCCTGGGTCGGGAAGATCCCCTGGAGAAGGAAATGGCAACCCACTCCAGTATTCTTGCCTGGAGAATCACACGGACAGAGGAGGCTACAGTCCATGGGATCGCAGGAGTCGGACACGACTTAGTGACTAAACCACAACCACTATGAAGCTAACGACACACACGGTACAACTCAGCCTTCCTTGGTATTTATCCTAGAGACATGAAAGCATGTTCAATGGGAACATGTACGCAAATGCTCATAACCACTTCATTTGTAGTAGCCAAAAGCTGGAAACAACCCCAAAGTACTTCAACTAGAGAATAGATAAATCAACTATGGTGCAATGAATACAAAGAAAAAAACTATGGATACACACAATGATTTAGAAGAATTTCAAGGACTCTATGCTGAATGAAAAAAAGCTAGTCTCAAAATGTTGCATGCAATATGATTTTATTTATATATTGTTCCTGAAATGGCAGAATTATAGTGTCTTTTAAGAGCAACTCATCAGTTGTTGCCAGATGTTAGGATCTGGGAGAAGAGTGCAATTGTTAAGGAGTAACATAGGAATGCCTTGGTGCTGATGAAGAGCTGTGTTTCCTAATCGTAATACAGACTGTGTAAAGATGGTCAAGCAAATTTATCCTTGTGATCAGATTTCAAAGAACTATACACATAAAACAAAAGACAGAAAGAAAAGAGTGTACTTAACAGCTGTTGAAATCTATATAAAATCTGACCATGAGTTAAGAGTAGCGTACCAATGTCAGACTCCCGTAACAATGTCAGACTCCCTGTTTTGACCATGTACTGTGTTTATATGATGGCAAGGTGAAGCTGGGTCAAGATATGCTGGAACTCTCTGTACTGTTTTGCATCTTCCGGAAAGCAACATATTTCAAAATAAGAAATTTCAATTTAAAAAAAGAAGAAGAAGAGGACAAAGAGTAATTAGGGACAATTAGGAATCTGCCACACTCAATAAAGGGTTTTAAGTGTCTTGAAGGACACTGACACACGGGTTTTTATTTTCCTATCTCCCCAACACTAACACAGCTACTTAAGTAAAACCTCACTTAATAATACATGAATCTAGAAGAAAACCAGGTGATTTAAAATTAAGTTACCAACTTAATGTCTTAGTAGGATCCTAAATAGTAATTATCATATTCTCACTTTTTATTACTTCTTTAATTTAGTTCTTAAAATTGTTAACATCAATTAAAGTTGATATACTATCTAACTCAGTTTCTGAAAAAAAGAATCTTTACGAAAAAAACAGTTAAAACCTTTAATATGTTAATATTAATTACTTGGATAATAAGTCATCAAGTTTAGGGAGGCTCTTTTAATTTCTAATTTCTCATATTACTTTGTCTAGAAATATTTCTAAAAGAAAAAAGGAAAAAGCATTTGTATTTTATATTCAACTCCATGTAAATTTCTCCAAATAAATGTCTCTGAAATTAAATCTTTTCACTTCCAGACCCGTCTGAACAATTGGGTGAATTTGGACATTAAATTCTGACCTTTGGTCCTTAGATATACTTCACAAGTTTCAAATATGATTGATTGCTCGTTGAGTCCAATTATTCCTCCAATGCCGGTGGGATTCTTAAAATCCCTAACATTTGCAGGAAGTGACCTTTATCCCACCCCATCATGCAACAGCTGTCAGAGATGTTTTGGCTGCCTCATCTCTGTCATGCAGAAAAGAGGGTTTATCCAGTAAAACTCCTGATGTTGGGCCAGTAAAATTGTAGAGCTTCATTTTTAAGACTCTTATTTTGACATTGATGAAGATACCAGGTGACAATAACAAAGACAAATGTCAGTGATTACCACGTGAGATTTATAGATGGCCCACGTCTTGCAGCAATGGAAATGGTTGGGAGCTATGTAAATACTACAAATCCTGAAGTTTTACCATGTTAAGAATAAATATTTGGATTGAAACCAGAAAGAATTTCAGTTGTCAATTGCTTGGCAAGACTGCAGATTCCTCCTGGACATAAACTCTGGTGGATCTAATTAACTGCCCCAGGAAGTTGGCACCTAGTTTCGGGGCTTGAATGGAACTAAACTGGTCATCAGAATAATCAAGGTCTCTTGAGAGAAAGGGGTTCACTGAAAATTTTGCTATTATTTTTCCCCAGAACATGAAATCTGCTTTTAGATCAAATTATTCAATTTCAACTCAAGATAAGAAAAAACAGACTGGGTTAATATGTACTGTTTCTTTCTTTTTTTTCTTTCTTTTTAATTTTGATGCTTTTTTTTTCCCATACTGCTGGTTTTCCTCCAGCATTTGGTGTTTGCTGGCTGGTCAGTCACATTTACTACCAAGCGATTAAAATACCTGTAACCGGCATAGGTTTCCTTGGCAACTGTGTAGGTCAGCTTCCTCACAGGACTTTCCCCCAGTGAGGGCCTTGCCATCAGCTTTATGTGAGCGAGTATAAGTGACCACAGGGGCCTTGCCTGTGAGGCGACTGGGTGATGAGCAGGCAACCAGGATGCTGGGAGTCATGCAGTTTCCAATTTAAGGAGAGTTTTCCTCTGAGGTAAAAGGCTTTCATCTTGAAAGTAAGCTGCTCTTCACATTTTCCTTCTTTTCCCTTGACTACTGAGGAAGCAGCGTTACCTGAAGCTCTATTCTCACTTTCTCTCCGAGTCCGATATTCACAGTAGGAACTTCCCTCATGTAGAGGATCTGCTTTACTTAGCAGGTGATTCTCCAGACTTCTTTCTGGGGCAAGAGCCAGTTGAGCTGGCCGCCATTTTGAATCAGTTCCTTCATACAGGTTTTAAGTATACTGTTTTACAAACTATTAATATATCACCATGCCATTTACTGTATTTTCTAAAAACAGTTTCTAATAGATTAAGAATTCTACTTAATGTCACTATCAAAATGTATTGGTCACGTTAGTGAACATTTACATGACTTCCAGTTTTATTGTACATAATACTATAGTGAATTTTTTATGGACATAATTGTTCACCTATAATTATTTCCTAGAAGTGGAGTTGTGATTACGAAGTGAGTTAACATCCAGGGATCAAACCCAGGTCTCCTGCATTGCAGGCAGATTCTTTACCATTTGAGCCACCAGGGAAGCCATTTATTTAACATATATTGAAAAACTGTGTTCTAGATAGTTTACACATAACTACCCTCCCACTAGCAGTATATGAGGTGGTTCCTTCCTCATTCTCTCTCGTATATTTTATTTTGATCCTTGCCAATTGGATCAGTGAAAAATAATATCATTTTTCCTAGATTTTGCTGTTGTTGTTAATTAGGCAATTGAATTTTTCCTCATTTATAGACCACTATATAAAACATGTTTAACTGAAGGAATACTATTGAGTTAATAGGTTTTTTTCTTAATTCACATTAGAAAGTATGCACACTTTATTTAAAAAAAAAAAGTCTGGAGCACTAAGTTAATACTTGGTAAAAATGCCAGTCTGCTATTTAAAGGCAAGCAGAAGAAGATATATTACAAATTTATATTATTTTGAAGTAATGCTGTGTCATCAGCTTTAAAGCTGTTTCCTTGTTTCCAGTAGACTAGCGTGGTCTAAAGAACCCACCTGCTAGTCGTAAAGAACCCACCTGCCAATGCCAGAGACATAAGAGACTCAGGTTCAATTTCTGGGTCAAGAAGATCCTCTGAAGAAGGAAATGGCCACCCCTCCAGTATTCTTTGCAGGGAAAATCCCATGGACAGAGAATCCTGGTGGGCTACAGTCCATAGCGTCGCAAAGAGTTGGACACGACTGAAGTGACTTAGTATATATATACAATGTCAGTAAAGTTCACTTGATTTTCACTGTGAAGGGAGTCATGTCATCATTCCCAGGGGTCTGCAAATAAGGTCTTCATACATGTCATGAGTTCTATATATTTATTAGGCTCTTCAAATTGCTTGCAAGTCAAAATGACCCATCCACAAATTATTAAAATATCAGTTATCATTAAGAAGCAAATCAGCTTCAGAAAAGAATACATTGTACTGGCCCTTATTAAAAAAAGAAGCAAAAGCGGCTGATCCTACCCTACTAGTTCAATCTAAAGCAATGTTAAGTGACATCAATTATTATGAAAGGGCTGAGAGTATCTGAGAGAAAGCCAAGGACGGTTTCTGCATTTCAGAGGAATTCTCTGAGGTGTTCTGTACTGGGATTTGCACTCTGAGAGGAGCATGATGGAATGGAAAGAATACAGAATGAGCCCTTTTTCTTCTGCTTTAAAAATGTGCTCTTCATATGGTTGAATTAGCCAGTCATTTATTCCTTGAAAACCTATGATTTCTAATAGTTAAATGTATTGAGAAATGCTTGCTTTATTTATCCAGGGGAACACTCAACAGCAGGGATTCTCCCCTCAGTGGCATCAAGGTAATAAGAGAAAACAAAGATTAAAAGAACAATGAGATTGCTGTATTTTAAAGAGCAGACCACAGAAATAAGAAAATAGTGGGTTAATGACGTGACAGGGAGAGAAAATGTGGACACAGCGAGCAGAAGTCGGCCACATTTCTCTTGCCTGCTGGCCCCTCGCTGCCCCTTCCTCGCCCCCCATGCCTACAACGGGGTCACAGGAGCTATTACGGCCCCACACTTGGGACCACAGCTCCCACTGAGCCAGAGCGGAGCCTGGACGACCTGGGCCCTTATTTTTCCAATGTCTTGCACCTGTCCTGATTTCCATTCCACAGAACAATCTCCTTTTCTCTCACCATTTAGAAGTTAAAGTAAATTTGCTTTTAACAACAAGCTAAAGTAGCATTGAAAAGATGACTTGTGGATGAGAGAGGGGAGAAAAAGCAGAGGGGAACAGGGAAGACAGGAAAAACATAAAACAGAAGGATAAGAATGTTCAAGTCTCAAAAGAAGAGGAAGTTGAACTATAATAAATTTGCTGTTAGTCTGCTTAACTGCTCTTAGCTTGTGTATCATTTTATTTCTGTTTGTGTTGCCGAATGCATTTGAATTCACTGTTAGTCTCCACTTCTAATTTTTCTTCGTTACATTCAGACGGTCTCATGGTCAGCAAACTGTGTGCACCTGTGTGCTGAGTCGTGTCTGACTCTTTGTGAACCCATGGACTGTAGCCTGCCAGGCTCCTCTGTCCATGGGATTCTCCAGGCACAAGTACTGGAGTGAGGTGCCATTTCCTCCTCCAGGGGATTTTTCCAACCCAGGGATCGAACCCACGTCTCTGTGTCTTCTGCATGGGCAGGCAGATTCTCTACCACTGGCACCACCTAGGAAGCCCAAACCCCATCCACACTTACTCTCAAACACACATGCCACACACATGTGTCTACAAGCATACTCAGGGGAAGAGAAAGAAGGACAATACAGGTGGTGGGGAAAAAATGAAATAGAAAAAACTGACAAAACAGAAGTTAATAAAAAAAAAATCCCATATAAGAAAGAGATGGATGGAGAGAATTATGTGGAGGACTATGGCTCCAATCCATCACCCAAGGACTGAACTGGAACTCAGACTTCTGTCACTGGAGCCTGTGACCTAATAACTGTACTATTCTCGCTTTACATTTAATTTCATTTGTTTATTTGTTTAGCAACACTTATGCATAAAGTACTGTTAAGTTCTGTGAGAAGCGGAAAATTAATCTTAGGACCTATGCCTGCCTTCCAAGAGCTCAATTTGTTACTTCCTGCAGACAAAATTTTAAGAATGCTTACTTATCATTTTTCGAGATATTTATTGAGTGTCTATTGTGCAGAAGGCACTGTGCAGGGAAGCAGAAATACTAGATAGGCAGACAGATACATACATACATATAATAGCATCCCTATCCTCAAGTAATGTACAGTGTGGCCAGACAGAAGAGCAGACTGCACAGTGAGGGCTGAGAATCCACAGGACTGAAGTGAACTGAAGGCAGGGTCGGGGACAGAGGGAGATGGGGCGCAGCTGTGGCTGTCTTTACAAAAGCCTTTCGAGGTTGACACTGGCAAGGTCAGTAGGATGATAACAGTGCTACAGAGAGAAGGGACGGCAGTGATAGAAGCAGAGCAGAGGCAGAGCACCAGAGGCACTGGAAAGTAATTGGTAGTGCTCAAGATGGTTCCAGAAATGATTTGACAGGGAAAAGGCCTGCTGGGGATGAGGGCAAGGGTCACATCTCAGAACCTGTTGCAAAAGATACAAAGGACTTGAGCCAACCATGTACCAGACACACTGCCCTAACCACTCGCATATAGCAATCGAACAGTCACCTATAGAATCAAGGAGGAATTAATAATAAGGAATAAAATTTTATATAAGAAACCTTTGGCATGATGAATGTTACAACAGAGAAGTGTGAGAAATCAGGTTTTATAACATAATTTTTTAATAATAGGGACACTATAAACTTCTCTCAGATGGTTGCCCAAAGCAGAAAAGTGGAGCTGTGTGCTTCTACCCGCACTGAAGTTCTGTGCAGCAAATTCTCAAGTTCAAGTACAGTTCTCTGCAGAAACATTTGAAATCACAGAAATGTCTGACGAGGCAACAGATGGGTGGCAGTGTGGAGTGTGTATAAGCTGTGAGGGAAAACAGTCAGTGTTAGCAAACAGCAGCCATGGCAACAAGTCTAAGATCCCCAAGAGGACAGTTTCCACTGTTGGTGGGTAAACATTTGCCAGAAGTTATGACTCAGAAGCTTCTTCTACCGAGGTGATGCCCACTCTCCAGAGTGTCTCACACAGAGCATTCCATTTAAACATTTCATCCGCTCAGCCTTACTCTATCAGAAAAGTATTTAGTGGCTATTTTACCTTATTGAGGTATCTGCTTTTACTACTTGTGAATTAAGGGATTTAACACCCAGGAGAAAACACATGATATCATTTCAGTCCCTGGTTGAAGCTTTAGTCTCTAAGTGAAGACTTAAGGAGAGATGAGAAAGAGAGAAACAAATGTGAGGAGAGTGGTGAACTTGAATAAGAAGAAAATTTGGAGGTAGTTAATTCCAGAGATTTATAAGGAGTCTAGGGGAATGTAAGGGGCTTCCCACGTAGCTCAGTGGTAAAGAATCCGCCTGCCAATGTAGGAGACACAGGTTTGATCTCTGGGTTGGAAAGATTCCCTGAGGTAGGAAGTGGCAACCCACTCCAGTATTCTTCCCTGGAGAATCCCATGGACAGAGAGCCTGGCTGGCTACAGTCCATGGGGTCGCAAAGAGTCAGACACAATGAGCATGCACGTACGCAGGGGAATGTAAAACAGTAACCCTAACAATTTGGAGTTAGGTTTCAGAGTTTGTTTTGGTTTGGTTTTAGGGGAAATTTCAAACAGTGTAAAATTAGGTGCATGCAATGATATTGGTTGTATAGGTAAAATGAAAAATTATCACACATCAATAAGCATATAAAGATACTTAACATCACTAATCAGAGAAATTCAAAGCAAAACCATGATGAGATATCACCTCATAGCCATTAGAATGGCTACTTCATATTTTAAAAGAGAGAAAACAAACAAACGATACAACTAGGAATTACAAGTGTTGGAAAAAATGAGGTGAAATTACAACTTTTGTGCATTATTGACAGGGATGTAAAATAAGGCAGCCACTATTTTTAAGAGTATGAAAATCCCTTGAAAAATTGAGAATAGTTTTACCATATGATCCAGTGATCTCACTTTGGGGTTTTTAGCCCCCCTAAAATTGAAAACAGAATCTTGAAGGGATATTTGCATGTCCACACTCATTGGCAAGAGATGGAATCAACCTCAATGCCCATCTGCAGATGCATGGATTTTTTTTTTAATGTGGTCTATATATATTATGGAATATTATTCAGCCTTTAAAAAGGAAATCCTGTCCTACACTACAACATGAATGAACGTGAGAGCATTATATTGAGTGAAATCAATCTGAATCAAAAAGACATACAGTATATGGTTCCACTTATATGAGGTATCTAAAGTTGTCAGATTCATAAAAACAGGGAGTAAAACAGTGGTTACCAGAAGCTAGGAAGAGGAGAAAAGGCAAGTTATTATTTAGCAAATATGGGATTTCACATTTGCAAGTTGAAAACATTTTGAACATGCACTTCACAACAATGTAGATGCACTTTACTGAACTGGACATTTAAAAATGATTAAGATGTTAAATTTTATATTAAAAGTTTTACCACATTTTGTTTTAATTGCACATGTCCCACCAAGGGGATGCAGAACTGATGAGAAGAGCGCTGAATGAGCAAAGGAATGGGATCAAGATGAAGAGAAACCACTAGTAATGAATTTAAATGCATGACTATGGGCTTTAGGGGCATTGCCTACACATCCCAGTGTAGGATTAAAGGATACAGATGTAATGACTACACAGTGACCACCCACCCCAACCAACAACACTGTGTACCCAGGACTCACTCACTCCCTGCTACAGACACAGAGAGGGGTCTCCTCACAGACTCAGCCACCACCTTGGGGAAGGAAAAAACCCATCTGTTATCTTTAAGCAATCATTTAAGATCTAACTGGGAATTATATTTTAAGTAGACACAATGTGTAAAATGAAGGGAGAGGACTGAGATTGAAAGAAACTCAAGTGTTAGTTGGCAATTCCAAATTATCCAGCCATGTGCTGAAATGTTGCCTCAGAAGCAAGAGCGCAGCCATGTTAGAGAACAACAAAACCGTATTTTCTGTGGAGACCTTAGTTGTAGTGTCTGCTAGAACAAAGATGCCTAGTCTCCACTTGGCTGAGGCTTCAAGATGGTCACTGTCATGCCCACGTTGCAAAACACAGGGTGAGCTGATAAAGCAGACCTTGCCCAGGAGGTGGCTGGGAGTCATTTTTTTGACCCTGAGATGACCACCTGACTCTATTCTTTCAAAAATGTTAGAAAGAATATTAGAAACAATTCTTTTTTGTGGGAGAGATACTGGTGGGCTCTTGCCCCACCACTGTGCCTCCATGGGTTTCCTAAGGACTGAAGATGAATCAGAGGGGGACATCCCTGGTGGTCCAGTGATTAAGACTCAGTGCTCCCACTGCAGGGGCCACAGGTTTGATCCCTGGTCAGGCAACTAGGATCCCACATGCAGCTCAGCTGAAAAAACACAAAAAACAAACCCGAAGATGCATGGGAGGGACTCACACTATGCCTGCGTAAAGAGGCAAATGGCTCCGTGTATCCAGCCAGACACACGAGGCATCGTCTTCATTTGTGCTGTAGGGTGGCTAACCCCATAAACTGGAGGCTGGGAAGTCAAGAAGCCAGAGGATTTGATGTCTAGTAAGGCCTTTCTTCTTGGCTTATGGACAGCACTTTTGTGCTATCTCCTCACAAAGAGGGAGAAGAAAGGGGAGGGAGGGAGGGAAGGAGAGAGAAAGACAGTATGTGGTGTGTGTGTGAGAGAATGAGAGAATTCCAGTCTCTTCATCCCCTTATAAGGGCCCCAATCCCACCATGGGGGCTCCACCTCCATGACCTCATCCCAAACCTAATTATCTCCTGAAGTCTCCAACTGCAAATACCACCACATCAGAGACTAAGGCTTCAACATATAAACTCCGGAGGACACGGGCATTTAGTCTAGAGCAGATACCGACTCTGGAGGATGTAAGACGGTCACATTTAATCCTTTGTTTTGATCGCTCGACACCTGTCACTAGAGCCCCTGCCCTTTGCTGAGCATCTGGACTCTTTGCCAGTGGCACCCGCTGCATCCTGACCCCAGAGTGGGCAGAGGGCCAGAGAGAGGCTGTGCTAGGCTGGGGTTCATCTGAGACCCTGCCCAGGAGGACTACCTGGAAAAACTGGGTGGCATCAAGGAAGGGGTGAATCTGCCAATTCCTAGGAGCTGAGAGAAGAGACACAAACGGTTCGCCACAGAGAGGCAATCTTGCCTTTCTAGCCCTATGTTAGCAGACTGTTAGCGATGCCTTGATTTCCTGTTAGAGGGCATATGCACTATATGACATCAGAAAGAAAGAATAACGGGTGCAGTGATTAAGATTTAACCGTCCCTGGAATTGGGCATCAGGGCTTGCTTGGTAGCAAGGCAAAGGTGCGTGTCCACCTGCTTGCAGGATGAGTTTGCTTTTCCTGCTCTCTGGCCACCAAGATAGAGCTGGAAGGAGAGAAAACTGGCCTTGAGAAAGTGGGAACATATACTGAAGCAGAGATTTTACCATGCACCCCCAAAGACGGTAGACTGAAAACAGCTGACAGTGTCTATATTCTGAGTTAGCACAGACCACCCCCAATTAAAGACAGAAACACTTTAGTGGTTATTCCAAATATATATATATCACATCCAATGTGTTCATATGAATTTTAAGTAGTCTGTTCTCCAGAAAGCACCAAGGATTGCTTTGCCTAGCACTAAAAATGGCCCTGAATGCCAAAAAGTTCCTTGGAAAACCACAAAGCTACAGTTCACCTGGGAAAAAAAAAATTCTCACAAGGTATCATAAATTGACTTCCTTCAACACACTGCCCACAGATGAAGCAAAACAATGGTTTAAGCCAGAGATAAATGCATTCCTTTACATACAATTACATCCAAAAGGAAAGTATTGGAAATTAAAGGTGCTTTATTAAAATGTGCCATTGCAAGTTGAAATTTCTTCATATTAAATGAAAAATATGCATATATTCAGAGAGAAAAGTGAACAAGATACTGTCTAAAAAATTGACTGGTATGGCATCCTGAATATTTAAATTGGGGACAGACAAGCCAGTTAGGCTGCCTTTAAAATAAATGACTGTTCTCAAAATTAAGCCCACATTTAAAATATAAGACTTGGAAATTTAGGGTCCCTCCCCAGAGAGGAAAATGGATTTATTTGATCAGCACGTTGGCTGCATCTGATTATTTCACAAAGGTTTAAAATCTTAATAAGAACTGAGGTTGTCATTTTAAAAGTTATCCCTCTGAATGCATACAGAACTCTAATGTTAAACAGCATATAAAGACAGATCCAGAATTATTCTTCTATGGGTGCTGGGGCTGCATTACAAGGGCAGCAATGTGTTGCAGGCTATCTTGCAACACTATTCTCTCAGTGACAGGATGGATTTATGGATTTCTGGGACAGTGATATGAAGAGCCTCTCCCCAGAACTGTGGATGTGAAGGAACCCACTGTCACTGGGATGTGGTCCAGGAAACTGTCTTAGGACTTGCAACAGTGATCCCAAAGTCCCGGCAAATATTTAGTAAACGCTAAGTGTATCAACTGCGTTGGTCGTTATGACCTCCCAGGCCTGACCTGATCGATTTTTCTGAAAGGCAATCAAACATCACCCTCATCTCTTGTCTCTAAAACTGTGCATATGAATTCACGGTATGCAAAAGGAACAAATATTTAGAGGTCCTGAGCTCATAGTGAGCATGGGCTCTGAAACGCTGATATACAAAGCGCAAGGCCAACAGGATATTCTCAGACACACCAAACTGAAAGATTACAGAGTAATTTAATGGGAAACATTAAACTCTTTCAGCTACACACTGATTATCAAATTCAAGTGTATGAAGTGTTTTATTATTTATTCTCTAAGAACCAAAGTATGCATTACATAGTAAGCTAGCCCTCTAAGACTGAGATCACTGTGGAAGGATATTTGATGATATTTAAGTTTGCTGAACTGAAAGATAATAGGGCACTGCATGAAAGAAAAAGTAAAGTTTTCTAAGAACCATGAATTAGAAGAGCCCATTACCTTCAACGTAATTTACGCTGCCCAAGAAAACAACTTAAAACTTGGCAGGATGGATCCATAGTATCACAGACTCATGTCCTTTGGCATAAATATCCAAAGTGTTTTGGCTGCCTCTGAAAACAAAAGAACTTTGAAGACAAGATGGAATAGAGAATAACAAAGAGCCAAGGAGGGGCCCTGCCAATATATATTTTTTATTTTTATCATCTTATTTTACTTTGTTTTACAGTAACTTCACAGTAAATAATGGAAGAAAAAATATATCACTTAGGATAAAACCAATAAAAATAATTTTTAAATGAAAATTTGAATTATAACTAGATTTCCGCACTTAATAGCAGTCCAGTCTATAAATTTTTCATATTTCATATGTGAAGAGCAAGTATACTTGATCCCTGACAGGCAGAGAGAATTTCTCTAATAATTATACCTACTTACAACTGGCTTTGTATGATATATAAAAAAAAAAAGTAAGTAAACTTCATTCCTTAATGTTAATGTGAATGGCTAAAGGGAAATATTTAAAAATGAAACTATTTCCTAGTGTCATTAATTTTTAAAAATTGTCAACATTAACTTGAGTGCCAAAAAAAAAAAAATATAACAATGAATTATAAGGTAACTGAAGAAAAAAACAAAAAAGAGAAAAATAAGGCAAGTGAGATGCCTCAAGCCCTATTTCTGTGAATATAATATTCTAAATCATATTTCAAAAATCTTTTCCATGGGATTGATATTTTTCTTTGGTAAAATAATTGTATTTTTTATACAGTTGTATAAATTTACTGAAAATGAAAAAAAAAAAAAACAGTTACTCAAATAAAAGTGACCTCACTCACATAATCCTTAATTCTATAAACTGAAGTTATCTGTGAGTAAAACATAACCTTTTTTTCTGGAACTGCATTTTTGCTACATTAACTTCACATCGTTATATCTTTCAAAACATTGAAAACCAAAAGAAGTCAAAAATCACAGCTGATCCCAAATTAGAGATGAGTATGTAACTTATGTTATTATTCCACAAGATAATGGTCAAATGCCAAGACAGATGTATGTACAATTCTATTTTAATGAATATAATGGATTGAGACACTGACCACTTTTATGGCTTGGAGCACTGAACTATGTAATGTAAAAGAAGACCCAAATCCTTTTCAGGCGATGTCCCTAATGAGTCACATGGGGGTAAGGACCTCACCACCTCTATTCAATAATTTTACATCTATGCTTCTTCAGCACTCTGGATCACTTTATCGCTTCCAAAGGCTTTGCCTCTTGACTACCATGCTCTCCTACTTCCAAATTTCTATTTGTTCTCCATGAATCCACTTAGTACTCCAGCCTCTTGCTTCCCCCCATTTTGTGTCAAGCTGTAAATTCGCAACTGGACTCCCTAGCTTCTCCACTCTGCCAGGACTGACAGCTTATGTGTTATTTCATTCAAACACACACTAAAATCTAGCCAGTCCTTAGCCTTTCAGTGTATCCCTCTGGAAAATTACCAGTACTGCAGCCAAAATAGCTTACAGTGGAGAATTTGGGGACTCAGATTAGGATTCTAGAGCCCTGCTATTTAATCAAGCACTCTCATTGTTCTCAATTGATTCCCTCATATAATGGTGACTATGATTTATTGATTGCAAGAGATGGTGCAGAAATTAATCATAATGACTTTGTATACACACTCTACAGTGTCTGACATATGGCAGCTGCTCCATAAATGTTAGCACTTGGTATTACCTTTTTAATTCTTAGGATGCTGAACACAAGGGGAACAGAGACATGCGACGGCTAACGCTGCTACCACAAATGCACAATGGCATTCCTGACACTGTTCAGAATAGGGTATTTCTTTGATTGCTTATCTTCTCTTATTACATGCAGATTTTATACCAGAGCTCTTCCTCCTCCACTCTCCTACCCCATGTCTGAACCTTGGCAGGTGATGTCAATACCTATGTCATAAATATTATCAGCACAACCTTCAAAGCACCAAGCTCTTTCCCTGAGTCCCCCCCACCCCCACAGCCTCAGATTAACCATATGACCTTCAATGGCAGGTGTTTTCTGAAGCTGTAGGAAAATACCAATGTTATGAATCTGTGTTTTTTGAGAAATATATATGTATATATTTTCTAATGATTGTCATGGTACCTTTTTTTTTTTTAAAGAAATCAGAACAGTTGAGCGTATACGGTATGAGGAATCAGGAATCACACCTGAAGTTTATATGCTGTTTGGATGGTTTTACAGTATTTACATAATGCATGGTAGGTATGAATACGCAGCAGCATTAAGTCTTACATTTACATTCATAAGGTTTATTTCTGAGTATTGAAAATTTTGCTCCTTAAAATGCCATTTTCAAAGGTATAAGTATGTTGAAGCTGCAGATGCAATTTTGATGATAGTAGGAAAGAAATCTAGGTTTTTATTCTTTTAAGTTCATGCATGACTGCATACCAACTGGAAACATTATGCAGAACTGGTACTGCCAATACAGCCAGCAGCCTGCTTATGGTCTTTTGACAGGCTACCTTCTGTTATTCCGCTTAATTCATGACTCTAAAAGGCCAATAGCCCTCTACATGCACTTTTGAGGAATTAGTGATCCTAATGAAAATTGCAGCCCTTACTCTCTGCTGCCTGGGTTGGCATAAGTATGTGTGACCACAAGTAACAGGGTTGGGAGGAAGAATAACGCTTTGCCCTCTGGAATTTGACCCTATGTGAACTTCACTCAGGCTTTAGATGTCTATGGACTTCTTTACCACTGAACTAGAAGAACAGAATTGTAAATAATGACTTCAGATGGAAAAACAGAAAGGGATCATTGCTTGGGTCAGTGTTTTGAACCAGCACCTGTTTTGTTCTTTGATTACTGAAAAGATCAACAAGTTCACAAGCAGAAACTATGTCATAATAATACACAATGTGATATAAGCAATTAACCAGCACGTACTTTGTATGTCTCCTACCACAGTTTCATGCTTGACTAGTTATGCCTTTTCCTCTCTGGTATCATCTAATCACAAAGACTACAATGACTAAATAAGCAAAATTTTAGTGGCAACGTTAGCAACTAAGTCAAACATCTAGAGCAAAGGCTATTTCTCTTCCTTCCTTTACCTGCCTCACCATCTATTATTCCATCAGTGTGTGCCTCTGTTGTCCAATTAACATAACTTATTGAATTGCACTCTTCACTTGATTTTGGCTTTGTAAACTTTTGTTTGTTGTTGCTACATTGCTCAGTCGTGTCTGACTCTTTGCAATCCCATGGAGTGCAGCACACCAGGCTTCCCTGCCCTTCATTATCTCCTGGAACTTGCTTAAACTCATGTCCATTGAGTCAGTGATCCTATCTAACCATGTAAACTTTTATAGAGTGAGTGAAAACCTTTATTTGGGTTTTTCCTATTTGAATTCTTCAAACAACCACTTAGAATATTGAATAGTCTATGAATATTCATGAGAATGTTAGTACACACTTGAAAAGTTGGACTTATTTTATGACCTGACTTCATAGCTGGCATAATGATCAAAATAAGATTTTCCTTCAAACTTAGCACAGTTAAAATATATATATAATATCCACAACAAAACAACTTGAAATAAATCAAATTAATATGAATTGATTTAAACTCATTAAAGTGAACATTTTACTACAAATGAATCATACCTCGATATTAAATAAATAAACCCCAAGCCTTCTTCATTTGAGGCCAATCTTTGGTCCCAGGCAAGCCAGGAATCCTACCCACACTACCTCCATCTACTGTGCACAGTATTAGCCAATGGCCCGAGTCTCCCGTCAGCCATGCAGCTGGGTTCCGTTCAAGACAGACCCCTCCTTTCTCTTCCTCACTATAGTACTTCCCCACTTAAAAGCAGCCTGTGTCTGGAGTCAGGTTGGATGTGGCTAAAGGAATGGGAGGATCTCTTATTAGCTGTGGTTTTCATGGATTCTTTCCTCTTCTTCAACGGCCTCTCTGAAGACTCCCATGTGAGAAGTCCGTGTACCTTTAAATGATCGATCAACAAACACTCATATCAGTTGGCTTCCACAGTCTGCTCGTTGTCTTCTTTCTTTCCTACTTAAAATTTTTCATTTTTTATTGGGGGGGGGCGAGAATATCCTTTCTAGCTTCATAATAGATGTCTATAAATTTATCTCTATCCTATTGGGCAGGGGAGATAGAGTATTTAATGATCAGAAACACAAATGAAATAGAAGAGAATTTAACCCAATTTTTCAGATGAAGAAGTTGACTCAAGTGCTTGGAATGCATATACCAAACCAAAGCAACAAATACTAGTTGACCTTGATATTACAAATATATGTTTACACTTTTTAAAGTGCACACACATGCCCATGCACATACAATTTAACTTAATGAACACTTACAGAGTACTTGCTATATGTCAAGTATTGCTTTACATGCTGTATAAACAGTAACTTATTTGCTCCTCACAGTAAACTTGAAGACAGATACTATTATTATCCCTGTTTATAGATAGAAATGTAGAGAGGTTTGCTTATGATCACAAAGCTACTAAGTGATGTGAACCACTACGTAATACTCCATCTCACGATCTGGAAAAATCAAGCTTACAACACAGGCAGAATAAATATTATCATCTCCAGTGGGCAAATGTAGACATTCAGGCAGGAAGGATTTAAATATTCTGCTCAAGGATAGCCGAATAGGAACAGAGCTAATCCTGGAACCCAGAATGAAAATAAAAAGTCCTCCGGATTCCTGTCCAAAATGTTTTTCTATTAAATCACATTGCCAAAGATTCTGTGTTTATGGTAATTATACCCGGCAGATGTTTGTTAAATTCTTTCCCCAAGATACAATTTATCAATGTTAAATTTTAGCATTTTAATGAATTTTATGAAAATACAATCAGGATGAAAAATTAAAAATTTAAATTGCTACATAAGTGATATCAACAGTATGTGTAAAGAACCATGCCTCAAATGCAGTATTTCAGATCCATAGTTTTTACAACTTCAACAAATGTCTATTGAGTACCTAGTACATCCAAGGCTTTAAACTATGGCTACAAAGTCAGACTAAGTGACAGATAAGATATAATCCCTGACTTTAACCTTTCTAATAAACCAGACAGATTTATTTCTCGAAAACTAATTTTCTTCTCAAGGTGTGGTTTCATATAGAGCTTGAATTTTTTTCCCTTCCTAGTTGTATAATGTAAATGACATTGAACTAGCAGTAGGAAAACACCATGCTGAATCGGGGCAACACGTGCTCTACAGCAAACTGTATAACCTCTTTCACCTCCAAATCTTCCATTGGTAAAATAATACTGATGAGGTCTGCCTTGAGAGGTTATAAAAGTAACATATTATATCAAAGTCTTATGTAAACCATAATATGCTGTAGAAAATCTACTTGCTCACATAAGTAACATTGATACTTGTGTTTACATCATAGAGACCAATCTGTAGTCAATTACACTACGCTGTTACTGGGGGCAAATACAAAGAGACAATCATTACTCTATGTCTATTAAGAGCCAAGTGCTGTATCAGTGACTATAAGTCAGTGGATGTTCAGTCACTCAGTTGTGTCTGACTCTGCAATCCCATGGACTGTAGCCAGCCAGGCTTCTCTGTCCATGGAATTTTCCAAATAAGAATACTGGAACAGATTGCCATTTCCTGCTCCAGGGGATCTTCCTGACCCAGGGATCAAACCCAGTCTCCTGCATCTCCTGCATTGGCAAGTGGATTCTTTACTCCTGTGCCACCTGGGAATCCCAGGGACTATAAATACATAATCTTAATTACTCCTATCAGACTCTTATAAGGTAGTCATAGAATAATACGAGGAATCTGAGCGTCAAAGTGATCATTTCAGTCATCATCTAAAAGGCTTTGTTGTTTCATTAACATCATGCTGTCTCATTAATTTGTGTTGTTAAAGTTCAGAACTTAAAATTTAATTGTGGAAAAATACACATAACATAAAAATGACAAAGTTAAACTATCAGATCAGATCAGTCGCTCAGTTGTGTCCTACTCTGAGAACCCATGAATCGCAGCACGCCAGGCCTCCCTGTCCATCACCAACTCCTGGAGTTCACTCAGACTCACGTCCATCGAGTCAGTGATGCCATCCAGCCATCTCATCTTCTGTCGTCCCCTTCTCCTCTTGCCTCCAATCCCTCCCAGCATCAGAGTCTTTTCCAATGAGTGAACTCTTCGCAAGAGGTGGCCAAAGTACTGAAGTTTCAGCTTTAGCATCATTCCCTCCAAAGAAATCCCAGGGCTGATCTCCTTCAGAATGGACTGGTTGGATCTCCTTGCAGTCCAAGGGACTCTCAAGAGTCTTCTCCAACACCACAGTTCAAAAGCATCAATTCTTTTTTTTTTTTTTTTCCTTTTTTTTTTTTCACAAAATTTGAATAAAGGTTGTCCTTAAAAGTAAAAAAAAAAAAAAAAAAGCATCAATTCTTCGGCGCTCAGCCTTCTTCACAGTCCAACTCTCACATCCATACGTGACCACAGGAAAAACCATAGCCTTGACTAGACGAACCTTTGTTGGCAAAGTAATGTCTCTGCTTTTGAATATGCTGTCTAGGTTGGTCATAACTTTCCTTCCAAGGAGTAAGCGTCTTTTAATTTCATGGCTGCGATCACCATATGCAGGGATTTTGGAGCCCAGAAAAATAAAGTCTGACACTGTTTCCCCATCTATTTCCCATGAAGTGGTGGAACCAGATGCCATGATCTTCGTTTTCTGAATGTTGAGCTTTAAGCCAACTTTTTCACTCTCCACTTTCACCTTCATCAAGAGGCTTTTGAGTTCCTCTTCACTTTCTGCCATAAGGGTGGTGTCATCTGCATATCTGAGGTTATTGATATTTCTCCCGGCAATCTTGATTCCAGCTTATGTTTCTTCCAGTCCAGCATTTCTCATGATGTACTCTGCATAGAAGTTAAATAAACAGGGTGACAATATACAGCCTTGACGTACTCCTTTTCCTATTTGGAACCAGTCTGTTGTTCCATGTCCAGTTCTAACTGTTGCTTCCTGACCTACATACAAATTTCTCAAGAGGCAGATCAGGTGGTCTGGTATTCCCATCTCTTTCAGAATTTTGCAGTTTATGGTGATGCACACAGTCAAAGGCTTTGGCATAGTCAATAAAGCAGAAATAGATGTTTTTCTGGAACTCTCTTGCTTTTTCCATGATCCAGCGGATGTTGGCAATTTGATCTCTGGTTCCTCTGCCTTTTCTAAAACCAGCTTGAACATCTGGAAGTTCACGGTTCACTTATTGCTGAAGCCTGGCTTGGAGAATTGTGAGCATTACTTTACTAGTGTGTGAGATGAGTGCAATTGTGTGGTAGTTTGAGCATTCTTTGGCATTGCCTTTCTTTGGGATTGGAATGAAAACTGACCTTTTCCAGTCCTGTGGCCACTGCTGACTTTTCCAAATTTTCTGGCATATTGAGTGCAGCACTTTCACAGCATCATCTTTCAGGATTTGGAATAGCTCAACTGGAATTCCATCACCTCCACTAGCTTTGTTCATAGTGATGCTTTCTAAGGCCCACTTGACTTCACATTCCAGGATGTCTGGCTCTAGGTCAGTGATCACACCATCGTGATTATTGGGTCATGAAGATCTTTTTGTACAGTTCTTCTGTGTATTCTTGCCATCTCTTCTTAATATCTTCTGCTTCTATTAGGTCCATACCATTTCTGTCCTTTATCAAGCTCATCTTTGCATGAAATGTTCCTTTGGTGTCTCTGATTTTCTTGAAGAGATCCCTAGTCTTTCCCATTCTGTTGTTTTCCTCTATTTCTTTGCATTGATCGCTGAAGAAGGCCTTCTTATCTCTTCTTGCTATTCTTTGGAACTCTGCATTCAGATGTTTATATCTTTCCTTTTCTCCTTTGCTTTTCACTTCTCTTCTTTTCACAGCTATTTGTAAGGCCTCCCCAGACAGCCATTTTGCTTTTTTGCATTTCTTTTCCATGGGGATGGTCTTGATCCCTGTCTCCTGTACAATGTCACGAACCTCATTCCATAGTTCATCAGGCACTCTATCTATCAGATCTAGGCCCTTAAATCTATTTCTCACTTCCACTGTATAATCATAAGGGATTTGATTTAGGTCATACCTGAATGGTCTAGTGGTTTTCCCTACTGTCTTCAATTTAAGTCTGAATTTGGCAATAAGGAGTTCATGGTCTGAGCCACAGTCAGCTCCTGGTCTTGTTTTTGCTGACTGTATAGAGCTTCTCCATCTTTGGCTGCAAAGAATATAATCAATCTGATTTCAGTGTTGACCATCTGGTGATGTCCATGTGTAGAGTCTTCTCTTGTGTTGCTGGAAGAGAGTGTTTGTTATGACCAGTGCATTTTCTTGGCAAAACTCTATTAGTCTTTGCCCTGCTTCATTCCGTATTCCAAGGCCAAATTTGCCTGTTACTCCAGGTGTTTCTTGACTTCCTACTTTTGCACTCCAGTCCCCTATAATGAAAAGGACATCTTTTTGGGGTGTTAGTTCTAAAAGGTCTTGTAGGTCTTCATAGAACCGTTCAACTTCAGCTTCTTCAGCATTACTGGTTGGGGCATAGACTTGGATTACTGTGATATTGAATGGTTTGCCTTGCGAACAGAGATCATTCTGTCGTTTTTGAGATTGCATCCTATAACCACTTATAAATCTATAGCATACAAACGGTATGCTCACTTTGTTGTGCAACCATTACCAACACCCCAATTTAAGAACGTTTTCATTACCTCAAACAGAAACTGTACTCATGACACTCCCCATTCCCCTTCCCACCAGCCCCTGAAAATTATTCTGCTTTCTATGAGTTTGACTACTCTAGATATATGGTACAAAGGGAATCATATAATAGTTTTATTTTGTGCTTGTTTTGTTTAGTATAATGTCCTCAGCATTCATCTCTGTTGTAGCATGCATCAGAATTTCCTTCTTCTCTAAGGATGAACAATATTACACTGTATGTATACACCACATGTTGTTTATTCATCCATCAGTCTATAGGTACTTGAGTTTCTTTTCACATTTGGAAATTGTGACTAATGCTGCTATAAACAAGTATCTCTTAAATCTGCACTTTTAGTTCTTTTGGATATATACTCAAAAGTATAATTATTGGATCCTATGGTAATTCCTTTTTAAAATACTGAAAATACACCATACTGTTCTCTACTGCAGCTAAACTTGACATTCCCACCAACAGTTCATGAGGGTTCCAACTTCACTATATCCTTGCTAACACTTGACTTTTTTTTTAAACAATAGCCACCCTAATGGACATGATGTCACATCTCATAGTGTTGATTACATATCCCTAGTGATTACTGATCATGAACATCTTCTCTTTTGCTTATTGGACTTTTGTAAATCTTTTTGGAAAAATGTCTATCCAAGTCCATTGCCCATTTTTTATTCGGGTTGTTTAGTTTCCTGTTGTCAAGTTGTAGGAGTTCTTTATATTGGATATTAACTCTTTATTAGATACATGATCTTCAACCATTTATGATTTGCAACCACAACAAACTGTGGAAAATTCTTCAAGAGATGGGAATATCAGACTACCTTACCTGCCTCCTGAGAAATCTGTATGCAGGTAAAGAAGTAACAGTTAGAACTGGACATGGAACAAAAGACTGGTTCCAAATTGGGAAAGGAGTATGTCAAGGCTGTATATTGTCACCTTGCTTATTTAACTTATATGCAGAGTACATCATGAGAAACGCTGGGCTGGAAGAAGCACAAGCTGAAATCAAGATTGCCAGGAGAAATATCAATCACCTCAGATACACAGATGACACCACCCTTACGGCAGGAAGTGAAGAAGAACTAAAGAGCCTCTTGATGAAAATGAAAGTGGAGAGTGAAAAAGTTGGCTTAAAACTTAACATTCAGAAAACTAAAATCATGGCATCCAGTCCCATCACTTCATGGGAAATAGATGGGGAAACAGTGGAAACAATGACAGGCTTTATTTTTCTGGGCTCCAAAATCACTGCAGATGGTGACTGCAGCCATGAAATTAAAAGACACCTATTCCTTGGAAGAAAAGCCATGACTATCCCAGTTCAGTTCAGTTCAGTCGCTCAGTCATGTCCGACTCTTTGCGACCCCATGAATTGCAGCACGCCAGGCCTCCCTGTCCGTCACCAACTCATGGAGTTTACTCAAACTCATGTCCATCGAGTCGGTGATGCCATCCAGCCATCTCATCCTCTGTCATCCCCTTCTCCTCCTGCCCCCAATCCTTCCCAGCATCAGGGTCTTTTCCAATGAGTCAACTCTTCGCATGAGGTGGCCAAAGTATTGGAGTTTCAGCTTTAGCATCAGTCCTTCCAAAAAATCCCAGGGCTGATCTCCTTTAGAATGGACTGGTTGGATCTCCTCGCAGTCCAAGGGACTCTCAAGAGTCTTCTCCAACACCACAGTTCAAAAGCATCAATTCTTCAGCGTTCAGCTTTCTTCACAGACAGCATGTTAAAAAGCAGAGACATTACTTTGCCAACAAAGGTCCATCTAGTCAAAGCTATGGTTTTTTCCAGGAGTCACATATGGATATGAGAGTTGGACTATAAAGAGAGCTGAGCGCCAAAGAATTGATGCTTTTGAACTATGGTGTAGAAGACGACTCTTGAAGAGTTCCTTGGACTGCAAGTAGATTAAACCAGTTAATCCTAAAGGAAATCAGTCCTGAATATTCATTGGAAGGACTGATGGTGAAGCTGAAACTCTAATACTTTGGCCACAGGATGCAAAGAACTGACTCATTGAAAAAGACCCTGATGCTGGGAAGAACTGAGAGCAAAAGGAGAAGGGAACGACAGAGGACAAGATGATTGGATGGCATCACCGACTTGATGGACATGAGTTTGAGCAAGCTCCAGGACCTGGTGATGGACAGGGAAGTCTGGCATGCTGCAGTCCATTGGGTCACAAATAGTCAGACAGGACTGAATGACTGGACTGAACTGAACTCTCCCATTATTTGGATTGCCTTTTCACTCTATTGGTTGTGAATTTTGACAAACAGAAGTCTTAAAATTTTGTGGAATCAAATTTATCTATTCTTCCTTGCTGTCTTGTGCTTTTAGTATCATATTCAAGAAATTACCCAGAGGGATGGAATGGGGAGGGAGGAGGGAGGAGGGTTCAGGATGGGGAACACATGTATACCTGTGGCGGATTCATTTTGATATTTGGCAAATCTAATACAGTTATGTAAAGTTTAAAAATAAAATAAAATTAAAAAAAAATAAAATTCATTTAATACTTAAAAAAAAAAAAAAAAAAAAAGAAATTACTGCCACAGCCAATGCCTCAATGTGTCACCTCTATGTTTTCATCTAAGAGTTTTATAGTTTTAACTTTTATGTTTAGGTCTATTGATCTATTTTGAATTACTTATTGTATATTTTGTAGAGGAAGAGCACGAGCTAATTTTTTTTGCATGTGATCATCCAGATTTCCCAAAACCACTTGTTGAAACGACTGTCCTTTCCCCATTTAAAGGCTTGTCATAAAGGTTTACGTGAGTTTCCTTCTGGGCCCTCTGTTATTTTCCTTGGGTCTGTGTTTGCCATTGTACCAGTATCACACTGTTTTGATGACAGGAACTTTGCAGTTAGTTTTGAAATGAAGAAACGTGAGACCTCCAACATTGTTTTTATTTTTCAATATTATTCTGTTTATATGCGGTCTATTGAATTTCCATATGAATTTTAGGATGAATTTTTACATCTCTGTTTTTCCCATTTCATGCAGATTGTCCAATGTGTTGACTTATCATTGTTCACAGTACTCTAATAATCCTTTTTATTTCTGTCAAATTATTAATAATTCTCTTTTATTTCTGATTTTAGTTATTTGAGCTTTCTTTTTTCTATTTTTTGGTCAGTCTCGCTAATGTTTTGTCAACTTTGTTGATCTAAGAATCAACTCTTGGTTTCAAGGATTCATTAATAATTTCAATAACTTTATGATTTTATGATCTTATTAAAATCTATTAGCTTAAAATATATCCATATAATAACATTAAAATAAAAATACAGATTGATAGAATAGAACTAATCACTTCTTTAGTAAATGACACACCCAAGAAAAAACACAAATTTTCTCAATTTGTACTCTGGGGCAATTTCTCTCCAAGATTTTACAGACAGCATTTTCCAGGATAAAATGAGCAGTTATAGATTAAGAATTATCCAGCCAAGTCTGTAAAATACCTTCTAAAAATCAGGCAAGCCTCCGACTATTTGTACATGTTCCAGATCTGTCATTTACATGGTTATTTGTCAAAGGATTTCCAAACTGTTAGCATAGTTGGCACTAGTTTAATTAACACTGAAGCTTGTAAATCAAAGTGAAGACTTGCATGTATCCTGTGAGACTTATGTTTGTCGCTGCTAAGAATAATTATATTGAATACTTTCTGGAGAAAACTGAAAATTGGAAACCAAGAGTGCAAATTTGACTAATTTTCTAGTAGCTGTTATGTCTAGTAATGATCTTTTTAGAAATACCTAAAATATTTTATTATCTATGATCAGTTGACACCCATTTTATAGGGAACACTGATTTTCTTTTTAAATTTCAAATCCTCTGTATTTGGTTCATACTCATATTACCCAGCAGCTCTCTTTAAAAGCAGAACTTAATCTTCTCACATAAAATCATACAATCATTTAATCAGGAGAGAGATCAGTGGTTCTTTTGTTTGCCTTGGGGAGAGCTCATCATTTTAATGTTGAATCATTTAAACTGCTCTTCAGTAACGTGTCACTGTGTTCCTTGGCACAGACAGAGGGCGCACTGGTTCCTGTGATCTAGGGGGGTGCTACCAAGCCTGGGGCAGGAAGTCGCACACCCTGCTGAGCATGTGCAAGTAAACCCCTCTCTTTGATCCTGTTCCTTCTTGGGGTTCAGTGGTAGAGTGGTTGATGCCACCACTCTCCCCTTCACCAAATTTAAGTTCAGCCTCTCTTCTTCGCTCGTGGACTTGGCTCAGTGGCTCTGACTTATCCCTCCTTGCTACTCACACTATCATTGTCCTCACCAGGCCCATCAACCACTTAACAGCCCTCCTTGCTGAAGCTCATGTCTCTGATCGATTCTCCACGCCCCTTAGTGTGAGCTCTTCCTGACTCTCAACTGTCTGCCTTTATTGGTCTGTCTTGTACCTGTGCTTCGGGGAGGCACTATACATGTACCTTTTCAAATTTATTGCCAACAGTTAAAAATCAAGAGTTTTGCATGAAGTTCTAGATTTTTAACTTCTCAAGATATAGAAGACCTGGCCTCTCAGAGAAGACAGCCCCACCCAGGGTGCAGATCTGAGAGACGGTGATAAAAGTTCCAACTTTCTTTTTGAAAACCCCAGCTTGCCCTGAATATAGAATCAGGCATCCTACCATTCTCTGACCTGAATTAAACTGACCTACATGAAAGGCCTTACCTCACCCTCAGATACAACCTTTCAAGGGCAAAAGATGCTACTGCATGGAGGAGGCAGGAGAAGGGAGATTATGTGGATATTTTACGCTGGACAACAGAAGAAAAGCAGGAAGTGGTGAAGATAAAATATTCTTTTCTCTATCTAATCAATAATTTAAGGCATTCTTACTCTGTGAGGTGGAATAAACAGGAAATAAGATAATCATGGCCAGAAGAACTACTTTAGTGAACATCTCCTCATGGAGCCAGGAATTCATACCACTAAGCCCTTCTAATAATCAAGCTTCCAAGATGGTGCTAGTGGTAAAGAACCCGCCTGCCAATGGAGGAGACATAAGAGACACAGGTTTGATCCCTGGGTGGGGAAAATCCCCTGGAGGAGGAAATGGCCACCCACTCCAGTATTCTTGCCTGGAGAATCCCATGGACAGAGGAGCCTGGCAGACTACAGTCCATAGGATGGCAAAGGGTCATACACGACTGAAGTGACTTAGCATGCGTGCACCTATAGTCACCTTCCCCAAAGGCCTTTCTAAACCCGTGTGTCTAAAGTTACCCATAAGGCCACCCCATCACTCTCATATAATCACTATAATTACTGTGCTCATTTTATGTATTGTCTCCTTTCAAAGAATATAAGAGGAGACCATACCTGTCTTCTTAGGAAAGTGTCTGATCCACAATACTTATCAAAAAATGGAAGTGAGAAAGCAGAGTTAGATAATCAGGGCAGGGTGAGGGGTGATGAATGGTCTGTCTTCCTAAATACACACACAGTTGAATTTGTCCTATTGAAACTTCTTAAATGGAACACAGGGTGCTAGGCAGTGAGTCACAGTTCAAATACAGAACACAAGAGAAACTTAAATAGAAAGATGTCCTACTCACAGGTCATGGAGGAGGTACCTGGCACACCACATGGCGTGTTCAAGTCAGATTAGAAATAAATGTTCACCAGTCTGATACCATCTGATATCTGAATCTTCTCAAGAATGTTCCAGTGAATTGCTGGCCTATCCTGTGTCTAGAAACTTCAGGTATGAAGCGTCCCAGGAGAAGGCTCCTGGAGGTGACTACCGTCTCCTGTTACCCCTGGCATCCTTTGACAGAACTCTCTCTCTCCTCAACGGTCTGGCAACGGCATCCCCTGTTCTCCACCTGGTCCACATTTGACATGGTTTCCACTGTTTGTTTCATCTTGGCTGCACTTCTTTGAATAAAAACTTCATATTTTCCCTTCAGCTTCCTTGATTTTGCCAGCCTTGACTTCTAATGCCTACTGTACAAGCCATTAAGAGATTGTGAAAGGTCAGCATAAAACAGATCTTAAGGTGCGCTCTCCGAATACCAGCACTCCATGAAGCCAAGTTTGGAATGTGCAGGGGCCTCTCTGTAGATGCTCTGACCCCAATAAATTATTAGGTGGTTTACCAGAGTCCAAACAACATTAATCAAACTGATGGGGGGAAAATCCTCTATCTGCATATAGTACTTATCAACAGTTAGTCCAGTACAAGAAGTTTTGCTTTTGAAAATTCAAAGGGACAAAACCACGGGTTAATTTCTCTGCTGAGTCATAAAATTTAATGGTCACTGAGGGGACACTTCTTACAGAAGTTTTGCGCAAATCCCTGTTCTCCTCTTTTCATCCTTATTCCTAAATCAATTAAAAAGACTGGTAAAGAGCTCTGGGCAAATGGTCTCTCAGATGAAGGCAGAGGTTCCAGCAGTAGATAAACAATGGATAACGCTGTCACAAGAAGACAGAATATATAGTAGAGGCTCTAAGAGAAGGACTTTGGCCCTTGAGGGACACTTGTGTCCTTTGGGGCTTAAAACTATTCAGTTCAGTTCAGTTGCTCAGTCATGTCTGATTCTTTGCGACCCCATGAATCACAGCACACCAGGCCTCCCTATCCATCACCAACTCTCAGAGTTCACTCAAATTCATGTCCGTCGAGTCGGTGATGCCATCCATCCATCTCATCCTCTGTTGTCCCCTTCTCCTCCTGCCCCCAATCCCTCCCACCATCAGAGTCTTTTCCAATGAGTCAACTCTTTGCATGAGGTGGCCAAAGTATTGGAGTTTCAGCCTCAGCATCAGTCCTTCCAATGAACACCCAGGACTGATCTCCTTTAGGATGGACTGGTTGGATCTCCTTGCAGTCCAAGGGACTCTCAAGAGTCTTCTCCAACACCACAGTTCAAAAGCATCAATTCTTTGGCGCTCAGCTTTCTTCACAGTCCAACTCTCACATCCATACATGACCACAGGAAAAACCATAGCCTTGACTAGACTAGACTTTGTTGGCAAAGTAATATCTCTGCTTTTCAATATGCTATCTAGGTTGGTCATAACCTTCCTTCCAAGGAGTAAGCATCTTTTCATTTCATGGCTGCAGTCACCATCTGCAGTGATTTTGGAGCCCAGAAAAATAAAGTCTGACACCGTTTCCACTGTTTCCCCATCTATTTGCCATGAAGTGATGGGACCAGATGCCATGATCTTCGTTTTCTGAAGGTTGACCTTTAAGCCAACTTTTTCACTCTCCTCTTTCACTTTCATCAAGAGGCTTTTTAGTTCCTCTTTCTGCTATAAGGGTGGTGCCATCTGCATATCTGAGGTTATTGATATTTCTCCTGGCAATCTTCATTCCAGCTTGTGTTTCTTCCAGCCCAGCGTTTCTCATGATGTACTCTGCATAGAAGTTAAATAAGCAGGGTGACAATATACAGCCTTGACATACTCCTTTCCCAGTTTGGAACCAGTCTGTTGTTTCGTGTCCAGTTCTAGCTGTTGCTTCCTGACCTGCATACAGGTTTCTCAAGAGGCAGGTCAGGTGGTCTGGTATTCCCATCTCTTTCAGAATTTTCCACACTTTATTGTGATCCACACAGTCAAAGGCTTTTGCATAGTCAATAAAACAGAAATAGATGTTTTTCTGTTAGTAACAGTTAAAACTGTCCTTCCTATACCAAAATGTCTGTATCCTTGGGCTGTTTACAGTTATACCTTATATTTTCCAAAGCTGGAAAAGAGGACACATTTTACAGACACTTCTTTCCCTTTTTAGCATTATATAATGATTTAATGAGACTCACTGGATTACAAATGAGACAGAGTATGTTCTGTGTATCACCTTTTTCTGTTGATCGCATGAGAATTTTGCTCCCACTTTTATTTCCTTTGAGATAATATACTGTGTCCCACTGATCAGAATAGTTTATTTCAACTTTACTTTCTTTTTACTACTTTTCAATTTGCATTTTTAAATGACTTTTCGGGGGGGGGGGCATCTTCCTAATATCCCTGTAAATTAATCTAATCCAGTATGAAGAATACCCTCAGTTCACTCGTTAACTGGGATAAGTTTAAAAGAAACAATGCCTAATCTCAAAAAATTGTTGAGAATTTTACTGTTCAATATATTCTACTGCTCATGAGGATAACAAGAAATCAGATTTAAAAAATCATTACCAGATGAAAAATAGTCATCAAGCATCTGATCATTCTTAAGAAAAAAACAGAGAATTGACTTTTTTCTCATTTAAAAGCATTGACTTCAGGCTCATTTGTAATAAAATGATTTATTTATCATTGCTGAAAAGGGGAAATTGCTTTTTCTAAAAAAATAACAATCCTTTATTTTCTAAAAAAATAGATAATTGTAGTACTGCATAAGATACTAAGAATTTCCATTGCCACCTTAATTCTACCTCTTCATTCTCAAATCTGCTATTTCTCTGAAAGCCTGAAAATCAGTAAGTTTGAGTTGACTTTCCTGAGAGTTGTTTTTTCATCTTTTCCATGATCTCCTAAGGTTACTGTATACACACCTAAATGCCAATAACTGTCTTGAATCAACTGAATGAAAATAAATTAGATGGCTAAAATTCATTTTTATCTCATAAATGATACACCTTGTCAATTAAAACAAATACTCCTTTTCTGTGCCAAGAAAACATTTTCTGCTACATTCACAATCTGCTTCCACTGCCATCGGGTACAAGAAAAACCTGCAACAGATGGGAGTCAGTAAATGGCAATTGCAAGTAGAACTGACTATCTGAATAACAAACGGAAGGCATATTCTGTGAGTTATCTTGGCAGCAAACACCATTATGAAGACTTTTTAAGATGCTGTACTACTAATTCTGAGAATAAAATTGGGACTTGGGACACCGAATTTTTATATATATATATATATATATATATATATATACAAACACACACACACACACACCATTTATATATGCACACACACACATATATATATACACACATATATGTGTGTGTGTGTATATATATATATATTTAACACAAACCTCAACCCTTTATCTCCCAGGTCACACAGAGTTAAGGTTGTCAAGACCTTTCTATTCTTCTAAGAAATACCTGGAGTACCGAAATAGACAAAGTAAAGAGTACTAACGAGAAGCACGGAAGTGTTCATTCACAGCTGGGAGGAGAAGACAGTCACCCTGGAGTTAGGGGTCACAAAGTCCTCATTAACCTTTACCCTCACTCTTAATGAGGCACAGACAGAAATATTATTCCAGGGTAAATATGGTGACTACTTTCTCCCTCTAAGAACACAAGCTGCTGCAGAACATGGTGCCCGTGGAGAGAAGCTGGCGTCTGCACTTGATGCCTGAAAAGCCCCAGTGAGGTGAAGTCTCTGACCTCACCCAGCTCCATTCTCCACCCCCGACCCCATCTGCTTTGTGCGTTGCTGCTTTGAATTTTTTTTTCCAAGTGTCCCCAGCACTTGCACAAAAATACCAATGGCAAGAGAAATGCATGCCATCAAGAAAGGTCTTAAGTGTGTGCTGGGATGGTCGGGGAAGCAGCAAAAACACAGATGGACAACTTCTGTGGCCTTTGGTTTTCCCCATTCACGTGTTAATGTCATTAAGGCCTGAAACTTTTAGAAACAAAGCAAGCTAAGCTAAAGAAAGCAAACAAAGTTATGCCTGCATGGACTGGTAACAACCTGACTTCTTTTTTATCCTATCAATTAGACACAAACAGATCTGGGAGATGGGATGCCCCAGGAGAAAGCGGGCTTAGGGGAAAGAAGGGTGTCTGGACAGGTAAGGAAGAGTCTCTGGGCTTCTGAAGTGTCCCAGGCCACCCCACACCCTTCTGCTCCCTATCACCATCATCACGTGGTCTCCTGTAAGGCCCTGGAACAACGGAGCAGCCCAAAACATACTATCAAGTTCATTTGTCTCCTGGAGCTTTCAGTTTTCAGAAATAAGTCTACTAACCACAGTCATACAAGACATATACATTCAACTTGTTCGTGTTTCATTACTTTCATTAATCTCTGAAATACACTTAGTACATTCCTACGAAGCAATGGAATATAATTTGGGATGAAATTTTCTCCAAGTGAGATTTAAAATATCATCATGGCAGTGAAGGATTTGGAAATTAGGTTTTATACTGATTGCTCTTCAATCGTTCAATCAACAAAAAGGTAAACTAGGGAATAGGCTGAGTTTTCTTAACCCCAAATTGATGGAGAACATCAGAGAGATTTTTTTTTCCTTACAACATAATCTTTGAACAGAAAATCATAATCAGGCTATGTTTGTATTCACAGTAATCATCATCAACACTAAAAAAGATAACTCTTCAAGCTTCTCGGCGCACAGTCATCTATACTGAGTCACACATGAACTGAAAAGGGACCCTGACTGTCCCCATCAGTGTCTTTGTTTTTCTGAGCCCACTCTTTCACAGGTCTCATCTCATCCTTTCCAGGGCCCCGTTGCCCTCAATGACATTTCCTGGCTCCCCGAATTCTGTGTCCTTCACTGTGCCTGGCTTCACTGCTCAACACACGAAGCTAAACCACTCTGCATTCCATGCAGCTAAAGAAATGTACACTCTGTTCAACTGCAGTGTACACACGGTCCAAGTGAACAATTCAGGAACCTCCTTACATTCATAGAGTATGTAGCTGCCAGCCCACCTGGAAATTATCTACTGTGCTGCGTGGTGTGTAGATAGACAGACAGATAAGTAGATAGCTAGATAGATGATAAATGTATGTGTGTGCTCAGCTGCTCAACTGTGTCTGACTCTTTGCAACCCCAAGCCCGCCAGGCTCCTCTGTCCACGGAATTTTTCAGGCAGGAATACTGAGTTGCCATTTCCTCCTCCAGGGGATCTTCCTGACCCAGGAATCAAAGCCAAGTCTCTTGCGTCTCCTGCACTGGCAGGCGGGTTCTTTACCCACTGCACCACATGGGAGGCCCCCAGATGATAAACGGACAGGTATTTAGCACCCTGCTTCACAAACAGTACACGCACAACGCTCACATACTTTGTGAGCACACTTAACTCTAGGCTCTAGCAAAATTTTTATTCAGTGGAAATACGGACACATATAATGAAGATTACATATATCAATTACATACGGAGCTGAACATTTCCATAAATCAACTCACAGTTTCTAAGTAGATCAGACGTCAGCGTTTATGGTCAGACAAATGTCCCTCTCCTCTTCCCCCTACCCTTCCCTCTCCTGCCCTTCCTTTTCTGAGTCTGCTGTTCAAGACCTGGCCCACCGTGCCCCAACTGCGATCTGCTCAGCACTGTTTAATCAGAAAATCCCTTATGTATAAAAACTAATAAAGACAATGTGTTGCTTCCCCATATAAAATGCTATTATTTTATCATGGCCTTTCTTAAATCAAAAAAGGTCACATGCAAAGCAGTGCCCTCACTGGGTGAGATCTTAGACAGCATCACCACCTGCATTCCTCCCCTCTGCAGCAACACCACGCTTAGGAGCTCCTCTGCTCTGCGACTGGCCATTATTTCCACTGCATCTCTGCCTACAGGCTTCTCTTTCACTGGAATTTTCTGAAACTTGCTTCTTCACTGACAGAACTCTCCTTCTTCCATCACCACAATATTTCCTAAAGATAGTACCTACCTATTGCTATGTTGCTGTTCAGTCGCTCAGTCGTGTCCAACTCTTTGCAACACCATGAACTGTAGTACACCAGCCTTCCCTGTCCTACATCATCTCCCAGAGCTTGCTCAAACTCATATCCATTGAGTCGGTGATGCCATCCAACCATCTCATCCTCTGTCATCCCCTTCTCTTGCCCTCAATCTTTCCCAGCATCAGGGTCTTTTCCAATGAGTCAGTTCTTTGCATCAGGTGGCCAAAGTACTGGAGTTTTTTAGCTTCAGCATCAGTCCTTCCAATGAATATTCAGGACTGATCTCCTTTAGGATGGACTGGTTGGATCTCCTTGCAGTCCAGGGGATTCTTAAGAGTCTTCTCCAACACCACAGTTCAAAAGCATCAATTCATCGGTGCTCAGCTTTCTTTATGGTCCTACTCTCACATCCATACATGACCACTGGAAAAACCAGTAGCTTTTACTCTCACATATGGGATGTCAAACTTGTTTTTGCATATTGCCTGCTATATTTAGACTCTTGGTTCATAGGTGGCCCCCACTTTGTTGTTGTTCTTTAGTTGCCAAGCCGTGTCTGACTCTTTGTGATCCTGTGGACCGTAGCATGCCAGCCTCCTTGTCTCTCACCATCTCCCAGAGTTTGCCCAAGTTCAAGTCCATTGCATCAGTGATGCCATCCAACCATCTCATCCTCTGCCGCCCTCTTCTCCTTTTGCCTTCAACCTCTGGCCACCGGCAGTGAATAGGTGACTCATTGGAAAAGACCCTGACGCTGGGAAAGATTGAAGGCCACCCACTTTATCTATAAGTTCCACATGGAAAGAACTTGCACTAAAAGACCAACACAGTGAGCTCTACTACAAAAATCCATAGGTATTTGATCATATATTTATATTTATACTCACTATATATTCAACAAACTGGCATAACAGAAATACAAGCTGACATATTCCAGAGCCCTGCATACTCTGGTCTTTGTGTATTATCATTTTCCAAGAAACAGTAAAACTCTCAGTGGATAATGTAAAGCTTTAGTATATTAAGAGCAGGACATAGAGTACCACACATTACTTGTGTCTAGTCACCTAGAAAAACAAATACATTTCTAGACTGGACTGGAAAATTGGTTATATATTTTTTTTAAAGGTAACAAAAAAAATAAGCAAAATGAGCAATTTTCCTTAAGAAAGGAGAGACAAGGTTCCCCAGAGGTTGCTAACTGCAGGATTCACTGCTATTATCAATGGCAGGATGCTGCACCACCCTGGGCAATGAAGATACGAAAAGGAAATACTGCAACCCCAAGACCCAGTGGCTGTGCTGCTGTGGATGCTGGAGTTCCTTCTCCAGCCATCACTTCTGGAAGCTGGGAGCCCAGCCCCTTCTGACACTACGGGACCCGGTCTTGTTGGAGCTACTAGGGCATCTACTGTTACAGGTGCTGTGGGAGGCCAGCCGTGCCTTTGTCACTTGCCAAAAGCACTGCCAGGAGCAAAGCAGTAGCTAGAAATATTGGTTTTCCCTTCTTCCCGCCTTCCAATCTCTAGCGAGTGCCTCCCGCTGTCAACCACTTCCTAGAAATCTTCCCAAAGGAGTCTGAAGAGGTAGTTTGCAGATATCTTGCCAGCTGTGATGCTGAGAGGAGCATAGGAGGGAAGGGCTGGGGCACAGCGTGAACAGACAAATGACCAGGGCTTCGCAGAGAAAGTTCTGTAAGTAGAAAGCTCCGAAGAAGCCAGGCTGGACACGCATCCTTCTCGCCAAAGATTTCTGCTCATATGACCTGCTAGAGGCTTTCCTAATTTCTGGGGTTTCTCTTTCTCTCCATCATCATTCTCTACCCCTGAACGTTCACATGTCACCTGAATTTCCACTCATGTTCACGGATGTGTCAACCACTCAAAGGCAGCTAAAGGGCTCAGTGGTTCTTTAGCCACATTTTCCTGTACTCCACTGTCTAAGGAGTGTGTGAATCACCATAGGAACTACAGCTGTGTTTTGTTTTGCTTACTTTATCTGGTTAGTTTCATCACCAAAAAATATTTCACTACAGACTGAATGTTTGTATCCCCTAATATGTTAAAATACCTAATGTGATGGTATTAGGAAGTGAAGGGCCTTGGGGAGGTGATCAGGTCATTCACTCTCTTGAATGAGATTGATGTTCAATCACTAAGTTGTGTTCAACTCTTTGCAACTCCAGGGACTGCAGCATTCCAGGCTTCCCTGTCCTTCACCATCTCCCAGAGTTTTATCAAACTCACGTCCATTGAGTCAGTGATGTTATCTAACCATCCTGACTTCTGTCACCCCCTTCACCTCTTGCCTTCAGTCTTTCCCAGCATCAGGGTCTTTTCCAATGAGTCAGCTCTTCACATAAGGTGGTCAAAGTATAGGAGCTTCAGCATCAGTCCTTCAGTGAATATTCAGCATTGATTTCCTTTAGGATTGACTGGTTTGATCTCTTTGAGATTAGTGCCCTTATAAAAGGGACCCCAGAGAGCTCCCTTCCACTATGTGACGACACAGCGAGATGAGGCATCTAAGGATACGAGAGTGAGCTCTCTGCAGATACCAAATCTGCTGGCACCTGGTCTTGGACTTCCCAGCCTCCAGAGCTGTAAGAAATAAATTCCTGTTGTTTATAAGCGACCCTGGCTATGGTATTTTGTTAGAGTAGCCCACAATGACTAAGGCTTCTTACTGCAGTAGGAAAACTGGAATTTGGGAATCAGAGACTAAGTCTAGTACTAGATCTACTCATCATTACTACTGTAAACCTGGAAAAATCTTCACTTATTTCATAAAGTTTCTTCACGTGTAAAATCATGGAGTTGGTTATGACAACTAAATCCCTCTCCTACTTAACTTTACGAGGGTTTTGTAAAATTCAGTTATGCTTTAAATATCTGATTTTTGTCTCATTGATTCTGAAAACTTTTTTTTTCTGCTTTTTATTTTTTTTCCTTTTTTTTTAAATTTTATTTTATTCTTATACTTTAAATATTGTATTGGTTTTGCCAAATATCCAAATGAATCCACCACATGTTTATAATATCTCCAAAGAAGGAAGATAGAACCCTCCTGCACTGTTGGTGAGAATGAAAACTGATAGAGCCACTATGGAGAGCAGTACAGAGGTTCCTTAAAAAACTAAAAATAGAACTCATATATGATCTAACAATCCCACTACTGGGCATAAAGCCTGAGAAAACCATAACTCAAAAAGATATGTATATATACTCCAATGTTCATTGCAGCACTATTTACAACAGCCAAGACACGGAAGCAACTTCAGTGTCTATCAATAAATGAATGGATAAAGAAGATGCAGTACATATACACAATGGAATATAACTCAGCCACAAAAAGAAAGGAAAGGGGGTCATTTGTAGTGATGTGGACGAACCTAGAGTCTGTCATACAGAGTGAATTAAGTCAGAAAGAGAAAAACAAATATATATTAACACACATATATGGAATCTAGAAAAATGGTACTGGGTGAACATATTTGCAGGGCAGGAATAGACACAGACATAGAAAACAGACTTGTGGACACAGGGTGGAAGGGGAGCGCGGGACAAACTGAAAGAGAAGCACTGACATACACACCACCATACATTAGAACTGGACATGGAGCAGCAGACTGGCTCCAAATAGAGAAAGGAGTGCGTCAAGGCTGTATATGTCACCCTGCTTGTTTAACTTATATGCAGAGTACATCATGAGAAACACTGGACTGGAGGAAGCACAAGCTGGAACCAAGATTGCTGGGAGAAATATCAATAACCTCAGATATGCAGATGACACCACCCTTACGGCAGAAAGTGAAGACGAACTAAAGAGCCTCTTGATGAAAGTAAAAGAGCAGAGTGAAAAAGTTGGCTTAAAGCTCAACACTCAGAAAACGAAGATCATGGCATCTGGCCCTATCACTTCACGGCAAATAGATGGGGAAACAGCGGCTGACTGTATTTTTCTTGGCTCCAAAATCACTGCAGATGGTGACTGGAGCCATGAAATTAAAAGACGCTTACTCCTTGGAAGGAAAGTTATGACCAACCTAGACAGCATATTCAAAAGCAGAGACATTTGCCAACAAAGGTCCATCTAGTCAAGGCTATGGTTTTTCCAGTGGTCATGTATGGATGTGAGAGTTGGATTGTAAAGAAAGCTGAGCGCCCAAGAATTGATGCTTTTGAACTGTGGTGTTGGAGAAGACTCTTAAGAGTCCCTTGGACTGCAAGGAGATCCAACCAGTCCAACCTAAAGGAAATCAGTCCTGGGTGTTCATTGGCAGGACTGATTTTGAAGCTGACCTCCAATACTTTGGCCACCTGATGCAGAGAGCTGACTCATTTGAAAAGACCCTGATGCTGGGAAAGATTGAGGGCAGGAGGAGAAGGGGACGACAGAGGATGAATGGTTGGATGGCATCACTGACTCGATGAACATGGGTTTGAGTGAACTCCGAAAGTTGGTGATGGACAGGGGGCCTGGCGTGCTGTGGTTCATGGGGTCGCAAAAAGTCGGACACGACTGAGCGACTGAACTGAATGTAAAATAAATAGCTAGTAGGAAGTTTCTATAGCACAGATAGCTCAGCTTGGTGCTCTGTGATGACCTAGAGGGGAGGGATGGAGGTGGAGGGGAGGCTTAAGAGGGAGGGGATATGTGTATACATACAGCTGATTCACTTTTTTATACAGCAGAATCTAGCATGATAAAGCAAGTATATTCCAGTACAAAAATGAATCCCACACCAGGAAGGAAAACATACCTATTACAAGATCCAATACACACAGGGAGTCCAGATAATAGTATAAAGTGTTCTTCACCAATTCTCCTTGAGTTACCTGTCATCCTATAGGGGTGACGGGATTGGCTCCCATGATCTTCTCCCTTGTGTCACGGGTCCTCCGTCTCTTTGCCTCTTTTCTCTTACCATAGTGCTTCACTTTTTTTCTCTGATACATCATCTAAGAAAGCCTGTCATTCATTTCATCTGGGAATTCCTCTGCTAGGCCTAGAAGAATTTGCTTTCAGACCTCACACCATGAGAACAAGGGGACAATATGGTGACCATCTGCCTTCCTTTTAAAACTTACACGAATGCATCCTACCAAGCAAAGGAACTTCCTCTTGCTGATACTGGCCATAACTTACAGCACAATCTCAGGGCGTTACCATTTCTCTAGTTCTTTCCTCATGTTTTCAAACCTCTTAGATATCTATGACTGAGAATACAACAAGATAAGTCATGGTAGAAGGGGTGGGATGAAAAAATTCCGATCCTCCTCTCCATAAAATATACCATACAGTTAACAACATTATAAATGGTAAAAGTAAGAAGAATAGACTTTTAAATAAAAGAAGGCCATAGCACAAGGAAGGAGAGAAAAAAAAAAAAAAACTACATTTAGTTTATTTAACATCTTGGCCATTGGCCATATATTTCTGTATACATGTTTAACTGCATTCTTTTTCCTCCTGATATCAGTAAATACTTCAATAAAAGGTATCAGTCAAGGGTGCTGAGGAAAGGAAATGCAGAAAAGAGTATTATACTGGTAACACTTAAACCAGGAGTGTATATTAAAATAAAAATTTAAAGCTGACTTCCCTATTTGATTCAAACAAAAACAGCTTAGTTGCTAGACAGTCCAACACATTTTCAGATTCTGACCAGGTTTTGTAACATCTGCTTGTATTGTTTAGAATAAGTATTTTGGATGCCACAAAAGTCAACACTTCAGAAAAAAAAATTATTTATATTAAATAATATAATCAAACAAATGTTCTTTTTTTTTTAAGTATCCAAAGGCCTTGGGGATTTCTGGCAAAAATAGAAAGAAGGAAAACTAAAATAAACAACAGCAATATGCTCATTTCACATATTTTGAGGTTCACCTGTTTAAATGTTTTCAAAGTTATTAAATGTGCCTGTTAATTTTGTCTATGATAAATTATACGAAAACATAAGTATAGATTAGGTATCTAAAGCCAATGTAAATGGGCTTTCAGACAGAAAATTAGGAAGTCCTAAAAGATATCTAGGATTCAATAGCTAGTCCTTGTTTGGGAGTTTGGAAGAAGTAGGCATATCTATAGAATCTAGGTACTTGATTGTACCCTGAGCTTCATTTTCATCATCTGTAAAAACAAAACTTCATTGGTTCCCTCTTGTGAAGAAGCGCTGAGTTCAGGTGAAATAAGGACAACCACATAGTCATCCCTCAATTAATAGCAGGTATTATCTTTATTCAGTTCAGTTCAGTTCAGTTGCTCAGTCGTGTCTGACTCTTTTCGACCCCATGAATCGCAGCACGCCAGGCCTCCCTGTCCGTCACCAACTCCCGGAGTTCATTCAGACTCACGTCCATCGAGTCAGTGATGCCATCCAGCCATCTCATCCTCTGTCATCCCCTTCTCCTTCTGCCCCCAATCCCTCCCAGCATCAGAGTCTTTTCCAATAAGTCAGCTCTTCGCATGAGGTGGCCAAAGTACTGGAGTTTCAGCTTTAGCATCATTCCGTCCAAAGAAATCCCAATATATAAAAATAAGTGCAGTTCCACAGCCTTGTATTGTCCACACATACTTCTTTTGATAAGTTTGACCTTGTGAAATCTCAACAGGCTGCCATTTCTCTCACTAGTATGTTCAGAGGAGCACTAGACATCTGCTGTCCATCAGTCAGGAGCTCTTAGTTCTGGCTCAAGAACCATAGGCTGCATCATCTTAAAAGGCACATACCCTTAGTCCAGGTCTCATAATTAGGAGAGGTCCGGTCAGTGGACCTCTGGAAGCTGTGCCATCTTGGAAGCTGTATCCTACACACTGTTATTTTTCTTTATTTCTATACAATAATATTTGCCTTCTACCTTTCAGAATATTCCACAGTCAGGAACCACAAGAGTTCTGTGAGGTATAAGTAAGATTTCTGAGTGTTATAACTACATCTTCAGCATTAGCCAACATCACCTTGTGCACCTGAACCTAACACAATATAATAAATCAACTTTGTTTAAAATAATACCCATCGTCATGATACTCACAGTTTTACTTATCATAACCTACATGCTGGCAAAGATTGAGGGCAGGAGAAGGGGGTGGCAGAGAATGAGATGGTTGGATGGCATCACTGACTCAATGAACATGAGTTTGAGCAAATTTCAAGGGATAGTGAAGGACAAGGAAGCCTGGTGTGCTGCAGTCCATGGGGTCGCAAAGTTGGACACATCTTAGTGACTGAACGAGAACAACAACAACTTACATGTGACTTGCAAGACTTACTTACAAGAACTTACATGTGACTTACTTATATGTAACAAGAACTTACATGTGACTCTACGCGGAGGGCACCTTCTGACCCTATCCTGCGAGCTTCCTGAACATTACTCATCACTTCACTTTATCCCTCCCCCAAAAGAGACCTACTGCCATGAGCATTAGTGAGAAATGGACATTTTACTGAATATCTCCTGGAGAAACATGAACAGGTGAGAGCTCTGTCACAAACAGCAATTCACGTCTCTTCAAAACTGAAACGATTCATTAGATACTATGTTATTCTGGATCCTCTGAGAAGCAGACACTGGCGCTGGAGTACATAGATACAGATTTTGTTAAGAAAAATTCCCTGAGAGAAAATGGTAAAGGAGCTGGAGGAGGTTGGGAGGAAGGGTCTCCCTGCTATCAAGTCTAAGGAAGATTCCACATGACCACCAGGGTGTCCCTGAGCTGATATCGGTCTCAAGCAGCCATGTCTCCCAAGAACGGGCTGCCTTAATAACTCTGCAGCCCTCGATCACTGGTGGGGAGTAGCCCACAGGAAGTGTGGCCACGGCTCAGATCCAAGGCAAATTTCAGAGCTCAGCAGCCAGGCTCTAGGTCAATAACAGTTTTCGCTGTAGCTGGGTGTCTGTGAGGGGTAGTCTCCTGGCCCCTGCAGACATCTCTTCCCAATCTTTCTACTCTGGTCTCTACCGCAGAGTCCCACCCACAAATGGTCCCATTGCCCCACGAACCTCCGCCTTATCCAGCCTCTCAAACTTCCCTCCCCTGAGAATTCTCCACCCCAGAGACGTCCCACATCTCCTGCCTTCTCACGTCTCCTCTACAGGTTCAGCCACATTTGCAGTCTGTCTCTTCTACAACCTTACCCAAGTCTGCATCATCCATTGTTATTTTCAGGTACATTAAAAGCTATGGCGTTTTTGCGCTCAAGAAAGTAAATACCTGCTAGTGCCCAGGATTCGCCATCCACAGAGAGCAGTGGGTAGGAGGGGGACACAGAAAACAAGGCGTTTCCCGCCACGGTAGAGCAGCGCTGTGCTGTCCCCGCCCCATCTGCCCCACATACGACGCAGAGCTGCGTCTTCTGGCTTCTGTGTCTACCAGTAGACCAAAACTGCTCTCATGAAGTCATCAATGTTCTTTTAATTGCCAAATCTATCATATATCTCACAGACATTATTCTAGACTTTGACATGCATTTGACACTACTGATCATTCGTTTCTTAAAACTGGACCAGTGTGATTCAAACTGCACATTCTCCTTGAATCTTTATGGGCATTTTTACTCAGGTATTAGGATCCTCCCCATTCCTTAAATGCTGGTGTTCCCCAGGCCCTGTGCTCTTCTCACTATACATACTTTCTTTAGGAACGTTCATCTCTCTGGTATAATCATTTTCACTTATTTGTGTCATGTAATATTTATTAAACTCCTGGGATGGCACCACGGTCCTGAGAATAAAACTACAGGGGAAAAAAATCTTTGACTTTAAGGGATAGATTGTCCAATAGGGAACATACAAAAGTAAACAGGCAATTATAGGACAATGAGACACCACAGGGATAGGAGCATGTCCGTGGTTTAGGGCACCCATAGGAGGGCAGCTAACTGAGACTTGGGAAATTAGCAAAGAAGAGTCACCGACCTGTGATAACAAATCGGAGGGGCAGTGGAGCATCCCAAGGCAAGGAGTCCCACATCTGAGGAGCAACAATTAGCTCAATGTGTCTACAGTACTGAATGAAGGGAAAGCGGAGTGGCTGGGGCAGGAAGTTGCTGAATGATAAAACTACTGAGATGAAGGACTTTTTGTGCTATGTTGTGGTCTTTGGGCCTCATGCTGAGAGCCATGAAGATCCACTGATAGGCTTTAAATAAGAGCATGACTGAATTTCTTTAATGGTTTTAGAAACTCATTCTACACAAAGGGTGGATTAGAAATAAGACATCCCATATGGCAGAGACCAACACAACACTGTAAAGCAATTTTCCTTCAATTAAAAAAAATAAACTTAAAAAAAGAAATAGGAGATCCCGTATTCAACAAAATATTATTTAAGCCTTCTATGAATCAAGCACTTTAAAATGGTAAGTGATAAAACAAGTCATGCTTAGAGTAATGCATAGAGTGCATTCCCATTAAATGAAAGCAAAACAAAAAAGAACACCAGATGTACATGTATGTACATATTTGTTCATATATATGTAGTTTACATATACAGTTTTATTATTTACCAAACTACTATAGCTCAGTTACCAAACCCTTCACTCTCCTTCACTCTCCCATTTTCCTCTCCCTTCACGTCCAATTATCCTGTCTGGTCTAACTCCAAAGAACACCTTGTATAGACTCACTTTTTCCATCTCCACTGTCTCCATCCCATTCCACGCTGCAGTCATCTCTTGTCGAGCTTCTGGCAATAGCTTCGTAAATCGGTCCCAAGTTTCCACTCTTCCCCACCATGATCTATTCTCCACATGCCAAACAGAATAAACTTAGTGTAATGTGAGTCAGATTACACAGTCAGATTGTGCACTTAAAATCTTCCAGTGACTTTTCATTGATTTAAAAACGAAACAAAACTCTGCTCCAGGTACTAAAAGTCCCCCTGTAATCTGACTCTGCATACTTAATCTCCTCTCATGATACTCTATTCCATCCCCCTGGTTACATTCAACCAAGCTAAATTTCTACAGTTTCTAGAAAAGACTGTGCTTCTCTCATACATTTCTTTCTGTAAAGTCAAAGTGTTAGTTGCTCAGTTGTGTCCGACTCTGTGACCCCACGGACTGTAGCCCACCAGGCTCCTCTGTCCCTGGAATTCTCCAGGCAAGAATACTGGAGCAGGTTGCCATGCCCTTCTCCAGGGGAACTTCCTGATCCAGGGATCGAACCTGGGTCTCCTACAATGCAGGGAGATTTTTTTACCATCTGAGCCACCAGGGACATACTTGAAGTATAACAAACTACTTAGCATTGTTATATGCTAACAATTTTTAAAACTGATCAATGATTTTATTACTGATACCTTTTGGAGACTCTTCATATATTCTACTCCTTTTTCTAACCTCATAAATTAACTTCATAACAGAAAGTCTCTGTGGAAGGAGTTAGGCAGGGGCACAGGCACAGGGAGGAAAGTGAGAACTGAGGCCACTAGATCCCCTGGGACCACAGAGCATCCTGGATCAGATCCCTGTGGTCCAGAGTTTCCAATCTGAGACGCGCATGAAGCCAAACCCTGGAATACTGAAAACCAATCCGCCTAATGGATGACTCCACCTGAGTGAGGATGGAGGGAAAATAAATGCATTTCCCCTGTTCATCTGAAGTCCACTGAGCTGCCTTTGGTTTGGAAGCTGATATGCAGTGTCGGTATGGACCTCAACACACAAGCTGAGAATCTGAACAGAAAGAAGAGCTGGGTCTGCAGCACTCTCAGGTACCTGGAAGAAGTGAATACAAATCCCACTCAAGTACGATTTAAACGGACAGCCAGGTTATCACCAGAACACAAGGGAGATGTCCTCCAGGTGTGCAGGGAAAATCATGGCCCATCTAGAACTGTTTACACAGATACAATATAGTTTAAGAAAGAGAGCACAGTGAAGACAGATGAAGAGAAACTGAGAGTTTACTTTTAAATGACCCACAATAAAATAACTGCTGCTTCAAAAAGAAGGAAAATGGTCCCATAAAGGAGGTCTGAAATACTTCAAGGAAGGGAAAGTAAGGAGCATAAGGCTACGTCTAAGGATACTCTGACTGTGTAAAATATGAAATGGGGTTTAATTTGTAGGTTCTAAAAGCTTGAAATTTTAAAAATAGGACAACTGCAAATGTACTGAGAGGGGTGGTAGGAAATAAAGTATTCACAGGCCTTTGGATTTGGAAGGGAGAGAGTATTTATTAACCTCAAGACTATATGTATAAATAAATGTTCAAACTGTACAAGTAAACATTAATATAACATAGCTTCCTAATTATACAAGGAAAGAAAATTAAAAACTTTAATCAGTTCATAAGGATTCAGAAGGGAGGAATGTAAGGAGAGAAGAAATATAGAAGAAGAAAGATATATAGAAGGTTCGATAATACTAATAACCAAGACTTACACAGTGTTTTTAATTTGCCAATGTTTGAAACATGGTTAAATATATCAAGTAATTTAATAATCACAACAAACTTTTGAGGCGCCTACTGTTATTATCCCATTTTACAGGCAGAAACTTTAAGCAGACAGAAGTCAAATAACTGTCCAAGAGAGGAGGCAAGATTCAAACCCAGGCTAAGTCAGTGCTTTTAAATACCACCAAAACATTGACTTTAGAAATAAGTATCATTATATCAAACTTTTAAGTAAATATACTGACTGACATTTTCAGTAGTCTTGCAGAGACTCTCTTACCTAACTGAAAAAAAAAATCCATCTATTTGGAAGAATAACAGGATTCATGTGTTTTACAACTATCAATAGTTTGTCCCTTTTTTTGCTGAATATTCACTTGTATGCATATATAACAATTTGTTTTTCCATGTATACATTTGTGTCTATATTTTTGTGGACATATGTTTTAATTTCTTTGGGGTAAATACCTAAGAGTAAGAAACTGGCAAACAGTTCTCCAAATTAGCTGTACGATTTTTCAAATCCATCCTCAAGAATTTTCGCTGTTCCACGTCCTTGCCATATCCTGCCATTTAAAGATTTTTTTTATTTTATTCATTTTATGGTGTATACTGACATCTCTGCTAAGTCGCTTCAGTCGTGTCCAACTCTGTGCGACCCCATGGACAGCAGCCCACCAGGCTCCTCTGTCCACGGGATTCTCCAGGCAAGAATACTGGAGTGGGTTGCCATTTCCTTCTCCAATACTGGCATCTAATTGTGATTTTAATATGCATTTCTCTGAAAATTAATAATGTAAAGCAGCTCTTCATTGGCTTGTGACTCATATATCTAATACTGTGTTAGATACTTGCAGAACTGGAAAATCAATATTTTTGAAATGTAAATTCTTCTCAAATTGATTGACAGATTCAATGCAATGGCAATCAAAACACCAGCAGGATTTTTGTGGAAACTGGCAAATTGATTCTAATACTTAAATGGAAATTAAAAATGGAATATCTAAAATCATATTTTTAATAACATAAAAAGTAATTAGGATTTCCATCTTAATTTTATTTATGAAAACTTCATTTACTGTATCTAAAATGGAACAATATTCTTTGATTAAAGCTAATTAAAATGTTTTATATAAACTCTATAGAGCTATGTTAGATGAAACACTAACTCGCATAGAAGTTAAAGCAGCTGATAACTGAAAACTGCATAACTTGTATTTGCTGAAGTCAAATCACAACAAGAAATTATACTTTTGTGCAAATTAAAAATTATTTTGATTAACAAGTTTGTATTCTTTTATGGCCACTTTGGACTTTAGAGTCTGCTTAATAATATCTTCAACAATGCAATTTTATTATCAAAAACTTATAGACAGCTACGTGAAGCCAAAGAAGAGCTTTCTGTTTTACAGAGGAGCCCAAATTAGGCTTACACGGGGTCCAAATTAACTTGTCACACTGCTGCTGGGACCTGTGTACAATTGAGAAGGACGGGCAAAGAGATTAGAGGCAATGAACGCTTTTCCTTTGCTCAATATCATTGATCAAATAATCTGTCTGTGACCATATAACAGGCCTGAGAAAATAGTGTAGTTTTATTAGTGGTAACTTTCCAAAATCAATAACTCTTCTAATGAATATAAAAGCCTGGGTGCCTTGCGGTCCACATGCATGCAATTGGACTGCTTGTTGTAATCAAGCACTAGCATTAGCGTTCTGATGTGATAAAATAAGTGTTTAGTAATTTAGTCCTCAACTGCTTCTGGCATTTCAACTCTTGGTTGGCATATAAAGTAGAAATTTCTCTGTAGTAAAAAGTAATTTATTGACTTTTTTTTATCACCTGCATTGAACAGGCTATTGGTCTTGCAAGTTTTTCCATGCAAATGTTACTGGACAGAGAGGTAGGCTCACACCAACATTGGAAAATTGCAATTCAATCCAGATCAATAGGTGTTTTATTCAATTGGCTGCTGGAATGGAAATAATCATCCCATTTTTTAAAAAGCACATCTAATTTCAATTTTCATAGTATACATTTATGCTGTATAATCAAGCATAACTGCTGGTCTTGTTTCTGAGTGGACAAATGTATTTCAGAGATGTGTACTAAGCAGGTAACTATTTTGGAAGTGGCAGGGGAAGAGCGTGCCAAGACTTAACAATGAAAGTCTGATAAATGTCTACCTGGGGACTTCCCTGGCAGTCCAGTGGTTAAGACTCTGGAATCCCAATGCAGGAGGCACAGGTTTGATCCCTGGTCAGGAGACTAAGATCCCACATGCTACATGGTGTGGTCAATAAATAAATGTCTATCTAGAACTTGTAAATGATCCTAGGATTTCAAAACAAATTATAATTGCTCACTGTCTACATCAATAACAAAAAATGTATGCATAATGATGTATTATTTATTTACTAGCAACTAGGTTATCTTTATGAAATATTTCCAACTGAGAAAAATATAAAAGACTATGAATAAAATTAACTAGTTATTGGCTAAAATATCCTCTGATGAGCTATCAGCATTGCAGTGGTTAAACAGACTGTGTCAGCTACCTTTTGCTATGTAACAAACCATCCTGATTGTACTGATTTAATACAACAGCCATGTATTCAGCTCATTCATTCTTCTGTGAGTAGACAATTTGGGCTAGGCTCTGCTAGGCAGTTCAGTTCTCAGACTTGTCTAAGCATCTTGGTCAGCCTGTGGGTCAGCTGAAACAGCCTGGCCTCTTAGATACCTGGTGGATGATCAGTCATTATTGGGGTTTCTTTTGTCCTCCAGAAGGCTGATTAGGGCTAATCTGCTTAGTGACCTAGGACTCTAAGAGTATCAAGAAATTTTAACGCACAAGTATTTTTCAAGCCTCTGCATGCATATTTGCTAATGTCTCACTTGTCAAAGTAATGGTTATCCAATCCTCAAGTCTGTATGAGGGGGCACTACAGAAGTGCATGAAGATGTGGATGGGAACAAACCGAGCTGTGGCTGCCATCAATCCACCATGTGCCTTGATGGAAGCACTGGCCTAGATTCCCAGGCTCTCAGCACTCAGCTTGCTTATCAATAGTTAGATGTATCACCTTCTCAATTCTACAGAGCTGAGCTCTATTTCTGAAGATTTAAATATCATTTCACCTAATCTTTGAAAGGGCTTCCCTGATAGCTCAGTTGGTAAAGAATCTGCCTGCAATGCAGGAGATCCCAGTTTGATTCCTAGGTCAGAAGATCCACTGGAGAAGGGATAGGCTATCCAGTCTAGTATTCCTGGACTTCCCTTGTGGCTCAGCTGGTAAAGAATCCTCCTGCAATGTGGGAGACCTGGTACAGTTTTCCCAGTGGTCATGTATGGATGTGAGAGCTGGATTATAAAGAAAGCTGAGTGCTGAAGAATTGATGCTTTTGAACTGTGGTGTTGGAGAAGACTCTTGAGAGTCCCTTGGACTGCAAGGAGATCCAATCAGTCCACCCTAAGGAGATCAGTCCTTAATGTTCACTAGAAGGACTGATGTGGAAGCTGAACTCTGATACTTTGGCCACCTGATGCGAAGAGCTGACTCATTGGAAAAGACCCTGATGCTGGGAAAGATTGAAGGTGGGAGGAGAAGGGGACGACAGAGGATGAGATGGTTGGATGGCATCACCGACTTGATGGACATAAGTCTGAGTAAACTCCAGGAGTTGATGATGGACAGGGGTGCCTGGAGTGCTGCAGTCCATGGGGTTGCAAAGAGTTGGACACGACTGAGTAACTGAACTGACTGAATCTTTGAAAACAAAATAAAGTGGGAGCCTTGATGATAACAAGCTATTTCAGTGACTATGTTATAAAAGTTTCAAAATATTCCCAAGATATCAATTTTAGATTTTCAGTGTATTTCTTTACAAATATTTATTCTAATTCCAGACTTATGTTCTTGTCCAAGATTTCCCAAAATGTCACTGAATACGTCTGCACCCCACTCCAGTACTCTTGCCTGGAAAATCCCATGGATGAAGGAGCCTGGTAGGCTTCAGTCCATGGGGTCGCTAGGAGTCGGACACGACTGAGCGACTTCACTTTCACTTTTCACTTTCATGCATTGGAGAAGGAAATGGCAACCCACTCCAGTGTTCTTCCCTGGAGAATCCCAGGGACTGGGGAGCCTGGTGGGCTGCCGTCTATGGGGTCGCACAGAGTCGGACATGACGGAAGTGACTTAGCACGTTTGCCACACTCGAAAACATTCTTAGTGGCCGTTCTATTTGAAATGGCAATCCCAAATTCCATCATTCCCATCCTGGGTACCTTTTACTATATTCAATTAACAGTCAATTCCCTATAAAACTCTGTTCATTTTATATTGTGTCTATCATCTGGTTTCCCCACCTTAAAAAGTAAGTTATTTGTGTATCCAAAAGTCTGAAATAAGCCATCCCATGATAGGGGCTTAATATTAATAAATGTTTTCAAAATGAATTATGTTGTTGAACTCTGCCAGAACACCACACACAAAGCTAGTGGACTCAACTTTCACACTGAAATTTAACTTGGGTTGAATAGAGTCAGGCTTGATGACTTAGGATCCCATGCAGACAGCTGCCATCCACTCTGGGAGTCTTGCTTACTATCCTGTTCCAAAGAAATATATAAATAGATACCTGAAAAAGCTCCAAGGAAGAAAAATTCAGGGTACTTGTGTATGTGTGTGTGAATATAAATGTGTGTATATATACACAAACAGATGTGTATATATATTTACACATTTGTTTATGTATATATATTACATATTGTTTATATATGCAGAAAACACATTTGTAGAGGAAATGCCTCATTATTTTATAATTCACTTGATCCTCTCAATTATACCCCATCAATGAAACAGCATAAAAATGTAATTCAATGTCTACTTGGGTTGAAACTGAGATTAGATCCAATAATTGAAAGTCTTTGTGTTAATATTTTGAGATAAGTGCTTAGAACTGAGCCACAGAGCAGAATGATTAAATGCACTAGATCCAAATGGCCTTGGGTGTAATATGTTTATCTACTTAGTAGTGTGATTTGGGGTAAGCCTTCTCATTTCAAAAATGTGTTTCTCAAGCTCTTCATATAGTTCTGAAGATTAAATGAGCCCTTAAAATAGCACATGTAAAGTGGTGTCTACAAACACCTGTGAAAAAGGCTTAGAGGGCAAAGTAGCCCCTGGGTGCCCAGCCACAGAGACCCTCGCTCTTCACTATGGGGTCTACCTCACGTGGTACAGAACCCTAAAGACCACATCCCCAGAAATCTCAGATCTGCTGAGTCTCCCCTGTGCTTTGCATTCTCTCAACTCAGCAGACCCTCCTCTTGCTCTGGACATGAGGACATCTGCTTGACTGACCACCCCACCTGCCTCCATCTCATTTTCCTGGCTCCATCTCCTCCTCTGTCCTCCACACTTAGAAAGGAGCTGGCCTTCCTCCACTCTCCTCAATCATATCCTCCTTTTACACAGAACAACAAACCTGGGACTTAATAAAGTCCTAGGAAAAAGTCCTAGGACTTTTTCCATCATGGTGGAAAAAGCTTTTCCACATCAAGTAATGAATTCTATCATTTCCATGACTGCAGTCATCCAGAATTATGTCTCTAATGGAAAACTAAGGAAGTAGGAAATTCTTTCTCATAGGGTCTGGCTTTCAGATCTGTTGTTTGGCTGCAAAATTTCATTTTGAATGTGAGAAGTCAAGTTTTATCTAAATTTTTAACTTAGCATGCCTTCTGTAATAAATCATAATCACTCCTTAGGCTGTCAGATCCCTTGGGTATTTAAGGAGGAAGTAATATATTTGAGATCCGTAAAGGAAAACTAATATTATTCAAACTATCACACTTTTCACAATAATTTTAATATTGGATAGAGACTTTTTCGTTAAAAAAAAAACAACACTTTCAAAGAATCTAAAACTTCTGACTACGGACTTAAAAATGATAATAAAATTCTATGCTGTATTTAAGGGTAATAAGTAACTGTATTAGAAAGAACTGTGTTCTACATTATTGAATAATTAGTAGCCTGGGAGATAAGTCAAGACGAAAGATAATCCATGAGAGTTTAACTAATGGTCCCTGTTATTAGGTGATCTTGTGTATAAAACAATTTCAAGGCACATGTAGCAGCCTAAAGGGTGAATCTCCCCAAAAGATGCCATGTGTAAATCCCTAGAAAATGTGAACATCACCTTATTTGGAGAAAGGGTCTTTGCAGATGTAACTAAGTTAAGGATCTTGAGATGAGACCCTTTTGGGTAACCCCAGATGGGCCCTAAATCCAATGACATGTGTCCTTGTAAGAGATGGGAAAGGAGACACAGAAAGGAGGAGCCCCTGTGGAGACAAAGGCAGAGATCAGATGGAGCAGTCACAAGCCAAGGAACGTCTGTAACCACCTGAATCTGGAAGAGGTGAAGAAGAAAACGCCTTACAGACTCGGCAGGGGACACAGCCTGGCCTACATGCTGACTTCACATTTCTGGCCTTCAGAACTGTGAGACGATCCATTTCTGTTGTGCCAAGCCTCCTAGTCTGCAATAATTTGAAACAGCAGCCAGAGAAAGCAAGCGCAGCATGCAAATGAGATTAACTGATAATAAGACAACACTGAAACTTCATCTAGACTGGAAAGAGTTTGATGGAAAGACTCAGCCTTGTGCTCAAGCCCTGCCATTCACTAGCGGTGTGCTCTTGACCACATTTCTTAAACTTTCGAGGTTAAATCTTTTATACGTAAAAAAAGGAATAATGACAACATATATGTCATTTGATTGTCATAAATATCACAAATATAAAGATAGTAAATATAAATCACTTGGCACAGGACTTATATATAATGTAATAAGTGAAATGTGTTATTAGATGTCAATAAATTCTTGACATCTTTGTCTCAACCACTAACACAAGGATAATAAGCAACTTGTATGATTTGGATGAGGGTGAAATTATATAAGGGCTTCCCAGGTGGCTTAGTGGTAAAGCATTCATCTCCCGTTGCAGGAGATGAAGGTTTCATCCCTGGGTTCAATTCCTGGCTTGGGAAGATCCCCTGGAGGAGGAAACATCAACCCACTCCTGTATTCTTGCCTGGGAAATCCCACGGTCAGAGGAGCCTGGTGGGCTACTGTCCATGGGGTTGCAAAGCATCAGACATGACTGAGCAACTGAGCACACACATGATTAGTTCTACTTTCTCATTTTCCATGAAGTTATATCCACTGTGGACATTCACTTTCCTTTTTCACCTTCAGGACAGTGTTTTTTCTTTGTCCTACTGAATTGTTAGTGAAATATTGTTTCTGCTGTAGTAAAATTATTTTTAAATTGAATTCACTGGTCTTATTATAAATACAAAATTATGAAATACCTTCCTCCTCTTCATATAATTTTATGTTAATGCAAACAGTACTTACACATAATAAACTGAATAAGAGAACATGATCTATTTGGTCCCCATCAATGTCTGTTTGTCTGTAAAATCATCATCGATACAGCCTAGTTTTAACAGATCTTTTTAAGGCCACCTCCACAATTCTTTAGCTGACTACATGTTTAGCTGACTTTATATCTCATGAGCAGGAAAACAGAAGTTGTCCTTGATATCTAAGACCTGTATACTACCATTCTCTGAAGCCAGTCTCCTAATGTTGTTGGATCACATGTGTAACTTTTGCAGGGCTTGCTCTTATTCTTTGATTCTGATTTTTGCCTTGGCTTAGCTATAAGCAATATATATTTTTCAAAATTATACCAGGTTTCAAGGACTGTGCTAGGCACAAGAATAGAAGAGTAGAGAAAACAGACATGAAACCTGCCCTCAAAGCTTCATCTACTGGAGAATCTGGACAATTACAGATAATGTTATAAATGGTATGATAATAGAATACAAAATGCTATGGGATATGATGGACACACAAATAAGGGTTCCTTAGCTTATGGCACCCCACTCCAGTACTCTTGCCTGGAGAATCTCATGGGCGGAGGAGCCTGGTAGGCTGCAGTCCATGGGGTCGCCAAGAGTCGGACACGACTGAGCGACTTCACTTTCACTTTTCACTTTCCTGCATTGGAGAAGGAAATGGCAATCCACTCCAGTGTTCTTGCCTGAAGAATCCCAGGGACAGAGGAGCCTGGTGGGCTGTCGTCTATGGGGTCACACAGAGTTGGACACAACTGAAGCAACTTAGCAGCAGCATCAGCAGCTTGAACTTAAGGATTTATGGAAGATTTTCCCTAAGCCTATTACCCAAAGTGGACATCTAAAGATGGATAGAAGTTACCCAAGCAAAGCATGGGTTGTTGGTAGAAAGGAAGAATATTCTAGACAAAAATCCTCAATACCAGCGATAACACGGTGGGGGTGCAGGAACAGAGAGTAGTCAGGGTGACTGAAACCCATGTATATATGTGTGTGAGTCTGGAACAGAGTAAGAGTAGACAAGAAGGCTCAAAGGAGTCAAGGCTGATGAGCCTACTGAAGCAATACATGATATATAAAGTTTCATTTGAATTTTATAAATTTTGACTTATTTTTACCTAGGTATGTGTGTGTACAAACACACACAAACTCAGTTACGCAGAATGGTTTGGGAAGGGTATAATCCTTTAAAAGGAAGAAAACAAGAAAAGAAAAATGAAAAATTTATTAAGGCCCATCACAGAGAAACTCTGCATTGAGAGGATGGTTGAAAGCAGGACTTTATTTTTCCTCTCCTGCCTCTAACAAGGTCCACGCAGGAACACTCATGTTCCACACAATGCTGCCACTGTTCCCTGTCTCCCTCTGCTCCATATTCCCCTTACTTGTTTTTATTTTCACTCCTTCAGCTGCCACAAAAGACCCCAGACACCTCCTGGTAGGGCACTAGGAACCCCAGATAGGTTTGGTGAAAATGAGAGCTCAGGCATGCCCCGATCCTGAGTAGAGTCCAGGGGAACAGCAGCCCCTCTGAGACCCCCGTGTTTCTCAGGAATAACAACAGAGTAAAACTGTCTGCGTGGTGTATCTAAGCTCTCGGGCCAAAGGTTCCTGGAGCCCCGTACCTGGGAGCCTGAGGGCCTAGAGAGCCAATGAAGGAACCAAATACTTCTGTTTTCCAAAAAGATGCAGCAGCTGCTGCAGGAAAAATATGGATATAAAAGGGATTGTGGTGAGAGAAGAGAGGGCTCAGCGGGGAAGTGGCAGCTGGGAAGACCAAACGAGAACATGTCCATCTCTGCGGACGCTGATGTGCCAAGGCAGGACTGTGACCCAGGGCAAAGGGGCCCCTCCACCCCGCCATTCGCGGTGTAAGAAATGTTTCTGAGAAATCAATCAGATTTGACTCTGGAGAAAGAGTACCAAAATTGCCAGAGGAACTTCTTAATAATGGACACCAAGTTTCCACTATCTGATGAAGTGGTATACTCAAAATAAAAACGACACTCAGCTGCAGACGATACATTGACATTTTTTTCACTCCTGAAATTTCTCCTAAGAATTGCATCTACTATACAGATAAAACCTTGGCTGGCCCATTCACTTCATTTTAGCAAAGACTCTACCCAGAGGAGCAAGGAAGAAGGGGATAAAGACCGTAGGAGAGACGCCTAAAACACCGTCCTGCCACATAAGTGCATTTGATTAACAAGGGTGACAGTGGGGGACATTTGGTTACTTTGTGGCAATTATATATTTTTTTGCATCGTGTTCAAGCATGTATGTCAACTACTCTGATGTGATGTGTTAGAAAAAAATAAAAAATAAACATGTCCCCTTCACACATACTTTTTCTGAAGTCAAAGAATGAAAGAATAAGAATGCCTATGATTAACCTCACTGTTTAAACAATGATAAGCATTTTCTTGAAAAAATTAAAATCCTCCATTTTTTATTTCTGCTAATTATTTGAATTATGCTACTGGATCTGCTTTCTAAATTAAAGTCAACTAGAAGCTGAGTCATCAGTAGCTATATGATTACTTTTTCTTGAGTTTCATTATTGTTTCAAAAAACATTTTTTTAAATATGCTATCAGAATTTGAGAGAAAATATTGATTTATTGCCTTGAAATACTCAAGCTAAACCTCCATTATTAAAACTATTTTGTTCAAGTGTTTGCAAGTTTTATGTTGCTTGAATTTTCAAATGATATTTGCTTCAACAAAGATTGATGTTAAAGTAATGTTAGAATTAGTCACTGAGTCGTGTCTGACTCTTTGTGACCCTATGGGCTGTAGCCCACCAGGCTCCTCTGTCCATGGGATTCTCCAGGCAAAATACTAGAGTGGGTTGCCATTTCCTTTTCCAGGGGATCTTCCCAATCCAGGGATAGAGCCCAGGTCTTCCACATTGCAGCAGACTCTTTTACCGACTGAACCACCAGGGATGTTAACAAAAGCATTATATGACTTGAAAGTTGACGGGAACTTTTTTTTCTTTTTTTAAGACAATTAAATTGAATAGCAAGGTTAATTGAAAGAAAGCATGAGCAAAATTGAGCAAACTATAAAAATGACAAGTGTCCTGAAATTAATATTATGGAGACTCACAAAGTAAGAAACAAGCAAATGCACAGTGGTTATTATACATGTTCAAATTATGATATAAAATTGAGCTCTGTTTCCTAGTTCAAACTCTGTTCAATTTCCCGTTCCTTATTTATTCACACTTCTGAATAGAAACAATAAAGTAAATCACAAGTATAAAGTAAGTTGATTTTGCAAGTAATGCTTGGCAAGCAATTACTTTAGTGATGGTTGTAGCTGATCAATTTAATTAGAAGTTGGAATCAACAAACCATAGGTGGGTAAGGTGAACTGCAACCATGTGATTCTGACTGGGAATCCGAGGCGAAGGTACACAGACTGTGGGTGTTCGTTGCTTTAACTTTCCGTGACTTAACACTGTCATCAGAGGGCTTGTCCTCCCCTCTGCTTCAAATTTACAGTTCTGCAGTACCTCCAGAATATAAATGGCATTGAAACTTTTACAGACGCGGCTCTGAAATATAAGGTATATAATCCAAGCCTATTTGGAACTTTCCACTGCAGAACCCCACAAGGCTAAGTGCTACCCAGATACTTGCCCATACGGTTACACTGAGACTGTACAGAGAAGTTAGAGCCTAGAAACATAATGGATGAAGTCTAACTACAACTGATCTGATTTAAGCACACAGTTCCAGATCGTACCAGGGTCAGTAAGTCAGACTGATGAATGGGTGTGAGCAGCTCAGAAGCAGTGGCAGTTCAAAAACAATAAATCTTACACTACAGCCAAGACCTAGCCAGCTCCTGTGAAGAAGACAGGGAGGCAGATATGTAGCACAATGACCACAACTGGGAAAAATATAACTATCTGGACTTGCCTGGACAGGCAAGTTAGACAAGTCTGTGCACACTAGGTAAAAGTATAAAAAGACCCCAGATTCCTAAAAGAAATCAGCAAAAGCAAAGAACCACAACCTGAAACATGACGACTATTCATTTCAATAAAGACAGTTGAGTTGTTTTAAACAAATATATTTCAAATTTCAAATATTTTTTAAAGCATGAATATACCAAACACAACTATGAGGATTCAACCAAAAAATCTATCTATTAATTTGATCCCTAAGAGCAAAATTTCCTTTGAGAAACTAAAAATCAAAAGAACATTAAAAAATAATCCTTCGACCATAAAATTTCTGCACCCTGCTTTATGTGTCTCCTGGTTTATAGTCTAACAAACTTGAATAGAATATGGCAAAACCAATACAATACTGTAATTAGCCTCCAATTAAAATAAATAAGTTTAAATTAAAAAAAAAGAATTTGTATCCTCCTGTTGTGTGAAAATTATATGAATTTTAATTATATTGAATTGGTTCATAGTGCTTTCAGGTCTAAGATGTCCTTCTACTTTTCTGTCTATTCATTCTATTAAATTTGAGAGTTTGATATTGATACTCCAACTAAAAATCTTAATTTATCTACTTAAAAACTAATTGTAATATATAGTGGGGCTGTGTATAACTTTGTTCTGTATTTTCCAAGTCTCCTGTAAATGTCTTATCATACTTTCATAATATAAAAACCGAAAAAGAAAAAAAGAGTATTAAAAAATACAAAGGTATTTTTATTTTAAAAAGCCAAAAACAGATTAGGCACTTAAAAGAAAAAGAGTTGTACCTCTCTAAATCCTGAGGAAGAAAGCGTTTTCCAGAATGATAATCTTTTCTGAAAAATGACTTGTATTTAATGTTTAATTAAACATACACACACAAACCCTCACACACACACACACACCCTATTGATTGCTTTGATGTTGATGATCATGATGATCCATTTGGGAAAAGACCGTCTTCAGTTTTATTACTTTCTGAAGAGGGTTTTAGAGATCTCACTTAACAGCCTAAGCACTGAAGTCAGAAAATGCAAACTTTTAGTGGAAAATGATCTACTTATTGGTTCAGAACCCAATATTCAATACTAAGCTGAAACAGTTCGAGATTGTCACAGAGATTGGTACCTGAAATACTGGAAAGCAGGGAAACAGGAAGTCCTGGTTTCTGCCAAGTGTCTAGCCCCTTCTCCCCTTACTAGACATACGATGCATCATGTGGTTATTTGGAGCTGTAGATGAGAGATTTGTGGGGCCTCCCTCAGAAACAGAGTTAACAGGAAAAAAGAACTGAGCTAATTCTTTTAAATAATACTTTTTTTAAGTCTTTTCTTTCTTTTTTTTTTTTTTTTCCTTTTTTAAGAGCCAGAACTCTAAGAAGGGCTTGGGTGCTAATTGCATCCCACTTTTTGCAACCCCATGGACTGTAGCCCACCAGGCTCCTCTGTCCATGGAATTCCCCAGACAAGAATACTGGAGTGGGTTGCCGTGCCCTCCTTCAGGGATCTTCCTGACCCAGAGATTGAACCAGCATCTCCTGATTGGCAGGTGGATTCTTTACCACTAGCGCCACCTGGAAGACTCTACTTAGATAGCCCTGAAGTCTTTTCTCAGTGTCCAAGGGAAGTTTTATGAGAGTAAACGTATGAAAGCAGTACTGAGTTACAGAGTCTATAATCCTAAAATATACTGGCAACCTTTAACCTCCACACAGATGATAAAATGGTCACTATCTCTGCAGTGCTTCTTAGCTACCAGGAACTTTAAGTACATTTAATCCTTTCAACAACCCTTGGAGATAGAAGCCTTGTCCTATAGATAAAGAAGTAAAAAGAGTTTCCTACTTTCCCGAGATTATACAGCTGGTGAGAGGTGGGGCCCACATTTAAGACTAGAGCATTCTGTTTTATATATATATATATATTATATATATATATTATATATATATATATAAACATGCACACACATATATATACATACATTCGTTTACTCAGTTGTGTCCAACTCTTTGCAACCCTATGGACTGTAGCCCGCTAGGCTCCTCTGTCCATGGGATTCTCCAGGCAAGAATACTGGAGTGGGTAGCCATTCCTTTCTCCAGGGGATCTTCCTGACCCAGGGATTGAACCTGTGTCTCCTGCACTGCAGGCAGATTCTTTACCATCTGAGCCACCAGGGAAGCTCCATACACACACACACACATACACATATTGTTGGAAGCAACATTTCCAACTAAATATCCCTAAAGCACTTGGAACTAATATTTTAAAATCAAGCCAGAGAAAAAATTATTTTTGTACTTTGGGATCCATCATTCCCTTTCACCTTCAAAACCATGAAACACAGGGGCATTCTAACAAAGGTAAAAAAGCTCTATTGCTGGCAGATGGCACAGTGGTAAAGAATTCGCCTGCCACTACAGGAGATGTAAGAAGAGATGCCCAGGTTCAATTCCTGGGTTAGGAAGCTCCCTTGGAGTAGGAAATGGCAATCCCCTCCAGTATACTTGCCTGTAAAATTCCATGGACAGAGGAGCCTAGCAGGCTACAGTCCATGGAGTCACAAAAGTCAGACATGACTGAGTGTCCACGCTCACGCTGGCGTCAGATCCAAGGGCAATGCTGCTGCTGCTGCTGCTGCTAAGTCACATCAGTCATGTTCGACTCTGTGCGACCCCATAGACGCCAGCCCACCAGGCTCCCCCGTCCCTGGGATTCTCCAGGCAAGAACACTGGAGTGGGTTGCCATTTCCTTCTCTGATGCGTGAAAGTGAAAAGGGAAAGTGAAGTCGCTTAGTCATGTCTGACCCTCAGCGACCCCATGGACTGCAGCCTTCCAGGCTCCTCTGTCCATGGGATTTTCCAGGCAAGAGTACTGGAGTGGGGTGCCATTATGCTAATATGGCAGAGGGAGGTGCCATAAAACTCAGAAAGATGTCAAAGTGCCGTCCAGGATAAATTGATCACTGTAAAAATCTGATTAAAAGCTATGCAGTGAGCTCGGAGGTGGATTTCTGGACCAAAACAATCTGCATTTGAATTACCCACCCCAGACAAAATGGAGGGAAAGGGGAAGCATGAGGTGAGGTTAACAACCTTAACTTGGAATGTTCCCAAAGAGAGAAGCTGAACAGGTAGAAAAAAGAAGACAGTCGGAGGACAGTGCTCATAGGTAACACCTGAGGAAACTGTGGTTTTAGAACTGGATTTCATTAACTGAAAGCAATAAAATGAGGCAGGGAAACAAACACTTTAGGAAGAAAGGAAGAACCAATAATGGGTAAATCTCAAAATCCTAGTGATGGCAATTACTGAGTTTATTAGATTAGGAGAAAAGAATACTAGGTAACAGAACTCTACAAGTATTTGTAACATTTTTTCCCCTTTGGAGGCCTCTGTTCTACATCACACCAACTGCAAAATCTCACATCGAGCAATGGGATTGTAAGTGTCGCATCTGTATTGATTCGGGGGAAAAAATCACGAGTTAAATCTTCCAAACTTATAGTTTAATGTTAACATTTGATTTAACTATTAAAATAAACTTGATCAATATTATTACTCTGACACTTGACAACTTTGAATATTCCATCTTGGTGTACATGCAATATATACAAGTTACAAGTAATAAAAATATTAAAGAGCTTTTAGAAAGAGAATAGAAGAAAAATGGAACATTTTACACAAAATTTCAACTATCCCTGCCCAAAATTCTGGCCCCCAAGCACAGAAAGAATGGGAGAAGTGATAACGGCAGACACAAAATTGAATGTTTTTCGATGAAGAACAGACTAGCTGGTAACTGATTCAGGGAAATAAAGAACACTGTACTTTGAGTGCCAGAAGAAATAGGATTCACCCAAAGAATCTCAGAAAGCGTCACAACCTGAAGTCACGTGGTAGTTCAGAGGACAGGAGAATAAAAATTGATGGACTATTATAATGCAATGGCTTTCCTGGAGGCTCGGGGTAAAGGTGAATTATCTGCTGGTGCAGGAGACTGGGTTTGATCCCTGGATTGGGAAGATCCCTTGGAGAAGGAAGTGGCAACTCACTCCAGTATTCTTGCCTAGAGTATCCCATGGACAGACGAGGGCTGCAGTCCTTGATGTTATAAGAGCCACACAACTCAGCAACTAAACCACACATTGAAATGGAAAGGAGTCATAAAGTTAGGTCTCCAGGTCCAGCTCCAAGAGCACTGGAGCTCCATCTCTGAAGGAATTGAATAGAAGAAGCCCTATCAGAACGCTAAGGGACCTAGTGGACAGGGTAAAGCATGAGGTAAAACTGAGAAATTAAGTGATAACATTTCAAATGATGGAATTTACACCCTTTCTGGTTTCACTCTCAGGAGGCTTCAGTCAGATATAATCAATCCTCAAAGAAGAGGTATTCCTCCAGACACCAGAGCTCAATGATACCCAGTAGAAACAGATCAGTTACTATGGAATCCACTTGCCCACAAGTCCACTCACACACTGAAAGTGGAAGTTTTAGTCGCTCAGATGTGTTCAACTCCTTGCGACCCCCCATGGACTGTAGCCCACCAGGCTCCTCCGTCCATGGCATTTCCTAGGCAGGAATACTGGAGTAGGTAACCATTCCCTTCAGGGGATCTTCCCCATCCAGGGATCAGACCCAGCTCTCCCACACTGCAGGAAAATTCTTTACCATCTGAGCCAGAACCTCCAATCAACTGGGCAATGACTGCATTAGAGGCAGAAAAGTGGTTACCCATTGCAAGCACTGAGGAGCTGGGAGGGTGGAGGCGAGCGCTGTGACCCTGGAGACCGCTAAAAGGGCTGGCAGTCCTAAATTTCTTTACCCATTTGGCTGTTAGATAGGAGTGGCTTTATTACCACTTGTTAAACCATACATTTAAATTTTGCTCACCTTTCCATATGTAGTATGTCTCACACACACACACGATGATAAGAGGTAAAAAGGGTAATCAGAGAAGCAGAAAGGGCTCTTGAAAATATAATCCTGATGTCATTCCTGGCCACCTCTGAAAAAAAGGAAAGGATTGGAAGAAGCAGCTGATAAATCTCCTGGAAAATGGCAGGAAGGAGGACAGAGAGACAAGGCGGGCGCATGTGCAGTTTGATGTTCATATAAAAGGACAAGAAGGTTGGATGGCATCACTGACTCAATGGACGTGAGTTTGTGCAAGCTCTGGGAGATGGTGAGGGACAAGGAAGCCTGGAGTGCTGCAGTCCATGGGGTCGCAAAGAGTCGGGCACGACTGACCGACTGAACAACAATAAAGATGACATTTTCTGCAAATAACCCTTAGAACCAGAAACAGAAAGGACATTTCCATTTTAATTAAAAACAGCAGTGAGGTGAAAAGCCAAGACGGGAAGCAGAAAGGAGGCTGCGAACAGCGCGCATGAGCAGGACGGCTTGCGGCAGAAGCAGGCTGATGCAGGGGCCACAGGCACCAGAGAGCCCCGCAGAAAGAGCCGTCCGACGCCAGGGCCCACCCTGAATCAGGGCAGGGCGGGAATCCCCTGCCCACAACAGTGAGTGACGGGCAGGGACAGCTACCCATCTTCCCTGCTCCAGGGCGAGATCTAGAAACAAAAGGATTAAACACGGAATCACATGCACACAACATATTCACAAGCAGTAGCAGGATGGAGGAACGCGGGGCCTCGTGACCAAATGCGTCACAGCTGGGCCCCAGGGCTGCCTGACGTCAGACCTCCCTCTGTGGTCTCCCGCATCCAAATCTTGGCTCCAACCTACTCACACTTACATAATGTGGCATGTCACCAAATCTCAATTCAAACAGCTAATTAATTTTTTTAAATGAAATTTAAATTAAAAAACATCATGGCTCTAATCTCTCTGTGAAAGGTCTTCCTCCACCTATGGTGAAGAACTGGCCCAGGAAAAAGAAAGCATATTTCAAACTAAGTAATCAGAATTAATTATAAAGGGTGTATATATTTATTGCTGCTGTTCAGTCGGTCAGTCTGGGTCTGACTGGGTCTGACTCTTTGCAACCCCATAGACTATAGACCTCCAGGCAAGAATACTGGAGTGGGTTGCCATTTCCTTCTCCAGGGGATCTTCCCCATAGAAGGAGAGAATCCACATCTCCTGCATTGTGGACAGATTCTTTATTGCTGAGTCACCAGGGTAGCCATGTATATACTTATACTATTACAGTCGTTAAGTCATGTCCAACTCAATGCAGCACGGCAGGCTTCCCTGTCTTTCACTATCTCCCGGAGTTTGGTCAAACTCATAGCCATTGAGTCAGTGATGCCATCCAAACATTTCATCCTCTGTCGCCCCCTTCTCCTCTTGCCCTCAATCTTTCCCAGCATCAGGGTCTTCTCCAGTGAGTCAGTTCTTTGCATCAAATAGATAAAAGAAACCAAGCAGAAGAGTAGAGAACAAACAGCAGGTAAAGGAAGTTCATCAGGAAAAAAAGCTGAAATCTGCAACCTAATATTTTACCATTAATGAACAGCAAGACAAATACAACATAAATGAAACAGTCTCCTCACTGAGTCAAAACAGGCGATGTAAGCACAAGAGAAAGAGGGTAAGGAAGCAGACAGTGATAAAATCTAAAAGGAGAACTCAGGAAAGAAGTGGCAGAAACAGTGAATAACCTCACAAATAAAGGCAAGAAGTATAAAGGAAAACAGACAATGTTAAAAAATACAGTAAGGGACATTAAAATAAAAATAAGAGAAGTAAAAACAAGTAGAATATAAATAGATTAGAGAAAATAAGTATGAAAATCAAGGGAAAAAGGGATACAGTTTAAATAAATTTCATCTTTAAAAAAAATCAGGAAACAAAACACATTTTCAAAGATACAGTAAATGAAGACTATCTTAAATAAAAGATCTGCATATGATGCTAAAATATGCACCCCCTGTCGCAAGAAAACAGGTACTGAAAATAAGCAGCAAGGAGACAGACGCTAGTCAAGTTGTTCAGCGCACCTGTCCTCTCATGGTGCTTTGGGCCTCTGAGCTGCCATGTGAGGTCAGTCTTGCCTGCTGGATGATAAGACTCACAGCCCCGTCATCGTCAGGCCTGAGCCCAGAGACAGACAACCACCAGCCCTGCGGGCAGGCCGCCTGGGCCAGCCAGCGCTTCAACCGAAGTGCCACGTGATCACGGATGAGCAGAAAACCTGGATGAGATTAGCTAGACGCAGTCCCAGACCACTGGACCTGTTCAGCAGAACCTTGAGTTACTAAATTGCTGTTATTCTATGCTACCATTTTTAGGGATCGCTTCTTAAATAACCAAACACACTTGGAAATTACACATTTAAAATAAATGTGGAGTGCCTTTCTCTCTTGTGTTCTTTTGTTCCAGGTAGCCCACAGGAACCAAGTGGTCCACTCTTTCTGTGCCTTTGTGTCCAGAACCATTTAAAAGATGGATGAAAAATACTGCGGCTTCTCAGCATCGAGGTGACCTCCAAACATTTTGACTTTTGTTTGCGGCAACCACTCATGCTGCACAGAGGTGAGAGGGGGAGATTAGTTGCTATACCAGCTGTGCTCCCAGTTGTGTCTCCTTTATAAAGACAGGGACATCACATATCAGGTTGAAACCTATTTGTGTCTAGGGAGCTTGAGGCCAACTTGAATCTGATGTCACTGGAGCAGAGGAGTGGCAGGATTCAACACTAGGAGAGGTGAGACCCACGGAATTGTTAAGAGCTAGAAAGTGCAACCCAGGAATTTTATATCAAACAGTAGTTGCATTCAAGTATAAAGGCCACACCAACTGGCTTTGAATATTCAAAGATAAGGGGACATTGTTCCCATAGGAAAGGCTTGAAAAGTCTACTATGGGACAAACATCAGGGAACCACATGTTGCTACTACACAAAAAATTGTAGCCAAGGGCCTGGTAATGAGCACTGAATCTCCTTACCTGTGGGAGAAACTGACCGTGGGCAACGTGACAAGAGCAGAATGTAAGCACTGTGTTATAAACAGAGCAGTGATCTGGCTAATCAGGAAGGTGAGTGATTTATTTGCGTGAGATCACTGATTCTCTTACCTTAACAACTGAGGAAGAAAAGGTAGCACAGAGGTAAGGGGGGAAAAAAGAGAGAAAGAAGTGTGCAATTCACAACCAAAATCTACCTGTTATGAACTGTAGAGATTAAATGACATGGTATCCACATTGGCATTTTGTAGTGGATGACTCTTTTGTTTAGAGGGCTGTGTACACACACTGATGTGATATGTACCAGTATCCCTGGCCTCTATACACTGAATGCCATTAGCACTCTCCCTCAAAAACCCTGATAAACAAAACTGTCTCTACAGACATTGTTAAATGTCTCCTGGGTGGCAAAAATCACCCCTGTCTGAGAATCGGCATGCCAGTCCAATGGCGAGGTATTCAAAAAGAATACCTTTTGAGACAATGAACTAATTCTAGAAAAAATTCAAATGTTTATGGCTGTCATTTATATTAAAAAAATTACTAAGCCCTATTTTTAAGTGTATAACATTATACCTATGTGTTCTTAAAGTTTAGAGTACTCAATGATGAGTGAGTTCAAGAATATCAGTGAGAAAATGAGCTTAAATTAACTAGCAATCAGCCAGTCACTAATATATGGGATATTTAAGAGCAGCAATATGTAGATAGCTTTCATTTATTTATCCATTCAACAAATATTTATTCTGAGTTACATAAATGTCAGTGTCCTTAAACATATGTCAAACAGACAAGGTCCTTTCACTCAAGAAGCTGATATAGTTATTAACTTTTACTATTAACTAAATTCACTTAAAATGATTTAAAATAATGAGCATATGTGAACTAGAAATAAACCTATGTATTTTCTAGAACTATTAAATCACAAGAAAACTGGAGTATCAAAGTATTCTCTGAACCAAAATCAATGTTTTATTTGGTTAGAATCCCTGCTTTTGGTATACATTTATTTATACCAGTTATTGAAGCATAGCTCAGTTGGTAAAGAATCTGCCTGCAATGCAGAAGACCCCGGTTCAATTCCTGGGCCAAGAAGATCCGCTGGAGAAGGAATAGGCTACCCACTCCAGTATTCCTGGGCTTCCCTAGAAGCTCAGCTGGTAAAGAATCCGTCTGCAATGCGGGAGACCTGGGTTCAATCCCTGGGTTGGGAAGATCCCCTGGAGAAGGGAAAGGCTACCCACTCCACTATTCCGACCTGGAGAAGTTCATGGATTGTATAGTCCATGGGGTCACAAAGAGTCGGACACAACTGAGTGACTTTCACTTTCCCAAAGAAACCATAGGCTGTGCCGTGCCCCAGGCTGCCTTCCAGCCATAACCATTTTTGTTGTTTTCCTTGGACATTTCTGTAGAGGAGGGTTTTCTTGTAGGAGGTAGGCCCAGGTGCCCAGTACTGCACCAGGCCTTGAACAAAGACAAGAGAATTTTAACTTTTTGTTCTCTGTCCCCAACCTATAACGTACTGGTGTGCACAAAAGTGGTCATGAGCTCACTGCTGTATTTAAAATGGATAACCAGCAAGGACCTACCATATAGTATAGGGAACTCTACTCAATGCTCTGTGGCAGCCTGGATGGGAGGGGAGTTTGGGGGAAGATGGATATATTTGTATGGCTATAACAATATTGTTAATCACCTATACCCCACAGAAAATAGAGTTTAAATTTTTAAGAAGAAAAGTGATCACGTGCCCTTTGACTCCTAGAAACTCCCACTCTTTGCGGTTATTTTAGGAGGAAATCTTAAGCTGCTCTTGGGCAGAGACTGTAGAGCTAATAAAACCTACCTCTTAGGGATTTTGGAATCATTAAGCAATAAACTATATGTTTCTTGATTAACTGTCTACAGATGCCTTCATGCCAATGAACCTTTTAAAGTAGAGTCTAAATATGAAGCAATGCCATGTGATGCTTAAAACTAGACTCTACTAACAACAATTTCTGCAGTTGAATCAGATCTCTATCAACAAATGATTATTTCATTTGTTTCCTGCACATGCTGTTGTAAAGTCTAAATACCATGTCAATTATGGTATGGCCCCATGGATAATTTAACTTGTTTTATGACAGGAATTATGTCTGTAAATAATAGAGACTATAAATGATCAATTTGACTACTTACATCCATCTGCATTTTTGGATCAGAAAACTTCTAGATACTAGAAAGTGCTTTAAATCTCAGTTTCTGGGGCTTCCCTGATGGTCTAGTGATTAAGACTGTCCCTTCCAATGCAAAGGGCATGTGTTTTATCCCTCGTCAGGGAACTAAGATCCCACATGAACTAAGATGCCATGCAGTGTAGGAAAAAACAAACAAACAAAACAGGTTAAGTCTTGGTTTCTTAGCCAATGGCATAATCATGGATTATATATATTTTTTTTTAATTTTTAAATGCTACTCATCATTTCCAACTATTGGCCTGGCACTAAAATGTTTAAACTTTCATATTTTTGACCCCTCAAAAATGGTAACAGTTTTCTGATTTGGAACCTAGAGATAGTATGTGCCCATTTTTTCCTTATTGTTATGAAGATTTATCAACTGCTGGTAATAGATTAAAACTATGTTCAGGATATTGTGGGAAAATATCAACACTAGATAATTTTAAGATGCTATTGCTGTTACTAAGTAGGTTTCATGACACTGGCAGGAAACCCTCAAGGTCTGTAAATGATCAGCCACTCCCATCCATGGAGACTTACCCTTACAGACACAGTCCTGCCCTGATCTTGGCTTACAGTTCTCTGTTAAATGCCGATCTTTCTTCTGTTGAGGGGAAGGGTGTGATCAGAGAGCTCTTCTCTCTGTATTATTATAGAAATCGGCCCTGGCCACTGCAGCCACACACCAAAGTTTTCTATAAATAACTGATGAACCTCAGAGGTCTGACTTCGGGAGATATTCACCTTTCCTCTGTCTGACCCACACCCCATTCATCAAACCCGAGGCCAGTGCTCGCAGTTCTGCTTCAGGACGGGTAAAGCTGTATATAAAAAAATAAATATCTACAGGTCCCAGCACAGCTCTGCTGCTGCCCAAGACCGCTTGCAGTAATTCCGGGAGCCATCTGTTCTGCCCGTGAACCTTGACCAACTATAGCATAGAAAAGACAGGCTGAAATGCCTTTTTTGAAAATGATAAATACTATTACAGCAGGAAAAATGAAAGGCGGTTTGGGATGTTGGCAAAACTGCCTCCAAACTTTAATTATGACAATGCAGCCCCAGTTCTCACAGCTTTAAGAACTGTAACTCTCCGGGACACTGTGCAATGTGGGTGTTGCATGAGATTTCTCAGTGAAGTTTCTCTCACAACAAAGTCTCAAAGAAATGCTGCTGCACATATGCTGAACTTGCATTTTAAATTATACAGAATTTAAAAGAATTTTATCACCATATATATACTGAGCAGCGCCAAAACTTATGACACAACAGACACCTAACAGGAACTGTTTCTCCATACTTTCTTCACAAAGAGTCCAAGTTTTTCATGTCTATCATTTTGCTATTCATATAAAAAGTTAAATAGTTTAGCAATCTCTTTTTGACAATTTGAAGTGCATACTCCTAAGTTGTGACTACTCTTTACATCTCTTTATTAAATCTTCTTGGTCTTTAAAGTAAGAAATAACATATTTAAGCTTCATTTCATTAATGTTTTCTTCTCAAGGATCTGGTAACATTTATTGGAAGTCAAAAAAATTAATTTCCTCTTACGTAACTTTGAAAATTATGCTCATTTGATAAAAGTGATTTTATATACATAACTATATATTGAATTAAGGGCTTCCCTCGTAGCTCAGTTGGTAAAGAATCTGCCTGCAATGCAGGAGACCCAGGTTCAATTCCTGGGTCAGGAAGATCCTCTGGAGATGGAAATGGCAGGTCACTCCAGTATGGACAGAGGAGCCTGGCAGTCCATGGGATCACAAGAGTCGGACACGACTTAGTGACTAAACCACCACCACATACACTGAAATTATAAATTCCCTAAGATACATAATAATAATGTCTATATTACAAAAACATGTTTATTAAGAGATTTCCAAAAGTACACTGAAGAAAGTGAGGCATTTATTATTTTTTCCAAAGAAGATTAACTGTCTTAACTGCAAGGGAATAGGTGTCATGGCTACTTATGTACTTGCTCATTATGCATACAAATCTCCTTTGAGTGACGACTGAAGGATAAGCACAAATGAGTAAGAAACAATACATACCTTGAGGATGTTAACAGATTGTAAGTTACAATGTGATAAGATGACAAAATTAAAGTATGGGCAAAATTCTGTAATCGTACCCAGTACGGAGTGATCAATTTTGACTCAAGTTTGAGGAAATCTTTATGAAAGAGAAATCATTTAAGGTAGGTCTTGACATATGAATCATATCATACACAGGCAAATTGGAGGGATAACTGGGAAAACAGCACAGATAGATGAAAAATAAGAAGTGTTCTAGTAACTACAAATGTGTGATTCAAATGCTATAAATTTCCACATTAGCTACCAAAAGTAGATTACAGAAGGAGTCAGCTAAATTTTGAAGTAAATAGTGGTAAAATAAAATTATTAAAGTATCTTAACAGTGTTTTGTTTTCCTTATTTCTTTGCTCATTTCTCTGCTCATCCCTTGATGGATTTAGTGGGTTTCTCTCCACATTCTTTTACTCTGAGCACATCACTGTACCCATCTCAGACATGCAAAGGCCAGCACATGCCTTTTTTCCATGAGGGCTTTTCTCTGACTCTGAAGCCATCAACGCCACTTACCCCCTTGACCTAAAATACTGGAGACTAAAGTTTCTTTGGTGCAGCCTCAACCAATATATTATGGAAGCTGATGGATGAATACCACAACCCCTCTGAGCCTAGGGTGGGAGAACTCAGGTGCATATGTACTCTGGCATCTAGACTTCCACAGGAAGACTGAAGTTCCGTTGTCCATAGTGATAACTCGCTTGAAAGTGGAGCCTTTCTGACCATTTCTGTTCTTCCCTGTCTTGCTTTCTTCTTCTCTTGGGATCACCTATAAATCACTTACACTTGGCTGTTTTGTTCTGGGACCCACTTTGACATGGGCATTGGAAGAAAAGCACATGAGATAAAGTAAAATTCCATGAGCAAAAAATAAACGTTATTTATAGTAAACCACAAAAACTATGAGGTCATTTGTTTTGAAACAGTAACAGAGCCTGTATTGGCTAAAAATAATACATTGGGAAAACATTCATCTATAAAACTAGAATAAAAGATGTATTATCAACATAAAGGCACTTGGAAAAGATGTTCTCATATTTCAAGAGAAAGACAAATATTCACTAAGGAACACAGAGCAGAACAAAATGTGAAGATCTGGAAAAAACAATAAAGGAGAATGATACAGGTTGTTTAGGAGAAAAACAGCAAATTCAGAAGATCATGGATAAAGAGAATCAAAAGGAAACAAATCTCTATAAAAATGAGTTCAGTCTCTTGCCCCTGAATCTGCTTACCACGGAATTCTCATCCCATTCCACATCACCATTTCTCCTTTGCTCATGCAAACAAAACTTCCACATTTCCTTCTCCCATCCCTTCACCCTCACCTCTCAGATCCACTCCTCACTCCCATTCAATGGGCAGGTCTTGTCAATTTTAACTCGCAGATGTTTCTCAAATCATCTTCTCCTTTTCATCTCCACAATTGCTCTGAGTCAGAGCCTCCTTTTCTGTTGTTTGGTTTATTGTGATAGCTCGGTTATTAGTCCTCCTTTCATCAAGCCCGATTACCTCCATTCTCCACACTACGGATAAAATGAGCTGAAGCAGGAAATCTGATCAGCTCACTACCCCTCCTCAAGAGCCTGTAAACAACCTAAATGAGTGTTCTTAAGGGGACTAAAAAGACAATTAGGATGTAGAAGAAAACAGTAGAAACTTCACATATTTTTGTTTTATGTCACAAAATGAAATAAATTACTAATTTCTAATACAAAGAGTAAAGTGATGCCCAAAATTCTCCAAGCCAGGCTTCAGCAATACATGAACCATGAACTTCCAGATGTTCAAGCTGGTTTTAGAAAAGGCAGAGGAACCAGAGATCAAATTGCCAACATCCGCTGGATCATCGAAAGAGCAGGAGAGTTCCAGAAAAACATCTATTTCTGCTTTATTGACTATGCCAAAGCCTTTGACTGTGTGGATCACAATAAACTGTGGAAAAGTCTGAAAGAGATGAGAATACCAGACCACCTGACGTGCCTCTTGAGAAACCTGTATGCAGGTCAGGAAGCAACAGTTAGAACTGGACATGGAACAACAGACTGGTTCCAAATAGGAAAAGGAGCATGTCAAGGCTGTATATTGTCACCCTGCTTATTTAACTTCTATGCAGAGTACATCATGAGAAATGCTGGGCTGGAGGAAGCAAAAGCTGGAATCAATATTGCTGGGAAAAATATCAATAACCTCAGATATGCAGATGATACCACCCTTATGGCAGAAAGCAAAGAAGAACTAAAGAGTCTCTTGATGAAAGTGAAAGAGGAGAGTGAAAAAGTTGGCTTAAAGCTCAACATTCAGAAAACTAAGATCATGGCATCTGGTCCCATCACTTCATGGCAAATAGATGGGGAAACAGTGGAAACAGTGGCTGACTTTATTTTTCTGGGCTCCAAAATCACTGCAGAAGGTGACTGCAGCCATGAAATTAAAAGATGCTTACTTCTTGGAAGGAAAGTTATGACCAACCTAGACAGCATATTAAACTGCAGAGACATTACTTTGTCAACAAAGCTCCATCTAGTCAAGGCTATGGTTTTTTCAGTAGTCATGTAGGGATGTGACAGTTGGACTATAAAGAAAGCTAAGCGCCAAAGAATGGATGCTTTTGAACTGTGGTGTTGGAGAAAGCTCTTGAGAGTCTCTTGGACTGCAAGGAGATCCAACCAGTCCATCCTAAAGGAGATCAGTCCTGAATGTTCATTGGAAGGACTGATGTTGAAGCTGAAACTCCAGTACTTTGGCCACCTCATGCAAAGAGTTGACTCATTGGAAAAGACTCTGATGCTAGGAGAGCTTGGGGGCAGGAGGAGAAGGGGACGACAGAGAATGAGATGGCTAGATGGCATCACTGACTTGATGGACGTGAGTCTGGATGAACTCCAGGAGTTGGTGATGGACAGGGAGGCCTGGCGTGCTGCGATTCATGGGGTCACAAAGAGTCGGACATGACTGAGCGACTGAACTGAACTGAACTGAATACACAGAGAGATAAGAGCGTGTGTAAATTGTATAGATACATGTAGATATAGTTGAGGTGACTGTTCAAAAAAACTTTACTAAAATGGATATATAATCAAAAAATGTCTGGAGGCACGTAGCATAAAGTATAAAAACTGGGCACGGCATATGAAGCAACTCCAGCCTCAGCTTCCTACCCCTCCCCCAATGAGCCTCACAGATTAGTAACAGTGGCTTGTTTACGGTTGCTTGATTATATATTGTGCTATTGTATGTTTCTTTATATTTGTTTACATTACCGTATGTCAGGAACACTCTTTTCACTTGTCTTCACATATCAATCTCCTTCAAAATCACATTCGGTGACCAGCTTCTTCAAGAACTCTCTTCTGAATGCTCGTGACAGGCTGCAATAAGCACATCTCTCTTCTCAAAGAGCACCCTCTGAATATCCCTGTCACAACACATATCCCGTGCTATGAACAATACTGCTTATGCATCACATATGTGTTTATGTGTCTGTCTCTTCCATTCACTGGGACCATTTTGGAGTCAAGTATCATATTTTTATTTATCTTTGGATTTTGAGGACCTAGAAGAGTATCAGTTAGAAGACTGGAGCCCAGCAGATATGTTTGTTGAACTCTTTATAGGGAGAGTAGCTGAGCAGTTTCATTCTGCCTATACAAGCTTCATTTGTGGCCTCTAAAAGTTGTTGAAAGTGAAAGAGGAGAGTAAAAAAGTTGGCTTAAAGCTCAACATTCAGAAAACTAAGATCATGGCATCTGGTCCCATCACTTCATGGCAAATAGATGGGAAAACAGTGGAAACAGTGTCAGACTTTATTTTGGGGGGGCTCCAATCTTGCCTTGAGAACCCCATGAACAGTATGAAAAGGCAAAATGATAGGATACTGTAAGAGGAACTCCCCAGGTCAGTAGGTGCCGAATATGCTACTGGACATCAGTGGAGAAATAACTCCAGAAAGAATGAAGGGATGGAGCCAAAGCAAAAACAATACCCAGCTGTGGATGTGACTGGTGATAGAAGCAAGGTCCGATGCTGTAAAGAGCAATATTGCATAGAAACCTGGAATGTCAGGTCCATGAATCAAGGCAAATTGGAAGTGGTCAAACAGGAGATGGCAAGAGTGAATGTTGACATTCTAGGAATCAGCGAACTAAAATGCACTGGAATGGGTGAATTTAACTCAGATGACTATTGTATCTACCACTGCGGGCAGGAATCCCTCAGAAGAAATGGAGTAGCCATCGTGGTCAACAAAAGAGTCCAAAATGCAGTACTTGGATGCAATCTCAAAAATGACAGAATGATTTCTGTTCGTTTCCAAGGCAAACCATTCCATATCACAGTAATCCAAGTCTATGCCCCAACCAGTAATGCTGAAGAAGCTGAAGTTGAACAGTTCTATGAAGACCTACAAGACCTTTTAGAACTAACACCCAAAAAAGATGTCCTTTTCATTATAGGGGGCTGGAATGCAAAAGTAGGAAGTTAAGAAACACCTGGAGTAAGAGGCAAATTTGGCCTTGGAATACGGAATGAAGCAGGGCAAAGACTAATAGAGTTTTGCCAAGAAAATGCACTGGTCATAGCAAACACCCTCTTCAAACAACACAAGAGAAGACTCTATACATGGACATCACCAGATGGTCAACACCGAAATCAGACTGATTATATTCTTTGCAGCCAAAGATGGAGAAGCTCTATACAGTCAACAAAAACAAGACCAGGAGCTGACTGTGGCTCAGATCATGAACTCCTTATTGCAAAATTCAGACTTAACTTGAAGAAAGTAGGGAAAACCACTAGACCATTCAGGTATGACCTAAATCAAATCCCTTATGATTATACAGTGGAAGTGAGAAATAGATTTAAGGGACTAGATCTGATAGATAGAGTGCCTGATGAACTATGGAATGAGGTTCGTGACATTGTACAGGAGACAGGGATCAAGACCATCCCCATGGAAAAGAAATGCAAAAAAGCAAAATGGCTGTCTGGGGAGGACTTACAAATAGCTGTGAAAAGAAGAGAAGCGAAAAGCAAAGGAGAAAAGGAAAGATATATTCCTTTGAATACAGAGTTCCAAAGAATAGCAAGAAGAGATAAGAAAGCCTTCTTCAGCGATCAATGCAAAGAAATAGAGGAAAACAACAGAATGGGAAAGACTAGAGATCTCTTCAAGAAAATTAGAGATACCAAGGGAACATTTCATGCAAAGATGGGCTCGATAAAGGACAGAAATGGTATGGACCTAACAGAAGCAAAAGATATTAAGAAGAGATGGCACGAATACACAGAAGAACTGTACAAAAAATCTTCATGACCCAATAATCACGATGGTGTGATCACTGACCTAGAGCCAGACATCCTGGAATGTGAAGTCAAGTGGGCCTTAGAAAACATCACTATGAACAAAGCTAGTGGAGGTGATGGAATTCCAATTGAGCTATTTAAAATCCTGAAAGATGATGCTGTGAAAGTGCTGCACTCAATATGCCAGCAAATTTGGAAAACTCAGCAGTGGCCACAGGACTGGAAAAGGTCAGTTTTCATTCCAATCCCAAAGAAAGGCAATGCCAAAGAATGCTCAAACTACTGCACAATTGCACTCATCTCACACGCTAGTAAAGTAATGCTCAAAATTCTCCAAGCCAGGCTTCAGCAATATGTGAACCGTGAACTTCCTGATGTTCAAGCTGGTTTTAGAAAAGGCAGAGGAACCAGAGATCAAATTGCCAACATCCGCTGGATCATGGAAAAAGCAAGAGAGTTCCAGAAAAACATCTATTTCTGCTTTATTGACTATGCCAAAGCCTTTGACTGCGTGGATCACAATAAACTGTGGAAAATTCTTCAAGAGATGGGAATACCAGACCATCTGACCTGCCTCTTGAGAAATCTGTATGCAGGTCAGGAAGCAACAGTTAGAACTGGACATGGAACAACAGACTGGTTCCAAATAGGCAAAGGAGTACGTCAAGGCTGTATATTGTCACCCTGCTTATTTAACTTCCATGCAGAGTACATCATGAGAAACGATGGACTGGAAGAAGAACAAGCTGGAATCAAGATTGCCGGGAGAAATATCAATAACCTCAGATATGCAGATAACACCACCCTTATGGCAGAAAGTGAAGAGGAACTCAAAAGCCTCTTGATGAAAGTGAAAGTGGAGAGTGAAAAAGTTGGCTTAAAACTCAACATTCAGAAAACGAAGATCATGGCATCTGGTCCCATCACTTCATGGGAAATAGATGGGGAAACAGTGGAAACACTGTCAGACTTTATTTTTTGGGGCTCCAAAATCACTGCAGATGGTGACTGCAGCCATGAAATTAAAAGACGCTTACTCCTTGGAAGGAAAGTTATGACCAACCTAGATAGCATATTGAAAAGCAGAGACATTACTTTGCCAACAAAGGTTCGTCTAGTCAAGGCTATGGTTTTTCCTGTGGTCATGTATGGATGTGAGAGTTGGACTGTGAAGAATTCTGAGTGCTGAAGAATGGATGCTTTTGAACTGTGGTGCTGGAGAAGACTCTTGAGAGTCTCTTGGACTGCAAGGAGATCCAACCAGTCCATTCTGAAGGAGATCAGCCCTGGGATTTCTTTGGAAGGAATGATGCTAAAGCTGAAACTCCAGTACTTTGGCCACCTCATGCGAAGAGTTAACTCATTGGAAAAGGCTCTGAGGCTGGGAGGGATTGGGGGCAGGAGGAGAAGGGGACGACAGAGGATGAGATGGCTCGATGGCATCACTGACTCAATGGCCATGAGTCTGAGTGAACTCCAGGAGTTGGTGATGGACAGGGAGGCCTGGTGTGCTGCGATTCATGGGGTCGCAAAGAGTCGGACATGACTGAGAGACTGAACTGAACTGAAAGCCACTGCAGATGGTGACTGCAGCCATGAAATTAAAAGACGCTTACTCCTTGGAAGGAAAATTATGACCAACCTAGGTAGCATATTCAAAAGCAGAGACATTACTTTGCCAACAAAGGTCCATCTAGTCAATGCTATGGTTTTTCCAGTGGCCATGTATGGATGTGAGAGTTGGACTGTGAAGAAATCTGAGCGCTGAAGAATTGATGCTTTTGAACTGTGGTGTTGGAGAAGACTCTTGAGAGTCCCTTGGACTGCAAGGAAATCCAACCAGTCCATCCTAAAGGAGATCAGTCCTGGATGTTCTTTGGAAGGAATGATGCTAAAGCTGAGACTCCAATACTTTGGCCATCTGATGTGAAGAATCGACTCATTGGAAAAGCCCCCGATGCTGGGAGGGATTGGGGGCAGGAGGAGAAGGGGACAACAGAGGATGAGATGGCTCGATGGCATCACCGACTCGATGGACATGAGTTTGGGTAAACTCCAGCAGTTGGTGATGGACAGTGAGGCCTGGGGTGCTGGGATTCATGGGGTCACAAAGAGTAGGACACAACTGAGTGACAACTGAACTGAAAAGCTTGTTAGTAACCTATTTTTTTTTAAATCAAGATTGGTTCCTTTCTAGGTTAAAAGGCACCCAACAACTAATGACAATAGGAACATTCTTTTTTTTTTTTTTGGTACCATCAATTGTTTGGTTGTGTCTTCCTACCACTTACTTTAGGGCCCTGGAAATGTTCATCTAGCTTAGGTAATGGATTTTTAAACCAAATGTCCGTTGGTACAACTCAATCACACAGTTTTCCCTTTAAAATATACAGCTGAGTCAAGCAACATTTTATTTCCATGTCCATGTATTTTTTTTTCCTTCATGCAACCTGTCTCTTTCTTCCGTAAAAGCACTGAAGTGCTTTGCACTCACCCGATGAAAGCTGCTCACAGATCTGAGGGACAGAGGTTTTCCCGCCTGCACACTTGTGTGTCTACTCCTTTTCCACACACACAACATTCATCACCATCCTGAGGCTTACTCTGCTTTTCCCTTCCTAGAAAGATACTATTTTCTACTTTGTTCACTCAGTACTAAAAGTGATGCTATAGAAAGTTTCCCTGCTTGAAGCAAGACATTGAAAATAAAATGCCCTTGGGGTTCCTGGTTGGCCCTCTTGTGTGAATGCGGGTTACAGGGAGCATTGGGGAAAAAAAGACGATGCTCAGCACCACAATGAATGCAGATGATTCCCTTTCCGAAAGACAGACAGAGTTACTGTGTAATTTTCTTTGTTTTGATGGTCATTGGCGCCATGAAATTGACTGTTAGACCTAAAAGGCCACTGTTGCTGGAAAATAAAATAGCTGAAATCCTTGTACGTAACCAGTGGCCAAAGTACCATACACCAGCAAGCAAAACAGGACATTCGGTATTGGGAAATGGCCATTTGTCCTGACTTTGCTTTCACTCCACAGTAATAACGCAGGTATTTGTAAGCACTATCTACTGAGGATCACATCCGGGCACCCTGCCCTGCTCAGGTGCCATGGCTGCCTCAATCCTGTTCCTTCCCTGAAAGAGTCTGGGTGGCATCGTTCACCTCATGACTGCTACCCCTGAGTCTGCAGCTCCAGAGAAAACTGCCCCCCAACCACCCCAGCGTTCACACTGCCAAGCATACGAAGGGATGAGGAGGTGAGGCTCATGGCTGCGGCTTCCGCCACTCCACGCTGTCACCAACAGAAAACCCAGAGCAGGACAGAACGAAAAAGGAAAACCACTAACGCAAAACCTGCAAGATCTAGGCTCCTAGGGAACTAACAGAGGGCAGAACCAGACTAAAGAACACCGAAACCCCAAAGGATCTGAAAGCTTCTCTGAGTCTGTGGGCAGGCCCGAGAGAAGACTTCTCTCCAGGAACCCCGGCCGAGATGCAAGGCCGAAGCCCTCCCCAGAGGGAGGCAGCGGCGTGCTTACAGGAGGACAGAAACCCCAAGTGTCAGAGGACATCATGTCAGGCAACAGGACGGAAGCAGCTACACGAGTCCCTCAGACTTCCTCCTTTCATCAGATTTAAAGGAGTCAAATAATGGTACCCTGACATGCAGGGCAGCAGAACACAACAGATGAGTGGACACCCTCTCACTGATGACGCGCCCGCCCTGTATGATGAAATGAACTGCTGGTGTCCCTGAATGCCTGGGGCAGGACCACTGAGACACCTTGTTTGTTCCCTAGCCTACTTTTTTAGCATCTGCTGAACAGGAAGAATTCAAGATGGACCATCTCACAGGGCACAGGAGTGGATAAAAGGACTGGCCAACGGCAACTGAGGCATCACTTGTAAGCTATTTCTGAAGAGGAAGAGTAAGACACCTTGGAAATGAGTCATTTGGTAAAGGGGTGCCCAGTGGGTGAAAATATGAAGAGTCAGGCTGTATTTTGTTGCAATTACTCTCCAGAGGATAAAGAGAATGGGCAGGAACATCCTTGATTTTGCTTTATTGTTACGATTATCTTTCTTTCTCTCCGCCTCACCTTTCAGGACTCCAATACCTTCTAGAGCTATAGCCCCTGTGATATCTCTATTTTCTCTGTCTCTGTGTGTCATTCAGGTAATGTCTTAATTGCTTTTTTAAATAAGTTTTCCTTTCCACATGACACCTAGGGAGACGTTTTAGTGTTCAGAGCAGTTAGGGAGCCAGAGCAGTGACCTGCAACAGAGCAGCTGGCCAGGAGACCATCAGCGTGGAGACAAGAGAACAGAAAATGGTAAACAGAACTCAGTTATGTCAGGTAGAAGGCAGGGTGTTCTGCCTCAGAATTCTCCATCTGCTCATGGGGGTTCATTCCTTGGCTCAGTAAATGGGGGAGCAAAAAGCCAACTCTACAAAGTGATATGCCAGCTCCAAACTTCCTTTCCTGTACCATACAATATTTAAAAACTAATCATGTATATGCACATTTTGAAAATGCCTAAATTTTAAGTCCAACCTTCTGCTGTTATTTTCCAACAATTTCTGTTTTTCTAAGAAATGAGGTCCATTTTTCATCCATTTATTCACTCAAGAAAATATGTATTGTGTGCCAACTAATAATATCCCAGGAACTGGTGTCCAAGTTGCAAACAAAGCAATGAACAAAACCAACAGAACAGGCAAAGAGATTTCAGCTCATTAAAAACTTCCTATAGCATTAACTTCTGTAATATATCCTTCAATTTCTGATTATATTTGACTCTAGACTGTCCCTAGAGGACAAAACTTATGTATCATAACCCACTGTGATAGGTTGAAAACCACACACCCCCACCCCCACCACCACATCCAAACTCTAATCTCTGGAACCTGAGAATGAAACTTCAAGTAGTAAAAAGGAGTCTGATCTCATTTCTGGATGATTGACTGCTGACAGTTATCAAGTCTCACCCATGGTTCTTCACTTGTGCCCACACTGGGATACGCCAATAAGAAGGTTTGAACCTTCTCTCCATTGGCACTGGTAGGAAATTCACACCACCTAATCTCCTTCTGGAGTGAGAAAGTTACTCAGTCGTGTCTGACTCTTTGCAACCCCATGGACTATACAGTCCATTGAATTCTCCAGGCCAGAATACTGGAGTGGGTAGACTTTCCCATCTCCGGGGGATCTTCCCAACCCAGGGTTCGAACCCAGGTCTCCCACATTGCAGGTGGATTCTTTACCAGCTGAGCCACAAGGGAAGCCCAATCTCCTTCTAGCACACAAGAATTCTCACTAGACCCTGGCCCCACCTCCTAATCACAAGAAATATTGAGGCCAGTCTCCTTCACTTGCTTTTTCAGGCCATTTCAGACCAATGTGAGTGACCTACCTGCCTTCCTCAGTAACTTCAACTGGTTTTCATATCCTCTTGGTTTGCATGTGGCAATGTCTTGACATCGAGACACATTTTAGGTGACTGCCCATCTCCCTTTACAGGGAATCATAACCTATGGAGGGAAAGGAGGGGGGAAAGTCATTGCAGATGTTGTTAAGTTAAAAATATTACGATAAGGAGATGATCCTGAATTCTCCAGATGGACCCTAAGTACAATGACATGTATCCTTTGCAGAGAGAGACAGAGAGGAATTTTACCACATACAGAGAGGATAATATGAAGATGGAACATTTTGAGGTTGGAATGATGGCCTTAAAGATTCTCCCAATGCAGGCAGCTCTGGTTTGATCCCTGGTCAGGGAGCTAGAGCCCACATGCCACAGCTAAAGCCCAGCGCAGTCAAATAAATATAAATAAATACTTTAAAAATAAAAAAGATTCAAGGGATGTGACCACAAGCCAAGGAATGCTGGACATTACCAGAAGCAGGAAGAGGCAAGAAACAGGTTCTCCCCCGTGCCACTCCAAGCAGTATGGCTGTATGTCCTCACACCTCCATTTGGTCCCTGACACTGATTTCAAGACTCTGGGCCTCAAGAATCGTGAGACAGTAACTCTCTGTTGTGTTAAGCCACTGAGTTTGTGGTGACGCGCTACAGGAGTCCCAGGATGCCAGCACACCTTCACGTGCGCTTTTCCCCCTTCCTTCCTGTGCACTGCCCGGCTCCTCAAGGCCGCTCTGCCTGGTCCCTGCCTGAGAGCTCCGGTTTCCTTCAAAGCGCAGGACTCGACACGGATCTTCTGTCGCATTCCTCAGGCTCTTATAATATTCTTTACCATTGGTAATTTTAGTCAACAATGGGCTGTTTTCCTCACTGTCATTCTTCGTGGTGATATCTTTATCCATGTGGACAATCTTACCAATATCCAGCACACTGAGATTTCCTCCTCTATTCCACTCCTCTGACCTTCCACACTATCTCCCACGGTCATTTCCTAGACTTTTTACACACTCCAAACTCAGTCCATCTCCTCTGTAATCTTGACAGGAAGATCCCACACCCTGAACAATGTCTTGGTGTCTATCTCACTTTCCACCTCCCACCCCCCCATTTTAATATTTTGAATCTGCAAATTCACATTCCATCTGGCCTTCCCTGCATGCTCTCACTTCTTTCACAACCCAGCTTAAATCTCACATCCATCATTATAATCACTCCTTTACTCTGCATTTCCTTGCCCTTTTTTCCTATGTCACAGCTGCCCAGCAAAACCACAACAATAATTAAATGCAACCTAAGCCAGTTACTCGTCAACACCCAAATAACTGGAGATGAATGGAGAAAAACATTAAATATGCAGACTGGCCTTGCATTAAATGTGAGGAAATAAACTTCAAGAGGACACTCAGGACTGCCCAACAACAGTATTCCCTTTATTTATCAAATTTACAGTCCTTCTCTCCTGAATGACTTTCATATCTTTCGTCCTCAAACCTCCAACATGCCTACTTTACAGCTTTTCCCTAATAATGACTTTGATCCTATGTCACCGAGAAATATTAAAGCCCTCAGAAGAGAACTTCTACAAATAAATAAATCAGTTTAACTGCATCTTACTTGTATGTGTCTGTGTGTGCAGTTGCTTCACTCACATCTGATTCTTTACGATCCTATGAACTCTAGCCCACCTGGCTCCTCTGTCCATGGGGACTCTCCAGGCAAGAATACTGGAGTGGGTTGTCATGCCCTCCTCCAAGGGATTTCCCCAACCCAGGGATCAAACCTGCTTCTCCTGCACTGCAGGCTGATTCTTTACCCACTAAGCCACCTGGAAAGCCCCCTGATTTGTATACTTTGCTTAAAATAGATGAATGGCCTTTGTTGTTTCTGAGGCCAAAGGTCTTCCTTATGTTCTGGATTCCTCTCATATATTCAAGAATCCTGCTCAGGTAGTTTTCCCCTTTTTTCCTCTGGACTGTAAATTATGCTGTAATAGATCATTCCTATAAATATTTAAGATGCTTTAGTATCACCCATGCTAAAACAAAAACTTCCCCCTTGGCAAGACAATCCCAATTCCCCATTTCTTACTTCTTTTTTATGGCAGATTTCCTCAGAAGTTTCTATGCTCACTGTCTCCACTTTCTTCTTCTCATTCTCTCTCATATTCTTGCCAGTAAGGTTTTCAACCTGTGTTCCACTAAAACCACTTCTGTCAGCGTCACCGCTGACCTCCACACTATTAAATCCAGTATTTATTTGAGGTCACCATCCTTTCAACTTCTCATCGGTATTTGAACAACTGACCAGGGAATTCCCTAGCAGTCCAATGGTTAGGATTCTGTGCTTCCACTGCAAGGAGTATGGATTCTGATCCTTGATTGGGGAATTAAGATCCCATGAGCCATACAGCCTGGACAAAAAACAGAAATAAAATAAATGCCAACTGGTATACCTTGTTTCAAGAAAATAAAACAATTGACCATTCCCTCCTTCTCAAAGTCTTTTCTTTCCTTGATCATCCTGGATGAATATTTCTCAAATATCTTCTTTCCTTTTTAATCTGTATGACTTGATCTTTTGAGTCACAGTGTCACATTTTATATATACTCTTTATGACTCCAATCTGGCTGGATCTTCCTCCTTATTCCAATTTCTAAATCTTGTAAAGCACCCTGGACTCATGAATTACCACTTTCTCTTCTCCAGTTGTACTCACCATCTAGGTAACCTTTAAAACTCTATAAGCCATTCACCCACCTATGGCTCTTGAATTAATACCCACAGCTCAATATTTTCCCAGTGAAATTTATCCAACTGCCTATTTTAACAAATCCACTTGAATGCTTAATAATCATCTGAGGTTTAACATGGGTAAAACTGTTTTCTTTCCTCACCATCCTGCTCATTCCCTGACTTAGAAACCCATTCCGTCCAAATCTTTTTCATTTCAGGAATTGTCATGACCATTCATCCAACATTAAGTCAAAAATTTGTTTTTTCTTTCCTCAAAACATATCAGAACTCTAACCAAATGTCACCACCTCCACACCTGCCATCCTAACCCAAAATCCTCATGCAGAGGGGATAGCTGAGGAATTTGGGATCAACAAGTACATATGGCTATATTTTAAATGGAGAACCCACAAGGACCTACTGTATAGCATAGGGAACTCTGCTCCAGGTTATGTGGCAGCCTGGATGGGAGGGGAGTTTGGGAGAGAATGGATACATGCGTATGTGTGGCTGAGTCCCTTTGCTGCCCACCTGAAACTATCACAACACCAATCAAAAGCTTAAAGTGAAGAAAAAACAAAATACCCACACTATGGTGACCATGACGGTCCCCTTCAAGGAGCACAGTGACGGACCGCCACCAGCTGCCACAGTTTTCCGCTCCAGTTTTCCCCCAGGTTCTTCCAATGACTGGATTGCTAGCAGGGGAGGGGGAACTAGAACATGGTCACTCGTGCATGACACAGCATTCCTCTACAGAGCAACTTTCACTAGGGGACCGCCACCGGGCTTGCTGAGACCCCTGATGCAGTCTCATCTCCCCTCTCCTTTCACAGGTCATCCTCTTCACTGCTGTCCGAAGGCTCTCACTGCCTGCTTCTGCTCCCTGTCCCTTTCTCGTCCACAGTTATTTAGCTAGATCTTGCAATAGCTAATCCTGCTTGGCATTTGTGCCTCAGAAGACCCGACCTGACATACACGTTTCAGGGCTACTGACCCTACTATTTCTCCCTGCCCCTTCCCTCCCTCCCCTGTAGCAGCAAGAGGGGCCTTTGAAAGCATAGGTCACCTCATACTCCTCCTTTCCTTAAAGCTCTCCAGCGGCCTCTCATTGCTCAACCAAATCTAACCAGGGCCCCGAAACTTTAAAAATGTGGCCTTTGGCTATCTCTTCAAATTCCTCCTCTGCCCTTGTGACATTGGTCTCCTTGCTGGCACTTGAGTTCACGTGACACAGGCCCACTTCAGAATCTTCCCACACCTTTTTTCTCACACAGAGGTCAAGAACGCTCCTGTCCCCAATGTCCACATGAAAAACCCTTTACTGCTTTTGAGTTTCTGTTCTCATGTCTTGCCCTCAGGAAGACCTTCCCTGACCCCAACCGAATCTAAAATGAGAATTATTTCCCACAATGATAACTTCAAATATAACTTCAATGTATTTAAAGGTCCAAATATGCAAGGAGTTTTTCAAAGAATTCTTGAATAAACCCCAAATAAATGTCAAATAAGAACTGAAAATAAAGTCATGTCTTTTGATAGCACAATATGTTAGATATTAACAGTCTCTGGGAAATACTTTCCTCTGAGATTATGAAAGGTATGCTTCCCTTTTCTTCAAATCATGAGCGGTTATTATTTCCACTAATCTAGCAGTTATTTGTAAAATAAAATAAATGCATTGTGTAAATGGGTACAAACGAACTGTGACCATTTGTATTTGTTTTATATTCTGAGTACATTTGCCACAGTATGCATTTTAATAGCCTGTCTAGTAGCTCTTTGAGAATATTGTTAGAATAATTCTTAGAAGAGTGCATATTATGACGAGAGAGGTTTGATAAAATGCTTATTATTTTGGTAGCTAAGCTATAAGAACTCATGTCTGAGGTTGATTTAACAACTAATTATTTCTTAAAAGTGGTCTAATATGATTTATGTCTAAGAACTTTTTGATGTATTCCTCTAATGTTAATTATTTGGAATTTAAAAATCATCTTAGGAAAGTCCTTACTTGACATGTGTTCCAAAGAGACAAATTTCAAGAGGCAGATTATCAAGAACACACCCTAAGGCACTGAATTGTCCCAGGGATGAGTCATTTCATCATCTAATCTGTAAAAAGCAAATTCAAACATATGGAAAACATACTCTAATAACAAAAAGAAAACAAATTTATTAGAGCTTTTTAAGACTGAGACTTGGCATGATGCTTTAACTGAGTCCCTTTTTGAATATGAGCAAATTTGGATTTTGAGCTATTCTGTTTTCTGAAACAGACTTTATTTTTGAACAGTAACATAATTGTAATAGTGAGTAAACTTTGGAGACAGTCTGAGTAAACCACTTCATTTATAAATGGGATTAAGGACCAGAGGAGAAGCTGACTTGTAGAACCTACAGAACTGACATTAACTTAAACAGCAATATTGGGATGCTGAACTCCAGCAGAGTAGCTCCAAGGTAATGTTGTGTTCATTAAGCTACAATTTTTTTTTATTCTATAACAGTTTTATTAAAGAATAATTCCCTCTATTTTTTCCTCCAAATGTTCACAGCACAAGTGTCACGCAAGACAAGGTTTCTGCTTCCAAGAACTTGGAGCTTAATTTAAAAGATTTAAGAAACATAAGGCTTCCCAGGTGGCACGAGTGATAAAGAGCCCACCTGCTAACTCAGGAGACATAAGAGACACAGGTTGGATCCCTGGGTTAGGAAGATCCCCTGGAGGACGGCATGACAACCCACTCCAGTATTCTTGCCTGGAGAATCCCATGGACAGAGAAACCTGGTGGGCTACAGTCCCTAGGGTCTCAAAGAGTCAGAAACGACTGAAGCAATTTAGCATGCAAGGCAAGTTACATTTACTGAAACAACTAACAAAGTAATTGTATGTAACCATGAATAGAGAAGATAACATGTAGGTTATATGATTACCATTTTGCTGATATTTGAAAGAGAGAGAAAACAAAGTATATTTATTACACACATACACATATATACACAAATATACATATGAAATCATGAGCAAAGTTAAAGACTCTCTTTGAAATTAACAGATGGAGTAGGAAAAAATAAATAAGACACAAAAGGAAGTGAATAACACCATTGTAAAAGAATATTTAAATGAAACAATTTCTGTCTCAATTTCCACTGATGCCCCAAAACAACAGCAAACCACTCCCCATAACCCAAAGTCAGGCACTAGCCTGCCCACAGAGGGCTTGAAGACCACCTTCTTGGCAACGTGTTTGTTTTATAACCCTTCCTCCAACCTGAAAATACATTACAGTTGAAGGGGCTATGAGTTGAAAATCAGAGTAATTCTTTGGAAAGTTGTCAGGGTTGCTTCCCTCTCCTCTTAGCTTAAACAAAGACCTTCAGTAAGCCCTGTTGGAGAGCTCATGACATGTGTTCACTAAAGCTGATGTGACACTAAGAACTGGTACCTTGCACATAAGGAACAGTCTGAAACCAGAAGACTGACTAAAGTGGCCTCTGAAGACCAGCTTAAGGAGCAACGGTCCTCCTCACAAGGGCAGTTAAAGTTGTCTGTCTACTCCGCAGCATCTAGACGTGGAACCTGTGTAGATACTAGTTTGTCCTGTTTACAAAATAATAAGTTCTGCCTAAAAGAGACTTTGCAAAAATAAGACATTCTCAGCAGAAAGAGACTGGAAATGAACATTCTGTTGCAGAAACTGCAGGACAGCCACAAGCTGCCAGCAGAGCTAGAGGCAAGGCCTGAGATGAAGGACCTGTGGTCAGATGGTCAAGAGCAGAATATGCACAAAAACCATGAAAATAACCACAGGAGAGAGCTTTAATCCTGTGCATAGGCAGAATCAACTCCCAGTAGGTCCTGCAAAGGCCAAGCAGTGAGACCCTCCCTGCTCCTTAGCCCTTCTCCATCCTCTCCCCTCCTAATTTTGTGAGAGTGTAAGCAGGTGAAAAGGCCCACTGGGGAAATTAAGGAAAGGAGCTGCCTTTCTCATCCTACCATGGGGTTCAGGTCTGAAGCAGAACAAGCTGGAGGAGATGAGAAGTTTTCATCTGGTATGAGTCTTCAGCACTCATTTCTACACTGGGCTGGATTCCACAGTCACTGAAAGAAGTCTTTCTATCTAAAAGTGATCAGGGTGTATTTCTGGTATATGTGAATCATCAGGAAAGTCATGTGAATGAAAATTCAAGGGAAAGAAGAAAAACAGTTGATTGAAGACATTTAAAGAAATAACACAGTGAGAGGAAGAAGTAAGTTCACTTTCTGTGTGTGTGTGAGTTGCTCAGTCGTGTCCGACTCTTTGTGACCCCATAGACTGCAACCCACCAGGCTTCTCTGACCATGGAGTTCTCCAGGCACAAATACTGGAGTGGGTTGCTGTGCCATCCTCCAGGCGATCTTCCCAACCCAGGGATCGAACCCGGGTGCTAAAGTCTTGCTCGTTCACCATAATGACTATACAATTACATGTTGTGTGTGGGTGTGTGTGCCAAATGCTCACACGGATATTCTATGTGAAAATAGTTTTTTTCTCTTTTCTGGGACAATACTACACACACACACATACAAACGTGCATTACTGCCACGAGAAAAATCAAAATTAATACACAAAAACTAGAATTATACAGGCCATATTCAAGGAACTCAAAACAATAAAATTAGAAAAAAATATTTATATATTAGAGCAATGCAGTTCCCCTGCCAAAAGCCATAAAAGGGAAAGAAAACAATTAAAGAATTCAACTTGGAAATCCTTGAACATTCTTTTAAAAAGCCTCACTCTGGAAAAGTTTTGTAACCAATGGTTGTGCTCATTCTAAAAATGAAATCCATCCTAATATCCACTGACAGATTCAGGCCAAATTTCATGAGGGATTGGGTACTGAAGTTCACAAAACACTGCCACTAAGACTTGTGCTGCTGAAAGTCTAAAATGGTTTAGTGAAAAAAGTCAAAGTATCAGTTGCTCAGTCATGTCTAACTCTCTGAGACCACATGGACTACAGCCCGTCAGGCTCCTCTGTCCATGGAATTCTCCAGTCAAGAATACTGGGGTGAAAAAAAAAAAAGAATACTGGGGTGGGTACCCATTCACTTCTCCAGGGGATCTTTCCAACCCGGAGGTCAAACCCAGGTCTCCCACATTGCAGATTCTTTACCATCTGAGCCAACTGTCTGGGCAAAGACTAACGTCAGGGGGCAGTGGGAGTTGGCCCTAACAGTCAGAGCAGTATGACCGCAAGGGAAAGGGCAGGTACATTTGGTACGGAGCAGAGAACTAGAAGCTGAGCTGCAGTCTTAGAAACAAGGGGGAATGGCCGGGTTTAGGTTTTAGCCTTTTTTATCTCACTAAAGTTTACAGCACTCACTGGTAGTCTAAGAAGCAAGAGCTTGTCCTGGGAGGAAGGTCTAGTGAAACAGAAGAGATGTGTTGGTTAATTGAGAAGTTTCTCTTGTGCTAATATGTAAATACATTTGGATAGCCAGTTGGCATTTTTTTTTCTCATTTGTAATATACTTTCCCCTTAATCAAATACATTCTATGAGAGTTACTGATTCACTTTATCTATAAAAAGTGAAATTTTGTATTTTGTATTCACATTTTGTATTCTAATCTATCCCAGAACTCATAGATTAAAGAAATAGATACTGTGTCACCTGAACCACGATTTCCATTTGTGTTCTCAAGCACATTGATAAACAGAGTATCATCAACATACACAAAGATTCAAACCTTGTTTTTCCTGCTGATTCAGATTTTATATAGATTTCATGAATATTTTTTACTGTTCTGAAATACAAATACCCTGAATCTATGCCTTAAATTTAATACTATAATTATTTTTTTATGTTTTCAACTAGGACATATATGATAACATTTATTAACTTAGGAAAATAAACAAAAAAGATGTTGGATTCCATGACAGCAAGCAACCTTCATTCTATAATTACACTGTCAATAAAAATGCTTTTGGTGGGAGAGGGATTTATGGGAACTCTGTACTTTCTACTCAGATTTTTCTGTGAACTTAAGATTGCTCATAACGTCTATTAAAAATGCATTTAAAATGCTATTTGGCATTAAAAGTCAAACCTCATGTCAGGTAATTAACCATCTCCTCTAATTGCTAGATGACCACTACTGTTCACTGATTACCTGGGAGAATCAGTACCAGCTGTATATTCAAATGGTGCTGCTCTCAGATGAACAAGGAAAAAAATAGGTTGTATATTTTGATTCAGAAAGATGCATTAAATCAGCAGACAGATATAAAGGTCACAAAGAATGTTGAAAGATATCATCATTCCTTCAATATAGTTAATGCCTTCTTAATAAATGATACGAGCTAAAAATTTATAGAGTACTTACTCTGAGCTAAGTAGAATTATTATCCCTATTTTACTATGGAGGGAGGGAAGGCTTAGAAAAAAGATAAGTGAATGAACCATTTAAGGCCACACAAGGAGGAAATCTTAAGAGACCACACTCAAATCCACTGTCTGTCTTCAGGAACTGCACACTTACATACTACAGACAAACCTCTGCCCTTGACAAATCACACATGCTGAAAAAGAAACCTGGTATCAACTTTAAAATGACAACTGGCTATTATCATTATCTCATCTTACTACTGATAACTTTTCTAAACAATAAAATATTATTGGACTAGCATGTTCTCATGAATTCTCTACAAATAATTTCAAACATAATAATATTTATAGACAGAATTCTCTAACAGAAACACATAATGACTATTTGCTTTTAAATCACTTTGGACAGTAGATAAAGATGAGGCAGGGCTTCTCACCTCCTGGCCAGATTATGTAAAAACTTAATCAGAAGGAGGCGGTCTGTGTTCCCCATGAAACAGCTATTAAAGTTCCCTGAACTGTACACTCAGCTCCACTGAGTTTACTTGTTGAAACGGATTTTGTTTTTACTTTAGGACATACGCGACCTTGAGCTGAGGAAATCTGGGCTCTGCAAATCAGGATTCTTTTGAAACTACTTCCTCAGCAAATTGGTGACTATGTGGTAATATGATACGAGAGGGAATAAAGAAGTATATTTGTGCTGCTGAAATTATAGAAAGGGTAAGTGGTTAAGACAGGGTTGCAACATAAGCTGTGTCTGCATATGCTCCATGAAGCGGACAGTTGGCTCTATTACACAGATAAGCCAAGCTAAAAGACCACTTTTCCTTCAATTATATGGATATTTCAAAAAATATAATGTCCTCGGCTTACAAATTTCAGCAACTGCTGATCTTTACCTCTTTGCAGCCCTTTGGCAGTCTGCTACTTGGGGAAATTTAAGTAAGGAAAAAATTCAAAATTCACAGGAAAAAATATAATAGTGTAGAATGCCCACTTATGCCAGCCTGGGGCTCTGGTTGCCAGCAGTTTCTACAGTGAATCTTACAACCGTAAGTTTCCGAAGCAACAGACTTCGCAGTAGCTGGTTCCACATATAGGATGGAAAACTGTGAAAGGTGCATATAGTGGAAGAGAGTAGCCCTGCTTTTAGAAGAAATATTCAAGCTTCAGCGTTACTTGTCCAGGGTTCAAGGAATCTTCATACACTGAAAGGAAGGCAGACCAACAGTGAAAGTGCTGAGTGTGATGAAAAAGATGTATACAGCGGGCACAAGAAAGAAAAACAGCGTATTCGGTCAGAATGACCAGGATACTTTGTAAGTTAGACGGCGAATATCCATTTCAAATCCATCAAATAAGATGGGGATGAATGAGAACAAAAATGTCTCCAAGGTGGAAGCAGAGATGCTGTGGACAAAGTGATGTGAGTCGTGAGGCAGTGATACTGAGTCTTTCTGACTCACGTTGTATTAGCACACTCAGAATGAAACCTGCTGCTGGGAGTCTTGGCTGCACACTTGTTGAATGAATGAGAATTAACTACTACTCTGATACGCTGCACTACAGGAGGAGATGGTAGGTAATAAAGAGACATCGCCAGGAAGCAGAATATTAAGGACACCAATGTTAGGTTAAAGGCTGTGAAGGGTATTCAGTAGGCAAGGAAATTGTTGAAATTTTTTGAGAACAAAAGTAATATAAATGGAACTATGCTTTAAAAGATTATCTGGTCACCAGACATAAAATGAATTATGCGGCAAAGAGAATTGAGAGTCTACAGCAAATTCCAAGTGAAATGAAATGAATACTTAAACTAAGGAACATGGTACACAGAAAGGAGAAAATAGATGCAAAAATTTGACAAAGATTGACAAACAATTAATAGTGATTTAATATAAAGAATGAAGGGGAAACACTGATAAGTTTTAGGAGTAAACCTAATACTCCACATTTTTAAAAACACAGGAAGATGAAAAGATATTATGTGCATTTGCTTTGCTCTAAGGCAATCTGCAGTAATAGCAATATGAATGATAATACTGATGATGAAAATATACCAATAATAGCCAAAAACTTGACAGCATTTAGCGGTGCCAAACCATGAACTAAATGACTTACATGTGACTGAGTTCAGTAGATCTAGATTGGGGTGTAATAAACACGCAAGAGATAGCCTCGGCCACAAGATTTGACTAGAGAAAACTATTGTTGTTTTATTTTTTTAAGAGTAAAAAATGCCACTCTTGCTGACAAGAGAAGAAAATAAGAGGTAAAGCATATTAAAATGTCTAGTCATCTTAAAAAAAAATTACTGTTATTGCTCATGGAAAGGGCAGTTTATAAGGAGTTTTTAAGGAGAGGAGGAGGCCATTTGTTCCGTTGTGCACTGTCAGTCATGGAAGGCTAGTACAGCCGGGAAGTGATATACTGTGGTCAGCAGGACTCACAGAACTGAATCATGGTCTTGAGATCAGGATCAGAATTATGACTCTTGAAATATAAACCAGAAGGTTAAAAACATACCCTGGAGTTTACTTCTAATTTTTCAAGGTATACATCTTTTCTTCCCAACTAAATTATAATCTATATCAAGACATAGCAACTATTTCTTTAGTAACTTCTATGACTTCTCACACAGTGCTGGACACTCAGTTATGCTAATACATTCTTTTCTAGATACATTTTTCTTGTGGGTTTTTTTTTTTTTTTGGCCCTAACTCGGGGCCTTAGCGGAGAAGGCAATTGCACCCCACTCCAGTACTCTTGCCTGGAAAATCCCATGGATGGAGGAGCCTGATAGGCTGCAGTCCATGGGGTCGCAAAGAGTCAGACACGACTGAGTGACTTCACTTTCACTTTTTCCTTTCATGAATTGGAGAAGGAAATGGCAACCCACTCCAGTGTTCTTGCCTGGAGAATCCCAGGGATGGGGAGCCTGGTGGGCTGCCGTCTATGGGGTCACACAGAGTTGAACACGACTGAAGTGACTTAGCAGCTTAGCAGTGGGGCCTTAGATCCCACTTAGATGTGGGCTCTTAGATCCCCAACCAGGGATTGAACCCTTGCCTTCTGCAGTAGAAACATGGGAGTCTTAACCACTGGATCACCAGGAAAGTCCTAGATACATGTTTTAAGAAAAACCTTAGATGATTTTCTCACCAATTAACTAAAAGCAAACACAGTGGTTCTATGGGGCTTTCCCGATGGCTTAGTGGTAAAGAATCTGCCTCCAATGCAGGAGAAGCAGGAGACACGGGTTAGATCCCTGAGTTGGGAAGATTTCCTGGACTAGGAAATGACCACCCACTCTAGTATTCTTGCCTAGAGAACCCCACGGACAGAGGAGACTTGCAGGCTACAATCCATTGGGCCATAAAGAGTCGGTCATGACTGAGAAACTGAGCAAGCGGTTCTAATTCTGATAAGGTAAATAACCTAATAAGGTAAAAGTCAACTTTAAAAAGTTGCTGCTGCTGCTAAGTCACTTCAGTCATGTCTGACTCTGTGCGACCCCATAGACGGCAGCCCACCAGGCTCCCCCGTCCCTGGGATTCTCCAGGCAAGAACACTGGAGTGGGCTGCCATTTCCTTCTCCAATGCATGAAAGTGAAAAGTGAAAGTGAAGTCGCTCAGTCGTGTCCGACTCTTAGCGACCCCATGGACTGCAGCCTATCAGGCTCCTTCATCCATGGGATTTTCCAGGCAAGAGTACTGGAGTTGGGTGCCATTGCCTTCTCTGAAAATAAAAATCACTACATTTAAATCACTACCAATTCTGATAAGCCTATTAAATTAGAAACCTATCCACACCTAATGAGCTTCCCTGGTGGCTCAGATGGTACGGTCTGCCCGCAGTGCGGGAGACCTGGGTTCGATCCCTGGGTCCGGAAGAGTCCCTGGAGGAGGAAACGGAAACCCACTCCAGTATTCTTGCCCGAAAAATCCCATGGTTGGAGGAACCTGGCAGGCTACAGCCCATGGAGTTGCAAAGAGTCGGACACAACTGAGCAACTTCACCACACCTAATTCTCTACTGGACCAATAAACAAGGCCTTCTGGTACTTTGATTCACAAACTGGACATTGAAGGGACCATCTGCTGTGTTCTGTCCAAAAAGCCAAAGTCTATGTTGGGCTATTTTTCAGCAACATAATCTTTTCTTATAATGGCATATCAAGTATATTCCTGTATATAATCATCTCGATTTCCAGTTGCAAAGAGAATTTTAGTGACTACATTCCAGTGGTATACTTGAATGCAACACTTCTAACATGATATATTATTTACATAGTGCTTGCTATTTTCAATTTTAAACATATAAATTGCTAATTTGCAAAATACACAATGAGATGAGACTTCCCTGTTGGTCCAGTGGCTGAGACTATGCACTCCCAATGCTAGGGGCCAGGGTTCAATCCTAGGTCAGGGAACTATATCCCACATGCCACAAGTGAGACTTGACAAAGCCAAACAAGTATTATTTAAAAATATATATATAATATGTATATATATACACATATATATGAGATGAAAATATGGAAAGGAAAAAGGTATCTTTGAGGATGTAAAGAAGAGTAGGTGAGATGAATAGCAAGAGCAGGCCAACACACATTAGAGAGCTCCAGGGACAGCTAAAGGATCAGGAGGTCTTTCATAATTACATATGAATGAGGCACAGTGTTCTCAGGCCAAAAAAAAAAAACAAAGAAGGAATAAAAGAATGGAAACAAACTGCATTTTATTCTAGTAAGTGCTGTGACCTCCCAGCTGCTGTTCTACCCATGACTAAAGTCCATTCTAAAGTGTTTCTAAAATATTTTTTCCTCTCTCTTTGGCTATCTTTAAGGAGCTCAAGAAGAAGCACCCAGATAAAGCTGAATGTGAATCACACCCATTGATAAACAACTAGGAGGCTTTGGTTGAAAAACGTCCCTCAAGCATGGACTTAATTAATCAATTAGATTAATTAAAAGTATTTCACCAAAGACTGGTCAGTTCTGAACTGAAGATACCTTTTAGCCATCTGAACAAGATGTTTCATTTATTTATAAAACGGATGCTTGTTGCAGCATGACCACAGCTTAAATCACTGTCTGGCAATATTCCAGTTGTTTAGTTAGCCCCTGTCAAAGTAGAGAATTCAACTTAGTTGCCTGTTGTCTTTTACCTCCCAAGACAGATCCTAGGAATCCATTCTTCCATTTAATTTTTCATTCATACACACATATATTAAAAATAATCATTGAGCACTCTCTGTCCATTTCAATATGTTACTGAACAGCTTTGGATACCAATTTATACAACAAACTTATGACTTCTGGCTTTAAGTCTATGCAGTGTTACTCAGCAATAAGGTATAGTAAAACATCAAAAATGTGAACTCATAATTGTGAAAATGATCACAATTTAGAATTTAAAAATCTGATTTTGAGGTTATATTACTTTATCTTTACATACTAAATTGATTACATGACTTCCTATAGACATAGTAGTGATACTTAATAGTCATTCCACAAACACATTACAAAAAACAAATGATATTTTTGGGGAGCGATGTCAATAAAACGACTGAAAAAGATGCCCCCTTCCCAAACTAACAATAATTTGGCATCCGTCCATGAACGAAAGTGCCTTTGTGGGATCCAGGTAGGAAATTGGCACAGTCTAAAAAGGAGTGAAGAAGGAAATGGCAACCCACTCCAGTACTCTTGCCTGGAGACTCCCATGGACAGAGGAGCCTGGCAGGCTACAGTCCACAGGGTTGCAAAGAGTCTGACAAGACTTAAGAACTAAACAAGAAAGAAGGAGCAGAGCCATTTGGGAAAGGTGGGCAGGGAAAGGCAGGCTTGCACCCAGGTGGTGGACTCAATGGCCATGGTCTTGACTCTAGATGTGGAAACAGCCCTACACCCCTGAGGACTCGACCACAGCACCATCTGGCGCTGGCTCTGTCACCAGCACCACAGGCCAGGGAACCCGGGAGGAGGCTCCCCCACTGTGCTCCGCGTAATAGGAGTAGATATGTCACGGAGGTCCTCTGTGGCCCTAGATGTGGCCCAGGAACCGGCTCCAGCTCCACAGCTGTGATCCAAGCACCCTGGAAGGACACTGAATTAGACATCACCCAGGGACCAGGGAGCCTTTGTGGATGTCCATGAGTCCAGCAGAGACATTTGAGCATACTGTTCAGGAGAGAACAAAAGAATCCAAAAATCCCACACAGGCTGCAGTGGAGAGGCTAAGAAGAACCATGTGACTTCACAGCATCATTTCTACCTCAGGTGGCAGAGCTCTGTGCCAGGGGAGGACTTCTGGGCCCATGATTTCTCGCATGGGGAAAAGTGAGAGCCAGTGGGTGAATCCCCAGCCTCCCGAGCCGTGCAGGACACTGCCAAAGAAACCCACTTCTCTCCCCCCTCATCAGAGCACTGAGTCAGGAACTTCAACTGGGGGGCTCTGGCGGCTAGGAGAGCAGCAGCCGCGGCTCAGAGCAGGGTGCATTAGGAGGACAGGGCTCCTACGAACTGCATCAGAGACTCCATCAGCCGGCCTGCCAGGGACCACGGGAGACACCTCGTCCATGCAGACCCAGGGGTACCACCAGCACTTCACTGATCTCATCCACACCTGCCTCTGCTGGGTGGCCGACTCCCAGCACACATTCCCAAGGGCAGCCCAGGCGGCCTTTCCTTTCTGCAGTGGCTGAGTCCCGCAGAAAGCTGGCCTGACTCAGCAGTCCTGGGAGAGATGGCCCTCGGGGAAGCAAAAGCGAGGTTCTCCAACACACGACCAGGCTCCACAGGATGGAGAGATGACAGACCAGCCTAAAGATTTTGCCACAAGAGCAGGAAAGACATACAGAGCAGGTGCAGCCGCAGAAGGACCAAGAAAGCCTCAGGGTCACTAATAGGACTGATGGAAGGTATTTCTCCCCCGAAGTCAGGCAGTAAAGACTGCAGCAGATGATGGCTCCTTGAAATGTGAAGAAAACAATGACAGAATTCAAGGAACAAGAAAAAATCAATGAAATGAGACACTAGCAAAGAAAAAAAAATTTCAAGTAACTGACCGTGAAGACATGGAGATCACCAATTTATCTTAGGAAGAATTTGAAGTGCCGAAAGAAAAACAAAAAAGCCAAAACAAGAATATCCTCCACAGCAAAGCTGTCCTTCAGAAATGAAGGAGAAAGACTGCCCCAAACAAACAAAAGCTGAGGGAAGTCATCACCGTACAAGAAAGGCTAAAGGAGTGCTTCCAGCTGAAACGAGGATCCTAATTAGCAACAGGAAAACATAGGGAAAAGGACAACACACCGCTAAAGCTTAGTGTGCAGTCAAATCAGAACACCCCAATGCTGCAATACAGTGCTGTGCTAACCAGTTAACAGTAGTAAAATGTTTAAAGGGCAAAGTATTGAAAATAACTATAGCTACAACAGGTTGTTAGTGAATACACAGCATAAAAATAGGTAAATTATGACACCAAAAGCATTAAAAATGGCATTAATACTGTTTAAAAAGTCAGAGAGAAAAAAAAAAAAAGTCAGAGAGAAAAAGACAAATACTGTTGATGTCATTTATGTGTGAAATCTACAAAAGCTGAGCTCATGGAAACAGAATAGAATGGGGGCTGCTAACAGCTAGGGGTTGGGGAAAATGGGGAGATACTGGTAAAAGAGAACAAACTTCCCGTTATAACACAAATAAGTGCATCATGATGTCTGTAGTTAATGGTACTACTTTTATACACTTGAAAACTGCTAAGAGAGTAAATCCTGAAAGTTCTTACCCTCCCCAGCCCTTATACAGTAATTATGTGGGGTAACCTTACTTTGGTAACCAGTTCATGAGGGAAACATCTGTCATTATGCTGTGCACCTTAAACTTACACAGTATGTCAATTATATCTCAATATAGATGAAGAAAATATATTTTTTTCAACTGACACATTGAATTAATGCTGAAGAAAATAAATTCTCTTGAATTATTTTTTACCTTTTTAAAATATTTCTTAATCTTTATTTTCAGTCTTTAAAACATATCTACATATGACCTATTTGACCTTTTAAAAAAGTTGCTGTATAGAGCATTGGATCTGCAGGGTAGCTAGGGGGCTGAGATGAGGGGTGGGGATTAGGGATAAAAGGATTTTAAAATTAGCAATGTAAAAAATATTGATGGCAAAATTCTTTGCTATTCAACCAATCCAGCAACAAATAAATATCTCCTTTTCTTCTGCTATATAGCTGATTAATGTCACAATACAGGTTTAATACAGCAATATAGGTTTAAAGTTCCTAGTGACTAACTAGGGAATAATACGAAAGAGCTTCACAATGGGAAAAATTAATATGAGTCTTCAGTGATGAATAGAAACTGCCAGATGAAGAAGGGAAAGGTCCAGATGGAAAGGAATAATCTCTGAAAATTTACTAGCCTTTGGGAATGGCATGTTCTGAGCCATCAGTCAAAGAGATAAATACTATGGCCAAGAGGCCAGAGGACTGGGTAGGCACTAGACACTTACATGCCATGTTTAAGATGATAAATAATTGAGACTTCATTGAGTAGAGTATAGGAAGCAAGCAGAGATTTTAAGCAAGACATTAACACTTTTGCTTTCTGCTCTAGGAAAATAACTGGGAGCAAAATGGAGGAAAACATGGAATGGGAGGAGATGAGAGGCAGGAAGTAGTTTCTTGAAATAGACAGGATCATTCAGATGACACGACTCTTCTGGCAGAATGTGAAGAGGAACTGAAGAGCCTCTTGATGACACTGAAAGAGGAGAGTGAAAAGGCTGGCATAAAACTCAACATTCAAAAAGCGAAGATCATGGCAGCCATTCCCATCACTTCATGGCAAATAGCTATGGAAAGAGTGACATAGCTTGGGCTCACATTGAGTGACATTCTTGGGCTCCCAAATTGCTGCAGGTGGTGACTGCAGCCATGAAATTAAAAGATGCTTGCTCCTTGGAAGAAGGAAACCTAGAAAGCATATTCAAAAGCAGAGACATAACTTTGCCGATGAAGGTCCATATAGGCAAAGCTGTGGTTTTTCCTGAGGTCATGTGTGGATGTGAGAGTTGGACCATAAAGAAAGTTGAGCGCAGAAGAATTGATGCCTTCGAACTGTGGTGTTGGAAAAGACTCTTGAGAGTCCCTTGGACTGCAAGGAGATCAAACCAGTCAATCCTAATGGAAAGCAGTCCTGAATATTCACTGGAAGGGCTGATGCTGAAGCTGAAGTTGCAATACTTAGGCCACCTGATGCGAGGAGCTGGCTCACTGGAGAAGGGGGTGTCAGAGGACGAGACGGTTGGATGGCATCACTGACTCAAAGGATGTGAGTTTGAGCAAGCTCCAGGAGATGTGAAGGACAGGGCAGCCTGTGTGCTACAGTCCATGGTGTCGCAAAGAGTCAGACACAACTGAGTGAACAGCAGCAACATTTGCTGAGAATCTAAAGTAAGGCATTGACAGTCAAACAGAGCAGTGGCTCTATTCAGAGACAGAATTAAGTGACATTTTACAACTGGATGAATGTCAAAATGAAGAAGAGGGAACAGAACAGAAGAGAATGGGTAAAGAACACACAGAATGAAACAGAATGGAGTGAGCTGGATTGGGACAGGACGGACTGTTGGAAAAGAGATAAACCTATTAATGGATATCACTGAAACAGGAAGATAAGTACATACTGGATAATAAAAAAGGAGTTTGTTTTTAGCCATGTTAAGATGCCTATGGAAAATCCAGTAGATACATCAGTAGTCAGAGAGCAACACAAAACTGGGTCTCAAAGAGGAAATGATGATACAATAATAGATTAATACAAATTTGAACATACAAAGTGAAGACATGGTAATTTATATCATACCAGTGGATGAGATGATGCTGAAAGTGAAAAGAGAAGACCCAGAAGGAACACTGAGACATCTAAAACTTCTAGGGAGCAGGCAAAAGACTAATAAAAGCCAAAGGTCCTATAGTTTAGCACAAGGTCCACTGAATAACAGACCTTTTTTCTAGAATACCAGGAAATCAAGGATAAAATTGTCATATTAATCACAAATAGTAGCAAAAATACATAAACCAACCCACCATCACATGTGTTGATATTAATGGAAGAATTAAGACTTTACTCAATGTAATACAAAGGTACTAAACCAGTGGGGAGAGATCCAGGAATCCAGAATTGCCTCTGTCTACAACATCCACAAAGCATCTTTATGTACAAAAAAAAAAAACAACAACAAAAAAACACTGCCTGAAGTGCCTAGGAGACCAAGGCACATGGGCTATTTTTAGGTAAGTTTGGGCTGGCTGACTTCATTGCAGAAAACTTGAATCATCTGGAGTGGTCACACTTTATCCTCAATTCTTTAGGTCTAATTTATTTTTAACTAAAACAGAACAATCCAAACAGTCTCCATGCTTGGAAGAGGTGTGATTTTCTGGCTGAAAGGAGCACATTTGGGCCCGTGACAGAGAAACCTGGCCTGAGTCCTTGCAAAGCCAAAAGCACTGTATTCTCTGCCGCCGCACTAGATAAAAACATCCGGTGAGTGGGCTTTTGTCAGTGTTAACTGCAGAGACGGAAACGGGCACACCTCGGCACAGGCATTCTAACACAGAGCTACTCACTGGCAAATGCAGTCCAATCTGAGTCCTCAAATTTAACCAAGGCTAAGAGGGCTTGAGCTATTTCAAATCCTATTTTGAGTGGTTTCAAATCCTAAAAGATGATGCTGTGAAAGTGCTGCACTCAATATGCCAGCAAATTTGGAAAACTGAGCAGTGGCCACAGGACTGGAAAAGGTCGGGTTTTGTTCCAATCCCAAAGAAAGGCAATGCCAAAGAATGCTCAAACTACAGCACAATTGCACTCATCTCACACACTAGCAAAGTAATGCTCAATATTCTCCAAGTCAAGCTTCAACAGTATGTGCACCATGAATTTCCAGATGTTCAAGCTGGTTTTAGAAAAGGCAGAGGAACCAGAGATCAAATTGCCAACATCCGCTGGATCATCGAGAAAGCAAGAGAGTTTCAGAAAATCATCTATTTCTGCTTTACTGACTATGCCAAAGCCTTTGACTGTGTGGATCACAGTAAACTGTGGAAAATTCTGAAAGAGATGGGAATACCAGACCACCTGACCTGCCTCTTGAGAAATCTGTATGCAGGTCAGGAAGCAACAGTTAGAACTGGACATGGAACAACAGACTGGTTCCAAATAGGGAAAGAAGTACGTCAAGGCTGTATATTGTCACCCTGTTTATTATTTAACTTCTATGCAGAGTACATAATGAGAAATGCCAGGCTGGATGAAGCACAAGCTGGAATCAAGACTGCCAGGAGAAATATCAATAACCTCAGATATGTAGATGACACCACCCTTATGGAAGAAAGTGAAGAAGAACTAACGAGCCTCTTGATGAAAGTGAAAAACGAGAGCGAAAAAGTTGGCTTAGAGCTCAACATTCAGAAAACTAAGAACATGGCATCTGGTCCCATCATTTCATGGCATAGATGGGGAAACAGTGGAAACAGACTTTATTTGGGGGTGCTCCAAAATCACTGCAGATGGTGACTATAGCCATGAAATTGAAAGACGCTTACTCCTTGGAAGAAAAGTTATGACCAACATAAACAGCATATTAAAAAGCAGAGACATTACTTTTCCAACAAAGGTCCATCTAGTCAAGGCTATGATTTTTCCAGTAGTCATGTATGGATATGAAAGTTGGACTATAAAGAAAGCTGAGCACCGAGGAATTTATGCTTTTGAAATGTGGTGTTGGAGAAGACTCTTGAGAGTCCCTTGGACTGCAAGGAAATCCAACAAGTCCATCCTAAAGGAAACCAGTTCTGAATATTCATTGGAAGGACTGATGCTGAAGCTGAAACTCCAAAACTTTGGCCACCTGATGTGAAGACTCATTTGAAAAGACCCTGATGCTGGGAAAGATTGAAGGCAGGAGGAGAAGGGGACGACAGAGGATGAGATGGTTGAATGGCATCACCGACTCAATGGAGGCAGTCAGAGTAAACTCTGGTAGTTGGTGATGGACAGGGAAGCCTGGCGTGCTGCAGTCCATGGGGTCGCAAAGAGTTGGACACAACTGAGTGAGTGAACAGAACTGAACTGAACTGAAGAGGGCTTCTCTTCTGTGTGAGTGAAGGAAAGGGGAAAGAAGTCTTGCCTACCCTACAATTGTGTATAATACCTCACCTCAGTGCATTCACAGTACAACATTTTATGGTGTGAATTATTTTATTTTTCAGGTAAAATCATAACTTTCATGTATACTTGATGTAGCTCAATAATTTTTTAATTAAAAATTAACAAAGCTAGGACTCCAATCTGGTCCCATCTCCATGTGTAGTATGTATTCTACTATATTCCCCTGACATATATGGAAATTACTGACTGTATCAGGAATTCACCAATACTATATAAGCGCCTTGGGTCTTGCTGCAGAGAGATAGTCGGTTTCCACGCAGCATCTAAAAAGGAGCTTTGAAAAAGTTAACTTGCTACCTGAACATTGCTATGAGCAGGGAAAGTGACCTTATATTTCTGCCATACAATTTATAGTACCGGCTTAAAAAACAATTTCACACCTTTCAACTTGACATGTATTTTTTAAGTGAAATGGAATCTAACTGTGCAATAGGATAAAACCATGAATAATTTTAGAAATTTTGTTTAAATATTTTGTAAAGAAGTTGTGCTACAAATTACCTGTATTTAAGGTCCGTCCGCACATGTAAAGAAGCCTTAGGTATGAATTTACATATAAAATGAGGATGATTAAAGGCCATCTAGAGTTTGGAATGACCATTTGATACTCTTCTGTCTGGGGCCATGAAATTAAATCCCCTCTATGATTCTGGGCTCCACGGGCTCATCATCTTATGAGATTGGGTCTTTCTGCTTTTCTCAAGGATGAGTGCTCACGTATTTCAAGGTTATCATTTCCATTATATGGGAAGAATTTTCTCCTCCTGTACCCTGATTGAATGTGAAATCCCTTCTCTTCTGCATGTGCCTCTGTTATAACTGGAAGCTTATTTAGGAGCATGATTTGAATGAGCTCAAGTCCATGAGAACAGTCCATCAGTCACAGGAACGCATCTCAACTCTGTTCAGAACTTTAAAAGCCACATATTGATAATCAGGGCAACTGGTTTGAAACACATGGCTGACTGCTTTTTAAATTTCGATTTATTAGGCCAAGTCTCTACAAAAAAAATGTGTTTAATAAAGTTGTATTTGTACCAAAAAAAAGTTGTAACCAATATAATTTGGAAGTTTTTAAAAGTCTTTACATTTAAACCAAGAAAAATATTTCCTGAATCTCACTGTTCCAATTGAGATGATTAGAATACCAGGTCAACTCACTGACTAGGAAGAAACACAGTTCCCTCTAAAGTACTGACAGCAGCACTTATTATAAGTTATTCAAAGCTCTTTTTTTTTTTTTAATCACTTGGTATTATCTTTAATTACAAAGACTTTTCCAATCACATCACATAGAGATCATTTTATCCACTGTTCTGTTTGGCTGCCAATCTCTTATCTCTCTCCTCAGCAATAGTAAGGCGAATACCCTTTCCACGGGGAAGAGAGATCCATGGTTTGTTGCCTTTGCCAATAACGAAAATGTTTGAGAGCCGTGTGGAAAAGCTGTTGCCATTCGCATCTTTCACAAGAACTACATCAAAAGAACCTGGATGCCTTTCCTGGTTTGTAATCACACCAATTCTTCCCAGGTTAGCACCTCCAGTCACCATGCACAGGTTGCCAGTGTCAAATTTGATGAAATCAGTAATCTTGCCAGTCTCCAAGTCAATCTGAATGGTATCATTCACCTTGATGAGGGGATCAGGGTAACGGATGGTACGAGCATCATGGGTTACCAGATGAGGGATTCCTTTTGTCCCCACAAATATCTTTCTTACTTTGCACAATTTATACTTGGCCTCCTCAGGTGTAATACGATGAACAGCAAATCGACCCTTGGTGTCATAGATCAAACGAAAATTCTCTCCAGTCTTATCAATGCTGATGACATCCATAAAACCAGCAGGGTAGGTTATATCTGTGTGGACTTTGCCATCAATCTTAATGAAACGCTGCATGCAAATCTTCTTTACTTCATCTCCAGTTAGGGCATACTTAAGTCTATTCCTTAGGAAAATGATTAGGGGGAGACACTCCCTTAGCTTGTGGGGGCTGGTAGATGGACGAGGGGCAAACACACCAGTCAATTTATCCAGCATCCAATGTTGTGGAGCTGCTACGCGTTTCAGGTGCTTCTTGGGACGCCAAGCCATGGCTGCGCTAGGCACGAAAAGAGCCAAAGGTCTTAAAAAATGTCTGTGTATTTGGATCTTTCCAGTCGCCAATCATTAAAAGACTGGTAAGTAATTAAAGTGAATCTGCAATTTTGCATTTGATTTTACCCTACTTTCAAATTGTTGGACAAACAGTCATGGAGAATCACTAAGTTACATCTGGTTAGCATTATTCACGGAGAAGGCAATGGCACCCCACTCCAGTACTCTTGCCTGGAAAATCCCATGGATGGAGGAGCCTGGTAGGCTGCAGACCATGGGGTGGCTAAGAGTCGGACACGACTGAGCAACTTCACTTTCACTTTTCACTTTCACGCATTGGAGAAGGAAATGGCAACCCACTCCAGTGTTCTTGCCTGGAGAATCCCAGGGACGGGGCAGTCTGGTGGGCTGCCATCTATGGGGTCGCACAGAGTCAGACATGACTGAAGTGACTTAGCAGCAGTAGCAGCAGCAGCATTATTCAATACCTGGATGTTAACTGGGAGAAAAGGAGGTGGGTTTTTTAAAAAGTAAAAGTTTGGATGGATATATGTACTAAAGTTGCTAACAGAAATTTCATACACGCTTTGATCATGTGTCATTCTTTTTGAGCTCTGAGCTTTTATTTGTATAAAATCTATTTCATTGTGCTTGTTTTAATCAAAGTTTTGGACAATTTAGCAAGGTAATTTCTGTTTAAAATAATGGCTAAACTGTGAGAATTTATCATTCGTATATTAAGTTAATCCAGAGATTGAAATGCAGTAACATTATTATTCTACAGACAGTTACGCCCATGGGGTAAGTTTCAATAATATAGTTCGTGACATCCCATGATAATAACAGAAGAAAATACCTCATACAGGATCTAATGTAATGTATTACAAATAAGAGAGACCTAGGTTAAAATTCCAGTATTCTGTCTGACCTAAGTGAAATGAATTAAACAATCTCAGCCTTAGGGATAAGCAGCTCATAGAGCTTCAACATGTGGCCTTTGGTCCCTTTTTAGAAACTCTTCATCTTTTTTTATTTTATTTTATTTTATAGGTACTAAAATTAAGGTGGCAGTAGAAATCTAACTCAATCTCATTAATACCATTTGCTATTCAACTGCTGTCAATGAGAGAGAGCTTTGTTCATCTGAGAGGTAGAGTTCAAATATAGTAGAAAACTAATTAGGAGTGTTGGCCGAGCACTGTTAACTAACACTGACTCAGATTTAGAAGACGAGGAAATGACGCACAGGACAAATAACCAGATATGAGAATAAAACCAAAGTATGAGAAATGAGAGAAGCAGAATTTTATAAACTAAATTCACATTGTTACTTTGCCTTTGGCTGCTCCCAAGAAAGGGAAAATGGAGTTGGTGGGGGGTGAAAGTACTTGTTTGAAAATAACTGAATCTTTGGTGGTACTCTCTTTCTCTCGCCCTCTCTCTCTCAACACACACACTTACTTTGCTGAAATAGCAGCAGAATAAACATTTATTCTTAAAACTATGAAAGCCCATTTAAATGAACAAAAACCAGGACATAAACTTCCATCTATATAATGAAGTTGAAAATGGCTCCAATCCCAAACCACACACTGTACAGAATATTTATCAAATACATCCAGTGAAACTTGGCCAAAGAACAAACTAGAAAGCTGATACACCAATGAACTTCTTGCATGCACCATTTTAATTTTCTGGTACTGCAAATAATTAACTCAAAGAAACTGTCAGGTACAACAGACAGAAAGAAAAAAAGAGAAGGTAAACTGTCACCAGTTTTGAAATTGCTTCCCAGAGTCAATTATTCTGCAATAAACACTACTTAAGTTACACACACACACACACACACACACACACACACACAGCCCTAAAAGGTCACAGTGAACCTAGCCCACCTCTTACCTGAAAGGGATGAACGCTGAGAGCCAAGGGAAGACATGTCTTTAGCAAAATTGATAAGAAAGGTTCTGGGACATCACATTCCATTTGAAAGTGCCAGCTTTCCAGTCATTGTCCCCAGTCCAGCAAAAACTGATGTTTAAATTATACTACTGGTTCCAAATAGGAAAAGGAGTACGTCAAGGCTGTATATTGTCACCCTGCTTATTTAACTTCTGTGCAGAGTACATCATGAGAAACGCTGGGCTGGAAGAAGCACAAGCTGGAATCAAGATTGCTGGGAGAAATATCAATGACCTCAGATATGCAGATGACACCACCCTTATGGCAGAAAGTGAAGAGGAACTCAAAAGCCTCTTGAGGAAAGTGAAAGTGGAGAGTGAAAAAGTTGGCTTAAAGCTCAACATTCAGAAGACAAAGATCATGGCATCTGGTCCCATCACTTCATTGGAAATAGATGGGGAAACAGTGGAAACAGTGTCAGACTTTATTTTTCTGGGCTCCAAAATCACTGCAGATGGTGACTGCAGCCATGAAATTAAAAGATGCTTACTCCTTGGAAGGAAAGTTATGACCAACCTAGACAGCATGTTCAAAAACAGAGATATTACTTTGCCAACAAAGGTCTGTCTAGTCAAGGCTATGGTTTTTCCTGTGGTCATGTATAGATGTGAGAGTTGGACTGTGAAGAAAGCTGAGCACTGAAGAATTGATGCTTTTGAACTGTGGTGTTGGAGAAGACTCTTGAGAGTCCCTTGGACTGCAAGGAGATCCAACCAGTCCATTCTGAAGGAGATCAGCCCTGGGATTTCTTTGGAAGGAATAATGCTAAAGCTGAAACTCCAGTACTTTGGCCACCTTATGCGAAGAGTTGACTCTGGAAAAGACTCTGATGCTGGGAGGGACTGGGGGCAGGAGGAGAAGGGGATGACAGAGGATGAGATGGCTGGATGGCATCACCGACTCGATGGACATGAGTTTGAGTGAACTCCGGGAGTTGATGATGGACAGGGAGGCCTGGCATGCTGCGATTCCCAAAAAGAAAATAAAGAAACTATGAAACTTGGAATTAATTCATATAACATAGTGTGTATCAGTTTCAGTCCTGAAACTCACAAGTACAAGATATATTACATTCTCCCATTTTCTTTAAATTAATTTAGTTTGACTCAAAGGCTCCATATGGCAAAGCTGGTATGAAATTCCAGCTCATTTGTGGTACTCCTTGATCAGACCAATGTTCTGAGCATAAGAGAAGATCCTCTCATTTTCAGAGAAATATATACATATATCACATCTTCTTTATCTATTCATCCACCCCTCCTAAGCCTTCCTTCTCCTTAGTTATTAGCAAGGTTGAACCCATGGAGATCCAAGCAACAGTCAACGCTGATACTGAAACAAGAGAGACTTTATCTTTGGAAGAGAGAAAGTGAGTATTCTCAGAAGCCTTAGATATTACAGGATAAAAAATGAGAGAGAATCTTTTGTGAATAAAATGTATAAGATAAAATGTGTATCATTATTCAAATCAAAAGAGTCTCCTAAAATCATGTCCAATTCTGGTTTTGTAAATACATTTTTAAACTTTCAAAGCAAAATAGATTTTTTAAAATGCATATTTAATAAAATTGAAACCCCCAATACCTATTGAATTTGAGCACTGCAGATGCTTAAATAGCTTAGGAGAGAATATTTGCTTAGAAAGTAATTAAGGAAATCAGTTTTTTAATGAAAGCAATTAACATATTCACAGTGCTTCCATTTAATGTAATTGCTTAATATTAATGTACAGCATAGATGCTTTAGTTAAATTAGTTTTAATTTGGTACAGAGCATCAAAGCTTTCCAATGAGATTAAGTTTCACCAAATAACCTATATTTCTAGATACAAAAAGTATTTAAGGATGGTGATTGGTGAAACATTTCAGTATAATTGAAAATAGTATTAGAAGATCCCTCCATTGTCCTTGGTAGTCAAAGTCACATTTTTAGTCATTATGATGCAAGTGTGTTTACACTTTAGCAACATAGGCTCCACTACAGCATCACTTTGAGATGTCAACCAGTAATGCTCAAGCTTTTCCACAGATTCATAAATACTTGGTAAGAACAGTTTTGGTCCAGCTGGCAGGAGCTTTGGCAACCCACTCTTGTGTAGGAAGAGGAATGGACTTCCATTAAGAGACACATATGTTTGCAACTTAAAACTTTTTTTGTATCTGCAGACTGTGGCAGGCATCTAGAGGCCACTGGTCTTCTTTCAATCAAAGAGAACAACCTCACTTCCAGGGAAGACTGTACACCATCTAACATGCCTACAGAAAGTGCATCAGGGAAGCAGGCTGGAAGGAAACGACTAAGGCAATGATCTTCAGTTGGGGCCAAACCCATGCCCTAGATGTTCTTCTGAGCTCCCGTGTGGGATTCTGTTATCACATTCATCACTCCTGGCATTGGAGCTAATTGCATATTTGCAGTTATGTCTGTTGATCTTCTCTTAGAGTCATGTATTTACTGAGCGTGCAAGATTTGGAGTCCTACAGGCAATGGCACCCCACTCCAGTACTCTTGCCTAGAAAATTCCATGGACGGAGGAGCCTGGTAGGCTGCAGTCCATGGGGTCGCTAAGAGTTGGACACGACTGAGCGACTTCACTTTCACTTTTCACTTTCATGCATTGGAGAAGGAAATGGCAACCCACTCCAGTGTTCTTGCCTGGAGAATCCCAGGGACGGGGGAGCCTGGTGGGCTGCCGTCTATGGGGTCGCACAGGGTCGGACACAACTGAAGCGACTTAGCAGCAGCAGCAGCAGCAGCAGCAGCAGTTTCTGTTCGTATCCTAGGCCTGCCACTTGCTACTTCAGGGATCTGAAAAGTCACTTAACATCCTTGTTCCTTTGCTTCATCTATAACAGGTTTTCAAAATTGTAATGAAGGTTGAAAAAATTAATACAAAGAAGCCTTCTAATAACTAGCATATAATAAACATTCAATAAATTTAGGTATTATCATTATTATTCAGTTGTAAGCTCCATAAGAGCAAGATTACAGTATTTATAACTGTATCTACCATAATGTTTGCTCCTTGGAAGAAAAGCTATGACAAACCTAGACAGCATGTTAAAAAGCAGAGACGTTACTTTGCCGACAAAGGTCCATCTAGTCAAAGCTATGGTTTTTCCAGTAGTCATGTATGGATGTGAGAGTTGGACCATAAAGAAAGCTGAGCGCTGAAGAACTGACATTTTTGAACTGGGAAAAGTGGAGAAGACTCTTGAGAGTCCTTTGGACTGCAAGGAGATCCAACCAGTCCATCCTAAAGGAAATCAGTCTGAACTGAACTATAATTTTTAATTCAATGCTTTTGTACCAAGTAAATCAAATTACTTCCCCCTTCCCACCATAATTAACTCTGATTCATACTTCAGTCTCAGAAAGGCCCCTCCTCATTCCACAGACATTAGAAACCCTATTCTGTATGTTCTGATAGCATCTGGATGTGCCTCACTCTTTACCTGATTATTTGACTTATTTCATCTCATCTGTTAGTACATAAGCATCAGGAAGACACGGACTTTTATCTTTGGATTCACTGCTGTGTCATAATATTGTAGTGTCCCATATATGAGAGCCATTCAATGAATATTTATCGTATGGATTAATTGGAATAATAAACCAAGCTGACCTGGAGGCCTAGATGCTAGTTGCTCACACTGGTAATAAAATTAAAAAAACAAAAACCGGACATATTAGCACAGTAAATTAAAAGCAGTGGATATTTTCATATTTGCACACCTAGCAGTGTTTTTCTAGTAACAGGAAAATTAGCTACTTTCAAGTCACTAAGTAACCATGCTGTCTGTCTTCATCAGGAATGTGTATACATGAAAGTAGATACAGCTATGAAACAAAAGCTCTAATCTCCATTGATTCCTGTCTTAAGGTCTTTGCCTTCAACTCTTAAGAAGCTCTCTTCCTTTTCATCTCCCCCTGACTGCACTTAAACGTGACAATCAATCTTGCTCCATGCTCTCTCCTGTACTTAAAGCAAAAAGACATCACTGCTCTTTGAGATCAGTCCTCCTTTGAGATTCTCCCTCAACAATGCTGCTCTTGCCTTGGAAATGGCCTTCAGAATCCTTACTCTTTTGATAGTGCTAATTCCTTGTACAATTTTTTTCCTAGTATTTTCTAGGACTGGGGTCTGGGTATTTTCATGTTTTGAAATTTAAACTGTGCCTATGGAAGATTTATTTTCTCCACAGACATCTTTCTATACAGTGGAAATTCTTTTTTTCTTTGAAAAATGAGCATGTGACCTTATAAAGGCTCAAAGTCAACACTGAAATACTAGTTGCATAGATAGATCTCTGAGGAAATAGATAGTGATCATATTTTTTCAAGTAACATATGCAAATAAAAAATATGTTCGTGACTCTAACTAACTGTGTGAGTACTATTTATTAATGCAACACTAGTTTGAAATGTATGATATGTACCAGAACATTGTCTATTATATTTTTGTGAACCCAACGTAGCATAATATACACAAAAGAATAATCTAATGAGATTCTCTCCATACCTTTTAATTTGCTGTTTCTATGTTTATTTTGTATTGTTATTAATTTTTGTCTGTGTATCCTATGCTGTCAGAGAAATGCATTGTTATTCATTTTTCATTACTGATAACTTCTCATACATGCTGTTTCTATTCATTATTTCCTTATTTTGTTCAGATCTTTTTTTTTAAATAAAATTGTTTATTTTTTTAGAATTAATAAGGATTCAGGAAAATTCTTGTCTGGGTGATAGAAGCAGCTAAAATAATTTTAGTATAAAGCTGATTCAGTTCTTTTTGAATGATTCACTCAACTTTTGAGATGGATATAATATTTTAAATTTTACACTGTTCTTATAAAGGAGATGGTGCCCACCATTATGTTTCTGCCATGCTCTTTCTTTTTGCCCACAGAAAGAATTCATACTCCATTGGGTCATTCACTGGGCCTCTTTTGCAGACAGATGGCATAACTAGGAGCTAAAGGAGATCCAGGGTCTCGCCTGCTCTCTTCCTGGTTCAGGAGCCTGTGATTATCAGCCCAGCCACTCTCTGATACGGGCCTCTCAACAGCAAGCAGTCAACTAGGGGCTGCTCTTTAAAGACCAACCTGGAAAGTCTCCTTCTCCTCCATTCTTTCCCATCATCTCTGTCTGAGGCCAGGAGGGCAAGAAATGACCTTCTCAGCCCAGCATCTTAGACTTAAGAGGAAGGAGATTAAGCAAGAGTCTTCCCTTGTGTCTCCTGGCCAAAGCCAGGTTCTCAAACAGTTTTAACCAGAAAGCCTTCTAAAGGGTCTATTGAGTATTTGTTCAGCCAGAAATAAACTGCTGGTTGGTATCTGAGTGTTACTTGCTGTATGTACAACTCCCTTAATAGCAGATGTCAGAGGTAAGGAAAGGTGAGAGGTAGGAGTTAGGAACAGGCCCCAGCCCTCATCTGTTCTCCAAAAGGTAAAATCAGAGTGCACGTTAGGGGATGGCTGTGTTACAGTCTGCTCGCTTCAGACGTCACGGAGATCCTTCTTGTAATAATGCCACATTCTGCACCATTAAGTCGGAAACCATTTTAGGCCAAATTGGCTCAAAAACCGGGGAACCATGAATATCCACTTTATAGTTTGGTGCCCGTGGCCCAAAGGAGCTGGCGAATAACAATAATGATAGTAATGCAATGAACTGAACAATGTCTAGTGTAAAAAACTGTGCTTTATGAAATTCTGAAAATACATCTATGAGATGGGGATTACTATTAATTCCATTTTCTACACATACACACACACCCCCCAAAAAAAGCCTCAGGGAAGTCAAGTTGCCCAAAGGCAAATTCAAAACTCATGTTCTTAATTGCTACACAATCTTCCCTCTCAATCAGATACTCTCTGAGAAGACAGAGAGTTACTTTAGACTTCCTTTACCAGTAGTTTTGATCTATGGAATTCGAACACGAGATGTATTCATCTGTCTCTCAGCACTCCTCACTCCCACTTTGGGGGAAAAAACAAAACCTTAGGAGAGAAAACAATTTAAAACTTACCAGGCATGCTTATCTCAAAGTAAGTGACTACAACAGGCCCCCCTTTAGGATAGGCTCTATGAAGGCGAGATATGATAGAGAAGGACCATAAGGGAGTTGAGATGTTTCTGAAGTACATTCAAAATGAAGAGAGAAAGAGCACCAGTTCCCAAAAACACACGCTAAGCACTTCACAGGTCTGCCTATGCAAACCTTGCCTACAGAAGCTCTTCTATAAATTAGATGCCGTCACTACCTTTCAGAGAAAAGGTAATCAGAGATCTGAACCATCAGCAGGAAAAGAATGAGATTAGTTAACGTCAGGCACTAATGAGCTCTGAATTATCAAACAAAATGGGCCTTGTTTGGTCCTCATCATTCCGGGCCCTAGTCTCCCAATCTCACTTCTCTCTGTCCTCTGCTCCGTGTCCTTAGAGCTCCTCCTTACTGCCTCCACCCACTGCCCGCTCCACACACCCTCCAGCTCATCCCATCGGTTTCCAGCACTCTCAAACTCAACTTGTATCTTTGTCCATCTTCCCTCTAAACACTTGGTTGTGCATTTCCTTAAATTCCCTTCTCCTGGTGTAGACAAAAGAGGGAAAGGGAAGGAAACAGCACAGCAATCTAATGTTGACAGGAAAACAGAAAAAAAAAAGACCAAAAAAAAAGTTGTGGATCTGTATTCCTGGGTATGTGCTCAGATGCTCAGTCATGTCTGACTCTGTGCAACCTCATGAACTGTAGCCTGCCAGGCTTCTCTGTCCATGGGATTCTCCAGGCAAGAATACTGGAATGTATTGCCATTTCCTCCCCAAGCACACCTTCCAGACCCAGGGATCGAACTCACGTCTCCTGCATTGCAGGCAGATTCTTCACCCGTGAGCCATGAGGGAAGCCTATTTCCTCTATATCTGAGGGTAATGAGGAAAAATGTTGTCACTTTAAAGTATCCATAGGGCTTCCCCGGTGGCTTTGACAGTAAAGAATCTGCCTGGAATGCAGGAGACTTGGGTTTGAACCCTGGATCGGCACAATCCCCTGGAAAAGGGATGGCTACACACTTTAGCATTCTTGCCTGGAGAACCCCATGGACAGAGGAGCCTGGTGGGCTACAGTCCACGGGGTTGCAAAGAATCAGACACAACTGAGTGACTAACACTTTCACAGGCATCCAGACAGATGTCATTGATGTCATCTTAAGCACACTGACAATAACAGCCAGTAAGTAGTCTATCATCATCAAAGCATTTTAACTAACCACTTTGTGAAAGAGAATGAGAATTATTCATTCCATTTTACAGCAACAAAACTAATGCCCAGACAGGTCAAGGGGCTAGCACAAGGCCACATATATCTTGCAAGTGGTTGAGTTAAGATTTAGCAAAGATATTCTTTATTTCTAATCCTGTGATCTTTCTACTATATTATGTTGTCTGTTTCTAAAAAAAGGATAATGCTTATCATAAATCCATATCAAGGTTATACTGAATAATACTATATATTAGTGAAGTTTATCTTCAATTCACTCTCTTTAAGATTTTTTTTTTTTGAAGGGGACCATTTTCAATTAAAGCCTTTATTGAATTTGGTACAATATTGCTTGTTTTATGTTTTGGTTTTTTGGCCCCAAGTCATGTGGTATTCAAGCCCACAGCCCATGAGATGGAAGCAAAGCCTTAACCACTGGACGACCAGGGAAGTCTCTGCTCTTTTTCTCTATGTGTAGTTCCCCCGTCATGTCTGGGCTCTAACTTCCTTTAGAATCCTGTCCTCATGTCGGCCCTGGCTGAACAGGTTGTCAAGCACACAGCTATTCCTAGTCTTTCTACCCTGGGCCCCAGCAATTCTCCTCTTAATTCTGCATCCCCTCAGTGCTATTCAGACTGAGTTAGTCCTGGGCATGGCACATGAAGTCCAGTGCCTTAGACAACAGGCACACTCAGGGATGGGTGGAAAGGACCTGAACTCATCCACTGCCCTGGACCATACTACTGTCTCATAAGGAAATTATGAAAACTAATAGGAGCTGTTTTGATGATGGCTTATTATATGACTGCAGCCATGAAATTAAAAGATGCTTACTCCTTGGAAGAAAAGTTATGACAAACCTAGATAGCATATTCAAAAGCAGAGACATTACTTTGCCAACAAAGGTCTGTCTAGTCAAGGCTATGGTTTTTCCTGTGGTCATGTATGGATGTGAGAGTTGGACTGTGAAGAAGGCTGAGCGCCGAAAAATTGATGCTTTTGAACTGTGGTGTTGGAGAAGACTCTTGAGAGTCCCTTGGACTGCAAGGAGATCCAACCAGTCCATTCTGAAGGAGATCAGCCGTGGGATTTCTTTGGCAGGAATGATGCTAAAGCTGAAACTCCAGTACTTTGGCCACCTCACGCAAAGAGTTGATTCATTGGAAAAGACTCTGATGCTGGGAGGGATTAGGGGCAGGAGGAGAAGGGGATGACAGAGGATGAGATGGCTGGATGGCATCACTGACTCAATGGACGTGAGTCTGAGTGAACTCCGGGAGTTGGTGATGGACAGGGTGCTGCGATTCATGGGGTCGCAAAGAGTCAGACACGACTGAGCGACTGAACTGAACTGTATTATGTTACTCTTTCTTTTCGTCTCACTGTCTAACACTACTATCAAATAAGCATCTTTTGAGAAACGATGGCCTCCTTTGACAGTATTTCTCACCAGGATTATATTGGAAATACCATGGTCAAGTGTGATGCTTGGAACGTTTTCCCCAACTGCGTATTTCTTGAAAGACAAAGGTGGCCCCATAGGTTTGGCCTCACGGGCCCCCACACTTGGCATCACCACTGCACTTCAGCAGATGCATTTAATCCCTTCCTCCAAAGATGACTTGGGCAAAATGTTACTAGGACGCTTACTGGGGCACATAAGAGTCAACTAGAAATATTTCTTCAAAAATAAGTTTTCCATAGACATAACCACTTTAATTTCAACAGTTTCAGATTTATTACAACTGAACTACTCGATCAGGTCTCATCTGTGGGGTTTGTTTTAAACAATATGAAAATTTGCAGATTAAAAAGGCTAGAATGAAAAAACACAAAGACAAAGAGAAAAGGATCTTAACCCTAACCTTCACTTAGTACGTCCTGTGTATCAAGCAGTTTACATACATTACTTCTCACAAAATTCTTGAGGTCATTAGAGTACCCTTATTACGTAGGAAGGGCTTCCCTAGTGGCTCAGATGGTAAAGAATCTGCATGCAATGCCGGAGACCCGGGTTCAATTCCTGGGTCAGGAAGATCCCCTGGAGAAGGGAATGGCAACCCACTCCGGTATTCTTGCCTGGAGAATCCCAAGGACAGAGGAACCCAGTGGGCTACAGTCCATGGGATCGCAAAGAGTCAGACATGACTGAGCAACTAACACTTTATTATGTAGGAAAAAGAAATGAGTTTAAAGAGATGAACTATCCCCCCACTTTCCATCTCATCAAACAGTACATTTATGTGTGTACTTTAACAGTGCACTTTAACAAACCTGGTAAATTCAGGGGCCAAATATATATACCTTAAAAACGATGATAGCCAGACTTGAAACCCAAGTCCCTTGTTCTTCCACCATAGCCTCCTAAGTACATATATGGTGCTATCTGTGCTATCAGATGGAGAAGGAAATGGAAACCCACTCCAGTATTCTTGCCTAGAGAATCCTGTGGACAGAGGAACCTGGTGGGCTGCTGTCCATGGGATCGCACAGAGTCGGACACAACTGAAGCAACTTAGCAGCAGCAATGCTATCAGAAAATAACAAAACTATGTGGAAACCATGCAATTCTGCAAACCAGGCCAGTGCATAATATACCACTTTGTGGGAAAGTGTATCTGTTCTTCAATATTTAATCAACTAAGACAACGGGATGAAAGGTAAAGATACTCAAAGGTGACATAGTGAGACTCAACCAGATTCCAGTGAATAGCACACACCTGAGTGGAAAGTGAATGGAGCCTCAAAAGATGAGAGTATCTAAAATATAAACACATTTTTAGACTGTCAAAGACTATACATGGACTAGCTTCATGAATTTGTAGTCTAACAACCCTTACTTTCTAGACCAGAAATCTGACAACCTAGCAACTAAAATCATTTACCTAAATAGACAGTTGTTATCTGATATACACATGTATTTTTTTCAAAGCAGACTTCCCTGGAATGTCAAGGTGCCCTTCAATACTTGCAGGACCACCCCTGCGAATGCTCATTATGAAGATTAATTATTGGCTTTAACACTGATGGATCTGCTATGACTCCAGGCATAAAGAATATGCATGCAGTGCTCAAGAGACACACTATCTAAAGTAGAAAGACAAATACATGTTTTAAGAGCTTGAAGGGTGATCAGAACCTTGGAGTGCAAGTCACCATGTTTACATTTATGAAAAAAATGTTATTCTCCCCTTTTCATTGCCTTTACAGCCCATAAATACCACTGAGATGGGAAGGAGGACGATCAGCACATTTGTGAAACGGCATGCAACTGTGTGGGAATATTATTCATTTTAGTGAGTTTATTGCTGGACAGCTGTTTACAAATTTAGGAGCAGATTGGTCCATGGATGAATGAATTTTGGTTTAAGAAAGAGGAACATGAGGGGCCTCTGAGGTCCTTGCTGGTAATATTCATACTAACCAATGTTCCATTGTTTCCCTTAGGGAGCAGTTAAATTTTTCCACACCAGTTGATCAGTGGAAAATATCATCTGAGTTATCCTGACAATGTATAGGGTATAAAATGTATCTTTAGGGAAACCGAAAGCCCAGGGGTCTATATGGAGCCAGGAAAAAAACAACTTTTCAGATTCTGGTATTGAAACGCAGTATGGTTGTAAAATCCTGCAGGCTATTGTCTACCTGTCATCAACCAGATTATACTCATCTGGCCCATGTTAATGCCAAAAAAAGTCCCAGAAGAACCGTTTTTTTAAAACTTCTTAAAAAGTATAGATTTATAATCATCAGAAAATAAGCAAATTTTAGTTTGTGTGTGTATATATATACAGGGCTTCCCTGATAGCTCAGCAGTAAAGAATCCACCTGCCAGTTTAGAAGAAGTGGGTTCAATACCTGGGTAGGGAAGATCCTCTACAGAAGGAAATAGTAACTCACTCCAGTATTCCTGCCTTGGAAATCCCATAGACAGAAAAGCCTGGCAGGCTACAGTCCATGGGGTTGTAAAGAGCTGGACATGACTTAGTGACTAAAACAATATATATATATATAATATATATATATACACACACACATACACATATACATATGTATATATGAATGAATGAATGACTTGGGCAAGTTAATTAAACTTGATAAACTTTATTATGGGAAATAATGTTAATACCAATATCTTAGAGTTATTGTAGGCTAAAATATTTTTTGTTTTAAAAAATTAGCATGATGTTTGGCACAGTGTACAAGATCAGTAATAGAAGATACAGTTATTATTATTGTTATTATTATTATTACTATTATGCCTCTCACTTATGTCCCTTCACCAGCTTAGGGTGCTCTCCATACACAAAGTTAAAAGCAGTTGTTCTTCATAATGTACCATAAAGAAAAGTGTTTGCTTTGAAGTCAGAAAGACTCAAGCCTGAACAGTGTATTAATTTTTCAAGAGGTTTAAATTCACAGAGACTCGGTTTTCTCATTGGAAAGGGGATATATTAAGCACAACTCAGGTAGTGAAAATTCAAATAAGATATTACATTGAGCAGAGAGCCTGAAACATCATGGTATTCAAAAAATGTCACCTCACATATAGATATCTGTATTTTAATAGATGACATTTTATTGTCATCTTGACTATTTGTCTATTTCATCCATGCCAACGTACAAACTTGAAGGCAACAACTGCTTTTCCATCTTTATAATCCCAGTGCTTGAGTAAGTGGATATTACTTTTGCTGAGTGAACGCATGAATAATTTATATTTTATTTATTCTTCAAAAACGAACACTAAGAAGAGTTTTTAGAATTATAATTAAAAATTGACAGGTTCTAGGATGTTTGCATGTAAATTCTCAAAATGACACCTGCTAGTTATACATAAGATACAACTTTTTTCAATGAAAGAAAGCGTAGTGACCAGAAACAAATGAATAGACACAGATTTTTGACTAATTCATCCAATCATTAATTCAAAAATGCCACATGCGAGGCACTGTGTAAGACTTTAGGATTATGATAGTAAACAACACAGATTTGACCACTACCCTTATATGGAATTACAGTGCAGTGTAGCAGATGCCAGTCAAACAAATGCCAACATACCATTAAAGTTACAACGTGAGTAACTGCAATGAGCTTTAAGATCAGAATGCCATGGAAGCATATGTAGAATAATATCATGTGACTTTTTCCTTCTGTCTCAAAGTTTTGACTGAGTTCCTCTCAGTTGGTGACTATATGGATGATAAATGACTATAGTTTGGAAGCAGAACTCAGCAAGAAGTAGCCGCAAAATCTCTATCAATCTTAATCACCTAACCCTTTAAGCCACATATGACAGGGCTAGAAAGTAATTCTGAAAAAAGGTTCACTGAAACAGAGATTTCCTTGAGTAGAATTCACAAGGGTAAACTGCTGTGGCATCTTCCCATTACCATTCCCACTCCCCACAAATTCAAGTCAAACAGATGCCTCTCACGGAGACTGGGGTTATCAGAATAAGAAGAGACTTGCATCTCATTTGCAGCATGTGTGCTAAGCTTCAGAAACTCAGGGACCCACTCCATATGCTTGTGAGAAGAGAGCACTTCAGTGGCATCCTCACAAGTTTCAGGACTTACATGAGTCTCCAACTAGTGGCTGAGTCTAAACGACAAAACACTGAAGGTGGGAGGACAGAGCAGAAGCAGCAAGAAGGAGCGAGCTGGCCTGCTACCCACAGCAGAGCAAGGCTTCTTATGCACCAAGTAGATACTGGGTGGCTAAACCTGATTCATCCTGGAAGCATCTCTGTATGGTTAACTTTACGTGGTGTCAACTTGACTGGATCATGGGGTGCCCAGATACTTTGCTAAACATTTTTTCTGGGCATGTCTGTGACAGAGTTTCTGGATGAGATGAGCATTAGAATCAGTAGACTGAGTAAAGAAGATGACCCTCTCCAATGTGGGTGGGTATCACCCAGTCCATGGAGGGCTGAGTAGAATAAAAGTGCAGAGAAGGGAGAATGTTCTGTCTGTGCCTGACATGTGTCTTCTCCTCCTTTCAGACTGGGAATCACATTATCACCTCCCCTGATTCTCAAGCCTTCTGATTCAGACTGAATGACACCACTGCCTTTCCTGGGTCTCCAGTGTGTAGACAGCAGGTCATGAGACTTAACTTACACCATCACATTGATTTCTTATAATAAACTCAGTCTACACAGATAGACAGAGAGAGAGAGAGCCCTATTGGTTGTTTCTTTAAAGAAAAGAATGGCAACCCACTCCAGGATTCTTGCCTGGAGAATCCCATGGACAGAGGAAGCGAGCTCCATGGGGTTCCAAAGAATTGTACAGGACTGAGTAACCTTCACTTTCACTTCTGGAGCATCCTGACTGATAAAATCCCATTTTAAATGACCATTTGTCAGGATAGGGGGTCGGGGTTGGGGGGTGGGAGGAAGGACTCTAGAGCAGGAGTGAGCTGAGAAGAGTTACCAAGTAATTATATGGAAAGAAAACTGCATTCGTTGAATACATAACTTACAACCTTCTTTATCAACAGTTATTCCTTCTTTTCCAGGCACAATACTGTTTTGCAGTTTTTATTCCTTAGAGAAAAGGGCTAATTACCTGAGATAAAATGCATGTAGAAGAGAGTACAGCACCTAGTAAAGCTGAAATACAGTGACGGTAGAAGGAGCTGGAGGACACTCGAAAACTGGGTCACAGAGGAAAATGATTCATTAGTGATTTGATTGATGATGAAAACACAGTCCAGAGTTGAAAAGAGGGAATATGTAGTGAACATGAGGAGGTCAATTCTAAATGAATGTTTCATAGGTAAGGAAAATTATCCCAATTGTCCAAACTCAAAATAAGGTGGAGAGCTGATTATTGATACTGAACTGAAAATATTTTAGGTCCCACTGGCCTGAAGGATGACTTTAAAACTTGCCTTTTAAAATTTAACTTAAAACTGCAAACTACATTCTTGTACATAATCTAATTCATTTTCTTTTTTAATTATTATTTCACATCTTAAGGCCTCTTTTCTTATTTACAACTTAAAAAAAAATACTGATTTTATTTTGACTGCACCAGGCCTTCAATGTAGCAAGTGGGATCTAGTTCCCTGACCAGGGATGGAACCTGGGCCCCCTGCACAGAGAGCATGGAGTCTGAGCCACTGGACCATCAGGGAGGTCCATAATCCACTCTCAAAACAAGTATGGAGTGACTGGGAAGAGCCTTTTGGAGAAACCCAAGGGCAATCCTCACTTGCCGAGGAGAAAGGCAAGCATCTGGGGATGTGGGGAGGAAGAATTCATCTCCAAGGGGAGGGGCCGAGTGGAGTTTTTCTGAATGACTCTTTTCACCCATAGCCTTGTAGATCCCACATGAAGAATGATTTTTGAGGCAGCTGCATTCTACACTTAATCATTGTCCTAATTATGAGAATACTCTAAGATCCTGGCCCTCTGCCAGCACCAGAAATGACCCTCTGAGAGCAGTATTGACAGGGATCATGATCTCTGAGTGGCCTGTTTCAATGTCTACAGCACTTCCTGTGCTTCAGTGCCTTGGGTTATTTCTAAAGATATGGTATAAAAATAATGTTAGTTTTTTGTACCAATTACCTCATTGATTAGCTCTCCTACAGGTAAAGAAATGAGAAACCATTATAGGCATATATAAACCTGACAACTAGCCTACTTACACAGAATTCTGCCCAACAATCTGCCTTCCAACACCCAGGAAGCTGCACCATATATTTAAGATATCTAAACTGTTCCCACCATATGTCCAGCATATCTCAGTACTCAATGGCGGCTTTCTTTATCAAGGAAGCTAATTGCATCCACTTAACTCCACATACTGTATTTCTGCATTCTATCTTTTGGGTATGACTATCATTTTCCTCCCTCCCTTCTTTTTCCCTGTGAGTCGTGGCCTTGAGACATCTGTATTCTAAATTCTGTCCTCCCTTATTCCCCCGACTCCTAGCTCTCTGTCCTATCCACAATCTGTTCTCACGGTCTTAGCCATCAGTAGTAACTCCTCCTTCCCTGGATCTATCCTATCCCTAGTTTTCCCTTTTATCACTTTCCCTCATTTTCTGTGTCCTTGGGTGGTCCTACAGAATCCTCAAACTTCTATGCTGCACCTTTTTGTTTTGTCTACCTAGAAAGAAACTTGAAAACAAAGAGTGGCATGTGATTGTTCAGTCGCTCAGTCGTGTCCGACTCTGTGTGACCCCATGGACTGTAGCCACCAGGCTCCTCTGTCCATGGGATTCTCCAGGCAAGAATACTGGAGTGGGTTGCCATTCCCTTCTCCGGCATGTGATTAATCAAATGCAAATTCATGCATGTCTTCTTTATTCCCCCAAAGCACTCTTTCACGGAACAAATACAGGTTTTTTAAAACTGAAGGCATAAGAATGAAACTAGAACACTTTCTAACACCATACACAAAAATAAACTCAAAATGGATTAAAGATCTAAACATAAGACCAGAAACTATAAAACTCCTAGAGGAGAACATAGGCAAAACACTCTCTGACATACATCACAGCAGAATCCTCTATGACCCACCTCCCAGAATATTGGAAATAAAAGCAAAAATAAACAAATGGGACCTAATTAACCTTAAAAGCTTCTGCACATCAAAGGAAACTATTAGCAAGGTGAAAAGACAGCCCTCAGAATGGGAGAAGATAATAGCAAATGAAGCAACTGACAAACAACTAATCTCGAGAATATATAAGCAACTCCTACAGCTCAACTCCAGAAAAATAAACGACCCAATCAAAAAATGGGCCAAAGAACTAAATAGACATTGCTCCAAAGAAGACATACAGATGGCTAACAAACACATGAAAAGATGCTCAACATCACTCTTTATCAGAGAAATGCAAATCAAAACCACTATGAGGTACCATTTCACACCAGTCAGAATGGCTGCGATCCAAAAGTCTACAAGCAATAAATGCTGGAGAGGGTGTGGAGAAAAGGGAACCCTCTTACACTGTTGGTGGGAATGCAAACTAGTACAGCCACTATGGAGAACAGTGTGGAGATTCCTTAAAAAACTGGAAATAGCACTGCCTTATGATCCAGCAATCCCACCGCTGGGCATATACACTGAGGAAACCAGAAGGGAAAGAGACACATGTACCCCAGTGTTCATCGCAGCACTGTTTATAATAGCCAGGACATGGAAGCAACCTAGATGTCCATCAGCAGATGAATGGATAAGAAAGCTGTGGTACATATACACAATGGAGTACTACTCAGCCATTAAAAAGAATACATTTGAATCAGTTCTAATGAGGTGGATGAAACTGGAGCCTATTATACAGAGTGAAGTAAGCCAGAAAGAAAAACACCAATACAGTATACTAACGCATATATATGGAATTTAGAAAGATGGTAACAATAACCCTGTGTACGAGACAGCAAAAGAGACACTGATGTATAGAACAGTCTTATGGACTCTGAGAGAGAGGGAGAGGGTGGGAAGATTTGGGAGAATGGCATTGAAACATGTAAAATATCATGTATGAAACGAGTTGCCAGTCCAGGTTCGATGCACGATACTGGATGCTTGGGGCTGGTGCACTGGGATGACCCAGAGGGATGGAATGGGGAGGGAGGAGGGAGGAGGGTTCAGGATGGGGAACACATGTACACCTGTGGTGGATTCATTTTGATATTTGGCAAAACTAATACAATTATGTAAAGTTTAAAAATAAAATAAAATTAAAAAAATAAATAAATAAAACTGAAGGCATAGTAGCACCTTAAGGAGGGTCACTGTTGCATTATTTTCAAAAAACGTACTGATTGTTCACAGGTTATGCTTAACAGTAATATGAGGCAAGGAGAGTAAAACAAATGAAATAATAATTATATACAAGGAACCTACCATATGGGGTGCAGTTAAGGCAGTATCACAATAGATGAAAACAGAATAGTATAAACCTTAGGAGTGGTCTAGAAGGGACCTGTGGAATATAAATAAGATGTATTCAATAAAGAGGATACACTGGAGACTGATGAAATGAATAGTAAAGGAAAAGGACTCCCACATGGTCCAGGGGCTAAGACGCCACAATTCCAATGCAGGAGGCTGAGGTTCGACCCCTGGCTGGGTAACCAGATCCTACCTGCCACAACTGAGAGTTCACAGGCCACAACTAAAGATCCCGCGGGCCACAGCTAAGACGTGGTACAGCTAAATGGGTAAGTATTAAAAACAGTAAAGGAGAGACAGGGGAGAAAAAGAGAGAGAGACTGAGAAAGGTTGGGACAGGCATTCCACAGAGAAAGTAAGAGCGATGAAAGCGAATCAGGAGATATAAAGATATTGGGGAAGAGTAGATAACCCCTTCTAGGTAAATATTAAAATAAAAGGAGAGAGTAACAGCATGCAGCAAGAACTGGAGCTAAGTCATAGTTTCAAGTGTACATGGGCAAGGGTTTCATAAAACTGATGCACAGTGAAAGCCAGTGACGGTGTTAGAACAAGAGTGGCATGATTGAAATGTGTCAGTCAGCTCCGTAAACAGAATATCAGTATGAGAGAAGATTCATTAAGCTTCATTAAAGTAGATTCATTATTGTAGTTGTTGGAAACTATATTACATTTGACCAAATATCTAGCTTAACAGGATATGCATATCACCAACTTATAATGATTGTCGTACAGAAGTACTGATTTAACATAGCAAATTCAGAGAACACAATGGGGGTTGCCATTCCTTTCTTTAAATGTGGCCTCTTTTATGATTCAGAAAGAATTTCAGAAACCTGTGGTGTATCTGAGTCACTATTATGAATAGCAGTTGTTGACAAGTTTATCAGGGCTGTTTCATGAAGTAGTTTAGGTAAGTGTCTACAATCATTTCTTTAATAGATATTCGCCAATAACTGCAGCTGGACCACAGTTATAGATAAAATTTAGTTAAGCAGACATAAAATTTTAATTTTTTCATAATTGAACTCAACTTCCACATCATTTAGCTTCTGCTAATGTTGACCTGAATCTTGCCATTTCAAGGTAACTCAGTCATTTCTGATTTAAAATTTAGACTCTTAGGTAAATATTTAAACAAATTGAATATTTTAGTCTCTCACAATTAAAAATTTAAGTTTGTATCTGGACTGTTTCCCAATCTTAAAGACACTTCCCTCCTCCTCCTAGAATCTATCCAAGGGCAAAAGGATTATAAGAGGACAGGCATACTGGAGTAGGCCCCCCTGAGATGTCTAAACTCAGCTGGGGGACTTTCCCGGTGGTCCAGTGGTTAAGACTCTGCACTGCCAATGCAGGGGGTGCTGGTTCGATCCCTGGTTGGGGAACTAGGGTCCCACATGCCACTGTGATGTATAGAACAGTCTTATGGACTCTGTGGGAGAGGGAGAGGGTGGGAAGATTTGGGAGAATGGCATTGAAACATGTATACTATCATGTATGAAACGAGTCACCAGTCCAGGTTCGATGCACGATACTGGATACTCGGGGCTGGTGCACTGGGATGACCCAGAGGGATGGTATGGGGAGGGAGGAGGGAGGAGGGTTCAGGATGGGGAACACATGTATACCTGTGGCGGATTCATTTCAATATTTGGCAAAACCAATACAATATTGTAAAGTTTAAAAATAAAATAAAATTAAAAAAGAAAAAAAAATAATTGATAGAGGTTTCCTCCTTCAATACATCCACTAAATCCACCCCAAGTTCCTTCTCCCAACTCAGGGAAACCTCTTATTTTCTTCACTCTGTCACAGAAATCCGTCCTTATATTAAATCCTGTATCCTTCCATATTTTCTGATACATACCAAGAAATTGATATTTTTATATTTCCTGAATAGGGTTCTTGTTTAAAGGGAAAATTGGGATTTAGAAAACTCCATTCTGTCTTGCAACTGAGAGCCCAGCCTTTCAGACTATTGTTCCTTCTGGGTTTCTTTTCAAAGTTTGTTTTCAAAGTCAAAGCTGGGCAGTGATGCATGTGTTCTTAATCAATTTTCTTTTCTTCTAAGGCAAGAACATACAGAAGACTATTGACATGGTTTGACTAATGGGCTTAAGGATAGAAAACAAAGTACAGAAAATAACATAGCTCACTAGCAAACTATTATCATAACTATATATGGGTATCATAACTCATCAATGGATGGATTTGTCTGCTCAGGCTGTCACAACAAAATGCTGCAGACTCAGGGGCTTAAACAACACAAATTTGTTTTCTCACAAGTCTGAAATCTAGAAGCCCAAGATCAAGATATCATCAGGGTTAGTTCTGGTACGAGCTCTCTTTATGACTCATAGAAGGGGACTTTCTCGCCAAGAGTGCATATGACTTTTCCTCTGTGCACACACACAGAGACAGAGAGAGCCCTCTGGGTCTCTTCCTTATCATTATGACCTCATTTAATCTTAAACACTTCTTTAGAGGTTTTGGGCTTCCCTTGTGGCTCAGACGGTAAAGAATCTATCTGCCAATGCAGGATACCTGGGTTTGATCTCTGACTCAGGAAGAGCCCCTGGAAAAGGGAATGGCTACCCACTCCAGTATTCTTGCCTGGAGAATCCCAAAGACAGAGGAGCCTGGCGGGCTACAACTCATGGGGTTGCAAAGAGCTGGACCCAACTGGGCAACTAACACTTTCACTTAGAGGTTTTATCTTCAACTACAGTCATACTGGGGGTTAGCGCTTCAATATATGAACTGTGGAGGGTCACAATTCAGTCCATACAGTGGGTCACAACTTATGTAAATTGTCTGCAAATAATTTGTGAGGAATTGTGAATGTGGTTCTGGAAAAGACTCTCAAGAGTTCCTTGGACTGCAAGGAGATCAAACCAGGCAATCCTAACAGAAATCAACCCTGAATATTGATTAGAAGGACCGATGCTGAAGGTCCATTATTTTGGCCACCTGATGCAATGAGCCAACTCATTGCAAAGGACCCTGATGTTGGGAAAGACTGAGGGCAAGAGGAGAAGGAAGCACAGAGGATGAGACGGTTGGATGGCATCATCGACTCAATGGGACATGAGTTTGAGCAAACTCAGGGAAATAGTGGAGGGCAAGCAAGCCTACAGTCCATGGGGTTGCAAACAGTCAGACAAAACAGAGCAAGCAAACAACAGCAGCAAACCACACTTATGGGCTTCCTAGGGGTGAGGCAATAAAGACTCTGCCTGAAATGAAGGGTCAGGAAGGTCCCCGGAGGAGGAAATGACAACCCACTCCAGTACTCTTACCTGGGAAGTTCCATGGACAGAGGAGCCTGGTGGGCTAATCCATGGGGTTACACTGAGTGATTGAGCACACACAGCACACGATCATATTTAATCAGAAGGACGAAGCATTCTGACTCACTGCAGTGATTTAGGGTCACGTGGAGGTGTCTCTAGCATGCTCTTAAAGATGTCTTGGCAGGTGTATCCCATGCCATTTGTAAAGGAAAGGAGAAGGGAGGGATTAAAGGAAAAGAAACAAGACAGTTCATCTCTGGGTTCTAGTCCAAAGGGAGAGAACAGAAGATACTTCTGAATAAATGGATAGCAATGCAACAAATTAACAGTGTTCAAACCCACTCCAGTATTCTTGCCTAGAGAATCCTGTGGACAGAGGAGCCTGGTGGGCTGCTGTCCATAGGGTCACATAGAATCGGACACAACGGAAGTGACTTAGCATGCATGCCTTGGAGAAGGTAATAGCAACCCATTCCAGTATTCTTGCCTGGAGAATCCCAGGGACAGAGGAGCCTGGTGGGCTGCCGTCTGTGGGGTCGCACAGAGTCAGACACGACTGAAGCGGCTTAGCTGTAGCAGCAGCAGTGCCACAAAGTGAAAATATAGGTCACTAACTACAAACCACAAAACGATTCCATTTCCACTTAAACCAAGGTCATACACTTTATGTCTGAACTTTTTTTATTTTTTTGTCTTCATTCATATCTTGGTAGTTTTCCCTGCTTTCCAATAAAGTTTTTGTATGAGGGCTAAAAAAAAAAAAAAAAAACAGTGTTCAAGTTAAGAGTTATGGCTAAACTCTTTCTGACAGGTTCAATATAGAATGACTTTTAAAAAATGAAGTTTATTTCTTTTCCCAAAATTGTCTAGTCCAGACTCTGATAAACTAGAGCCCATGGGTCAACTCTGACCCACTGCCTGCTTTTGTATAATCTGCAACCTAAAAATGAAATTTATATTTTTTAATATTGAATAAAAAATCAAAATAAGACTGGTACCTTGTGATACCTGAAAATTATACAAAATTCAAATGTCAGAGTTCACAAAGTTTTATTAAACACGGCCATGCTCCTGCATTTACATACTGTCTATATAGAAGTGCTAAGTAATTGTGACAGAGATTGAATGACCCGTGAAGCCTGAAATGCCTACTGACTTCTGGTCTAATGAGTTGAGGATGATAGAGCAGCTCTACCCTGTGAAGTCATCGAGGGACTTGAGCTGCCAGAGGCAGCATCGCCAACTTAAACAAGCTCAAACTCAGCTTGTTGGCCATCGGGGGTGCCAGCTGGCAGGAAGAGTGGATATGGCACAATATAGCACAATTACTTGTATTGATTCATCGAGCGAACATGGCTGCGAGGGACAGAGACTAATTCGGTCTCTAGTCGGGAGGCCAGGTGTCCAATTTAAACTGTTTTTCTGATAGGAGATACAGCCAAACTGGAGGCCTTTATGTTGACCCTCTATAGTGCATCCTTATTCTCAATTCTGACCTTGAACTTCTGCCTTCATACACAGAATTTTTATTCTCACAAAACAATAAGAGAGACGTGTAATACTAAGTGCAAAAATATATTTTGTTTGTTTTCAAATACTGGTGTGTGTTTCTTGAAAATACTCTTTAAACGAAGAAAACTGAGACCAATATATCTTATCATCTACATTGAGAAGCTGAAGAAACTGGTTCTAAAAATGACATTATCTTTGTTTGATACTAGTTACTGAAATGTCAAAATTTTTCATCAGTCTAGAACTTTCCTCCCTCCTCCTCCTTCAACTGCTTCCATGCAACTCTTCAACGTGTTCACTCTGCAGAAAGACACACAAAAATTATTAAAGCAAAACTATTTTAATGAGTTTCGGCCTCCATAGGATTATCAGGATAAGAACTGAGTTCATTGTCTCTGTTCCGCCTCCAGAGCTGCTTTAGGTTATACTGGACTGGAAAAATTAATAATCTTACTTTTTCCTGATAAATCTCATTAGTTGAGCACTACCCAAATACATGTTTAAGTTTGGCTTAATAAAATCACTAAATGGAATAGTACATCAGAGACTTGCATTCCCTTGCTTCTGATCTGTACAAGACCAAAATAATTGAAAACACATTTACCATTAAAATAAACCCTATAGCTATAATCAAGGTTAAATTATTATTACCTTATATTTTATGTTATCTAGATTTTTCCAGAAAAAGATTAGTCATATTCCTGTAGGAGTGGAAAACTTTTCCCATTTTCTCTTCTAGGTTCTTTGGCTAACCCAATAATTGACAAAAGACAGATTAACAGGAGAAATTTTTAATTTCCTATGCCCAGGAGCCCCATATAAAATATAAGACTTGCAGCAGGCAGCTTTTATGCCTTTTAGACAAGGAAACAATAAATTTGTGAAGAACTGACAAGACAAAGAGGTTGGGATTTGGAATACCAACCTAGTGAAGATGTAACATGTAACATGGTTTATTTAGCCTTCTTGGCCTAAATCCCCTAACTCTGGGGGTAAGGATGCCTCCAATCTCCAGGTACAAGGCAAGTATCTTTCACACAGGAGATTTATTTTCAGCTTTCAAGGGGGACAAAGGAAGGTCAGAGCGTCTTCCTTTGAACCAGCTATTTAAGTAACTTTAATTCAAAATAACCAATAAGCCAAAGGCATATTCTTTTTTACTTTACTCCTCCACATAGCATTTGCTTCAGCTACTATGTGACTGTCGTTTCTGGCCTCTTGCCTCAGAGTTTGGAATTTAGATTTTTCAGTGTAGAAAGGTGAGAGTCCATATCAATTGTCTAAGGCAACTGAGATGATATTCAACTCCACCCTTGATCCAAAATGCCCTAATCCAAAAATATGCTTCTCTGTAATTAAAATTATATGAAACAATGGAACTTGGGAAATAGAGATAAAACAACAGATCCATTAAATGTTAATGTAGAAGAGCATTTTAGAGACTAACTCACTCAGGGCTGACCAAGTGCATGCAGCCAGCAGGTAAAAACCCAACCTGGTCCATCTGTTTGCAGATCATCCGTGGCTCTTTTTGCACCATAAATATTGAGTGTAGTAGCGGCAACAAAGACAAAACTTGCGTGGAGCACAGAGCTGAAAATGTTTCCTCGGGATCTGTGCAGACAGTGTTTGCCAACTGCTGATTTAGTCCAACTCCTCTCACTGCCTATGTGTGGATACTGAGTTCAGGAAAGGTTAAAGGGGTAAAGCAAGAAACACATCCCACATCGCTTATTTCACAGGCTAGAGCCTCAAAAGTTAAAGATTAAAGTGAAACCTCTTTTTCCTGTTAATTCAATAACAGTCTAAGCCCTTGTCTGTTCAGACCAATAACCTGCTGCCCCTGAAAATGTGGGTCATGCATTTTTATGATTATGAAACTGCTCATGCTCTTCCAACCTCTTGGAACATCATTTCCTCCACCCTTGTCTGTCTGGAAAACTCCCACTTACTTTAAAGCCCATTTCAATGTCATATCATCTCAGTAGCTTTCCTTGCTATCTGTAAGTAGAAACAATGGCTCTCTCTATATTTTCTTATAATAACTTATGTGTATATTTTTACAATTTATTTATTATACATTGAAGGATAATTGTTTTACAATATTGTGCTGGACCAACAGAACGCACTGGTCATAGGAAACACCCTCTTCCAACAACACAAGAGATATCTCTACACATGGACATTACCAGATGGTCAATACCGAAATCGGACTGATTATATTCTTTGCAACTGAAGAGGGAGAAGCTCTATAGTCAGCAAAAACAAGACCAGGAGCTGACTGTGGCTCAGATCATGAACTCCTTAATTGCAAAATTCAGAATTAAATGGAAGAAAGTAGGGAAAACCACTAGGCCATTCAGGTATGACCTAAATCAAATCCCTTACGATTATACAGAAGTGACAAATAGATTCAAGGGATTAGATCTAATAGACAGAGTGCCTGAAGAACTATGGACAGAGGTTCGTGACATTATACAGGAGGTGGTGATCAAAACCATTCCCCCAAAAAAAATAAACTCAAAAAGGCAAAATGGTTGTAAAAGGAGGCCTTACAAATAGCTGAGAAAAGAAGAGATGTGAAAGGCAAAGGAGAAAAGGAAAGATATTCCCAACTGGATGCAGACTTCCAAAGAATAGCAAGAAGAGATAAGAAAGGATTCCTAAGTAATCAATGCAAAGAAATAGAGGAAAGCAATAGAAAGGGAAAGACTGGAGATCTCTTCAAGAAAATTAGAGAAACCAAGGGAACCTTCATGCAAAAGAACGGCACAATAAAGGACAGAATGGTATGGACCTAACAGAAGCAGAAGATATTAAGAGGTGGCAAGAATACACAGAAGAACTATACAAAAAAAGATCTTTATGACCCAGATAGCCACGATGGTGTGATCACTCACCTAGAGCCAGACATCCTGGAGTGCGAAATCAAGTGGGCTTTAAGAAGCATCACTACAAACAAAGCTAGTGGAGGTGATGGAATTCCAGTTGAACTATTTCAAATCCTGAAAGATGATGCTGTGAAAGTGCTGCACTCAATATGCCAGCAAATTTGGAAAACTCAGCAGTGGCCACAGGACTGGAAAAGGTCAGTTTTCATTCCAATCCCAAAGAAAGGCAATGCCAAAGAATGTTCAAACTACTGCACAATTGTACTCATCTCACACGCTAGCAAAGTAATGCTCAAAATTCTCCAAGCCAGGCTTCAACAGTACATGAACCAAGAACTTCCAGATGTTCAAGCTGGATTTAGAAAAGGCAGAGGAGCCAGAGATCAAACTGTCAACATCTGATGGAATATAGAAAAAGCAAGAAAATTCCAGAAAAACATCTATTGCTCCATTGTTGACTACACTAAAGCCTTTGTCTGTGTGGATCACAACTGTGGAAAATTCTTCAAGAGATGGGAATACCAGACCACCCACCAGCCTCCTGAGAAATCTGTATGCAGGTCAGGAAGCACCAGCTAGAACTGGACATGGAACAACAGACGGGCTCCAAATTGGGGAAGGAGAACGTCAAGGCTGTATATTGTCACCCTGCTTATTTAACTTATAGGCAGAGTACATCATGGAAAATGCTGGGCTGGATGAAGCACAAGCTGGAATCAAGACTGCTGGGAGAAATATCAATAACCTCAGATATGCAGATGATACTGCCCTTATGGCTGAAAGTGAAGGAGAACTAAAGAGCCTCTTGATGAAAGTGAAAGAGGAAAGCGAAAAAGTTGGCTTAAACCTCAACATCCAAAAGATGAAGATCATGGCATCCGGTCCCATCACTTCATGGCAAATAACTATGGAAACAGTGACAGACTTTTTTTTCTTGGGCTCCCAAATCACTGCAGATGGTGACTAAAGCCATAAAATTAAAAGATGCTTGCTCCTTGGAAGAAAAGCTATTACAAATCTAGACAGCATATTCAAAAGCAGAGACATTACTTTGCCAACAATGGCCCGTCTAGTCAAAGCTATGGTTTTTCCAGTAGTCATGTATGGATGTGAGAGTTGGACCATAAAGAAAGCTGAGGGCCAAAGAACTGATGCTTTTGAACTGTGATCTTGGAGAAGACTCTTTTTTTTTTTTTTTTTTTTTTTTTTGAAGCTTTCAATGTATATATATTTCTTTTTTTTTTCTTTTTTTTTAATTTTATTTTATTTTTAAACTTTACATAATTGTATTAGTTTTGCCAAATATCAAAATGAATCCACCACAGGTATACATGTGTTCCCCATCCTGAACCCTCCTCCCTCCTCCCTCCCCATTCCATCCCTCTGGGTCATCCCAGTGCACCAGCCCCAAGCATCCAGTATCGTGCATCGAACCTGGACTGGCAACTCGTTTCATACATGATATTTTACATGTTTCAATGCCATTCTCCCAAATCTTCCCACCCTCTCCCTCTCTCTCAGAGTCCATAAGACTGTTCTATACATCAGTGTCTCTTTTGCTGTCTCGTACACAGGGTTATTGTTACCATCTTTCTAAATTCCATATATATGCGTTAGTATACTGTATTGGTGTTTTTCTTTCTGGCTTACTTCACTCTGTATAATAGGCTCCAGTTTCATCCACCTCATTAGAACTGATTCAAATGTATTCTTTTTAATGGCTGAGTAGTACTCCATTGTGTATATGTACCACAGCTTTCTTATCCATTCATCTGCTGATGGACATCTAGGTTGCTTCCATGTCCTGGCTATTATAAACAGTGCTGCGATGAATATTGGGGTACACGTGTCTCTTTCCCTTCTGGTTTCCTCAGTGTATATGCCCAGCAGTGGGATTGCTGGATCATAAGGCATGTCTATTTCCAGTTTTTTAAGGAATCTCCACACTGTTCTCCATAGTGGCTGTACTAGTTTGCATTCCCACCAACAGTGTAAGAGGGTTCCCTTTTCTCTACCCCCTCTCCAGCATTTATTACTTGTAGACTTTTGGATCGCAGCCATTCTGACTGGTGTGAAATGGTACCTCATAGTGGTTTTGATTTGCATTTCTCTGATAATGAGTGATGTTGAGCATCTTTTCATGTGTTTGTTAGCCATCTGTATGTCTTCTTTGGAGAAATGTCTATTTAGTTCTTTGGCCCATTTTTTGATTGGGTCATTTATTTTTCTGGAGTTGAGCTGTAGGAGTTGCTTGTATATTCTCGAGATTAGTTGTTTGTCAGTTGTTTCATTTGCTATTATCTTCTCCCATTCTGAGGGCTGTCTTTTCACCTTGCTAATAGTTTCCTTTGATGTGCAGAAGCTTTTAAGGTTAATTAGGTCCCATTTGTTTATTTTTGCTTTTATTTCCAATATTCTGGGAGGTGGGTCATTGGAGAAGACTCTTGAGAGTCTCTTGGACTGCAAGAAGATCCAACCAGTCCATCCTAAAGGAAATCAGTCCTGAATATTCATTGGAAGGACTGATGCTGAAGCTGAAGCTCTAATACACTGGCCACCTGATGAGAAGAACTGACTGATTAGAAAAGACCCTGATGCTGGGAAAGATTGAGGGCAGGAGGAGAAGGGGATGACAAAGGATGAGATGGTTGGATGGCATCACCAACTCAATGGACATGAGTTTGTGCAAGCTCCGAGAGTTAGTGATGGACAGAGAAGCCTGGCGTTATGCATTCCACAGGGTCTCAAAGAGTCAGATACAACTGAGCAAGTGAACAGAAATTGTGTGTGTGTGTGTGTGTGTGTGTGTGTACTGGAGAGAGAGAGAAATTGTGCAAAATATTATTCTGACATTAACCACCATTTATCATTTAACAAGAACAAGCTATTTAAAATATCTATTTGTAAGAGCTCATTCTAAATCTTCATCTTCCCCCATCATTCTGGTCTCTGTTATCACTGATCTTTATTCGCATCCTGTGTTAGATGGATCCCCATACTAAAGCAGGTCTGTTGAGGAAGGAATCACTGGATTCTTAGCTGAGGGATCACAGGGCAATCATACTCATCCTCTCCATCTATAGCTGGAAGTTCAGACATAGGCGAAAGAAATGATTGTTTTAATTATAAGATAAACATCCCTGGGTATTTCTGTCTTCACTGGTAACTGTACAAGTTTGAGCAAGTGCAGAAGTATAATTCTTGTGCATTTCTATAAATATCTTCTGTGGATCTAAATGAAGTATCTGTTTGCCTATACTAAACATCATATAAAAAATGTATCACTGACTGAGAAGTCAGAACTTTTATTTCGTATATTTTCTTCCAATATTCTTTACTGACAGCATTAATGGAAGAAAAAAGAAAAAGAAATAGAAAGGGTCTGTATGAGAATATTCCAATTAACTGTTTCGCACCTGCCTTCAGGGGATATTTACGTAGACATGATGGTAGTTGTCTCTTTAAGAACCTGCTTCCTCCTGCAGCTTTAAAATATACATCATCAGCCAAGACTCAGACTTATTTAAACTCTCAGACTTAACATGGGACAACACACACGATAGACAAACACTGACAATTTAATTGTATTATACAGGGGAAAAAGAAGACCACAGAGCATTGCCTAAGAAGTGGTCAACCTAAGAAGTTAGTGAATTCAAATGCACTCACAGTTTTTAAGGAAGCTCTGTAGTCTGCTCCATAGTGGCTATACCACTATATATATTCCCACCAACAGTGTAGGAAGCTTCCCTTTTCTCCACACCCTCTCCAGCATTTATTACTTGTAGACTTTTTTGATGATGACTATTCTGACCAATGTGAAGTGATATCTCTTTGAAGTTTTGATTTGCATTTCTCTAATAATTAGTGATGCTGAGCATCTTTTCATCTGTTTGTTGACCATCTGTATGTCTTCTTTAGAGAAATGTCTATTTAGATTTTCTGCCCATTTTTTGGATTGTTTCTTTCATATTGAACTTCATGAGCTGTTTGTATATTTAAAAAAAACAAAGCTACCATATGAGCTATCAACCCACTCCTGGGTATACATCCAGAGAAAACCATAATTCAAAAAGATGCATGCATCCTAACGTTTGCTGCAGCACTATTCACAATAGCTAGGACATGGAAGCAACCTAAAAGTCTATCAACAGAGGAATGGAAAAGATGTGGTACACATATACAATGGAATACAACTCAGCCATAAAAAAGAATGAAATAATGCGATCTGCAGCAACATGGATGGACCTAAAGACTGTCATACTGAGTAAAGTCAGACAAAGACTATGATATCAGTTACATGTGGAAACCAAAAAAGAATACAAATGAACTTATCCACAAAAAAGAAATATAGTTACAGATATAGAAAACAAATTTATGGCTATGAAGGAGTAAGAATAAATTGGAAGATTGAGACTGACACATACCCATACTATATATAAAACAGGTAAGTAATACAGACCTACTGTATAGCACAGAGACCTCTACTCAATACTCTGTAATGGCCTATATGGGTAAGAATCAAAAAAGTGTGGCTATATGTATATGTATAACTGATTCACTTTGATGTACACCTGAAACTAACAAAACATTGTAAATCAACAATTCTCCAATTAAAAAAATGAACATATCCATCACCTCCAAAAAAACATTGTACTTGCAGGTTGAATCCCAAGCATCTAACCAACCAGACATTTTGCCAAATTGTGAGTTTAGAGAAAATAAACCAAAAAAATACATCAGATAGTTCAAAAGATGAGTTGAAACAGAAGAACTAATGCTTTTGAACTGTGGTGTTGAAGAAGACTCTTGAGAGTCCCTTGGACTGCAAGGAGATCCAACCAGTTCATCCTAAAGGAAACCAGTCCTGAATATTCATTGGAAGGACTGATGTTGAAGCTGAAACTCCAATACTTAGGCCACCTGATGTGAAGAACTGACTCATTAGAAAAGATCCTGATGCTGGGAAAAATTGAAAGCAGAAGAAGGAAATGACAGAGGATGAGATAGTTGGATGGCATCACCAATGCAATGGACATACGTTGAAGCAAGTTCTGGGAGTTGGTGATGGACAGGGAAGTCTGGCATGCTGCAGTCCATGGGGTCTCCAAGACTCAGACACAACTGAGCAACTAAACTAAACTCAACAAACTTGTGGAACAAACGGGTCCCTAGAGATCAAAGAAATGAAAATGAAATATTACTTTTTATGTGAATACATCTCTCAGACTAAGGTAATACAGCATTTTAATGTATATCTATTTAACATGGGTTGGCTAAGCTTATTCCTTGGAAGAAAAGCTATGACATATCTAGACAGTGTATTAAAAAAGCAGGGATATCACTTTGCCAACAAAGGTCCAAACAGTCAAAGCAATGGCTTTTCCAGTATTTATGTACAGATGTGAGAGATGGACCATAAGGAAGGCTGAGTGCTGAAGAACTGATGCTTTCAAACTGTGGTGTTGAAGAAGACTCTAGACAGTCCCTTGGACATCAAGGACATCAAACCAGTTAATCATAAAGGAAATCAACCCTGAGTAGTCATTGGAAAGACTGATGCTGAAGCTTCAACTTTGGCCACCTGATGAGAACAGCTAATTCACTGGAAAAGACCCAGATGCTGGGAAAGATTGAGGGCAGGAGGAGAAGGGGGCAACAGAGGATGAGATGGTTAGATAGTATCACTGACTCAATGAACATTAGTTTGAGCAAACTCCAGTGGATAGTAAAGGACAGGGAATGCTGGCGTGCTGCAGTCCATGGGGTCGCAAAGTTGGACATGACTGAGCGACTGAACAACAAGCTTTTAAATAAGCCAGTCCAGGTTCGATGCATGAGACAAGGTGCTCAGGGCCGGTGCACTGGGATGACCCTGAGGGATGGGATGAGGAGGGAGGGGGGAGGGGGGTTCAGGATAGGGAACACGTGTACACAGATGGCTGATTCGTGTCACCGTATGGCAAAAACCACTACTACATTGTAAAGTAATTAGCCTCCAATTAAATAAATTAATTTAAAAATTTTTGACTAAATCTATCAAAAAATCTAACAGAAAAAAATACTGAGAGGCTTGCTTTGTATTAGATGAATACTGTGTTTTTCTTTCCTTTGTTTTTATATTTATTCTAATTATCTCCTATAACATATATAATAGGGAAACTATTTTTAAAATAGTATTAAACTCTCATTCAAATTAATTATATAGTGTCTTTAAGTGATTCATGAGATTAAATATTTAGCCATTTAATATTTCACTCAAGATCAATTATTCTAATGCCGTGGGAGAAAGCCAAAGCATTCTTGTAATTGTTTCTTTAGTTTGCCAGCTGTACTGTTATGCCAACTTGGAAATGTTACACAAATAGATAGCCTTTCTGAGCCTTCGCTGTCTCATTTATAAAATGGTAGAAATAGTAACAGTGACTTCGCAGGGATTTTGTGAGTTATTAGTGAAGTAAACAAAGATAATACTGGGATTACAACTGTGAGTTCTTTTCTTCCGGCAAGTATGTCTCTCTAATATCTGACAGCACAATCCACCATCATGTTCTTCACTTGAGCTATCGACCATCATCTTTTCATTTAAATTTGAAAAAACACCAACAGCGTGGCATGGGGCAGTACATTGCCGGCACGTGAAACTGTGTTAACGAACATCAGGGAGAATAAGAAAAGTTTTTTATCTAGACTTGGAGAAGTTATATGCTTTGGGGAAAGGCTTTAAATAGCCTTTGGAATGAAATACAACATTTCTAATAGGATTCAAATGCTATTAAATGTGTTAGACTCTTCCAAGAATAATGGTACAAGCACATTTTGGGAAAAAGATGAGTCTTGTTAATATGCTAATTTCACAGGCATATTTCTACTTGACAACTGTGGGTATTATTTTAATTAGAGTCATACTTACACTTTAATATAAGAATTACTACTAAAAGCAGTCTTAATTTCCATCAAGAATAATTTACTGTATTCTTTTCACTTTATTCTTGAATCCACACCCGCTGCAAATTATCTTGTCTCTTTTAATTAGTAGCCTAAAGCAGTCTTCTTGTTTTCTACTCTTTTCTGCTATTTATATCAATTATCTTTATTTCTTTTTCAATTTCCCCTGCATTTAAATCTCAATGTGATAAACTTTAGACTAAAATAATAATAAAAGAATTTTGCAGGCTTTTAAATAAAAATCTATTCAGTATTATTTCTACTTATTTCCAAAAATGAGAAATGCATACAATTTAACAGGACACAATGGGAAAAACAGGGGATAAAAAAATCTTAAATCATCACTGGGTTCTAATTGGAAATGTTTATCTAACCTCATAGCTTTCAGAATAATTGAAAAATTAATATAAACTATTTTGTGTTTTGATATCATCCTAATGTAATTCTAATTCAGGCCAGTTATATCACCGATGCGAAGTTACCCTTTGTTGGGGGTGGAGGGGAGGGTCTCCTTTAAATCATAGGAGTACCATCATAATAATTTATACCTACTCCACATATTCAACTTAGCATCTATAAATCTGAGTTTCTCTTGTGAATTAATGGGTACATGTAGCATTAAATTTAATTTAATCACCTTCTACACAGAGGGCTTCCCAGGTGGCTCAGTGGTAAAAAAAACCTGTCTGCCAATGCAAGAAACACAAGTTCAATCCCTGGGTTGGGAAGATCCCCTGGAGAAGGAAATGGCAACCCACTCTGGTATTCTTGCCTGGAGAATCCCATGGACAGAGGAGCCTGGTGGGCTACAGTCCACGGAGTCGCAAAGAGTCAGACACAGCTGAGCGACTGAGCACGGAATGGAATGCAGAAGTGTTCACAAGTATAGATTAACTATTAGCAGAACATACATTTTCCCCACACAGAGAAAATCAGTGTGTGATCTATTTGACTAACAATAAAATGTCTTCCCTTCAGGTGAGATTATATCGATTCTTATCAACGTGTGACTGTAGATCTTACTTTCTTATATACGTGTCTCTTCCAGATATCATAATTTAATGAAAACACATATCCCTGGATTCTCAGACATCCTTTAAGACACTGTGGTTTCAGTTGTTTGGGATGAAAGAAACCCCTTTGAAAATCTAATGAAAGCAATGTACTTTTTACCCAGAAAAATAAAAGTTCCCTTCCTACTACCCCCGACTCCTGCCCAAATACGCACACACCATATTAGATGCTTATTCAGTCATAAAATCTTTTGACGCTCATCGGTGAGACACCAACCAGATGTACTCAACAATATTTTCAAAGGAAGTTTTCAAAATCTCTTTCTTAAATACCTTTCAATGATTTTGATTTTTCAAACCTGGACTTTGGTACATGCCTCTGCTCTAAACCTTCAAAATACCTAGCTCTTGGCCGGGATATTTTCTGACTTCCTCGCCTTCCACCACACGTCCCTGTGTCCCTCCTGTTCATCATTTGCTCATCTGGCTTCTAAACTAGCTTTCCTAACACCCTTCCTGAAAGGCCTGACCCTGGATTTCAGTTCATCCCTGAAGGTTTTCTGTAACAAGCTTGTTTCTGCTTTCTAGGAACCACTGATCTAGAATTCCTGATGAATTCTAATCAATACCCCAACATGACATACCATTTTCTTGAAAAACCAATATATGCAGAGGTCTGCATTACACTAAACCCATAATTTAACTGAAAGGAAAGACAGAGCTAAGTAATTTTTTTATGAAGTATATTCATTTATATGGTTTAAATACAATTGATTTAGCAACTCATACAAATGAAAATTAGATAATGATTCAAAATAGAAATCTACATATAATCCCCAAATAATTTGAGACAATTTTTCCTCGACTTCCATATTTTTTAGAGAATGCCATACAATAAGTGAGACTGCTTTATGCATCATTTGCTTCTATTTTTTCCAATCTGATCTATTTTACTGACTAAATGTAGAAAATGTGGCATCAAGGAAAATAGGAGGAATAAAATTAAAAAGCTGTGATCACCTGTAATGAGAAAATATTTTCTAATGGAGAGTTCATAATAGAAAATGGTGTGCAGTTAAAAGCTCAATTACATGAAATACTCTGGTTATACTTTTATTTCCCTTCTTTTTTGAACAATATTTAACTGTGTTAACCAATGACTCCCCCCCCAACTCTGTTCTATAATTTTTTAAAGGATACCTCCCATAGTTCTTATTGAAAATATGCTTTCTAGGAAGCAAAAGACACAGTATATCTAAAATCTAAACAGACATTTCTCCAGAGAAGACATACAGATGGCCAACAAACACATGAAAAGATGCTCAACATTGCTCATTATTAGAGAAATGCAAATCAAGACAACAGTCAGGTATCACCCCACACCAGCCAGGATGGCCATCATCAAAAAACCCACAAACAATAAATGCTGGAGAGGCTGCGGAGAAAAGAGAACCTTTCTGCACAGTTGGTGGGAATGTAAATCAACACACTCACTATAGAGAACAGTGTGAATATTTCATAAAAAACTACCGTATGACCCAGCAATCCCATTACTGGGCATATACTCTGAGAAAACCATGATTCAAGAAGACCACGTATACCTCAAAGTTCATTGCAGCACCATTTATAATAGTCAGAACAAGGAAGCAACCCAGACGTCCATCGACAGATCAAAGGATAAAGAGGTTGCAGCACAAATACACAATGGGCTTCCCTGGTAGGTCAGATGGTACACAATCTGCCTGCAACGTAGGAGACCTGGGTTCAGTCCTTGGGTCAGGAAGATCCCCTGGAGAAGGGACTGGACAACGCACTCCAGTATTCTTGCCTGGAGAATTACATGGACAGAGGAGCCTGGCAGGCTACAGTCCATGGCATCGCAACTAAAACACATTCAGTGGAGTGTTACTAATGGAATGAAATTGGGCCATTTGTAGTGATGTGGATGAACTTACAGTCTGTCATACAGGGAGAAGCCAGTCATAAAGAGAAAAATAAATATAGCATATTAACACACATATATGGAACCTAGAAAAATGGTACTGATGACCCTATTTGCAGGGCAGGAATAGAGACTCAGACAGAGAGAGTGGATTTATGGACACGGTGAGGGAAAGAGAGAGTGGGGTGAGTTGAGAGAGTAGCACTTACATATATACACACACTGCTATGTATGAAAGCGACAGCTAGTGGGAAGCTGCTGTATATACAGGGGGCTCAGCTCAGTGCTCTGTAATAACCCAGAAGGCTGGGACGGGAAGGCTGCGAGGGAGGGAGGCTCAGTTAGAGTGGATTTATGTAAACTTATGGTTGATTCATGCTGTTGTACAGCAGAAACTAACACAACATTGTAAAGCAATTATCCTCCAATTTAAAAATTAATTAATTAAAAAATAAAGCAGTCAGTGACAAACTGCCTCAGATCCTAGTTTGACCATCAGAAGTCAACATGTCATGTGGCAAATACATGTGTGTGTGTGTGTGTGTGTGCGTGCACTCAGTTGTGTCCGACTCTTTGCGACCCCATGGACTATAGCCTGCCAGGCTCCTCTGTCCATGGGATTTTCCGTGGAGTGGGTTGCCATTTCCTCCTTCAAGTTATCTTCCTCACCCAGGGATTGAACCTGCATCTTTTGCTTTGGCAGGTAGATTCGTTACCACTGAGCCATCTGGCAAATATGACCCCCCAATAAATACCTCAATGAAATGTGTAAATAGTTTATTCGTTAATAAGTCTCTGGTTAGAATTTAATAATAAATTCATCATTTTTCCTCTTTTGCATTAAAGTAGAATCCTCAAATGGGGCTTGCCTGGTGGCTCAGTGGTAAAGAATCCACCTGCCAAGCAGGAGATGCACGTTCGATCCCTGGGTCGGGAAGATTCCCTGGAGAAAGAAATGGCAACCCACGCCAGTATTCTTGCCTGGAAAATCCCATGGACAAAGGGGCTTGGTGGGCTACCATCCACAGAGTTGCAAAGAGTCAGACATGACTTGGCAACCAGATAGGAGCAGCAGCAGAATCCTCAGACAAATCCAATGCGAAGGCCAACCTTATCATTTCTGATTCATCAGAAATTATTAGACAGAGAAATGGTTATATTCAATTGATTGAAAAAGAAACATAATAAAATGTGCAGCCTTTAAACATTGTAGATAAAGTAACTTTTTGTACAGTGACATAGCTTATTAAGAAAGGACTTCAAATATGACATTTGAATGTACATGAGATGTTTCTTTTTGAAATAAAACGTAATCCATCAGAATTGGGTCGCCATCAGCACTTAGGATAAACAATCTTTATAAAGGCCTAAAGGGGAGTAGAGTTTCCAGCTGCAATGCCTGGGAGCTGGAGAGCGAGTGAGAGAGGGGGGGTGCCTTGCTCACTCTTAAGGCCAACATTATTATTAATGATAAAGACAGAAAACGGCAGCAGGTTAATGACATTTTCAGCCAGTGCCAACTAAGCAGGCAGTGAAACTCCAGTCGGAAAACAGAAGAAAAATTCAAAAGCAATTGAAGAGTTTATGATATCTAGGAGGAAAGGACTAAATGAATTCCAAGGAACATCAGGAGCATAAGCTTCTGGGAGCACAAGGGAGGGAGAGGATGTCAGCAGCAGAAACCTAGCGAGGTAGCCGCTGGAGGAACATGAAGAACAAGATGGTCACAAGGGAACACAGGCTCACAGCAGACACCAACTGTAGAGCAGTTTTGGCAGGCAAAAAAAGAAAAGCCAAAGCCGATTGAAGCAGCATACCAAGAGATGTATTTCAACTGCGAATAAAGAAGTCAAGGGTTGGGAATAGAAGCTGAATGTCTGAGAGCTAAATGATAAATTTCTTTTTAAATCACAAGTGAAATTGATAAATTAAGTGTCAGTAATCTGGGAGTCTCCAACGTAGTTTTCAAATATCAAGGTCTGTCGATTCTATTTACTAAACAGCTCTCAAATTTACTCCCCTGTAACTCTTAAGTCACTCTCCTAATGCAAAACCACCATCATTTCCCACATGGAAAAAAAAAAGCAAGAGCCTCCAAAATAGTGTCCCCACATCCACTTGCATCTTCCTCCTATTCATTCTCCAAATGTTCACTACAGAGGGGTATAATTTTAAAATGCAAACAGGTACAGCCAGAGCCTGCTGCTGACCAAAATGCATTGCCTTCGTGTGCATTGTTAAAGGGCACTTTTCTCAAGACGATTTACTTCTGGCAGAACCCTGTCGTAAGAGACGTATTTTTTTAGAACACTCTATCACCATCTACCAGAAAATCACCATAATAAAAATATAAATATAAGGTGGGAATAGCACTCACTTATATGTGATTCTCTTCTTGCAGAGGGAGTATACTCAATGGTATTGGAATGACTTTGGATGGTAGCACTTGGTAACCAGACATTATGGTGATGATTTAGAAATGTATATAAAGGACTTCCTGGAAGTCCAGTGGTTAAGAAGCCACCTGCCAATGCAGGGGACGTGGGTTCCATCCCTGGTCCGGGAAGATCCCAGATGCCATAGAGTAACTAAGGCCACACACCATAATAGTGAAGCCCGTGCACTCTAGGGCTCCTGCTCCACAAGAGAAGCCACCACGATGAGAAGCCCAAGCACCGCAACTACAGAGGAGGCCCTGTGGCCACAGCTAGAGAAGGCCCAGGTGCAGCAACTATTCATAAGATGCAGCGCAGCCACAAATAAATAAATAAAATTAGTTTTTAAATGTATTTAAATATCAAACCACTACGATGTACACCTGAAAGTAATACTACCCACCAATTATACTTCAATTTTAAAAGTGGTCTTCTCATTCGCCGAGTCACATGTATAATCAGACATATGATACACAGCAGCCTGCTACGTCACTTACATTATAAAGGGTTTCAACGGCTTCCATTTTCTCCCACAGGTTAAAGGCTAAAGTCCAACACATGTGCAAGACTCTAGGTCTTTCTTTGGCTATGCTATTCTGTCCGCTTGACATGCTTTCTTCCAACCCCATCCCATACCATTCTGTCATTATTATTTACCTCTCATCCTTCATTGTCTCAATATCAATGTCATTTCTTCCAGGAACCCTGTCTTCTAGATTGCATGAGGGCCACCAGTCACCTTAAACTTCAGAGTGTCACAATCTCTTATTCAATGCCTCATCTGGTAGAAGGAAGGTTCCAGAAGAGGAGACGCCATGTCAGACTTTCTCAGTGCCTCGCAGTTCTTTCCACAGTGGTGTGTATACAATAGGTTCTTAATAAACAGCTGATGGGGGTACAAGTGAAAGATGAGTATATAGAATACTGTTACATAATAAATAGGCACATGTTAAATTGTAAATTTAATCCCTTGAGAGAAATTATTTTAAAGAGAATAAAAATCAGAGGGAGGAGCAACATAAAATGAATGTTTGGTAAGTTAGAATTGAGCTGTATGATGTATTTTTGTCAGTCTTGTTCCTGATATGAATTCCAAATTTACTACCTTCCTTTAAATTGAATTCTATATCATAAAATAGAAACATTCTTCCTACTTCTCCATGTAAATATTAGGTGCCTCAAAATCAAATTACCATTTTATTTTTTTTGCTGTTCTCAAATATTTCTGTTAAAAAAATCTTGATAGTGTTGTAAATAAAATATTACCTGCAGAAAGTAGTAAAGAGGTACAAGTTAACAGAGTAGTACAGCTGTTTTTCTAGAAGTCTAATATTTAACTTTGAAAAGAAGTATTTGAGTGTTTTTTTCTGTAAAAATGTCAAAGAACTATATAATCAGATATGTATGTCCATTTTATCCCGAAACATCAAGAGGTCAATAGGCTCCACTGACCCACATAAATAAATATAATATTTTAGCAAAAGTAGCTTAAAGAGTAAATACAATTTCTTATCCTTGCAACTTCAGAAAATACATAGCAAGCAACACAAATAAAAGAGACAGTTGTCTACATGTTGAAACAAAAGGATAACCAAAAAGACCTCACCCCATGGCCTGAAGAAGAAAATCTTTTTTTTTTTCACATTGGAAAAAAATCATAAAATGATGCAGTTTGATAGGGAGATGTTAGAGGCATAAGTCTGAAGCTGCAGAGAGTCTGTCCAGGCCCTCTGCTCTGCCTACCAAAGACATGCAAGAAGGAATCCGAAAGGGGAGAAAAGCAGGTCCCTTTCAGTCTTGCCCAAGTAAGTTTCACTCCATTCTTTGCGTCCAGTGAAGTACTGAAGCAAACTTGGTATATCTGGGAGACATTTTGTTTCTAATCTTTTTGAAGCATTTCCTGCAGAGATATGGACTGTTGACAACATTATACTTTTCAAATCAACAAGTTAAGTAACTCTAGCGCTAGACTTTGCTGGTGGGGCAATGGATAAGAATCTGCCTGCTAATGCACGGGACAGAGGTTTGATCCCTGATTCCAGAAAGATCCCACATGCCACACAGCAACTAAGCCCACGTGCTACAACTGTGGAAGCCTGCATGCTGCAGCTGCTAAAGCCCGCACATCTACAGCCTGTGCTACACAACAAGACATGCCACCACAATTAAAAGCTCATTGCAACAGAGTAGCCTGCATTTGCCACAACTAGAGACAGCTCGTGTGTAACAATGAAGACCCAGTGCAACCAAATAAACAAACTAAATACATATATGGGTGTGTGTGTGTGTGTGTGTGTGTGTGTATGTCTAGGACCAGTCACCTCTCCTTACAAAATAACTGAGTACACCCATGAATGTCTTACAGGCACTTCTGTCTGACAGTATAGACTACTGGAAAGATTAGGAACATGTGGATATTACAAGAGATTAAAGACCTTCCTGTCAACCAAAGGATCGCCTGGCTTTACTCAGACTTGACCACTGTCCACTTTGTAGCTCATCATAAATGTAACTCCTTTCATGGGTTTAAGTGTTGACTTGACTCGTCTTTGCTCAAAGGCATTTGAGTGACTCTCTCCTGCTTTTATTATTATTTTCATTCAGTTCTCAAGTCAACTTGCAGGTTGACATAGGACAGTCAAGTTTTCAAGGGCTTTTGGGAAGACCTTGGTTTTTGTCCCCTTGCCTTATTTACACTCTTCTCCAAAACAGATAATTACTTAGTTTCTTTTAATAGGCTCAGCTTCCCTCCAGACTCTAAGACAATCTTGGCCTTGGTGTCAGAGAAATTAAAGCAATTCAAGTGACACAATTTAGGAAAGACTGATTCAGCTCCTTCAAAAGATAACAATAAGTTTCCCTAATTTAACAATGAAATTCTGTACCAAATGGAATCTAGTTTATTTCCTTAAAGGACCATCTGCTATGGACATGAGTTTTGTTCCCCACCCCTCTCCCCCACCGAATTCATTTACTGAAACTTACTACCCAATGTTATGTTATTAGGAGGCGGGGCCTTTGGGAGGTACTTAGGTCGTGAGAGTGGAGTCCTCATGAATGGGATCAGTGCCCTTATGAAAGCAACCTGAGAAAGCTCTCTTGCCCTTTTCTTTTATGTGAACTTACAGCAAAAAGACCATGATTTAGGAAACAGTTTCTCATCAGAAACCTAACCTGCCAGAGCCATAGTCTTGTCCTTCCCATCCTCCAGAACGGTAAGAAATCAATGCTGCACTTTAAGCACCCAGTCTATGGTGCTTTTGTTATAGCAGCTTGAATGGACTAAGACACACTCCTATTTACAATAACTAGACCCCTAAATCTCTTATTTGTATAAACCTAATACAAGTTCGCACAAGCCTGGGTCTGGCTTTGCTCTCATCACTTTTACCAGAGACTGAAGACCTGTTCTTTCATTCCTGGCCTCAAAGTAAAGTGCCTCAGGAGTGGGGAGGTTGGGGGATATGTTGGCCAAAGGGTAAAAACGCAGATGAATAAATCCTGGGGAATCTAATGCACAGCATTGTGATTTTAGTTAACAGTACCATATGGCACACCGGAAAGTTGCTGAGACTAGATCTGATAAGAAATGATGACCAGGTGACATGCTAGAGGTGTTAGCCAACACTGTGGTGGTCATCATATTGCAATATAGACGCGCATCAAGTCAACAGTTATGCACTTTAAACTTACACAATGTTACGTGTCAATTACACCTCAGTTCAGAAATAACACATAAGGGAATCTGATACACATGCACACACACAAAGTACCTCCACTGAGACCAGACCCCTTACTAGCCACCTTTCTCTTAGAGATTCACCTAGTGCCTAATCTTCACTCCTCTCTGTCCACCTTCAGTCCCATTGGCACATCCTTAACTTGAACCATCTGCTTTGAGTCCCACTCAGAGTTATCAGCACTCCACCCAGCTGCAAAGCCTCCTGTTACCTCCAGCTGAACCTGCAGTCATCTAAACACCAGTCCTCAGCCCCTCCCAGAATAAGTTATTCTTTTTTATTGGAGTATAATTGCTTTACAATGTTGTCCTGGTTTCTGTGTACAATGAAGTGAATCAGCTACATATATATATACATCCCCCATCTCCGTGGGCCTCCCTCCCACCTCTCTGGGTCACCACCGAGCACTGAGCTGAGCTTCCTGCACTGCACACTTGGTTGCCACTAGCTATCTGTTGGACACGTGGGTGTGCACATACATCAGTCCCAACCTCCCAGTTCATCCCACGCTATGCTATGCTCCACGTCTATGCATCCATACTCTACCCATGTGTCTCTATTCCTGCCTCGCAAATAGATGCACCTCAATGCTCATTGCAGCACTATTTACAACAGCCAGGACACAAAAGTAACCTAAACAGCCACTGACAGATGAATGGACAAAGAAGATGCAGTACACATGAAATGTTACTCAGCCATTGAAAAGGAACAGTACTGGGTCATTTGTAGACTGAGCTATTCTTGAACCACAAAATCCTATTTGCTTCCATAAAGAGAGGTCCTCTGTGGTGGATTTAAATTATAGCTCTGGCTTCCTTATAGACATCACTCCTGCATAGGTGTCCACGTCTCCTCTTTCATCCCCGTCTCCAAAGCCCTGCCCTTCGATCTCCTTGTCCTTTTTTCTCATAGCTGTAGGTTCACAATGCTTTCTCTCCGCTAACACTGTACCAAATACCTTGAATGCATTATCTTACCTAATTCTCAGAGCAGTGATGTGCACTCATCATTTGTATTCAAATTTGAAGAAATAATAACATAAGCCTTAAAATATGTAATGACCTGCCTAATAACAAGGTGTAGAGTTGGGCCTTAAAACCAGGTCTGACACTAACATCCACATTTTTAATTACTAGGCTATGAAAAGGCAAAATGATAAGATACTGAAAGGGGAACTCCCCAGGTCAGTAGGTGCCCAATATGCTACTGGAGATCAGTGGAGAAATAACTCCAGAAAGAATGAAGGGATGGAGCTAAAGCAAAAACAATACCCAGTTGTGGATGTGACTGGTGATAGAAGCAAGGTCTGATGCTGTAAAGAGTAATATTGCATAGGAACCTGGAATGTCAGGTCCATGAATCAAGGCAAATTGGAAGTGGTCAAACAGGAGATGGCAACATTCTAGGAATCAGCGAACTAAAATGCACTGGAATGGGTGAATTTAACTCAGATGACCGCTATATCTACTACTGCAGGCAGGAATCCCTCAGAAGAAATGGAGTAGCCATCATGGTCAACAAAAGAGTCTGAAATGCAGTGCTTGGATGCAATCTCAAAAACAACAGAATGATCTCTGTTCGTTTCCAAGGAAACCATTCAATATCACAGTAATCCAAGTCTATGCCCCAACCAGTAATGCTGAAAAAGCTGAAGTTGAATGGTTCTATGAAGACCTACAAGATCTTTTAGAACTAATACCCCAAAAAGATGTCCTTTTCATTATAGGGGACTGGAATGCAAAAGTAGGAAGTCAAGAAACACCTGGGTAACAGACAAATTTGGCCTTGAAATATGGAATGGAGCAGGGCAAAGACTAATAGAGTTTTGCCAAGAGAATGCACTGGTCATAGCAAACACCCTCTTCCAACAACACAAGAGAAGACTCTACATATGGACATCACCAGATGGTCAACACCGAAATCAGATTGATTTTATTCTGTGCAGCCAAAGTTCAAGGAGTTCTATACAGTCAGCAAAAACAAGACTGGGAGCTGACTGTGGCTCAGATCATGAACTCCTTATTGCCAAACTCAGACAGAAAATGAAGACAGTAGGGAAAACCACTAGACCATTCTGGTATGACCTAAATCAAATCCCTAATGATTATACAGTGGAAGTGAGAAATAGATTTAAGGGCCTAGATCTGATAGAGTACCTGATGAACTATGGACGAAGGTTCGTGACATTGAACTGCAGACAGGGATCAAGACCATCCCCATGGAAAAGAAATGCAAAAAAGCAAAATGGCTGTCTGGGGAGGCCTTACAAATAGCTGTGAAAAGAAGAGAAGTGAAAAGCAAAGGAGAAAAGGAGAGATATAAGCATCTGAATGCAGAGTTCCAAAGAATAGCAAGGAAAGATAAGAAAGCCTTCCTCAGCAATCAATGCAAAGAAATAGAGGAAAACAACAGAATGGAAAAGACTAGAGATTTCTTCAGGAAAATTAGAGATACCAAGGGAACATTTCATGCCAAGATGGGCTCGATAAAGGACACAAATGGTATGGACTTAACAGAAGCAGAAGATATTAAGAAGAGGTGGCAAGAATACACAGAAGAACTGTACAAAAAAGATCTTCATGACCCAGATAATCACAATGGTGTGATCACTCACACAGAGCCAGATATCCTGAAATGTGAAGTCAAATGGGCCTTAGAAAGCATCACTACAAACAAAGCTAGTGGAGGTGATGGAATTCCAGTTGAGCTATTCCAAATCCTGAAAGATGATGCTGTGAAAGTGCTGAACTCAATATGCCAGCAAATTTGGAAAACTCAGCAGTGGCCACAGGACTGGAAAAGGTCAGTTTTCATTCCAATCCCAAACAAAGGCAATTCCAAAGAATGCTCAAACTACCGCACAATTGCACTCATCTCACACGCTAGTAAAGTAATGCTCAAAATTCTCTAAGCCAGGCTTCAGCAATATGTGAACTGTGAACTTCCTGATGTTCAAGCTGGTTTTAGAAAAGGCAGAGGAATCAGAGATCAAATTGCCAACACCCACTGGATCATGGAAAAAGCAAGAGAATTCCATAAAAACATCTATTTCTGTTTTATTGACTATGCCAAAGCCTTTGACTGTGTGGATCACAATAACTGTGGAAAATTCTGAAACAGATGGGAATACCAGACCACCTGACCTGCCTCTTGAGAAACCTGTATGCAGGTCAGGAACCAAACAGAACAGGACATGGAACAGCAGACTGGTTCCAAATAGGAAAAGGAGTACGTCAAGGCTGTATATTGTCACCCTGCTTATTTAACTTCTGTGCAGAGTACATCATGAGAAACGCTGGGCTGGAAGAAGCACAAGCTGGAATCAAGATTGCCGGGAGAAATATCAATAACCTCAGACATGCAGATGACACCACCCTTATGGCAGAAAGTGAAGAGGAACTAAAAAGCCTCTTGATGAAAGTGAAAGTGGAGAGTGAAAAAGTTGGCTTAAAGCTCAACATTCAGAAAACGAAGATCATTCCATCTGGTCCCATCACTTCATGGGAAATAGATGGGGAAACAGTGGAAACAGTGTCAGACTTTATTTTTTGGGGCTCCAAAATCACTGCAGATGGTGACTGCAGCCATGAAATTAAAAGACGCTTACTCCTTGGAAGGAAACTTATGACCAACCTAGACAGCATATTAAAAAGCAGAGATATTACTTTGCCAACAAAGGTCCATCTAGTCAAGGCTATGGTTTTTCCAGTGGTCACGTATGGATGTGAGAGTTGGACTGTGAAGAAAGCTGAACACCGAAGAATTGATGCTTTTGAACTGTGGTGTTGGAGAAGACTCTTGAGAATTCCCTTGGACTCCAAGGAGATCCAACCAGTCCATTCTGAAGGAGATCAGTCCTGGGTGTTCATTGGAAGGACTGATGCCAAGGCTGAAACTCCAATATTTTGGCCACCTCATACCAAGAGTTGACTCATTGGAAAAGACTCTGATGCTGGGAGGGATTGGGGGCAGGAGGAGAAGGGGATGACAGAGGATGAGATGGCTGGATGGCATCACCCACTCGATGAACACGCGTTTGAGTGAACTCCAGGAGTTGGTGATGGACAGGGAGGCCTGGCGTGCTGCGATCATGGAGTTGCAAAGAGTCGTACACGACAGAGCGACTGAACTGAACTGAACTGAGGCTAAATTGCTTCCTGGCTCGGTGGCAGCTGAGGTACAAACCCTCTTTGGAGAGATGCTCTCCTGCACTGAAGGGACCCAGACTGAAGTATAGCCAGGAAAGCTGAGTCTGAGAGGTATAGTGGATCAGACTAAATTAAAAGAGAACACATCCAGATCCATCAGGCAACTTGGGAGTTCAACCAGAGAAATCAGGCATGTCTGGCAAATTGTCCAGGAAGCACTTATGTGGCAGTTTTCAAAAGTTTACAAGATAACAAGGAATGTTAGTCATTCCATCATGACCCCATGGAGTATAGATAGCCAGACCCCTCTGTCCATGGGATTCTCCAAGCAGGAATACTGGAGTGGATTGCCATTTCCTTCTCCAGGGGATCTTCCGGACCCAGAGATCATACTTGGGTCGTCTGTATTGCAGGCAGATTCTTTACCACCTGAGCCACCAACTCTCATCAATTAGCATTATTTGTTTCTTTTGGAACACATTTTATTGGTGATTATCATTTTCCCTTACTCTATACACTATAAGTCTTATAATTCAGGCTCTATTTGCTTTAATATTTTTCTAGCAACCACATCAGCTTCTTTTAAGTTGTGGTTAATGAAACCCCTCAGATCCTTTCCTGATGCATTCTTGCCATTTAAACATTATTTTCTCAGAAAGCAACTTTTAGCTTAAATAAATACAGAACTATGATTGCTCCAGCTACATTAACTTTTTAAAATTTACTTATCATATCCTTCTGTGAGGATTGCTGTTACAGATTGAACTGTGTTCCGCCAATATTTCTATGTTGAAGACCTAGCCCCCAGTACCTTAGAATGTGACCCGATGTGGGAACAAGGTCATTGTAGATGTAATTAAAGGTAATATGAGGTCATACTAGAATAGGGCGGGCTCCTAGTTCAGTACGACTGGTGTGCTTTTCAAAAACGGGGAGATTTGGATGCAGAGAACACCCAGAAGAAATGCTATGTGAAGACGAAGGCAGAGTTTGGAGGGATGCTTCTACAAATGAAAAAAATGCCAAAATGGCCAACAAACCACCAAAATCTAGGGGAGAGACATGAACAGATTCTTGCCTTCCAATCTGCCAGTGCCTTGACCTTAGACACCCAGGGTTCAGAATTGTGAGGAAATAAATTCCTGTTGTTTAAGTCAGTCATTTGGTGGTACCTGGTTGCATCAGACTTAGCAAACAAATACCATGGCTCATACTTCTGAATCTATCATTTATTGTGAACCATCTCATAAGATTTCTACTCACAATTCATCCTAGACATAGTTCACAAGTATAAAAGAGGAATTTTTAAGGTCTTATTTTCAATGCTTCTCTATGTGGGCCTTTTTCACCAGCACACTCCACCTTTACTCCATCATTATTACTTATTCTTGCCTGTTCTGCAGCTGAAGTTTTAATAGTTAACAGGTCATGAAATAAAAAAATAACTGATAAACCATGCTCTTAGAAAGAATTTCCAGCCTGGCTCTCAAGATTCCAGGAGTTCTAAGATTATGTTTTGTATGTTAAAAGCTTAGGTTCATATACACAAACTCATGCTAAAAACACACAAGCAAACTCAAAACATCAGGTACTTCCCCTGAGCTAAATTTCTACTAATTTTATACCTGTAATAATATAAACACATTTTGAGAATTTAAAACTTTCCAGGCACGACACTAAAAAGACTGCATGTATTATCCCATTTAAACCTCATGACTACATCCCAGGGGGTGATACTGTTATTATCCCCTTTTAGAAATGAATTCACCAAGGGTTGCTGCTGCTGCTGCTGCTAAGTCGCTTCCGTCATGTCCGACTCTGTGCGACCCCATAGACGGCAGCCCACCAGGCTCCCCCGTCCCTGGGATTCTCCAGGCAAGAACACTGGAGTGGGTTGCCATTTCCTTCTCCAGTGCATGAAAGTGAAAAGTGAAAGGGAAGTTGCTCAGTCGTGTCTGACTCTGAGTGACCCCATGGACTGGAGCCTACTAGGCTCCTCCGTCCATCGGATTTTCCAGGCAAGAGTACTGGAGTGGGGTGCCATTGCCTTCAAGTATCTTATGCAAGGCTGCAGAGTCAGTAAGTGATGGAGAAAGAATTCAAATCTAAATGTGTCTGACTCCAGTATGTAAACTGTTAACTACACATATGCTTCTATTCTACAAACTGAGAAAGAAAAAGACTCATTGTTTCAGCCACTTAACAGTAGCACAATGTTGGGCAAATTAATTAACCTTCATTTTCTCCTTTATAAAAAACAGTAGTGATATTAACCTTCTAAGATTACTGTATGGATTAAATGAAAAAAAAGCTGTTATTTATGTTACTTAGCAAATGCAGTTGATTCAGCAGTTAAACGCTTTCATAACATCAGGAAAATAACAGATGAAAATGTCTGGAAAAACTGAGTTCTTGAATGCAATTTAGCTTCTTGTACTTACTCCTGTACTCAGACATAGGAGAAGGCAATGGCAACCCACTCCAGTACTCTTGCCTGGAAAATCCCATGGACGGAGGAGCCTGGTAGGCTGCAGTCCATGGGGTCACGAAGAGTTGGACACGACTGAGTGACTTGACTTTCACTTTTCACTTTCATGCATTGGAGAAGGAAATGGCAATCCACTCCAGTGTTCTTGTCTGGAGAGTCCCAGGGACGGGGGAGCCTGGTGGCTGCCGTCTCTGGGGTCGCACAGAGTGGGACATGACTGAAGCGACTTAGCAGCAGCAGCATACTCAGACATACATACTTCATTGAAAAAGGAAGTATGAAAATTTGTTACCAAATTTAATACTGGGAGGACGTATATATAATACATGTATGTATATGGACATATAGTAATTTTTAAAGTACACAAGACAGTTCATGATACAGCGTATTTATAGTGGGTAGAGCCAATACAACAGAAAGCACCTGAGAAGATTCAGTTTTGGTCCATGGAGAACGAGGATGAGGAACCATAGCTTCTTCACACATCAATCCTCCCGCATGAAAGACACCACAATCACCAAATCTTAAACAAATTCAAATTTCCTTGACAATGTATACTTACACTTTGTTAAAAACAACTCTGTCAAGCTGACCTTTCAGAAAAGGATATTACTTTGCATTTCACAGAGAAACTGAAATTGTCACGTGTGCGTTCTCCAGTCATTTACACCACCCAGGGCTTCTCATAATCTCAACCTCATTCAACCATCCTAAGAATCAAAGTGACTAGACTAATCACCTTCTCATTCAGACATTAGGGATGGTTTAACAATCAGATGGAATTTTTTGTGTGTGACAGACCAATTGATTCATCAGTAATTAACCTGAAAGTAATCAACCTGGCCAAAACAGTCAAACTTTCCCAGTAGCTGATCTGTTTTCTTTTCTACATCCTGACTATTCCTTCAATTCAACAAGCAGCACACAAAAATACACTTCTCTTACATTCTTTACTTCAATGTTTATAAAAAAGAGGGAGGAGACTTTCTTAAAAGCTCTTTTTGAGATATATATTTTAGATCTACTTTTTAACACTATATTCCCTATGAAAGAAAGAATAGTTGAAATCACTGTTTGGAAAGTGTCTTGGAAACTTCTTCCCCCTCCCTGCCCCAGTGGGTGAAAACGAGAGAATCAAACCCATGAGGCACATTAAAATTTTAGAACAAATTTAAAGAATGAATCGGTTTTCTCCAGGTTAGTGTGCTCAATAACTGCACTTAGTAGATGCTGGGATAGCCTAATTGCACTTTCATTTTTGCCCATGCAATTATCTTAACTGAACTCAAATCTGGTATGTTTATAGTCCCAGCATCATCATTAAGCTAAAAATTGAACATTCTATCTTACCCTGAAAAATTCCAATTAAGCCCATTTGGAGCTTTCCACTGAATGCCAGCCCTAATTTCCTTCCGTAAAAGATCAAGGGTGCCAGGATGTCACACCCTAGAGAGGCCAATAGTCGGCTCATTAACAAGATGGATGAAGTATTCTAGGAGCTTCTACTGATGTGAGCATCTCATCTCGGACCAAAATCGCATCCTATAAGGCTGTATGGACAATCTGGGAGGTCATCCCTCATTAAGAACAAGTGTATGTGGACAGTTCAAAATGGAGTCATCCAAAGAACTGAACTCCAGAGGAATGTCAAATGTTAACAAATAGACAAATGGAATTAGGTGCTGTTTTTGTTTAAATAGCTGAACTGCTGATGTAAGCAGCCCCACTAAAACTCCTCTAATCTCTTGGTTTCACCTCAGTGGAAAATGCAACGTGAAAGTTGATTGTTTTTACTTGACTTCTGATTCTCTCTTTATCATTAAAATATGATTCTGTTCTCTCTAAAGTCACAAACAGAACATAGATCAGTCTACCTGCTAATGTTTTCATCAGTGGCGCCAGAAGCACTAACGGGTAGGTTCCAGTTTCGTTTTGCTTTGGTTTTTTGTTGTGTTTCTTCACTGAATTTAGAATATGGGCCTTTTAAGCAAATAAAATGGCAGAAAGTGAAGAGAAACTAAAGAGCCTCTTAATGAGGGTCAAAGAGGACAGTGAAAAAGCTGGCTTGAAACTCAACATTAAAAAAATTAATATCATGGCATCGGGTCCCATAACTTCAAGGCAAATAGATGGGGGGGAAAAATTGGAAGCTGTGACAGATTTTGTTTTCTTGGGCTCCAAAATCACTGCAGATGGTGACTGAAGCCATGAAATTAGAAGACACTTACTCCTTGGAAGAAAGCACAAACCGAGACAGTGTATTAAAAAGCAGAGACATCACCTTGCTGACGAAGGTCTGTCTAGTCAAAGGTATGGTTTTTCCAGTAGTCACGTACAGATGTGAGATTTGGACCATAAAGAAGACTAAGTGCTGAAGAATTCATGCTTTCAAACTGTAGTGTTTAGAGAAGACTCTTGAGAGTCCTTTGGACAGGAAGGAAATCAAACCAGTCAATCTTAAAGGAAATCAACCCTGAATATTCACTGAAAGGACTGATGCTGAAGCTGAAGCTCCAATACTTTGGCCACGTGATGTGAGGAGCCAACTCACAGCAAAAGACTCTGATGCTGGGAAACAGTGAAGGCAAAAGGAGAAGCGGGTGGCAGAGGATGAGCTGGTTGGAGAGCAAATGGACATGAGTTTGAGCAAACCCCATGAGCTAGTCAAGGACAGGGAAGCCCAGAGTGCCACAGTTCATGGGGTCGCAAAGAACAACAACAAGCAAATAAATTGGCCAGCAGTATGGTCAATGGTTAAACATGGTTACACAAAAGAGCTAAATGAACAAGAAAGCAAAATACCATAAAATAAATGGTTGAGACCACAAAGTTGTCAAGGAGGGACAACTCCTTGTCAATCCTGTCAGGGCCTTCCACCCTTATAGGACAGACATTCCTTTCTCATCACAGATTAGGGCCTGGGCTGAAAACAAAATACTTTTCAGGGAACATAGCACTAAGTGAACTCAGTAAGACAGGCTAACTCTTATGAGTTACTAGAATCAAATGAGGATGCACATTATCTATTTTCAGTTACTTCAACACTGATGAGCAAGCTCCCTTGTAATCAATGTACTGTGAAAATGGAATTAGTCTTCAGTAATTTTATTGGTCAACTTGGGTCCAAGCAAATGAAAGAAGATACTGTTAAGGAATATTTTAGTTTACATGATGGTAAAATCTGAAATTTAAAAATATCTTTCCACACAACTAAGGATACAGCTCTGCTGAAAATAATGCATTTTTCCTAAGAATTCTATGCCCATTCTAAACAGAAATAAATTAATCCTTCCTAAATCTGTGCTTTAATCTTTCCTTTTCCACATAAACAGTGTGTCTTTGATTAAAAGTTTTTATCCTTAGGGAAGTTTACAGTGAACTTGGCAGAGTAACAAACTATTTTTTTTTAAGTTTGCTCATATTTTCATAAGACACTGCCTTAAAAAACTTAACTGGAATTAGATATTTCCAATTAGTCAAAGATGAATGGATCTCTTAAAATAAGTCACACTTCAGATGGTAATCCTATCCATTTTGTATTGTTTCCTCCTGTTTTAACTTTACTTCCAAAATTCTAGAGACATCTTGACTTATCTTTACATAATGGCTAGAAGAAGCATTATATATTAAAGCCTTATCAGGGCAGCAAAGGGAGATACATAACCATCCCCTACCTCTTCGATCAATGGCATAATTACATGTCATAAACATTGTTAAAGATAGAAGGGGGTCAGGGGAAGGATGGGAGGAAAGGATGGTTAGGGAATTTAGGATGGACATACACTGTTACATTTAAAACGGATAACCAACAAGGACCTACTCAGAGCACAGAGCACTCTGCTCAATGTTGTGTGGCAGCCTGAATGGGAGGTGAGCTTGTGGGAGAATAGATACAGGTATATGTATGCCTGAGTCTCTTCCCTCTTCACCTGAAACTATTATTAATAGGCTATACTCCAAAGTGACTGAACAACAACAACAAATACTCCAATACAAAATAAAAGGTTAAAAAAAAAGAAAGGGACATACAGCATTAACCACGATGCTGATGGAGAGCATAAGGGGTGAGAAGTATGGTACTCTTAAATATCCTTTATTCTAAAGAAGGAGAAAAAGATATCTATTAGCATGCAGTGAAAGTCACTCAGTTGTGTCCAACTCTTTGTGACCCCGTGGACTATACAGTCCATGGAATTCTCCAGGCCAGAATACTGGAGTGTGTAGCCTTTCCCTTCTCCAGGAGATCTTTCCAACCCAGGGATCGAATCCAACCCAGGGATCAAACCCAGCCACAAGGAAAGCCCATTAACATTTAGATATACACATAAAATTATTCACTAATGAGCCAGTCTCCTCTTGCCTGATAGCTCAGTTGGTAACGAATCCACCTGCAATGCAGGAGACCCCAGTTCAATTCCTGGGTCAGGAAGATTTGCTGGAGAAGGGACAGGCTACCCACTTCAGTATTCTTGGGCTTCCCTTGTGGGTCAGCTGGTAAAGAATCTACCTGCGATGCAGGAGACCTGGGTTCGATCCCTGGGTTGGGAAGATCCCCTGGAGAAGTGAAAGGCTACCCACTCCAGTATTCTGGCCTGGAGAATTCCATGGACTATATAGTCCATGGGGTCGCAAAGAGTCGGACACCACTGAGCAACTTGCACTTTCACTTTCCAGGTAAACCCTAGAATAATCTGGAATTTAAGATGATGACAGAGTGCCCACAGTACTTTTCCAGCTTCATTTCCTACCATTCTTATCCATGGGTCTTTAACTCAGTCATATTAAAACTCTCGCCATTCCACACTTTTAATACAAGCTATTATAGCATTGGGACACAAAGTGTTCTGCGTTTGTTTTTGCTTTTTATTTATTTTATAATGGCAAACTAGTCTTAAATCCCCTTTTCTATCACTTACTACTTCGTACGGCTAAGTCAGATTTTCATAATCTCTCTGAGTCATATATTCCTGTGTCCTTATCTAAAACTGGATTCAGTAACACCTAACTTGGATGTAACAGAAGAGAAATTTCACATCAAGCTATTTAGAACATGTGAAAAATTAAATTTAAGAAATAATGAACAAAGAAGAATCATTATAAACATTTAGATGGAAAAATTAGGATATGGATTCAAATCATACTCTGAAGTCCACTTCTGCCTCATCTTCTCCTCCTGTGAGGACTGACTGTGGACAGACAATTGCGGAGCACAAGAGGGGAGCTCTTCTGCCATAATCACAGTTTCACTGGAAGGAAAGAACATTCCAGGTCCCTCATGCCGCTGTCAGTATAAATTAATCCAAATGAATTAATCTCACATCTCTTTTCACATACGGATGTCAAAAATCATCCTATTGAAATCACACTTGACCACTACTAACCTACTAATTAAATAATAATAATACATATATTGTCAGATGCTGGTGTGATCACAATGCTTATGAAAGCACCTACCCAGTATAACCAGAGGGACTTTGAATAAAACAGACCTGAGTTGAATCCTGAAGACAGTGCTGTTTAGCTATGTGCTTTGGATGACCTACATAACCATTTTAAAATCTCAGTTTCTTCATCTATAAAATTTGATTAATTATTATTAACCGGCCTGAAAGGGGCACTTTGAGTATTTAATGATGTAATCATATAAATGGCTTAGCACAACACCTGCCTCATGTTGCAAGTAAACAGGAAACGATATTAATTGTTCACTAAAGGGTGGTCACTATCCTTATCATTATTTCATCACCCCATGCCTTCACATGTTCCTTCTTCATATAACATCCTCCTTCTTCCCTCTTTATGCTAGACTTCTGGTAATTCTCCAATTTTTTTCCCCTCTAACCCCAGTGCTCAGAACAGTGGTTGATACTAAGGAGGAACCTAGTAAATTTTTGATGGAAAAATACATGAAGAAACAAGTGAAGAAATGGAAGAGAGACTGAACAGATTCTTGGTAAAGAAGAGTGCCCCTTAGGACCATTTTCATAAAACTTGGGTCAGCAAACTTTTTCTGTTTTAAAAAAAAAAAAAAAGAAACAGAAAGTAAATATTCTGAGCTTTGTGAGCCATAAGGTCTTTGCAACAACTATCCAACTCTGCTTTTGTAGCACATAAGCAACCACCGAACATACGTTAGTGAGTAAGCATGGCTGTGTTCCAATAAAGCTGTACTTAAAGAACTGAAACTTGAATTTCACAGTTTTCATGTGTCATAAAATGTATTCTTAGGAAATTTCAAGTATTTATTTTTTTATAAATTTATTTATTTTAATTGGAGGCTAATTACTTTATAATATTGTATTGGTTTTGCCAAACATCAAAATGAATCTGCCACGGGTGTACATGTGTTCCCCATCCTGAACCCCCCTCCCACCTCCCTCCTCATATCATCCCTCTGGGTCATCTCAGTGCACCAGCCCCAAGCATCCTGTATCCTGCATCGAACCTGGACTGGTGACTCGTTTCATACATGATATTATACATGTTTCAATGCCATTCTCCCAAATCATCCCACCCTTTCCCTCTCCCACAGAGTCCAAAAGACTGTTCTATACATCTCTGTCTCTTTTGCTGTCTCGTACACAGGGTTATTGTTACCATCTTTCTAAATTCCATATATATGTGTTAGTATACTATATTGGTGTTTTTCTTTCTGGCTTATTTCACTCTGTATAATAAGCTCCAGTTTCATCCACCTCAGTAGAACTGATTCAAATGTATTCTTTTTAATGGCTGAGTAATACTCCATTGTGTATATGTACCACAGCTTTCTTATCCATTCATCTGCTGATGGACATCTAGGTTGCTTCCATGTCCTGGCTATTATAAACAGTGCTGTGATGAACATTGGGGTACACGAGTCTCTTTCAATTGTGGTTTCCTCGGTGTGTATGCCCAGCAGTGGGATTGCTGGGTCATAAGGCAGTTCTAGTTCCAGTTTTTTAAGGAATCCCCACACTGTTCTCCATAGTGGCTGTACTAGTTTGCATGCCCACCAACAGTGTAAGAGGGTTCCCTTTTCTCCACACCCTCTCCAGCATTTATTGCTTGTAGACTTTTGGATCGCAGCCATTCTGACTGGCGTGAAATGGTACCTCATAGTGGTTTTGATTTGCATTTCTCTGATAATGAGTGATGTTGAGCATCTTTTCATGTGTTTGTTAGCCATCTGTATGTCTTCTTTGGAGCAATGTCTATTTAGTTCTTTGGCCCATTTTTTGATTGGGTCATTTATTTTTCTGGAATTGAGCTGTAGGAGTTGCTTGTATATTTTTGAGATTAGTTGTTTGTCAGTTGCTTCATTTGCTATTATTTTCTCCCATTCTGAAGGCTGTCTTCTCACCTTGCTTATAGTTTCTTTTGTTGTGCAGAAGCTTTTAATTTTAATTAGGTCCCATTTCTTTATTAAATAATTGGAAATACAAAAAACCTAGAATAGCCAAAGAAATCTTGAGAAAGAAGAATGGACCTAGAGGAATCAACCTGCCTGACTTCAGGCTCTACTATAAAGCCACAGTCATCAAGACAGTATGGTATACTGGCACAAAGACAGAAATATAGATCAATGGAACAAAATAGAAAGCCCAGAGATAAATCCATGCACCTATGGACACCTTATCTTTGACAAAGGAGGCAAGAATATACAATGGATTAAAGACAATATAACAAGTGGTGCTGGGAAAAGTGGTTACTTGTAAAAGAATGAAACTAGAATACTTTCTAACACCATACACAAAAATAAACTCAAAATGGATTAAAGATCTAAATGTAAGACCAGAAACTATAAAACTCCTAGAGGAGAACATAGGCAAAACACTCTCCGACAGAAATCACAGCAGGATCCTCTATGACCCACCTCCCAGAATTTTCAAGTATTTAAAAATGTAAAACTCAGTCCTAGTTCATGGGCCACAGGAAATAGGCAGCAGGCTGGATTTGACTTGCAGCGATTATTTGCCCATCACTGAGCTAGAAAAACAAAATAATCAAAACTTAGAGGAAATTCTGGCTTAGTAGTCATTGTCCATTAGGCCCATGATAATGGTTTGAGACGGATGTCTTTGGAACTCCTGCATTTTCACAGAGATGTGAGAGAGCCTCTCTCATGATATGATGCCCATAAACTCAGACTTAATTATTGTAAAATTCTTCAGTTTCTTCTCTGAGGCAGTAGTAGCAAAGAACCCGAGTTTTAGAGACTGAAGTTCTACCTCTACTAGGTATCTAGCTTTGAGCAAGCCTCTTCATTCTATCATGTGGGAAATTAGCACAATAATTCCTATTCAGCAGCACTGCCATTATTAGAGTATATATAAAGCCCTGTCATCTAATAGATGCTCAGTAAATTTGACTGACAATTGCACCCCCATACTTCACTTTTACAAGATATTATTTCTCAAACTAGTTCCACTTTCTCCTGCTAGTTTCAAGCCCTATAGGGGTTTTACCACTCTAGCAGCATCCCTGTAGTCACAGATAACAAGATTACCTATAGACTTTTCTTGTTCTCATTGCTAGAATAGGAAACTGGGAAGGATTAAAAAGATAACAGCCAGTCAACATCACCATCTTTCCATTGCATCCCAAGTATCCTCGTTATCATATGAGAATATCTAAAAGAGAAATGCGACAGTGGTGGGTGTCTCATTGCCTTGTTCCATGCCACATCTTTGGCCCCTAGAACATTACTCTACAAAAAACTGGTGCTAGACTTCTTTTGTTCAGTGAGAGAAGGCTCTAAGTCAGAGACAACACATTGCCTATAACCTGAAGACCTCTCTTGTTTAGCTCACAGAGCAATTCCAAAGTAATAATAATGAGCTAAAAACAAACAAAAAACCCATGAGATATGTATGTCCCTTTTATGTAAAAGTGATTTAGATTTATTTACCAAATTAGGATCTTCATATTCATACAACATGTTTTGAAATATGTTATTGTTGTTTAGTGGCTAACTCATGTCCAACTTTTTTGCAAACGTATGCATGCACTGTAGCCCACCAGGCTCCCCTGTCCATGAGACTTCCCAGGCAAGAATATTGGAATGGGTTGCCATTTCCTACTCCAGAGGATCTTTCTGACCCAGAGATTGAACCCATGTCTCCTGCATTGACAGGCGGCTTCTTTATCTCTGAGCCACCAGGGATGCCAACTGCAATGTTTCTGATTAGAAGTGTCATGCTTAAGACTGCGGGAAAATCACATCAAGCCTTTGTTCGAACTAGAGGGAGCACAGAGGCTGGTGCTTTATAAGCGTAAAAGAGGGCCCCACTCAAGGAAATGGAAAGGGAAAGAACAGACATACTACCATTCTCCTAGATGCTGAGACCTGTGTGTCATGCCCATGAAGTGTTATGGAAGGTGGCAGGATCTTGGAAGGGAAAGGCATGTCCATGCCTTACAACCTGGAACTGATCCTGGTGCTCAGCCTTGATGGCAGCCATTGAATAAGTGATGGAGCTGAGGCCCCTGAGACAGGTTTTAACTCACCCAGAATAGACATGCCCGCCAGGTAGCCGGCAACTATATTAACAGAAGCAATGCAGCTATGCTAACAAATTCCAATATGTGTCCAACATATATATATATATGTATGTATGTGTGTGTATGTATGTGTATTCCTGTATTTCAAACATATTTATTTCCTATACACTCAAACACAAGAGTAGTTTATTTCTTATTCACATTGAGTTCAAAAAGATGTTCATGGAACTTCTCTCTTGGTCCAGTGGTTAGGACTCCGCACTTCCACCTCCGAGGGCACTGGTTCAATCTCTGGTCGGGGAACTAAGATCCTGCATGCCACATAGCATGGCCAAAAAAAGAGAAAAGAACATTTAGAAAAAGCAAATCGATGTTTGTGACTGAGGAACTGGCTCTTCTTCAAGATTCCATATTCCTTCCTCTTTGGCCTCTATCATCTACTAGGTCTTCTAAATTTTCATTTAAAGCAAGCAAGTGGATGGCAAAGTGTCTGCAGAATTACATACGAGAAGTTTTTTAGGGTGGGTTCCCCAGTGGACAGACCTACAGGTGAAGATCTGCACACAAGTGGTGTTCTGAGCAGCTCCCTCAGTAACACTTGAACGGAAAGTAAGTCGGTCAGGGAGAAAGTGAGCTGCAGTGCAGTTTTCAAGACACCTCACCTGATCTACAGGGAAGTCAGCAGCTAGGACGGTTCACCTGGGCAACCCCAACCTGGACTTACACTCTCAGCCAAAGTGGAGTAATGGGACTGAATTTACTTTCCCTCCTTAAATGGCCAGAAAATCAGTCGAAATACATAGATAATAAGACTGGACAACAATCACTTTTTCAGTCATAATGATTTATGGCATTGGACCACAGCACAAGACGATGGGGAAATGTCACCTAGAAAATGTACAAAAAAGCTGGGAAATGTCACCTAGAAAATGTATATCCGAGAAGAAAGAAACCTACTTGGTAAAGAGCTAGCCAGTCTCTCCCAGCAGAGCAAACGCTTACCCGCCCTAACGTACAGCAGGACAGGGAGGAGAGCACGGCACACCGTGAAAGCACGGTAGAACTTCTGTTTTAAGAACAGTGATGCTTACCGCTGGGCTTTGAGCTGTTCACATTGCAGTGATAAACATCTTCCCACGCGGCTCACTGGTAAAGAACCCACCTGCCAATGCAGGAAACACGAGAGATGCAGGTTTGATCCCTGGGTCAGGAAGCTCTCCACTGGAGAAGGAAATGGCAACCCACTCCAGTATTCCTGTCTGGACAGAGGAGCCTGGCGGCCTACAGTCCATGGGGACTTAGAAGAGTCAGACATGATTGGGCACATATGCACACACAGGTCTCACCAGATCTTCCAAAAATGCTTATAGCTGTATATAAAGGTTTGGGTTTTTATTTTTATTTTTGCTTTGCTTTATTTTGTTTTTGGTTGGAAAACCAAGGTTAGGAATGAGTTCAATATCTGTGTGAATGTGAGGTTGGAGATAAAAGCATAGAATCTAACAGAAGAATTAGGATCCAGAAAATTACACTAATTATAATCACCCCATAAATGCACACACACAGACATACACACATAATTATAACCACAAATTCACAGAATTACTGGAGAGGGCACTGAACCTTTCAGAAGATATAGAAATGGAGCTTTAAATTCATCTTCTCTAGGTATTAAGGGTAAAGCGAGACTCCAAGAGACATATATCTTACAATTCTTTTTAATTCACTTATAATACACACATACACAAAGTTTTTCTTTCCCTTATTTAAATGTCCTTTGCCATAGCACTGACATTTTGAACTAGGAAAATGAGTTGATACTCAAAACAAAAGAACTGTTGGAAGTATGCCTCAATAAAATAGTAAGTATTAATATATATTATTCCTCTAGCCCTTCTGCTTGTAAGGTAATGAATCTAATTTTAACTAGGTGGAATCTTTCTATTTCCCACTGAGTATCATCTAATACCGCAATTGTAGCAGTCAATCACAGGCTTTTCTAGTACCTGAAATCCAGCCCACAGAGGACCATGGGACCTCCTTCTGGAAAGCTAGGAACAGGGGATTGGCTGCTGTACAGGTTTCAATACACCAATCCTAAGGGGCCAAGTGCTGTTTGGAAGTTGAGCAGTCACCATTTGGGATGCTGGGTCATAATGCACAGGGACCCATCAAGAACAGAGAACCTATGTCTGATATACCGGCATTCCGGAAGTCAGGTGCCAGACCCAGAAAGCCTCTGTCCAGTGACCACAGAGGGACTCTGGGGGCAGAATCCACAGTATCCCAATACATGCCTGGTTCATACAATGACTTTGTCCCCAGTATTCCATTCTTTTAACTACAAACTATCTTTGTTTAGGGCTTCCCTGGTGGTTCAGATGGTAAAAGAATCTGCCTACAATGCAGGAGACCTGGGTTCAATCTCTGGGTCGGGACGATCCCTTGGAGGAGGACACGGCTACCCACTCCAGTATTCTTGCCTGGGAAGTCCCGTGGACAGAGGAGCCTGGCGGGCTACAATCCATGGTGTCGCAGGAAGTCAGACATGACTGAGCCACTAAGCACACACACCTTTGATTAACTATCAAAACTATTTTAGGTAAATGATTGTGATGGTTCTTTTTGCTTTCAAGAAACTTGTACAATGAGAATGTCAACCCACCAGATCCAAAGAAAAGGGAATGGGTCAAGTTTTAAGAACAAGTTCTACTCTCTTCACAGAAAGGCATTATTAGAATGTAGAGAAGGACCACCGGGAAAAGATTTCTTGGAACTTCCCTGAAGGTCCAGTGGTTAAGACTCTAATACAGGGGACCCGGGTTCAAGTCCTGATCAGAAAACTAGACCTTACAAACTGCAACTAAGAGTCGGCGTGCTGCAACGAAAGAACCTGCGTGCTGCAGCAAAGATCAAAGATCCCACTTGCCACAGCCAAGACCCAGTGCGGCCAAATTAATTATTTAAAAAAAAAAAAAAAAAGATTTATTTTTAAACCTGCAAATGGATACAGCAACCTGCTTCAGGAACCTGGGGAGGTACTAGAGTGAGGTGTTCCTATCTTAACCCTGGTTGAATTTCCTCACCCCTCTGCCTCTAAGCTGGATTCCCAAAGACCATCCAGTCAAAGGCTTACATCTCTACTCCGAGAGGTGGGCAGTACTAAAGGCAGTTGGTGACATTTGTTGATTGTTTACCTTGGACCAGGCTTTGTTCCAAGTGCTTCATATGCATGCTATTCATTTAAGAACAACTCTATATAAGAAAAATGAGACACCGAGATGTTAAGTAGACTGCACGAGGTCTGGCATATTCCAGAGCCAGAAAACCATCCCAAGCAATTTGGGACCAGGACCAACATTCTTTTCAACCATATTTTACCTAATCTTTCTCTATAGCGAATTAAACCCTTCTTCCAGAGCAAGGATCCACTACCTCTGCCATCACTGCAAAGTCCTTTGTGCCCACATCATTCATCAGCTATTATGAATTTCTACCCTCCCTTCGAGACCATGGCCTGGTAGCTCTAAACCCCAGGACTCACTCTGCTAAACAGGAACCCCGTCTGTAACACTAGACAGGATGCTCTGTCTGGCCACTGCACTCAACAACTGTAGGGGCATCAGTCACATAAACTGCAATGTGAATAGCTTTATCTCTAAGACCCTCTTGATCACAGCTGACTTTCATGCTGATTGTCCAAATCCTCCATCCACTCCACCTTAAGGACTGAAACTATTTTCTTGAACACTGATCCGTTGTTTCAGACCTTCACTTCCACCCATTTCTTTTTGTGCCCTTTTCCCCCAGAATGAGATGTTCTTCCCTGTGGCTGATTGAAGCTTCCTGTTAGTAGTGGTTCTTACAAAGAAATGGCCAGGATCTCCCATCTTTGACCAGCCTCCTACCACCACCACCACACTGGTTCCCTAAGGATCTGTTCCCAAAGGACATTCCAGCCTGAAGAATTCTTGTCATTACTTCTGTCGCCTTCTGTTCTAGTTTTTTATGCAGATTCTTAAATCATGAGGTGGAATGAATGGTAGAGAAACCATAAACATCTCCTTCAGTCTATTCTAAGTCTCTAAACTACTCCGTGCAGGTTTCCTTCCCTCTGTTCATTCTCATATCCTATCTATCTTTCAAAGACCAGGGCAAAAAAAGTCATGCACAGGTATATCTTACTGCGCCCACTATACAAAACAAAAGAGAAGCCCAAAGAGAAGAACACATAATTATATTCTAAATATAAATCTATTTTAAATATTTTCTGTCCAATTACTAAATTTATAATTATTCGCTGTAGAAAATTTCATATGCACAAAACCAAAAGAAAAAAGTCAGTCACATCACCTAATCTCAGTTGCTAATTAATAAATTCTTCTCCTAACTATCCTATAATTATGTGTTTGTGTTTATATCTGTATTATACATGTGCATGTAGCTTCATTTGTTTAAAGATTTTTTTGACCAAAATAGGAATGTGATTATAGCTTGGCCCTCAGAGAGCTGTATCTGGCAGTTGTATAAAAAACTGGATTGAAGACAGAAACTCTGGAGTCCAGAAAAGCCACAGAGAAAGAACACAGGCATGAACAACTATTAATGCTGTAATAATGAAAAGAAGCTGACAGACAAGAGGAAAACTTATTCCATCGATACATTTCTCTAAGTCAGTCTCTCCCATAGAGCTCTAAAGGAAATAAGAAGGCAGCTGCTTTCTGATGGGTAATGGTTTCAAATGTAATCACTCCATCTTTTTGAAAATTTGAGAACTCTTATAAATAAACCCATTATCATTTATTTGCCTTAAGTTTTTTCATTCTTCTAATTCTAGCAACTAGGAAAACATCTTAAGGTAGGAAAGAAAATGAAATTTATGACGCCAGTGTTAAGACTTGTGAGGCTGACATCTTATCATTTTTACCACTGCATCTAACTTGTATGACTTCCAGAAATATCACTTGGGAATTTCATATTTTTAAGCCCTTGGACATTAGTTTGTGTGCTCCCTGAATGAAATGTACTGAATTTGTTGTGTTAAATGTGGAACATATACATTTTCTATTATGTTCCAAAAGTTAAATATCAAGTTCTCATCCATGGTCAAATAGTAAATCTGATCTTATTTCTAGATTAGGGTTTCAGAAAAAAATACCTCTTTTTGGAGGCAAAAATGATTCTGTGTCCACATTAGGAAAAAGCTAAATGCCTGATGCATGAATGTCTTCAGTACCAGCGTAACTAAACATTTGTTGTTGCTGTTGTTCAGTCGCCAAGTCGTGTCCTACTCTTTGCCACCCCATGGACTGCAGCAAATAATAGCACTAATTTTTAAATGGTGTGCTTGGAACGAAGAGGCCATCAATATGACAAAATGTTTAAACCATGTTTCGTTAAGATAACTCTACAGCTTCACTTGAAGTGTGGGATCAAAGTCTGCAAAGTGGAAATTTTCTTATGACTTATCAGATGATTGTTTAGAATTCTGTGGTGTTTCCTGAGCAACATGGGGCAAGGGGGCCAGGGATGGGAATCAATTCATGTCTGTAATTAGCACTGTCATCTTTCAATTGACTTGCTCATGCAACTAAGTTGATTTGACTGGCCCCTGGTGGCCACAGGACTGGAAAAGGTCAGTTTTCATTCCAATCCCAAACAAAGGCAATGCCAAAGAATGCTCAAACTACTGCACAATTGCACTCATCTCACATGCTAGTAAAGTAACGCTCAAAATTCTCCAAGCCAGGCTTCAGCAATATGTGAACCACGAACTTCCTGATGTTCAAGCTGGTTTTAGAAAAGGCAGAGGAACCCGAGATCAAATTGCCAACATCCGCTGGATCATGGAAAAAGCAAGAGAGTTCCAGAAAAACATCTATTTCTGCTTTATTGACTATGCCAAAGCCTTTGACTGTGTGGATCACAATAAACTGTGGAAAATTCTGAAAGAGATGGGAATACCAGACCACCTGATCTGCCTCTTGAGAAATCTGTATGCAGGTCAGGAAGCAACAGTTAGAACTGGACATGGAACAACAGACTGGTTCCAAATAGGAAAAGGAGTACGTCAAGGCTGTATATTGTCACCCTGTTTATTTAACTTCTATGCAGAGTACATCATGAGAAACGCTGGGCTGGAAGAAACACAAGCTGGAATCAAGATTGCCAGGAGAAATATCAATAACCTCAGATATGCAGATGACACCACCCTTATGGCAGAAAGTGAAGAGGAACTCAAAAGCCTCTTGAGGAAAGTGAAAGTGGAGAGTGAAAAAGTTGGCTTAAAGCTCAACATTCAGAAGACAAAGATCATGGCATCCAGTCCCATTACTTCATGGGAAATAGATGGGGAAACAGTGGAAACAGTGTCAGACTTTATTTTTCTGGGCTCCAACATCACTGCAGATGGTGACTGCAGCCATGAAATTAAAAGGCACTTACTCCTTGGAAGGAAGGTTATGTCCAACCTAGATAGCATATTCAAAAGCAGAAACATTACTTTGCCAACAAAGGTTCGTCTAGTCAAGGCTATGGTTTTTCCTGTGGTCATGTATGGATGTGAGAGTTGGACTGTGAAGAAGGCTGAGCACCAAAGAATTGATGCTTTTGAACTGTGCTGTTGGAGAAGACTCTTGAGAGTCCCTTGGACTGCAAGGAGATCCAACCAGTCCATTCTGAAGGAGATGAGCCCTGGGATTTCTTTGGAAGCAATGATGCTAAAGCTGAAACTCCAGTACTTTGGCCACCTCACGCGAAGAGTTGATTCATTGGAAAAGACTCTGATGCTGGGAGGGATTGGGGGCAGGAGGAGAAGGGGACGACAGAGGATGAGATGGCTGGATGGCATCACTGACTGGATGGACTTGAGTCTGGGTGAACTCCGGGAGTTGGTGATGGACAGGGAGGCCTGAGGTGCTTCGATACATGAGGTCGCAGAGAGTCGGACATGACTGAGCGACTGATCTGATCTGATCTGGGGAAGTAATACCTCCAGCATTAACCACTGCCTTCTGACACACAGCGAGAATACCTGCCTGCTGTAAACTTTCCTGAAAGATGAACATTGAGAAAACCAAGCAATCAATGAACTAAATCTGGGAAACAAGAAAAAGAAAATAGAAAATTGCCAGACACACATCTGCTCCTTCTTTTGGAAAATCAAAGAGAGAAAGATTCCAACAAACCAATCAACAAATTTCCAGCCTCGTTTAGAGTTGACTATATTCAGCAGCTTCCTTTCTTGTAATACAAATGGGTTCCAATCATTGTTTTCCTAGCTTCAGCAAGTCGATTGCTTTTTATAGGAATTAATTTCATCATTCTAAAGCAATTCTGTGTCTGAGTTAATTTAAAACTATACAGAAACAAGAGTATTAATTTTGTAAGGTTTCACCTTAGGGAACAGTAGCCCAACATGGAATCAGGTATATTTGGCACCTCCTCCCAGGAGTAAAGTCATGATTCTTATAAGAGTACAGAAAGAAATGTGTCCTCATGGTCTCAGACCCTAGAACTGTTCTCACTCTCTTTTTACTTTAAGGCCTTCTTCTGTGGTCCCGGAAAAACAATGTTCCCTGTGTACTTGAAAAGAATGCAAATTTTGTTGTTGGGTGGAATGTCCTATATATGTCTGTTAGGTTCATTAGGTCTAAAGAGGAAATTTTAGGTCACAAAACAAGTCCTAGGAAGTTCTAGAAGATACAGAAACAACCTAAATATCCATCAACAAATGAATGGATAAAGAAACTGTAGTATATACATGGAATATTATTTAGCTTTAAGAATGAAGAAAATCCTGCAATATTAGACAACATGGATGAATCTTGATGACATTATGCTAAGTGAAAGAAGCCAGACAAGGAAGGACAGATACTGCATGATTTGACTGATATGACATATCAAAAATATCAAACTCACAGAAGCAGATAGCAGAATAATGGTTGCCATGAGCCAGAAAGAAGATGACATGGGGAGTTGCTAATCAACTGGTATAAGGTTTCAGTAAAGCAAGATGAATACATTCTAAAGATCTACTACAAGAGCCTAGTGAGACTAGTTCTCTGGGTTTCTCTCAGCAGTCACAACTCTCTCCTGTTGGGTCAGCTCCAAGCATCTTGGAGCGATCACCTTCACTGCAGTTGTGTCTATAGGTGCAAGCTGGTTTGAGAGTAAAGAAATTACTGAGGTGAAACATATAAACATTCAGTATTCTTGTATAAAAGTGATTCTAACTCTCAAACTGTCCATAAACATGCAAGTACAGAAGGCACAGCTTAGAACAAAGAAGCATGTCTCCTGCCAAAGTGTTCGTGTACCACTTAGATCACCTACGACTTCCTGTGTGTTAGTCACTCAGTCGTGTCCAACTTTGCATTCCCATGAACTGTAGCTTGTCAGGCTCCTCTGTCCATGGGATTCTCCAGGTAAGAATACTGGAGTGGGTTACCATTCCCTCCTCCAGGGGACCTTCCCAACTCAGGGATCAAACCCAGGTCTCCTGTATTTCAGGCAGATTCTTTAACCTCTGAACCTCCAGGGAAGCCCAAGACTTCTTAGGAATCAGCATTAAACGGGGTAGCCTTCAGACCTGTGTGATTTATTTCACTGAGTTAATCAAATTCCTTTCTATAAAAATCTATTCAACAAAGCTATTTTCCATCTTAAATTTTGAATTATTTACTAAATCCCAAATGTGTGTGAATTAAGTTTGTGTTTCAGTGGTTCAAGAAATTTATACAAATTTATTGAATTATTCAGAAACAGAAAATTAATTTAATATAAAAGGTAAGTAACATACAAATTAACCCACAGATTTTTTTTCACTATACCCAATTCTCATACAAATCTTGGGGTTTTTTTGTTTCTTGCTCTTCTGTTTCCTAATTGCCTAGTTAAAAATGTACTCAAAGAAGGTTAAAGGATGCCATCCAAAAAAGTCTAGTTATAAAGATGGCTAAAAATGTGTCACAGCCAGGTAATAAATTATCCATTGTCAGGAATGTCTTGGAGGAAAGAAAATACATTTATGATCATATTTATGAGCCTTTATTAGAAAGGTAGTTTAAATTCACAAAAGCTAAGCAAACATGAAATGGGAAGGAAGGTACAGCCATAGTGTGTACAGACTTAGGTTTTGATTTTGCACAATTTTTTATCTAAAATACTATAGCTGGAATTAGCCCTATTAAGATGCAACTGTCCTTTTGCATTCACATTTAACCAAATTTCCATAGAAATTATGTTAATGAAATGTAGCAAGAACAGAAATTTCACTTACAATGAGTGATATCTGATTTAAGCATTCAACATTTTGCCTTTGGTATATTTTTCTGAAGCTTTTTAAACAACCGTCTAATTAAATTCTATTTTAATTTAAGTACCTCTGTCAATCTCCATGGTTACATTCTAGAGCCAGCCCAAGATCTACCAGTCCCTTCAAAAGATATTAACCAATGGTGTAACTTTTCATTTTGTATTAAAGGTAATCGCTACATGGGCACATTGACAGACATTCAATGTTTACCTCATCTTCATTTAAATAGAGACTTTGTGACAGTTTGCCCATTTCTAAATCCATTCATCAGAAACGTTTGGAAGCCCATGCATTACCTTTTACTGAATTATTCAAGCAGCTTTGGGTCAGTCACAACTATTTTCTGTCAAATCAAATTACAGACAGTTCACATGACCAAACTGTGTAAATACTACTGGGAGATACTAAGCCTTCTGTCTTTAGATTCAACTTTAAATTCTCAAGACACTTCCTTATTTAACCTTGGACTCAGGAAAGAAGGGTCTGTAAACAATGTCAATCCAATTTTTTTTAATTTCTTTATTTTTTAATTGAAGGATAATTGCTTTACAGGATTTTGTAAACATCAACTTGAATCAGCCAAAGGTATACATATCAATCCAATTTAATATGGTAGTTCTTTAACTGTATTTCGCCAAAAGGCATTAAAAATCTGTATTAGAATTGTAATAAACCATGGTTTATATGCATCATTGATTTTGTAGTTTTCTCGAATATTACTCTTTCTCATTAAATTGTGATAGAACTTACTATATTTAAGTATGAAAGTATTTTCTCCTTTTAAAATTAAATGAGCATATATTAAAAACAGTTTACTGCAAAAAATTTATTGCCATTTTCAGGTAACATTTTTGCTGCATTTCCCTTCCATTTCATTTCAGAAACGTGTTTAAGTCTACTGAGCTAAGTTTACCTGTTTCTACTTAGTGAATCAACTGTAATTGTGTGTTTTTCAACAGTGTATATGTATATAGATACCTATCTATTAACATAAGTTACATATCCAAGTTACAGTAAATCCCTATTTTAAAAGTTTTTATTTTATTTTAATGAAGATTAACTATGTATGCTAAGAATAATTTTTAAAAGAGAAGTCACATTCAGGTTATGAAAGAATACAATCCTGATAATTCTAGAATAATTAAAATATCTGAATCTGACATCATCCTCTTTCCCCAAATGGCACAACCACAAGACCCTTTCCTTTCTCATGGTACAAAAATCTAGCACAAAGCAATTACACTGGAAGACAGTGCTATTTGCTCTAGTCTGTCCGCAACACTGCACGTTCAAGAAAATGGACTGCCTACTCTCAAACAAGTATATATGTTAAAAAAAAAAAAAAAAGCTATGAATCTAAATTACAAAAGAAGGAAAGTGGAGAGCTGTCTTTTTCCTATGTACTACTAATTACATCCACCCAACCCTTCCTTTAGGTAGTTCCTTTAAGTTTTATCTCATTAGATTGAGTCCATCTCCTCTTTAGATAATCATGCCATGGAACAGTAAATACAACCAAGCTAAGGACAAAGGCCTGCAGCAGGCTATCCAGACACTTACTCAGGCTAATAATAAATCATCAGTAAAAATATGTATTTTCTTTTATTTTTATGTAATGTGGTCTTTTAGTTAGTTACATATTCACTGGGGGTAAACATGCAGTGCACATTTAACTACTTTGCCCACTGAACTGTCAAAAATATCTTTGTCAGGCATGTGAAGAGATGCTCAGCAACATTACTCATCAGGGAAATGCAAATAAAGCCACAATGAGATGTCACCTCCCTCTTGTTGGAATAGCTATTATCAAGAAGACAAGAGATAAGTGTTGGTGAGGGTATGGAGAAAAGGGAGCAGTTGTGCTCGGCTGATGGGAATGTAAACGGGCCCAACCACTATAGTATAGAGGTTATTATTACAGAGACAAATAATAGACTCCTCGAAAGTTAAAAATAGATCTACCAGCCATTGTACTTCTGGGTATATACCCAAAGGAAATGAAACCGGGATTTTGATGTGATAAATGCATACCTGTGTTTATCACAGCATTATTCACAATAGCCAAAATATGGAAACGACCCAAATGCCCACCAACAGAAAAATGGTTAAAAAAGATGTGGTACACAGTGGAATATTACCCTGCCATGAGAAAAGAGGACATTCTGTCATTTTCAATATGGGCCTTGAGCACACTAAGTGAGAGAAGCCAGACCGAGAAAGACAAGTACTGTATGAATACTACTTATATGTGGAATCTAAAAAAATCAAATGTATAAAAATCAGAGTAAAATTATTGTCATCAGGGGATAGGAAGGATGGGAGGGGATAAGATTGATAGTGTTTAAGTGTACAAATTAGTAATGAGTAGTAAATAAGCCATTGATATCTAATTAACGCACAGTAGTCAGGAAAACCCCCTGGAGAAGGAAATGGCAACCCAGTATTCTTGCTGGCAAATTTCATGGACAGAGGAGCCTGGCAGGCTACAGTCCATGGTGTCACGAACCAGTCAGACACGTCTGAGCGACTAAACAATGATGATGACTATAAACAGTAAGAGTGTACTGTGGTTACATCAACAGACGAATGGATAAAAAAGATGTGGTATATATAAACACAATGAAATACCACTCAGTCATTAAAGAATGAAATAACGCCATTTGCAATAACATGGATGTACCTAAAGATTATCATATTAAGTGAAGTAAGTCAGAAAGAGAAACACAAATGCCATACAATATCATTTATACATGGAATCTAAAATATGGCACAAATGAATTTATTTACAAACAGTGACAGACTTGTAGACACAAAAATCAAACTTATGGTTACCAAAGAGGAAAGGGGACAGGGGCGGGATAAATTAGGAGTTTGGGATCAGCAGATACAACTGCTATATATAAAACAGATAAAAAAAAAGGTCCTACTGTATAGCACAGGGTTAAACCATAATGGAAAAGAATATGAAAAAGAATATATGTGTGTATGGTGTGTATATAAAATAGATGGACCTTTGTTATTTTCCAACAGAAAAATAAATTTTTGAAAGTATTGATAATTTGGTATTGCTTAATCTTAGTTCCAAATTTCCAAATTTGCTGGCATATTGAGTGCAGCACTTTCACAGCATCATCTTTCAGGATTTGAAATAGCTCACCTGGAATTCCGTCACCTCCACTAGCTTTGTTCATAGTAATGCTTTCTAAGGCCCACTTGACTTCACATTCCAGGATGTCTGGCTCTAGGTCAGTGATCACACCATCGTGATTATCTGGGTCGTGAAGATCTTTTTTGTACAGTTCTTCTGTGTATTCTTGCCACCTCTTCTTAATATCTTGTGCTTCTGTTAGGTCCATACCATTTCTGTCCTTTATTGAGCCCATCTTTGCATGAAATGTTCCCTTGGTATCTCTAATTTTCTTAAAGAGATCTCTAGTCTTTCCCATTCTGTTGTTTTCCTCTATTTCTTTGCATTGACCACTGAGGAAGGCTTTCTTATCTCTTGCTATTCTTTGTAACTCTGTATTCAGATGCTTATTATCTTTCCTTTTCTCCCTTGCTTTTTGCTTCTCTTCTTTTGACAGCTATTTGTAAGGCCTCCTCAGACAGCCACTTTGCTTTTTTGCATTTCTTTTCCATGGGGATGGTCTTGATCCCTGTCTCCTGTACAATGTCACAAACCTCAGTCCATAGTTCATCAGGCACTCAACTGAACTGAATCTTGGTTCATCCATCCTACCTCCTAATAATTACTATTGACTTTCTAAAAGCTCATAAGCCATATTCTAAAGATTTACTTGAGAATTTTGTCATAACTTAAAACTCAATGAAGTATTATCATATTTTGTAGAATTTATCATTACTTTTTAAAATGACTGCTCTTTCCTATTCTAATTCTTTTTTTTCCTTTTTTTTGCTAAGTCACTTCAGTCGTGTCCGACTCTGTGTGACCCCATGGACTGCAGCCCACCAGGCTTCCCCGTCCCTGGGATTCTCCAGGCAAGAACACTGGAGTGGGTTGCCATTGCCTTCTCCAATGCATGAAAATGAAAAGTGAAAGTGAAGTCGCTCAGTCATGTTCGACCCTGAGCGACCCCATGGACTGCAGCCTTCCAGGCTCCTCCATCCATGGAATTTTCCAGGCAAGAGTACTAGAGTTGGGTGCCATTGCCTTCTCCGATTCTAATTCTTAGTTTCCCCCAATGCCATGACTTTATGTGAAAATAAAAGAAGAAAAATACACCACAATAAGTAAAGTTCAATGAGATCACCAAGTTTATGTCCTGGGACCCAGAAATTTCCAAAATGGGAAGTGGCCTGAACAGACCAGAAACAGAAGGTTGCCAAGTATTGACATTTCTACAGTAGATATGGTCAGCTGTGAAAGTTACTTCTTCAGAATTTAATCGAATTCACAATATCACAATGCTTACACTTGAAAACATTCACACCCTGAAAGTTTATACCAGCCAAATCTAGACCTACATACAGCCATGTTTCCCCTTTATATACAGTGGAATAATAAATTATATAATGGAAGTAAAATACCAAGCTATTGTGAAGTGAGTTAAAGACTGGAAAGTCTGAAAAAAAATCCTACATCTGATTTTTGTTGTCACTCTTGTAATTATGACTGAGAACAAAACTGCTGAAAGAAAGCAACATCTTTCTTATAGTTATAAGAATGACTGTAAATCTTATGCTACGTTATACTATACAACTTATGCTCCAAGTATGCTTGTAGTATACTTACACTTCACACATCTTCCTGGATATCACAGTATATAGGAATTAAAAACAAATATAAATATGGCTCATTGCTATTTATTCTACACAGTCTAGGATAGCTTTTTTCTAAAACTAAACCCCTATACAGGGAGCTTACACTATTTTATTTTGTATGCTTGGATCACTCAAACTTTTTTCAATAAAGGGTTTCTAGAGAGAAAGGCATTAACACTCGGTTTATGTTCTCCATTTTAGTACATTCCTCTACTTGAGATTGTATTTTTAAAGCCTATTTAACATTGATAGCTTGTAACATATGGACTTTTAAGACAGAACATATTCATGTACCATCTTGTGTTGTTTCTATTTCAAATAAATTATACAAAACTGGAAAAAACTGATAATCATATTCAAAGAACTATGTTTTGATCTATGAAGTATATATTTGTTACCCTTTTTGATCATTCCATTCATTTATCTGTTCATATATTTGCTTAAAAATTGAGTGCCTACTATATGAAAAGTCTTCCAAAGAATCTAAGATTCAAAAAAAAAAAAAAAAACTAGCTATGTTTGCCAGGATGGGATGACCGAATGGGTGAGCAGGAGAATGACTAACATTGGCTAAGGCATGTTCCTGTTCTTTTATATTCGTCGCTCATGAACAATTGATCTCTCTACTATTACATAATCTATCATGTCATAATTGATGTTGCAAATTTGTGTTTCACGTTTTAGATCGGTGATACACACTGCCATGTTACCATTAACGATTGTAAAGAGCGTAGGAAGTGCTGTGCCAACGATCAGAGTGTAGTTTGAAAACTTGGGGGAGTGTGTATACCCAATTAATATTAATTAATGGTAATAATGCCAGTGCACTTAAGACGGTACTTTCTTCTGCAGATTAAAATGAAGTGATGAGAATAAAACTGCACTTGAAATTTATCAAAGAGCAAGGTACTTTTTTCCTTCCATCTCTCTTAACAGGCTGGTCATGTTTACTTTTAAAAAGAAGATTTTCATAACAAGGACTCAATACCTCCCACCAATATTCTCTTTAATTTGCGGGGTAGGGTGGTGACGGGGGCAGAGGGGGAACTATTCCAGCTATGGACGACACTGTGATGAAGTCCCTCTCAGGTTTCTTAATGACCATGGAATGAAGAACTTGACTTAGTTCAGTCAGCCTTCCTTGTAGTCATACACCTGCAGCGTCCTTGTGCTTCAGCCCCAGGTCACTGTGCCAAAAGGGAAAATGACTTTTTGATTGGATAAAGCTTACAGCTCATGAATACAATGCCATGCTTCTATGAGTTAGAGTTTTTTTTGCAGTGCGTGATAGTAAACAGTCAAACACTGTGATGGAGGCATTGCATTCCTCAGCACAGGACAACTCAAGCAAACAAGAGGCATCATAACTCACGGGTGTTATATCTTATCCATAAATTACCAGCGGCAATGGACGACAGTGAAGAACTGACCCCCATCCATGTCCACATTGCCACTCAGCTCTCAGAAAGTCTATGAGCAGAGAAGTAAAACATGATTTATGGTAAGTTGCAAGATAGCATGCTTGCATATTGCTGCGTGTAGAGCAGAGATCAATTCGTGGCTTACAAATTTGTCACAGGACAGTGCATTTTCCAGCCTGCCACCTTCAAATTAAGTGTCATGATGAGAGAAAAATATGGCGATGCCTTGGGGAAAAATACCACATTTCAATGAGGTTACAGAAATGGTGCGGTACAGTAAATGCGGGAAACGAGGGTTCTCGTTTGGTCACAGTATTCGGTCTAAGATCTAGGAGACAGAAACCAAGAGCAAATACATAAAACAGAAGAACAGGAGTCCTTACAACTGAAATGAAGATGGTGTCTGAGATTGCAACATGGGAAAAAGACCGTTACTGGCTGTCAACAAAAGAACTGCCTGGCTCCTAACACTAACTCCTACACACGGTAAACGAAAACAGCTTGTGGCTTTACCGTTCAAATAAGTTTATACAGACATCACCATTCTGCGAATATTTATTTGAAAACTTCCTTAATTTATGCACTTTCACTCTTACGGCTTTGAAGATAAGGCAGCTTAGAGGCAGAAAATCAAATGGTGGATTATTTTATTTCTTTCTCGATACACAACTGTAAATCATTCTTATTTTAAGACTTAGACTTAAAATCCATCTTGAGCCAATGAGTAAGGCGATTAAACAATTAAAACTCTGCTGACTAATATAAACCTGATTCTGCAGAGGCAGATGTGTCTTTATAGGATTTTCCAGAAGCTTTGTGGATTTGATTTGCATTTATCCCAGTTGCTTAAATCAATACCTCAAGATAGAGTCATCTGATATGATCTTCAGATTCCTCCTGCTTTAGACAAAAAGCCAAAGAGCTATATTATGCATATAAGTTAACTGTGGATTTTACCTGACATATGAAAAGTACCCATATATTCAGTATGATGAAATGTCTTCTTGAATTCCTCCCGTGTTTTTAAACTTAGCATGCCTGCATCTGAATGTTGCATCTTTTTTCCTGAAACCTGTTTCTCTACTCCCCCTCTGTACAAGTCATCGCCATCATTCCCGGTGTTTATATTGCACGTCTGGGGATTTCAGATACCTTCTTTTCCATCCCCTTCTATACCTTACACGTGCCTGTGTCCTATCAATTCAATAAACTTCGAGGACACTCGGCTCTTTTTGTTACCGCCCCCCTCTCACTGGCTACAGTACAAGCCATCCACATCTCTTCCCGTCCTTACAGCTACAGCTTCTCAACCAGTCTTGCCATGTCTACTCATTATTCCAACGATTGTTTGAAAAGAGCAGATCTAAACGTGCTCCTCCCATTCTGCAAAGTCATCAATGTTTCCCCCTTTTAGATAAAGTTAAGCTGCAAATCTACAACGTGACACAAGAGGCTCTTCAGTTTGTGGCTATCGCCCACCCCTTCAGCTAAAGCTCAACACGACATCCTCCTCCTCCCATCAGTCAGGCATCCAGGTCACCTTTCAGTCCCGTTTCCTACTCTTTACTTGTGCTGTTCATTCCGGGCTCAGAATCTTTTCCTCCCCATCCCATGCTCCCAAGTAACTCATCTTCATTTTACTTGGGAGTTAATTCCTTAGGAGAGACTGTCACTGACCCCTAGTTCTGGTGGATCCTCCTTGTCATCCTCTCCCATAGCACCTGAGGTATTTATGACACTTCTCAAAGTTTGTATCTTTTAATTGCATGTTTGTTTATTTAATATCAGTTTTGTCCATTTATCTGGAGATATCACCACTTTGTACTCACTCCTCTGCATCCTTCACAGGGCACAGCCTTTGACATGGGATCGGCACTCCATCAAGATCTGTGTGTAGTAGTGATGAATCTCAAACCACAAACTCAGATGTGTAAGGGATGGTCGTGTCTTTATTTCCTCTAATAAAAGTGAATCTTATTCTGAGCATCCATTTTATTGGGCTGGTAGGAAAATTTCACTACAAATATCACTAGGACTCTCTCTGCCTCAAAGGATCAAACCCATTGGTGACCCTCAAGTTGGGAAGATCTGTTATTCCCAAGCCTCTCTGTTCTCTGCTCAAAACTGATGGCTGAAGATCATAAGGACCTTCCTAGCCTGATGCCTGTCTCCGTGCCATAAGTGGCCAGTGAGAATTTTAGTCAAAGTTCAGGGCTTGATTTCCTTCACCTACTTTCTTAATGAGGTTCTGCCAACTTCCCAGGGCACCACCAGGAGCAAGGCATGTGTCTTCTCTGCTCACAAACGTATCTCCTCTCCTCAGTGTGAACAGCATGCATCTGGCCTCCTCTTTATTCTCCACATCTCACTCCCTCTCTTGGGCACAGGGCCTGGGTAGACACCTGGAGAGAAAAGAGTGAATCCTGCCCTGCCCACATGACCTTAAACCACTCTGAACCTCAGTTTCCGCATCTTTAAAATGAGATGATGAATAAAAAAAAAAAACTAATAATAAAATGGGATAACAAAGGTGCCGACCTTAGGGATTATTAGAAGATTAAATCAATAAAATGAAATATCCTGACATAGAGAGAGAGATAGTAAATACAAAAGAAATGCTAGTTGGTATCACCATGACAGATACAAGCCAGGCAACTTCTCTTGGGGTCAGAAATGAAAATGGAGCAATAAGGTACAAAAGGGTTTGGCTTTAATCCTCCCTCCAGTATATACTCTAGAGAATGAGACTTGCTTGCCTTTTTCACCACTACAGCCCTGACACAGAGAATGATGTCCAGCCTTAGGCAGGGACTCCATAAATACTCCTTGAAGAGTTCATTAAAAATCACTGCCCAGCTTCAGTAGCACCACGTGCAGACAGGGACACAAGCCCCTACCTGAAGTGAAATATAGCAGGGAGAGTGATAGCTCAGGGCCAAGGCCAAGGTCCTAAGAGCCGTCATTGACTGGGCAGGTACAGAATCACCAGAGCAGAGAACAAATCCACAGCTCCCAGTAAGGGCAGGGAGAAGTTTGGCAAGAGGTGAGATGAGAAGAATCCAGGGGACCTTGCATTCAGCAAGTATAAGGCAAGTAGCTCAGACAGTAAAGAATCTGCCTGCAATGCAGGAGACCTGGGTTCAGTCCCTGGGCTGGGAAGATCCGTTGGAGGAGGGCATGGCAACCCACTCCAGTATTCTTGCCTGGAGAATTTGGACAGAGGAGCCTGGCGGGCTACAGTCCAGGGGGTTGCAAAGTCAGACACAACTGGGCGACTAAGCACACAAGGCAAGTCCTCAGGAGGAGGAGCCGCGGCTTCTTAAGGGGTGGGCGTGGCTGTGTCTGCAATGACATCATCTGCATCCTGGGCGGAGGAGAAGGGGCCTGCCTCTCGGTGGCTGTGAAGAGCCAACCAGTGAATTCATGTCAAATCTAGACAAACACCCTGCAAACGGATGAGTTGGTTCACAGTGGGGTGGGCCACCATGGGGATGCTCTGGTAGACCCCGGGCGCCCAAGAGCAAGCCTATCATGTTAGTAATTGGAGCCCTGCCCCCAGCACACCACCTGGAATATAGCTGCTACTCACTAATTAGTTGCTTAATTAATGATTGGGAGCGGAGGAAAGTAGGGGACAAAAATCAACTGGAGCCGGCTCTTAAAGGGAAGTTCAATGTGCAAAGAAGGCGGAGGGTACCCTCCAAGTGACGACTTTCCGGGGACGGGGAACACTGAGCAGAGACTGATGGAGGGGAGCAACAAGGGCTGGTCCTAGGAGCCTGTGAAGACCAGGACAGCAGCAAAGGGAAAGGGGCCGGGAAAGGAGAGAGGGGTGCCAAGGAGAGCTGGCTCTGCAAGCCACACACGTTTGTTTGTTGCTAAATCTGTAGTTTTCCCTAATTAATCTGTTAACTCTTCTGAGGACAAAAAGTCCTGTGAAGCAGTCAACCATGGAGTTTCAGCACACCTAATTGTATCTCTGCTCCAGCTTGTTTTGTCTTACTCAGATTGAATGTTACCATCTACCACACTGTATTTCTAAGTATTCTTGTTTGTTTTTACGAGGTACAGGTGATAAACCTGAATACCGATGCCACAGGCTTAATTAGAGAGAAAGTCTAATGACACTTTCAAGGGACGACGAAAGTACAGATTTTCAGGTTTCGCCAGGCTAATTGCCATCATCTTGAATACCGCATTTTTAAGTTTTTGAAATGTTTCTGTATGTTAAACAGTAAGAATGCAATAGTTTACAAAACAAAACCATCTTAAGGTCTTTAAGGTACACACATTTTCTACACTTATCAACATAATTTTTCCTATTTTTATTACACATATCACCTAAATATTTTTTCTTAAGAAAAATAAGTATTTTTACAAATTTAAAAGTTATTTGTGATTTGTTTTACCAAGAAATAGCTTTTTACCCTATTTTCCTGTTTTATATATCCTTCCTGCAGAGTCCCTATTTCCACTAACTCTGCTATTTGATAAAACACACTTGATCGAACTGGACAAACCCACCTTGTCTTCACCAAAGGTTTTTAACTCCCTCTCCCACCATACCACCTTCCTGCCTGGAATTCCAAAGTGCTCTATATGTATCTCTCATTTTGCACATTATATTTGAGCTTATGTGTGTGGTTTATCTTCCCACTAAACTGGAGGTTTGTTGAAAGAGATCCATGGCCCACAAGACATTCTGGCATAGCATGCATCAAAAAAAAAACAATATAAAACAGAAACCCTTTCAAATCAATCGAAAGAAAACAATGTTTAATAATCTATCCCTACAGATATATGATTTATATTTAGAATTCATGACTAATTTTATTTCAGTTTTCAACCTCAAAACATTAACTACATATTGACAAAGATGAATATAAGAAACTTTATTTTTTTACCCTGCCCTCTGAATATCTCTTTAGTCTCATATTTGAGGTATCTTTTTGCATAGTTTGAGCCTAAAACAGATTAGGTTTTAGAGTGATGGCATTAGAAAATAAAGTATAGTTTTAATCAGACTTAAGTATAATATTTAAAATAACTGCTGTAAACCAGAAGGAGCTATTTGAAAATTTCGATAATATTGAATTATTTAATAATTCTAGGAAAAACATGTTATTACATATATTATAAAAAGATACTTACACATATATCTTTTAGTTCCTTTGGCTATTACAGGGTCATAGACTGGTATATTATGCTATACAGTGCTATGTTATGTCATGTTACAATATGTTGTATTAGCGGAGAACGCTTATCCTTAAAATAAATAGAATTCTGGTGGCTATTAGCTTTCAAACTGTGGTATAAATACAATTGCCATGCTATAATGTTGGCACACTGCTCTGGACTGTTGAAAATTGGTATATCTTCTTTTCTCCCTGGGGGAATTGAACCCATTTGCAAATACGAACATGGATATCTGTCTTCTTTAACTTTGTTTTTCCCTGGGGATCGTCCTTTAGGACTTGGAAGGACATGTCATGAGCTAGAGAAGAAGTACCTTGTGAACAACAATATATTAAACTGCGAAACTAAGAGGTCATTCCAAATAAACTTCATTTCCCTCGTGATCCTGTGTTGCAAATAAATCTCAGTCAAATGGCTGCAATCTCCCTAGCCTTGAGTGAGAAAGAATGAAAACATAAGAGAAATACAACCCTGTTCTATATTTATTCACCTGCTGCCCGCCAAGTCGCTTCAGTCGTGTCTGACTCTGTGCAACCCCATGGACGGCAGCCCACCAGGCTTCTCCATCCATGGGATTCTCCAGGCAAGAACACTGGAGTGGGCTGCCATTTCCTTCTCCAATGCATGAAAGTGAAAAGTGAAAGGGAAGTCGCTCAGTCGTGTCCAACTTCTTAGCGACCCCATGGACTGCAGCCCACCAGGCTCCTCCATCCATGGGATTTTCCAGGCAACAGTACTGGAGTGGGATGCCATTGCCTTCTCCCTATTCACCTGCACCTCTACACATTAAGTCAGTCCCAGTTCTAAGTATGTTTCATTTGGCTATGGAAGGCACACAATAATTTTTCTTTTTTTACTTTACTGCAAAAGTACTATCAATGCATTACATGGATATTCTTAGATTCATGAACTAGTATAAATTCATAAGGGTGTTGATATTATAAATTAACATAAATATTTCTGAAAATTTTTATAAGTAGATGGATTTGAAATGTTCACATTGACATAACATTTTAAGTAATGCTTCCATATAACTTAACTGATAAATACAGATATAGATCCTTTTAAATAAAATAAAAGCTTTGTTGAATAGCTAGATTTATGTATGTTTTAAGCAATTTTATAATAAACAGAAATAAAACAATCAAATTTGAAAAAACCTTGAGAAAAGAACCCTCCTATAAAATGATGGGAATGTAAGTTGGTGCAGTCACTAGGGAAAATAGTATGGAGGCTCCTTAGAAAACTAAAAACAGAATTTCCATATGATCCAGCAATCCCAGTCCTGGGCATATACCCGGACAAAATTATAATTCAAAAAGATACATGCACTCTTATGTTTACAGCAGTACCATTTACAACAGCCAAGACATGGAAACAGCCTATATATAGAGAGAGAGAGAGACAAAATCAAACACCACTCAGCCATAAAAAAAGAATGAAATAATGCCATTTGCAGCAACATGGATGCAACTAGAGATTATCATACTAAGGGAAGGAAGAAAGAAACAAATGACATATGGTATCACTTATATGTAGAATCTAAACTATGGCACAAATGAGCCTTTCTATGAAATAGAAATAAACTCACAGACACAGACATCAGACTTGTGGTTGCCAAGGGGGAGTAGGGGAGACAGGGATACACTGGGAGTTTGGGGTTGGTAGATGCCAATAACTACATTTACAAGGAATTAACAACAAGGTACTCCTGTATAGCACAGGGAACTATATTCAATCTCCTGAAACAAACCATAACAGAAAATTTAAAAAAAAAAAAGTATGTCTATAATGTGTATAACTGAGTCACTCTGCTGTACAGCAGATATTGGCACACATTGTAAATCAACTATACTTCCAAAAACAAAATCTTGAAATCAAAAAAGAAAAACAGAATCTTGAAATCAAAATGAAAAAACCTTGAGGAAAACAATGCAGCGTTTTCATTTTCAGAGAAATATGCTTGGAACTATTTAGGCACACAGAGAGATTCAATGAATTTTGTTTGCTTTTTAACTGTGGTGATGATGCTACTGTCCTAATTTAAAGCTGGAAACAATTATTACACATAATCAGTTTAACTCAAAGCTGGAACAAGTTGAAGTAATCATTAATAAGATGGCTAATTTTTCATACATTTAAATAGGGCTAGAAATGTAATCGGGCATGAATATTGGAGAAAAATAATTATCTTACTTTGCCCTATGGGATTTTAATTTTAATTCTAGGCTTCCCAGCAACTACTACCCAGAAAGTTGCTGTTTTCCCTTTGTAGTAAAATATTTTTAAATATTAATTACAGAAAACATCCTAATATTGTTGCCTCATCCTAAAATTCTAGCACTATGGAGAAATCCACTTACCATACACAGATACGGAACAAATATCAGGATGATTTGGGAGTCTGGCCCTTTACTTCTGGCATCAAAATCTACAATCAACATGCTTTTCTTCTGCCTTAGGAAATTAACTCAGGATATTCATCCACTTTTGGTTATAAAACAGAGAAACCTACTCCTGGTAGCTGATGACAAAGTACAGTATGTTACCAAGTATGTTTCTCTTGTAAAATAACTAATAGGTCATCTCAATAGCAGTCTTTTTACTTATATATGTGAGCATTTCAGATTGGGCAAGAATTATAATTTTCAGTAATTATCAAAACCTTAATACCATCTCTGATCCACTGCTCAATCTCATTCTTGTTTCCTGTATGACTGCATTTCAACCACAAGCACTGACTGTAAAACCTCCTTCAAAATTCAAAAAGATTTTTTTTTCTCTTCCCTCTTCTTACTTCCTCTCCCCACTTCCACTCTTTCCTTCCTCCTCCGCCCCTCCTTTTTCTTCCTTTGGCTAGAAAGGATCAGTTTAGTGTTACTAGTATTGATAAAAATAAATGGATACCAGGAAAATTTCTCCAATTTATGATTATGGAGAAACCTCTTACCCTAATCTCCATAAATAAAAAATTGATGACCAAGTTAATAACTGTAACCTCACCATAATGGAAATGAGTATGAAAAAGAACCTAAGTATCCATATGAACATATGTATCTCAGTTATGTATAACTGAGTCACTTTGCTGTACAGAACACAACACCATAATCAACTACGATCCCAAATATATGTCACTCTGGAAAAGGCAATATTACAGTGAAGAAGGACAGCAGTTGTTGCCAAGGACTGGAGGATGCTGGAAGAGACAACCACCAAAAGGCATGGAGGAATTTTTCAGTCCCTGGAACTGTTTTACTTCTTTTCTGTGATGGTGGTCCCACTGCTGCACACATCTGTCAAAACTCACAGAACTGTCCTCTAAAAGGGGAGAATTTTAATATATATGTTATATCGTACTTGAAAAAATAAGATAAATAAGTATATATTAGACAGTGATGGTTGCTAAGGAAAAAATGAATTAGGAAGGAGAGATACAAAATGCCTAATAATGTGAAGTTTGAGTGTGGGTGGGTGAGGAAACAGAAGACCTCACTGCAAGGATGGGAGTTTTGAAATCATCTCCTGTAACATGTCTGGCATATTTAAGGAAGAACAAGAAATCAATGTGGTTAAAACAGTGAACTAGAGACAGAGAAGCAGAGGATGAAGTCAGAGTTAAGTACAAGGGGCTCAACATCAAGGAGAAGTCAACAGGTCACAGGTCTCTGACTATTACTATGCCTAAGACAGAAAGCTATCAGAATATTTTGAGCAGAAGACTGACATGATCTAGCTTATAGTCTAATGAGATCACTCCAACTGCTGTGTTGAGGAGAAGACGACAGGAGTCCACATAAGAACACTGGCAAATAGGCTATTGCAATAACCCAAGCAAAAGATGGTGGCTTGGACCATAGGTAATGGTACAGCTTGCTTGTATCATGGATATATCATAAATGCAAAGTCAACAGATTTCTACAAACTATACATGGGATGAGTAAGAAAGGAGTCAAACCGACATAGGTAGAAAGATTCTTGATCTAAACAACTGAAATACAGGAATATTTTAAGTGAAATGCAGAAGTTTACAGAAGGAACCAGTGTGGAAAAGGTGTGGACATTAGCCTGGAACACTTGAGGTGAAGATGCCTGTGATATTACAGGTAGAGACATCAAGGAGGCAGACGGATATCTGAGTCTGGAACTCAGTATGTATCTGGAACCTACTAGATACACACATTTGGGAGTCATCACAATAAAAAGATTATATTTAAAGCCATGAAAGAGTATGAGATCACCAAAGAATGGAGACAGAAAGAGAAGCGGTCCAAAGGCTGAACCTTGAGACAATACATGCATCAGAAAGTAATTATGAGAACAGATGCACCAAGAATCTAAGCACCATAAATACGTTTTCAAAAGCTGAAGAGGTAATTTAAATAAAAAACAAGAGCAAAACTCTATGAAACCTAAACTCAAAGTAAAGTATTAAGAATGAAAAATATAATAGTTGAAATGAAGGACAAAATGTTTCAGATAAATATAGAACAGGATAGACATAGCTGATGAATAAATTAGTAAGCTAAAAGCTAAGTTTAGGAACTTTGCAGAGTGGAGCAGTCAAGGACAAAGAGAGGATATAACAGAAAATCTAAGAGAAATAAACACTAGAAATAAATATGCCAACATCTAGCTTATGAAAGTCTCAAAAGAGAGGAAAATAAAAATGAAGCTGAAAAATGTATAGAGAATAATAGAAAGAAATGTCCAAGAATTAAAGAGAAATGGATTTTTTTTTCATTATTGTCTTAAAACATAAAGTGAGAACAGTATTTATTTAAAAAAAATAAAAGAAAATGTATCCAAATTAAGCCAGAACAAAAATTAAGTCAGTATCAATATGATACTGGTATGGGTGTGGGGACTAGGCAATACAGGGACATGAAAGAATTCTAAGGTAATTTCTTACTAAAGATAAAAAGTGACTGATATTAATAATAAGACAATTGAGAACCAAAAGACCAAAACAAACAAACAAACAAAAAAAGATAAACTAACATGATTCAAAAGAAAACAAGGGTAAAAATATTAGTATCTGACAAAATAGATTTTAAAGCAAAAATAACATTTTGGAAAAAATATTAGATATATATGCATAGTAATGGGGGCTTCCTTGATGGCTCAGATGGTAAAGAATCTGCCAGCACTTCAGGAGACCTGGGTTCGATCCCTGGGTTGGGAAGATCCTCTGGAGGAGGGCACAGCAACCCGCTCCAGTATTCTTGCCTCGAGAATCCCCATGGACAGAGGATCCTGGTGGGGTCGCAAAGAGTCAGACACAACTGAGTGACTAAGCACGTGTATAATAACAAAGAGAACAATACAACAGGTTCCTTATAATTCTGACCATAAACACATAAGTACCTAACTATGTAGGCTCAAAGTATATCAAGAAATAATTAATCAAACTGTAAAGAAAGATTTTTTTTTTTCTGGCCACGTGGTTGGCAGAATGCAGAATCTTAGTTACCTGACCAGGGATCAAACCCATGCCCTCAGCAGTGAAAGCACAGAGCCCTAACCACTGGATCACCAATGAAACCCCAGGAGAGAGATCGTTAAGTCAACAACTATAATTGGAGATTTTACAAACCCCTCCCAGGAAATGATACATCAAGCAGACAAAAAGAAACAAATATACTGAAATCTTATGAATATAATTTAAGACATGAGCTACTTAATACACTGTATGTAGAACACAGCACATTTGAACTCTCCATAAATACCAAGGAAACAATATAACATCTCATTATACATCTGGTAACCATAATTAGAATAATTTTATTTTTCTAGTCAAAATCTTGAGCCTATATTTACAGTATTACCCAATTTTAAGGAGATTACCTGGCAATAAAAATTGACTGATTTTAAAAATAGCTGTAGTTGTATCAAATCTTGAAAAAGATAATTACAGTTATCTAAAACTAATTATAAATAAGAAGATACAAAGAACACACACCACTTTAAAATAGGGGAGATCTGATGTCCCCAGAAACATATACCTGTTTTGTATGCAAGCTGAAATCACATTTGTCTTATAGAAGAACTTCGAAATTAAAGGAAATGTTAGCAGAACATTTTTTTTCCTGAGAGATGAAATAATTGTGGCAACATTTTAGCTATTGAGAAAAACACTAAATTCTAACAATGAATTTATATTTCATCCTGTCCCTTATTGAAAATGTAATGAATTTATCAATTTCATTTCATCATGCAGTTATAAATGCCATAACAAACTTATGGGGTTAATAGAGAGCAATCTTATAGGGTTAATGCCTATCGTATACTCAGCTATGGATTTTAGCAGGTCTTCCATTTTTAACTTTAGGGAAAAAAAAAAAAAGGAAAGACACAGTTTCATAGTAGCTTGCACTCTGTCTGTTAATATTATCAGAGTTAATGTCATCCTTGATAGGCAGTTATTAAGTTCACTGCTTTGAGTGGCACTCTGACATTTACTGCCTTGAATACTGGATGGCATGGTTGTTAAGTTCTAGCAAACAGCTTATATCAACCTTATTTGCTGCTTCTTGAAAAGCAGATTCCAAGTGAACCAACTTCATTAAGTATGTTTTCTTCTCCTATACCAGTTAGATTAACACAATTTTTGTTTAGGTCATATATGATCAAGTAAAACAAACACACAAAAAGCAATAGAATGACAGTAGGCAAGACAGACAAACCAGAGATTACACATCAGCTCCAACAGAAGGACAATGAGAAAAAAACACTCCATTTCTAAAAGAGCCCTCGTGTCACCTAAAAGTGATATGCAAATATAACAATTACAGTCTGCTCAATGCAATCAGAGTGCTTCAAAATATTACAAAAGAACTCTTATAATCCATCAAGTTATTCATAACTACTTATATATCAGCTCTAATTTGACATTAATATTTCCTATTTGCATAAGTTATTCTAACTAGTGAAGGCCAAACCATTTAACACGTTATTTATTAATTAAGCAATTGATTAATGACACTGGAAAACTGTGATTTAATGTTTCAGAATTCATTTATGTCTTTGTAAAAATAATTTTTTTTTACCTTTATTTTTAAACTTTACATAATTGTATTGGTTTTGCCAAACATCAAAATGAATCTGCCACAGGTATACATGTGTTCCCCATCCTGAACCCTCCTCCCTCCTCCCTCCCCATACCATCCCTCTGGGTCGTCCCAGTGCACCAGCCCCAAGCATCCAGTATCGTGCATCGAACCTGGACTGGCGACTCGTTTCATACATGATATTTTACATGTTTCAATGCCATTCTCCCAAATCTTCCCACCCTCTCCCTCTCCCACAGAGTCCATAAGACTGTTCTATACATCAGTGTCTCTTTTGCTGTCTCGTACACAGGGTTATTGTTACCATCTTTCTAAATTCCATATATATGCATTAGTATACTGTATTGGTGTTTTTCTTTCTGGCTTACTTCACTCTGTATAATAGGCTCCAGTTTCATCCACCTCATTAGAACTGATTCAAATGTATTCTTTTTAATGGCTGAGTAATACTTCATTATGTATATGTACCACAGCTTTCTTATCCATTCATCTGCTGATGGACATCTAGGTTGCTTCCATGTCCTGGCTATTATAAACAGTGCTGCGATGAACATTGGGGTACACGTGTCTCTTTCCCTTCTGGTTTCCTCAGTGTGTATGCCCAGCAGTGGGATTGCTGGGTCATAAGGCAGTTCTATTTCCAGTTTTTTAAGGAATCTCCACACTGTTCTCTATAGTGGCTGTACTAGTTTGCATTCCCACCAACAGTGTAAGAGGGTTCCCTTTTCTCCACACCCTCTCCAGCATTTATTGCTTGTAGACTTTTGGATCGCAGCCATTCTAACTGGCGTGAAATGGTACCTCATAGTGGTTTTGATTTGCATTTCTCTGATAATGAGTGATGTTGAGCATCTTTTCATGTGTTTGTTAGCCATCTGTATGTCTTCTTTGGAGAAATGTCTATTTAGTTCTTTGGCCCATTTTTTGATTGGGTCATTTATTTTTCTGGAGTTGAGCTGTAGGAGTTGCTTGTATATACTCAAGATTAGTTGTTTGTCAGTTGCTTCATTTGCTATTATTTTCTCCCATTCTGAAGGCTGTCTTTTCACCTTGCTAATAATTTCCTTTGTTGTGCAGAAGCTTTTAAGGTTAATTAGGTCCCATTTGTTTGCTTTTGCTTTTATTTCCAGTATTCTGGGAGGTGGGTCATAGAGGATCCTGCTGTGATGTATGTCAGAGAGTGTTTTGCCTATGTTCTCCTCTAGGAGTTTTATAGTTTCTGGTCTTACGTTTAGGTCTTTAATCCATTTTGAGTTTATTTTTGTGTATGGTGTTAGAAAATGCTCTAGTTTCATTCTTTTACAAGTGGTTGACCAGATTTCCCAGCACCACTTGTTAAAGAGATTGTCTTTAATCCATTGTATATTCTTGCCTCCTTTGTCAAAGATAAGGTGTCCATAGGTGCGTGGATTTATCTCTGGGCTTTCTATTTTGTTCCATTGATCTATATTTCTGTCTTTGTGCCAGCACTATACTGTCTTGATAACTGTGGCTTTGTAGTAGAGCCTGAAGTCAGGTAGGTTGATTCCTCCAGTTCCATTTTTCTTTCTCAAGATCGCTTTGGCTATTCGAGGCTTTTTGTTTTTCCATACAAATTGTGAAATTATTTGTTCTAGCTCTGTGAAGAATGCTGTTGGTAGCTTGATAGGGATTGCATTGAATCTATAAATTGCTTTAGGTAGTATACTCATTTTCACTATATTGATTCTTCCAATCCATGAACATGGTATATTTCTCCATCTGTTAGTGTCCTCTTTGATTTCTTTCACCAGTGTTTTATAGTTTTCTATATATAGGTCTTTAGTTTCTTTAGGTAGATATATTCCTAAGTATTTTATTCTTTCCGTTGCAATGGTGAATGGAATTGTTTCCTTAATTTCTCTTTCTGTTTTCTCATTATTAGTGTATAGGAATGCAAGGGATTTCTGGGTGTTGATTTTATATCCTGCAACTTTACTATAGTCATTGATTAGTTCTAGTAATTTTCTGGTGGAGTCTTTAGGGTTTTCTATGTAGAGGATCATGTCATCTGCAAACAGTGAGAGCTTTACTTCTTCTTTTCCAATTTGGATTCTTTTGATTTCTTTTTCTGCTCTGATTGCTGTGGCCAAAACTTCCAAAACTATGTTGAATAGTAATGGTGAAAGTGGGCACCCTTGTCTTGTTCCTGACTTTAGAGGAAATGCTTTCAGTTTTTCACCATTGAGGATAATGTTTGCTGTGGGTTTGTCATATATAGCTTTTATTATGTTGAGGTATGTTCCTTCTATTCCTGCTTTCTGGAGAGGTTTTATCATAAATGGATGTTGAATTTTGTCAAAGGCTTTCTCTGCATCTATTGAGATAATCCTATGGTTTTTATTTTTCAATTTGTTAATGTGGTGTATTACATTGATTGATTTGCGGATATTGAAGAATCCTTGCATCCCTGGGATAAAGCCCACTTGGTCATGGTGTATGATCTTTTTAATGTGTTGTTGGATTCTGATTGCTAGAATTTTGTTAAGGATTTTTGCATCTATGTTCGTCAGTGATATTGGCCTGTAGTTTTCTTTTTTTGTGGGATCTTTGTCAGGTTTTGGTATTAGGGTGATGGTGGCCTCATAGAATGAGTTTGGAAGTTTACCATCCTCTGCAATTTTCTGGAAGAGTTTGAGCAGGATAGGTGTTAGCTTGTCTCTAAATTTTTGGTAGAATTCAGCTGTGAAGCCATCTGGACCTGGGCTTTTGTTTGCTGGAAGATTTTTGATTACAGTTTCAATTTCCGTGTTTGTGATGGGTCTGTTAAGATTTTCTGTTTCTTCCTGGTCGAGTTTTGGAAAGTTGTACTTTTCAAAGAATTTGTCCATTTCTTCCACGTTGTCCATTTTATTGGCATATAATTGTTGATAGTAGTCTCTTATGATCCTTTGTATTTCTGTGTTGTCTGTTGTGATCTCTCCATTTTCGTTTCTAATTTTATTGATTTGATTTTTCTCCCTTTGTTTCTTGATGAGTCTGGCTAATGGTTTGTCAATTTTATTTATACTTTCAAAGAACCAGCTTTTGGTTTTGTTGATTTTTGCTATGGTCTCTTTTGTTTCTTTTGCATTTATTTCTGCTCTAAGTTTTAAGATTTCTTTCCTTCTACTAACCCTGGGGTTCTTCATTTCTTCCTTTTCTAGTTGCTTTAGGTGTAGAGTTAGGTTATTTATTTGACTTTTTTCTTGTTTCTTGAGGTGTGCCTGTATTGCTATGAACTTTCCCCCTTAGGACTGCTTTTACCGTGTCCCACAGGTTTTGGGTTGTTGTGCTTTCATTTTCATTCGTTTCTATGCAAATTTTGATTTCTTTTTTGATTTCTTCTGTGATTTGTTGGTTATTCAGCAGCGTGTTGTTCAGCCTCCATATGTTGGAATTTTTAATAGTTTTTCTCCTGTAATTGAGATCTAATCTTACTGCATTGTGGTCAGAAAAGATGCTTGGAATGATTTCTATTTTTTTGAATTTACCAAGGCTAGCTTTATGGCCCAGGTTGTGATCTATCCTGGAGAAGGTTCCATGTGCGCTTGAGAAAAAGGTGAAATTCATTGTTTTGGGATGAAATGTCCTATAGATATCAATTAGGTCTAACTGGTCTATTGTATCGTTTAAAGTTTGTGTTTCCTTGTTAATTTTCTGTTTAGTTGATCTATCCATAGGTGTGAGTGGGGTATTAAAGTCTCCCACTATTATTGTGTTCTTGTTAATTTCTCCTTTCATACTTGTTAGCATTTGTCTTACATACTGCAGTGCTCCCGTGTTGGGTGCATATATATTTATAATTGTTATATCTTCTTCTTGGATTGATCCTTTGATCATTATGTAGTGACCTTCTTTGTCTCTTTTCACAGCCTTTGTTTTAAAGTCTATTTTATCTGATATGAATATTGCTACTCCTGCTTTCTTTTGGTCCCTATTTGCATGGAAAATCTTTTTCCAGCCCTTCACTTTCAGTCCGTATGTGTCCCCTGTTTTGAGGTGGGTCTCTTGTAGACAACATATGTAGGGGTCTTGTTTTTGTATCCATTCAGCCAGTCTTTGTCTTTTGGTTGGGGCATTCAACCCATTTACGTTTAAGGTAATTACTGATAAGTATGATCCCGTTGCCATTTACTTTGTTGTTTTGGGTTCGAATTTATACACCATTTTTGTGTTTCCTGTCTAGAGAATATCCTTTAGTATTTGTTGGAGAGCTGGTTTGGTGGTGCAGAATTCTCTCAGCTTTTGCTTGTCTGAAAAGCTTTTGATTTCTCCTTCATACTTGACTGAGATCCTTGCTGGGTACAATAATCTGGGCTGTAGGTTATTTTCTTTCATCATTTTAAGTATGTCTTGCCATTCCCTCCTGGCTTGAAGAGTTTCTATTGAAAGATCAGCTGTTATCCTTATGGGAATTCCCTTGTGTGTTATTTGTTGTTTTTCCCTTGCTGCTTTTAATATTTGTTCTTTGTGTTTGATCTTTGTTAATTTGATTAATATGTGTCTTGGGGTGTTTCGCCTTGGGTTTATCCTGTTTGGGACTCTCTGGGTTTCTTGGACTTGGGTGATTATTTCCTTCCCCATTTTAGGGAAGTTTTCAACTATTATCTCCTCAAGTATTTTCTCATGATCTTTCTTTTTGTCTTCTTCTTCTGGGACCCCTATGATTCGAATGTTGTAGCGTTTAATATTGTCCTGGAGGTCTCTGAGATTGTCCTCATTTCTTTTAATTCGTTTTTCTTTTATCCTCTCTGATTCATTTATTTCTACCATTCTATCTTCTAATTCACTAATCCTATCTTCTGCCTCTGTTATTCTACTATTTGTTGCCTCCAGAGTGTTTTTAATTTCATTTATTGCATTATTCATTATATATTGACTCTTTTTTATTTCTTCTAGGTCCTTGTTAAACCGTTCTTGCATCTTCTCAATCCTTGTCTCCAGGCTATTTATCTGTGATTCCATTTTAATTTCAAGATTTTGGATCAATTTCACTATCATTATTCGGAATTCTTTATCAGGTAGATTCCCTATCTCTTCCTCTTTTGTTTGGTTTGGTGGGCATTTATCTTGTTCCTTTATCTGCTGGGTATTCCTCTGTCTCTTCATCTTGTTTAAATTGCTGAGTTTGGGGTGTCCTTTCTGTATTCTGGCAGTTTGTGGAGTTCTCTTTATTGTGGCATTTCCTCGCTGTGTGTGGGTTTGTACAGGTGGCTTGTCAAGGTTTCCTGGTTAGGGAAGCTTGTGTCGGTGTTCTGGTGGGTGGAGCTGTATTTCTTCTCTCTGGAGTGCAAAGAAATGTCCATTAATGAGTTATGAGATGTCTATGGTTTGGGGGTGACTTTGGGCAGCCTGTATCTTGAAGCTCAGGGCTGTGTTCCTTTGTTGCTGGAGAATTTGCTTGGTATGTCTTGCCCTGGAACTTGTTGGCCCTTGAGTGGTGCTTGGTTTCAGTGTCGGTATGGAGGCGTTTGATGAGCTCCTGTCAATTAATGTTCCTTGGAGTCAGGAGTTCCCTGGAGTCAGGGTTTGGACTTAAGCCTCCTGCTTCCAGTTATTAGCCTTATTTTTACAGTAGTTTCAAAACTTCTCCTTCTATACAGCACCATTGATAAAACATCTACGTTGAAGATGAAAAGTTTCTATACTGTGAGGGTCACTCAAAGAGGTTCACAGCATTACATGGAGAAGAGAAGAGGGAGGAGGGAGTTAGAGATGACCCAAATGAGATGAGGTGGAATCAATAGTGGAGAGAGTGGGCTAGCCAGTAGTCACTTCCTTATGTGCACTCCACAACTGGACTGCTCAGAGATGTTCACAGAGTTATACAGAGAAGAGAAGGAGGAGGAAGGAGACAGAGGTGGCCAGAAGGATAAAAGGGGGGAATGAAAAGGAGGGAGACAGGTCCAGCCAGTAATCAGTTCCCTAAGTGTTCTCCACCATCTGGAACACACAGAAATTCACAGAGTTGGGTAGAGTAGAGAGGGGTTAGGGAGGAGACACAGGCGACCTGGTGGAGAAAAAGGAGAGTCCAAAGGGAGAGAGAGCAGTCAAGCTAGTAATCTCGCTCCCTAGTGAAAAATGATTCCTGAAGATTGGGTTCTTAAATGTACAAAATTGGTAACAAATACATAAAAGCAAAAATTAAAAATCTAGAGTAGAGTTTGGAATTTCAAAAATACGATGTTAAGGAAAAGAAAGAGAAAAAATGAACAAAGAAAAACAAACAAGGTCGCGAAAATTATAAAGAAAATACAGGTACAAAATTGATAATACCAAAAAGCAAAAATTAAAAATCTAGAGTAGAGTTTGGAATTTCAAAAATACAATGTTAAAAAAAAAAGAAGAAGAAAAATAAAGAGAGAAAACAAGCAAACAAACAAAAACAAACAATGTCGCAAAAATTATAAAGAAAATACAGGTACAAAATTGATATCAAATACCAAAAAGCATAAATTAAAAATCTAGAGTAGAGTTTGGAATTTCAGATATACAATGTTATATAAAAGAAGGAGAGAAAGAAACAGAGGGAAAAAAAAAAGTCACAGAAATTATAAAAAAAACTATAGGTACAAAATTGATAACATATACCAAAAAGCTAAAATTAAAAATCTAGAGTAGAGTTTGGAATTTCCAAAATACAATGTTAAAGAAAAGAAGAAAAAAAAAAAAAAAACAAGGTCAAAAAATTATAAAATATATATGAAGTTTGCTGAAGAAGAAAAAATAGGGTCTTTTTGTTTTCAAAGTAATAGGTTATAAAAGTGAAAATTAAAGGAACAATAGAGGACTTAAAATTTTTTTTAAAAAAATTAAAAAAGAAAGAGAAAGAATGATCGTAAAAATAGTAAAAATATATCTAGGACTTTCTCTGGTTTTGTTGTGAGTATTGTGGGTTCAGTTCATTTTTGGCTAGTTCCTTGGTCTGACTTATATTTCTCAAGATCTATAGGCCCCTTCCTATGTAGTCCGTAGTAACCACAGGGTTTTAATCTATGGCCTGTAGCTTCCAAGGCGTTTCCCTCTGTTATAGCTTCTTCTGTTTGCTGGTCTCTTCAGTGTCTGGTTCCCGCCCTGACACAAAGGGGATGGTGGAGGACACTTTTTTTTTTTTTTTTTTTTAGCCTCACTTGTTCAGCCGCGCTGTGGGGAGGGAGGGAGGGATGCTACAAACAAATAACACTGGTGTGTGCTCACAGTGCCTCAGCCACACTGGGTCTGCCCCCGCTCACGGCGCATGTAGTCTCCCTGCCCACACTGCTCGGGCTCTAGGTTGTTCCGCCAGGAACAATCCGAGGCCGGCCCTGGGCTGCATGCACCTCTCAGGTCCAAGCCACTCAGGTTCAGGCACTCGGGCAGTCCTCAGAGGCGCAGACTCGGTTGGGCGGGCGTTTTGTGCTCTTCCCAGGTCCGAGCAGCTCAGGTGATGAGGTGTTTGGCCAGCACCAATGCTGCGACTTATCGCCTCCCCGCCACTCGGTTATCTGGGTGTAAAACCGGCGCACCTTCTCAGGCAGATGTTGACCGTCCAGACCCCCAAGAAGTTTTAGTTAGCAAAGAAGCCTGCTTACAGTTTTATAGATAGTGTCTCTCTGGGGCTGCGATTGCCCCCTTCCGGCTCTGGCTGCCTGTCACCGGAGGGGAAGGTCTGCAGCCGGCTATCTCTGTTCAGTCCTTTGTTCCGTGCGCGGGCCTGGCAGTGTCTTAGGTTAGGGCTGGCTTTTTCGCATGGTAGATATCCCACAGTCTGGTTTGCTAGCCCAAATTATTTCGCTCAGATAGCACTCAGGGTATTCATGCCAGATTTTTACTCTAAGCGATGCAGCCCGCGCCTCGCCTCCCTGCCCAGCCCCCGCTTGCTAATGGCATGTGCAGGCGTCTGTGCTGCTTCTCCGCTGGGGGAGTTACCGTAGGGCTCGCAATCTTCGAGTTTTAATTGCTTATTTATTTTTTATCCCTGTTATGTTGCCCTCTGTGCTTCCAAAGCTCGGCACAGATTCGGCAGTGAGAAGGTTTCCTGGTGTTTGGAAACTTCTCTCTTTTTAAGACTCCCTTCCCGGGACGGAACTCCGTCCCTCCCTCTTTTGTCTCTTTTTTTGTCTTTTATATTTTTTCCTACCTCCTTTCGAAGAGTTGGGTTGCTTTTCTGGGTGCCTGATGTCTTCTGCCGGCATTCAGAAGTTGTTTTGTGGGATTTACTGGACGTTTAAATGCTCTTTTGATGAATTTGTGGGGGAGAAAGTGTTCTCCCCGTCCTACTCCTCCGCCATCTTGGCTCCTCCCCCCTAAAAATGACAATTTCTTGTTCATGGACTCTCCTAGAGTGATGATCGTGAAACTTATTAACTAGTCTAGTAGGTACTGGCCTTTGATTATAAAGCATCCTGTCAAATTTCACCTACTTACAATAAACATAAATTAATGGAAGAAGCTGTTTAATTTCAAATAGTCTTCAGAAAATAATAATTTTTTTCTATAATGATTCAAACCAAGACAATGCAGACCTGTGTGTCATGAGAGGATTCAGTCCTGAGAATGAGCTTCTGGTCACTGATTCTCATGATACAGAGTTACATGTGCCAGAAACCCTGAATGCCCTGAAGAGTAAGACAAACTTCCTGAAATGTACAAAATGCTGAAACAGGCGGCAAGCCTTCGATCCTTTCACCTGCGTGCCCGTCTTGCAGCTCTCAGGACTGACACTCTCATCTCTGATTGCCAGGGGTCTCACCAGGCAGCTCTGACTGCCTGCTTCCTTGACCTGAGACAACTACATTTCTTGTCTTATTCAAAATGTATCTACTCAGCCTCATTCCCCCAAAACTTGGCTTAAATGTACTAATGCTAACATACCACTCTGATACATTTTTCTGAGTATCAAACAAGGCTTCTCCCCCAGGTTGAGCATGGAGTAAGGACTCAGATGACCAACATTCCATGAATAGCTACTTGTCTATTCAACAACGTTTTTGAACAAATATTTGATAAGTATCTACTCTGTTTCACATTGTTCCACATGTTGGGAATAGTGGGGGAATAGCAGAGAGCAAGACAGATATGGTTCCTGCACATGTAGAATAATCTCGAAAAGGAAGCGGTTATTAAAAAATAATTATACAATTAGAGGCAAAGGACAATGCTAGATTTAGAAAACTTTTATTTTTTATTTATTTTTTTTGCATTTTTTTAAATTTTATTTTTAAACTTTACATAATTGTATTAGTTTTGCCAAATATCAAAATGAATCCGCCACAGGTATACATGTGTTCCCCATCCTGAACCCTCCTCCCTTCTGCCTCCCCTTAGAAAACTTTTCTAATGAAGTGATTTTTACCTTGAGAATACAGAAATAAATATAAGTTTAAAGAAGGAAATTAGTGTTCCCTGAAGTCATAAAGCACAAGCATATAAATCTCTATTAATATTTATTCAAATATATGTTATATATACAGTATATATGTAAGATACATATGTATGTGTTAGAAAAAGAAAATTATAAAGTTGGGATATTGATCAAACAACTTTGTATACTAATTTAGAAGTCATATTAGATATAATTTCTTTCCAATTCAATTAAATACCTATATAAAACATTATTTTAATAATGACACAACTCTCTGTCATTTAAGATTAATTATCTTTTTTTAATTGATCCCTTGGATTACTAAATTGGTTCTTTTCCTGGAATTAAAATTTTTTCTGTGACAATCTTTATGTAAATTGTTGTGTGTTCATTATGTTCTGGTAAACACTTATGCATGGCCTTAATAGGTCAAAGGATATGAAAATGATATACAGTACCAAGTATATGTAATGTATAAAGTCAAGAAAACCTTGAATAACAAAGTTCGAGGACTTACAAAACGGATAGAACTTATTTTAAAGATGAATCAAGTCGATGGGTTACTGGTCAAAGAATTACAAATACACCACAGGGACAGGATAGAGTCCCACTCATAGGTATGGATATTTGATACATGACAGCAATGGTATTGCAGGCCAGTGGGGAAAACACAGTTTTAATAAATGGACATAAATTGAAAGTCCATGGGGGAAAAAGTTAGTCTTCACTTCTTCCTCAGCCATAAACCAAAGAATACAGGACCTCAAATGTAAAAGGAGAAGTAAATAGAGTATCTCTGTGTCTGTCAGTGGGCAAAAACAGGACACAGAGCCACTATTCCTAAGAATTCAAATTTCTTTGGAATTAAGAACTTCTGTGTGTCAAAGGAAACCACTGGGTCAAAAAGCACATGACAAAGTAGAGAAAGGTACATGCAACCAACATAACCAATAAAGGATTTATTTTCAGAGTACACAAGTAATTTCCACAAACCATAAGAAAAACAGAGACAATGTTGTATAAAATTGAGCAAAAAACATCAACTGGTTAGTCACAAGGATAGCCAACATCAAATCAGGGACACTTTCTTGTAAGTGAAAGGGAAAGCTATCATTTATTTTACCAAAACAACTTAAACTGAAACTGCCTTGGTGAAACTGCCAACAGAGATAGGAAGAATTCTCAGCTTCACTAGGAATCAGGATGACGGTTGATTGCATGTATCAACTTGATTAGGCTAAAAGATGCCCACATAGCTATTAAACCATTATTTCCGCCGTGTCCCTGAGAGTGTTTCTGCAAGAGCTTAGCACCCGCCCTCATCAATGTGGGTGCACATCACCCAATCCCTTGAGGTGAACTCACTCTTTCTTGAGGGGGAACATTCACCTCCTCCTACCCTGGGACATCAGAGCTCCTGGTCTGCAGCTCTTCGGACTCAGACTCAATTACAGCACCACACTCCCTAGTTCTCCAGCTTGCAGACAGCTGACTGACTGTGTGACTCAGCCTCCACAATCATGTGAGCTGACTCTCATAATAAAGCTCTTACATATATTCTATTGGTTCTATTTCTCTGAAAAACTCTAATACAGTCATTGAAACATCAACCAAGGCCACAATGAAACACCATTACCCAGCATGGCTAAAACTAAACAAACAAGCACAAAGAGAAGAGCTAACTGTTTATAATACTTTGGAAAACTGTATGACATTATTTAGAAAGTAAAATGCATTTCTTAGGGTTCACTGGTTCTAGTCTTAGGGATATGTTCAACTGAGCTATGTATTAATGTGAACCAAAAGACGTGCAAAAACTTGTTCCTAACAGAATATTCACGCTAATTAAAAACGAGGAGAAAGCCCAATGTCTATCAACAGTAGTATCAATAAATATGTTTTTGTATACCCAACAGACTATTATTCAACAATGAAAATAAATCACTGCCAAAGATGAACCTCAAAAACACAGCATTAAGCAAAAGCAGCCAGCGTAAAAAGAAAGCATATTGTTATATCCCAGTGACACCAAGTTCTCCCCTGGTAGAAATCAGGACAGAGGTTGCCAGTGGGGAGGTGGGGAGGAGTGAAGTACAGTGACAGCAAGAGGGGGCTCAGGGCCACTTCAAAGAGACTGCTGATGTTCCATTTCTTCATCTGGCTGCTGATTGCTTGGGTGGCCATTTTTGATCATTCAGCACACTGCAAATTTCATGATTTGCCCCTTTTGTTATATTTGCACACTTTGATAAGACTCATGTATCCATGTAAACACTGCCATACTTAAAATGGATAAGCAACAAGGACCTGCTGTAGAGCACAGGACATTCTGCTCAACCGTACACGTCAGCCTAGATGGGTGGTGAGTTTGGGGGAGAACAGATTCACGTACATGTATGGCTGAGTGACTTCACTGTGCAGCTGACACTATGGCTATGCTGTTAAACAGTTAGACTCCAGTAAAAAATAAAAAGTTCAAAAAAGACTCTCATGTTTAGTAATTACACCAGATTCCTCTCAAGATAACATGAAAGAAAATTATGCACAGTGTCTACAGAAACACAAATGAAACTGATTAAATGTTCAATGAATTCTCACAATATAAACAATAATTCAAGTAGAAAAATTTCTCAGGAGCCTGAACAACTTGAGTTACCTAGAGACTTGCTAACAGTTTCCTTATAGATGCAGAGTCCTGGTTTCACATGGGGAAAAAAAAATCCATAAATGTCAATATAAAATAACTCCAAAAGATATTAAATGCACAATTTAATATGAGAGTGCTATTGTTCTAGTTGACTAAGCCTAAGGAGCGATGTAATATAAAACAAATGCTTGTCAGGAATATATGTTGATTAAAATATATAAATTCTCCATTATTCCAAAATTGTCTGTGCCTTTATTTGTATGAGAAGTGGAAAAGGATCATCAACTGTAAAACTTGACCTTGTCATTGTAAATATTAGCGCTCTCTCACTTGTCATTTCAGTTTTATTTATGACTGTCAGCACTGGAAAGGCAAGCAACCTGCATTCTTCGTCTGCTACAAGCATCACTGAGAAAACAAAACCAAACGAATGAAAACAACTCCGAAGCCACAGTGCTTGATTACAAATACCAAGTAATAATGGTATTTACTTCTGAGCGATCTCAGAGCTGGTGGTTGTGAAGAAAGTGATCTAGAGAGAAATTTACAAGTAGAAATATTAACATAAAAGTGAAAAGCATATAACTGTTGAATGTCATTTTGCCATAGATGCTTTGACCTATGTATGCTGAGTGAATACTAGTTTCCAGTCCCACAATTAGGTGAGAAGTCACTTATCTATTATTTTGGTTGAACTGACTTGTGAAATCCCCAAATCACACATTGTTATATCAAAAGCTGTTTTGGAGCGCTTCTAACCCAATCTCCAATAAAAGACAGAAATCCACAATACATGCCCATTCAGCCTTCCTTATGAAGTCAAAATATGGTCCAGGAAATTCTTATGGAAAGCTTTCATACATGAATAAGCTGTGGCAACGGGAACCTAGAATATTAAGAAAATATTCTGATAATTCAAGCCAAAAATTATTTTTCCTCACTTGGCTATAGATTTCATTTAATAAAGCTTTTTCCTGATACCTATTATTACCTTCATTTTTCTTTGTAGTTGGTTTTGGTAGGAAGTTTTTGCTCTCATATCTTTAAACGTAAGAGTAGTACACATATTCCTAATGAGACAGTTGTATTCATTTCTGTAAAAGAACTAATATATTTTCCCTCTGATCACATGAATTATGTAAATATAATTTTGTTTTGGCTAGAAGGAATCTGAGAAAAGTACCCTGGGTGTGATTAGAATATTTTGAATCATTTATATACAGGGTATAAAACAAAATTGTGCTAAGCTTGGTATTATCCTATGAAGTCCAGGCATGTCATGTCCCCCACACGGTAATGAGCCTCAGTCAACCAGACTCGGAAAATACATTCATGAAGAACTGTGCGAGGCTCATGTTGTCGCTATTAGGATAGACAACACCCTGTGCTGGAGGATGGGACCACCCTTGGGACAGACAGGGTGTCAACACTGGGGAGGAGAAGAGAATGTGAAACATAGTCCTTAGACCGAGATGAGAAAAGCATCCGTCTCCCTTAGGACTTATGACTCTTTTTGATCTGAATTCTAGAATCTAAGGCATAGAAATTTCTGAGACATTTCCATTGGTGAATAGGATCTGCTCTGACCACCAGAAGTGAGGCTGAGAGCTGGTCTACAAGGGATTTTGTGATTATCCTGAGCCTCCATGATAGCTATTAGTCTTCGTGTGTAATTCCCTTTTAATTGAAAAACTTGAAAAAATTTTATTTTATGCTTTCCTCTCGACCTCATTGTACTGTGAGCAACTAAGGTAAAACATGTCCCACTCTTTAGATGGAAGATGGAGAACCCACGACCCCTGTGGCACAGAAGAAGGACATCCATGCCCACCGAAGCAGCTGCAACGCCAGCCATCGAGGGGGTGGTGAGAAGAATGGAGAACTTGGGGAAGCTTCCCAGGCAACATGAAGCAAACTCTGGAGACCTCTTGGAAATGCTGAAGGTCACTCTGAAATGATGCAATTTCCAAAAATGAGGCCAGTGGCACCTTGTACTATCATGTGTGTGAGCAGGCATGTTAAGTTGCTTCAGTCGTGTCTGGCTCTCTGTGACCCATCCTCTGTCCATGGGATTCTCCGGCAAGAATACCACAGTGGGCTGCCGTTTCCTTATCCAGGGGATCTTCCCAACCCAGGGATTGGAACCCGCATCTCTTGTGTCTCCTGCATTGGCATGTGAATTCTTTACCACTGGCACTACCTTGGATATTAAAGGTAAATGTGGATTTTTTTAATCACAAGCTGGCGAAATCTGAGACTTACGGATTATAGTAAATCTGAACATTAGATGGAAATGATGGCTAATGTGTGAGCATTTAGAGCCTGTATTTTTAAAATTTTTGATTTTTTAGTATACTTTAAATTTATTTCTGTTTCTACTCTTTTATGACTTAATATTTTGTTGTATGTGTTCTTGTTACAAAATACTTGTGCAGACACAGGGAAAAATGAGGCAGGAAATTGTTAAAAATAACAATTTTAAATAAGCCTCCCAAAAAAGTATCACTTTATGATTTTCATTTTAAATGCATTAGCTTTTTATCTGGCAGTGTGACCTAAGGAAATACACTTTCTATTACTGTGGTTTAGTTTCCTTCTCTGAAACATGAGGGAGTTGAGCTGGATACTCTGAGGCCCCTTCCACTACTGGGATTCAACTATGAAATTTACACTCATGTAACTTAGTATAATATCCTGAAAACATTTTCTGTGAAATGAAGGATTTCGTTCTTGGAAATTTTATAACGAAAAACTATTGATTGAAATTCTAGGGGCTGTGATATCCTTTTAAAATAGCTAAATAGCAACACTATGACCGTTTTCTGAGAGAAACATGAAGAGTTGGAAATCTGTAGTTCTAGAAATGAGAAAGATAAAATGGGTTTCACACTATATTTCCCTTAGTTCAGGAATCACATGGACGTTCATATGAATGCAGTACAGAAAGCCTATGGATAAATATCAATAGCATGTGTCTATGAGACAAGGTACAAGTAAACAAAAGAACTAGATCTTGAGACTGAACTAGACAATAACCTCCTCCTATGTCTTCACACAGAACAATCAAATGGAGAAGTAACATAAATCAAGTGAAGAAATAACATACAATCTAAAATGGAGTAACTTTTGCCTCATACTTCAGGCATGCAAGGGATGTTTTATTGCAATATCTTTTTAATTATTTCTGTTCATGCCTTCACATTGAACTTATGCATTATCTTGTCACTTCATTCAATCAACAGACAGGTACTGACCTTAAACATGTGCCTGGAAATCAGCTTAAGGAAGCAAGCATAAGCAAACTTCTCTTCAGTCTAAACACTGCAATATTCTTCAGTGATTCTTCCAGTTAAAGATGATGCTCATATATTGGTTTAATAAGGAGGTAACAACCAATTGAATTAGACTTCCCAATTAAGCTATGGGATTGAAGCTATAGCTTATGAGGCTAATGCTGATAATAACCATTACTCTCCTAGACAAGGCAATATTCCAGCCTAGCTGCAGCTGGAATTTCTTATCTAGCAAGCAGAACCTCCAATAATAATCCTAGGATGCTTTCCAACTTTTCTGGAGTAGAGATGTAAACCATGTATAAATCTGACCTTCAATGTTAAACCAAGAGTTTTCAATCCTCATTGGCAGCTAACTAGTTACATAAAATAAGAGGAACTCTGTCAGAAGAATCATCTCATTGAGGTCACAGTCATCTGCACACATTACTCATTCTTCCCATTTTGTCTAATATGCCTCCCTCACCGTTTCTGAGAAATTATGTGCTTATTTAATTTATATGCAGAGATCAGTTCAGCATAGTGTATCATGCAAAATGCCGGGCTGGATAAAGCACAAGCTGGAATCAAGACTGCTGGGAGAAATATCAATAACCTCAGATATGCCAATGACACCACCCTTATAGCAGAAAGTGAAGAGGAAGTAAAGAGCCTCTTGATGAAGGTGAAAGAGGAGAGTGGAAAAGCTGGTTTAAAACTCAACATTCAAATATTTAAGATCATGGCATCCAGTCCCATCACTTCATGGCAAATAGATGGGGAAACAATGGAAACAGTGACAAACTTCATTTTCTTGGGCTCAAAATCACTGCAGATGGTGACTACAACCATGAAATTAAGATGCTTGCTCCTTAGAAGAAAAGCTATGACAAACCTAGACGGCATATTCAAAAGCAGAGACATTACTTTGCCAACAAAGGTCCGTATAGTCAAAGCTATGGTTTTTCCAGCAGTCATGTATGGATGTGAGAGGTGGACCATAAAGTAAGCTGAGCACCGAAGAACTGTTTTGAACTGCAGCGTTGGAGAAGTCTCTTGAGAGTCCCTTGGACTGCAAGGAGATCCACCCAGTCCATCCTAAAGGAAATCAGTCCTAAATATTCATTGGAAGGACTGATGCTGAAGCTCCAATACTTTGGCCACCTGATGCAAAGAGCCAACTCCTTAGAAAAGACCCTGATGCTGGGAAAGATTGAATGCAGGAGGAGAAGGGGACATCAGAGGACAGATGGTTGGGTGGCATCACGGACTCAATAGACATGAGTTTGAGCAAGTTCTGGGAGATGGTGAAGGACAGGGGAGCCTGGCGTGCTATAATCCATGGGGTCAGGGAAGCCTGGTATGCTGCAGTCCATGGGGTCGCAAAGAGTCAGACACAACTGAGCAACTGAACAACAATATGTGATTATCCAAAGAGAATGTGCTTTTACCTAAAAAGGGGTGATTTTTGTAACTGTAAGCAAGTTGCATTTTCTGAATTATAACAAAATTGTTACACAGTTTATGTATACTTTAAATTCTTTTTTTCAGGTAATGGGGTCTGTTAATGGGCTAACCTATGTCCTCCAAAAAAATATGTTGGAAGTCCTTAACCACCAGCCTGGCAGAATGTTTTTATTTGGAAGGAATAATGCTGAAGCTGAAACTCCAGTACTTTGGCCACCTCATGCGAAGAGCTGACTCATTGGAAAAGACTCTGATGCTGGGAGGGATTGGGGGCAGGAGGAGAAGGGGACGACAGAGGATGAGATGGCTGGATGGCATCACCAACTCAATGGACTTGAGTCTGGGTGAACTCCGGGAGTTGGTGATGGACAGGGAGGCCTGGCGTGCTGCAATTCATGGGGTCGCGAAGAGTCGGACACGACTGAGCGACTGAACTGAACTGAACTGACTGACTGACAGTTGCTGCAGACGTAATTAGTTAAGAAAAGGTCATACCGGAGAAGGGGAGGACCGTAATCCAAACTGACTGCTGTTCCTACGGGAAGACAAAGCCAAACAGCAAGGAGGCCATGTGATGACAGGGAGGAGATGAGAATGACGCAACTAGAGAGGCTCAAGAGGGAGGGGGTATATGTACACGTACAGCTGATTCACACTGTGTACAGCAGAAATTAACACAACATTGTAAAGCAACTATACTACAATAAAAAAAATCAATAAAAGTGGGAAAAAAAAAAAAAAGAATGACACAGCTACAAGCCAAGGGGCACCACCAGCAGAAGTTGGGAAGAAGCAAGGAAGGATTCTACCCAGAGTCTCTGAGGCAGCATGGTCCTGCTGACACCTTGGGTCTCTAGACTTTCTAACACTGGGACTAAAAAAATTCTGTTGTTTTAAGCCACCCAGGTTGTGGTACTTTGAGAGAGAAGTCCGAGGCAACTAATACAGGGACTCATGAGGAAGAGCAGATGTGATCTCGAGACAGAACTTTGTGTGTGTGAGCTAAGCTTGGGTAAAATAGAGATTCTTCTGCCACTGAAGAGAATCTAAAGTTTATCTAGCCCTTACCCTCTACCTAGCATTGCTCTCGGCACTTTATAAATATTATTTTATTTAAGACCAAGTATCACCTAATAGGGGCTTCCCCAGTGGCTCAGTGGTAAAGAATCCAAGTGCAATGCAGGAGATGTGGAAACATGGGTTCGATCCCCGGGTTGGAAAGATCCCCTGGAGGAGGAAATCGCAACCCATTCCAGAATTCTTGACAGGATAATCCCACGGACAGAGGTGGGCTACAATACAGTCCATGGGGTCACAAAATTGAGCGACTAAACAACAACAGTCACTTAGTACTTCATCCACATGAATTAGGTTCTAATACTACCCCAAAGAAGAGACAAAGTTGGCACTAATTCTGTTTAAATAATATTCCTTTTAAGGAATGTATTATTCTGCTCTACAGATTCTTTCAGGAGAATAATGCAGATCTTACACCATTATGCAACTTTCATTGTATGAAGTACTAGAACTTTAAAATATTTAATTTCAATGAGAAACAAAGTTGACAATCGTCCCTGTCTTCAAAAATTATATCAAAATTAAATCTATAGGAGAAAGAACAATACAGACCTCTCTTCTGTTATATTAATGTAACTGTGCTAATAATCATTATATATAATAACTGCATTGGCTCAAATATTACTCTGTGATATTAAAAAAGCCTTTAAAAACCATTATATTTAAAACAAGTATCTGACTTCGGTGGATAGGTTAAAAAATACACTAAAATTAAACATTTTAAAACTTCCGTGAAATTATAGACAATGCTAGACTATAATTATTTTAGAAAATATTTCAATTTTTTGGTTGTCAGTAAGTACTGAATGTTTTACTCTTATGTTCTACCTTTTTTTTTTCACTCTTTGCTCATAAAGTATTTCAAAACAACTGCAAAATGCTACTAATAAAAGCCCTCAGAAACTTACAACACCCATATATCAAAACACTGCATGGAAAATCAGTGAATCTCTACATTCCTCCAGACATATGGTTTACAATGAAGTAGTTTATTGCTGAATAAACATGAATCTCCAACAGAGGCAGCAAGTACTGCTTCTCCACCTCTAGATTTTTCTAATTCATATTCTTCAGCTGAAAGCAAACACATCAGTTTGAATTTGCTTTATTCCTATATACCCTCATTTCAAAATATCAAGAGCTTCCATCCCTTGGCAAGCCATAAAGCCCTGCAATTGATTTTAATCATTATTATTCTTTATTATCAATTTGGACACTCTATCAAAATCAACACAGTGGGCTTTATAATTTAACTGCTTAATAATAAACATAAAGTAATACAAACCTATACCCTGAGTTTTACATCCGCAGATTTATTGTGCATTTGTATATTGTAATTCTTCTTTTGCTCTAAAGCAGAATACACTTATAGAATAATAAAGTTTTATAATTAATACATAATTAAGCAGATAATACACTGATATACAACCATATAATGTGCTTCCAAAATCTAAAACATAGTCATCTCTAAAAGAAAGCTAAATCTATAACAACTAAAAGATACAAAACATCTATATGTGGAAAAGTTCCATAATGATACAAATAAACAGGAAGTCTGTGGGAACAGGAAGGGACTGTGGGAGTTAGGAATTGGTGTAAAGACACAAGACCACATGGTCTTATCCCTTGATCTTTACCAGTGTTATGGAGTCACCAATACCCATTCCTGTCAAGCCAAAGAAGACTCCAAGGACGCACTTTTTTCCCAAGCTGCACAGCTCAGAGGACTGAGGACTAGAGGTTTCACACACACAAATATATTAGCTTATGCACTTAATAGACAAATATTGACTGTTGAGCATCAATTACACCAAAAATCAAAAAGATACAGTTCCTACTTTTAGAAGGTCACTTCCAGGTAACAGAGTGTATAAATGGCACTATTTGAGGCATGTATTAGTCTTCTATTGCTGAAAATAACAAACTGTCCTCAATTTAGCAGCTTAAAACAACACACATTTATTATCTCACTGTTGCTATTTATCAGGAATATGGGCATGGCTTAGCTGTGCCCTTGCTTCTGGGTCTCTCACAAGGCTGCAGTCAAAATGTTGGTAACCACTTGAACCTCACTGCCATCTTCCTCCCCATCCCACGCCTCTAGATTGATACAAAGCCCCTGTTTGAGTCTCCTGAGACATACAGCAAATTCCCATTGCCTATCTATTTTACATATGGTAATGTAAGTTTCCATGTTACTCTCTATATACATCTCACAGGGGATATATGTGTATACCTATGGCTGATTCATGTTGAGATTTGACAGAAAGCAACAAAATTCTGTAATGCAGTTATTCTCAAATTAAAAAATAAATAAAATTTTTTAAAAAAATGTTGGCCCAGAGTTTGTGGTTCCATCTTAAGGTTCAACTAGTGAAGGATCTTATTCCACCACGGTTTCGGGAGTTTGGGCAGCCATAATTTTCTGTAGGCTGCCAGGCTGGGGGATGCAGTTCCCTACTGGCTGTTGGCCAGAAGTCAGCCTCAGTTCCTTGCCATGAGCTTCTCCTACATGGCAGCTTTCTTCATCAAAACATGCATGCCAAGAAGGCAGCAGAGACAGCCTTCCAATAAATTGGAAATCAGAGACTTTATAATCTAATCACATAAATATCATTCCATCTATTTTGGTGTATTATAGTATATTATCTGTATGTCAAGTTACTCAGACATTCATACACATGCATCCATTCTTTCCCAAACTCCCCTCCCATCCAGGCTGCCACATAACACTGAGCAGAGTTCTCTGTGCTATACAGTAGGTCCTTGTGGGTTATCCATTTGAAAATAACAGCGTGTACATGTCCATCCCAAACTCCCTAACTGTCCTTTCTCCTCCTCCTCCTCCCCAAACAAAAGTTTGTTCTCTAAGTCTGTGAGTAAAGAACTTCTTTTGTAAAGAAGTTCATTTGTATCATTTCCAGAAAAGATAAATTTTGATGAGATGAAATAGTGAAAGAAATTTCACAATATGAGTTCATGGTAGGAAAATCAACCTAGAGAATGCCATATGGAGAGGAAGGGAGAGAGGAGTGGTCATCTGAAACCTTCACTGATTGTTTATTACCCTAAGATACCAAGGATAAAATAGGTAACAATAAGGCTACTCATTACCAACTTGGTAATGGTCTCCAAATATTTCACAGCCAGACCACTATGGCTAGTGCTGGTGATCGATAAGAAAACTTCAGAACGGTGGAGAACTCTTCTCTGCAGATCCTAATATACACTTACAAGCTTAGGGAGAGAGAAGTTGTATCCGCGTTTTAAGAATAGAAAGGCCTACCATAATTTATCAAGTTTAAATGAAGCTATGTTTCTTTGTCCTCCGTGCTGTCAATCAATCATACAGGTTGTGGCAGAGATTAGTAAGTGACCTTCAGAAATCTGTGCTTTCATGTTTCTGTATTTCTTCCTATGCAATCAACAGATGACATTTTCCCAGCCGCCCTAGCTGACAGGAGTTCTGGATGGTGAAATTTGCATGCAGGCGACATGCTGCACCTGCAGGCTTGACCCACAAAACTCTCATTCATAGTCTTGCATGTTCTTCTTCTCTCCCAAGATACCAGGAAATAAGGCGACTATGACGATCTTGGAAGCTGTGTGGGGAAGATGCCAGTCTCTTCTGAACTGGGTCACTAAACAGCTATAATATGGAAGACAGCCTCCCTGTTGACTGGTTCCCATCCAATACTACTCCATGAGCATTAAATAAACGGTTATTGTGTGGGGAGTTTTGTTGCTATACAAGCTAGCATTACTCCTACTACTCTATGCATACAACTATGGAGGGATTTGGATCAGAAATATATAAACTTAAAATAATATCTCCCAGCTACCCCAAATCAGCCTCTTATTGTGAAGTATATTAATGATTTGAATTAGCTTATCTGGATACTATTTACTCAGAAAAGCAATTATTATCAGATTGTTAATTCGAGAAAGTATATCAACACATGTACGCCCGTGGCAGATTCATGTCAAAGTACGGCAAAACCAATACAATATTGTAAAGTAAAAAAAAAAAGAACTTAAAAAAAATAAAGTATGCACAAAAAGAAAGTATATCAAATACTTTAATATATGTACCAAACAATACCCTTGCGTGTTAAATATTTTAAAGACCCAGAAAGAGAAATGAAAATTTCTCTCATTACTTTTCTGCCACGTTGTTGGGGAGGGGGTCATCAGAGGAGAGGTGAGAATGCTAGTGATATTCTCTAATCAGATGAATTTAGGAACAGTAATCTCACAGTATATTACAGCAACAACAACAATAAAAACTCTTAAAACTAGAATTAATTTTTTATTGCCAAGTAGACACTCTCTGTAAATTGGGTTTATAATGGAATTACTGGCAAACTTCTAACCATAGTAGAAGTTTGTTTGAGATCTGTCAAAATAACAATAAATTGGCTGATTTTAATTTGACTGGTTGGTTTCTACACTAATGCTTTATTAAATATTCAAAATCTGCGGTTCAAGCTAATTTCCTATCACTTCCTAAGATTTTTAAACATTTAACGTTGTTAATCTTTTGAAAGGGCTTTTGTCACAGTAGATAATCAAGCAAGAAAGAAAAATGTAGAAATGAGCTTCCCACTGAGTTATTTACTTGGAATAAGTGTATCCTATAAAACGCTTGACCTAAAGTATTTAACTATAACAACCCCAGAGACAATAAAACATGGGTTACACAGAGAATTCATCAAAATTTTATAGGAACTCTACAGAAAGAAAAAAATTTTAACTCAGTAATAACCTGAAAGCTATACAGTCATACTATTAAAACCAAAATATGAAAATTGAAGATATTAAATAAAAACTTTGATAATTGTACTTATTACTGGAGAAATAAATGAAGCCAAAATACAATTTAATAGGATACTTTTTAATAGCATTTCCCAGACTGAAAATTGTGTATCATTTTATTTGCACTCTGAAGGTAAAATCTGAGTTATTACTACTTTACAGACAGATAAAATTAACTAATGGTTTCTTTAAAATACCGTTGACATAACAAAATAATAATTTGGAATGCTTCAGGTCACTTACTCTCTGATTTATCTGAAGAACAAAAATAAGTAGTGTTTTTCATCCTAAATTACAAAGCATAATTATATGGTTCATTTTAAAGCACATACGTATTTACGAAAGTTTTGAAGAGATTAAGGAATTTTGCCAACTTCTCTCAATTTGTTCAACTAAAGTCAGTCTTTCTGGTTGCTGAAAGTGAAAGTGAAGTCGCTCAGTTGTGTCCGACTCTTTGTGATCCCATGGACAGTAACCTACCAGGCTCCGCAGTCCATGGGATTTTCCAGGCAAGAATACTGGAGCGGGCTGCCATTTCCTTCTCCAGGGGACCTTCCCAACCCAGGGATCGAACCCGGGTCTCCTGCATTGTAGACAGACGCTTTACCGTCTGAGCCACACTAACAGCTTGCTATGATAAAATACTTTTGTCTCTTCAGTGTACTGTCTCAATCAAATTACTCATTAATGTCTCTATATCAGTTAATCAGAAAAATGCAGTTACCTCCGATTAACAGGCACTTAATTCTACTAGGTGCGGTGGTTACAGTGGACTAGGTATCTCTCTTGCCCTCCTAAGGTTTAGAGTCCAGAAGGGAACATGTACATTTCCCTTTTTTCTCCTCTGGGGAAAATCATTTATTTTGGAAATAAACTGAAAATACATGTGTTATGACTACAGAAAACAGACAAGGATTGCTAAAGTTTAAATTTGTATCCTATTCTGTGCTTAGGACCAGAGAATAATGACACCGTTACTCTTGTCACTGTTCTCAATTTGACATCGCATCAGTGCAGATTTATCAGCCTCAATTTATCACCTCAAGATAACAAAAATATTATTTTCCTGGACATTGTGATGATGTTTGGGGAATTTATCAGCTTTTATGTTTTAATTTCTATTTATATATTTTATTGAAGTATAGTCGATTTATAGTGTTATGTCCCTTTCTGCTGTATAGCAAAATGACTTAGCTATAGTTTGGGCACTATGTCATGTTCAAATCTTCTGCGACCCCTTGGGCTGTAGCCCACCTGGCTCCTCTGTCCATAGGATTCTCCAGGCAAGGATACTGGAGAGGGTTGCCATTTCCTTCTCCAAGGCACATTTTCTAGAGCAGATGTTGGTGGCACCTCTGTGACCAGGCAACAAGTCACAGTTAATTTCCTCTACAGCATATCCTGTTTATAATGTAAGTCACTGTGATATTCATCATCACTGAGCAACTGAGTAGTTAATACTCAAATTCTTGGCTTATGGCTGTAAGGACCATTCAGTTTAACTCTGGGTGAACTAAAAATATGTGGTAAAAACTTCACCTCTTCAAGTGATATATATCTCCCACTCATAAAAGAGGGCATTTTATCTTACCCTCCCCCTCCCATCCTTCCGGCTAGATCCATGTCTGTGCATCTGTATGAGGACTCAGTCCTGTGATCATTCACTAATTCATTCAGTCATTCTTTCAACTAATACATCCTGGGCACCTACTATGTACTGGAGTCTACTACAGGTGCTGAGGCTAAAGTGACAAAACGCTGAACAAAACAGAAGAAAATCCTGTTACTGAGGAGCTCATATTCAGAGAATAAACATCTCAAATAGGCAAAATTAATGGTATTTGAAGTTTCCCTGGTGATTCAGATGGTAAAGAATCTGCCTGCAATGCAAGAGACACAGGTTCAATCTCTGGTCAAAAAGATCCCCTGGAGAAGGGAATGGCTGCCCACTCCAGTATTCTTGCCTGGAAAATCCCATGGACAGAGGAGCCTGGTGGGATACAGTGCATGGGGTCACAAAGAGTCCAACATGACTGAGTGACTAACACTCACAGTATTTGAGTGATTCTATCTAGTATGGATGTTAGGTGCCAAGAAGAATGAGCAGAGGTAGGAAATGTGAACGGCAGCAAATGGGAGGCATGGCGGATTGGAATTTCGAACAGAGAGTAGAGATGATCCCCCCAAGAGGTGTGTGATTTGTGTTAATAAAGACTTGAAATAAAGACATGAAGGCTAATGTTGTGTCCCCTTCACTGGGTCAAGGGATGACCAGATGTGTGGGGAAACATTTTGGGGTGTGTCTGTGAGGGTGCTTCTGGAAGAGACTGGCATTTGATTTGGGGATCTGAGTAGATCTGTCCCCAAGGTGAATGGGCATGAGTCTATCCACTGAGTGTCCGAATGAAACAGACGGTAAAGGAAACTGCATTCACTCTCTCCCTACCGCAGCTGCAACATCATCCACCTTCTCCTGCCCCTGGACTTCAGTGCTCCTGGCACGTGGGCTTTCGGATTAGGACTTATATCACTGGCTCTCAATTCTGAGGCCTCAGACTCAGAATAAATTACAAAACTGGCCTTCTTGGTTCTCCAGCTACTAGCTGGAAAATCACGGTACTGATTGGCTGGCTTCCATAAACACATGAGCCAATTCCCCTAATAAATCTTTCTACCTCTCTACATATATGTCTCCATCCTCTGGAGAACTCTGGCTAATACTGAAGGATTTTCCTCAAGTAAACATGATTAAAGCAGGAAATTCACCACTAACTGGGTCCCCACGATGGACGTACCCTCCTTGGCTGCAGAGCCACTGCCGTGCTCCACAAGCCCTCCAGCCCCCTTTCCCGTGCGGGGCCTTTCACCCCTATGACCGGTGCTGGACAGTTCTCCTACCGTGCATCCCAGCTCTTCTCAAGACCCCACAATACTTAACAAATGCTAATATCTTACAACGTTCCAGGCACTGTTCTAAACATATTGCGTATACAACATACTTAGTCCTTATAACAGCCCTCTGAAGTAGGACAGTTCTCTCTTTACAGAGGTAGAAATTGAGATTAGACACCTCAAGTAAGGTCACTCATCAAGGGACTCCCCTGGTGGTCCAGTGGCTAGAACTCCAAGCTCCCAGTGCAGGGGGCCCAGCTCTGATTCCTGGTTGGGGAACTAAGATCCCACATGCTGCAACTAAGACCCAGCACAGCCAAATAAATTTTTTTTTAAGTCATTCATTAAAGAAGAGGCAGAGCTGGCCTTGTAATCAGTCAACCAGCTGGACTCTGAGTTCTACACTGTTGTCCTTCCATGTAGGAATGATCTGGTGGGAGGCACTGGCCTCTGCCCTTTATCCTCATTGCTGACTCCCATCACAGTGCTCTCCTAGGAACCACATGGGTGTCTAAACCTGCGGTCCTCACCCAACTTCCAACCCAGTATCTTGGTTCCATAAACATGAAGGTCTGCACAGCCAGCCTGACCCTGGAGTCTAAATGGCATGCCTGACTGTATACAGCTGGAGAGGCTTCCTCCTGACTGAATATCTCTTTCCAATAGTTCCTGGAACAAGGCACAGACCACAGTGACCTCTGGATGTAAGAATTGGCTGGCTTGTTGAATCACCAGAGCCAGGGCCTCGAGCTGGATCCCATTTCTCTACTTAATGATTGTGGAGAGAGTAGAAGAGCAAGGGTGTGGTAGAGAGTGCTGAGCTTTCTAAAATAGGGCTAGAAGAACAGAGGGCTAACATCAAGACAAGCTAAAGGTGGCCACACGCTGCTGGTTACTCGGCACTGCTCTAAGAGTTTTACACTGAACTCAGAACTTTACGTGGCATCATCGACACAAAGGACATGAGCTTGGGCAAACTCTGGGAGATGGTGAAGGACAGGGAAGCCTGGCATGCTGCAGTCCATGGGGTCACAAAGAGTCGGGCATGACTGAGCAACTGAACAACACTGAACTCATTGAAAGGGAGATATTCTCCTTCCCCAGCCATCTTCACGTGGGCCATCTTAGGTCTCAGCGTAAAAGAGCTTTCCTCCTGAGGGAGATTCTGAGGTGGGAGAAAGAGGAGTCTCAGGCGCTCTGAACTGCTTCAAAACGTGAATGGAGTTAGGAGAAAGAAAACATTAAAATAGAACAATGCTGTTTCCCAACAGTTTAAAAAAAAAAAAAAATCTTGAGACACACTGTTCTTTTTGTTCTGGAAACCACTTGAATGAGTTACTGAGTTTGCAAATGCAAAGCAGCTGATAACTGTGGCTTCAAGGAGAGAAAGTGCTTAGCACAAGAATGGGGAGAAATCATCTGTGTAATGGGGTAAGTTGCAGCTATGTGAGTTGCCGCTGCAGTTGTTCTTGTTATTATAGGGGAAATGGATGTTAAGCATGAACTGAGATTACTGTTTCCTAAGAACTATCGAGAGTTCACGTAAAGAGTTTAGTTTTTTGAGCTGATGCCCATAGAAATCTGAAGCTAAGGGTTATGCAGAAGACACTGCATGTGATCCAAGCCACGACAAGATCCTGATGGTGCACCCAGGTCACCGCACAGCACCCAGCAGGGCATGGCGTCTGTCTGCCTAGCACTGTAGGAAGAACACCATCACAGCCTTGCAGTCAAGGAAGGGCAGCCCCAGAAGTACAGAGAAGTGGAGACCTGGGGACACCATGGCATGGTTGTTGGTCTCCTCATGGGACATGACAGTGGCCATGTTGTTGTTCCCACAGGCAGCTTTGGGGAGAAGTGAACAACATCTATGGGCATCCAGGGCTGGGGAGGAAGACTTGTGACTATACATGGTGACAATAGCAAGGAGATAGACTGAAGTATCTGCCTGCCACATCAGGAGATGGGTTTCAAGAGAGATGGGTGCTCCTGGATTGGGAAGATCCCCTGGAGAAGGAAATGGCGACCCACTCCAGTATTCTTGCCTGGGAAATCCCATGGAGAAAGGAGCCTGGTGGGCTGCAGTCCATGGAGCCACAAAGAGTCACACACGACTGAGCACAACAGCAGCAAAGGGGTGACATCACACACCTAAGAGATATTTCAGAAAGTAGCATTTCACATGGACATGGGGACATCCAGAAATCAGACTGCGCTGGGCCTTGGAATTATTGCAATGCAAGCATTATATATTAGTGCCTCACACATTCACTGCCTGAGCCCTCTAATTACACAACTTCCTAAACCTCCCCTTCGTTAGGGTCTGAAACCAGGCAGCCTGTTTACTATGAAGTTAAATCTTCACAGAAAATGGGCATCAAATACCTTAATGCCCTGCCTAGACTTTCTCAGACAAGGCTTTAATAATCAGTCTCCTTCACATTCCTACTGAGTTACTCCGTGGCTACATTCCTGAGATGCTTCTATTTCCTCAGTAACTTCCTCTTTCCCTTATCTTTCTGTTTTAAGCAGGAAAATAAAAAGGAAAAAAAGAAATTGTCAGTATCTGTACTTATATAAAGAAAGATAATGATGAGACAATGGGAAGTTTTTTTTTATTTTTTTCCCCCATTCAACATTTAGAGAAAATTTTAACCAAACTTTGTTTTCTAATAAGTTTTGCACTATGGACTCCATACACTGTCATTCATTAGGAGCAAAGAATCTTAATTAATAACAAATAAATTCCTACATGGATTCATAGGATTATAACAAGAACAGAAATTTTGATGATAAATAATATAATGTTAAAATGCATTTGTTAAATGAATAAGATATTGAGCAATACATTGAATGGATGATAATCTGTGAGTCTGTACTTAAGAGGCTAGAAATGTTTTGGTCTACACCACAACAGATATACATTCCTAAGATATTGCATATACTTTCTAAGTTATATCAACAGAGGTAAATGCTGAGACCCACAGAGGCCTAATCACAGGGGAAGAGCAGGAAAGATGATAAATAATGATGTTTAACAGGTTTTTAACATCCCAGTATATGGCAAGATTCTAACAGAAACACCACAGTGCATAAATAAACTGTTTACAGTAAAGTTTGACAGTGGTTTGGTAATAAATTTGGGATAAAACTTTTGCAAGTCATTAAAACTTTAGTAAAAGCAGCATCAATATGAATAGCTAAAGAAGATGTAGTTATGTGTACACAATGGACTCCTACTCAGCCATAAAAAAGAATGGAATCATGCCATCAGCAGCAACATGGATGGACCTAGAGATTATCATACTAAGTGAAGTAAGTCGGAGAAAGACAAATACCAGATGATATCACTTCTGTGTGGAATCTAAAATATGATACTAATGAACTTATTTATGAAACAGACTCACAGACATAAAAGACATATGCATGGTTACCAAAGGGGGAAGGAGGTTGGGGGCGGAATAAATTCTGAGTTTTGGATTAGCAGATACAAACTACTATCTATAAAATAGTTAAACAACAAGGTCTACTGTATAGCACAGGGACCTGTATTCATTTCCCGTAATAAACCACAATGGAAAAGAATATGAAAAAGAATATGTACATACATGTGTAACTGAGTTATTTAGCTGTACACCAGAAACTAACACAACATCGTAAATCCAACTATCCTTCAATAAAAAAATGAAAAACTCTATAAAGAGACTAAGCCCTGATGATAAAGTATCCTTGTCCAAACTTTTACTCCCCAAGTATTTGCTATAAAGATTGCAGAGTTTTATCTCAGGATTTTCTAGAAGAATACCTTACAGGCTAGGGAAGACTTCTGAATTTCAAAATTCCAATAAATATGGCCATATTTAATTGTACTTTAAAAATTAAATTATAGCAAAATATTCCATAAAAATTCAAAATGTTGGGAAAACAACATTGGTATCTTTTTCCACAGATGACAACTAAAAGGTTAATGAGCAATACTATACTAGAAAATCTCTAAAATTAGTATCAAAAAGTCAAGGACACCAACAGAAAAATGGCCAAGGATGGGAATGTGAAAGTCCTGAAAAGGCAATTCCAAATGGCCGGTAGGTATTTTAAAAGGTGCTTAAACCCACTAGTCTTCAGAAAATGCAAACTTAAATTAAAATGAAATATTAGTTTACTGACCTCAGGCACACAAAATTTTTAAAAGAGCATTAAACCAGGATTCCCTGGTGGCTGAGTGACAAAGAATCTGCCTGCCAATGCAGATTCGATTGCAACCCCTGATCCGGAAGGATCCTACAAGCCCGTGTGTCGCAACTCCTGAGCCTGTGCTCGGGAGCCTGGGAACCGCGACTACTGAGCCCATGTGTCTCAGCTACAGAAGCCTGAGCACCCGAGAACCCGTGCTCCACAAGAGACGACACCACGAGAAGCCCGCACACCGCAAAGAAGAGGAGCCCCCGCTCACCGCAACTAGAGAAAAGCCGGTGCAGCAATGAAGACCAACACAAACAAAATGAATAAATAAATTCCTTTTTTAAAAAAGAGCATTAAACCTACTGTAGAAAGGTGAAAGGGAATTCTCGTATGATGCTGGTAGAACTGTGCCGTTAACTTTATGTCTGGCAGCACCTATTAAAATGTAAAACATACCTTTTCTCCTAGCCAGGCTATTTCTAAGAATGTCTACCAAAACAGTGAGAGCAACAGCTGATAAAGATACATGTGTAAGGATGTTTACTGAAGCACTGTTCATACTGACAGAATGAGAGGGTAAGTGAATATGCATCAGTTAAGGACAATAATCAAGTAAATGAGGTCATACCCTTAAATACCATGTAACCTGTAACAAGAGCAAGTTTTCTATACCCATTTACTTAGAAGAACTTCCATCATATACTATTGAATTTAAAAAACAGTGCATAATATAATACACTTTTTAACAAAAGCCCCCATAAATACAAATATATGCATATACATTCATATATACAAATATGCAAATTTCATATGTGATACTATGAGTATTGAGAACAGTAAGAGTAATACACATCAAGTTGTTACCATGATCAGATAGTCACTCAGTCGTGTCTGACTCTTTGCGACCCCATGAATTGCAGCACACCAGGCCTCCCTGTCCATCATCAACTCCCAGAGTTCACCCAGACTCACGTCCATCGAGACAGTGATGCCATCCAGCCATCTCATCCTCTGTCGTCCCCTTCTCCTCCTGCCCCCAATCCCTTCCAGCATCAGAGTCTTTTCCAATGAGTCAACACTTCGCATGAGGTGGCCAAAGTACTGGAGTTTCAGCTTCAGCATCATTCCCTCCAAAGAAATCCCAGGGCTGATCTTCAGAATGGACTGGTTGGATCTCCTTGCAGTCCAAAGGACTCTCAAGAGTCTTCTCCAACACCACAGTTCAAAAGCATCAATTCTTTGGTGCTCAGCCTTTTTCACAGTCCAACTCTCACATCCATCTGACCACAGGAAAAACCATAGCCTTGACTAGACGGACCTTTGTTGGCAAAGTAATGTCTCTGCTTTTGAATATGCTATCTAGGTTGGTCATAACTTTCCTTCCAAGGAGAAAGCGTCTTTTAATTTCATGGCTGCAGTCACCATCTGCAGTGATTTTGAGCCCAGAAAAATAAAGCCTGACACTGTTTCCACTGTTTCCCCATCTATTTCCCATGAAGTGATGGGACCAGATGCCATGATCTTCGTTTTCTGAAGGTTGAACTTTGAGCCAACTTTTTCATTCTCCACTTTCACTTTCATCAAGAGGCTTTTGAGTTCCTCTTCACTTTCTGCCATAAGGGTGGTGTCATCTGCATATCTGAGGTTATTGATATTTCTCCCGGCAATCTTGATTCCAGCTTGTGTTTCTTCCAGTCCAGGGTTTCTCATGATGTACTCTGCATAGAAGTTAAATAAGCAGGGTGACAATATACAGCCTTGACGGACTCCTTTTCCTGTTTGGAACCAGTCTGTTGTTTCATGTCCAGTTCTAACTGTTGCTTCCTGACCTTCATACAGATTTCTCAAGAGGCAGGTCAGGTGGTCTGGTATTCCCATCTCTTTCAGAATTTTCCACAGTTTCTTGTGATCCACACAGTCAAAGGCTTTGGCATAGTCAATAAAGCAGAAATAGATGTTTTTCTGGAACTCTCTTGCTTTTTCCATGATCCAGCGGATGTTGGCAATTTGATCTCGGGTTCCTCTGCCTTTTCTAAAACCAGCTTGAACATCTGGAAGTTCACGGTTCACATATTGCTGAAGCCTGGCTTGGAGAATTTTGAGCATTCCTTTGCTAGTGTGTGAGATGAGTGCAATTGTGCAGTAGTTTGAGCATTCTCTGGCATTGCCTTTGTTTGGGATTGGGATGAAAACTGACCTTTTCCAGTCCTGTGGTCACTGCTGAGTTTTCCAAATTTGCTGGCATATTGAGTGCAGCACTTTCACAGCGTCATCTTGTCACCATAAGTCACCCCCAAAGAGTGGCTGCTTACGCCTAAGGAAGGGTCACTCTGGTGGAAGTAGAAAGATTACAGGGGGTGAAGTAAGAGGAAAAAAATAAAAGTTGGAACTGTTATCTCGTTCATTAAAATGGTATATGTCTGTGTTTATATTCATAAAAAATTACCAAAATGTGAAGTATTTAAGGTTAATGGGTGACTTTGAGAATTTGATAAGAACAAAGAACCTAATTCCCAGAAAACACCCACATCTGCACACAGATATAACAATGTTTAGTAGATTTAAGGAGATTAAAGATACCCTAAAGTTCATCCATGGATACCAGATTAAGGCTATCTCAGTGTGTGGATTGAGGACCAGCGATAGAGAAATCAAGTTTATTTCACCCATATGACATCTGAAAAGATCAAATGGCATTGCTTTGGCCCAAATTAGGCTGCTGGAGTCAAGAGCATTTTCCCATTGAAATGTAGCAAGTTGTATACTCATGGATCAGCTAGTTCGGCCTGATCCATTTGATCAGAAGGTATGCATCTCTCTGGCACAAATCCTACTGCAAAGTCGGTATTGTCTTTCGTTATTGCAGGAGAATCTCTGGGCTTGAATTTTTATGCGAGAAAAGTTTTCAAATTGGGGGGAGGGGGAAATTATTTTAGTGAATCAAATTAATCCTTTGTTTATTTGCTTGGCAATTTAAATGCAGAACATAAACATCCACGTAGAAAAGAGAACAAAGTTAAGTGGCTTGGAAATACAGAGGCAATCCTAAAGGTTTGAGTGGGAGTACATTTTTCAAGTTGGGCTTTGCCTTTTTCTAACTCACAAGCCTTTCAACTATCATGTAGACATGTTTCTTAAAAGCAGAAAGTTTTCTAGAACAGACGTCTTAAGAGGGCCATGCGGCAAGGACCTGCTTTCAATCACAGCCTGCCAAGAGCATCAGGTATAACATGAAGTGCTGAGGCAAGTGGCTATATTTCCTTCTTGCTTATTCAGTCCGGAGGCCACCCCTGATGAGCAGTTGCCAAGTTACATGGTGGCTTGGTAATGGGACTGTTATAGACAAGGCACTAAATGAGTTCAAGAAACTCATTCATCTTATTGATTGTGCTTGCAATCTGGAGAGAATGCATTCACTCTGAGTACAATACAAATAAACTTCTATAGCACCTTTGATGCAAACACATCCCAAGGCATTTTTCAGCAAAGTACAGCACTAAAATGTGCAAGAGTACTGTCAGAAAAAATAAACCGGTTCAAATATATAGAGTTAAAGTTTAGGTTTAAATAAAGCTTTACATTTAGCATTTTGTAGTCTACGTTAAATCCCACTCAAGAACGGGGGGAAATTATAAGTACATGATCAGGTTCTGGAAGTTTTCAACATTCATCAGCTTAAAGACTATACTGGGTGATCACAAAAACAACCCCAGATATTTTTATATAGAAGTTTTAAATGTGCAGTTCGTAATAAGTATATCTGCTCCCATCAGGCACTTAATAATCTGCTGTACAAATAACTCTAGAAGTTATTTTGTGTGATCTGGTTTGGCTCATTTCTTTGGTCAGCTTTCCAAGATGATTGCAAAAAACATACTTCCTTTTCCTGCGGACATGACCCAGCTGACCATCACCCAGGTAATGTTCTTATCTTCATGGCTGCTTACCAATCTGTGATGGCAAAAACAGGAGCCAATGTTTTCCTATGTTTCCCTGCTATGAAACCAGTCAGAAACACCTCCAAAAGGCACTATTTCCTGATATGATTCTCAGCATGTTTTCAACATTCTATGGAGACACAGGTACATGCCCTGTCGTTCCTCAAAAATGAAAACTGACAAGATATATCTTCCACATGTCAGCACTGATGATGCTCTAAATGTGTTTGACTGTTCAAAGAAATCCACAGTTTCTTCACCCGAGGCTGACATCCTCAATTATCAAATAAACCATCTTTGCTAAACAGTAGTTCACATTGTTCTCTATGTATGCATAACAAAAATATGTGGGATTGGGAAAAGTTGTTCTCCTTTACTCAGAATCATTTAACACTTTTACTTGCTTTTCAAAACAGAATGCTGCAGGTCATCAAGCAATCTACATTTTTGGTACCCATATTATCTTTCATATGGTGAATGCAGATGTTCTGGTGAAGGCAATAAATGCTAATCTGTTCATGTTTAGGGAGAGACTGGAACTTGAGAACACATAGGTGCATTCCTAATCATAAATGCACTTCTAATAGTAAAGGCATTTGTTGTGGGAACAAGCATGAGGAACAAATACAGGTCCAATCATCTTATCTGAATTCAAATATTTGCAGTAATAAAAGAAGATGAAGAATGCCTCTGAAATGTTCCATTGTGCTGGTCACATCACTGACCTTTATCTGTGATTTCAAGTAACTATTCAGCCATCTGATTGATTTCTCGGTCAGAAATTTGCTGCCTAAACCCCTCTTCCAAACCACAATAGTCTCTTTGCACCATCTGATCCCTAAAACCTGTGAACAGCCTGTGTGTCCTAGTCTCCTCCTGCTGTCTAACAAATGACCACAAACGTTGTTTAAAACAATACAAATGTTCTTCCCTTGCATTTTTGTAGGTCAAAGTCTGGGCACACTGTGGCCAGATTTTCTGCTCCAGATCTCATCTGGCTGAAATCAAGGTTTGGCCAGGTGTCCTCACCTGGAGCTTCGTTCCTCGTCCAAGTTCACTGTGAATCACAGGATGTATTTCCTTCCAGCTCTAGGATGGCGGTCCCATTTTCCAGCTGGCAGTGCCTCCATCCTGGAGGCTGCCTGCCGCTCCTTGCCTCATGATTTGCTCTCCAGGTGGGTCACGCCATGAACACGTGTTTTTGTCCATGCCAGCTGCAGCACGTCTGTCTGTCTTCCTCTCTATGACCAGCCAGAGAAACTCTTATTTTAAAGGGTTCACAGGTCAGGCTCACCCAGATCACCTCCCTATCATCAGATCAACTCATTTGGAACCCTAATTCCATCTCCCAACTCCCCTCCAGAAAATCCTAGATTAGTGCTTGACCAACTAACTGGAATAAAATGTGTTTACACCAGAAGTCAGGACTCTGAGAATTCTGCCCTCTACAATACATAAAAATCTCTTTTGGGGTGCTTCCTTTGAAGTAACAAGCAAATCCCATCAAGGAAAGTGTCACTCTGTCCTTTTGAGCATGAGATTAAAATTTTGAGACATGAGGATAATAACAATCTGCCTTGAAAACTGTTGTGAAGATTATAAATTGTAAAATGGAGAAGACTGCACATTCTATGTATACTTAAGGCCTTAGTAGAGTGTTTGGCATAGCCAAGGTACCAGTGGTGGGATGCAGAGGTCAAGGACACCTGAGACCCTCAGGGGCTTTGGACTGGAGGCCACACAGAAGATAAACAGGAGCCCACAGAGGACCCACCTGTGGGGCTCAAGCCCAGGGGTCCACCGTGGACCGTCTGTAGCCCAGAGCCCTGACCTCACCGTCCAACGATTGCTGGGACTAGCCACATGCACCCAGACTCAGATACTGCTCTCTGTGGACCCCAAGAGCCTTCCTTTAGCTTGTCACATGGTTGGCTTCTTCTCTGCCTTCAGGTGCGAGGCCAAACTAACCATCACAGAGGCCTTTCTTTAGCATCACAGCCACATATCATCCCCTTAGTGTGACTGACAGATCCCCACCCTTCGTTACAACCTGAAATCCTCTTATATGTATCCATCTCTCCCAGAGGAACAATAAGCTCCATGAGAGAGAGGCTTGGTCTTTCTTGTTAATTACTATGATAGACTGCTCAATTAATATTATTAAATAAATCAATGAACGAGCAATCTAAAGGCCCATAGCCTCTTGCGGGCAGAAGCCACATCTATTTACCCTTCTTCCTTATTGAATTGTATTCAGTTGAAGTGATTTTGTAACCACCCGTATTTACCGATTTCTTGCAAAATCATCAACATCCGTGGTCCTCTTCATGGACGTGGTAACATCTAAACAAAAATTGGGAAAGGTTTTTATCTTTACATGAAACTTTATTTCCCAGGAGCTTGGGGTATTCTCTGAGAAGCTAGGAGATAACACATAGATTCAGATACAACACATATGGGGGGCATGTGTATGCACGTGCACGTAAGAGTCATGTCCAACTCTTTGCAAACCCATGGACTATAGCATGCCAGACTCCTCTATCCATGAGATTTTCCAGGCAGGAATACTGGAGCAGTCTGCCATTTCAAAACACATCGTGTATAACCACAGGCTTTACTATCAGGCGACTTAGGGTCGAACACCTGTTTCACAGCATACTCTAGCTGTATATACATGAGCAAGATCTTTAAAACCTCTAAGCCTCAATGTCCTCTTGCAGAAAAAGACCAGAACATACTAACATTAAAAGATGTCTATAGTAAATGAATGTTGAGCGTGTGCAATAGGTTTTTAAGAGTAAATTCTTTGCTAGGTACCAAGATGCAACTATGCTGAGGTTTCAAAGTGAAATCTCATGTCAACATATGTAGATTTTCAGTGAAAGTGTTTAAGGACCATCTCCACAACCACTGAGCTTCTCACGCATGTCAAGGATATGAGAAGAGGGCTGAGCAGTGAGAGGAAAGAGGACAAGAGACAGTGTCTCTTTGGCAGGAGTCATCGCTGAGTTGGTCCTCACTCATTCCCTCTGGAGGAAAATTCTGTCTCCTCCTGGCTTCAGAGGGAACCAGAGGAGCTTGCTGTGTTGTTTTAGCTCAACAGCTGATGGATGACGGTCTGGCTCCTCATAGTATCTAGAACATAAGCGAGTGGCTGACCAGTGGTGAAGGATCAGGAGAGGATTTCTGTACTGCTAACGTAGAGTTGTCAGGTGTGACCTTCTTCCCTCTCTGCATCAGGGGAAGCTCCAGTGAGCTAATGGGAAGAACAAGAGATGTACAAGGTGAGGGAATGCCGGGCCCCCCAAGCGAGACCCCTTTTGCTCAGCTGCTGCCAGTCCACCATGCCTGACCTGGAGGAAAGAGAAACTTTCTTATCAACCTAAGTTCAGAGTTTCACATGTCTTGAGTTGAGTATTCTATCAAATGAGTCAAGACCATATGGGAAGACTAAGAAAAGAGCGAAAGTAAAAAAACAAAATCTACACACTGCTATATCATATGATTTCTCAATATAGACTTACTATTTTTATTACCTGGAAGAGTTGAATCATTTAAGAAAGGACAATCCCAGTCCACTATATACTCCATAGAAAAATACAGATTCACTTCCTCTCCAAAAACTTTTCTAACAGAAATTGTAATTATAATGAAATACCACTGTTGTTGTTCAGTCACCAAGTCATGTCCATCTTTTTGCAACTCTGTGGACTGTAGCCTACCAGACTGCAGTCTTCACTGTCCTTCACTGTCTCCCAGAGTTGGCTTAAATTCATGTCCACTGAGTTGATGATGCTACCTAAGCATTTCATCCTCTGCCACCCTCTTCACCTTTTGCCTTCAATCTTTACCAGCATCAGGGTCATTTCTAATGAGTTGGCTCTTCACATTCAAAGTATTGCAGCCTCATCTTCAGCATCAGCCTTCCAACAAATATTCAGCTTTGATCTACTTTAGGATTGACTGGTTTGATTTCCTTGCTGTCCAAGGGACTCTCAAGAGGCTTCTCCAACACCACAGTTCAAGGGCATCAATTCTTCAGTGCTCAGCTTTTTATGGTCCAATGCTCACATCTGTACATGACTACTGGAAAACCATAGCTTTGACTATATACTGACTTTTGTTGGCAAAAGTGATGTCTCTGCTTTTTAATATGCTGTCTAGGTTGGTCATAGCTTTTCTTCCAAGGAGCAAGCATCTTTTAATTTCATGGTTGCAGTCACCATCTGCAGTGATCTGGAGTCCAAGAAAATAAAGTCTGTCACTGTTTCCATTTTATCCCCTTCTATTTGCCGTGAAGTGATGGAACCGGATGCCATGATCTTAGTTTTCTGAATGCTGAGTTTTAAATTAGGCCAGCTTTTTCACTCTCCTCTTTCACCCTCATCAATAGGCTCTTCAGGTCTTCACTTTCTGCCATTAGAGTGATATAATCTGCATATCTGAGGTTGTTATTTTTCCTGACAATCTTGATTCCAGCTTGTGCTTCATCCAGCCCAGCATTTCACATGATATACTCTGCATATAAGTTAAAAAAAGCAGGGTGACAATACACAGCCTTGACGTACTCCTTTCCCTATTTGGAACCAGTCTGTTATTCCATGTTCAATTCTTACTGTTGCTTCTTGAGCTGCATACAAATTTCTCAGGAGGCAGGTAACGTGGTCTGGTATTCCCATCTCTTGTAGAATTTTCCACAGTTTGTTGTGATCCACACAGTCAAAGGCTTTGGTGTAGTCAATAAAGCAGAAGTAGATGCTTTTCTGGAACTCTCTTGCTTTTTCTATGATCCAGTAGATGTTGACAATTTGAACTTTGGTTCCTCTGCCTTTTCTAAACCAAGCTTGTACATCTGGAAGTTCTTGGTTACGGACTGTTGAAGCCTAGCTTGAAGGATTTGGAGCATTACCTTCAGTTCAGTTCAGTTGCTCAGTCGTGTCCGACTCTTTGCGACCCCATGAATCGCAGCACGCCAGGCCTCCCTGTCCATCACCAACTCCTGGAGTTCACTCAAACTTACATCCATCGAGTCAGTGATGCCATCCAGCCATCTCATCCTCTGTCATCCCCTTCTCCTCCTGCCCCCAATCCCTCCCAGCATCAGTCTTTTCCAATGAGTCAACTCTTCATATGAGGTGGCCAAAGTACTGGAGTTTCAGCTTTAGCATCATTCCTTCCAAAGAAATCCCAGGGCTGATCTCCTTTACAATGGACTGGCTGGATCTCCTTGCAGTCCAAGGGACTCTCAAGAGTCTTCTCCAACACCACAGTTCAAAAGCATCAATCCTTTGGTGCTCAGCTTTCTTCATAGTCCAACTCTCACATCTATGCATTACCTTACTAGCATGCAAAATGAGAGCAATTGTATGGTAGTTTGAATATTCTCTGGCACTGCGCTTCTGTGGGATTCAAATGAAAACTGAATTATGTATGTTATACATAAACACACATTTTGTGTTATGTGAAATAACCACAAGTTCCCAGTGGAGTTACTTATTGTCAAGAAAAAGGATCATTCTGAGTAGGCAAGGTGTTCCCACTGGCGATTCTGCTGATATTAAAAGGACAGAGGACACAGAAAAGGTCATCTAGTTGGACAGCTTGTTAGGTAGCTTTGAAAGTACAGCCTCTAAGGTGCTCTGTTGGGGTGTGGGGTGGGGGACAGATTACAGGGAATTAAAGGAGTATAGGAAGAAAGAAACGGAGACAATGACTATTAAAATTCTAGGAAAGAAAGACAGAAGCAGGATGATGGCTTCCGAGTATCTCAGCAAGATCAAATGAAGGGGAGCAGAAAGAAACTTGTGTTTAACTGCAAACCAAGGAGAAACCAGGGCAAGAGAAAGATTTAAAACCCAGAAAAAAATTTAAATAAAAAGGAATGAACATTATATATTTTTTGGAACATTATATTTTTATAAGAGCTACAATGTATTTTGTACTACCTATAGGCTCCACCTTTTACTATATGTTTATATAAGGCACCTCACAACAACCTGGTGAAGTAGGTGTCATTACACCCATTTTAAAGATGAGAAAACTGAGGCTTCCATGGTTAAATTCTTGACTCAAAGTCACACAAGTTTAGCATGCTCTAAAATGTCTATTTCCCTCAATAACCCACTAAGATTTTGCTCTTTTTTCTAAGAAAGAAGATGAATCAAACAGATCTCAAAGAAAAAATATATACCCAAATTAAGATGTGAGTAATTTAGTGACCTCCTAACAAAATAATTTCTATTTCTCCTAAAAAGAAGCCAAGGTAATTTTTCAAGAATGTGGAAGAAACATAAAATTGAAACCTAACGAGATACGGAGGTTTGCAAAAATTAGTGTAGGAAATCTGGTTGAGAAGTCACAAAATGTTCAAAAAAAAAAGATTATAATCTCTTATTTCTGCCAAGAAAATAAAATGTGGCCCTTAACTGAGTCATACATGAGCTCCAGGACAATTTCACTCACTTCAGTAATCACATTTTTAGTCACAGGTATTATTGATTGGATGGGCTACCCAGGCTTCAGCAGTGAAGAATCTGCTTGTCAATGCAGGAGACACAGGTTCGATGCCTGGGTTGGGAGGATCTCCTGGAGAAGGAAATGACAACCCACTCCAGTATTCTTGCCTGGGAAATCCCATGGACAGAGGAGCCTGGTGGGCTACAGTCTATGGGGTTGCACAGAGTCCAACACGACATAGTGACTGAACAACAACACTACTGATTTGACACTTAATACATCTTTTCCTTTCTTTTCTACAGATTCAGAGATGACAAAAATCAAATGACATATCCTATGCAGCGGTACAAGCCAAAGAGAACCCAAGTTTTGGAGGGACTTCCTTGGCAGTCCAGTGGTTAAGACTTTGTGTTTCTAATGCAGGAGGCATGTGTTTGATCCCCCATTGGGGAATTAAGATTCTACATGCTGAGGAACTGGGCCAAACAAAAAAACAAGAGAACCCAAGTTCTGGAGTGTTTATTTTTAACCAACATACAACATTCTCGTCTGGGGAAATTAATTCATTTCTAAAAGTTACTTTGAACTTGTGTTTGAAGGGACAAGAAGACTTTGTCAAAACACTGCTTTATGTTTTGAGAGAATAAATGGTAGAACAAAATGAGATTGTTATTAACCTTATAGTCCTTTCATTAGCCTCATCTTTCTGACTAGAGAGAAATGAGATGCTAGTAAAATGCTTTCTTTGCATTTTGTCGACCTAACAGAAGATGACTTTATTTAAATTATGGCTCATTTCATTGCCATGGTGCTATATATTAGAAATTGATTACCCCATTTCTTTTGTAATAGCTTCATTATATTTGGGGGGAGTCTTTCTTTTATTTTTTAAAATAAGAAATAATGAGTGTATAAAATTGAAATCTTTATTTTTATTGTGCCTATGATTTCAAATAAAGCATACTGTGTGTAATTATAGCATGAAATTGAATTCAAGACAATTATTATTTTCTGAGCAAAATAAGATTGCTTACAAGAGGTTTTTTTTTTTTTAATCAAATATCACTTGTTGTCAACTTTTTAAAGCTTTATAGTAAGTCTGACACCACTTTCTAGCAAGTAGAAAGAATTGGTCAAAAATGCAAACTCTTCCTAACTCTCTGTTTTCTGAGTGATCTTAACATACCCCTATTCAGAGTAATGTCTTTTATGGTCTTTTGAAATATTTTCAAATTTTTTAACTTTTAGTTTGTATGGGGTACAGCCAATTATCCCAGGGAGATCAACCCTGAATATCCACTTGAAGGATGGATGCTGAAGTTCCAGTATTTCAGTCATCTGATGAGACCAGATGACTCATTGGAAAAGTTCCTGATGTTGGGAAAGACTGAGAGCAGAAGGAGAAGAGGGCATCAGAGAATGATATGGCTGGATGGCATCACCGATGCAATGAACATGAACTTGGGCAAACTCCAGGAGATGGTGAGGGACAAAAAAGGCCTGGAATGCTGCAGTCCAGGGCTCACAAAGAGTTGGACACGACTGGGTGACTGAACAACAACAACACAGCCAATTAACAATGTCATGACAGTTTCAGGTGAATAGCAAAGGAACTCAGCCACATGTATACATGTGTCCATTCTCCCCCCAAACTCAAACTTTTAATTAGCTACTCAGCATTTTTTTAATCTCTAAGCTGGTAAAATTTTTAATTAAACTCTTAAATAACAAACAGGAACAAATTCCTGAGGTCTGGGGGGAAGGGTGACACTAGAAATAAGCAAAGGAGAGTGTGTGCTTGATGGCTCAGTTGTGTCCAGCTCTTTGCACTCCATGGACTGTAGCCCACAACACAAGTCAAATGAGACACAGTTGTCTGAATACTGAATGCCTTGCACTGTTTTTCATGTTCTCTTTAGAACTTATTTTGTGTGATATAAAAAAATAAGCTGAAGTGATTGCCTCTGCCCTTGAAGAATTTTCAGTCAAAGGGAAAGTACATATATAAGTGAAAATACTGAAAAAGAACACCAGGACGGCAATACTGGCACACTCAGCAGTCATCGAGTGGAACAACCCGCTGGTCTGGGTTATCCGCTCAGGGTTTGAAAATAAAAATGATGACTGGAGCTGAGGTTAGTGACCACAGGCTGACTCCTTGAGGTCAGGGCCATGAGGAACGCTCTAGGAAACAGAGGATTTAAATCAGGGCTAAGTTGCCAAAGCAGTATTTCTTCTTGTGACATAGCCTATATTAATTTCCCTAAGCGATATTCAATACACAAAAGAATTCAGTCCTTACACTGTCTCCTTAAATTGGACAATACGCTTATTTATTAAAAACTGTTTTCAGAGAATCAACCATATGCTTTTATTTACTCTATAATTTAAGACAGGGATATGCAACTTCAGTATTGAAAAGAGATGCTCAATATAGAATGATAGGTAGTTACAAGATATAAGAGGAATTATAGATACCACTTAAAGAGCAAGAGTGAAACAACTACTTTTAAAAATGGTTTGCTTTTTTAAAATCCAAAGATGCTATGAGAACTCCTAGGACTCCATGTATTTAAATATATTCCATTTCCAAACAAGTGTCTAACAGCACTTTTACAAAATCAAGAGAGAAAAAATTTGCTGTTACTCATCCTCATATTCATACTGTAGGAACATCCTAAATTAGTTTGGGACATGGATAATGGCAACCAGTACTAGCCAAATCTTACGACTTTTATTAGGTCAATCTCAGTTTTTACCTCCTTGCCCTGGCTCTCCACAAAACTGTGAATCTGAGATCAGAGACTGATTCAGTAAGTCTTGAGGGGACTTCCCTGGTGGTCCAGGGGTTGAGAATCCACCCTGCAATGCAGGGGACACACGTTCCATCCCTGATTGGGGAATAAGATCCCACCTGCTGCAGAGCATCTAAGCCTGCACGCCGCGACTAGAGGATCTGTGCACCACAATGAAAGATCCCACATGACGCAACTAGGATCTGATGTGGCCAAGTAAATAAATTTAAAATCAATCAATAAATGAATAAATTCTTGTGCCTGGAAAAAAGTAGGTGCATCATGAGTGATAGTGAAAGAAGGAAAAAGAAAAAGAGGGAGGAGAGGAGGAAGAGGATAAGGAAGGGAGGGAGGGATGAGTGGAAGGAAAGAAGGAAAAGAGAGAGGGAGGGAGGGAGTAAAAGCGGGAGGGAGACACAGAACAAAAATTCAGCCATGAAAAACCCAGATCCCCAACCAGTAAAACAATTTAAGAAGGAAAGACAAAACTATTTATCCAAAATAGTACTGTATTTCAGAAATAAATCTGTATTTCAGACTTTGAAAACTGTTGTTGTTAAGGATCCTCTTAAATCCTTGGATAAGCATCCTCTGCAGTTCCCGCCTAGTGGAGAGACGGCAACAGAGGTCTGTCCTGACAGGTACAGTACAAGGGTGGTAAATCAACATACGAAGTTTAAATAAATGCCTTCCATGTGACTGGATTCCTACCATCTTTTATCGCTACCATTTTTAAACAGTAATAGACCAACGCAGTGTTATATATTTGAAGTAGAAGAGGGAAGAATTTATGAATGCCTCCCACAGAGCCATTTTATCCAAATGCCCTCCTTTCAGCATCCAGAAATCAATCATGAGCTGTGTACAGAGACAGCTGTGGTCCTCTGGCACTATGGGATAATGAATTTTTAAATGCAGTCCCCGCACTACTTCTGAGACTTAAGGAAACTTAAGAGACTCTCAAGCCCCTCTGAATGATGTTCTTGGGTACAAAAGAGAAGTATCTTGAATATTTGGCTCAGAAGAAGATCTTCATTTTTTTTCAGCGGCTTCAAAGTTTATGTTGTAAATAATGCTTCAACTTCATATGAAATTCTGAAAGTTTTACAGCATGCTAATGAAATTTGGACCTTCAGGACTGTGTTTTAGAACATGGAGATGTCTTCTGTACGTGTGCCTGTTCGCCCCAGGAGGCATCCAAAGTCTGGATGTATACTTCTTTGTTGGCTGGGAAACCGGACTGTCTGCTTATTACTATGAAGTCTGAGTAACAGGACAGCCTTAAGGCTGACAAAGCTCTTCAAGGAATAATGAAAATCAGGGATATTTTTTTTAAAGATGCAAATTAAAGGTAACTTTAGTTTGGCAAAACTAATACAATTTTGTAAAGTTTAAAAATAAAATAAAATTTAAAAAAAAATTAATTCAGGAAGAGCAATGAGCAGGGAATGCCATTCTCAAGCTGAAAGTCAGGAACAATGGAAGAACTGCCCAAATGGAGAAACTGCTATTTTCATAAATGGTCAGAACTAGGAGTCAAGGCTATGGTTTTCCTGTGGTCATGTATGGATGTGAGAGTTGGACTGTGAAGAAGGCTGAGTGCCGAAGAATTGATGCTTTTGAACTGTGGTATTGAATAAGACTCTTGAGAGTCCCTTGGACTGCAAGAAGATCCAACCAGTCCATTCTAAAGGAGATCAGCCCTGGGATTTCTTTGGAAGCAATGATGCTAAAGCTGAAACTCCAGTACTTTGGCCACCTCATGCAAAGAGTTGACTCATTGGAAAAGACTCTGATGCTGGGAGGGATTGAGGGCAGGAGGAGAAGGGGACGACAGAGGATGAGATAGCTGGATGGCATCACTGACTCAATGGACGTTAGTCTGAGTGAACTCCGGGAGATGGTGATGGACAGGGAGGCCTGGCGTGCTGCAATTCATGGGGTCGCAAAGAGTCGGACATGACTGAGCGACTGAACTGAACTGAACTGATACAAAGTATTTGCCCAAGAGAGTCCTGGTTTAACACTACTATACAATGACACCCATGATTTAACATTCACCCTAGAAAATTCTATTTTTAATGAAGAGTCACTATTAACAGTTACAGCAAAGTAAGTCAGAATGCTTTTGATAGACTTTCTCTTTGTACATCCAGCTTTGACACGGGTCTCATATAGACAGTACAGGGCACGTGTACAGTGAACAGAGTTCTCCCTTTAGTGGGTGGTTGTATCTGAGAGACTGAAACCCACCACTCTTTTCCCAATATTTTTCTAAATGCACCATAACTAACCCCCTCCTTTCAAGAACAGTTTGTGGGTTCTCTGATAAATGGAATGTTCTCAGCAATCCCACTTCTGAGTATACATCCAAAGGAAATGAAAACAGGGTATCAAGAAGACAACTACATTCCCGCATTCACTGCTGCATTATTCAAAACAGCCAAGATAAGGGCATGCCCTAAGTGTCCATTAAAGAATGAACGAATGGGTCAAGAAGATGTGGTATATATACAATGGAGTATTACTCAGCCACGAGAAAGGAGGAAATTCTGCCGTTTGTGACAACATGATGAACCTTGAGGGCATTCCGGCAAGCAAAATAAACAGACAAATACTGTGTGATCTTATTTATATGTAGAATCTAAAAACAAAGTCAAACTCACATAAACAGAGCAGAAAAGTTGCTGTTGGAGGCTGGAAGGGTGAGGAAAATAGGGAGAGACTGGTAAAAGATATAATATGAATAGGGTCTGAGGATTCAATGTAAAACAGGATGACTAGACTTGACAACACTGTATTATATATCTGAAATTTGCTAAGACTGTAGAACTGAAATGTTCTCACACAAACATATGCACACAAAGATGTGAAGTGATGTGTGTTAATTAACTAGATGAGGGAATCCTTTCACCATGTGTATGAGTTTCAAATCACCACAATGTCCACTTTAAATATCTTTCAGCTTTGTCAATTTTATTTTAACAAAGCCAACTTTTAAAATGAAATATTCTCCAACATCAGCAGCTGTGGTATGCCAGCTTTTTCTAATCTTAACAGTGATAGCCATATTCTAATTACCGACCCTGCAAACCACCTTGGTCTAGCAGACAAATTGCGAGGTAGCCTGTCTGTCCCTCAACTTGTGAAATGCCAAGAAGCCACCGGACTGAAAATCTGTAGGGTCGGTGAGAATATGGAAAGGTACAAGCTAAGTGTATACAGCTTAAATGTAGGGATAGAGGCAGAGTAGTTTGGCCATAAAATAGATAGTTTTTCTTTTTTTTCTTTTTTTTTTAACTCACTGGTTAGTCACTGGGATTTCCATCACTATAAGACTATGGTGGTGCCCAGCAGTGTAAATCAGCAATAGAAGTCATTTCTGATGTGCACCCATGTTTTACGAGATGTTTTTAGAGATAATAGAATATAATGATTCACACTACAGACTCTTGAAGACATAGACATATAGACACATAGATATACATATATAACTTGATTTGAATTCCAGATGTGCTTGCTATTCCAGCTTAAAGACCTTGAACAAATTTCTGTGTCTCAGTTTCTCACCTATAAAGTGATGAAAATACCACTGCCAAGTTTATAGAAGTGAGTTAAAAGACCAGTGAGTCAACATAGGTAAAACACTTAGAACTGCATGTACTTGGCACAAGGGTTACGTAAGTGTAAGACATCGTTGCTTATTAAGCACCTAATATACGCTGAACATTGTACAGAATCTAAAATTAAAACATTGACTGCCTTCCATTTTAATAGAATTCTAATTCTTGATTACAGTACTTACAACTATAGATGAAAAGTATTGGTTTAAGAAAAAAAAATCAAGAAGTTTCAAAAGCATTCATAGAAACCAATTTTAAAAAATACTGTAGGCATTAAACACACGGTTCAATCGGCCATACTTTTTATTTCATCGCCGCCATTTCTAATAAGAAATCCTTGGTAACCATCTGAAAACTTTATCCAGGGAGAACACAGGAAACAGAACTAACCTATATAGAGAAGGTAATAGCTTCCATATATTACATGCAGACTTTGTGCCAGCCACTGTTCTAAGCACTTCGTGGACCTAATTCATTCACATAACTCCAAGAGGGCTCTTCCAAGCTGGGCCAGACTCCACAGGGCAATCCTGGCTTCACTCCCAACAACAGTCCACAGGGCAAACCGGATGTGGAGCAGAGAGCTGGGCGAAGAGTCCGCCTCCCAAAGCACTGTTGCTTCATTTTTGTTTCTATGTTTCTCTGCGGAACTGAACAGCCACAGAGGAGTGGTACTTATGAGGGTAGTGGGGCAGGCAAAAAGCGGGTGGAACTCATCAGATAACAAGACACCAAATTCCAACAAAACAAGCAAGAAGTCTCCCCACCAGGCTATACATACTCTTAGATTTTACCCCCAGTCAAATTAGCAGGACCTCATCCAGGGTTCCCAGGTGGCGCTAGTTGTCAAGAACCCGCAGGCCAACGCAAAAGACGCAAGGGACAGCAGGCCCAATCCCTGGGTCGGGAAGATCCCCTGGAGGAGGAAATGGCAACGCACTCCAGTACTCTTGCCTGGAGAATCCCCATGGACGGAAGAGCCTGGTGGGCTACAGTCCATGGGGTCACAAAGAGTCGGACAGGGCTGAAGTGACTTAGAACACAAAAATCCCAGGATTAAGAAGACACAGAAGAAATGCAAAACTGCAGCAGCAGAAACTCAATCAGCTTGGGAGGGTCTGCCCAGACACCTCGACATCTGCAACGGACGCCGCTCCATAGACAGGGACCAAGCACAGCGGCCTGATGGATGTTAACAGACCCAGCTGGACTCAGAATCTTCTGGGGTCCTTATCCTGGATCTGCTCATTGTCGGGGTCAAAATGGCTATGCTGGACAAACCAACTACCTTTGGTAAATCACTCCTGGTTCCAGCTCTCCTCACTTCACCCCAGGAGCCCTTCTATACCCTGACTGCTCACGCAGGAGAAAGAAGTCTGGGTACAGACTGCTTAGAGTCAGCAACAGGCCATCTTTCCTTTGCTATCTGTCAATTTTTTAAATTAACCTATTTTTCCAAGATTCAGATAGGCATGATTTTATGCAACCTAGCACACTAATTGATAATCATGTGAAAATCACTGATTAATTCATAAAAATGTTTACACTGAAAGCTGACAGTTGCACAGATGGATGGTGGCTATTTATGAGTCTTTATGTTCTTCTCGCTTTTGGGGAAACTAACCTTATGATTTTTACAATGTGTATTCTGAACTTAAACGTAGTATGTGAATAAATTTATTTGAACAGAACATGAGTGAAGCACACTTAGTATATCTTCTAAAATCTGTATGGAGTGACAAGTACCAAATACTGTTCTCACCATTTTGATCAATGAGCTCATTAAGAGTTGTATCCAAGGAGAATAAAATACAGTATACAGATTTTAAAAATGCACTGATGTTTTATTACTAACTATTAAGGTCCACTAGAAGGATGTTATGCCACGTGAACATGAAAAATGGTCCAGTGACATGAACAGAGTTCAAAAACTAGGAAATGCAACATATAAACACATTCATGAAAAATTAAAGGAAAGTGCAAATAAAATACATTTCCCTTTTAAATCTCTTCAATTAGGAAAAAATGGTTTTAAATTATAATATTTCATGCTTTCAAGGGAACAAAGAAATGGGGATGCTCATGCATATCTGATCGTGTTTTTAAATGCTCCAACACTTTCAGAAAGCAATTCGGCATTATGTTGGAACCATAAAAAATATTCATACTTCCTGTGCCAGAACCCCCTTTTATGTAAATCTGTCTTAAGGAAATAACCTGAAACACTGAAAAAGTTATAAATCTGATTCAGTATTATTTATTATAGCACCCACATAGAAATAAATTCCCAAAGATAAAGAAATAATCAAATTATAGCAAATTCCAATCAGTAGAACATAATGCATCCTAATACATTTAATAGTTATAAATGCTTATGCAGCAATATGAAAATGCTTATGACATAATGGTAAATAACAACCTCCTATCATTTGGGAGCAACTGGTAGAAATAAAGATGAATAATACATTTTTTAAAAAAACTAATTCATACAATTCCATAAAAACAAGTATGTATGTGGGAAAAGATGATAAAAATTTACAAAATGGATCTAAGTAATTATTTTAGCATGATGGCTTTGCTTTTTATCTTTCTTCACAGTTTTTGATGCAATTATACTACTCTTTAAATAATAAATATACTTTGAAGAATTCCTGAGTTAACTATATGAATTTAAAGAAACACAGAATGCCATACATTGGGAAATTTAAAAGTATTTTTTCCTAAAGAACACCAAGGTCAAGAAAAAATTGAATGCATAACAACATACTGTTTAGAAAACTGTGAAAATCAATACATTTCATATTAATTCCCGTGGGATCTAATCAAAACAAAGTTAGAGTCCTAAATTTAAATACTTTTTCTAAGAAAAACGGAAAAATAAACTTTATCAACTAAAGAATGTTTTAAACACACAAAGTGAAAGGAAAGAAGGAAGGAGGGAGGGAGGGAGAAAGAAGAGCAAGAGATGCAATTTAATGTATATATACTACATTTTGGGCAAAATTTATAGAAATTGCTACCTAAGTCTAGGATCAGATAGAAAGGAAAATATAATTTTATAATTTAATGTTTGAAATGTTTAGCTTCCTTAGAAGCTATCCGACATTACAAATTAGTGTACATTGTAGTGTAGCAAATTTCAACTGTATCTCATACCTAAAGGAGTATGATCTGGTAACTAGGATGTGAAATAAAAAAGTAGTCCATTCATTTTGGAGCAAGATTTCAGAAAGCAGGACCCAGCTTTGTAGGTTTTATTTTCCTGTGGGGGTGGGGCGGGGGGAGGGGGTGGTAGGTAGAGAACAGTAAAAATGGAAACAATGGTCAATATAAAAGAATGAAAGAGTATTCCAACTTCAGCCAAATGAGTGTGATTCCATCAGGACTTAAGTACTTGTCAGACGAATCAATAAGTGATTGGGAAAACAAAACAGGAGCCTAGACTCAGTTTGTGTTCCTCAACTGGAAACTCTTAAGACAAGAAATTGGATTCAAATTTTCTTTGGGAGCTTCTCAAATCAATTGGGAGGAAGTTTCAGAAAGCTCCACATCCTCCTTCTTGAGAGACACAGGTGGACAGAGGAGGAGGAGCTGTCCAACAAGGTGAAAGAGACCTCCACGGTTGACCAGAAGGATGGGACAAGTCAGTGCATCCACTACACACAGGTATACAGAGTCGGCAAGAAAAGCAGGGACTGGGGAACAGACAAACGTATTGAAAGCTCAGTGCAGGCATGATGAACCCTAGGCTTAGGAGAGTAACATTAATTTCAGACACCACAGGTTGTTGACATCTACTCATTTACTGCCGCCAGGATATATAGTCTTAAGTATGTGCAGCTGAACGGGACCAGTGTAGGCTGTAGCTGAGCACCATCACCATAGGTTAAAAGAGATTTTATATAGAGAGGCATTGGGCTTCCCCAATGGCTCAGTGGTAAAGCCTGCAACGCAGGAGATGTGGGTTCAATCCCTGGGTCACAAAGATCTCTTGGAGTAGGAAATGGCAACCCACTCCAGTATTCTTGCCTGGAGAATTCCATGGACAGAGGAGCCTGGCGGGCTACAGTCCATGGGGTTGCAGAATTGCACATGACTGAGCACCCACACACACACTGTACATACGTACGTATACATACCTATTTGTATGCATATATGCGTGTATGGTTTCCCAGGTGGCTCAGTGGTAAAGAATCTGCCTGCAATGCAGGAGACAGGAGTTCAATCCCTGGGTCAAGAAGATCCCCTGGAGAAGGAGGTGGCAACCCACTCCACTATTCTTGCCTGAGAAACCCCACGGACGGAGGAGCCTGGTGGTTACAGTCCATGGGGTCACAAAAGTCAGACACAACTGTGTGACTGAGCATGCAGGCACATACATGTGTGTGCACATCATTTCATAATGTCAGAAGATTACTTAGCAAAGGGTCAACATTTACTCCCAATTAAATATCTGGAAACAGGAAGAAACAGTTCCTTCCTCAATAAAACAAAATTCCTTTAAAGGTTAATATTAAAACTCAATCCAAAATCCTAGTCATTCCCTTTAAAAATGGGACAAAAATCAGAATGTCAACTACTGCCATTCTGTAGTATTTGTGAAGTTTGGATGATATACTAAGATATAACCAGAAATATTGGGATTGGAAAAGAAATTAACAAAATATTATCATTTGCTTATAATAAAATAAGAAACTTATTGAAATGTCACTTGGATTTTTTAATGACCTTATGAAAAAGAAAATGATACAAAAGAAAACCTCAATAATGGGCACAACTGTCAGCAACACACAGCTGAAAATAATGAAAATTAAATGTATTTGTATTAGAAATTTTGAGGATGAAAGTAAAAGTATAATACATGATCCTATACAAGAGAAACTAAAAATCTTTTTTATAAACACTTTCTAAAAATTAACAAGGTTTTCTGACTTCTAGATAGCTCTCCACTTGGGTCCCTATACTAAAATGAAAATCCATTGAGACTGCTAGTTTACTCTTTTCCAAACCCAAGGTTTCATGTCAGTTCTCATCCTATTGGACCTCTTCTCACGATTTATACATGCCAGCCATGCCCTGTTTGAAAAATCTTATCCTCCCCTGAACTATTCAAAATTCTTTCTCTTCTAGTTTCCTCTAAGCTCTAATTTCTGCTTCCCATCTGCTTTGACTTTCCCTTTCTAGATATTAATATCTTAATTTTGAGCTCCCTCGGTGTTTTTCCTTATTCTCACTTGCCACCAAAACTAAAATATCTGTTTATGTACTATAGTTTGACCTTTACCACGACTAGCATATCTGCTACACACTCGAGACAGCAAGTATCCAATTTACTTTTGAATAGCCAGTACCTTCTTAGCACAGAGCTCAGCACTTAGCAGATACTTAATAAATGTTTGTTAAATAAATGAACAAATTAAAAATTACTTCATGCTAACTTATAAACTAAATTCTAAATAAAATTTTGGAAAGGATTTCTAAAGTGTTTTCCAAAATGTTCTGAAACACTATGGTTAAAATATTCTTAAATGTAAGAATAGCTTTTAAAAAAAAGGAATCTGAGAGGGTTCTCCTAGACTATATTACTCATCACCAGTGAAAGTCATCTGGAAAAACCACTATGAGATATGACTACAGATACCATAGAATGTCTGAAATTAAAACAATCGACTCATGAGGGTTGCCAAGTATGTGACAAAACTGGAATTCTCACATGCTGGTGCTGCAAATGTATAATTGTATAGAACTTTAGGAAACCATGTACCAATTTCTTTTAAAGTTGTATATACCACATGACTCGGTCAATTTTAGGAAAGTTTTCAGAAAGTCCAAAGAAAATAAAAGCATATGTCTGAACAAAAAGTCATACAAAAATGTTTAACGGCAACTTTGTTTGCAGAGAAGGGAGGAAGAAAGGAAGACCAGAAAACTCAATGTGATAACTTTCTACATAAAACTTTTCTTTTTAAGCTCTAAGCCAGTTAATATATGAGGAAGAGCTATATTAAGGTAGTAGGAATTGGGAAACACAAGTAGGTCTTATCTAGGGTGGGTGACTGACCGAGTATAGTGAGCAAAACTACACACATGCATTGAATTTTTGCCCTTAGCTGGACTTTGTGTTCCCAGAATGGGTTTTGCTTAGTAGATAAGTTGTAAGCAAGGATGTTTGTTTGTTTGGGGTGATGTCAGTCAGACTGACTGAATGAATGGAAGAATGGACTATCTGAGTAGACGAAATCAATCTAAAATTAAATCTTCCTTAAACCTGCCCAGAGCAACTTATGCTATCCTTTCAAGGGTGAGATGACTGATAGCAAAGTAGCAAGTACATGGATTCTTAAATAAATCTACGTGTGTGGTTCAGATTTATGCTATTCCATGAATTCTTTCCGATACACAGAGATACAGCTTGTTGCTGATGTCTTTGCAGTCCACCAAAAACATTTTCAGTGTATTTGTTTTTCCTCTGTACTTCTACATGGCATATGAAATTATTTATTCCCCAAAATAGTCTAGAATCATATGGGCAGTACAGAACAAGCCACGGAGCAAGACAACTGAAATGGAAAACAAGTGACAGAGATGTGGCCAATGCAAGACAAACATAAGATGGGCTGGGGTTGGGATTCATAGACAAAGACCATGAACCCGTAATTTATCCTCGAAACAGGAGGCAGTTTTTAAGGCACAAGGTATGAGTCTATACCAATATAAACAGATGACTGGATAAATAAATAAATGAGAGGAAAGAGGCAAATCTCTCTTGCAGAAGAATTTCAAGTAATTTATGGAGATACTTCACCCTTGATGTGGGGGCAAAAATCACAATTCCGTTGAGTTGCACATAGTGGCTTCCTTCCAAAGAGCACAGTGTGGAAAAGAGTGGAGGAAAAGCAACTTTCAATGGAGAAACCTAATCAACATTTCCTCAGTCAAGTGATCACTGTTAAGATCTACAATAATAAATCATTTTGACAGCATGTACCCTTGATATGATATGATGAAAATGGCCCATCACCCCTATTCTCTTCCTCCCCAAAACCCATCATCCCAGTGTAGTCATGAGAAAAACACGAGGTAAATTCCAATAGTGGGACATACTGCAGAATAATTAAGTATTCTCAAAACTATCAAGGTTATTGAAATCAAGGAAAGTCTGACAAACTCTCCCTGCCAAGAAGACCCTAAGGTGATAGGGCAAGTGAATTTAACGTGGGTTCTTGAATGAGATCTTGAAACAGAAAAAGGGCATAGATAAAAGTAGGAAAATCTGAATCAAATATGGACTTTAATAATAATGTATCAAAATAGGCTTATTAATTGCACAAAGCTTGGTAGGCTCCAGTCCATGGAGTCGCTAAGAGTCAAGCATGACTGAGCGACTTCACTTTCACTTTTCACTTTCATCCATTGGAGAAGGAAATGGCAACCCACTCCAGTGTTCTTGCCTGGAGAATCCCGGGGACAGAGGAGACTAGTGGGCTGCCGTCTATGGGGTCACACAGAGTAGGACACGACTGAAGCGACTTAGCAGCAGCAGCAGCATGGTACTAGTATGACTTCCCTTGTGGCTCAGATGGTAAGGTGTCTGTCTACAATGCAGGAGACCTGGGTTCAATCCCTGGGTCGGGAAGATTCCCTGGAGAAGGAAATGGCAACCCACTCCAGTACTAGTATAAAGGGCTTCCCTGGTGACTCAGTGGACGTGGGTTCAATCCCTGGGTCAAGAAGATCCCCTGGAGAAGCAAATGACAATCCACTCCAGTATTCTTGCCTTGAAAATCCCATGGACAGAGAAGCCTGGCGGGCTGCAGTTCAGAGGGTCACAAAAGAGTCAGACGTGACTTAGCTACTAAACCACCACCACCACCATAGTAATATAAGATGCTAATAATAGTGGAAACTGGATATGGAGGATGTGAGAACTCTCTGTACTGTCTTCTCATTTCTTCTGTAAATCTAAAACTGTTCTGAAAACAAAATTTATTATTGAAAGCTGCAAGATGCAATCATCTAGGCAAAGGGTGAAAACATTCAAAATCAACCCCTGAAGGATCAGAAAGGTTTCAAGAGCAGACTTTAATAGTGAATGTTTATAATCTTTCCTAAGTATGCATCACTGGGCTTTTATCATTTATAATCTACAGAATTTCAGTTGTGTTCAATTCACCCACCATTACTTTTGCTTCTTTTAAGCTAAAACTGTATTTATTTTTTGCCCAAGTGATACCATCACACAATCCTCAAGTATGAAAAGTATGCCCACCAAAAAGTCTACCTCCCAGACTCAGAAACCAGTTGTTATTACTTCTTTGTGTATCTGCCAGAGATAGTTTATAAGTCCATCAAGAAAATATGTGTGTGTGTGTGTGTGTGTGTGTTTCCTTTCTTCTATTTCTAGACAAATGCCTGCATACCACATATGCTGTTCTGCAAGTTGTTTTTTCTGAGTAGCCATACATCTTTGAGATTTTTTTTAAGTAATTAATAAGCTTTGTTATTTTAAAAGTGTAAGAAAGGCCAAGAATTATGCTCAAAGAAGAGGTGAAACTAGAACTGTAGTTGACAAACCAGGATGTATGGATGCAAGAATGGAGGAATGAGGTAATACATGCTTGTTGGGGTTGGGGGGAAGGATTAAAGTTAACTGTATACATTCTATAAGCTAGTATAAGCAAAGGTAACTAATTATCAGTATTGCATTATAAATGTCCATAGGAAAAATATGTGCTTTAATGTCATCTAATATAGGGACTGAACTTATATTCTCTTGTGGAAAATGAGGAGAAACAAATCCCTGAATAAGAGAAGGAAGCTCCAAACAGAAGGCATCCTAAAAATAACTCCAGGCAGGCAGAGTCTCCTTAAAGTCATTGATGGGAATTCCCTGGTGGTCCAGTGGTTAGGAATCCACACTTCACTGCAGAGAGCATGAATTCAATTCCTGGTTGGGGAACTGAGATTCCACATGCCACACAGCATAATGTGCACACTCAAAATGGAACATTTTGATTACGGTTCATGAGGGTAGACATTTTTGTCCATTCTGTTCACTGCCTGTCCCCAGAGCCCACAATATATATTTAGTTAGTTGCTTAAGATATATTTGTTGAATGAATCAATCAATAGAGGTTAATATCAATAGAGGTTAATCAATAAATAGAAGTAGAATAAATGACAAATCAAGAAGGAAAAATCAGAGTGCTAAGAGACCCACAAAGGTAGCACTGTGCAATGAGTTACAATGCCAGGATTACCAGTTTGCAAGTTCACTTGGGGAGGCTGCCTGAAAGTGAAGTGAAAGTGTCATTTGCTCAGTTGTGTCAGACTCCTTCCGACCCATGGACTGTAGGCGCCAGGCTCCTCTGTCTATGGGATTCTTTGCTGAAACTTAGATTTCTCATTTCTAAAACTGTATCAGTAATGCACCAAAGTGAAAAGTATATGCCATACTGAGTTACTGTAAAGATAAAATGCACATACACACTGATACCCACACACAAACACACAAAACATATATACATGTATATGTAAATATAGCATATTCAATTATATCAATATGTATTTTGTATATATGAATACATATATATATATATATATACACGCACACACACACATACAGAGAAAGATTACCATGTTGCTTAGTCTTTAAAACAGTGGTTATGATTATAATCAATGATAGTGGGAAGGACTAAAGAATGACTTCAGTGATGCCATGGAAATCTGGGAACTGGGCATTTCAAGAAAGAAGTTAGTAAAAAATCATAATCTAATATAGCAAAATTAAACTCAAACACAACTATAAAGGTAAATGGATAGATTCACCTGTTAATAGAAAAAACTACAACAGTCCATGAGCTGCAAGGAAAGATCCCATGTGTCACAACCAAGACTTCACACAGCCAAATAAATAAATAAAAATTAAATTTAAAAAAAGAAAATCTGTCCTATTGCTAAAAAATAAAAAACTGCCTCCAAAGAGAAGCTAAGAGGAAGCGACAGATCATGACTGCATGTAAATTACTAGACAATGATAGAGAGCAGACTGTTACACACAAAAACAAACACAGACTCAACTATGAATATCAGACTACATGACTCAAGGCAAGTGGAAAGAGAAGGGCACTTGGTAATGATACAGATATAATTCACAGTGAGAATATAACTCTCATAAACCTTTACAGTTTAATTTCACAAAATAAACTAAAACTGCAAGAACCAATGGAAGTGCCATCATAATGACAGATTTTTCACCTACTCACCCAGCTCCACAACAGATCAAGGAAATCAGGAATAATGGATACAACTGACTGAATAGTATAATGAAGATTTTTTTAATATTTGTATGTATCAATCTCTATAAGCTGAAAACATTTACAGGGAATATTTATTGGAAAGCATATTTCAGGGACTGCCCTGGTGGTCTAGTGGTTAAGACTTCCCCCTTCCAATGCAGGGGGCATGGGTTTGATCCCTGGTTGGGGAACTAGATCCAACATGCTGTGCAGTTGTGGCAAAAAGAAAATGTATTTTTATACCATGCCAAAATCATGACTTCAGTGATTTCAAAAAAAAAAATTATAAATAATGCCACTAGAATATCTTTAAAGTAGCAATAACAAAAATACTCAAACTATGAGATAATAAAGCTTTATACACAGACAAATGTAAACCTTAAACATTGATAGTCTAGTAAAAGTGAATATAAAATAATTATGCATTCAAAGAAAAGACTACAAAAAGAGAAACTATTAAAATAAAGCAACCAATAACAAAAGTAATATCCCAGGGCCAGATAGCTTCACAGGTGAATTCTATTAAACATTTAGAGAAAAGCTAATGCCTATCCTTCTAAAACTCTTTCAAAAAACTGCAGAAGAAGGAACACTTACAAACTCATCCTACGAGGCCACCATCACCCTGATACCAAAATCAAACAAAGACAACAACAAAAAAAGAAAATTACAGGCCAATATCATTGATGAACATAGATGCAAAAATCCTCAACAAAATTCTAGTGAACAGAACTCAACAACACATTAAAAATATCATACACCATGATCAAGTTGGGTTTATTCCAGGGATGCAAGGATTCTCCAATATACTCAAGTCAATCAATGTGATACACCATATTAACAAACTGAAAGATAAAAACCATATGATAGGGAATTCCCTGGTGCTCCAGTGGTTAAGAGTCTGCCTCACAATGCAGGGGATGCAGGTTCAATCCCTGGTTGAGGAACTATGATCCCACCTGCCACACAGTAACTAAGTCCAAGGGCCACGATTACTGAGCCTTGCGTGCCACAAATAGACAGTCTAAGTGCTACAACTAAAACCTGACACAGCCAAATAAATATTGAAAACAAACAAAAAAAATATGATAATCTCAACAGATGCAGAAAAAAAACTTTGACAAAATTCAGCACCCATTTATGATTAAAACTCTTCAAAAATGGGCATAGAAGGAACCTACCTCAACATAGTAAGGCCATATATGATAAACCCACAGCAAACATTATTCTCAATGGTGAAAAACTGAAAGCATTCCCTCTAAGATCAGGAAAAAGACAAGAGTACCCACTCTTACCACTATTATTCAACATAGTTTGGAAGTCCTGGATATGGCAATTAGAGAAGAAAAAGAAATAAAAGGAATCCAGATCAGAAAAGAAGTAAAACTCTCACTGTTTGCAGATGACATGATACTATACACAGAAAACCCTAAAGATACTATCAGAAAATTACTACAGCTAATCAGTGAATCTAGCAAAGTCACAGGATACAAAATCAGTACTCAAAAATCACTTGCATTTCTATATACTAACAATGAAAAATCAGAAAAAGAAATTAAGAGATTAACCCTATTCACCACTGCAACAAAAAGAATAAAGTATCTAGAAATAAATCTACCTAAGGAGACAACAGAGAAGGCAATAGTACCCCCACTCCAGTACTCTTGCCTGAAAAATACCATGGATGGAGGAGCCTGGTAGGCTGCAGTCATGGGGTCGCTAAGAGTCGGACACAACTGAGCGGCTTCACTTTCACTTTTCACTTTCATGCATTGGAGAAGGAAATGGCAACCCACTCCAATGTTCTTGCCTGGAGAATCCCAGGGACTGGGGAGCCTAGTGGGCTGCCATCTATGGGGTCACACAGAGTCGGACACGAGTGAAGCGATTTAGCAGCAGCTGCAGCAGCAAGGAGACAAAAGAATTGTATCCAAAAAACTATAAGACACTGATGAAAGAAATCAATGACAACATAAACAGATGGAGAGAGATTCTATGTTCCTGGGTTGGAAGAATCAATACTGTGAAAATGACTAAACTACGAAATGCAATCCACAGATTCAATGTGATCCCTATCAAATCACCAGTGGCATTTTTAACACAACTAGAACAAAAAATTTTTACAATTCATTTGGAAACATAAAAGACCCCGAATAACCAAAGAAATGTTGACAAAGAAGAACGAAGCTGGGGAAATCAACCTTCCTGCCTTCAGACTATACTACAGAGTTGCAATCATCAAGACAGGATGATACTGGCACAAAAACAGAAACAAAGACCAATGGAACAAGATAGAAAGCCCAGAGGTAAACCCACACACCTTTGAGTACTTTATTTTGACAAGGGAGTCAAGAATATAAAATGGGGCAAAGATAACTTCAATAAGCGGTGCTGGGAAAACTGGACATGTTCATGTAAAAGAATGAAATTAGAACACTTCCTAACACCATACTGAAGTGGTTTGCCATCCTGTTCTCCAGTGTGACAAAATGTTGGCCACTGGAGAAGGGAATGGCAAACCACTTTGGTATTCTTGCCTTGAGAACCCCATGAACAGTGTGAAAAGGCAAAAAGACATGACAATTAGAGATGAACTCCACAGATCAGTAGGTACCCAATATGCTACTGGAGATCAGTTCAGTTCAGTCACTCAGTCATGTCCGACTCTTTGTGACCCCGTGAATTGCAACATACCAGGCCTCCCTGTCCATCACCAACTCCCAGAGTTCACTCAAACTCATGTCCATTGAGTCCGTGATGCCATCCAGCCATCTAATCCTCTGTCATCCCCTTCTCCTCCTGCCCTCAATCCCTCCCAGCATCAGGGTCTTTCCCAATGAGTCAACTCTTCACATAAGGTGGCCAAAGTACTAGAGTTTCAGCTTTACATCATTCCTTCCAAAGAAATCCCAGGGCTTATCTCCTTTAGAATGGACTGGTTGGATCTCCTTGCAGTCCAAGGGACTCTCAAGAGTCTTCTCCAACACTACAGTTCAAAAGCATCAATTCTTTGGTTCTCAGCTTTCTTCACAGTCCAACTCTCACATCCATACATGACCACTGGAAAAACCATAGCCTTGACTAGACGGACCTTTGTTGGCAAAGTAATGTCCCTGCTTTTGAATATGCTATCTAGGTTGGTCATAACTTTCCTTCCAAGGAGTAAGCGTCTTTTAAGTTCATGGCTGCAATCACCATCTGCAGTGATTTTGGAGCCCAGAAAAATAAAGTCTGACACTGTTTCCACTGTTTCCCCAACTATTTGCCATGAAGTGATGGGAACAGATTCCATGATCTTAGTTTTCTGTATGTTGAGCTTTAAGCCAACTTTTTCACTCTCCTGTTTCACTTTCATCAAGAGGCTTTTTAGATCCTCTTCACTTTCTGCCATAAAGGTGGTATCATCTGCATATCTGAGGTTATCGATATTTCTCTCAGCAATCTTGATTGCAGCTTGTGCTTTCTCCAGCCCAGCGTTTCCCATGATGTACTCTGCATAGAAGTTAAATAAGCAGGGTGACAATATACAGCCTTGACGTACTCCTTTTCCTATTTGGAACCAGTCTGTTGTTCCATGTCCAGTTCTAACTGTTGCTTCCTGACCTGCATATAGGTTTCTCAAGAGGCAGGTCAGGTGGTCTGGTATTCCCATCTCTTTCAGAATTTTCCACAGTTTATTGTGATCCACACAGTCAAAGGCTTTGGCATAGTCAATAAAGCAGAAATAGATGTTTTACTGGAACTCTCTTAGAGAAATAACTCCAGAAAGAATGAAGAGATGGAGCCAAAGCCAAAACAATGGCCAGCTGTAGATGTGACTGGTGATGGAGTAAAGTCTGATCCTGTAAAAAACAATACTGCATAGGAACATGGAATGTTAGGTCCAGGCAAACTGGAAGTGGTCAAAGAGAAGATGACAAGAGTAAACATCAACATTTTAGGAATCAGTGAACTAAAATGGACTGGAATGGGTGAATTTAACCCAGATGACCATTACATCTACTACTGTGGGCAAGAATCCCTTAGAAGAAATGGAATAGCCATAACGGTCAAAAAAAGAGTCCAAAATGCTGTACTCAGGTACAATCTCAAAAATGACAAAATGATTTCTGTTCGTTTCCTAGGCTCACCATTCAATATCACGGTAATCCAAGACTATGCCCCAACCACTAATGCTGAAGAAGCAGAAGTTGAACGGTTCTATGAAGACCTACAAGACCTGCTAGAACTAATACGCAACAAAGATGTCCTTTTCATTATAGGAGACTGGAATGCAAAAGTAGGAAGTCAGGAGATACCTGGAGTAACAGGCAAATTTGGCCTAGGAGTACAGAAGGAAGCAGGGCAAAGGCTAATAGAGTTTTGCCAAGAGAACACACTGGTCATAGCAAACACCCTCTTCAAACAACACAAGAGAAGACTCTACACGTGGACATTACCAGATGGTCAACACCAAAATCAAATTGACTATATTCTTTGTAGCCAAAGATGGAGAAGCTCTATACAATCAGCAAAAACAAGACTGAAAGCTGACTATGGCTCAGATCATGAACTCTTTATTGCCAAATTCAGACTTAAATGGAAGAAAGTAGGGAAAACAACTAGACCATCAGGTATGACCCAAATCAAATCCCTTATGATTATACACTGGAAATGATAAATAGATTCAAGGGATTAGATCTGATAGACAGAGTGCCTGAAGAATTATGGATGGAGGTTCATGACACTGTACTGGAGGCAGGGATCAAGACCATCCCCAAGAAAAAGAAACACAAAAGGCAAAATGGTTATCTGAGGAGTCCTAATAGCTGAGAAAGAAGAGAAGCTAAAGGCAAAGGAGAAAAGGAAAGATATTCCCAACTGAATCCAGAGTTCCAAAGAATAGCAAGAAGAGATAAGAAAGCCTTCCTCAGTGGTCAATGCAAAGAAATAGAGGAAAACAACAGAATGGGAAACACTAGGGATGTCTTCAAGAAAATCAGAGATACCAAGGGAACATTTCATGCCAAGATGGGCACAATTAAAGACAGAAACAGCATGGACTTAACCGAAGCATAAAATGTTAAGAAGAGGTGGCAAGAATTCACAGAAGAACCATATAAAAAAGATCATTATGACCCAGATAATCACAATGGTGTGATCACTCACCTAGAGCCAGACATCCTGGAATGTGAAGTCAAATGGGCCTCAGGAAGCATCACTATGAACAAACCTATTGGAGGTGATGGAATTCCAGTTGAGCTATTTCAAATCCTAAAAGATGATGCTGTGAAAGTGCTGCACTCAATATGCCAGCAAATTTGGAAAACTCTTCAGTGGTCACAGGACTGGAAAAGGTCAGTTTTCATTCCAATCCCAAAGAAAGGCAATGCCAAAGAATGTTGAAACTACCACACAACTGCACTCATCTCACACGCTAGTAAAGTAATGCTCAAAATTCTCCAAGCCAGGCTTCAAGGTCAACCGTGAACTTCCAGATGTGCAAGCTGGATTTAGAAAAGGCAGAGGAACCAAACATCAAATTGCCAACATCCACTGGGTCATTGAAAAAGCAAGAGAGTTCCAGAAAAACATCTACTTCTGCTTTATTAACTACACCAAAGCCTTTGACTGTGTAGATCACAACAAACTATGGAAAATTCTGAAAGAGATGGGAATACCAGACCACCTGACCTGCCTCCTGAGAAATCTGCATGCAGGTCAAGAAGCAAAAGTTAGAACTGGACATGAAACAACAGACTGGTTCCAAATCGGGAAAGAAGTATGTTGAGGCTGTATATTGTCACCCTGCTTATGTAACTTCTATGCAGAGTACATCATGTGAAATGCCAGGCTGGATAAAGCACAAGCTGGAATCAAGATTGCCGGGAGAAATATCAATAACCTCAGATATGCAGATGACACCACACTTATGGCAGAAAGTGAAGAAGAACTAAAGAGCCTCTGATGAAAGTGAAAGAGGACAGTGAAAAAGTTGGCTTAAAAGTCAAGATTCAGAAAACTAAGATCATAGCATCTGGTCCCATCACTTCATGGCAAATAGATGGGGACACAGTGGAAAAGGTGAGAGACTTTATTTTGGTGGGCTCCAAAATCACTGCAGATGGTGCTTGGAGCCATGAAATTTTAAAAGACACTTGCTTCTTGGAAGGAAAGTCATGACTAACCTAGACAGCATATTAAAAAGCAGAAACATTACTTGGCAGACAAAAGTCCATCTAGTCAAAGTTATGGCTTTTCCAGTAGTTATGTATGGATGTGAGAGTTGGACTATAAAGAAAGCTGAGTGCTAAAGAATTGATGCTTTTGAATGGTGGTGTTGGAGAAGACTCTTGACAGTCCCTTGGACTGCAAGGCGATCCAACCAGTCCATCCTAAAGGAAATCACTCCTGAATACTCATCGGAAGATGATGCTAAACCTGAAGCTCCAATACTTTGGCCACCTGATGTGAAGAACAGATTCATTGGAAAAGACCCTGATGCTGGGACAGATTGAAGGCAGGAGAAGAAGGGGACGACAGAGGATGAGATGGTTGGATGGCATCACTGACTCAATGGAGGTGAGTTTGAGCAAGCTCTGGGAGTTGGGGATGGAAAGGGAAGTCTGGCATGCTGTAGTCCATGGGGTCACAAAGAATCAGACACAACTAAGCGACTGAACTAATACCACACACAAGGATAAACTTAAAATGGATTAAGACCTAAATGTAAGACAAAATACTATAAAACTGTCAGAGGCAAACAGAACACTCTTTGACATAAATCACAGCAAGATCTTCTATGACCCACCTACTAGAATAATGGAAAAACAAAAATAAACAAATGGGATCTAATTAAACTTAAAAACTTTTTGCACAGTGAAGGAAATAAGGTGAAAAGACAACCTTCAGAATGGGAGAAAATAATAGCAAAGGAAACAAATAACAAATAGTTAATTTCCAAAATATACCAGCAGCTCATACAGGTCAATAGGAGAAAAACAAACAACCCAATCAAATATTGGAAAAAGACATAAACAGACATTTCTTCAAGGAAGACATTCAGATGACTAACAAAGACATGAAAAGATGCTCAACATTGCTCATTATTAGCGAAACGCAAATCAAAACTTCAATGAGATATCATGTCACACCAGTCAGAATGATCATCATCAAAAAGTCTATAAACAATAAATGCTGGAGAGGGTGTGGAGAAAACGGAACTCTCTTGCACTGTTTGGTGGGAATGTAAATTGAGTAAATTGAGTAAAAGTCACTATGGAAGATGGTATGGAGATTCTTAAAAAACTGGAAATAAAACCACCATATGACCCAGCAAGCCCACTCCTTGAGGAAACCAAAATTGAAAAAGACACATGTACCCCAATGTTCACTGCCACAGTATTGACAACAGCTAGAACATGGATGAAACCTAGATGTCCACTGACAGATGAATGGATAAAGAAGCTGTGGTACATATATATGATGGAATATTACTCAGCTATAAAAAAGAATGCATTTGAGTCAGTTCTAAAGAGGTGGATGAACCTAGAGCCTATTATACAGAGGTAAGTCAGTCATAAAGAGAAAAACAAGTATCATATACTCACACATATGTATGGAATCTAGAAAGACAGCACTGATGAAATTATTTGCATGGCAGCAGTGGAGATGCAGACAGAGAACAGACCATGGACACGGGGTTGGGAAAGGAAGGAGAGGGACGGATGCATGGAGAAAGTAACATGAAAACTTACATTACCATGTGTAAATTAGATAGCCAATGGGAATTTGCTGTGTGACTCAGGGAACTCAAACTGGTGCTCTCTAACAACCTAGAGTGTGGGATGGGGAGGGAGGTGGGAGGGAGGGGACATATGCATGCCTATGGCTGATTAATGTTGATGTTTGGCAGAAACACAATTCTGTAAAGCTATTATCCTTAAAAAAAAAAAAAAAGCCGCTGAGAACAAAAAAAGAAAAAGAAAATCATAAATTGGTAAACAACTACAATTGTAAAATTGATATGTAACAGCTTTTTCAAAATTTATTTATTCATATTTTTTCATTTATTCCCTCAGTTAATAAAAACCAATAAAACTGGTGAATTACCTAATATTAACAATGACTTTCAGTGTGACATACTCATTTTTCTGTTTTACACAATTCCCTAACTTTTGGGCTTTCCCCAGTGGCTCAGTGGTAAAGAATCTACCTGCAGTGCAGGAGCCATATGAGATGTGGGTTTGATCCCTGGGTTGGGAAGAGTCCCTGGAGGAGGGCATGGCAACCCACTCCAATATTTCTGCCTGGAGAATCCCGTGGACAGAGAAGCCCGGCAGGCTACAGTTCATAGGGTCACAAAGAGTCAGACATGACTGAAGAAACAGCACAGACTGGCTTTTGCATCATCTTCAATGATACTCTTAGATGTTGTTTTATCTCATTAAGAATTTCTTCTCAGTATCCTAAATAAAAATGTATACCCCATGAATGTTCTTTTCCTTAGTATAACTAAGTTCTTGTATAGCAAGAAGGAAAAAAAAAAAAAAAAACTGGCTCTGGCCATGTTAAACAGGAACAGAATTTGTTGGAAGCGACCTACAACTTCCTGGCTCAAAGTGAAGGCTTAAGAAACAGATTTATTTATAAAAAGGATGAGATGCCAAGGCAGTCTTAGGGGATCTGAGCTATGAGGACTAACCGAGTGTCTCACCAGACTGCGTGATCTAAAATAAATACTCTCCAACTATTTTCTTTTAATTTTCCTGTCCCTGGGCCATTCTACTCAAGACATAGTGACCTAGAAGAGTTCAACCTCATCTTGTAACTAGAGGAGGGAAGAGCAATTGTTTTTCAGCACACCAAGAAGGAACATAATGGCTAAAGAGGTCTTTCCCCAAGAGGAAATTAAGATGCTGATTATCAAAAGAACCAAGACCAGCCAACCAACTTTCATCACACTCAGGGTCCTGTCCCAGTCACTCCTCCTCACTTCTCCCTTTTCTCTTGTCTTTGCTTACCTTCTCATCCTACACACACTCTGTGGAAATTTTATTCCCGACCCCTGCCACCAGGGCCTCAGTTATCATCTATTAATATATTCTACAAATTCTCAAATCTGTATCTTAATCTCAGACCTCTTCCTCAAGCTTCAGATCTTTATTCCCAAGGATCTACTATAAATTTCTTCATTTAAAAAGGGGGCATCTCAAACACCTCACATTCCAAATGAAACTCATTTCTCATTCCACCACTGCACCCTGGAGTATTTCTTGGAATGGCCATGATGACTGCATGAGCAGTGACTATGAGAAAGGATGGAGTCTATCTGAAATGGAACCACTGATACAGATTAAGGAAGGGTTTCAGGCAAAGAAATGCCTGAGGTGAGACTCATGGATGAACAGGAGGTGACAATAGTCAATTCAAAGCAGTGTGTGGGAGGCAAGAGAAGAGGCCTTGGGGTAAATAGGGAAGTTTCATTTAAAAAAAAAAAAAAGTTACCTGAGCAAAATGTCTGATATCAAAAAAGAACATGAACTGGGCAGTTCAATATGGATGAAGCACAGAAGAGTATGAGCGTGTCTGTGTGTGTGAATGTGTATGCGTGTGTATCTACAATAAGGAAATGAGGTCTACTTCCTAAAGACTAGAGTTGAGACCTCGCTGGTGATCCAGTGGCTAATACTCCATACTCCCAGTACAGGGGGCTAGTGTTCCATCCCTGGTCCAGGAACTAAATCCCACATAACGCACCTAAGAGTTTGCATATCACAACTAAAGAGAAAAGGTTAGGGCTGATCGAGCATAAAGGATATGTGACCTATTTGGGGAGCCATAGGAAAATACTAGGAAAGAAACTCATCTATAAAATGTAATTTTGGAAAAATCGAGAGAATGAATTGGTAAGGTTGGAAGCAAGAAGACTAATCCAAAACTAGTGTAATGTTTCCTATTGAGGAATGAGTGTGCTTAGGTAGATGTGGCTATGCAGATAGAAAGGAAGGGAATTATTTAAAAAGAAACTGAACTTCAACTTGGGAAAGAATTGAATACAATGTGAGAAGGAAAGGATTGCTGGCTTTAGAAACTGACGTGTTGGTGATGTCATTTGTTAATGTTGGAAATAAAAAGGAAAAAGGGGTTTAAAGGGGGCAGTGGGAATGACTAAAATTTATGCTTTCAAACATTTAGTTGGAGGATCCTACAGGGGAAGTGCAGTGGACTGTCGTAGGTACATAGGTTTGTATCTCCAGAGAGAGGGCTGAGTTGGAGCAGATAAATTTAGGAGTCATGAACCATGGACATGATACCATGAAATTAAGTCAGTAAATGAAAAAGATGAGTGACTAAAACGGAGACCCAGAATAGCTTTGAAAGAAGACTCCGAGGAAGAGTCCTAGAAAGAGCATTGCAAAGGATGGCCTCAGAGAGTGGGGAAAAAGATAGCAAGCGTTCTCGAGAAATTCAAAAAATGTGAGCTTTTAAAGTAAAACCAAAGCTTTTAGGGTTGTACTCAGGACCAAGTATATTTCTGTTCTTGGGGAAAGTAGTTTTAGTGCTATGATGATGACTGTGTTCACTTTGGAATAGATTAGCACATGAAGGAGATACAAAAAATCAAGAAAGACAAGTTTTGATTTTGGTTTTAGTTTGTGTTACAGTTGGAAAAGAAACACATGTTTAACTGCTGATAAGAAGTAGATTATAAAGGCTGAGAATGTAATAGGAAAGGGTAATAGGACCATGGTTCCTGAGTTACTGGAAGGAGACAGGATATAGAATATAGATTAGAAAAATAGAATTACATAGAAAGTATAGCCTTGTACACTATTTTAGAGGAAAAGCAGAGGGTGGACCTGGATACAGACACTTGCACAGCGCTGGTTTTGTGCGTTAGGACATTGTGGGGAACCTTCTCTGTTTCTGCAGGGTTTGCTACAGGAAGTGAAATGGGGCAGGGTTTGGGAGTCTGGGTTTGAGGAGAGTGGAAACTGCCTGAAATACCTCATGAAGCGAAACTGACAAGAAACAAGCAGAAACTCCTAATTACTGAGGTCAGATACCATGAATTTAGAGTGGCTCAAATTTCTAAAGTTGTGCAATTATTTAAATTCTGATTTACTTAAATCACTGACTGATTCTCCCATCTGAACAGGTGGGAAAGGCAAACCTCTAAATGCTGACACACTGGGATCTGGGCATGATGGGCTAGAGATATTAGAAAAAACCTTCAAAGTGATACATCATAAAGAGGGTTATTTTTAAGATTTCATGGTACAACAATTCTTGATGACAAAGTGCAGTGGGAAATAACAGCTAAAATGAAAGGAAAACCATGGTCTCTCAGGATACAGAAGTTAGAGGAGTTAGAAATTAAGGTAATGAATGTGTCAACCATATGAACCCTTAAGTCATTTTTAGATGATGCTGTAGGATTCAGGAAGGAGAAAACACGATCCTGATTTTTTAATCTCCAGTGAATAATGTAGGGTGACAAGAAGCACAATGATAAGAGCAATGAGATAAGTCAGAGGATGTCTAGCTGGAGGTCATGAGCCTCAAAAAGCACGTTTCATGAAAAGGTATTAGAACAGCTATACACAAGTGGCCATTCTGAGGTTTTTAGTTTGCAGGACAATGATTGACCTCAATCTAAAGAGCTGAAGACAAAATGCTGTACTTGGTGGAAACCCAAGTTTTAGTTAAAATAAGTAGATTAGAATAATAGTTAAAGAAATATATCAAAGATCTAAGGACCAATGAAGGTCTGGGGTCACAATGACAATTTCTGGACACAGTAGAAAAGATGTGATAGGGGAGATGAGCAGAGAGTATTGGGATAAGAAGACAGAGGACCAGAAGCGCTAACATCTTGAGAGGTTAGTAAGAAGAGCAGGGATTTTAGAGATGGTGAGTGTATGTAGCCCCAACTTTTCAAATTGATTAAACCTAGAATTTTCCTAATCCTGACTGCAGGGGCTGGGTTGGGGGTGACTCAAACCTGTGATCACATGCTTCTCTACAAAATACATTTCCTCATCTCTTGGCGAGCACACCTCTGTAAGGCAAAGCCACGGTATGAAAACAGAGGTCATCTGCAGAAGCAAGCACAGGCCTGGAGACTAAGAGATACGCTAATGAACTGAAACTCAACATTTCAGCCTTTGGGTGAGAGTGTCCCCAAGGATGAGGAACGCAGCCAGAGAGTCTCCTTGGCTATGTGGCACTGACCCTCTGAATGCATCCCCAGACACTACACAGGGTCTCAGATTGATTCTGAGCCCATGGTGGTCTCAGACTTACAGGCAGAGGAGCAGAGTGATTAAGACGTGGATCTATTGCTGCGCTGGCTTTGGGCAGTTATCTTACTTTTCTCACTTTCGATGCTTATCTGCAAAACAGATGTAGCTTCCTCCCTGAGTTGTTGTGAGGATTCAACTAAACAGATCTGAAACACCTAGCACAAAGGTGGAATAAAATATGTGTTCAATAAACGGTGGCTTCTATTATTGCTTACCCCCTACCCCCAAATAATGTTCTGGCAAGAAGCACATAGAGCTCTTCTGAGCCTGTGCTCATAGGACCTCGCTGAAAGGTGGTGGGGGGAAAAAATAAATCCAAGTTTAGAATAGGTGTCTCACTTCCTTCACTGAATTTTCCTGGTACTAAGCCAGTCTTCTCTCCCTGCCTACTCCTGCCTTTAAAAAAAAAAAAAAAAAAAAAAAAACTGCAATCCGGCAGTATTTTGGACCTCGGCACTGGAAATTCTAATTCTTAATTCCAGGGAGGGACCACACAGTTCTGTATTTTCAATACCTCATGGAGGAATCTGGTGCACAGCCAGGATTTCAGACCACTGTAGCCTAGAATGTCATGAGTGTCTTTGTCAGTATAGGCGTTAGGTGAAAATAACATTCGTAGTGAACAAGCAGTATCTCACAGATTTCACCTCTAAATAAGGGAAAGTTTGGAATAACCTCTGTATCACTTGGCTCAGTTGTCAGTCTTTACTTCCAGCTTAACATCCAGACCAGGGCTGGTTTATTCTTTAGTTGCAGATCATTTCAGATAATGAAGGTCTTGAAGGTCTACCCAGACTTCACCCCACCCTCTCCCAAATTACTTCACATTCTTGCCTCAATGTCTCTGCTTCTTCTTTGCCTTTATTTGTTTCAAAATCCAAAGCTAAAAATAAAAGTCTTTATTTCCTTTTTAGTAGATATTACATCTACACACAGTACATAATTCAAAAACTCTGAATTACATATAGTGGAAAGTTGATTTCCTTGTCTGTTTCCTCGCCACCTACTCCCACTACTCGGAGACGAGCATTGTTAACCATTTCTGGAATATCCTTTGCAAGATAAACATGTTTTTACATACACATGGAGCGGATTATACCTGTTTTGCCTATTTTTCACATTACAATGGGTACTGGAGACTTTTCTATATCAGTATATATAGATAGTTATCCTTTATAAGAGCTGTATGTTCTCCAATGTTTGGATAGAACAACGTTTTATTTAGTTTCCTTGTTTAAAAAAAAAAAAAACTACCATTTTCAGGCAGCTTTATATATACCAGGAAGAAACAATATTCACACATTATGTTTAAAAAGCAAGGCAAGGAGGGGAAATTATGGGACAGCAAGACTAGGAAGAATAGCAGACTGTTTGTTTTTTTTATGAAATATTTGTGACACAGAAAAGAGTATTTGTGACAGATATAGATTACTATATAGACAGATTTTTATGAAACAAAATAGAGAAACACCTCTGATCCCATCACCCAACTTAAGAAATCAAATAGGACCCATAACTTCGAGGCTCCCTGTCTGCTCCTGTCCATTCTATCTGCCAGCCTCTGCTTCTCTTTATCGTTCCATTAACATACTTACTGAATTTTATATTATAGAATTATACTGCATATTTTTTTGTGACTTGCTTCTTTTATTTATCCTTTTCTAGGAGTCAACCTTTCTGACATACGTAGTTTCACTGCAAAGTAATGTCCAATTCATGGACACTGGACAATTTCATTATCCATTTTTCACCAATGAATGTTTGCATTGCTTGCAGGTTTTTGTTTTCACTATTATTAGCAATGCTGCTTTTACATGTTTTCTTGTATGAGGATTCCTTGTATTCCTTGTATAAATGGGCAAACATTTCTCCAGTGCATATGCTAGGATTAAATGTGCTCCTATTCAATTTACAAGATAAAACCAACTGTACCAATTTATATTCTATAGTTTCAGTGTCCCCCTTGTCCTACATCTGGTCAAAATTTGCTATTGTCATACTTCAAATCTTTATCAATGTATTGAACATATTATGGTACTTCATTGACTATCAATATGCCTTTCACTGGTTATGAATTAGAGCATCTTTTATATATTAAAATATACAACCAAACATAATATTTTTATATATTTACTGAACATTTCTGTTTCTTCCATGAAATACCAGTTTGTATCTTTTTCCACTTTTCCATTATTTCCTCTACTGTGAAATTTTTTTCAAATTTTGCCTATTTTGATTGGTTTAATATTTCATTTATTTTGAATAGTACTCAAGTTTTCAATTTCATGTATAATATGACCAAAAAAAAAATCTTCTCCTGGCATGTGGATTGCATTTTTCCTTTATTATATCTTTTGATGAAAAGAAATTGATAACTTTAATGGAGTCAAATTTATCAAACTTTTCTTTTGTGCTTTGCACTTTGTACATTTAAGAAATCTTTTCCTACCTGAAGACTATAATGAAATTACTCTACATTTTCTTCCCATTTCCTAAGTTTTCGTTTCACATTTAAATTATCAGCACATACTAAAGTTCATTCATGCACACACAGATAGGTATATAGACAGATGGATAGAGAGAGAGTTGTTTATGGAATAAGACACATTTTCTCCCCTGATGCTCAGCGCCCACCTCATCACTGATCAAATATTCACACCTTCATCATGCTGTTCCTCGACTATCAAATTTCTGGTATCTATTGGCCGGTCCTTGCACCAAGACCAGTATCGTATTCTCTGCAGATTATAATGAATCTTTATATTTAATAAAGCCTATCTTCCCACTTCATTCCATTCGAAGAATTTTCCGTCACTCTTGGCTCTTTGCACTACCATGTAAATTTTTAAATTAATTTTTCCCATTTCCTCACAAGTTCTGTTGGATTTTAGTCAGAAATGTGGTCTCTGTGATACTGATATTTTTTTAATATGTTGATATTTGCTTTATGGCCAAATATATATAAACCACCTGTGTGCATTTGGGAGAAAAAAGTTAGTATACCTCAATGTTACAGAAGTTGATGCATATCCATTGTATAAATATAGGAGTTTTTTCCTTCAGTTTCTATGCTTTCACTGGTATTTCTTTTCCTGCTTAATCTCTCAATTACTGAGTAAGTTTGCTAAAGCTTCTCACTGTGAAGATGGATTTGTCAATATCTCCTTGTAGTTACATCAATTTTTGTTTTATATATTTTCAAGTTATTCCATCAGTTATGTACGCTTTTAGAATTATTATATCTGTTAACTATGAGTAACTCTTTTTCCCTTCTAATGCTTTTTCCATAAAATACATTTAGTTGCTACTTTGGTCACCTCATGCGAAGAGTTGACTCATTGGAAAAGACTCTGATGTTGCGAGGGATTGGGGGCAAGAGGAGAAGGGGACGACAGAGGATGAGATGGCTGGATGGCATCACTGACTCGATGGATGTGAATCTGGGTGAAATCCGGGAGTTGGTGATGGACAGGGAGGCCTGGCGTGCTGCAATTCATGGGGTCGCAAAGAGTCAGACACGACTGAGCGACTGATCTGATCTGATCTAATTATAACTATATAAATTTCTCTTGGTTAGTATTTACACAATATATCTTTTCTGTCTCTTTGTCTCCATCCTTTTATTATCCTTAAAGTCTGTCTTGCATAGAGCTGGATTTGTCTTGTTATCAAGTGTGACAACTTGATTCTTTTTTGTAAGAGTTCAATTAATTTACATTAATTATTAGCATTTTTTACTCACGGTATACAATGATATTTTTATTTTCTATTTGTTTTATCTTTCTATGTCTTTTTTCTCCCTTCTTTTGAAATAACAATCTTTTCTCATTCTATATTTTTTCCCTCTACTGATTTAGAAGATATGCATTTTATCCTTTTCATGGTTACTACTGAAATGTTTAATATAGAATCTTTATGCCTCACTCCACCTCAGGACCACTTTGTTGCACAACTCCACAAGGTAAAGCACAGGAGGAGCCCAGCCCCACACTCTAAAATCTTTAACAATGAAAGAATCTTTAAAAGCTTTAACCCCATCAGCCTCCTCCTGGTTGAAAAACTACTTTTGCCCTATGTTTTAGCCTTCTCTATATTTTTAATCTTACATATTAGATATTTTGATTATTTTTTATTCAATCAATGTTTGCTACAATTTATCCACAATTTCTTTTACTTTTCCTTCTTTCTTGAATCTCAGACCTTGATTTCACGATTCTTTTTCCCTTAAGTGCATCCTTTAGGCAATACTTTAGTGAGGTCTTTCTTTTTTATAATAAGCACTGACTTTTATATTTGAAAAAAAAAGTTTCATGCTTGTTCTTGAGAGTTTTATGATATATACAATATTTACAGTTATAGTCCCTAAACACTTTGAAAATATTAATATAATTCTACTGTTGACCATCTATCTCCATCGTCACCGTGGAACCTAGCTGAGAGTCTAATTGTTCCTTTGTAGGTAATCTGTCTTTTTAACTGGGCTCGTCCATGATTATCACTATTGTTGTTGTTAACTTCATTTGTAGAGCTGTTTTAGGTTTATAGAAAAATGGAACAGCAAGTACAAAGAATTCCCATATACCCCTCACCATCTCCATGACCAACCAGTTTCCCCCCTAGTTTTAACATTTAGCACTAATGTGGTATGGGTTTCCCACGTGGCTCAGTGGATAAAGAATCCACTTGCCAATGCAGGAGATGTGGATTCCATCCCTGGGTTGGGAAGATTCCCTGGAGAAGGAAATGTCAACCCACTCCAGTATTCTTGCCTGGGAAATCCCATGGACAGAAAGCTTGGGGGGCTGCAGTGCATGGGGTCACAAAAGACTTGGATGTGACTTAACAACTAAACAACAACTCGTATGGTATGTATGTTACAATCAACGAGCCAATGGGATGCATTAATATGAACTAAAGTACACCGTTTATATTAGGGCGCATTCTTCCTGTTGTGTATTGTACAGTTTCCTAAATGTACGATGACTTGTCTCCAGCGTAACAATGTCACACAAAATCGCTCCACTGCCCTGAACATGCCCTGTACTCCCTCCCTCCCTTCCTCCTAACCCTTGGTGAACACTGATCTTTTCACTATCTTCACAGTTTTGACTTTTCCAGAATGTCATGTAGTTAGAATCACACAGTATGTAGTCTTTTCAAATTGGCTTCTTCCACAGAAAACTCAGCTTTTAAGGTCCCTCTGTGTCTTTTCATGGCTTGACAGCCTGAGGTCTGTGGGGCCTCCTTACAAATTCACCTAAGATACAAGCATACCTCTAAAGTAAGCTTCTATTTTTTTTTTTTAATGTAATTGAAGTATAGTTGATTTACAATGTCATGTTAGTTTCAGGTGTGTAGCACAGTGATTCAGTTAAACATATATATATTTTTTGGATTCTTTTCCTTTGAAATATTGAGTATAGTCCCCTATGTTATACAGAAGGTCCTTATTGGTTATCTATTTTATATATAGTTGTGTGTGTGTGTGTGTGTGTGTGTGTGTGTGTGTGTGTTGTGTCCAACTCTTTGTGACTCTTTGGACTGTAGCTCGCCAGCTCCTTTGTCCATGGGATTCTCCAAACAAGAATACTGGAGTAGGTTGCCATGCCCTTCTCCAGGAGATCTTCCCAACCCAGGAACTGAACCTAAGTCTCTCTTGCATGGCAGGGAGATTCTTTACCCAATGAGCCATCAGAGAAGCCCAACTATAGTAGTATGCATGTGTTAACCCACAAGCCAGACAGAGAAAGACAAATATATGACATCACTTACATGTGGAATCAAAAAAAATGATAACAAATGAACTTATTTGCAAAACAAAAATAGACCCACAGACATAGAAAACAAATTTATGGTTGTCAAAAGGGAAAGGTGGGGGTAAGAATAAGTGAGGGGATGGGATTAACATACGCATGCTTCTATTTCCTTGGAGGAAACAGTCTAGTTTCATAGGAGGAAAGACTATTCTCCCTGATGGTAGAACATTGATCCTGCCCCTTGTGAATCAACTATCAGACCACTGTGCTAAGGAACATGTAACTCTTTTCTTGGCGCGCCTTAACACGACAGTGGCTTTTACACTGGCTGCAACGGACTCTCTTAGAAGCCCAACAGCACTACTGTCTACTGCTGTTAGTTCAGTTTAAAAATCTTACCTATTTCCCACCTGTCCCTGTCAGTGGGCAAAGGGTTATTTTCCAATACACCTGACCATGTGATAAAATCATATACAATAGAGTCATTCTTATCCTAAAGGAAATCAGTCCTGAAAATTCATTGGAAGGACTGATGCTGAAGCTGAAGCTCCAGGGCTTCAGCCACCTGATGCAAAGAGCTGACTCGTTGGAAAAGACCCTGACGCTGGGAAAGATTGAAGGCAGGAAGAAAGAGAAGGGGACGACAGAGGATGAAATGGTTGGATGGCATCACCGACTCATATGGACATGAGTTTGAGTAGACTGTAGGAGTTGGTGATGGACAGGGAGGCCTGGAGTGCTGCAGTCCATGGGGTCACAAAGCGTCAGACATGACTGAGCAACTTAACTGACTGACTAAAATAAGATTATCTTCAAATGTTGGATTGACTAAAATCTCACTATAATTTTCACCAATCTATGATTACCTTCATTCTAATATTGTTTCCATAGCTGTTATTCAAAGCCAGTCACCCTCAAGGCAGTGTTAGTATTATTTGAGAGGCACAAATAAAGATTTCCCAGCTGAAAAATTTCCTTCCCACTAAGCTGCCACTAGGGAAGGAAAGAAATTAACATTTATTGAGTTTCTTCTAAATGTGAAGCACTCTCATAAAAAGTTTTCTCATTTAATCCTCACAACACCCTGCAAGATGGGTATAATAATCTAAATTTTGACACTTGGGGACACTAAAAGCTGCCAGTTGCCTCTGCAGGGAAGGGATTCTGCCCTTTGTTATTCCTTCAGGACAGCCCAGCAGTGGACCCAACAGAGGGACTCAACAAAAAGTCAGCTGAATAAATGAGACTTGCAAAGTCTAAAAAGAAAAAACTGAGGTCAAAAACTTTCTAAGAAACCAAGGAAAAATTCAAACCCCATACTGATTCCAAATTCCTGTTGCTGCTACTGCTAAGTTGCATCAGTCATGTCCGACTCTGTGCAACCCCATGGACTGTAGGCTGCCAGGATCCTCTGTCCATGGAATTCTCCAGGCAAGAATACTGGAGTGGGTTGCCATTTCCTTCTCCAGGGGAATCTTCCCAACCCAGGGATTGAACCCGGGTCTCCGTCTTTGGAGGCAGATGCTTTACAATCTGAGCCACTAGGGAAGCCCCAACCTTTATTAAGAGCCTAAATTAATATGCATCCCTGATAGCTCAGTTGGTAAAGAATCTGCCTGCAATGCAGGAGACACCGGTTCAATTCCTGGGCCGGGAAGATCCACTGGAGAAGGGACAGGCTACCCACTCCAGTATACTTGAGCTTCCCTTGTGGCTCAGCTGGTAAAGAATCCACCTGCAATGTAGGAGACCTGGGTTCGATCCCTGGGTTGGGAAGATTCAGCTGGTAAACAATCTGCCTGCAATGTGGGAGACCTGGGTTCGATCCCATTCCAGTATTCTGGCCCAGAGAATTCCATGGACTGTATAGTCCATGGGGTTGCAAAGAGTCAGACACAACTGAGCGACTTTCACACACACACACACACACAAATTAAGACTTCCCTGGAAAAAAAAAAAAGACTTCCCTGACAGTCCAGTGGTTAAGACTCTGTGCTTCCACTGTAGGGGGCATCAGTTCAACCCTAAATAGGGGAACAAAGATCCCATGCATACCACCCAGCCAAAAAAAGGGCGAAAAAATCCTAAATTACATGAGGTGCTAAGATTGTGCTATTTGAAAAACTTACATCATGGCATAACTCAAACATTGCAAAAAAGTAAAAAAAAGTATGTGCTCTGCATTTTAATCAGTACTAGGGACACAGTTGAGATACAGTAATATTACTTCCCTTTTCCTATCTGAATAGAGCTACATTAGACCTTTCTGGAGCCAGTTCTCTCTTGGATCATCCAGACCACAGACATCACTGACATCTCACATGTGGGGCTAACATGTCAGTGCATTTTCTTGGCTTGAATCTATAGCACGACTTTCCAAGACTGTATTCTGTTCTTTGAATTGTGTGCCCATCACTATGGTATTATTATGAAAGAAGAACCAGACCAAAAGCAACATTTGGCATACATTTAGCATGTGGCAGACCTGGACCCAGCCACCCAGCTAAACGTGAAGGACTTGGAATCCAGTCCAGCTCTCCTGGATTTCCATTTCACAATAAGTTAAAAAGTAAAGAAAGGTGAGAGGCAGGGAGTAAAACTGATTTTAGCATTCCAACCGAAGATAAACCATATTTCTGTTACATCAGTGAAATCTAAATGCAGAGTCAAGTGGGAAAAGAAATAGAGAAGGAAAAGGAGGAGACAGGGGAGAAGACACTCTTTCCTAACTTTTCACTTACTGACTCCATCACAGCCCAAAATTGCACAAACCCACTGAGCTCGCCAAATCTGTCCTTCCACTCAGCTTGCACACTTCTAACATCTTTTCACACACAAGTGCTCCCAGCAACTTTCCCTGTTACTGGTACAATGGGCTGCTTGGAATTGGCCTTCCAATCATAGAAGGATCTACCCAAACCAGAGTGCATAAAATAGACCCCAATTCTAATGAGCCCTAAGAAGTTTACTGAAAATCTTTTATGCCTCCAATTTTGCTTGTAAACATGTCATTTTACTCCCAGAAGAAAGGTATTTTGCCAATAGCAACTAGAATATGTCATCAACAAGGTCAGAACAGTGTGTCTGCCCAGAATGAGTCCCCTGGGCCACTGGCTGGGGCTCCACCAGACGGTCTCAAGGCACCCAGGTGCCTGTTCTGGTCCGGAGAGAGGTCGGCCTCAGCCCCTGGAGCTAAGCTGGCACTCAGTGGACAAATTGCTTTCAGGTAAGAAGTGAAGGTCCTTCCCTCACCTTCTCCTTCTCCGCTGCATATACACTTAAGTATTCGTTTTCTATCCCTGCTGTAATGAATTACCACAAACCCGGTGATTTAAAATAACACAAGTTTCTCATCTCACAGTTCTGGCAATCAACAGTCTAAAATCCTTTTTTTCCTAGATTAAAATCATGGTGTGGGTAAGCCTGCTTTCCTTCTGGAAAATCTAGAGGAAAACCTGTTTCTCTGACTTTTCCCACCTCTAGAAGCCACATACATTCCTTGGCTTGTAGCCCTTTTCTTCATCTTCAAGGCCAAGAGAGTAGTATCATTTCTCCCTTCTGACCTCTGCTTAATCCTTACATCATGTCCACAATTCCCCTGGCCATCATCTCCAGTTCTTCTCATAGTCTATGATGGGCTTAATCACTTAGTCATGTCTGACTCTTTGCAACCCCATGAAGCCCACCAGGCTCCTCTGTCCATGAGATTCTCCAGGCAAGAATACTGGAGTGGGTTGCCATGCCCTCCTCCAGGGGATCTTCCTGACCCAAGGATCGAACCCAGGTCTTCTGCCTTGCAGGCAACTTCTTTACTGTCTGAGCCACCAGGGAAGCCCATAGTCTATGACCCACTCCACTAAATGGTTACTTCAGACAGCTGTGGCAGGATATACAGAAGGAAGCATTCAGCTACTGAAGCCCACACACCCTACACCCCATGCTCTGCTGCAATGAGAGGCCACAGCAATGAGAAACCTGTGCACCACAAGTAGAGAGGAGCCCCACTTGCCACAACTAGAGAAAAGCCTGCACAGCAGTGAAGACCCAGTACAGCCATAAATCAATCAATAAAACTTTTTTAAAAAGGGGGTGGGGAATACAAAAAACCCCAAATAGCCAAAGCAATCTTGAGAAAGAAAAATGGAACTGGAGAAATCAACCTGCCTGACTTCAGGCTCTACTACAAAGCCACAGTTATCAAGACAGTATGGTACTGGCACAAAGACAGAAATATAGATCAATGGAACAAAATAGAAAGCCCAGAGATAAATCCACGCACCTATGGACACCTTATCTTTGACAAAGGAGGCAAGAATGTACAATGGATTAAAGACAATCTCTTTAACAAGTGGTGCTGGGAAAACTGGTCAACCACTTGTAAAAGAATGAAACTAGAACACTTTCTAACACCATACACAAAAACAAAGTCCAAATGGATTAAAGATCTAAACGTAAGACCAGAAACTATAAAACTCCTAGAGGAGAACATAGGCAAAACACTCTCCAACATACATCACAGCAGGATCCTCTAGGACCCACCTCCCAGAATATTGGAAATAAAAGCAAAAATAAACAAATGGGACCTAATTAAACTTAAAAGCTTCTGCACAACAAAGGAAACTATAAGCAAGGTGAAAAGACAGCCTTCAGAATGGGAGAAAATAGCAAATGAAGCAACTGACAAACAACTAATCTCAAAAATATACAAGCAACTCCTACAGCTCAATTCCAGAAAAATAAATGACCCAATCAAAAAATGGGCCAAAGAACTAAATAGACATTGCTCCAAAGAAGACATACAGATGGCTAACAAACACATGAAAAGATGCTCAACATCACTCATTATCAGAGAAATGCAAATCAAAACCACTATGAGGTACCATTTCACGCCAGTCAGAATGGCTGCGATCCAAAAGTCTACAAGCAATAAATGCTGGAGAGGGTGTGGAGAAAAGGGAACCCTCTTACACTGTTGGTGGGAATGCAAACTAGTACAGCCACTATGGAGAATAGCGTGGAGATTCCTTAAAAAACTGGAAATAGAACTGCCTTATGATCCAGCAATCCCACTGCTGGGCATACACACTGAGGAAACCAGAAGGGAAAGAGACACGTGTACCCCAATGTTCATCGCAGCACTGTCTATAATAGCCAGGACATGGAAGCAACCTAGATGTCCATCAGCAGATGAATGGATAAGAAAGCTGTGGTACATATACACAATGGAGTATTATTCAGCCATTAAAAAGAATACATTTGAATCAGTTCTAATGAGGTGGATGAAACTGGAGCCTATTATACAGAGTGAAGTAAGCCAGAAAGAAAAACACCAATATAGTATACTAACGCATATATATGGATTTTAGAAAGATGGTAACAATAACCCTGTATATGAGACAGCAAAAGAGACACTGATGTATAGAACAGTCTTTTGGACTCTGTGGGAGAGGGAGAGGGTGGGATGATTTGGGAGAATGGCATTGAAATATGTATAATATCATATATGAAACGAGTCGCCAGTCCAGGTTCAATGCATGATACTGGATGCTTGGGGCTGGTGCACTGGGACGACCCAGAGGGATGGTATGGGGAGGGAGGAGGGTTCAGGATGGGGAACACATGTATACCTGTGGTGGATTCATTTTGATATATGGTAAAACCAATACAATATTGTAAAGTTAAAAAATAAAATAAATAAAAAGGGGGTGGGGGAGTGTTGATCAGTGTGGTTCAAACCACGACAGCCAGGCTGTAGGCTTTCTTCAAGCGTGAGGCTGACACCATCCCATGTGCAATCCCGAGCTTTATGGATGCGCAATCATCCAAAATCCCACTTACCAGCATGAGGTGAGGGCAAGTAAGTGCTATCCTTCTCCCACAAAAGGGGGATGGTAGGAGTAGTGTTAGTTGCTCAGTTGTGTTCAACTCTTTGTGACCCTATGGACTGTAACCTGCCAGGCTCCTCTGACCATGGGGCTTCTCCAGGCAAGAATACTGGAGTGGGTTGCCATTCCCTTCTCCAGGGGATCTTCCCAACTCAGGGATGGAACCAGGGTCTCCTGCATTGCAGGTGGATTCTTTACCATCTGAGTCATCAGGGAATACAAGTCATAAGAATAACTTGTGTGCTTGGGACCTGTGTACTTTCTTTCTCCAAAGAAAGCCTGCAATTTCCCAATAAACCTCCAGCTGCATCAGCTTTTAACACTGGCCCACCTAAAGCAAGAGTAAACGAAAAAGCTATTTTTTTTTCCAACTCCTTTGCAAGTTTAACACAAGGAAAAATGAGGAAATCGTCACATAGATGATCTTGATCCTCAGTGGAAGCCTGAAGGAAAGGAGCTGCATTTTAACATCCTGTCATATACAGTCAGTTCTGCTAGGATGCTACATATGTGTTCCTAAAAATCACCACATAAAAACCACAGGGCTTAAGGGTTTATGGACATAATATTTAAAAACTTTTCCAGCGACACATTTAAAAAAGTAGAACTCTAATAAATATAGGAGCACAGTTTTTCGCTTGTTGAATGGTTAAGAAATACATAAATGGGTTGCAATAAATACGACACTTTACCTTGAAAAGCCTTATGGTGTGCTTATGGACACAGGCATCAGAAAGACTGCAACTTGTGAGTTAACTGTGAAGTGGTGAAAGGCGAGTCACCAGGAGGGAGAGGAAAGGAGGGGACTCAGATGGAAGGATGGACTCCAAAGGTTAACGGTGTGGCTTGTAACACGTGTAGTGAATGCAGGTAGCTGGCAGAGGTTTGAGGTGGGTGTGTATGTGTATGTGTATGTGTGTGTATGTGTGTGTGTGTGTGTGTGTGTGTGTGTGTGTTCCTGCTCTGTGCATTCCTTGCTGGCTAGGCTTAGCTGAATGCAGTTTACTGCATTTGCCTAGTGTTTCTTGTGGATGAAATCATGCATAAGCAAACATGAGATTCCTGTTATGCTCGAATTATTATCTGATACATCCCTTGTGTTGGAACAAATTTGCATTTTCAAAACAAGCATTATAGCAAAACTGAACATATTTGTGTATGAGTGTTCTGATAAGATCCTCCTAGGGGAGATAAGCCAAAGGATAGTAGCTTATCAAACTATTACGCACAAGTTGTTTTCACTTTTCAGGCATCTCTGGGTATCACTGGACAGATGGTGAGAACTAAGAATCATTCCCCTACATTAAAGGTAAAATGCAGAAAAGAGTGGGAAGATGTCTCAGGGGGACGCAAGAGGAAATGGAAGAAAGGAAGCAGTCTATCACAGTATGAAGTAAAGTGAAAGTGAAGTCGCTCAGTCGTGTCCAACTCTTTGCGACCCCGTGGACTGTAGCCCACCAGGCTCCTCCACCCATGGGATTCTCCAGGCAAGAATACTGGAATGGGTTGCCAAATCCTTCTCCAGGGAATTTTCCCGACTCAGGGATCAAACCCAGGTCTCCCACATTGCAGGCAGACGCTTTAACCTCTGAGCCTTCCACTGAATTTCTGGTCCAAAAACATCTACCTACACACTGTAAGTATGATTCCAACCATATGACACTCTGGAAAAAGCAAAACTATGGAGACAGTGGGACGTCCCAAGTAGTCCAATGGCTAAGACTCTGAGCGCCCAATGCAGGGTGGTTGGCTTCCATCCCTGGTAGGGGAACTAGATCCCATATGCCACAATTAAAACTCAGTGCAGCCAAAGAAAATAAATAAGCAAATAAATTACTATGTAGGCAGTAAAGAGGGGCTTCCCATGTGGCTCAGTGGGAAAGAACCTGCCTGCCAAGCAGGAGACATGGGTTCGATCTCTGGCCTAGGAAGAGCCCCTGAAGAAAGGAATGGCTATGCACTCTGGTGTCTCAGACAGTAAAGCATCTGTGTACAATGCAGAAGACCCAGGTTCGATCCCTGAGTGGGGAAGATCTCCTGGAGAAGGAAATGGCAACCCACTCCAGTATTCTTGCCTGGAAAATCACATAGATGGAGGAGCCTGGTAGGCTACAGTCCATGGGGTCACAAAGAGTCGGACACGACTGAGCGACTTCACTTTCACTTTCATTCTTGCCTAGAGAATCCCATGGACAGAGGAGCCTGGTGGGCTACAGTCCATGGGGTTGTCAAGAGTCAGACATGATTTACAACTGAACAATGATGACAGGAAGGTCAGTGGTTGCCAGGGTTTAGGTAAGGAGAGATGAGTAAGCAGAGGTCAGAGTATTTTTAGGGCAGGGAAGCTATTTTGCATGACACCACAACTAGATACCTGTCATTACACATTTGTCAAAACCCATAGAATGTACAACAGCAAGAGTGAACCCTAACGTCAACTCTGAGCCTTAGGTAACAATAACGTGCCAGTGTAGGTCCATCAGTTATAGGAAAGGTACCACTCTGCTGGGGAATCTTGATGGTGGGGGAGGCTGTGCGTGTGAGGGTGTCAGGGGGATATATGGGGAAATCGCTATTTTCTGCTTAATTGTGCTGCTAACCTAAAACAGTTCTAAAGAATAAAGTCCGTTTAAAAAAAAAAAATCCTTCCTTTGAAAAGAACTTAAATGTAGACATTACAAATATGTGTGGACTATGAGTTCAACCCAGGTACCAGTTGTCAACAGAAAGGCCTTAAGACTTTCTCAAGCAATACTGTTCCTGCCATAGAGCATTTCCAACCCGTGTTTCTCAGTCATAGTATCCTGAAGAGAAGTTGAGAGCATCCGAAGAGAGAATCAGATTCACATCTCTTACACTGATCAGCCACAAGCCCCTGCTGCATGTAACTTGTACGTCTGAACCAGTTTATCCTGAGAACAAACAAGAAGCACTAGTTTTTGCGTCCTGCATAATGTTGACTGCGAGGACTTGCCTGGTGACTGGGAGAATAAAGAATCCACCTGCAATGCAGGCAACCTGGGTTCCATTCCTGGGTTGGGAAGATCCTCTGGAGAAAGGAATGGCAACCCACTCCATTATTGTCGCCTGGAGAATTCCATGGACAGAGGTGCCTGGCGGGCCACAGTCCATAGGGCCTCAAAGAGTCGGGCACGACTGAGTAACACTTTTCACTTAATGCTGACTGCAGAGAGGCAGGTAAGTGCACTAAGGGATTACAGTAAGCAAGCCCAGAAGAAAGCATGTACATATGAGGATTTGTTTTGCAAAAAGGAAGATGAGAAGGAAAGTGCAGCGCAGGGCTTACAGAGGCCTAATCTAGTTACAACTAATGGGGAGAGATCCTGGGGCTAGGCTAGCAGAGTAGGTCCTGGATGAGACAGAAAGTGGTGTTTTGAGTGCAGAACTCATGCTACTGCCTCCAGTGCCTTTGTCTCATCATCTTAACAACCACAATGGCAATATACTCTCTTGCTCTTTTCTTCCCAGAGAGCACAGGGCCTCCCCTCTTCCCAACCCCTCATCCCCTCCTCATCCCTGCCATCACTTCCAACATCCCTAGTTCAGTTCAGTCGCTCAGTCATGTCCAACTCTTTGTGACCCCATGGACTGCAGCACACCAGGCTTCCCTGTCCATCACTGACTTCCGGAGCTAACCGGTAGCTGGGTACTGGGTTGAACTCCAACATCTCTAACCTTGCTGCTATTGGACATGGGAGCTGTTTTAGCTACTTATTCCTAGACTTCTAAGCCATCCTGTTATTATTTAAGGCGTAGTTGTCACAAAATAGATGCAGAGTTAAGGAATCATAAATTTTAAAATACATATATAACTTAGGAGGCATAAATTGGGAAGCTGGGATTGACATATACACACTACTATATATAAAAGATAACTAATAAGAGCCTACTGTATAGCACAGGGAACTCTATTTGGTGCTCTGTAAATACCGGTATGGGAATGGAGTCTAGAAGAGAGTGGATATATGTATACATTCACTTTGCTGTACAGCAGAAACTAACACAACATTGTAAATCAACTATACTCCAATAAAAAGTTTCTAAAAACTAAAATAAAAAACCAAGAACATGAAAAAATACATAAGAATTCTTTCACCTTATATCTTTATAATTGCTTTTTAAATTTTGCTTTTAATTACTTATTCATGCTTAAATTACATGGTTTCAGTGTTGATTCCATAATTGCTTATGCACATTATCAAATTCCAAAGCTAAAACTGCTTTCCTCAATTTGGTGCAAACTTATTCGGAGACTGAGTTGGAAGCCATGTCCCAAGCGGTGCCAGAGACACTTTGCTAGCCACAAGTGTGCGTGAATCTGTGGAGCAGAGACCACTTAATCAGCAAGCGCTATTACCTAAAGAAAAAAGGAAACTTTCTCCACTATTTAATCCACAGTATTTTGAGCTTATCTTTGTTACAACACTTAACTGCTACACAACAACCTAAAGGTCACCAATTTGAAATTAGCATGTTGGTTTCACTGTTTCTATTTAAAATGTGTATACAAATATTTGAGTGGGTTTATTTAGTTAAATAAGATGCCCTTTCAGCTCACTGGTTTTTTCCCTCTTATTAAATCTTAATTAGCATGCAAAACAATTAGTTGGCCTAAATCCACTAAACTGTTTTCCTTCCCTTTGTTTCCAGTCATTTAATAGTAAGTTTCTTAACTACCAACTTTTTCAAACAGTGTTTGTTTCTCTCAGATAATGTACAGGAGCAGCCCTCAAAGCTGTCCCTGTGTAGATTTCAGTAGAAGGAAAAGACAAAGAATCTTGAGTCTCTTTTTAAAAAGATCTTTCTAAATTGTACTAAGGGGATAAACATATACAAAATATAAAACTCTGGGAATTCTTTTTTATTTTATTCTTTATAATTCTTGAATTTCTAATCAGTCTAGCCTTGATCCATTCACTAGCTTTTTATTAATATTCTAAACATGCTAACCAAGACACTGAAACGCTATCCAATCAAACCAGACTATCAGGAACATACTGATAGACCTCTAGATGAGCCAGTCAGCAAATCCTGAGCTATATTGAGAAAACTACTGGTTATCTGAGGATCCAGAGTACTGATACTTGATTAGAAATATCATTGGTACCCTCTAACTACTTAACAACCCAAAACAATGAGATAATCAGCAAATCTTCATAGGGAGAAAGCTATTGGTTGAGAACCCAGAGTATTAATATTTGGTTTAAAATACTGGTGGTATCCTCTAGTCACTTAACAACCAAGAACATGGTTTTATTATATGATATCCTCTGTTTTATGCCTACATTTTGCTATCATTGTAAGATCTTAAATTTTGTGCCCCCAAAAAGTAAATGTTTTTCTACACTTACTTGGTCAACTAAATGCAGAATGAAGAAAGAGAAGAAGGAAACTCAAACATGGGAAGAAAAAAAAAAAATTGAGTGTAACGTAGCATCTTATTCCTTCCCACCTGTGATTTTTCTCTTAGAAATTCTTTATGAATGAATTCGGTACATTAAAATAATACAATAGTTCCCAGTACATCAATGACTTCTCTTAATTCAAATACTTTTTCCAACAGACTTTTATTTGATATTCTTCTACCCTTCTGATCTGCTGCTGCTTTAAGCTAACCTGAGGATTTCTTCCAAAGCTCAATACTTGGTCCTATGTTCTTGATCTCCAGTCTTTTCTAGATATAAAGTGATGTCATTTCACACTTCCATTATTTTATATATATGACAATCACTGTAAAAATCCTTCATGCAGTCTGAATCTGTCAAAAGAATTGATTTTCTGTCTCTAAAAGCCAAGGAAGGGACTTGCCTGGTGATGCAGTGGCCAAGACTCTGCACTTCCAATAGAGGGGGCCGGGGTTCCATCCCTGGTTGGGGAACTAGACTCCACCTGCTGCCAACTAAGAGTTTGAATGCCACAACTAAAGATCCTGTACGCCTCAGCAAAGATCAACGATCCCGTGTGCCACAACTAAGACCCGGCATGGCCTAATTAATTAATTTAAAATAATAAATCAATAAAAGCCAAGGGATTCACTGTTCTTTCCCCACTATGTGCCACTGCTGCTGCTGCTGCTAAGTCACTTCAGTCGTGTCCAACTCTGTGCGACCCCATAGACAGCTGCCCACCAGGCTCCCCCGTCCCTGGGATTCTCCAGGCAAGAACACTGGAGTGGGTTGCCATTTCCTTCTCCAATGCATGCAAGTGAAAAGTGAAAGGGAAGTTGCTCAGCCGTGTCCGACTCTTAGCGACCCCATGGACTGCAGCCTACCAGGCTCCTCCACCCATGGGGTTTTCCAGGCAAGAGTACTGGAGAGGGGTGCCATTGCCTTCTCCAATTATGTGCTACAACCTCCCTCCAATGCAAACGTTTTATCAAACAAACTGGATTCTTCACTTAATTTCTACTGAAGAAAAATAAAGACCAGTGGTTAAAGAAAACAGACTCTGAAGTCAGTACAGCTAGGTGGATATTGTACACCTGGGCTCTTCCACTTGACAAACTTGTGGCATTGGGCAACTCCTTTAACCTTTTCACAGTAGCATAAACATTATACACAATACTTCGCCTACAACAGATGTTTAATAAACGTGAGAAAATATTTTCCACCTGGGATACATTATCCAACAGAATATAATCTTAGTAGAGAGAAAACACATACACATAGAAAATACTTCAAATCACAGGTGTTCTCTCTGCCTCTGTTTCATCAATGCCCTAAAAAAGCTTCAAAGCAATGGCTTAATTACCTAAGCATGAAGGTGTGATAATCAATCATCAGGGAGGAAAGCTGGGGTACAGCCCTGAGAGGGCCATACTTCTAGGAAAAGGGAAAGAATCTGAACCCAGGCAGCCAAGATACCATCCATAAATGGAAGATAAAGGTGGTAAAACTGAGAAGAGGTGCATAAAATAGAATGTGATTTCTAGTAGACACAACTGTATCGATAATGAGTCTTCCACAGCATGCCCCTTTTAAAGACTTATTCTTTGCCTCTTCATTAAGGAGCTAGTAAGAAAGAAGATCAAATTATCTGTTCAACTCCTGAAGAGTTCAAAAGAACACTGCTGTACATTTAGTATGTGAAGGATACATTTTCTTCTCCAACTATGATAATGGTTCAAAATCACAGACTTGGAGCCAGACCACTTGGGTTCAAATTTTATTTCTACTCCTTGCTGGCTCTTTGAACATGGTCAAAGTCAAGCAACCTCTCTGTGCTTCATGTTCCCACCTGGAAACTGGTCGTAACAATGGTAACTATATCTCTGGATTGTTGTGAGAATGAGTAAATATGTTCAAGGACTTAGGATAATCCCATACAAAGAATAAGTGCTATAAGCATTTGCTTTCATCATTATTACTATTATCATTCTATTTCAACACAATTCTTTTCTCGAAGGAATCGTCCCACTGTTGACAGCGGCCGCTGCTGCTGCTAAGTCGCTTCAGTCGTGTCTGACTCTGTGCGACCCCACAGACAGCAGCCCACCAGGCTCCTCTGTCCCTGGGATTCTCCAGGCAACAATACTGGAGTGGGGTGCCATTGCCTTCTCCAATGCATGAAAGTGAAAAGTGAAAGTGAAGTCGACTCCTAGGGACCTCATGGACTGCTGCCTACCAGGCTCCTTTGTCCATGGGATTTTCCAGGCAAGAGTACTGGAATGGGGTGCCATTGCCTTCTCCGGATGACAGCAGAAACCAATTTAAATACTAGTGATGAGGTCAAAAGTAATTCCCTGCCTGTTGGGATTGTTTATCAGAGGGTGGAGCTTGCTCTTTATCAGCTATACACATATCAGCTGTACAGACACATATGTATGACGTTGAGTGCCGAGGGGCGGCCAAACCTGGGCCCTAAATGGACATTCATAACCAAACTCCACTGCATCTATCTTCACTCTGAATCAACTTACAAAGCATGTGCTTTACAGCATTTTAAGCCACATTAACTGATAGTGTTCACCACCTGAGTCACAGCATTCTTCTCCCTTCTGACATTCAGGCAGATAAACTCTTGCAAAGAGTAGCAAGGAACAGCCCACGAGTTTACCACTGTTCCAACAATGCAAAAGTACAAACATTTTATCAGCTTCAACAAATTTCATTTTTATCATCCTTTCCTTGGTATGCATAATGCCCGTGTTGTTCTACAGGCAAAGGCAAGCCATACCAGAGGTTGTTATCAGGCCTTAAGTAGAACTTGAAATGGCGTTCCTTGTTTGGAGCGTCTTTCCTCTTTGACAGAAAACGAATTTATTTCTTGTGTTTTTAGTTGAAGGCGTAACAAGCATACAAAGACCAGGGCTGCTTTCGCCATTACATCCTCAACGCCAAGCACAATATGATGGGTAGATAGATGTTCAACATTTGTTGAATGAGTAAAATTCATGTCAGGCAGGCAAAGTCTGGGCTTTTAGGGTCCTCAAAATACCCGGACATGCATCAGCTACCACGTATTGGACAGACTTCGGTTTTAGAGTGTATGCCACGTCGTTTACACAAATTACTGGCTAATTCACCGAAACCGAAAAAGTAGATTAATTTCCTGCCAGATGAGGAAACCGGGCCTGAGTTAGAAATGAGGTTTCCCGAGGTGGGACGGGGGAGACAAAGGGCCTAGGGTGGCTGCGACCCCGGAACCCAGACGGCGCCCCAACTAGCGAGGCACAGGGGATCCGGGGGGGAGCTCGTCCCGGCAGGCCCGCCAGGGAAGTGGAAGGGCTCGGCGGGGGCGCGGGACCCCAGGCCCGGCCGGCGTCGCGGGCTCCTCGCCACACCGCCTACCTCAGCCGATGGTGCCTGGCGACGCACTCCGGGCGCTGGAAGTCGTGCCGTCGGGGAGGCAGCTCACGGGCCTGCGGGAGTCGCAGCCGCGTTTCCCGTGTAGTAAGCGCCCCCGGCCCCTGGCGCCCACGCGCCGCCGGGACACCCGCGCCTCCGCCGGCCACACGGCGCCCCGGCCTCCGCCCCGCCCACCCCGCCCAACCTCTCAGCGGTTTTGGGAGCTCGGCTTCCCGCAGCTCTAAGAACAGGAATTCCGAGCACACGTGGGCACATCTGAGCGTGTTCAGGTGTGCTCACTGAGTGCCGTGTTGGGCTTCCCTGGTGGCTCAGCTGGTAAAGAATCACCTACAATGCGGGAGACCTGGTTCGATCCCTGAGTCAGGAAGATCCCCTGGAGGCGGGCATAGCAACCCACTTAAGTATTCTTGCCTGGAGAATCCCGTGGACAAGAGGAGCCTGGCGGGATACAGTCCACGGGGTCACAAAGCGTCAGACATGACTGAGGGACTAAGCACAACACAGCACAGCAAGGCTCTGAGAGTTAAAATAACTTGGGGAAGTTGAAACATGACTTTGTGGTGAAGTTAAGAGCTCCAACCAAGGACTAGCTAGTTTCAGAGCCCAACTGCTGCTCCCCAATTCCTCCCAGGATAGATTTTTCTGGGGGCATAAATACAGTGCCTCTGGCAAGACCATAGGGCACAGAAAAACATGTTCTTTCACTTGTCTTAAAGCTGTGTGTCTGCTTCTTCAGAAATGCCGGTGAGTAAGACATTCTGGACTCCCTGCCGTGCACATTAAATTTTGTAGAGGGATGTTAAGGCCTTCAAACACGTGCCCACAGGGTCCGCAGGCAGCTTTCCCACCTGCAGAGAGATTCCCGGGCAATAATTAGAAATGTACCCAAAGGTTTATGAATATGTGCGTTCATCACAGTGCCGGTCATGAAATAGCTACAAATGGAGAACAATCTAAATGTCCCACAGTAGGGAAATGATTAAACAAATTAGGGATACTCAAATGGTAAAATATCACTCCCCATTAAGAACTATGTTTTCCAAAACAATTACTTTTAATACATGATCCTATATTATTTCTGGATGCTGAAGGACAAAAAAAGACTCGTAAGGAATATTATAAGACTAATTAAGAAAAAAAAAAAAGACTAAGGAATTTTTAATATGGACTGTTTATTAAATATCATCAAATAATTACATCAATTACTGAATGTACATTTTTATATAAATGAAATTTAACAAATGTACTAATTCTTAGAAGATACATACTTATACATTTAAAGATAAAAAGCTGTATTTTTAAGAAATATGATGAGAAGGCAGTCCACAATATAATTTAGGGTAATTAATTTTCATTTTGCTTGAAATATATATATATATATATATATACACACACATAGAAAAAAAAATAGAAAGACACATACCAAAAATTTACATTGGTTATCTCTGTGTAGTGAGAGTAATCTTTTATTTTTTGCACATTTGTGCACACTTCTATTTTCCTATTGTGACCTGTTATTATTTTGTTTCCTCCTCTCCAAGGCACAGAGAGAAATCTAAGACTAGGAAAAGATTGACACATCATTGAGTTAAATTATTATAGGAGAGCCTTGTATTCAAAGTAAGATAAGGTACCAATACACACAAAGAATAATTAGATCAAAGTTACATTTATGTTGTAAGGGGAGGGATAATTAAAGTAGGAAAATAGATAAAAACCTTACTTGAAGAATGAAGTTTTATTGGAAAATTTCAGGACGAGAGAAATATTATACAATATTTCATTTTTTAGTTACTCTAAGGCAAACAAACAAAAAAAATGTTTTAAAGGTTATCAAACTGCAGTCCTGAGTCGAATCTTGGGTGATGTCCTCCAACCTTAGGATAGACTGTCCCCTCTCCTCCAGCCAGCTGGAGGGATACATGGTGGTTTACTCGCCAAGTCGTGTCCAACTCTCATAACCCCATAGACTATAGTCTGCCAGGCTCTCTGTCCATGAGATTTTCCAGGCAAGAGTACTGGCATGGGTTCCCATTCCCTTCTCCAGGGGATCTTCCCAATCAAGGGATCAAACCTGGGTCTCCTGCATTGAAAGCAGATTCTTTACCAACTGAGCCACCAGGGAAGCCCCTGTGAGAATGTAGGGAAGGAAATGGCTATGATTGTGGATTCTATCTGGTGATATTCACTGCAAAAGGCTACCAGTGCCTTGCTGTCTCCTGGGGAAATTGTCCATTCAGGAAAAGGTGGAAGAGAGAGATTCAGGAAGGAGAGCGGAAGTTAATGGATGGATAATAGGCAGCTTGAGTGATGGGAGCAGGTTCTTTGTGGGACTCCTTTTATGTTGAAGGAAATGCTTTTATCACGTTTTGTCTGAGACAGGGAGACCCAGGTCCTTGAACAGTGCAAGGGGGTGTCTTCGCCAGGCAAGGAAGTATATCTTTTCATTTTTCACGCTGGCCAGTCTTGCTCCCATCCTTCCTACCACATCTGCTTGGCTTGGAATTTATATCTAGAAAGCTTGGGTGAAATTTTTCTTGCAAGTTTTATATCATTATTTACACAAACCCAGAAGGATAAGAAAAATGTAGATTTAATCTTCCCCCATCCCTCCCCTGCACACACACTCAATCAGCGGCAGTCCAGTGTAGATGGTGATGCAGCCAAGATCTTCTCAGGATAACTTTCTCAGAGGAGAGAAAAAAAAAAAAGGCTGGTTTCCTTGGCAATATCAACCCCTCTGGGACATAGACAAAAAATAAATAAAAAGGCCATTGCCAAGATTATACTACAATTAAGTGTAATGTGCACTAAATTAAAATGTATTACTTTTATATTCATTTATCCAAATATTTAAAAATTCAATTTTTTGTAATTGAAGATGACATACTCCAAATATGCTTGGTGTCTGTTTATATTTTGCTTCTTAGCTTTTTGAGAGAACAAATCAAGAAATAAAATTTAATAAAATAAGAAATAGAAAGACTTCCCTCTCAGCCCAGTGGTTAAGACTCTGTGCCTCCACAGCAGGAGGCACAGGTTCGATCCCTCGTCAGGGAAGTTCCACGTGCCTCAAGGTGCAGTCAAAAAAAGAAAGAGAGAAACATAGCCACGGATTATCTAAAACAGATGTGACTGGTTCACCTTTCCACAATCCTCTGAGTATACCTGCTGTCAGGGTAAAAATGCAAATAGGGAACACAAAGAGCAGAAGAGGACAGTATCTGGGATTCAAAGTCTAGTTCATATCTGCTCCCTGCCTGTGAGGGCACAGGATTAAGATGTATAAGGTTGAATGACCAAAGAAGTCTAGATTAAAGAGAAGGGTGAACAGAGACCCTAAAATAAGCCCAGTTACTTACTGACCTCCTTCTATGACTTTCTATGCTGATTAAGAGGTCCCGTTATCAAACTTTCCTCATTTATTCTCTAATTTAGAAATTAAAATTTGTGAGAAACTTTTTCTTAATAATTTGCAGTCATTCATAGGTTAGATCCATGCGTTTTCTTGTCAAAGACTAAAAATACTGACACTGACTTATCTGAGTGGGAAGAGTGGATGAAGGGGTGCCCTCTGTGATAGGTGACATCCTGCAATGGGAGCAAGGAAGAAAAAAAAAAACCTTAGGGACAGAGCACTAAGAATGTGGAGCCTGAGTGAGACAAGACAAGAGAGATTCTGCTCAGTCACTACCCGCTTCCTACACCCTGGCATGTTGGGAAAAAGAGAAAGCTTGATTTGGTCTTTCAGAGATGAAAAATCTTCTGCTTATAGAAAATAGCAAAAGCTCGGAAAATAACCTGATATAAAACTCAAAAGGTAAAGAATCAGCCTGCAATGCAGGAGACTGTGTCCGATCCCTGGGTCAGGAAGATCCCCTGGAGGAGGAAATGGCAACCCATTCCAATAGTCTTGCCTGGGAAATACCATGGACAGAGGAACCTGGAGGCCACAGTTTGTGGGGTCACAAAGAGCCAGACAGGACTGAGCAACTAACACACAAAACTCAAAAAAGCACTCGGCACCCACAGCCTTGATACATGTATCGACTAAATACTTTGCTCTGTCACCTTTGAATATATTAACAAACAACAGAAGGCTCCATGATCTTGTGAATATGGTAATATGAATGCCACGATGATATTCACACATATCTTTGTAGCATTCTGAACACATAACTCTTCCTGAGAACCAACTCTTCAGGCCCCATAGGATGGGAGAAAAGCACTTTTTCAGAGAAGGCCAAGTCATGAACAATAAGGAAAACCCATGCCTCCAGCCCCCTGGAGGAGTTAGGTTTGCCCTGGCACACAGAGCCTTACACATAAGACAGACACATGCAAATAGTAGAGCTTTTTAGAGTCAAATAAATAAATACACTTGAAAAAAATGACATAGATTTATAAACCTGGCCTATGACAATGGGATTCAGGTTACTAGGGGCTAGTTCTATCTTTACATTTTCAGTGATCAGCACATATAGGGGGCAGTCTAGATAATGAATTTGATTCAAGACACAGGATAAAGTCAGCTTTCTCCTATTAGTGTTAGAAGTTGATTGTCCAATTTGGCTGTTCAGTGGGGGCTCAAGATAATAGAAACTCTTGAGGGTTGTGGCGGGCGGGGGGGCGGTGCTTTCTTTCAGATCACCTGATGTTAATACTATCAATGCATTAATCATCCTAATTAATAGTTATCAGTTGGTCTTAAACCTCACTCTCCAAGAAGGCTGAGGCTGTCTCCCTCAGACATGGTGATTCAGCGAGCAGATGACAAGAGGGCCTGTGTTGGTCCCTTCGTTTGGGAGACAAGGGGAGAAGATGGGTCTGAGAGCCTCTTGGAAAGAGGCTGGAGGGAAGCTGTAGATGAGGGACTCGTCTGTCACGTTGTAGAACGCTATATGTCCGGACTCATAGTCTAAGAAAATGCCAACCTTATGCACTGGCTCTCTGACGTGTTGGCCTTTCAAAGGTGATGAGACCCAAAGACTATAATCATCGCCAATCTTTAAGCCTATAAGTGAGAAGAGGTCCCCAGGAGGCTTGGGGAGATTCCCCTTCCTGCTCACTGAGTCCTTACAGATGCCCACCTCCCACTCGGTCTTGTTGCCTACTTCCACCTCCCAATAGTGTCTCCCGCAGGTGAAGACCTGAGTGCCCAGCACTGTGGCAGACTGGTCAAATCTTTCAGGGTTGTCAGGCAACTGCTGTCGGATTCCTCCATGTTTCACACTTTTCAGATCCTCAGACAAGACTAGGTAGGCGTTGGCTGTGGCTGGATCTAGGGTTATATCTGCTGCAAAAGGAGAAAAGAATGAATCCCCATTTGCATTCTAGAAAACTCTCTTACGTATGTGGAATTTAAATTAAGGTCTTAGTATCTAGTCCTTTTTTTTTTTTTTTGACTGAGCCACTCAGCATGCAGGGTCTTAGTTCCCCTACCAGGGACAGAATGCATAACCCCTGCAGTAGAAGCATGGAGTCTTAACCACCGGATCACGAGGGAAGCCCCTAGTCCTATTGTTTAAAATTTAATTTAGGTGACGGTGGTGGGGATTTTTGTCCTGATTGGAACAGTGTCTCTGAGACCCTTCTTTTACTGTATCACAAAACACAGAGAGTGGATCTCTAAAAGGAAACCAATAAATCATGTGGAGAATGATACTAGATCTCTGATAATGGAATGGAAGTGGTTCTATTTAAAAGACACTTGTAGAACTAAGAGTTGTTTATCCACACAGGTCATATCTTTTGTCATTTGTATCTGTTTTAGCCAGGGTTGGTTATGGTTCTTGAGTTTGAGTGGGAGAAAAAGTTATCGGTTACTGAACTACTTGGTGCCAGGCATTTTCTGTACATTATCTCATTTAATCATGGCAAATATTATTATCTTCTTTCCATTTTTATAAAAGAAAAAAATACTGAGGTTCGTAGAGGTTAGGAAACTGGGCCAAGATTACAAAGTTGCCAAGTGTTTGAATAGCAATTCCCAATCAGCATTTTTCATTATCTCAAGCTTAAATGTATTAATAACTTCCTATGAGTTAGGGCTCCCCAGATGGCGCTAGTGGTAAAGAATCTGCCTGCTCATGAAGGAGACACAAGAGTCACAGGTTGGATCTCTGGATCTGGAAGATTCCCCTGGAGTAGGCAATGGCAACCCACCTCAGTATTCTTGACTGAGGAATCCCATGGACATAGGAGCCTGGTGGGCTACAGTCCATGGGGTCACAAAGAGTCGGACCTGACTGAACACAGATATAGTGCACCTGCCAATGACCATTTGATGAAACTCGTTTTGAACCCCATGAGAGACCTCCTCTCCCAGCCTCCTGGGAGTAACAGTCATTGATTATCCAGACAAGATTAGGCACCCCCATCATATCATTTTATACTTTTCTTTGTAGATCAAACCCCAATCATCACTATCTGTTTGATTAATATCAGTCTCCTCAATCTCACTGTAAGATCTACAAAAGCAGAAGTAAGTGTGTCTCATTCATCATTGTAAATATGTGCATGCGTGCTGCATGTGTGCTAAGTCGCATCAGTTGTGTCTGACTCTGTGCAACCCTATGGACCTTAGCCTGCCAGGCTCCTCTATCCATGGGATTCTCCAGGCAAGAATACTGGACTGGGTTGCCATGCCCTCCTCCAGAGGATCTTCCTGACCCAGGGATCAAACCCGTGCCTCTTATGTCTCTCTTATGCATTGGCATGTAGGTTCTTTACCACTTTGCACCACAGAGTCTAATAGCACAGTCCCTACTATAGCACATAGTAGGCACTTCTCAAATATCTGTTGAGTCCAGCATCCATTAGGCCTTTCTCTGAAGGTCAGATTGTCAACACGATAAAAGGTGAAACCTAGTCCTCACCTCTCTAAGTCTTAGCCAGTGTAAATATTTGGAGCATTCTAAAATGATAGTTCTTTGAATGTTCCCTCACTGAGATTTAAGAGTTTAGATCCGCTTTTATCCTCACAAGAACAGAGGGAGCAACGCAGAACCCCCTGAGGAGGTCTGTGTGTGTGCATGTACAAGGCAATGGGATGGACAAAACAGGACCATGCAAACAAAGGAAGGAGCAGGACTCAGACAGAAAACAAAGTCAGATCAAACATCAGTCAAGTCTCAGTGCTTCTGCCCATTCCAGCAGAGATGGTCTGTGCCCACCCTGCACCCATCAAATCTGAAAGCCCCTAGAGGGTTGACAAATCATGCTGACTTACTGCTGAATTTTCTTAGCATCTCCCTCATTCCTGTGATGTGGCACAGAGTCAGTTCCGTGCTGATGGCCTCCGGACACTGAAGCAAGAGGGGCTCACTCCTACGGGAGGGCAGAGACGGTCACTTGGTCTCCTCCGCACAGACCGCATGACCTGCTCCAACTTGAGAATCCAGCCCTTTCTGCCCCAACAGCATGGACACTTTCATCCCCTCTCTGAAAACCTATTGCATCAGCACCACCACCCCATTCCTTACACGACTGAACACAGAAGAAAAACCTACCTTTCCAGTATTCCTCTCACATCCTAAGGGTATAAAAGAAAGAAGGTTAGTTTTTCTGCACTCTGAGCGCTAGCAAAGACAGTCTATTTTGAATACAGTCCTTTGCAGATTTCATAGAGTCCCCTTCCCATGGCTCTAGAATACTTTGAATGGGAGATCGTGTGGCAGAAAAAAGTCTCAAGCTTCTTCTAGGGTGAGTGCTTGTGAATGTGAAATGTTTCTCACAATAACTAAAGATCTCTTTTTCTCATACCATCCTTTGTCAACAGAATCTGGCTGAGAAGGGAGTCAAACTATTGGCCTTATTATCTAATGATGCCTCGGGAGGTAGAAATAAGCAAAGAGAAGTAGCTTTGTGAGAGGCGAAACTAAGCCTGTGTATGGTTAGACTGGGTTATTGTATGTGCTAAGTCTCACTTCAGTCGTGTCCGACTCTTAGTGACCCCATGGACTGTAGCCCACCAGGCTCCTCTGTCCATGGGATTCCTCAGGCAAGAATACTGGAGTGGGTTGCTGTGCTGTCCTCCAGGGGATCTTCCTGATCCAGGGATGGAACCCAGGTCTCTTAGGTCTTCTGCATTGGCAGGCAGGTATTTTTTTACCAGCAGTGACACCTGGAAAGCCTGAACTGGCTTATTGGGAAGGCAATAAATTAAATAGCAGCATTCTGGGGAGCTAGTCTAGGAAAGTGATTTGAAGCCAGAAACAGGAAACTGGAACACAGCTTATGTTTAGAAAGGTCCCAAAGAACTCAATAGTAGCCTAGAAAGTTAGTAGAGGAAAGGTGGTGAGGAATGTGGACTCAGTACACAAATACGTGGGTTCTATCACCTACTAGCTATTTGACAGGCAAATTATCTGAACTACTAAATAAGTGCCACTATTACCTGGATGAAAGGCGAGTTTTGGGGAGAATGGATGCATGTATATGGATGGCTGAGTCCCTTTGCTGTCCACCTGAAACTATCATAACATTGTTAATGGGCTATACTCCAATATGAAATAAAAAGTTAAAAGAAAACAAAATAACTGCCTCTATTAACCCATTTTAGGGCTTCCCTGGTGGCTCAGAGGTTAAAGCGTCTGCCTCCAATGCGGGAGACCCGAGTTTGAACCCTGGGTTGAGAAGATCCCCTGGAGAAGGAAATGGTAACCCACTCCAGTATTCTTGCCTGGAGAATCCCATGGACGGAGAAGCCTGGTGGGCTACAGTCCATGGGGTCGCAAAGAGTCGGACACAACTGAGCAACTTCACTTCATTTCAACCCGTTTTATCACTACCGATCACCTATAGTAAATATCATAATAGTTAAATAATAGTTATATCATAATAGTTAAATATCATAATAGTTAAATAATAGTATTTAACCTCATCGGGTCTTTTTGAAGATGTAATTTAAAGTGCCCAGTACACAATGTTCATTAAATATAAAATATTTGGCAAAGCTGAGATTGCAATAAGGCAGGTACACAAAAAAATTGGAGTCATAATTTGACTTGTTTGGATGGACATTCCTCTTTTTTTTTTTCCTTTTGCTCTTCAAAATTTTATTTACACTATACAGAGAACAGTCATTCTTTAAGAAAGTTTTCTTAGGGGGCCAGAACTTAATTTTTCAAGTAAATAAAGAAAACTTTATTCTGTGCAACTTGAAATATGATAGATGACATAAGGGTTCTTTTTTTTCATTCGTTTCTCCAATGTTCTTACCTCGAAAGACTCTATGATCGAGTTCTGACATGTGGACTCTATCTGTTCCATCATTTTGCTCAGGCTTCGCATCTGCTGGGTCAGCCTGATCTCATTGTCCCGCAGTTTCTTCAGGTTCTCTCGTTCCTCCATTTCCAGCAGCTGCAGCTGCAGCTGCTCCTCCTCCTTCAGGAACTGGTGCATTTTTGCATATTCTGACAGGACAACCTGCTTACAGGTCTTTGTCTCTTCCTGCCATCACACCAGCGTGCACGTGCACGCGCACGCGCGCACACACACACACACACGGACAATAAAGTTAGTCACAGAATCACTTAAGTAGACTTTTAACTCTTACAAAGTCCTAGAGTTTCCTTGTGACAATTCTTGAAACCTGACACATAACACATACATTCTGTTGACTAGCTAGGTGGATAGTTTGATATTTTAGGAGCTGTGTGTTGTAGCTTATAGTATTAAAAAAAAAAATCAAAAATTCTACTCCTAGGAGATTGTCATTCTAGTGGAAGCAACAAAAAATAAAAAATAAACAAGCATATTATGATAGGTGGTGATGAGTACTATTATTTTTTAAATGTAAAGCAAAATAAAGTTAGGACAAAAATTAAGGTGGGGGAAGCATGCATTCATTTATTCAACAAACATTTAGTCAATGAAAGTAGACAATGGATCACATACTAGGAATAGAAATGAACATCACCAATGCTCCCATGCAAGAAGTCAGAGGTTATTGAGATAATCAAAAACATGCTTTTAAAAAAATCTAATTAGACATTTAGTTCTGCTCTTTGCTATACAGCTTAAATTCTAGTCTGCAGCTAACCTCAAGCTCTTGTTCAGGTGTACCAATCCACACCGTATTTTGCTTCAATTTTCTTTCCTCTTTGTTTCTTTATCTGCCCTTTTTCCCCTAAATCATTTGAGATATTCTTTTTTTCAATCAGTTTCCATTCTATGTGATATATCTATAACATATATTTCATAATTATAATCAGAGCAGAAATATAGGTAGCCACCATGTGGTATAGGTACACAAAGAAGGGAAAAATAAGCCAGCCAGGCAATGGGAGAATTGAGCTGAGTCTTCAGATGGACAAAAAGAGGTAGGTAGCCCAGAGCAAGGATACTCCACACTGCAGCACTGGAGATGGTAAATTCTGTCATTTTCTTCTCATGCTCCATGAAGCATCCCTTTATGCCCCCTTGTAGAATCACATACAAAATGGAAAAGTAAAACAGATACTGACCTTACACAATATCACTCTCTCCTTCTCATGGTTTAATATAACCTCTGTTTCCTTTCTCTTTTTACACAAAATGTCTAGTATTTCCTGGAGTTTCTCCTGCAATAGAAACAAACTCTTTGTGGTAAATGAGCAGAGCACCAGGTCATGAACGGGTCTTGAGGACCACTAACAAGATGACTGAGACTTTAGATCAAAAAGGGAAAAAGGATCCATGCCCAGATTTGTGGTCTGGTGCCTGGAGATTAGCACCCATGACTGTCACCCATAGAAAATATTATGGCAGTTGGGGCTTCCCTGGTGGCTCAGACAGTAAAGAATCTGCCTGCAAGGTGGGAGATCCGGGTTTGATCCTTGGGTCAGGAAGATCCCCTGGAGAAGGGCATGGCAACCCACTCCGGTATTCTTGCCTGGAGAATCCCATGGACAGAGGAACCTGGTGGGCAAAGAGTCGGACGTAACTGAGCAACTAACATCACCTTATGCGATAGAATCTGATTTGTGTTCTGAAATTTATATGGAGCCTCCCATCTTACTTTGTGATGCTCCTCAGCCTCACTGGAGAGATTCATTCTGTTTACTCCGTGGCCTTGGGTTAAGACGTTGTGGCCCCCCAGCTCCTCGTCAGACAGCATCCTGGTAGCAGCCAGCATCCTCTCGTAGCTGCCCTGGTTGCCCTCACTCTGCAGGACCTGGGATCTGAGCTGCTTGCCGATGCCAGCCAGCCTCCCCAGACGCTCATTGGGCTGGAAATGCGGGATCTCCAAGGTCCTCCAGCACTCAGGACATGACAAGGGGGTGTTATGTTCCTCCCAGCTTCTCAGGAGACACACCAGACAAAAGCTGTGCCCACACTCGGTGGTCACTGGGCTGGTGAAATAGTCCAAGCAGATGAAACAGGTCAGCTCCTCCCTGAGATTCTCCATCAGATCTGCTGTAGACATTTTCTCAAAGAAGGACATCTAGGCAAGTCTCTATTCTGGGATTTGAAAATGCTCCCCCAGAGTCTATTGTTTCGAGTAACAAGTGGGTAATCATTTGCTATGTTGTTATTACACAAAATTCTTACTCTCCTCTGTGACTAATTTCACCCATTGACACAAAGCCAATTATGACTTAATTTGGAACTCCTGTATGCTGGGTTCATCATCAACCCCAAACTTTTAAGGAATCTCATCAGGCAAGCCACATGCTGGAGTCTAAGGATACTTGCTGCTAAGAGTTGTCATTTCAAGAGTTGATTACTGTGTATAAATAGTACCACCAAACCACTGAGACACATTGGTTTTAGGCTAGAGGGTTGGGTAACTTGGTATAAACCAGTACAGAGATTTAAATTATAATGATCTCTGATAATATCGGAATTGGAGTCTCAGCCAAATCTTTCCACTAATGGAATCTAGTTGAGATACTGAAGGAAGAAAACTATAGTATACATTCCTTCTCTCATTAGGGCCTTTTCTTTCTTTGAGCAAGGCCTACAAGCTTTTCGCTCCTTTATCAGGTACTGTGTCCTTTAATTTTATTCATTCCCCCAAATGAGATTAATGCCACTGAAGCATTCCCTGACTTTTGATGTACAATGGATTACTAGAGTTACATGTATTGCTCTGCCCTACAGACCATGATACTCACCTCTCTGCCACCACAGAAAGCACCAAGAACATCTTTGTTGTTGGAAGTTGCCACGGGGAGCCATGACACTGTGGAATGGATAGAAAGAAATTGTATTTCAGGATAAACATAATTTTGCCCATTTCTTTTCACCCTTGGAAAAATTTTAAACTAGACCTTCTTAAACCTCATCACTTCTTACTGGACAGAAATTAAGTATGTAGATGTTATTTTTATACTGATGAAAAAACTAAATGTTCGATTTGCAGACTGTGTACAACCACCTCTGAAATTAGTGCTGAATCCTATACATTTATCATATGTTCAGGAGTCGGGTCTTGTCATGGCATGTCCTCCACTCCCTGGATACCAGGAAGTGGAATCTTAAAAGCTCTTCCTCAGAGTCTAACCAGCTCTATACCCCCATCATGTTCATCATACTTTATTTCTATTTTTCTCTTCTCACTCTCCAACTTGGCAACCTTTCATGGTTCTCCGTACTCATGTTATCCTAATAATTTCTTTCTGACATTCATGCTCCCAACTGATTCTTCTTTCCCAATCATCTCCAACAAGATGTTGAATGTTTCCTTATCCTGAACTTTTGTCAAAAGACATTTTCAAGCCTGAAATGATTCTGCTCGGCCTTTCATCCTCCTAGTCAAAACTCATTTTTCTAAAGTCATTAATGTTTTAATCATATGTCATATGGGAATGACTGGAGTGAGAATTTATACTAGAAAAAAGAAGCACCAGAGCAAAGAGTTATACCAAAGTTTGGGGGCATGAAATCTCTAGTGTTCAGATTTCTTATAGGCTAGAAATTAGGGGCACAGCTTCAAAATATTGTTAGAAATTAGTCTTGAGTAAGGGTCTTGCAAACACACACATACATGAAATAAAAACTACACTGTCATGAATTGCCATCTCTGGGAAAAGGATTTATGTTACCACGTACAGTCGATGTGTTAATTTCCCACACAAACTCAGGAGTCTTTCACACTGATCAGAATTATTAGAATAAGGCCTTCATCACAGAGCCCGTATTCCAGTTTGGAATGAGGGGACTCTCGTGTTCTGAGTCGACTCACACTGATCTGTTTCATCCCACTTCCCTCTTCCAAATAAACCCCTTCCGTAACTCAACACAATAACCATATCTTATTCATCACTGACTAAAAGAATCTTTTGCTCATAGCAAGGACTCAGTTTCCCTGTAAATAAGTTTCAGATGAATAGGTAGGGGAACATATTGTTGTAGAATCACAATCTTCTGTCTAACTGGAAGCCAAGAAGTCATACAGTCCAACCACCTTCTAAAGATGATGAAGAAACAGAGACTAATAAATTGTGTTAGTTCCCTGAATACTTAGTGTAGGAGTCAAGCCTGGGCTAGGAAGCTGGGTCTCCCTCCTGCCTGTCATTCTCTTCTGTCTACACTATGCTGCAACTTGCTATTGTCTTCTTTTAAAAAATAATTTCTATTTATTTTGGCCATGCCTTGTAGCACATAGAATCTTAGTTCCCAGTCCAGTGATTGAACCCAAGCTACCTGCATTGGCAATGCTGGGTCTTAACCACTGGACTGCTAGGGAAGTCCCACTTACTGTCTTGTGAGTGGGTAAAAATTTCCAGCTATGTCAGTGAAATGAGTATGGCTCAAGTGGCTTTCAGAAGGAAATTAGAGAGCTCTCATTATAGTGTGATCCTGTGATAAGCATCTGCAATCAATGGCTACATACTCACTATTGGGAAAGCAGACTTCTTTACCTTCTGTCTGAACACCTTGATTAGACTTAATTCAAGATGAAGTTTATAGAGTGGGCCAGCCTTCCCAATACCCATTATACCAACCCTCTGGGCCCTGTGCAGCCAGACAGGATTTCTGAGATTAACAACTCAAACAGCTGCTTCTCTGGCCTGTCTCCTCCTATAGAGGTAACCAAGAGGTGACTCAAGAGGTCCGCAGTCACAACTCTTACCGACCTGCAGCCATGTGTGAAACACACAGAGAAGAGGAACCTCAAAGACACAGGGAGGGCTAAGAGTTCCCAGGTGGTCCAGTGGTTAGGACTCCACGCTTTCAATGCCAACGTTGAAGATTCAGTCCCTGATCCCGAAGACCTTGTAAGGCATGTAGAAGAGCCTTAAAAAAAAAAAAGAGTGGTAGAATTTAAATTTCTTTACTGCTTTGGCATTTTTGTAGAAGAAATATTTCCTTCTTGATGGAAAACCAGGGAAAACTTCATTTGACCTGGACCTTTACACTAACGGCTTAGGCACATTTCAAATAAAGGAATAAGCTACTATTTAGAAGTGAGAAAGCTGTGGGGATATTTGAAGAATAAAATACAGGATCTGACAGTGGGTCAAGGTATTAGCATAGCAAAAAGTCTAGATTGTAACATTCTCTTTATCTAAGACATATTAAAAGACCCCGTTCGGCTTGTAAATATTCGCCTTTGTTATTCTTTCTAGGTAGCCTGTTGTTTCTACCCACTACACCTGGAGGGCAGATCAGAGGGGAGGGAGCTAGTGCTAAAAATTCATACTCCGTTCAAAGTTGTAACCCAGCAGCTCCTGCTGAGTTACCAAGGTCGGAGGCTGAGAGTTGCCTTCCAGAGCTCTGACAATTTATATGTCTTATGTGAGAATTTAGGCTGAGGTGTTTTGTTTGTTTTTCTGGAGAATAAACCCTTTATTTGTTCATCCCTTTACGTTAAGAAAAGTCAACTGTTGAAAATGTACTTGTTCCGGGCTTCGTGCTGAATGCTTTATGTACTTTATCTTCTAAAGAGATAAAAAGGGAAGCCAAGGAAAAGAAGAAAAACATCTGAGTTAGGAAGCCTGAGCAGGGAAATTTTAAAAACGCAGTTCGAACAAATAGTGAAAAATAAGGATAAAAAGACAGTCTAAATTTAGGATGGACTATTAAGAAAAAGGAGTTATAGTTTAACTTCTCTCTCCATTTTATTTTTTTTTTTCGGTTCCAATCTTTTTTTAAATTATTTTTTAAAATTCATTTTTCATTGGAGGATAATTGCTTTACAATGATATGTCTGTTTCTGCTGTATAACAACATGAATCAGCCATAAGTACACATATATATCCCCTCTCTTCCCCCTTTTTTAATGGGGAGGATGGGATTTGAGATTATTACAGATAAATAATTTTGAGTACCATGCAAACAGGATTTAATATTGGTAAAGGATAATGCTAGATTGAAAAAAAAGAATGCAAAAGTAACTAGTTTTTTTTAATTTATTTATTTTTAATTGAATGATAATTGCTTTACAGTATTGAGTTGGTTTCTGCCAAACAGCAACATGAATCAGCCATAGGTTATACATATGTCCGCTCCCTCCTGAACGTCCCTTCCACCTCCCTCCCCAAGGTCTCTAGTTTTGTGTCTTGCTTTTATCATGTGACACTCTTTAGGAGATGCCTATCACTTAATCCTCCAGGAATTATTAAACATCTTTATGTTCCAGGTGTACTATACCCAGTAAATTAGAAAAACAATTATCTCACATAGACATGTATTTTATAGGTAAGGAAACAGATGCTTTTGTGTGTATATGTTGCTTCCTCATCTTTTTGGCTTTTCTCAAGGAATTATTAACATTTATTCCTAAAATTCTCACACCAAAAAACAGTTATCTTTAGGGGAAAAAAGCATGAGAGTAGCTAGTATAAAATGAGAACTCTGGCTCTTTGCCAAACACCATTCTCTCTCTATCCATTTTTGTTGTTGTTGTTTGTGGCCACATGTACAGCTTGAAGGATTGTAGTTCCCAAACCAGGGATGAAACTCCACTCCTTCACAATGGGGCTTCCCTGGTGGCTTAGACAGTAAAAACATCTGCCTGTAATGCGGTAGATTGAGGTTAGCTTCCTGGGTCGGGAAGATTCCCTGGAGAAGGAAATGGCAACCCACTCCAGTATTCTTGCCTGGGAAATCCCATGGACAGAGGAGCCTGGTGGGCTACAGTCCATGGGGTTGCAAAGAGTCAGATACAGCTGAGCAACTGAGAACATACAGCACTCACAGATGAAACCGTTTACCTCAGTTTGGAACTCAAACCCAGCCAAAACCCAGTTTTGGACTTAACACCACATGGCTGGGACTCAAGCCCAGCCAAAACCCTGTTTGAGACTTGTACCCACGTGGCTGGGACTTGAACCCAGCCAAAACCCACAGTACCTGGTTTCAGGACCTAATGAAGCTCAGGTTGTTGATGTCTCATCACAGAAAGAATTCAGTGAGAGACAAAGAAATAGGTAAGAAGTGGATTTATTCAGATACAGAGAGAAACACATTCCACAGACAGAGTGTGGGCCATTGCAGAGGGTGAATGCACTGTGAAATTTGGTGTGATTGTTTTTATAGGGGGAGGATTATTCCAACTATTTTGGAGATTTCCAGGATTTGGGCCACCGCCCACTCCTTGGTCTTTTAACAGTACCTGGAACTGTCATGGGATCTCTGGGTGTGTCATTTCGCTTGTTGATTGAGGATTAAGGTCTAGTTTTGTCTGCCATCTTGGTCCCATTTGATTCTAATCAGTTTTATTGTGTCCTTGGGCTATGTCATTCTTTCAAAAGTTGTGGTGCTGGTGGTGATTTAGTTGCTAAGTTGTGTCTTGCGACCCCATGGGCTGTAGCCCGCCAGGCTCCTCTATCCATGGGATTTCCCAGGCGAGAATACTAGATTGTGTTGCCATTTCCTTCTCCAGGGGATCTTCCCAACCCAGGGATGGAACCCAGGTCTCTTGCATTGCAGGCAGATTCTCTACCAATTGAAGCCCTGTCCCTTTCCCTCCTGTTACACAATTGAGCAACTAATACTTCACAGTGGGAACAGAGAGTCTTAATCCCTGGACCACCAGGGATTCCTTCTCAACGCTTTTATATTTTTACTTAATGCTCCCAGCGGCCCTCAGTTCAGTTCAGTTCAGTTCAGTCACTCAGTCGTGTCCGATTCTTTGCGACCCCATGAATTGCAGCACGCCATGCCTCCCTGTCCATCACCAACTCCCGGAGTTCACTCAGACTCATGTCCATCGAGTCAGTGATGCCATTCAGCCATCTCATCCTCTGTCGTCCCCTTCTCCTCCTTGCCCCCAGTCCCTCCCAGCATCAGAGTCTTTTCCAATGAGTCAACTCTTCGCATGAGGTAGCCAAAGTACTGGAGTTTCAGCTTTAGCATCATTCCTTCCAAAGAAATCCCAGGGCTGATCTCCTTCAGAATGGACTGGTTGGATCTCCTTGCAGTCCAAGGGACTCTCAAGAGTCTTCTCCAACACCACAGTTCAAAGGCATCAATTCTTCGGCGCTCAGCCTTCTTCACAGTCCAACTCTCACATCCATACATGACCACAGGAAAAACCATAGCCTTGACTAGACGAACCTTTGTTGGCAAAGTAATGTCTCTGCTTTTGAACATGCTATCTAGGTTGGTCATAACTTTCCTTCCAAGGAGTAAGCGTCTTTTAATTTCATGGCTGCAGTCACCATCTGTAGTGATTTTGGAGCCCCCAAAAATAAAGTGTGACACTGTTTCCACTGTTTCCCCATCTATTTCCCATGAAGTGATGGGAGGAGGTATATATTAGTTCTAGTCCCACTTACAAATGAGAAAACAAACCTTGCTTGTGAACCTTGCCCTAGATACTCAAGGTGGCCTAACTCCAGTTGTTGCTGTTTAGTTGAGAAGTTGTGTCTGACTCCTTTGCAACCCCATGGACTATAGTCCACCAGGCTCCTCTGTCCATGGGATTTCCCAGGCAAGAATACTGGAGTGGGTTGCCATTTCCTTCTCCAGGGGATCTTCTCAACCCAGGGATCAAACCCAAGGTATATTCCTTACCACTGCACCACCAGGGCATCCCTGTTGCCTTACTCCAGAGTCTTCATGCTACTACCCACAGAGCTGTACTTGCATTTCCACAGGATTGAATGACCCACAAACTTTAAACTCAAGGAGTATACAACTGTGACCAAAAGCAGGTTTGTTGGTTGTGCAAAGATCCAGTCAAATCAAGCGCTGAAGGTCATTGGGGTGTCTCCCCCTCCAACTATCCAATGGTAATTGGCGCTAGATACTGCCAGGTGGCGCTCAGCCCATGTTTATTGTTCACAGCCACAGAGGTTAAGTTCCTAAGAGGTTAAGTTTGTGACATAGCTTAAGAGAGCAAGTGAAATCTCTTGAGAAAAACACTTGAGAAAAATGACACTTTTGCTTACCACCCTTGCCCTTTCTTGGATATTGAGGTGCAAAGATCTAAGAAAATACCTGTTGGGCTAGGGCATGAATTATAGTTGGGAGAATCCTAGAGTTGGAGGTCTTAGGCATAGCTGGAAATTCATGTTATGTTATGTTAAGTCGCTTCAGTCGTGTCCGACTCTGTGTGACCCCACAGATGGCAGCCCACCAGGCTCCACTGTCCCTGGGATTCTCCAGGAAAGAATACTGGAGTGGGTTGCCATTTCTTTCTCCAATGCATGAAAGAGAAAAGTGAAAGTGAAGTCGCTCAGTCGTGTCCTACTCTTAGCGACCCCATGGACTGCAGCCCACCATGCTCCTCTGTCCATGGATTTTCCAGGCAAGGGTACTGTAGTGGGGTGCCATTGCTTTCTCCATGGACATTCATGAATTGTAGCAATTAATGACAATAATCAGGTACTGTGTTTAAGTGTGCTTGACGAAAATTGCTGCAAGTATAAGAACTAAGTGCTAAGCACCCTTAAGGAGCTGTTAAAGGGAAGGTTAAAAAACAAACAAACAAAAAGAGACTTATAGAAATGCTTGGAGAGGAGCATCCCCAAAAGATTGAATCTTTCCTGGCAAAGCAGCTGGGGACACAAAGCATGGTTCATGGTCACAGGTTAGGCTAGGTCACTGAAGTTTCATATATGCCACCATATGGATGCTCCAAAATGTTTCTTTTTAAATCCTTTCAGTATCTTATTAGAGTTGTCATTCTCAAACTTAATTGTATATATTCACCTGGTGAGTTACACAAAACCTGTAGCCTATGGATTACCTCCAGAGGTTCTGATTGACTTGGTTTAGTCATAAAATTAAAAGATGTTTGCTCCTTGGAAGGAAAGTTATGACAAACCTAGACAGTGTATTAAAATCAGAGACATCACTTTACTGACAAAAGTCCGTTCAGTCAACCTATAGTTTTTCCTGCAGCCATGCACGGATGTGAGAGTTGAACCATAAAGAAGGCTGAGCAATGAAGAACTGGTGCTTTCCAATTATGGTGCTGGAGAAGACTCTTGAGAGTCCCTTGGACTGCAAAGAGATCCAACCAGTCAGTCCTAAAGGAAACCAACCCTGATTATTCATTGGAAGGACTGATACTTGACGTTGAAGCTCCAATACTTTGGCCACCTGATGCAAAGAGCCAACTCATTGAGAAAGACCCTGATGCTGGGAAAAATTGAAGGCAAAAAGAGAAGAGGGTCACAAAGAGTCAGACATGAGTTAGGACCTGAACAACAACGATACTGTCCTAACTGGTACAGTACTTCTCAACTTCATGTTGAACTTGTTGATAATATAAATTCTTGAGCACCACCCCGGACGTACTGAATCAAAACCTCTGGGGTGGAGCCCAGCAATCCCTGTTTTAACAAGATCTCCTCTTGACTTGGATGAACACTATGAAGTTTGGAAGCCGCAGCTTTAGGCATCACAATTGTTAGAGCTCTCCAGAAGATTCTAATAAACAGTGAAACTTGAGAAGCAGGACTTAGTGAAAAAACTACTCCCTAGGACTGGGTTCCACCTCAATGCAGACTGGTTCCTTGGTCATGTTTTCACCCTGCCTTTTACCAAAATCATACATCTACCTCCTTGTCTTAGAAACAAGAATTTCCAGCAGGAATGTGAATGGAGAACATTCTGAGAAGAACATTCTGGGTAGAGGAATTGAAGTCCCACACAACTTAATGGGGTAAGAATGGCAATTAAAGCCAATATTTTATAATAACTATAAATAGAGTATAACCTTTAAAAATCATGAATCCTTATATTGTACACCTGTAACTTATATTGTGGGGCTTCCCTAATAGCTCAGTTGGTAAAGAATCTGCCTACAAAGCAGGAGACCCAGATTCGACCCCTGGGTCAGAAAGACCCCTTGGAGAAGGAAATGGCAACCTACTCCAGTATTCTTGCCTGGAGAATTCCATGGACAGAGGAGCCTAGTGGGCTACAGTCCATGGGGTCGCAAAGAGTTGGACATGATTGGGTGACTAGCTTTCACTTTCACTTCAACTTATATTGTACGTCAGTATTCTTCAATTTTAAAATGTGAAAAAAAAAGTGGGGACAAAAGACAGCGTTAAGTGAGAAGATAAGAACGTGATTGTGAGCCGACTTAGAGACAAATCTCTGATCTTGCAAAATACCAGGTTAAAGTGAGATTTCTTTCTTCTTAACCCCTCTCTGGCTTCCTAAAAAGGACACTGGCTGCCTTGGCTCTACCAGGTCTCCTGGAAGAGGTGACTTGTTCTATCTGCTCACACAATTTGAAGAAACCACTTGCAGTTGAATGTGGACACAAGTCTTGTTGTGATCACCTCCTATGAAATTGGAAAGGAATCTAATTACAGCACCCGCTTTAAGTATAAAGAAATTTGCAAGGGAAGGGACTGCCCTGGAGGTCCAGTGGTTAAGACTCTGCTCTTCCATTGTAGAGACACGGATTTGATCCCTGGTCAGGGAACTAAGATCCTGCATACTGCATGGCATGTTCAAAAATTTTTTTGAATAAAAAATAAAATAAATGTACAAGATAAGTGATCCAAGGTGTAACCTGCAGCTGAGGATGATGGCTGAGACAGCAAAATCCTCACATGATGGATTTAAAGGCTAGCATATGTGAGATCTACCAAGAAAAACTGAAGAGGTTCTGTGTGAGAGATCAGATGCTCTTTTGTGAGATCTGTTTTATGTCTCAGGAACACAAGCCTCATGGTGCTTACCACTGAGAAGACGAAAGATTTCAAGGTAAAATTGTCTTTCAAAATTTCAGGGATTCATTCTTATCATTCTTTCCTCTTTAAATACCGTGGTTTTCAAAATCATACAGATTGAAATCATTTTGCTATCCCTGATCTGTCAAATATGGAGATTTAGGAGCCCCAAAGACCTCATTTTTGTTTTACAGTAAAACTTCTATTTCAAGCATGCATACTTACTTTTAAAAAATGCAAGTAACAACAGTTGTTATCATTGTGGGGAGGAATGAACAGTGACTAGGTGAGGCTGAGGGTGGCATCTGAGGAGCTGATGATGTTCTATAATAATATTGTTTGGGGGTATGGTCATATGGATATTCATTTTTTGATAGATCACTGAGCTATAATTCTTAAGTATAATTTTTTTTAATAATTCTTAAGTATATGTATAGCACTTCACAATAATAAAAGTTTTTTAAAGAAAAAAAAAAGACCCCATTTTGACAAGGAGTAATTAATTTTCACTTTAGAACTCATTCCTGAGTTTGTGCTATAACTTCTATTATATAGATCTAGCATAGCAACCTCCAAGAGGAGTTAAAAGCAAGCTCTCCTTTTCTGAATGAGATCCAGGAAATCCCAGATTTTCTGTATAAGACATTAGAGGCTCACAAGAGAGCCCCTTCCTCAGAAGAGATAACTCTATTGAGTCAAGGAAGAAAATCATGTAAAAACCTATAATTATGTGTATATGTTGCTGAGAGGGGAGGCAAACTGTATTCAGTTTTAGGAATAGGAAGCTATAGGGCTGCTAACACAGTCAATAAAGTTCAAAGCCCTACCAGGGTCTCTGAAAAGATCCGAATCATCATTCTGGCAGATGTATCTGGTCATTATGTCACTCTGTGAAGGGTGAAAAGGAACTGCAAAATAATCACTTGGGAAGGGATTGATTAGAATGAAGGTAAGATGTCAGTTTGCTTGATAAATACCCTGGATACCTGCAGCCCCAGAACTCAAACCCAGTGGAAGTTTCCAGCAAAATATAAACTCACTTAACTAAGAAGCAAATTATCTCCTAGTTGGTTAACCATTTAACCAATCATAACCACACTCTTAACGTTTACATCTACTAAACACGTAAACATGTGTTACTTATTAAACATGTGTTACTTATTAAACATGTAAACATCTACTTAGTGTCATTCCTAAGGAAGTGTCATTCCTTTAGGAATACATAGCTTATGGTAATAGCCACATAACTGTAATCTAAAATGTACAATTGAGACACTGATTTCAGATTTGTGAATTTAAGTAGAGGCCCAAATATACTGGGCTTCCCATGTGGTGCTAGTGGTAAAGAACCACCTGCCAAGGCAGGAGACTCAAGAGATGCAGGTTTGATCCTTGGGTTGGGAAGATCCCTTGCAGAAGGGCACAGCAACCCACTCCAGTATTCTTGCCTGGAAAATCCCTTGGACAAAAGAGCCCAGTGGGCTACAGTCCATAGGGTTGCAAAGAGTCAGACATGACTGAAGCAACATAGCAGGCACCAAATATATACAATGCACTGTAATATATAAAAATTCCAGGTTTACTGTATGGATTTATGTATACATATGGGTTTATGTATGGATGTGAGAGTTGGACTAGAAAAAAAACTGAGCGCTGAATTGATTCTTTTGAACTGGGGTGTTGGAGAAGACTCTTGAGAGTCCCCTGGACTGCAAGGAGATCAAACCAGTCAATCCCAAAGGAAATCAGTACTGAATATTCATTGGAAGGACTAATGCTGAAGCTGAAGCTCCAACACTTTGGCCACCTCATGCAAAGAGCTGACGCATTGGAAAAGACCCTGATACTAGGAAAGGTTGAAGGCAGGTGGAGAAGGGGACGACAGAGGATGAGATGTTTGGATGGCATCACCGACTCAATGGACATGAGTTTGAACAAGCTCTGGGAGTTGGGGACGGACAGGGAAGACTGGTGTGCGGCAGTTCACAGGGTCGCAAAGAGTCAGACATGACTGAGTGACTGAACTGAACCCAGGTTTACTATTTTTATAAGCTTAATTTATCATAAGAATTTAATGCTTAGGGGAGATTTTTATTAAAAAAAATAATTTTATTTATTTATTTTTGGCTGTGCTGGATCTTGGTTGCTGTACCGGCTCTTCTCTAGTTTTGGTGAGTGGGGGCTACTCTCCAATTGCAGTGCAAGGGCTTCTCGTTGTGGTGGCTTCTGCCATTGCTGAGCATGGGTTCTAGGTCACGTGGGTTTCAGTAGTTGTGGTTCCTGGGCTCCAGAGCACTGGCTCAGTAGTTGTGGCACATGGGCTTAGTTGCTCTGCAGCATGTGGCATCCTCCCAGACCAGGGGTCGGACCAGAGTGTCCTGCATTGGCAGGTGGATTCTTTACCACTCTTAGGAAGGTGGAGGGAGGGTGGGTTGGGGTTGGGGCCGTGGATTTTTAAGTGAAATGATTGAAATACTTAAAGATATTGACTATACTATCGGGGGCCTATGAAAGTACTTTGTGATAAATTTTAATTTAACTTTGAGGTACTTTCTTTTATAAGTTGGCAAAAATTTTTAGTTACAAGAAGTAAGGAAGTATTGTAAAGCTTGGTTGTGATTCAAATCCGATATCTGTAATTTTCTGTACCGAGTGCTCTGGGTCACTTACTCAACCTCAAAATCATTAGCTTTATCAACCATAAAATGTATTGATAAAATGTTTCTCACAAGATTGTGGGAAATGGTGGTGGTGGTGGTTTAGTCTCTAAGCTGTGTTTGACTCTTCGTGACCCCAGGCTCCTCTATCTATGTGATTTCCCAGGCAAGAATACTGGAGTGGAGTGCCATTTCCTTCTGCAGGGGATCTTCCTGACCCAGGGATTGAACCAGATCTCCTACACTCCAGGCCAGTTCTTTACTGATCAGCTTTATCAGCTATAAAACATATTGATAAAGTGTTTCTCACAGGATCATGGGAAATACATAGATATAAAAAGAGCTTAACATATTGTGTTGCATAACACTTTCTAGAATTATCTTAGTTTAAATATGTCGTCTTCCAGAATAATTTACTATTTACTTAGAGTCATAGACTTCTCTGGTGGCTCAGATGGTAAAGCATCTGCTTAAAACGCAGGAGACCCGGGTTCGATCCCTGGGTCGGGAAGATCCCCTGGAGAATGAAATGGCAACCCACTCCCAGTATTCTTGCCTGGAAAATCCCATGGACAGGGGTGCCTGGTAGCCAACACTCCATGGGGTCGCAAAGAGTTGGACACGACTGAGTGACTTCACTTTCTTTCTTAGAGTCTAAGATAGACCTTATATGTCTCCACGACATGAGAATTTTGCTTGATGTTTTACCTTTTAATTCAAAGGTTATGTTTTCCTGTCTCAGAATGAAATCATATAAATTATAAAAGCTCAGGACAATAAGAATAAATGACCAAATAATTGATAAAATCATCACATAATTTGGCTGCATCAAATGTTAAAAGAAAAATGAGGACTGAGTAGAAAAAGGAAAGAGATGGAGGCTGAGGAGGGAGGGATACATAGAAAAGAATGCGATTGATCTGAAGGAGAAGAGGGTTTGGGTGGGGACTGTCATTTGAGATAAAGAGAAAGGATGTATACTTAAGATTCCATAGGGTGGAACTAGGTTTTGGAAGATCAGATAGCAAGCAGAAGAATTTTTTCATTGTCCTGTCTGGTAGTTTTAAAACCACCACCACAAAAAAAAAAACAGGCACTGTGTATTTGATCAGTGGCACACTGATTGATGTAAAATGTTTAAATTAAATTTTAAAAACAAACTTTTCAGAGACAGAATTATAAAAATTGTGGAGTTGTGCAGATTGTCCTTCTGCTGAGGTCATGATAAGTCACTTCAAGTCTGTCTGGCTCTTTGAGAGCTTAGCAGGCAACTAGTACATGGGTCTCACAGTCTGACAAGATTGAGCGGCTTAGGATGCTCGAACAGACGCACGGACTGTAGACCGCCAGGCTCCTCTATCCAGGGTTATTCTCTAAGCAAGAATACTCTAGTGGGTTGCCATTTCCTTCTCCAGGGGATCTTCCCAACCTAGGGATTGAACCAGAGTCTCTTATGTTTCCTGCATTGGCAGGCGGGTTCTAGCTCCATCTGGGAAGCCCTCCAGTGAGGTCAACTAAGAGCTATCTGAGATTACCCCTGACCTCCCATTCTAGAGCACATTCCTTAGTCAGGCAGCTGTTTCTCTCTTTCCTCCCTACAAATAAAGCAATGATCACTTCTTTCAGCAAACAATGAACTCGGGCATTGTTCTCTAATAAAAACTATTCAATGGTTTAAGATAAAATGGGATGGCTAAGGAAAGAACCGAATGAGAGTCTCAGGTAATGCTTGTGAAGAATTTCTTCCCTGTGAAAATTGTCACTATATACATGACGTTCATGAAGAACAAAAATAAACCACCAACAAAAACATTTATGTAGTGCCTACCAGATAGTAACCCCTTAATTAGACCTTGATGGTGGTGTAGTCGCTAAGTGCTGTCTGACTCTTTCGATCCCATGGACTGTAGCCCACCAGGCTACATGGGATTCTCTAGGCTCGAGTGGGTTGCCATTTCCTTCTCCAGTGGATCTTCCCAACCCACGGATTGAATTCCGGTCTCCTGCATTGCAGGCAGATTCTTTACCAGCTGAGCCACAAGGGAAGACATTGGAGGTACAGGAAAGAATGAAATATTCACCCGGCCACAGAGACTGAAATGCCTGAAGAAGGTCCCTGACTACTGGGCATTTTCTAAGAACTCATTAAAATGCAAATTAGGGCTCCACCTCAGATCTACCCCAAGAAGACTGTTAGGGCGGGGCCCAGAAATCTGTTTGAATAAGCTGAGATGATCCTAGTGTTCACTGAACTTTGATAACCACTGGCCTAGATTTATTGTATGGATAGGATGTGAAATGTGACCAGTTCCATACCTGATGATGAGAGGGAGGGACTGAGGGAGTAGCTGAATAGATCAAAGCTCCTAGGTTTCCATTTTTCTCACTCTTTCCCCGAAAGGAAATACTCAGGATTACAAAGAAAGGGAAGCTTTTCTCTGAAGAAAATCATGTGTGTGCTCAGTCGCTCAGTTGTGTCAGACTCTCTTCGACCCCATGGACTGTAGCCTGCCAGGCTCCTTTGTCCATGGAATTCTCCAGGCAAGAATACTGGAGTGGGTTGCCAATCCCTTCTCCAGGGGATCTTCCCCACCCAGGGATTGAACCGAGGCTTCCCACATTGCAGACGGATTCCTCACCCTTTGAGTCACTAGGGAAGCTTCCTTAATCATGGTTTTCTTTAAATACCTAAGCTTGATTTTAGTATTCAGGGAAGCTTTAGAAACATATATACAATGCAATGGTATAAAAGGGTAGATGAAAAAAGCCAGGGCAAAAAATAAATAAAATTATAAAAAAACAAGAATAGGTATGAATTTGGTGCATAGATAACGTACTCATGATCTCCTACTTTGTTTTCACCTGGGTCCTGTAAAAATATTTAATCTCTATTCTCTGTCCTTCACTGATTTCTCTTTGTGCTGGTTTGATTTAAAATATTTACTCAGTGTTAGATAAAATAGATACAGAGGAAATGATTATAAATGGAGGGAAGGTATTTCAAGTTGGGTAGTTAGAGAAAGGAATCTCAGAGGAAGTGATATTTGAGCTGAGAACTGTAGGGAGGAAAGAGGGCTGAAAGAAAAAGCGAACGTGTTTTGCTCAGTGACCCCAGGACTGTAGCCCGACTCTTTGTGACCCCAACGACTGTAGCCCACCAGTCTTCTTTATCCATCAGATTCTCTGGGCAGGAGGCCAGATCATCTAGAACTGTGTTAGCCTTTGAATTTTATCCTAAGTGCCATGGGAAGTTATTAGAAATGATTAGAGGGAATTCCCTCCAATGGTAGGACCCTGAGATTTCACTGCTGAGGATGCCAGTTCAATCCCTGGTGGGGGAACTACAATCCTGCAAGCCACACAGCCAAATTAAAAAAAAAGAAAGAAAGAAACTCGATTAAGGTTTTAATATAGTATTCTGGTTGTTGAATTCACAGACTGAGGGAACAAACTTATGGTTGCCAGGGTGCAAGGATCGGGTGAGGGATAGTTGGGGAATTTGGGATGGACTTGTCTACGTTGATATATTAAAAATGGATAACCCACAGGGGCTTACTATACAGCATGTAGAACTCTGCTCATTGTTATGTGGCAACCTGGATGGGAGTCTGGGGGAGAATGGATACGTGTATATGTGTGGCTGAGTCCCTTGCTCTCCACCTGAAACTGTCACAACATTGTTAATCGGCTATATTTCAATATAAAATAAAAAGTTGTTTTTTTTTTTTTTTGAAAAAAAGCTCTTACCCCCCAAAAGATAGTATTCTGGCTGTTGTGCTGATGATTTAGAGATAGAAGTGGGGCAGGATTGAGTATGAACTAATAAAGGTGAGGAATTGATGGTGGCTTACATGGTGCTTCCAAATGAAATTTTAAAGTGAGTTTGGGGTCTGACTCAAGAATACTGGAATGGGTTGCCATTTCCTCCTCCAGGGGATCTTCCTGACCCAGGGATCAAACAGGCATCTGTGCATTTGCTGGCAAATTCTTTATCATCTGAGCCACCAGGGAGTTGGGGGAGGGAAGGCATTATTGATTAAAATCCAAAAGTGTTATAGGTATGTTAATGTGGGGTGCTTATTAGACATTGAATTGCAGATGAGTTGGGAGTGCCGGGTCTAGGTGGATGATTAAATAAACGTTTGGAAGTAAATGTGGATTACCTAGGGAGATATTAGAACTAGAAGGGAAGGAACCAACACTGACCCTTGAAGCCTGTGAAAATTTAGAGGTTCAATAGGATTCAAAGCCAAGAAAAAAAAAAAAAGAATTTTGAGAAACAGGCAAATTAAGTAGAAGGGATGTCATTTACAAGATCCTGATTGCAAAGAGAGGAAACTGTTCCTGGCCAACTATGTTGACTGCTGAGAGCTCAAGATAAAGCCAGGAGTTACCACTGACTTTCTAAAAGCCTTCATTTTTGTAATGGATCAGTGTTCTGCTTTGGTTTTTCAGTCTACATTATGTTCAGGGAGGCAAGACAAGCTACGAGGATTTGAAAGGACCCAGTAAAAAACAACTGGAGTAAATTCAAATCCAGATGATAAGTAGAGGGTAAATATCTGCAATTTGTATAATAAGGGGATGGTCTATTCAAAAACCTGTCAGGTAAAAAACAGCTGAAAGGCTTAAACATGGTTCACAGAAATGTTAAAAATAAACATTTTTATGAAGAACCTTTTCTAAACAGTTCCTCAAGACAAGAGGCATGATTTTAAAAATTTGCATATCTCTTTAATTTTTGATTTATATCTATTCTAGCATTCTATCCATTGCAATGTTATTTTAGTTGGAGTCCATGAAGAAGATCTGTCCTCACACTAGGACATAGTTGGGAAAGGGGAGATCATTCTATACCTTTTCAGATAATTGTTTGTTTTTAAATCATATTAATGAATGTTGTGTCCTCGGTAACACGAAAGTTCACTGATTTTATACTTTGAATCCACTTTACCCTTTCATAATCTTGTAACATCATGCATTGAGCTTTTAGAAAATAACTTGTTCAGTCACTCAGTTGTGTGACTCTTTGTGACCCCATGGACTGCACCATACCAGGTTTCTCTGTCCTTCACCATCTCTGGGAGCTTTCTCAAACTCATGTCCATTGAGTCGGTGATGGCATTCATCTATTTCATCCTCTGTTGTCCCCTTCTCCCACCTTCTAACTTTCCCAGCATCAGGGTCTTTTCCATCAGACATTTCTTCGTATCAGGTGGCCAAAGTATTGGAGATTCAGCTTCAGCATCAGTCCTTCCAATGAATATTCAAGTCTGATTTCCCTTAGGATGGACTGGTTGATCTCCTTGCAGTCCAAGGGACTCTCAGTCCTTTTCTCCAATACCACAGTTCAAAAGCATCAATTCTTTGGCACTCAACCATCTTTATACTCACCTCTCACATCCATACAAGACTGCTGGAAAAATCATTGCTTTGACCATATAGACCTTTGTTGGCAAAGTAATGTCTCTGTTTTTTAATACATTGTCTAGGTTTGTCATAGCTTTTCTTCCAAGGAGCAAGCATCTTTTAATTGGTTCACTGAATTTGCAGGTTTTCCAAATGTTGACAGATTTCATTTTACAATAGCAAAAACAATCAGTTGTTAATATCTCTACTAATTTCATCAGAAAAGACCAAGTATTGGGAAGCTGTCAAGCTTAGAATAGTAGATACAAGTTTTCTAAAACTCTCATTTTTGCTTAAAAGCTCAGATTTTATCATTAGGAACTAATGCACTTAGTTTCCTTGAGATGACAGTGTTTGAAAAAATGTCTTTCCAAATCACTACATGCGAATGACCACAGTCATTCTACTAAAAATGACCTATGAAAAAAATAGCACTAGTATTAAGCTTGCAACTTAATCAGAAAAAATGCATTTTTGTGAGACAACCATTGTTTTTCCATATGCAACATAAATGTTTTACACATTTCTATCTTGTCACCTGGTATGCTAAATCCTATACTTTTTTTGGGGGGGTGGGGGGGCAGCATGGCTTAGCATGTGAGATCATAGATCCCTGACCAGGGATTGAACTTGTATTCCCTGAATTTGAAGTGCAGAGTTTTAACCACAGGATTGTTAGGGAAGTCCCTAAATTCTGTCCTCAATGGTTGAGATTTAATATTTTACCACAGCATCAAGAAATATGAATGTTTTTAATTAAAACAGATTTAAAAAAAAAAAAAAAACTGGAAGTCTACAAATAGGTAGAGATTTTAAAAATACAGTAAATGACTGTGGTCCTGTTTGCTGCTACTTGCTTGACACCAGCAGTTTCATCTACTGTCAGTGCAAATGTCGACATAGTGAAAAGGCAAATCAAGTCTGCTGCTTTAGCATGTGCCCTAGCAAAAGAACAATGTCTTCATACATTGAATATATAAGAATAACAGCTTCAGAATTTTTATTGTTTCATGTATCTTAAAAATTAAAAAAGAGTGAAAGGCCTAGATGATGTCATGGTCCATGCATGGGCTGGAAAAGAATTTTCAGACATCAGGCAGAATGAGAAGAGAATAAAGTTTATTAGAGAGAGAGAGAGACAGAACAGTATTAGAATAGTGGGTTGGTTCAAGGGCGAGCCGAACACTTCGGCAGGCTTGCAGCCAATATTCACAGCCTCAAGAAAGAAAATTCCTACTGGAATGGTGTCATTAGGTGTCAGGAAACTGGCCGGTTTAGGTCTGGAGGCTCATGGCAACCGTTGCTATGGGGCTTGGTCAGTTCCAGAGATTTTTATCCTGGGATTTTGGTACAGGGCTTCACACCTGTGACCTTGGTATAGGGCTCCACAGTAGATGGTCAAGTTTGGGCGGAATTGCAAGTATGAGAGGCAAAAAGAAGCCAATGAATCCAGAAATAGAAGTTTCGGAGTTCTGCTTTCTTTCAAGTTAATTCTTTGCAAGAGATGTTGTTAAAAATAGCTGGCTAATGAGACCGAATGGGCAAATGTAAATTAGAGAATTTTGAGAAATTAATATCTGGTGTTACAGTGTCATCGACAATGGCTACAGATGGGGTTAGACAAGGAAACTAAGGCGATTCCTCATTGGGAAAGACTTCCAAATTCAGTAGGTAATACATTTTAAGAATATAATTAAAATATATCTAGTGAAAAGGTAGAATTGTTGCTCAAACGTTATCAGAATTGTCTGGAAATGGGGATGCACGGATTATAGATCACTTGTTCTGTTTTCTTAAAATATATTTGTATATATGCACATATGTACATATGTATATATGTATTACCTACATGTATTTATGCACATACTTTGTTGTTTAGTAGCTCAGTCCCGTCCCTCTGGCAAGTTCCTCTGTCCAGGGACTTTCCCAGACAAGAATACTGGAGCTGATTGCCATTTCCTTCTCCAGGGGCGGGCGTCGGGGGTGGGGTGGGGGTGGGGGTGGGGGTGGGGTGGGGGTGGGGGTGGGGGTGGGGGGCGGCGGTCTTCCTCACCTAGTGATGGAACCTGTGTCTCCTACATCGCAGGCAGATTGTTTACCGCTTAGCCACCCAGGAAGCGCATATATGTACATTTGTGCTGTGTTGCGCTAAGCCACTTCAGTCGTGTCTGACTCTGCGACCCCATGGACTGTAGCCCGCCAGGCTGCTCTGTCCACGGGATTCTCCAGGCAAGAATAACTGGAGTGGGTTGCCATGCCCTTCTCCAGGGAATCTTCCTGACCCCGGGATCTAACCGATGTCTCTTACATCTCCTGCATCGGCAGGCAGGTTCTTTACCACTAGCGCCACGGCCAGATCCCATATGTACATATAAATATGTGCAATTTCCCTTCAGTATTTTTGAAAAGGTTTATTTACTTGGGGTTTGTGGCTTCCCTCATGCCTGCAACGCAGGCGACCTGGGTTCGATCCCTGGGTTGGGAAGATCCCCAGGAAATGACAACCCACTCCAGTATTCTTGTTTGGAGAATCCCATGGACAGAGGAGTCTGGTAGGTTATAGTCCATGGGGTCGCAAAGAGTCAGAGACGACAGAGCGACTTAACTTTCTTTTTTTTCTTTCATTTATTTATTTTTTTAGCAAACATCCTTCAACGGCCAAGTCTGGTGTGACACGCCTTACCCTTCAGGCACAAAAATGGCGCCTCAGTCAGGCGCATGCGCACTTGTGGAGCCCCCGAGAGCGCCTCTCAGGCAGAGAAGCTTGCGCGCCTCGAAGCCAGACCTGAAAAGGAGCGCCTCCTTGGAACGCGGCGACACACCACTTCCCCTCCGTCTGGTTTAAGGAGCCCTCACTTTGTGGATCTCTGCAAGCAACTGGGTGAGTGAGGGATTCCTTCGGCTTGCGACTGGAGTGCCTGAGGCTAGGTTCCGTCTGCTTTTAGTTCCATTAGTTCCTTTCCTGCTCTTTGCCACAGTGTGCTTTCCTTTGAGCGTGATTTTTCTTTTCTTTAATGACTTACTGGGAAGCACTTTGCTATTTTGTCACTTGTTAATTATTTTCAATAACTTGAAATTCTCGGAGAACTTGACCATTGGTGAAATTCATCGTGTCTCATTCCTCAGGCTCGTGGCTGCAGAAGGTTTGCTGGAATCCAAAGAGTCCAGGACCCTTGACTGCGGAGGACGGAGGCTGCCGAGTGCGTCTGCCCTAGAACCCCGCACTCCTTTCCCGTTCGGCGTGTGGGGAGGTGTATACCGCCTTAGAAATAGCCTGATCATCTCCACCGAGGGCCACCTGCCGGGATGTCCAAAAGGCTCTGCTCCCAGTTAGAGCAAGACACCCCAGGAGGTGTCCATTGTGAGACACGCCCGCTGCCATCGCAGCTGTTCCGCAGTGGTGACCAGATGGCGGTTTGTGGCCGCAGCTTCCCGCCCCAGGAGCGTGGGAGTCCCGTGGTGGTGAATGAAGTGCCAGAGGCGGCCGAGAAGTACAGGGTAAGCTTCGTACAGATCCCAGACCACCCTGCCATTCTGGCTGCCTCCTCTTTTCATTAATTACCTTATTTGTTTGGGGAACAGGTATTCTGATCCTTCAAGGCCATTCCCTTAGTTGATGTTGATCAACGGAATACTAGATAAGTACCATATGCAGACCTTCCACGTGTAGTCAGGGCTATTGGCCTTTCAGTTGTCTAAGGTTAGGAATCTAGCTGTTGTAAAGCAATTACTGTGATATATTTCTCTGCAGAAATTATTCCAGGAGATGTTGGACACATTGAAGGAGAAACTTGAAGCAGCTAAAATCATACTGGCTGATGAACAAGAAAGAATGGTGATGATGCAGGTCAGTGCTTATCTTGATTCTTGGGCGGAAATTACCTATAATGTTGGCTAGCAAATAACATAAACAGCATCATAAGACCAATGGCACAGCAGGAAAAGCTACTTAAAAACCCATAGGTAGGAAAAGTATTAATTTCTTCATGTATAAAGAGCTCTTAATAAGCAGGGGACTTCCCTGGAGCTCCAGTGGTTAAGACTGGACACAGTTCCACTTCAAGGGACATGGGTTCAATTCCTGTTCAGGGAACTAAGATACTGCAACAAAAACAAAATGTCAGTAGCAGAAGACTAGACACTCAATAGAGAAATGATCAAAGACATGAGAGCTCGCAGAAAAGCAAATGCAGATAATCTTTTGAGTAGACTGAATTGGTTCATACGCTCGTGTTAAGAGAAATACAAATTAACTATATTAAATTTGTTAGAGAGATGGCATTTTTATACCTTATTTATAAATATAAAAAAGACTGATAGTGCAGTTAACAATGCCATAGGAGATTGAGCATCGTTTGTACTTTGGATGTGGCAGTGTAAATCCTGAAGGCATTTAAAGGTCAATGTAAGAATTTCTATTCGGGGCGTGTCAATTAGGAGTTTGGCATTGACATGCACTGCAGGAGGATTGCAGGCCGATTCTTTACTGCTGAGCCACCCAGGAAGCCCTAACATATTCACAATACTATATATAAAATAGAAAATTAACAAGGATGTACTCTAAAGCACAGGGAACTATAGTCAATATCTTGTGAAAGTCTGTTAAGGGAACAGAAGCTGAAAAATAATATATAGACTGTAAGAGTGTGAGATCACAGGCAGGGAGTACTTGAAGGGGACTGTTGGCAATAATCAGGGGCAGGTGATGGTGAACTGTGGCGGGAGGGGTAGTGGAAGTGGTGAGAATAGTCAGTGTCTTGATAAATGTTCACTCAGCAGTGTCATGAGGTTAAATATGGTCATTTTGTTGTGGTTGTTTTGGCTGCACTGTGCTGCATGTGGAATCGTAGTGCCCTGACCAGGGATCGAACCAGTGCCCCTTCAGTGGAAATGCAGAGTCCTAACCACTGGACCTCCAGGGAAGTCCCTGAATACAGTGGTTAAGCCAACTACTCCCAATATATGTCTGTAGCTCAGACTTTCCAAGGAGTGGGCTTTCATGTCCAACTTTCTTCCTGGTATCTCTCCTTGGATGGCTGACTTATCAAAATCAACATATCCTAAACGGAGTTGCTGATACACTCCCCATGTCTAGAATCTGTCCCATCCATAGTTTGCATTTTATGTTTTGGCAGCTCTGTTCCTAAAAACCTTGGGGTTACCCACTGATTGCTCTTCTCCTCTCATCCACTGTCCAAAGCATCAGCAAAAGCCATTGGTCCTACCTTCCAGTTTTCCTGATCTCCTGCTCTTTGGTCCTGAAGTTGTGTAGATTCCTCAGTTTCCTGTCAATGAACATTTCTCTATCTGCATTTCATGTTCTAAAATTGTGTTGATATCTTGGCTGATGTTGACCCAGAAATTCCCTTTGTCCTTTGTATCTATGCCTATTATTCCCTTCCCAGTACGTTATATTTCCTTGGATTTATATTAGAATTATAGATGGAAAGGGACCATAAATAATTGTCTGTAGTATTTAACCTGAAATCTGTCATTTCTGTGTCTTTGATGAAGAAAGAGGAACAGAATTTTAAAGAAATGATTGAGTCTGAATATAGCGTAAGGATCCGGCTGATGACTGAAGAAAATGAGATGAACTTGCGAAGCCTGCAAGGTGGATTCAACCTGAAATTGAGACAAACCAGTCAGAACCAGCTGATGGAGTTTGCCATGAACCTAAAGGAGAAGTTCCAGGAAACACTACAGGTGAGATATGCAACGTGGCATCCTTACAATATTTGGGAAATGAAAGCAAGAAGAGCTAAAACTATGCTTTTATTAAAATAATGTATATATATATATATATAGTCACCCCACAGTTCTATTCCTGATAATTTGTTTTGCAGATATATTTGCATGCATATGCTGTTAAGTCGCTTCAGTTGTGTCCAGTTCTGTGTGACCCCATAGACGGCAGCCCACCAGGCTCCCCCGTCCCTGGGATTCTCCAGGCAAGAACACTGGAGTGGGTTGCCATTTCCTTCTCCAATGCATGAAAGTGAAAAGTGAAAGTGAAGTCGCTCAGTCGTGTCCGACTCTTAGCGACCCCATGGACTGCAGCCTACCAGGCTCCTCCATCCATGGGATTTTCCAAGCGAGAGTACTGGAGTGGGGTGTCATTGCCTTCTCCGTGCATGCATATAAAAAGACACATTCATAAGGGATGTTGTAAAATGATGTCAGTATAGAGCCATGGCTTAGAGATAGTCTTTGAAGCCAAACTGATGGGATTCCTAACTGAGTTCTATAATTTAGAAGTCTAGTTGGCCACTTTCCCTGGTGGCTCAGTGGTAAAGAATTCGCCTTCAGTGCAGGAGACACAGGTTCGGTACCTGGTGTGGGAAGATCCCCTGGAGGAGCAAATGGCAATGCACTCCAGTATTCCTACCTAGGAAATCCCACGGACAGAGGAGTCTGGTGGGTTACAGCCCATGGGGGTCACAAAATGTTAGACACAAATGAGCAACCGAATGACAATAGGTGGCTTTAGACATTCTGCTTAAGCTTTGGCTTACTTTCCTTAGATGTAAAATGATAATGGCCCTGAGTTCATAATATTGTGTGATAATCTACATGAAGCTCTTTAAATAGTATTTGTACATGTGTTCATTATTGTGTAATGTAAATGTAAGTTTAAGTGTTGTTATTACTTTAACATTTGTTGATAGCAGGAGAGTGGATTCAACCTGTATCCATCAATATTGGACTCATGAAATGCATTGTATAGGACATACAATGGAATGCTCTTTAGCGTTTAGAAAAGATAACATGGCTTTAATATGTATGGATAAGGAATGCTCTCCAAGAGCATATTATCTATTAAAAAAAGCAAGTTGCCAGATCAGCAGTGGAATATGACATCACTTGTGTTAAGAAAAAAATAGCATGAACATTCTCATACGTGCCTAGATGGAGCATCTTTGCAAGAGTAGGAAGGAACCTGGTATCAGTGGTTTGATTATGTTTTTTATTATTGGTTGAATTTAATTTTTAATTAACTTATAGTAAGTCTTAGTTTTAATGAAGGAAATAAGAAACTTCCTGAACAAAACTGAACAGCCAAAAGAAAAAAAAAGTGACCTGTTTTAAGTCCAAGTTGTGAACTGATTAAGTAGATAGAAGGATACTGTCCACATCAGAATAGATACAGTATGTCAGAGAATCAAGGGTCTGTTGAGGTATCTTGCTTGACACAGAGGAATATCCTGGCCTTATCCAGTTACTTCTGTTTCTGGGTTGGCAGGCAATAGAGTGGGTTTTTAACGAGATGGTTGAATTAGCCAGTAAGAGAAACTGCCAGTTGTTGAATAAAGAGATGCTTCTGCAGAGACTGAACTTTCTGGGGAGAGAGAACATGAAGAAACTGAAGGAGAGTGAAGTCAGGCTTTCTGAACAGATCTGCAGCCTCCAGCAGATCACCGCGGAGCTCGAGAGGAAGTGTAGGCAGCCCGCCTCAGTGTTGCTCCAGGTAAGAGTCTGGAAATAACCTTCACTACAGTATTTGAGAAATGAGATGTGGATAGTCCTCATTAGGAGTCAGTGCTAGAATACAGTACCCAGTGATCTTCAGGCCTACTTGAAGACTGTCAGAAGCATTATGACTCATCCTAAAATCATAGTATGTACAGAGCTGCTTCACTGATCAATAGTTAAGTTTGAATTGACATGCCCTTTAGTAGGGTAAGTGGGCTTCCCCAATGACTCATCGGTAAAGAATCTGCCTGCAGTGCAGATTTCCAGCCCTGGGTTGGGAAGATCCCCTGGAGGAAGAAATGGCAACCCTCTTCAGTGTTCTTGCTTGGGAAATCCCATAGACAGGGGAGCCTAGTGGGTACACTCCATAGGGTCACAAAGAGTTTGTCACGACTCACTGCGTGCGTGCATGCGCATGCGCACACACAGACACACACATACACACACACTGGGAGTGAGAATGCAGAGTCCAGAGCATTCAGACTCAGCACACACATACACACACACACACACACACACACACACACACACACACGCAGAGTCCAGTGAGTGCCAGGGCATTCCCAGTATTGTATACTTTAAATTTTGTTCAGGAGCATGCTTTGGGACTTCCTTGGTGGTTTGGATGGTAAAGAATCTGCCTACAATGCAGGAGATCTGGGTTCGATCCCTGGGTTGGGAAGATCCCCTGGAGGAGGGCATGGCAACCCACTCTAGTATTCTTGCCTGGAGAATCCCATGGACAGAGGAGCCTGGCGGACTACAGTCTGTGGGGTTGCAAAGAGTCAGACACGATTGAGCAACTAAGCACAGCACAACATGGTTACCATTTTCAATAAGTACATTTTTATATTTTAAAGACTATCCAAAAAACAAAACAAAACAAAAAACTATCCAGATGCACCTGGACATAAACAGTTAGGTTCTGTCGTAGAGCCAAGCCTCATTCCAGACAGCACAGACAGGTGTGACCCAGTTACGTTCAGTTCCTGACCTGGTTCCAGCCACCGACCCCAGCGTAGCAGGCTAAGTTTCTGCCGCCCCCAGTATAGAAATCAGGTAGATGGGCAGAATTTGAATGAGGAGCATCCTCTATGTGAAGTAGAGAGGATTATTTCCCTTGGGAATATAACAGTGATTTCAAGCATTTTTTTGACTTCCTGTTCAGTGTTGAAATTTGATATCTGAGAATTAGCATCATGAGGCTGAAGAAATTACTTGGAAATCGAGTTTTGTTATTATGAGAGAAAATATTTTCATGAGCACAAGTCACAAAAGTCTTGGCTCAAATACCCCCTAGTAATTTTTTTCCTCTTTTTTCATCCTATAGAATGCAAAATATGCTTTGGAAAGGTAAGTTAATCATTTTGGAAACATTTGGGTCAGATTCACAGTCTGATATGTGAGCACACAAGGGTGGAGGTGTTGGGATGCGGGTAGCAATGAGAACCACCTACTGGATGGAGGAGCCTGAGGTCTGCATGGATAACTGAGATTATCATTTCTGTAACAGGAGTGAGTCACTACTATATCAGTTTCTACAGCCCGCCCAAATCACAGACCTGAGTTTGTGCCAAGTAACAGGAATGAGCAAAATGCTCAAAGTGCTGCAAAGTAAGTTGACACATGTCCATGATCACAGGACATTTTATATTTGTATAAATTCCAGACAGCTGAAAGATTTAAAGAGACTCTGTATTTGCAGATATTTCTCCCATGGTTTGTATTTTCATTTACCTAGTAGTATCTTTTGAAGAGCAGAAGTTTTAGATTTTGAAGTTCAGTTTATCATTTTCTTTCCTATGGTTTGTTCTTTCTGTGACCTAAGAAATTTACTGCAACAAAGATTTCCTTCTAGAAGTTTTACAGTTTTCGTTTTTGCTCTTAGGTCTTATTCATTTGAAGTTACTATTTACATACTATTCAAGATATGGTACAACTCTCCTCCTTTTTTGTATATATGTGTATTCAGTTGTTCTAACATCATTTGTTGAAAATCACTTGAAAATGAATAGACCTGTTTTGAGTCTAATAGATTCATTGATCGTTATTTATCCTTTTGGTAATATCATACTGGCTTGATCGATTATTCTATAGAAAGTCTTAAAATTGGGCACTGTGAGTTCTCCAGATTTTTTCTTTAAAAATAATTTTGGCCACTCTAGATCTTTCTCCACATAAATTTCAAAGTGAGCTTGTTGACTTCTACAAAAAGCCTGCTGGGGTTTTGCTTGGTGTTACACTGAGTCTGTAGAACAACATGGGGATAAGGTGATATATCTCCACTTATTTAGGTCATCTTTGATTTCTCTCAACTGTGTTCTATAGTTTTCAGCTAATATTGTACGTATTTAATTAGGCAGATACCTAAGTGTTTTTTAGTTCTATTAGTGAAATTAAATATCAGTTTATTTCTTCCTTTCTAGTCTGTAAGCCTTTTCTGTATTTTTCTTACCTATTGCACTTACTAGGACCTTCAATGTAATGGTGAATAGGAGTGGTAAGAATCTTTTTCTTGGTCTTAGGGAGAAAAGATTGTCTTTGACCATTATTAATGTTAGCTGTAGGTTTTTCCACAGCTGCCTTTTGTCGTGTTGAGGACGTTCCCCATCTATTCCTGATTCAGTAAGATTTCGTATCATGAACAGATGTTGAACTTAAGAGATGTTTTTGTCTGTATCTACCAAAATATCCATTTTTTCTTCGTTAATGTGAATTATGTTTGCTTCGTATGTTGAGCCAACTTTGCATTCCCAGGATAATGTTTTATCCATTTTATATATTGCCAAAGTGTATGTACTAATGTTTTTAAAAGAATTTTTGCATTTATGTTAATGCATATTTTCTGTAGCTTTCTTTCCTTGTAATCATCCATTGGCATTTTAATACTTTATTTTAATATTTTATTTCTAGATAATCTTATTTAGTTGTCAAACCCACTTAGTCTTGCTTTTTTTAGTTTCCTGTATTCTATAGGACTAGAAGTTTTTCTTTTTTCTTTAAACATAGAAGGAAAATTTATTGTAGAGTTTATGCCTGGCAATTCCAGTAAGTAAAGTTCTTCAGATTTTTTTCTGCTAGTCTCACTTTGAGTGTGTGGTTAATGATATTTTTTAAATAGTGAGCTTTCCTTTTTTCCTTAGATATTATTTTTAGAAGTTCTTTTCAGATAGGAATAAAAGGTGTACATTCTTCCAGAGACAATTTGCATTTATTTCCTCCAGTCTTCTGAAAATCCTAGGATCTTGGGACAAGCCGAAATTTAAAGTTCAAGGCTTGTGGTTTTTAAGACCGCTTTAATACTGATATGAATTAGGTCCAGAGATGCATCTTCACTTGCCCATAAAAGTTTCTAGTGGATTAGATGGTAAAGAAAGAAATCAATGACTGCTACAGTTTTATGGCTTGACCAACTATAAAGTGATATGTTCCACTAAAAAGTAGAAACTGGGAAGGGATAGGTTTGGAGTTCCATTTTGGATGGAGAATGTTTGAAATTGCTGTGTTTTGTCCAACTGGTATTTGTCATCTTTTAAAAGGAGTAAGTCATGAACATATCAGTTCAGTTTAGTCCCTCAGTCGTGTCTGACTCTTGGCGACCCCATGGACTGCAGCATGCCAGGCCTCCCTGTCCATCACCAACTCCTGGAGCTTGCTCAAACTCATGTCCATCGAGTCACTGATGCCATCCAACCATCTCATGAACATATAGAAGATATTTAAAACTGAGGCTAAATGAAGTCACTTAGGGTAAAAGAATATGCAGGGAGTAAAAAGGAAGATCCTGGGCCGATCTCTGAGAAGTCACAATATTTAGAGGCTGAACAGAAGGAGATGAGAAGGACCAGTTAGAGATATGAAGACATCTACCACTTTCAGTCAAGTATGAGAAATCACAGTGAGCCTTCTTGACTTCAGCTTGATTTTTCTGGAGGATTCTCACAGGTTTTCAGGCCTCTAATGTATTCACTTTTGATTTACTCAGTGTTAGGGTCCTGCAGGCAGCAGTTCCCAGATGTCTCTGCTGCACCCCGGTGATATTTAAGATAAGGAGGGAAGTTCAGTCACAGGTCAGAGTCATGAATCAACTGCTCTATAGGAGACTCCAGTGCTCCTGTTGGTTCCAGGCTTGGGGAAGATCTTTAGGGAGTTAGATTTGGGTCTCAGGTGATACTGGGCCAGGACTGGGTGTCAGGTCATTCTTATGGCCTGGCAGAATTCCTTTCTGGTTTGAGAGGTGCTTTTCAGCTCTCCGTAGTCCATTATTCATTGTTTTGTTCTTCTTCCTCAGATTGATTGCATCTCCTTCCATTATCTTACTGACTTTGTTTCTCTGTGATGTCCATTTGTTTAAAAATTTTATTTATTTGAGTATTTATTTTTGACCGCGCTGGCTCTTTGTTGCTGCACACAGACTTTCCCTAGTTGTGGGAAATGGACTTCTCCTTGTAGTGGCGTCTCTTGTGGCGGGACCCCGCTGTAGACACATGGGTTTCAGTAGTTGCAACACACGGGCTCAGTAGTTATGGCTCACAGGCTGAGTTGCTCTGCAGCATGGGGAATCTTCCCGGACCAGGGATCGCACCCATGTCTCCTGCATTGGCAGGTGGATTCTTAATCACTGGACCACCAGAGAAGTCCCACCATTACTTGAAACAGAGCTCAGAGGTCCCTTCATCTGGACTCTCCTAGATTGCCTCTCCAGTATTTGTGGCTGAGACTGGTGCCATCTCATTAGGAAGCCCCTGAAGTTTGAAGTCATCAGTCACTGGCATTGACGAACCCCTCGGGTAACTAAATTTCTTTCTCCCTGCAGGACCTATAACTTTGGACCCTAAAACAGCTCATCCCTATCTGGTCTTGTCCGAGGATCTAAGAAGTGTGAGACTTAGAAACGTGCAGCGGGGTGTACCCGGTCACCCTGAGAGATTTGATTTCAGCGCCACCGTGCTGGGTGCGCAGAGCTTCACCTCAGGGCAGCACTACTGGGAGGTGGACGTGGGCAAGGCGACGCAGTGGCAGCTGGGCGTGTACAGGAGCTCCGCCGTCAGAAACAGCTCCGGAAATAAGGTCTTGCTCACAGGATCTCTCATGGGAACTGATCACACCTTCTGGGCTTTTCCCCCTTTCAAAAGGGTCTGCTTGAGAGAGCAAGTGCACAGAGTTGGAGTTTTCCTGGACTATGAGTATGAGCAGATATCGTTCTATGATGCTGTAAAGAGCTCCCTCATCTATAATTTCTCTTATCTCGCCTTCCAGGGAGCTCTCAGGCCTATATTTTCTCTCAGTATCTCCAGTGGAGGCGTGAATTCAGACTCTTTGAGTATCTGCCTCCCTCACGTTTCTCCTTGTAATGATACTGTTAGCTCTCAGCCCTCTTCGGTGTGAAATCTAATAACCACGAGAGCCCAGAATGTTACAAGCATGACTTTGTATAAATAATTTTACAAAATAAGCCAGTAGAAGATTTTTAGCACTTGAGTTGGAGCCCAGTTGAGCACCCCAGAGCTTTTGCATTCATGCAGCCCATAGCCTCTCATAGAGTCGGACATGACTAAAGCAGCTTAGTGTGAGGGCACAGCAGGGCTTTCGATACCCTTTTCACGGAAGTGGTTGGATTTAAGCTGAATCGTGAATGATAATAACTAAAGGACCCCATGCTAATTAGAATAGCAAGTGCCTATGTAGTATAAGATTGGGAAATTAGAGAAGAAAATAGTCTGGGATCCTTAAGACTGGGTTAAGGACTCTTGAGATTTCAGAAAACAGAATTGGGTATAATCAAGACTTTAGATTTGAGAATGTCATCAAAGTGACATGTGGAATGGAGACATCCTATTCCTGATGTTGCCAAGAGTTCTATCATCATTCCATATGGAGGACAACTTAATTTCCCCGGATACCTTATCTTGGTGGGGAGGATGTGTTTCAGAAAATGTGAGTATTTCCAAGTTGTTTCAAGTATTCTATTTCTTTCTTATAAGAAAATTAAATTTCTTAGAAGAAATTAGACAGTTTGATGCTTTGTAACGGTGTCTTATGTTTGCCTTCATCTTTCTCTATTTGATCACCCACGGAAAATTTTTTTCTGCAGCCTTTCTTGGGGGTTCATACAATGCTAAGAAGACAATGAAATATTTATTAGAGGGACTTTTAATGAAAGGTTTATCATGCTGGATCTCCATGTTTTTAACAGCCTATAAGTGTGTATTAATCCTTATTATTTGAATGTAGAAACTGAGGCTCAAAGGTGATCTTGGCTGAAGTGTTGCTCTGCAAAGCAGCTATACTTGATATAATAAGGGCAAATCCTGGAACATCACTGCACCGGTTACAGCTTCTTATATACAAACAACAGTTGCAATTTTTAAAAATTCTGTTTACTTTTTCATTTTTAGTTTCTGGCTATGCTGGGTCTTTATTGTTGAGTGCAGGCTTTCTCTATTGCAGCGAGTGGAGGCTATTCTTTGCTGTCGCTGCAGCGAGTGGGGGCTGCTCTTTATTGTAGTTGCAGTCAGCAGGGGCTCCTCTAGTTGTGGTGCTCAGGCTTCTCATTGCATTGGCCTCTCTTGTTGCAGAGCGTGGGTTCTGGAGTGTGGACTCAGTAGTAGTGATGCACAGGCTTGGTTGCCCCTTGGCTTGTGGAATCTTCCTGGACCAAGGCTTGAACCCCCATTGCCTGCATTGGTTGGTGGATTCTTAACCACTGGACCATCAGGAAAGTTTTTTTTTTTTTTTTTAATGTTTTGGCCACATTGCAGTGTGTGAAACTTCTCTCGCCAGGGATCGAACCCATGTCCCCTGCTGCAGTAGAAACACGGAATCTTAACCACTGAACCCACCAGGGAAGTCTGCAACTTTAAATTTATTTGGACAGTTCTTTGATTGCCTTTCCATGAGATTTAAGTACCATGCCTATTTCTGTTCATTCTTTTGTTCTGTTCATTCTTTAACAGTCCTTAGACCATGAATTCTCAAATATGTATTGTAAGTGAGGAAGAAAGCATTAAGTAGTGCTGTATATTATGGCGCTGGGTGAGTGACACTTAGAAGTTAAAAGTCCTGGAAGAGAGCTGCACTCGTGTCAGAACCAAAAGGTCGATAAACAGATTCAGGCGAACTGGTGGTTGAGTTTGTTACAGCAGCCACCGTGAAGTACCACAGACTGAGTGGCTTACACCTCAAAAGTGCCTTTACTCGTAGTTCTGAAGGCTAGCAATGACAGGTTGGCAGGTTCGGTTCCTTCTGAAGATGGCCGCATGCCTCTCTCCTGGCTTCTCGTGGTTGGCTGGAAATCTTTGTTCCCTTACCGGTGTACCACTCCCTTTTCTGCCTCTGTCTTCAGTTGATGTTCTCCCTGTGTCTGGTCTTTGGCCTTTAAAAAAAATAAATAAGGGCATTAATCACATTGGATTAGGGGTTCACCCTACTGTATGGGCTCATTTTAACTTAATAGTGACCCTGTTTCCAAACAAAGTACAGGGAGTTAGGAATTTTTTCTTGGAGGTGGGTGGTATAGCAGTTGAAGCTTATGTGTGCTAAGTCACTTCAGTTGTGTCCAGCTCTGTGTGACCCTGTGGACTCCAGGCTGCCAAGCTCCTCTGTCCAAACAAGAATACTGGAGTGGGTTGCTGTGCCCTTTTTCAGGGGATCTTTCTGACCCACATCTCTTAATGTCTACCTGCATTGGCAGGTGGGTTCTTTACCACTAGTGCCACCTGGGAAGCCCATGGTGGGGGATGACAGTTCAACCCACAGCATAAGGGTTAATGTAAAAATAGTCTTTCATGTACAACAGCGAGTTTGTAAATTCTGTGTATCATATAAGCACCTGAGGTTTTTTTTTTAATCCCAGTATTCATCACCTCTTACGTCCCCCCACTACACATACATTAATTACATCAAGATCTCTGAGATTAGGGACTTCCCTGGCAGTTGCTGATGGCTCAGACGGTAAAGAATCCATCTGCAATGCAGGAGACCTGGGTTCTATCCCTGTGTCAGGAAGATCCCCTGGAGAAGGAAATGGCAACCCACTCCAGTATTCTTGCCTGGAGAGTCCCATGGACAGAGGAGCCTAGCAGGCTATAGTCCATGGGACTGTGAAAGAGTCAGACATGACTGAGTGACTAATATTTTTTCCGGCAGTCCAGTGGTTAAGACTTGGCATTCTAATGCGAGAATGCAGGGGTTGCAAGTTCAATCCCTGGTCAGGGAGCTAAGATCACACATCCCTTGTGGCCAAAAAACCAAAACGAAAAAAACAAAAAAGATTTCTGGAATTGGAATCTAGGCATCACTTTTCCAAAGCTCTGTGGGTGATTTGCAACATGCAGCCAAGATTAAGAAATAAGTTTAGTAAAGGCAAACAGAGAACAGCTGATTTGGTCAGTGACTATACCGCCTTTCGTGTGGCTTGTAATTTTAATCTGTCAGAGGTGCTGGATGTGTGGTGCTAGTGCTGGGGGGTCAGGCTGTTAGATCAGAGATCAAGGTGAGCCTGGACGCCTTCCTTAGTAACAAGCATGTGTAGTTCACATGACTGGGACTGCCAGTCAGCCTGCTGTCTTAGGAAGATTGTTGACTGGCTCAGGGGCATTTGGAAGGTACTCTAAGAAACTATATGTCTTGGAAAACTGGACTCAGTAAGAGCTAGGCACTCTCAGGCCATTGGAAGAAGCTTCCAGTGGTTTAGAATAGGGGTCCCCAGTCCCCAGAATCAGGCCACACAGCAGGAGGTGAGCAGCAGGGGAGGGATATATGCATAACTATTATCTGAATATATATATACACGTATGTCTGTATTTTAAAGAGAATGAGGGAGACCAAGGCTTCCCACTGATTCTGCATTATGATGAGTTGTGTAATTATTTCATTATATATCATGGTGTAATCAGAATAGAAATAAAATGCACAAAAATGCAATGCATTTGAATCATCCCCAAACCATCCCCCTTCCCCCACCTGAGTCCGTGGAAAAACTGTCTTCCATGAAACCGTCTCTGATGCCAAAAGGGCTGGGGACCACTGCTTTAGAACACCTCGGGTTATCCCTCGACACCGGGGACGTATCTACGCTTAGAACATTTCAAGTATGATAAGTGTACGTTGGGCAAAAAACTTAAGTAAAAAAATGCAGTTCCATTCTGTAGTTATAACTTGAAATGACTTCTCTGTCCCTATATAGATCACTTAAGTTGTGAGACTGTTTATAGCTGAACTGCTGACACATTTCTGGGACGAGCCCAGGAAGGCTCACAGCCCATACTGGTCTAGACCTACTACCCTCCTCTGGGAGTCAGGGCAGTCTGCTTGAAATAATCTGGGGCTAAAAGAAGAAAAGGTAAGTGACCTCACTGCAGTAATTGTCTTAATCTTGGATAAAGAAAAGGAATTGGGATAGAGGAGATAATAAATTCATGGAGAATGGGCAAGTGGTTTGAAACTTTGATTTCTTGGAGTGCCTGATTAGAATGTGATAAATGCCATCACTGGTACACTGAAGTTGAAAAGCACATGGATGGGAAATGAAGAAAGTTGGAGAAGGTTGCATTTTATCTGTCCTGACAGATGGGAAAGTATACAATGGAGTGGGACATTTGCCCTGAAGAGAACCAAATGTGAGATGAGAAACTCACCGCAAGTGAGAGGAATTATGTGCAATAGATAAATGTGGTACAGTAACAAAAAGATTGAATTTAAGTATTACATGTTAAAATTTAAGTTGGTATATCTACTGTCTGCAAGGTAAGGTTCCAAATGCTTTATATGCATTACCTCATCTGAGTCTTCTGACTCTGAGATAGATGTTTTTGTTTTATTGAGTCAAAAATATGCTAAAAACCTAGAGATAGTGTTACAAACTCTTGAAAAACCAGGCTATTCATTTCTTTCCACCCAGATTGTATCTCCTTAAAGGTATTCAGTGAGATCTGAGATTGACTGGAGGGGAAGGTGTGGGAAGTTGAGTAAAGATATGAAAGTGAAATCATGTTTCTCGAAAGAAGCAGTTGAGGACTTACTTCCCTGTTGGTCTGGGTCAGGGAACTAGATCCCGTATGTTGCCGCTGAGGGAAAAAAAAGATCCTGCATGCCTCAATTAAGACCCATAAGACCCAGCCCAACCAAATGAGTAAATAATTTTTTTTTTTTTAAAGAAGCAGTCGATGGAGATTTAATGTAAAATTGTTTTCCTGGAAAGTATTTATGTATTTGTATAATATTTTGAAATGTTATGTAAGCTTTTTTTCCCCCTAAATGAGTACTTAGTTTTGTGTTCATCCTAATGAATATTCTAACCTGCTAAAGATTACCCTGTATTTGTGGGTGTTGTTTCAGATAGTAGTACTGTGGTGATTCCAGATGCTGGTGGGTTTTCTCTTTGAAAAAGGGAGTGGTCTAAGCATTGTTGTTCAGTTGCTAAGCTGTGTCCATCTCTTTGTGACCCCATGAACTGCAGCACACCAGGCTGCCTTGTCCTTTACTATCTCCCGGAGTTTGCTCAGACTTGTGTCCATTGAGTTGGTGATGCCATCCAACCATCTCATCCTGTGTCATCCCCTTCTCCTCCTGGCCCCAGTCTTTCCCGGCATCAGGATCTTTTCCAGTGAGTTGGCTCTTCACATCAGGGGGCCAAAGTATTGGCATCAGTCCTTTCAGTGAATTTGGTGGCAATCTCCTTATCTCTGTGGTCTGTGACATTTCTGAAGCTAAAAGCTATTTCTGTGTTTGATGTTGAGATTCAGAACTTCAAACGTGAATTTATTTCAGGGACTATAAATGTGAACTTCCTCTGAGAATATGCTTTCTTTATTTTCATTATGGAATTTCATGGCTTGTGTAGGTGGAGGTGAGGATACTAGTTTCCTGGATGATTTGGGGAACTAGAGGAGGTATATGACATACCAGCCCTCTTTTCAAACACTTACGAAAAGTACATGTGAATATCCAACAGATGTCTTGCCTTTCCTAGTCAGAGCCAGCTATATTCCCAAATGTGCCAACCTCATGTTTTATGTGAACTTCACAGGTTCACTTTGTCTCAATTTTTACTTTGAAAATCACTGGCCCCTTTAGTTGGCTCCCATTCTGTGTTCAGTCCGTCAGCAATACCTTCAATATATATCCCAGGTCAAACTCTTAACCAGGTTCCCCCTTGCCATACGAGTCTAAGCTCTTCTTTCTTACCTAGACTAACATGGCAGCCTTCTAAGTATGGCTTTCATTCTTGCCTTCCTCCATCTATCTTTCACAAAGAAAGCCCTCTCCTGAATATTCTATCTCGTCCTGTCTCATTTTCTTACCTCTTACTCTCCATTATTTCCTTTATAGCATCAGTCATTACCTGAAGTAATATTATTTAATTTATCTTTCTTCCCTCCGTGGCATGTAAACTATATCATGGCAAGGACTTTGTAAGAATGGTGAATAAGATAACCAACAAATATTTATTAGGTGATTTCTGTATGCTGGGTATCTGACATGAGAAGACAACTCAGATATCTGACATCATTAGTGGATGAAAGCCCGACCTTAGAGCTTTGGAGTACAGTTTTGTCTAAGGGACTCTTAAGAGTTGCTTTCTGTTAGTTTGCTTATTGGGCTTCCCAGGTGGCTCTTGTGATAAAAAATCCACCTGCCAATGCAGGAGACATGAGATGCGAGTTCGATCCCTGGGTTGGAAAGATCCCGTAGAGAAGGGCATGGCAACTCACTCTAGTATTCTTGCCTAGAGGATCCTGTGGACAAAGGAGCCTGCTGGACTACAGTCCATAGGGTTGCAAAGAGTCAAACATGACTGAAGCAACTTAGCACACACATAATTGCTTATTTTTATTTTTTGTAAAGATGGCAGCTCCTAATGAAATAAACTCCTCCAGTGTCATTTCGCCATCCAGTTTTACTGAGTATATCTCTCAATACATGATTTTAAAAATCTGAACTCGGTATTTTCTGTTTGTTGCTGTTGTTTGCACAGCATTTTATTCTTGCATGGATGGAATATAGTAATCCTGGCCTTAGGGGCAAAGGTCACATAAAGTTTCTGCTAACCAGAGGCTATAGCTACTAGATTAAAAAATAGACCGTTACAGGTTGAAATTGTGTATAAATTAGAAATTCTAAGAGCCATTTCCAAAATTCTCAATGGCTTGCCCATGAGTGTCAAAATCCAAATTCTCTTCAGCCCAGTTTTAGTTAATGGTTTCTCAGCTTTGAAGCACTTGCAGTTTTTCTCATTGGGTACATTTCTCTAAATGAGAGTTCTTATGCAAGGATCAGAACTCTTCTGTCATTTTAAAAACTAGGTCCAAGAGAAGAAGCTACCTAATATCATTGAGTGTCCAAAAATATATATTGGCTGGTTGAGAACACAATGGGTTCCCCCCCTACCGCAGTGGGGGGTTAGTGGCTTTTCTTTTTGTTTGACAATGCAGTCATACTTTCATAGAAGATACTTAAAGAATGTATTTTTCCTTTAGAAAAGATGTCTTTGTTTACCAGTGTTTCTCTGGTGATTTAAGAAATACTTGTAAAGTGAACGACAGACCAACAGTAAGAAGTAGAATTTAAAGGAAAACTTCAGAACTCATTAAATTATCCTCGGAGAGATGAAAAGATTCTAGAAATAGTGTGTTTCTATTAAAAATAATTTTTTTAAAGAACTTAACCATATGAAAAAACTATAGTAACGAAATTCAGATAAAGAGTTTGAAGGAAAAAACCTCCCACAGGAGAGAACAAGAAGATGAAAAATAGCTGAAAAAGCAAAGGTAAATCAATCTATTTATATCTATCTAATCCAGGAACTTTGCCGCCTGACCAGTGGGAGTTCCAAAGAGAGAACAGAAAGTAAGGGAAGGACAGGGCAATTTCAAACAAATTTTAAATGTATGGGTTTTACATTAAAGGGGCCTCTTAGAAGCCAGGATGCTGAGTGAAGACATACACACCAAGGCAAAACATCAGGGATAAAGAGAAGACCCTAACAACGTCCAAAAGGAGAGGAAATAGGGTGCAGATGTAATTTTCAGAATGGCTTTGTACTCATCAATGTTGATAGTAGAAAATGGAGGTCAAAAGGCTATAAGTAGGGTCTCAAATAGGGAAGTTAGTGAAGACTCTTAACATGGTTTTAGGGCCCGAGTCAGATAATTTTCAAGGTGTGTTTTGCAAGGCGGAGGACTGATGGAAGTTGAGCCACAGTTATGACATCAGAGCATGGGATGTTCCTCCCAGAAGGCGAGGTACCTAATGAGGTACCTAATGAGTGTGATGCTGCTGTTCCTGCTTATCAGGCTGTGTTAGGTGATTCATAGGCTTGTCTTTCAGGAGTAAATTGCCTAAAACCAGTTGTTAAATTACCTTTGTTTGGTCTTAAGTATTAACAAAAGTGTGGGCTGTTAGGTTGTTTTTAGTTCCCATTTTTCGTTTTTGGCTTCTGGGCCTGTGGGATTTTAGTTCCCTGACCAGAGTTTGAACCCGCATCCCCCGTCTTGGAAGCACAGCATCCTAACCACTGAGCTGCCAGCAAAGTCCATCAGTTCTCAATTCTTAGATAAGAAAAATTTTCCTAGTCGTTTCCAAGGGACTTCCCCTTACCATAACCAGTATATTTCTGTACATTTCATATGCAGAGATAGAGCAACATGGTGTGAATACTTCTCTGTATCTGTGGGTAGGTGGTGAGATACAGGGTCATAACAAAAATGGGATCATTTTAAAGATGCTACTTTTTTTCCTTTGTATGATCCAAATAATTAGTTCCATTTTTCTGAGAGCCATTATTCAGCCTCCTGTTTTCTTACATTAAATCAGTGTGTGTGTATGCATGCTCAGTCGTGTGTGACTCTTTTCAACCCTGTAGACTGTAGCGCACCAGGCTCCGCTGTCCATGAGGCTCTCCAGGCAAGAATAGTGGAGTGGGCTGCCACTTCCTCTTCCAGAGGATCTTCCCCACCCAGGTACTGAACCCACTTCTCCTGCGGCTCCTGCCTTGGCAGGTGGATTCTTTACCACTGTGCCACCTGGGGAGCCCTCACGTCAGTGTGCGTCTCCTTTCGTCTAAATCTCTGGAGATTCTTTTGTGTTAGTTCCCCTGACTTATTGCTCTACTGGAGCCTGCAAGCAATTATTACATTTTCAGGAATAGTGACAGTCAGCTGACATCATGTTCATACCTTGAGATCCGTCATGCTGGATGTATTCACACCACAGAAGTCAATGAGTGCTCCCCTTAGGGCTCCACACTCCCAGCTGGCTGCCAAACACTGACTCGCACACCGCTGCCCGTGTATCCCACTCTTAAAGTATTTCGTTTTATAAGTAATTTTTCAGGAAAAAAAAAAGAATTGTTGAACTTACCTGTTCATTTGCTATAAGAAATGCCATTTCTTATAAGCCCTCTAAGGTTATGAAACCAAAAAATGTTATGAAAAACATCGAGTTTTAAGTTTCCATGTGTTTGGAAACTGTGCTCAATTAGATTTTGATATTTTTCGACTCTTGTACTTTAACTCACCTGGCTGCTACTTGTGCCTTTTTTTCTTTAGCTCTATGTTTTTAACTTTGTATTTTATCCTGGAGGATAGCTGATTAACAATGTTGTGATAGTTTCATGTGAACAACAAAGGGACTAGGCCGCACACGCACATGTGTCCACTCTTTCCCAAACGCCTCCCATCCAGGCTGCCACGTAACACTGGGTAAAGTTCCCTGTGCCGTACAGTAGGGCCTGGTTGCTTATCCATTCCTTAGTTATATCTTTGTCTTCAAGATCTCACGAGCTTTTGAGTAAGCTGACTGGCTGGTGCAAAAAAGCTGATGAACTCCCGCTGGAGATCTTCTTGCCCATCTGAGTAGTAAAAGCTTCATTTGCAGTCAGCTCATTTAAATGAGAATTCAGATGATAACACTCTTATCCTCTGAGCTCATTCTGTGTTGTACTTCTGCTTATGCTTTTTCCAAAATCACCTTTCTACCTGTCCTCCAGTTTGGCTTTCAGAACATCTGACAAACACCTGAAAAAGTGCCTGGTAGCTGGTAGGTGCTTAGTATTGGTGACTTGTTATGCAATTAGACAACTGCCAAATTATATATGAGGCAATTTCTTAGTTCCCTAGGACTACATGCTGTGATAGATTATTACACACTGACGGACTTAACAGATTTATTCGCTCACAGTTCTGGAGACCAGAAGTCTGTGTTTTGGTAGGATGTGTTCCTTCTCAAGGCTGTAGGGAAAATCTGTCCCAGCCTTTTCCAGCCTCTGATATCCAGGCAGTGCTTTCTTTTCTTTCTCTCTTTTTTTTTAAGGTGGTCCTTTCTTACAGCTGCATTGCTCCACCCCTGCCCCATCTTCAAATGGCCTCCTTCCCCTCCTCCGTGTCTCAGATAAGGACACTTGGCATTGGATCTACTACCCATGGAGTTGCCTAGATCTGCAAGGACCACATGGTCACAGTCACAGGTCCTGGGAATGAAAGCATGTACATACCCTGTTTTTTTTCTGGTTGCACTGGGTCTTTGTTGCTGTGAGTGGTTTTTCTCTAGTCATGTCAAGCGGTGTTGCGTATCTGTGTTGTGGTGCATGGGCTTCTCACTTTGGTGGCTTCTCTTGTTTGCAACCTCGGACTCTAAAGTGTGATGGTTTCAGTAATTGCAGCTGGTGGGCTGTAGAGCACAGGCTCAGTAGTTGTGGCACATGGGCTTAGTTGCTCCATGGCATGTAGGGTCTTCCCGGACTAGGGATAGAACCCATAACCCTGCATTGGCAAGTGGATTCTTATCAACTGCACCACCAGGTCTACATGTCTTTCTGAGGGCCACCACTCAACCCAGTTATAGGTTCTAGTGCTAGAAAAATGAACAAAACACTGAGCTCACAAGAAGTTTACAGTATAGACAAACACATAACCGGAGAGCTACAATCTTGTAGAGTCATACCAAGTATTAGCAGAACCCAGAGGAGGGGTACTTCAACTCATTATAGTATATACTGAGTGAAGAATCTTAGAGGGGGCCAAGCGGCTTCTAAGCAGAAGTTTAAAAGATAAATTTGAGTTATCTAGGACAGCAGCCCCCAACCCTTTTGGCACCAGGGATTGGTTTCATGGAAGAAACCTTCATGGAAGGAAACCTTTTTCCTTGGATGAGGGATTGGGAAGGGGACGTGCTTTCGGGATGATTCAAGTGCTCTACATTTATTGTGCACTTTATTCCTGTTACATCTGCTCCATCTCAGATCCTCAGGCATGAGATCCCAGAGGCTGGGCACCCCTGATCTAGGACAGTGTGGGTGACTTGGAGAAGGTCATCTTGGCAAAAAGAACAGCTGCATGAAGTCAAAGAGAAGTAGGTGTTTTGAGTAGGAAAATTCCAAGGAGTTCAGGATTGCTGGAATGGAAAATTGCTCCTGGGTAGTGGTGAGTAAAGCTACGACAGGAAGTGGTGAGGGCCTCTCTGATTTGATGTGCTGGGAGATCATCTGGGGCCCTTGTTCTAGTGCAGACTCTGGTGCGGCAGACAGGAAATGTGCCTGCAATTCTGCATCTCTGAATGCAGATGCTGACGCTGTGTATCTCCAGACCTTACAGAGCCACACAGATTTAGACCAGTAGGCCGAAATCCTGCAGGTGTAGGAGGAAATGAATGAAGCAGGGCAGAGTTAACTGGAGTGATCCAGAGAGCCTTTCCACTGCAAGAAAATGTTGCTTGATGGAAACATCTGTTTCTGCCAGATCTTCCCATTATTTTCCAAGAGAAATAGGAATCAGTGTGTTTTTATCTGAAATTGTTCTAACAACTGAAAAAAAAAGTTGATCAGCTAGTTCTAACTGTTGACCTGTGTCAGGACCTTTGAGATGCTTTCAAGAAGAGTGTCCCTGTGGCAGAGTGCAACGAAAGAATAGTCAAGAAATAACCTGGGATTTCCCTGGTGGTCCAGTGGCTAAAACTCAGCCCTCTCAATGCAGGGGGCCTGGGTTCAATCCCTGGTCAGGGGACTAGATCCCACATGCCACAACTAAAGATCCCCGGTGCCGCAAGACCTGGAACAGCCAAATAAATACATATAAATGAATAAATAAAAGAAATAACCTTACTGGGCTTCCCCACTGGCTCAGTGGTAAAGAGTCCAGCTGCCAAGGCAGGAGGACGCAGGTTCAATTCCTGGTCAGGGAAGATCCCTTGGAGGAGGAAGTGGCAACCCACTCCAGTTTGCTTGCCTGGGAAGCCCCATGGATAGAGGAGCCAGGTGGGCTACAGTCCATGGAATCTCAAAGAGTCAAATATGACTTGAGTATAGAACACAGCTTTACTGGAGACAGCTGGGATAAGGATGGCCTGAGACATGAGACCTTCTACTTACTCTTGGAACACCTGCGATTGTCCCACCAAAAAGGCAGAAATAGCAAGTGTCATGAAGCAAATTCTAGTTGATGGAAATGATGGCTCATTCTGAAGAGATGGACTGACCTCTGGACATTATTTAGTATTAAAAAAACAAGAAAAACTTCCTGATTTTCTCTTGTGACTATAGAAAAACGAATCTGGAGTTTTAGTATGGCCAGTGTTTGGTAAAAGATGGTTTTTTCAAGGTTTCCTCAAGGCATAATTTGGTAGGGAAGCACCATGGAAGGGCTTGAATGTAAACCTTTTAAAATCAGGCTCTAATTTTTATTTGGCAAAATCAAGTAACTTTGTGTCATCCTTGAAGGGATGTCATCCTTGAAGAGGTGGCAAGAATACACAGAACTATACAAAAAAGATCTTCATGACCCAGATAATCACGAGGGTGTGATCATTCACCTAGAGCCAGACATCTTGGAATTCGAAGTCAAGTAGTCCTTAGGAAGCATCACTATGAACAAAGCTAGTGGAGGTGATGGAATTCCAGTTGAGCTATTTCAAATCCTAGAAGATGATACTGTGAAAGTGCTGCACTCAATATGCCAGCAAATTTGGAATACTCAGCAGTGGCCATAGGACTGGAAAAGGTCAGTTTTCATTCCAATCCCAAAGAAAGGCAATGGCAAAGAATGTTCAAACTACTGCACAATTGCACTCATCTCACATGCTAATAAAGTAATGTTCAAAATTCTCCAAGCCAGGCTTCAACAATATGTGAACTGTGAACTTTCAGATGTTCAAGAAAAGGCAGAGGAGCCAGAGATCAAATTGCCAACATCCGCTGGATCTTGGAAAAAGCAAGAGAGTTCCAGGAAAACATCTGTTTCTGCTGTATTGACTATGCCAAAGCCTTTGACTGTGTGGATCACAATAAACTGTGGAAAATTCTTCAAGAGATGGGAATACCAGACTACCTGACCTGCCTCCTGAGAAATCTGTATGCAGGTCAAGAAGCAGCAGTTAGAACCGGACATGGAACAACACACTGGTTCCAAACTGGGAAACGAGTATATCAAGGCTGTATATTGTCACCCGGCTTACTTATATGCAGAGTACATCATGTGAAAGGTCGGGCTGGATGAAACACAAGCTAGAATCAAGATTGCTGGGAGAAATATCAATAACATCAGATATTCAGATGACACCACACTTACGGCAGAAGGCAAAGAAGAACTAAAAATCCTCTTGATAAAGGTGAAAGAGGAGAGTGAAAAAGTTGGCTTAAAGCTCAACATTCAGAAAACTAAGATCATGGCATCTGGTCCCATCACTTCATGGCAAATAGATGGGGAAACAGTGACAGACTTTATTTTTGGGGGTTCCTAAATCACTGTAGATGGTGACTGCAGCCATGAAATTAAAAGACGTTTGTTTACTCCTTGGAAGGAAAGTTATGACCAACCTAGACAGCATATTAAAAAGCAGAGGCATTACTTTGCCAGCAAAGGTCCATCTAGTCAAAGCTATGGTTTTTCCAGTAGTCATGTATGGATGTGAGAGTTGAACTATAAAGAAAGCTGAGCACCAAAGAATTGATGCTTCTGAACTGTGGTGTTGGAGAAGATTCTTGTGGACTGCAAGGAGATCAAATCAGTCCATCCTAGAGGAAATCAGTCCTGAATATTCATTGGAAGGACTGATGCTGAAGTCGAAACTCCAATACTTTGGCCACCTAATGAGAAGAGCTGACTCATTTGAAAAGACCCTGATGCTGGGAAAGATGGAGGGCAGGAGGAGAATGGGATGACAGAGGATGAGATGGTTGGATGGCATCACTGATTCACTGGACATGAGTTTGAGTAAACTCCAGGAGTTGGCTATGGACAGGGAGGCCTGGTGTGCTGCAGTCCATGGGGTCACAAAGGGTCAGACGCAACTGAGCGACTGAACTGAACTGAAGGGCCGCATTGATGGTATTCTCAGGAAGTGGGGTTGCGATGTAGTCTAGGTCATCCTGTTGACTGAAAGAGTGGTTCTAACACCTCCTCCCCCCAAGGAAGAAGGCAAGTCACTGGAGATGTTTGCATCCATCCTGTTTTCCCATAGAGGGTTGGGGACAGAATTGCATGGTTCAAGTAAGCTGGTTTGTTGATTTAAGTAATATGCTATGATTCAACTAATATGCTATGAACTAGGCGTTTGTTGAACATCCTACGAGACTGACCGAATGTTTTCCTTACACTTCAGAAAGGAACTAATGTATTATCTTCCTTCAAATTTTGTCATTAACAAGGCCTTTTGACAGCTCATGGAAAACACTGGAAGTTTGTGTTGTTAAGTGTCTGAGCTGTCATGAGCGACTACCTCCAGCTCCATCACACAAATACAACTAATTAATTTGATGTGGAGAATTTCTTGCAGTTCCCCCTTCCACTATTAAGGTTTTAATTTGGGTAACCGGAATCATACTATGTATAATTATAAAATGCACTCTGTTTGCTTTGATGACTAAATTATAAGACAACTTGTTTTTAAAATGTGTTTTTTGAATAGATAATACACTTTTCTACATCTACTCACCATCCAACCAAGTATTTCTCTCTGGAGAGTCTGTAAATATACAAGCGTATATAGTTCTTTTTAACAAACTAATTACAGTACTTTTCCACATTTTTTTCTTCACAAAATAATACATCATGGAATTATCTGTTTTCAAAATTTTACTGAAATAGATGATGTTATAACAGACAGCCTTGTATAACATGATTTCATGTAATACATGTTCAATTATATTTTAGAGGGAAATTCCTAGTAGAGTCAAAAAGCATATGCCTTATGATTTTTATATATGTCATTATTCTCCACAGAAATACCAACATACATTTTAACTTAAAATTGTTTCTTTCCCTTTGACTCAGTATGATCCTTCTTATAAGCATTCTTAATGCATTTAATCATTTTTTAGAAATATGCATGTATAATATATGTGTATATATAAGCACATATATATGTGTATATATATATATATAAGCATAAGTTTGTGTGTATATATATTTTACAAGTTGATAATCTTTATTATAATAGATTCTACAGCCTTGTGTCCTTTTAAACACGTAAATGGTAACTGAATTTTCAGATGTGCTTCACAAATGGAGTACTTTACTGCTGAGCTCAGAAACTGAAGGACCCTCAGAAGAGGCTGGGGCCCGGCTGGAGGCCACGGATGGTGTGTGTTGAGTAGATGCCATCACTAGCAGAGGATACCGTCACAGTTGCCAATTGTGGGTCTGTGGGTCTTGTTTCATGCACACACATACATATAAATATATGAGTGTGTATGTGTATATATACACCTACACATATCTACATAGGGAGAAGGACTAAAGAATAATTAAACATCTGTGAACCCATCACCTAATTTGAAGAAAGAATATGTGTGTGTGTGTGTGTCTATGTATATTACTAGTGATCATAGAAAAAGCAAGAGAGTTCCAGAAAAACATCTATTTCTGCTTTATTGACTATGCCAAAGCCTTTGACTGTGTGGATCACAATAAACTGTGGAAAATTCTTCAAGAGATGGGAATACCAGACCACCTGATCTGCCTCTTGAGAAATCTGTATGCAGGTCAGGAAGCAACAGTTAGAACTGGACATGGAACAACAGAATGGTTCCGAATAGGAAAAGGAGTTTGTCAAGGCTGTATATTGTCACCCTGTTTATTTAACTTCTATGCAGAGTACCTCATGAGAAACGCTGGACTGGAAGAAACACAAACTGGAATCAAGATTGCCGGGAGAAATATCAATAACCTCAGAGACGCAGATGACACCACCCTTATGGCAGAAAGTGAAGAGGAACTCAAAAGCCTCTTGAGGAAAGTGAAAGTGGAGAGTGAAAAAGTTGGCTTAAAGCTCAACATTCAGAAAACGAAGATCATGGCATCCGGTCCCACCACTTCATGGGAAATAGACGGGGAAACACTGGAAACAGTGTCAGACTTTATTTTTGGGGGCTCCAAAATCACTTCAGATGGTGACTGCATCCATGAAATTAAAAGACGCTTACTCCTTGGAAGGAAAGTTATGACCAACCTAGATAGCATATTCAAAAGCAGAGACATTACTTTGCCAACAAAGGTCCGTCTAGTCAAGGCTATGGTTTTTCCTGTGGTCATGCATGGATGTGAGAGTTGGACTGTGAAGAAGGCTGAGCGCGGAAGAATTGATGCTTTTGAACTGTGGTATTGGAGAAGACTCTTGAGAGTCCCTTGGACTGCAAGGAGATCCAACCAATCCATTCTGAAGGAGATCAGCTCTGGGATTTCTTTGGAAGGAATGATGCTAAAGCTGAAACTCCAGTACTTTGGCCACCTCATGCAAAGAGTTGACTTATTGGAAAAGACTGATGCTGGGAGGGATTGAGGGCAGGAGGAGGAGGGGACGACAGAGGATGAGATGGTTGGATGGCATCACTGACTTGATGGACGTGAGTCTGAGTGAACTCCGGGAGTTGGTGATGGACAGGGAGGCCTGGCGTGCTGCGATTCATGGGGTTGCAAAGAGTCGGACACGACTGAGCGACTGATCTGATCTGATGTGATCTGAGTGTCTTAGATGCTTTTTATGGACTCTTCACTGATAGTTTCTCTCTTCCTCCTTTCTCAAAATAATTAATATTTAAAATTTTTCATTTATATCTTTTACATGTTTTTGTTGTCTTGTTTCTTTGTTTTCGATTTTGGCCGTGCCCCCGTGGCATGTGGAATTCTTGTTCTTTAACCAGGGATCAAACCTATGCCCCCCTGCATTGGAAGGGAAGAGTCTTAACCACAGGACCACCTGTTGTCTGTGTTTTTTTTTTTTTTTTTAATTTATAAAAGTTGTCTATGTATTAAGGAAGTTACTCTTTTCTAATATTAGTTGTAGACTTCTCCCAGTTATGTTTGTTTTATGTTGCTTTGTATAGTTTTTGCAGTTTCTCAGTTTTGTGCTATGTTTAGAAAAACCCTCCCCAATGTGACATTAGTTTTTTAATCCCCTTTTATGATTAGTTTTCTTTTACTCTTCTCGGCTGGTATCTTTGCATATGCTCCTTTTTGAATTTTAGAATCAGTATTCAGTCCTTCCTTAGAATGTCACTCCCATCATAGATGTTTCTTGATATTATTTCCGGCCATCTGTGAAATCTTACATTTACCCTTTTTCAGAATCTTCATCAATAGAGGCCGTTTGTTGAATAATTAACAATCTAACCTTGGAATTTTCAGTTTACCTGATGCTGTAGCTGTGGAGTTTGCAGAAAACAGTTCCTAATGCAGAATGCAAAGAATATCTAGCCTGGAAGAATCTTACTGGATTTGAATGTGCTGTTTTCATTCTTAAAGAGTGTTAATACAGAAAATTTGGGTTGACTACATCAATTTCTACCACCTGGAGGTAAACCAGTGTTGTTAATATTTTAATGTATTTCCTTTCAATTTATTCCTTTATGAATGTATACATATTTTTAATCTTAAAAATAAATTAGAAAGAAAAAAAATCAATTAGGATTAAGATATTTAGTATTTTATGTCCTGCTGATTTCATATTATAACGTCTAAATATCTTCCTGTGTCAATACAACTCTCAATCATTTTAATGACTGTATAGCTCCATTCTCTCAGTTTACCATAAATGAATTACCCTATGTTTTGGTTAGATTCAGTTAAGTTACTTATAATTTTGTTTATCTGTACATATGACAGGCAGTATGGCCTGGTTTCAGTCACACATAGTTCTGTGTTTGGGATGGAAGTTCCTGCAAAGTGTTTTTCAAGTGGAAGTAATAAGGAAGTAGAGATTGGAAACTTCTGGTATACCTGTAGGACAGAGTCAGACCTTGTAAAAATAATGTAGCGTTTATGGTCAGTGGTGAGAAAAGATCTTACATTTTAAAAAGTGTTTCTGTTCAGTTACTTGATTCATGTTAAAAGAACAAATCATGCTTGGAGAAGTCCATGATGCAAAATGGTTTGTTTGGGTTTCATGAGGAGGAGCCAGTGGCAGCATATGGATTCAGAGCCTACACAGGCCCTCATTCAGTGATGTGTAAATTTAGACCCATCCATCAAGAGACAGAGCTTAGAGCTGTGCGTCTTGAACTGCCCTGTTCAACACTAGCCACTAGCCACATGTGGCTATTTAAATTTAGATTCATTAAAATGAAAGTGAAATAAAAAATTCAGTTCTTCAGCCAAACTGGCCACATTTCAAGTACCCAATTCTTGTGACCAGTGGTCCCCACATTGGACAGCAGTGTAGCTACAGAATAGTTCTATCATGGCAGAAAGCACTGTTTAAAAAATTAAATAGAGCATTTTACAAAATACACAGGGGTCAGAGAATGGGTAGGAAGGATCCTATCGGACAGGTTTAAAAAAAAAATACATTTTTATTGCTTTTGGCTACAGAGTGTGGCCATCTTACTTCCTCAAGCAGGGATTGAACTTGTGCTGTTTGCAGTGGGAACACAGATTTTTAACCACTGGACTGCCAGGGAATCCTGGACAGCTATTTTTGTAGTCCATTCAAAGATAGCGTTAATAAGAAGGAAAAAAAAGAAGATTGATGTGAGGTGATGTTCAGTTATTCAGTCAGTTCAGTTCAGTTCAGTTGCTCAAAGAACACCCAGGACTGATCTCCTTTAGAATGGACTGGTTGGATCTCCTTGCAGTCCAAGGGACTCTAAAGAGTCTTCTCTAACACCACAGTTCAAAAGCATCAATTCTTTGGTGCTCAGCTTTCTTCACAGTCCAACTCTCACATCCATACATGACCACTGGAAAAACCATAGCCTTGACTAGATGGACCTTTGTTGGCAAAGTAATGTCTCTGCTTTTGAATATGCTATCTAGGTTGGTCATAACTTTCCTTCCAAGGAGTAAGTGTCTTTTAATTTCATGGCTGCAGTCACCATCTGCAGTGATTTTGGAGCCCCCAAAAATAAAGTCAGCCACTGTTTCCACTCTTTCCCCATCTATTTGCCATGAAGTGATGGGACCAGATGCCATGATCTTCGTTTTCTGTATGTTGAGCTTTAAGCCAACTTTTTCACTCTCCTCTTTTACCTTCATCAAGAGGCTTTTGAGTTCCTCTTCACTTTCTGCCATAAGGGTGGTGTCATCTGCATCTCTGAGGTTATTGATATTTCTCCCGGCAATCTTGATTCCAGCCAGGGTTTCTCATGATGTACTCTGCATATAGGTTAAATAAGCAGGGTGACCTACAGGCTTGACGAACTCCTTTTCCTACTTGGAACCAGTCTGTTGTTCCATGTCCAGTTCTAACTGTTGCTTCCTAACCTGCATATAGGTTTCTCAAGAGGAAGGTCAGTTGTTAAGGGGTATTAAACATGGTGCTCTATTTTTTAACTTGGGGAACTGGGAGATAGAGATATCATGGAGAGAAATACAGGACACGTAAGGGACAGCAGGTGGAGGAGGCGAGATGCTCTGGGATTACGCCCCCTGGATACTGGGGACTGTCCAGAAAAGGCAGATCAAAGCAGGGGTGCATAGAATGAGCGTTAGAAGCATGAGTAGATCTTTGGGACAATTAGTTTGTCTTTTTTGTCTGTTTTTATTTATTTGGTTATTTATTTGAGGGACTTGTTTGTTTTTCATTTTGAGTTTTATTTCTGACTGAGTATACTCAAGCCTATTAGGGAGCTATTTAAAAAAAAATTAGTTAAAATTTATTTTGAGTAACCCATACTTAAGTGTACAGCTCCATTAACTTTTACACATTTATGTACCAGTGACTCTACCACTTAAGGTTTTGATTCAGGTTTCTGACATTCTCCAAGGTCATCTAGTGCAGCTTCTTAGATAATACTGAACCTCCCCCACAGTAACCACCGTGCTGACTTCTACTGGTCATTAGTTTTGCCTGTTCCTAAATCTCATGTGAATGCACTGATAAAATACTGGTCTTGAGATATTCCATGCTATTTCTTGTATTGGTAGTTGTTTTATTATTGTTGGCATCCTGTGTAGTACCTCATGGTAAAAACAAATGATAGTTTTTATCTCTTCTCCCATTTGCAGACATTTGGATTATTTCCAGTTTTTAGCTTTTGTGAAAAAAACGGCTATAAGTGTTCTTGTGTACATTTTTTTCATAGACACAGGCATTGATGCCACTTGGGTAGATGTTTAGAAGTGGAGTTGCTGGGCCATAGAGTTCTGCTGCTGCTGCTAAGTCACTTCAGTCGTGTTCGACTGTGCGACTCCATAGACGGCAGCCCACCAGGCTCTGCTGTCCCTGGGATTTTCTAGGCAAGAACACTTGAATTTTTGAATACAAAAATTCCTAGCATTTTGTAAATGTAACATTAGCAACAACTAAGTAAAATAATGAAAGGGCAAAAAAAGTTTTTCATTCGTTGAAAGAAAAAAACCCTCAAAGTTACTTGTGGGAACATTAATAATAAAGTTTACTTAACGACCTTAAAAATGGGAAGACATCCTGTGCTTCTTGATGGGACACTTTATGTCATACAGATGCCAATTCTCAACTAATTTCTAAAGTGATTCAAAATATAATCCCTTTAGGATATTCTTGGGACATACCAAATGGTTCTAAAGTGTATATGCAATAATTAATGTGTGAAAAAGAGGCAATAAAAAGTATCCAAAAGAAAAACAGTGAGATGGGGACTCCCAACCAGGTATAGACAGTAAATTATTCAATAAACAGTTTGGGACAGTTGACTCTCCCTTTAAGAATAAAGTATATACCCTTGTCTCAAACTCAATAATACATTTCAGATGGATTAAGGGTAAATGCAAACAAATTAATCCAACACTGTGAAAGAGACTACAGAAAAAAGTAGCCTTATAGTTTTGAACTAGGAAAGGCTTTTCTAAGCAAGACATAAATCCTAGATACCATAAAATAAAGGTTGAACTATTTAAAATGACATAAAGTTAAAGACAAATGGCAAACTAGGGAAACTGTTCTGCAACATATATGACAAAGTATTAATACTCTTAAGAGCTCCAACAAATCAATACAGAAAAGACAAGAGTCCAATAGAAAAATAAGAACACAAAAAAGTATTTCACAATGGCAGACATCAAATAGTAAATATGCTTTTTCCTTCACTAATAATGCATGAAATACAAATTCAGGCATTAAGAAGAGAATGATTTTTTTTTTACATGTGCAGATATATATAGCATCTTTGTGCCAAGGTTATGGGGAAACAGATACTCTCATAATTGCTTGGAGATGGTGTATGTGAGTACAACTTTATAGGGCACCCTGGAAAAATCTTTTTATATATTTTGGTTTTGATCCAGCAAGTTCACTTCTAGGACTTAACCCATGGAAACTGTTGAACGGGTATACAAATACGGATGACAAGGCATTTGTTTTAACATTGTTAAAAGAAGGGAAAAATGTCAATAGGGGAATTCCTAAATAAATTATGAAACGTTGTGTGATTGTTAAATAGGGGATGGTTTCATGGATAGATTTTTTTTGGCGGGGGGGCGGGGGGTGGGCACACTGTTTGCCTTGTAAGACCTTTGTTCCCCAACCAGGGATCAGACCCATGCTCCTGCAATAGAAGTGTAGAGTCTTAACCATTGGACCATTAGGGAAGTTTCTAGGATGGATAGATGGATGGAAGTATGGAAAAGATTACTGAAATATATATTTGAGCAAAATGATGAAAGAAGCTTCCATAAAAACTTGTTTGTATTGAAAACTCTGGGCTAAAAAATTTACATGGATCCTCTTATTGAATCTTTAGAATACTGATTTCAAAACATTTATTACAAATATATCTTAATAAGAACTTGCCTTAAATGTACAGTACAGTAATAACCAAACTTTGTGAAATAAGTCTATCTTGAGATAGCAGTTTTTAACCTGTGAGGTTGGCAAAAATCCAAAGTTTTGACAGCCTACTGTGTTAGGACTGTGGAAATAGGCACTGTCTTATTGTTGTAAGACCATGAAGTTCTTTATACCAACCACATGGGCCTTCTTTCATGTCTTTCCTCAGGAACTTCCACTTGAAACTTCCTTTGTGCAGAGCCCAGCGGCTGCTATTCATTTATCAGAGCAAAGTTTAACCTCACCTCCTGAAGGAAGTCTTCACCTCCCACCCCTCAGACTCCTGCCTTAAGCATTCATATTACACTTTCTTAGCACCTCTCTTGTTCCTGTTGTTCAGTCACTAAGTTGTGTCAGGCTCTTTGCAACCCCATGGGCTGTGCACCAAGCTTGCCTGTCCTTCACTATCTCCCGGAGTTTGCTCAAACTCATGCCCATTGAGTCAGTGATGCCATCCAACCATCTCATCCTCTGTCGTCCCTTCTCCTCCTGCCTTCAGTCTTTCCCAGCATCAGTCTTTTTCCAGTGAGTCAGCTTTTCACATCAGGTGTGCAAAGTATTGGAGCTTCAGCTTCAGCATCAGCCCTTCCAATGAATATTCAGGACTGATTTCCTTTAGGATGGACTGGTTGGATCTCCTTGCAGTCCAAAGGACTCTCAGAGTCTTCTCCAGTACCACAATTTGAAAGCATTAATTGTTCAGCGCTCAGCCTTCTTTATGGTCCAACTCTTACATCTGTACATGACTACTGGAAATATCATAGCTTTAACTATAGGGACCTTTACCTGAAAAATGATGTCTCTGCTTTTTAACACCTCTCTTAAATGGTATTTATTCATCTATTATTTATTTTTCCCAATCAAATTGAAAATTTGTGAGGTCAGTAGCCTTAACTATCATTTCTTCTAATACTTGGCACTTAGTAGGTACAGAAAAGGAAAGGAAAGTTAGTTGCACGGACGTGTCTGACTCTTTGTGATCCCATGAACTGTAGCCCACCGGGTCCTCTGTCCATGGAATTCTCCAGGCAAGAGTACTGGAGAGGATAGCCATTCCCTTCTCCAGGGGATCTTCCTGACCCAGGGATCGAACCCCGTTCTCCTGCATTGCAGGCAGATTCTTACCAACTGAGCTACTAGGGAAGTCCCAATTATATTCCAATTAAAAACTACTTTTAGTTGTGGGTGCCGTTTAATTAAAATCTCTCAGCCTAAATTTCCTTAAGAAAATACACATCTCTTGGGATGTTTCACCTCTTAGATGGGTACCATGAAGTATTACGTAACATAGTGTGTGATACAGAGAAAACCCTCAAAAAAGGGGAAGCTATTCTAATATTTGGGAGAAGGCAATGGCACCCCACTCCAGTACTCTTGCCTGGCAAATCCCATGGACGGAGGAGCCTGGTGGGCTACAGTCCATGGGGTCCCTAAGAGTCGGACATGACTGAGCAACTTCACTTTCACTTTTCACTTTTCATTTATTGGAGAAGGAAATGGCAACCCACTCCAGTGTTCTTGCCTGGAGATTCCCAGGGACGGGGGAGCCCGGTGGGCTGCCATCTATGGGGTTGCATAGAGTCGGACACGACTGAAGCGACTTAGCAACAGCAGCATTCTAATGTTTAATTACAGTTACCATTACCAATGCAGTGGGTACATCGTTGGCTCATGACAGATCAACAATTATGAAAGGAAAGTCATCCTTATCTGCTTCACTGTTATCGCAATAGCTATGCTCTGTGTAAACCCTTATTTCCTTAATATTTTTCTTTACAATGACTGACTTCTTAAATGTCTACCATAATCTCATGCTAACTTAATATCCACAAAATTATTAGTTTTTGTAACATTTTCTGCAATAAATCATTATCTAATAAAAAATGTTGCTAGTAATCACAGATAATTGTCATGAGAAGGTGCTGCTTGACTCAATCTTTGGAAAATGCTGAGAAAATCACTTGATGTTTATCATTTCTCTTCTTTGCATGTCTCAATTGCACCTATTAAAATTATTTATCTCCATGTTTATCTTCATCATTAACTGGGATCTCTAAGGGCAAGAATTGTGACTGTAAATTCTATTGCCAGTGATTACCAAGATACTTTCTCAGAACAGCAGCTCAATAAATGTTTGCTAAATGAATTAAACAGCTTTTGAGTACCTACACTGATTAAGGAATGTGCTCAGCATGTTGGCAGAATTCAAAGAATAATCAGACACAGATTCCCAATGAAAAAGATAACAAACTAAAGGGGAAATACTTTTTTTAATAAAAATGCATATGTTACATACATTTTATATGTATATTATGCACATACAGTTAATTTTCATGAATGTTAATAATAGTAAAGATAAATTACTTTCAACTCAAAATTACTCAAGCTGTATCTTAAAAGTTAAAGATGTGAATTATTAATATGTGTATCAATGCCAATTTAAGATTTTAAGGAAATAGTAGAAAAAGTCATGTCAGAAAGAGAATTGCATGTGCAAAGCCACTGAGATGGGAAAATGAGGAAGATGTAATTAGGTACTGAAATTACAGTAGAGAATAGTATAAATGAGTTGATAAAGTTGATAATATGTAGAGTTCTTGGCAGTTCATAGAAATGAAAACACAAATGTCTTTAAAATGTGATAATGATTAACAAAATGTTTAATTTCATTTATATTTAAAAAAGAATATAAAGGTTACAATGGGATATCATTTTTTGTGTTGGCTAGCATGAAGGAGAATGGTGCCCTTATCCACTGTTAATGGAAGTATAAATTGGTATAATGACTTCAGAAGGAAATGTGCCAATATCGTTAAAATTTTAAATACATTTACTCTTTGATCCAGTGGTCTCACTCCTAAGATTTTATTCTCCATATGAGCAATTGCACATATGAGCAATGCTACCCATACAAGAACATTTATTGCAGCAGTGTTTAAAATCACAAAATCCTAGTACCCTAAATACACTGTCAATGGAGGTCATAATTATTCAAGAAATACCTATGCCATGTTTATGAAGAAGAGAGTTTTACAAAAATTAATGTGAAATGACCCCCAAAATATCATAGATGCAAAAGATACAGAAATGTGTGTAAGTTGTTCCCACTTGAAGGGAGAAAAAAATGATAATTTGGTGTGTGTGTGTGTGCACGCACATATCTGCCTATCCCATAAATGCACACATGCTTAGGGGCACTTATAATAATGCTAGAAAAATAGAAAAGAAATTGCTCAAGTGGTAATTGCCTCTCTGGATAGAAACTGGATATCCGGAGAGATAGGAGAGAACATTCCTTTCCCTTTATACTAGCTGTTGAATTTTATAATCCTTGAGCCAGATGGGATTTTTCAGGCAATAGTACCAGAGTGAGTTGCCATTTCCTTCTCCAGGGGATCTTCCTGACTCAGGGATCTCCTGGGTCTCCTGCAATGGCAGGCAGATCCTTTAATACTGAGCCACCTGGGAAGCTCAGAAAATACTTAGTACTTACTAAGCCCCAGGTCCTTTCATAATTGCTGGAGATAAAGCATCTACTCTCATGGTATTTACATTGCATATGTACATGTTATAAACATTTTGAAATCTCATAGGACAAATATGATTAATGTAATATAGCTAAAATAAATATGAATTTTAAAAAATTTCATCCCAATATAAAATTTTTTTCAATTTCATCCCTGTACATAAATGCTGAAATAATTTTTTTAGCTCTTGCTAATCTAAAACTAGTTTTTAGAATAAAACAAAATCATTAAAATGTATTATTTTTACAATAAGTACAAGTAAAACTATCTATTTAAACTTACTTTTCAATTAGCAGTTCAGTTCAGTCGCTCAGTCGTGTCCGACTCTTTGCGACCCCATGAATTGCAGCACGCCAGGCCTCCCTGTCCATCACCAACTCCCGGAGTTCACCAAGACTCAATGTCCATCAAGTCAGTGATGCCATCCAGCCATCTCATCCTCCGTTGTCCCCTTCTCCTCCTGCCCCCAATCCCTCCCAGCATCAGAGTCTTTTCCAATGAGTCAACTCTTCGCATGAGGTGGCCAAAGTACTGGAGTTTCAACTTTAGCATCATTCCTTCCAAAGAAATCCCAGGGCTGATCGCCTTCAGAATGGACTGGTTGGATCTCCTTGCAGTCCAAGAGACTCTCAAGAGTCTTCTCCAACACCACAGTTCAAAAGCATCAATTCTTCAGCGCTCAGCCTTCTTCACAGTCCAACTTTCACATCCATACATGACCACTGGAAAAACCATAGCCTTGACTAGATGAACCTTTGTTGGCAAAGTGATGTCTCTGCTTTTGAATATGCTATCTATAGGGTTGGTCATAACTTTCCTTCCAAGGAGTAAGCGTCTTTTAATTTCATGGCTGCAGTCACCATCTGCAGTGATTTTGGAGCCCCCAAAAATAATGTCTGACACTGTTTCCACTGTTTCCCCATCGATTTCCCATGAAGTGATGGGACCGGATGCCATGATCTTCGTTTTCTGAATGCTGAGCTTTTAGCCAACTTTTTCACTCCTCTTTCACCTTCATCAAGAGGCTTTTGAGTTCCTCTTCACTTTCTGCCATAAGGGTGGTGTCATCTGCATATCTGAGGTTGATATTTCTCCTGGCAATCTTGATTCCAGCTTGTGCTTCTTCCAGTCCAGCGTTTTTCATGATGTACTCTGCATGTAAGTTAAATAAGCAGGGTGATAATATACAGCCTTGACGTCCTCCTTTTCCTATTTGGAACCAGTCTGTTGTTCCATGTCCAGTTCTAACTGTTGCTTCCTGACCTGCATACAGATTTCTCAAGAGGCAGATCAGGTGGTCTGGTATTCCCATCTCTTGAAGAATTTTCCACAGTTTATTGTGATCCACACAGTCAAAGGCTTTGGCATAGTCAATAAAGCAGAAATAGATGTTTTTCTGGAACTCTCTTGCTTTTTCCATGATCCAGCGGATGTTGGCAATTTGATCTCTGGTTCCTCTGCCTTTTTTAAAACCAGCTTGAACATCAGGAAGTTCACGGTTCACATAACGCTAAAGCCTGGCTTGGAGAATTTTGAGCATTACTTTACTAGCGTGTGAGATGAGTGAAATTGTGCAATTTAGCAGTTAGAAAGCCAAATCTTAAAAGGTTGGGGATCAGATAAAGGCTGCTAGAACTTGGATACTAGATTTACAACTTTAAGAATGAAAAACTCAAATTTGGTGGATTAAGTCAAAGTATTACAGTAGTTTTTTCAAACAAGTTTTATGAACCTGCATGAACAAAAGGGACAGCATAGGTGAGGCAAGAGCAGCAAAAAGAGGGAGCCCAAACAGAATGGTTCAAACTTCAGGTTTGGAGGTTTAAAGGACAAGGTCTCCCTGGTGATCCTGAAGATGTGTCTTTGATACAGGATGTGCTAGAATAGGAGGGAGAATAAAATGTTGAGCTCAGTAATTTTGGAAGTGTTCTGACACTAGAAGACTTTTGTTTTTTTATCAGAAATTAAATGTAAGCTACAAGAGAAAACAAAAAGTAGAACTGTATGGCTTCCGTAAACTATATAGATTATGGCTTAGCGGTAAAGAATCCACCTGCAGGAGACTCCGGTTTGATTCCTGGGTTGGGGAGATGCCCTGGAGGAGGAAATGCCAACATACTCCAGTATTCTTGCCTGGGAAATCCCATGGAGAGAAGCCTGGCAGGCTACAGTCCACGGGGTTGCAAAAGAGTCAGACACAACTTAGTGACTCAGCAACAGCAACAACAATAGATTATTATGAGGTCAAAATAGAAATGATCAACGCTGTTTATTTCACGCATCTCTTTCAGATCAGCTAATTAAGGTCATTAAAATACGTTAACGTGAATATGGTTTGTGGTGTATCAGGAGGCTTGCAATTGCTGAGATAGTATTCCATACACGATACACTAGCATTGTATTTACCATGATTATTCTTGTTTGGTTGATTGAATTAAATTCCTTTTTATTTTATTGAACTGTCTAATTGCTCCATTATAATTTCTATGTATTTCCCCAAAGACTAGCTTCTTTATGATAGAAGACAATGAAGTAGCCCACAGAGATAAGCAAAAGTATAGGCATATTATCCTCCTTTTAGTTGAAGAAGAAATGTATTTATTTTTATTATAATTTAGATTGGATGGGGAGGTAAATTCTATTAAATTAAACCACAGAGAAGTCACATAAATATGGATGGAGAGGATGTTTGTTAGGAGACTTTCCAACTGTGTGCTGAAATCTGAGAGGAGAGATGAATAGAAAAACTGGAGAAGTGCTGTGAGGTGGCCTGAATCATTAATGTCCTTAAACATTACAGTCTTTGAAAAGCTTGCGGGCACTGGGTGCCCATGCAGTTGAGCTCATGTAACATAAAAGATAGGTACACTTTTTTTCTGTTGCTAACTCTAAGAATTACATTGTCGACGGAAAAAAAAAAAATTGCACAGCCTAAAAGTTGAGAATTGTATTTTATTTTTGGTTGACTTACTGAGGATGTAAGTCCAGGATACAGCCTTTTAAAGAAGACTGAGGAACTGTTCCAAAGAGGTGAGGGAGGAACCAAGATATATAGGGGGCTTTCCTGGTGGCTCAGATGGTAAAAAATCCACTGCAATGCAAGAGACCCAGGTTCCATCCCTGGGTTGGGAAGATCCCCTGGAGAAGGGAATGGCTAACCGTCCCTGTATTCTTGCCTGGAGAATCCCTCAGACAGAGGAGCCTGGTGGGCTGTGGTCCATGGTCCATAAGGTCACAAAGAGTTGGACAGGACTGAAGTGACTTTGCATGCATGCACGACTAATGAAATCTTTACATCTCACTTCCACATTACAGGAACTACAGATGATAAGGAAAATGATATCATGAGGAATAGGACAAATCTAGAAGGTGGAACATTATAGTGACTCAGTCTCTTCAATGTCAATATAGTTTTAAAACAAAGAGGGGCTATTCTTCTGGATTAAAATATACCTTAGAGGCATAACTAAATGAGAAAGTTTGTCATTTATTGTTTTTTGATTTAAATAAACATCTTCTTGTGCCAGAAAATAAAGACATGACTAGAAACCAATAGGGACATGTCACAAGGACATAGAAGTCAACTTGAAAGCACTCCTGCTTGTGAAATTTGGAGCAATTTGAATATCCTAAATGAACAATGATAAAGAAGTATTAGAAAAAGGGGATGAGATACATTCATGAGTCCACACTGGCAGGAAAAAATGAAAGAGGAAAACGGAAAGTTATTTCTTTAAGAAAACCTCCAACGAATAATTTTTTTAAATCACTATATTATAACCATTCCTGTAATTGATTCTGACAAGGATCATCAATGAACTAAAACTGTTGCTTGAAAGATTCTTGGGGAGCATGATCTTCACACAATATCAAATTATCAGCCAAATGATAGCTTATTAATTACAAAGATAAAAAGTATTTTTTAAAGGTGAGGGCTGGAAGACACCATTTTAACATCCTCAGTAGTCAAATTTTACATCCTCAGTAATGGGAAAAGCTGACATAAATTTTTTGATGTGACATACACACCACCTGTGTTGTTTTCCTGCCAGAAATGTTTTATCATAAATGAATCTGTTTGTGAAGAAACCATGTAAAAATGCAAATTGAGAAACATTCTGTAAAACAACTGCTATTTAAAAAGATTAATATCAAGACTTTCCTGGCAGTCCATTGGTTAAGACTCTGCAATTCCACTGCAGGGGGCTTGGGTTCCATCCATGGTAGGGTAACCAAGATCTGGCATGCTGCACAGTGTGGCTAAAAAATAAAAACAGTAAAAATAAAAAGATTAATGTCATAAAAGACTTAAGAAACCCATGTGTCAGCCCAGTCTGGTAAAAGAAAATTACTCATACCAACAAGGCTCCTACACCCCTTCCTCAAAATAAAAACATCCTGGAAGCTGAAGCACAGATTCGGAAAGCAAAAAAAAAAAACAACAAAAAAGTACCTTTTGCAAAAAGCTATTTCTTTTTTAACCTATTAAATCTAGTGTCTCACTGACAAAGAATATTCTTAATGTGACCCAGGTCACCATCGTGTTACTGCTAATTGTTAAACCATAGTCTTCACATTTTAAAAATATTTCTACTTTGGGTTTTCTCTTATTATCATTTAGCTATGAAATAAATGAATATAATTGCATTCACCTTTCATTTCTAATTCTTCATGATATTTTTCAGTCCTAAAGCTTTTTTCACCTTGGGTCCTGATTTGTCAGGTTTTATAATCTCTGAGTATTGTCAGTGTTGCCTGTGTGTGGATTCAAAAACCTCTAGGGAAAATCTAGGTCTGCAGACAGAGGCACTGGTGATTCAGGAAGTGCTGTTCATTCCTCCAAGTGAGTATTGAACCAATGCCCCAGCACAAGAGGTGCTATCTTTTTGAAAATGACATAAAACAGAGGTCTTAACTTTAGTATGAGGCTCTTTCGTAAAAACACCCAGAAACTGCCTCAGCTTCAGATTTCATGAGCAATCTTAAGGTTTTTCTAAAACATATGTACAGAACTTTTAATATTTCAGAAGAGGAGAGGAACTTTACTGAGTTGCAAAGCTATCTTTAAACCTGATCACTTTTTCAAAAGGAAAATTCTGGTTTTGTTTTTTTCCTGAGTATAAAGTTAGATATTTTTTGTATAAAAAAAATCCAGAAATAAAAGTATAAATGAAGTGAAAATTTCATACACAAATCCCATCCTTCAGTAGCAACAATTATTAGTATTTATCCAATGTATTACTCTAAAGCCTAATAAATAAAGAAAAAAAAAATCTTGCCTTTGTGTTGTGTGGAGTATGTCTCAGGATAACCAAGAAATTACTTCTTGACACAAATATTAACGAGATGTTTTTATTGTTATTTAATTCTAAATTTTTCAAAATGATTCTCATTTTGCTCAGAAGCTTTTTTTGGTTTGTTTTTTAATTAATTTAGTTTTTAATTGGAGGATAATTGCTTTACAGAATTTTGTTGTTTTCCATTGTTAACTTTCCAGACACTGTGGTAAATCAATCACCTACCAATGACTTTTAATTAATTGCATAATCAGCATATCATAATCTATATGATACTAAATATATTGAGGCTTTCTTACAAATTTGGTGTAACATTCTGTGTATGCTTGAAAAAAATCAGTGTTTTTTCCAGAGTATAAAATTCTTTTTATATCTAGTATTTGAAACATTTTTAAGGTGTTTCCCCCCCCAAATATAGGTTGACCTTGAAAATCATACCTATTTATTCCCAAAACCTAACAAATATTTTGGTTATATATTTTAATAAAAGTAGATTCAGAGAGGTTTTATGAGAGAAACAACCAGCCTTTAATGTCTATTTATTGATCTAGTCACCACCCAGCAGAGGGTCAGCATACATAGCTGTTGCTAACACATCTCTCGGATGTACCTTCTCTGTCCTAGTTCATTGGTTTCCAGGGTTGGTCAGATCTCCAATTTATCACTTTCCCTAGATACATCATGAATTCCAGTCAGTTTTACTGAGGTTGGGAGAAAAATCCCTCTCCCTTTCAAATAAATTTTATTTTAGCTAAAAAACTCACACCAAACAGACACACAAGAGGATGGGAATCATTAAATAACTAGCTCTCTGAAACAAAGTGAAGTTTTTAATCCTATCACCCTTTGCTGTTGTTCAGTCACTAAGTCATGTCTGATTTTTTGTGACCCCACGGACTGCAACGTGCCAGGCTGCCCTGTCCTTAGCTATATCCCAGTATTTGCTCAAAGTCATGTTTATTGAGTCAGTGATGCCATTTAGCCATCTCATCCTCTGTTGCCCCCTTCTCCTCCTGTCCTCAATCTTTTCCAGTAAGTTGGCTCTTCACATCAGGTGGCCAAAGTATTAGAACTTAAGTTTCAGTCCTTCCAATGAATGAATATTCAGGGTTGATTTCCTTTAGGATGGACTGGTTTGTTCTCCTTGCTGTCCAAGGGACTCTCAAGAGTCTTCTTCAACACCACAGCTTGAAAGCCTCAGTTCTTTGGCACTGTCTTCTTTATGGTCCAACTCTCACAGCGGTACATGACTACTGGAAAAACCATAGGCTTTTCAATATGCTGTCTAGGTTTGTTCTAGGTTTTCTTTCAAGGAGCAAGCTTCTTTTAATTTCATGGCTATCACTCTATTGCTCCATTTAGTTTTACGGACTGATAATAGCATTTATTTGTGATTAGTTGTTGGGTGATTTTGTATTTGTCACGGTGGGGCCAGAGGTGAGAGGATTCATAAGAAATTATTCTCAGAGGTAGAACTGTTACTGATCCTCCAGTGGGTCCCCAGCAAGAGTTCTTATGCCTGATGTCATTCAAGCCCGTAGAGTGAGACAGAATTCAGTTAATAAAGAAGCAAAGGAAAGCTCTGTTCTCTGATCAAAGAACGGAAAACCACCAGTTGCTCTAGGGTGCACGTTCTCCCCAAGACGCCATGGCAGGCCGCCTTAAATAGCTCTCAGCAGCGGGGAAAGGGATGGAGTTCTCGCGAGACGCGTGGGGCTCTGCGCTCGTGTTATGGATCTCGACCCGGGCGCATTCTCTGTGCACACGGCCCGACGCCGCTGCCGCCGTCTTGAGTGGAGGCGTCGTGACTTTGTTTCTCTTCCCAGCCGCTGGGCTCAGGCAGAGTCGGTTTTCACCAGAAACTCTCATCTGAACTTCCCGCTGGGAGGCCTCTGCATTTAGCGCCCTAGGAGAGAGTGAAACTGGACTGAGCACAAAGGACAAAAAGCAGGTTAGATTTTATTTTATTCTCAGGTTCTTGTTTTCTGTTTTGGAATTGAAGTATAGGTGATTTACAATGTTGTGTTAATTACAGGTTAGTTTCATACCCAGGGTAGTCAGCCAGTTTCATACCCAGAGTCTGGTTTTATTTCCCAGAAATTACTAGTGGGCTTTGCCGGTGACAAACGCCTGCTCTGCCTTCTGCCCTGCTCCTCATTTTTGAGGGGTGCAGAGGGGCTAAGGTGCGGCTCCTGTAATTGCCTGAGGGTGTCATCCTGACCACCGGAGGAGGAGACGGACTTCCCCAGGCACCTTCAGACATGTTTGCTTGTTACCAGGCCTCAGGCCTAACTCTTTGTAGCTTAAGCAACCCCATTTTTCTAACGTTTTGGAGATGGGACCTCAATTTAGGATGTGTGGGCCATGTATCAGCAAGAGAATAGTGGTCGCATATAAGATTTTTCCTAAAAACAAAAGTGTCTTGGTCTTTGGTCTGTAGGCAAGTGTGCCGTGATGTGGGGCCTGAATCTTCCTACTCACACTGTTGTTTTTTGGAAGAAAAACTTAAGGTCTGAGAGAGGTGCCCACAAGTAATCATGGGAATTGTTGCCCCAACTTGTCTCTAGAGTTTGAGGCTGTCTTTCCGGGTTTGGGGGTACAACTTGTTTCTTGGTTGGAAAGGGTGCAGGGCCAAGAGCAATGGGTGCGGGCAGCACCAGTTACCGTATTCCGTGAGAGCTTTCACAGTTTCTTCTACCTGGAGGGCACATTTGAGTTGTTTCGTTTCTTTTTTTCTTTTTTTTTTGGCTGAGTTGCTTGCTTTGTAGGATCTTAATTCCTCAACCAGGGCTTGCACCTGGCCATGGCAGCCGATGCACTGAGTGCTCACCCCTGAACCACCTGGGAATTCTCGTGTTGTTTCATTGAGGGAGCTTCATTGTTTCATTGAAGGGGCTAAGGTGAACCTTCTCTTGGGTTTGGGGAACGTGTCTAGGGTGTTTGTCTCATGTGTGCTTAGTCTCTCAGTCATGCTGACTCTTTGAGACCCCATGGACTGTAGCCCACCAGGCTCCTCTGTCTCTGAGGATTCTCCAGGCAAGAATACTAGAGTGGGTTGCCATGCCCTCCTCCAGGGGATCTTCCCAACCCAGGGATCGAATCCAGGTCTCCCACTTTGCAGGCATATTCTTTACCGTCTGAGCCACCAGGGAAGCCCTAGTAGGTGAGTTCAAACGCACTTGACTTTAACTTAGCTCTTCAGGTAATGGGAAGAAACTTAGTCCACTTTTCTTGAGTTTCCTAATATAGCTTGACTAAGGCCCAGCTCAAGGTCTGATTGGATCTCTCTTCCTTACCCCAACAGTTGGGGTCTCCAGGCTGAGTGCAAGGTCTGTTACGCCCAGGGTACTTGTTTCTCCCTTCACCACTTAGATCATTACGGTTTTGTAGGGATCCTGGGAGCACAGACAAGGGGGTTATTTCTTTTAGTAATGCCTTACACACTTTAGCTGCTTTTTCAATTATATTGGGGGATACTTCTGTCCACCCAAAACACCCATTCACTGGCACTGAAAGATGCTTGAAATTTCAGCATGACTGTGAAATCAGCCTGCTAGTCTTCCACAGGATATGTTACTCTGGTCTGAATGGGCCATATCTGGGGGTGGGGTGGTCTCTGGGGGCGTCAGGTGTTGTGGTTGTTCATTACATAGATGGGGCATGTCACAACTATCCAACTAACTATACTTTTCATGCCTGGAGTTACCAGGACTCACTTAACTAATCATATAGGGATTCCTTCCAATAATGAGTTCCTTAATGAGCCTCCCCGATGGCTTGACAAGCTGCAGTTTGGGGAAAGCAGTATTGCTCACATTTGTTAACTAGGCACCCATGGTCTCCTAGATCTCTATTGAAACATCATTTTCAGGCTTTGTCTAATTCGTCCTTTGTGTAGATTAGGGAATAACTGGATGGATGCCCCAGTGTGATCCTCTCTCTCAAGGGGGTGAAATTCAGATGACTCTGAAGACTACGCTGTGAACACACCACACCTGGTTATTGGGTAGAATTGCTGTGAATTCAGCCAACAGCTGCCTCCTCCTACCCATCAGTGTCCTCAAAGATCAGAGCTGGTCATCCTCACATCAGCCTCCCAAAGCCTATGCTGCTGGAGCCTGCATGAGCCTGAAGCCTAGTGGATGCGCACAGGCAAACAGGCCACAGTTCATCTCTTTGTGGCTGCCAAAATGTTGTTACTGACCTTCCTAAATCAGTCCCCCAAAAGGGTCCTTCTGCCCTTCAACTGATTTCCATTTAGAAGCAAAGGAAAGCTTCATTATCTGATCAAAAAATAGAGAGGTGTGAGCTATTTTTATTTTATTTTTATTTTCTGGGAAGTGTTAATGGGCTTTGCTGGTGACAGAACTATTTCCCTTAAGGTTTGTTCAGGGCAACACCTATTAATATGACCCGGAACATACTTTGAGTAATGTACTGATAAATAGTGTAGTTGACAGGAAGACTGTCATAATCTCCGGTAACTAATTATTATTTCCATCCTTTTGTGCGGAAGGGGACAAAAAGTCTGTCTCTTTCCTCTGCTACTGATGTTTATAGAAGTGACTATTTCATTGCATTTTGAGTGCACTTCCCGTGATGAGGTCTGCCTATAACATAAGACAACTTCCTAATGAAGCTTCTCATGAAGAGCTCAGCAACATCCGAAGCAGTGGCAGCCATGATGGAAGCATAAGGCACATTTTTGGGAGCCTTTGAAGCCTCTTTGGGTGTATGGGTTCTCATCCGTTGTGTTCGTAGATTCTTCATCATGTCACGCGGCACCATAGCTGCCATTTTTAGTGGGGCTTGTATCCTCAAAGAAAGTGAAAGTGAAGTTGCTCAGTCGTGTCCAACTCTTTGGACCCCATGGACTGTAGCCTACCAGGCTCCTCCCTCCATGGGATTCTCCAGGCAAGAATACTGTATCCTCAATTTACCCTCAATTTAGAGGAGTCAGCATTGGTCCCTTTTTGCCTGTATTCCCAATGGGGGAACCCATGATGTTTGCTGAGTCATCCAATGAAAATTTTATCTTCTGGATCCATATTATTTTTCAGGCTAGATATTAGCCAGTGTATTCTTTCCTCTCATTGGAAAGATCTTTATTTTGTAGAATAAGGCAGCTCTACTGTTCAGAGAAAAATCCCAGCATTTTCTTGTTATAATGATAGTGACCAACCATGATGCTTTCAAGGTCAGAGTCATTTGTCCTCTAGATTGGGGTCAGCAAAAATATATTTTTATCTCTGGGGAAAAAGCAACCAGATACATTTTTCCCATTGAAAAGGGGTTTTTTAGAGTGTGAAAGCACTCCCTACCCATATCATGCACATACACAATTGTTCAGCGATGGGAAAATAGGTAACATGGGGTAATCAGCAGACTGTGAAAATCACTAGTCTGAGTTCTGTAGGAGACCAAATGGCCAGAGAAGAGGCTTCTGGGGACAGGTTAGTGGCATTTTGGGAATACTGTTCTCATTTTAAACGTAAGTAGATACTGTAGTCTAACTTCTTTCTTAACATAAACACACACACACAGAGTTACTGAACTGTGGGGTTGTATCTCTGTATTGACTATGGACAGTCAACAGTAGGGGCTTATGCATTGTTATAAAGGGGTAAAACCCAGGTTCTCATATGCCGATTTTTTTGTACTCTAACTCCTATTCCAGAAACATGTTCTTTTACTATTACTTGCTTTTTTCTTTTTTTTAATTAAAAAGTATTTTATTTTTATTTTAGATAATTGCTTTACTCTTTCCACTAATGTGTTTTATTTATTTTTTATTGTTCTGGCTGTACCGAGCGGGATGTGGGACCATAGTTCCTTGACCAGGGATCAAACACTTGCTCCCTGCATTGGGAGCATGGAACTTAACCCCTAAACTGCCAGGAAAGTCCCATGTTACCTGCTTTTTAACCTATTTAGCCACTTGAAGGAAAATGGCTTATGGCACAATTTGTATCACATCTTTTCCAAGTTGTGTATTTGTTTTCAGATTTTAAAAATTACAATAAAAAAGTAAAGCAAAAACATAGTATTATCTAAAACCACAGTGATATCACCAAACACCTGTTAGAATGGCTGTTATCAAAAAGACAAGGGATAACAAGTTTTCGCAAGTATGCAGCAAAAAGGAAACTGTTGTTGTGAATGTAAGTTGATACAGCCACTATGGAAAGCAAGGGTACCTCAATTCTCCCCTGGTCTCACCCTGTAGTAGGAAAACCTGAATTAGTTCACATGCCAGACGGATTTCAGGAGTAAGAAAGCAAATCCCAAACACACAGTTCTTTTAAAGCCTCTGCATCATGTTTGCAAATTTCTTTTCAGCAAAAGGCAAGTCTCAAGAGGGCAAGCCCAGATTCAAGGATAAAAAGCAATGGCCTTCACCTTTTGCTGGGAGAAGATTCAGAACACATTGCAAAGAGGTGTCTCTGAAGAAGGGGAAAAAATATATAACCATTCTTGATGACTTAGCTTGAATGCTCACAAAAACCTTGAAAAAATAAGAAAAGTAAAAGCACAGGAAATTATAGCCATTCATCTAAAATCAGACAGCAATACCTGAGGGTGGCATTGGTGTCAAACAGTTCATGTCAGTCACTGGAGACTGTGTCTCTTTTTTGTTTTGTTTTGCACATGCCTCCAAAGCACAGAGTTAGACTAGTAAGAGGGACCTGTTCAGTTCCCATCCACTACTATTTAAAGAGTATCTGTACGTATGCATATGCAGTTGACATTTTTGCATATATAAAGATCTACACAAATACAATATAAATTACCTAGTATCCCCTTCCTTCAGAGATGTTTGCTGACCCTGAACCCCTCCTGTATAGAAATCTTGTTGGCTTTTCTGTATATACGTAACTTCAGGCCATCACCAATCATGAGATTTCGCAATTGTCTCTTAGATCATAGGCTCCATTATGAATATTCAGTGTGTCATGTGTTTATCAAGTGCCTAATAGAGGAGGTTGTGTAAAGATGTTCAATGAATATTGGTTGAATGAATGAACAGTTAACTGTTAGCATTTACTTTGTTCATCTACGGGTATAACAAATATCTCAGTTTAGATGTAGCATGACCCAATTACCTCCCAAAGGCCCCCATCTCCTAATAGCATCACACTGGGAACTAGTGCTTCAATATATGAGCTTAAGGAGGACACAAACATTCACAGTATCCATGTCGATGTTCAGTTGTGACAAATGTATTGAAATAATGTACGATCTTAGCAATAGAGAAAAGTGAATGCAGGGTGTGTGAGATCTTTATGTTTCTGTAAATCTAAAACTATTTTAAAGGTAAAAATTTACTTATAGATATCTCAGTTCACAAAAAGAGAATATATTCACTTTAAGTTCTAAACAGTTCACTTTCTGAAGATGTGAAAGTAATGATTAAAAGAAGCCCCTTGAGCTTTTCTTTAAAGTGAGATATAGCCTATCTTAAATTAATAAAAGTCATAGAAACATTCAAGAATATGACCTATTTAAGAAAACAGATCATAGTTGAAAATGCTGCCACATTTTCAAGTTATGATTTTTCCAGGAGGTTAAACAACAATTAAGAATTTTAAGTTGATCTCTACCAAATTGCTTGACCCGGTGGGAGAATGGGTGGCTGGGGGATTATTATAAGAAAGAGACTGACTTTTCATTAAGTCATTTTGTGTCTTTCGAATTTTGTATCATATGTACACATGTATTACCTACTCTTAAAAGATTAACAGTTGGCTCTATTGGGAGATGATAAATATAGCTAAAACCCTGTATGTGGGGAAAAAAGCAGCGTCTCAGCCAAAAATGACAAGATTGAGGCCGATAAGCTATACAGTTGGTGGTCAGGTAAATTAAGCCAAAGAGCAAAATGCCTTTTTGTGCCTGGAAGAATTTCAGAATTGACACTACCTCAACATTAGACTCATGCCAAATAATACAGCCAGGGTTTGGAAAAAAAGCAAAAAAAATTCCAAAGTCTGGAAATTTTCTACAGATGAAAATTAAGTATTAGTAGAATAAAAAGGTAATTTGGTGGTATTAGCATAGACCTTTAGCAATTAAGTGAAACTCTTAAAATGTAGTTTTATATTGGCAAGACAGAACCTTTCCAAAAATATCACACTAATAAGGGTGGTCTTTGAATGGAAGATTAATATATATTCAGACTTCATATGTTTTATAATCATAGAATTTGGCAATTTTCATTAGATTTTAAGTTATAAAGAAAAGTTATGAACTGGAAGATTTTCCAAATTATACTAGATGTGATCCTATTTACACAAAGGTGTTGTAAGACCCAGAAGAAAATTGACTAATGTATAGAGTTCAGTTCTATTCTTGAGTAGTAATTAATGCTTTGACTCGGTGTCTCCATAAGTTATCAAGTTCTTTTGATGATGATAATAAATTGGCCCATGGACAAACTAAGAATCTTGTGGAAATCTGACAGCTTCCCCACAAAAAAACCTAGGTTTTCAAGGATTCATAGGATTTTAGGATGTCAATAGATTTTAGGGATCAGTTTACTCAAATCTCTTTATTTCACAGATTTAAAAAAAATCTAAGAGTCTTGGAAGGTAGCTAACCAATTCATGATCACTAAGCAAATACTTTGTGAACAGAACTAAAATCCAAAATTCTTCCCAGGTTTCACTGCAAGGAATGTATATATTCCTCTTGTTAAATACACGTGTCATTCACCAAATTCCCAGTATATCTCTTGTTATAAAATTACTGAGATAGAGAAGAGCTATGCAAGAGGCAAACTAAGTCAGTACAAATGAAGTTGTGGGAGAAATTTTGAGTCCTAAAAAAAGGAATTAAACAAGGGAGAAAGAAGATGACAATCTAATATTTCACAAAACAGGCTTCTACTCTTTAATTCCATGACAAATTCTTTGCTGCTGCTGCTGCTAAGTCGCTTCAGTCGTGTCTGACTCTGTGGGACCCCATTGGCGGCAGCCCACCAGGCTCCCCCATCCTTGGGATTCTCCAGGCAAGAGCACTGGAGTGGGTTGCCATTTCCTTATCCAATGTATGAAAGTGAAAAGTGAAAGTGAAGTTGCTCAATTGTGTCTGACTCTAGCGACCCCATGGACTGCAACACACCAGGCTCCTCTGTCCATGGGATTTTCCAGGCAAGAGTACTGGAGTGGGGTGCCACTGCCTTCTCCGTCTCTTCTGCTAGTACATTCTAAATATGCGTCTTAGTTCCCAATGAATTACCTCAATCTGAACATTCACCATGGACGATACTGTTTGTTTATTTTTTAAAGATTTATGTATTTATTTTGACTGTAGTAGGTCTTCATTGCTGTGATGGGTTTTCTCTATTTGCAGGGATCGGGGGCTACTCTCCCTTGTGGTGCCGGGGCTTCTCATTACAGTGGCTTCTCCTGTTGCAGAGCACACGCTCTAGGGCCTTGGACTTCAGTGGTTGCAGCACATGGGCTCAGTAGTTGTGGTTCGCAGGCTCTAGAGTGCTGGCTCAGTAGTTGTGACACACGGGTCTAGTTGGTCAGCGGCTTGTGGGATCCTCCTGGACCAGGGTTTGAACCGGTATCCCTGAATTGTAAGGTGGATTCTTAACCACTGGAATACCAGGGAAACCTGATACTGTTTTGGAGACACTTCTTGATTCAAGCTAATTTTATCCATGCTTCTATTTGTATCCATGCCTCCTATTTGTAGGAAGTCAAGTTTGGAAATAAGGGAAAGGGGCCTAATGCTGGAGCTGAGAGTATCAGTAGCCAATTCTAAGGACAATGGTGGGCTTCCCAGGTGGTACAGTGGTACAGAATCTGCCTGCCAATGCAGGAGACACATGAGACGTGGATTTGATCTCTGGGTCGGGAAGATCCCCAGGAGTAGAAAATGGCAACCTACTCCAGTATTCTTGTCTGGAAAATTCCATGGAATGACGAGCCTGGTAGGCTACAGTCCATGGGGTTGCTAAGCGACTGAGTGCATGCATGCGTGCACATACACACATCCACACACACAGAGGCATAATGGCAGTAAGGATGATTGGTGATAAGGAAAGCTCTATGTTAGTAAGAATGCAGGCAATAGCAAATGATATACTCAGGATTAGAATTATTCTTAAGAATATCTGTTCACCAATTCCCAGTTTTCCTGGTGCACTGCCATACCTGGAATCATGTTTTTGTTTATAAGCTTTAGCTAAAACAATTCTTTACTATCTGTAATTATAAGTAATATTTGTAAGCCACTTCTCTCCAATGTAGTCTTGCTGCTACAATCATCCGTAATTGTATGGCTTCTATTTTGATCCATTTTGCAGAATTATCCTTGGACTTTGTATTCAAAAAATGCAAATTATGCATCCTACTGATTCTACTAATTAGACATACATGTCAGTAGTGGTTTCTGAATAAAAAGATGATTACAGAGGACCCCTGTCATATTTATTTAGGAATTCCTTTATTTTTTTTTAAGGGGAAAGAACTGTCTAGATATTTTTGTTGCCCTTGCTCTTCAACAAGAGTAGAAGAAATGCAACCCACAATCTCTCAGTAATTCTCTAATCTAGTAACTTGCAGTGGACACTTGACATTCTGATGTCGGGGTTTTGATGTTGCTGTTTTTATATTTTCATTTTGACTCAGACTGAAAAACAAACATTAAACTTTTCTTTCAAGTGGAAAAACTTTATTTTTTCCCACTTATAAAGATAAACAGAAATCTTGCTATTAAAAATAGAGACTTGACTTTATCTTTTAAAATTTTGTACATGTCCTGAAATGCTACTAAAGCTCCTCTCTCCATGGGATTTCCCAGGCAAGAATACTGGAGTGGGTTGCCATTTCCTTCTCCAGGGAATCTTCTCATCCCAGGGATTGATCCCCTGTCTTTTGAGTCTTCTGCAATGGCAGCCAGTTTCTTTACCACCGAGCCACCTGGGAAGCCTGACAAAAATGGAGACTTGATTTTATGTTTTTAAGTTTTATATCTGTCCTGAAATGAAACTGAAAACATAGTTATGAATAAAGAAGAGAGATTTCAGAGAATTTTTGGAAATAGGTAACGATGGTTGAGAGCTTAAGTTTAGTACCATGTAAATAAGGCATTATAAATAACCCTAGCTTCAGTGAGTTTAATGCATAGTTGGAAAACAAATCCACCCACATGAAGTATTAGAAGATGATTCATAATTAAGAGGTTAGTTGCATTGCAGGGACCAAGAATGCTACCAGCTCAAAGCATTAAAGGCTGGAACACACAAAAAAGCTTCCTGATAAAGTGTCTTTCATGACTTCTTCCTCTTCTCACTTGCCTAATTCAGAGGTTTATATCTCCAGAAAAATTACTAATTTATTCTCTAAGAATACATGAGAGTGCTACAAAGAAAAAAAAAACTTTAATGATTAAAAAATGTGTACGAAAGATCATTTGGCATCAATTATAATTTTATTGGATGGAATGATGGTATTATAATTGTATTTAAAATTTTTCCTTATCTGTTAGAGATGCATATTAAAATATTTTTCAGATGATATGTACCTGAAATTTGTTTTAAAATACTCATTAAACAGATTTTCTGTGCAACAGATGAAATAAAAGCACAGAACATTGATCATTAATGAAACTGGGTAACAGGTACAGGGAGATTACTGCTCTTTATACTTTACTATATATTTTATTTTCTCTATAGTAAAAAAAATGAAATTTAAAGCAAAAGTTTTGCTTAAAAATGCAAGATTAAAATTAGCAACAAAAATAAACTGTTCTCTGTCCTTGTTTCTTTGGCATCTCTAGAGTTTAGCTATGGAAGAAAACCAGTTCGCTCTTTTCCTATATATTTTTGTTTATGTATATTTTTTATGTATATTTTGTTTATGTATAGATATGAGCATAGTAATAGCACAAAATATAAAAGCCATGAGGGAGGAACTTCCCTGGCAGTCTAGTAGTTAAGACTCCACATGTCCACTGCAGGGGCCATGGGTTGGATCCCTTATCTGGGATTTAAGATCCAGCATGCTGTGCAACAAGGACAAAAACTAGAAAAAATATTCTTAAATAAAAATTAAAAACCATGGCATTTGGGCAGAAGGGGCTTCTGGGATCTTAGTTCCCCAGCCAGGGATCAGATCTGGGCCCGGCCCTGAAAGTGTGCCAGATCCTAACCACTTAGACCAGCAGAGCATCCACCGTTTTCTCTTTCTTCTGTGGCAACCCTATGCAACGTGGCATCCTTACAATATTTGGGAAATGAAAGCAAGAAGAGCTAAAACTATGCTTTTATTAAAATAATGTGTATATATATATAATCACCCCACAGTTCTATTCCTGATAATTTGTTTTGCAGATATATTTGCATGCATATGCTGTTAAGTCGCTTCAGTCGTGTCCGGTTCTGTATGACCCCATAGACGTCAGCCCACCAGGCTCCCCTGTCCCTGGGATTCTCCAGGCAAGAACACTGGAGTGGGTTGCCATTTCCTTCTCCAATGCATGAAAGTGAAAAAGTGAAAGTGAAGTCGCTCAGTCGTGTCCGACTCTTAGTGACCCCATGGACTGCAGCCTACCAGGCTCCTCCATCCATGGGATTTTCCAGGCAAGAGTACTGGAGTGGGGTGCCATTGCCTTCTCCGCCAAGAAGGTTATATATATTTAAATATATATCTTAAATATATCATATGTGAAACGGATTGCCAGTCCAGGTTCAATGCATGAGACAAGGTGTTCGGGGCTAGTGCACTGGGATGACCCAAAGGGATGGGACAGGGAGGGAGGTAGGAGGGGGGTTCAGGATGGGGAACTCATGCGGATTCATGTCAATGTATGGCAAAACCACTACAATATAAAAAAGAAAGACTAAAATATATATATATATAATATATAACAATATATTAATTAACAATAATAGCATAGGAGTATAAAATATTAAATATATAATATACATATATTTTTTGCAAAAGAATTTGATTACTCAGGTGATTACTTGATATTCATCAAATATTGTTATTTGGACTTTGTTTCTAGGTATTAGCAGTTTTCTGATTTGGTTAAATAAAAAATAATTACTTATTTCTAGCCAGTAATAGTAAATAAAAGAAATTAGATTTTTTCTTTGACGATCTACTCCCAGCTCAATTAAGTTGATTGATTTGCGTTGAAGAATTTTAAGCTAGTTTTCTGTGTGTGTGTGTGTGTGTGTGTGTGTGTTTTGGCCATACCAACTGGCTTTTGTGATCTTAGTTCCTTGACCAGGAATTGAATCCAGGCCCTCAGCAGTGAAGGTGGGGAGTCCTAACCACAGGACCACCAGAAAATTCCCTAAAGCTAGTTAAACTCTTTCAAAAATTTTGAGATTAAGTGCTATACTATCTAGTCCAGTGTTCAGCATCAAAATGCAAGTTTTAGACTTCACAGTTTTTAATTAATCACTAAGCCATATTGATTTTTTCCTAAATATCTCTCATTTGAAGTACTGTAAGAACCTTAAAAGTGGTTTTTATGCTTCTCTTTGTCCAATTCATTCTTATCAAATCTTTCTGAAATTTCATTTTCATCAGTTCATTATCTGATTCTAAACCTTTCAATAAAACTTTGCAATAATTTTAATGACAGTTATTTGAAAAGACTGGGCTGGTAAAACATCAATGTGTCAACAAAGAGGGGCTGGTTAAATAAATTGAAGAATTAATGGCTTTTTTGGAACCAAAGCCTAGCTTCTTTTTTTCCCCCTTGTCTACCATTTGAGAACATGATTCTGTGAGTTATTCTTAAACACAAAGACACCCTTGGGGACTTTCTGTTCAGTTAAAAAATATTAGGTATATGCATTTTTTTCTTCCCCAAATAAGTATTATGTTATGATGAAACATCATATTTACCATTCAGTCTATTACATAACATTGTGCAGAGTATTATCGGTAAATATTTCATGTTATGTCTTAGAAAGTTATAGTATTCAAATGTGTCAGAATTAAAAACATTTTTTTAAATCATCTGATTAATTGATTGGGAACTTTCAAAACCACTTGGAGAAGAATCTACAAAGGCTCAGGTCCTAGGGAGCAAGCAGAGGACTCTGAGTTAAAGGAACTAATAAAACGTGGCTATAAATGCAGGAGAAGGGGACGACAGAGGATGAGATGGTTGGATGGCATCACCGACTCGATGGACATGAATCTAAGCAAGCTCCAAGAGTTGGTGATGGACAGGGAATCCTGGCATGCTGCAGTCCATGGGGTCACAGAGTTGGACACGACTGAGCGACTGAACTGATAAATGCTAATAGGCTCTAGGTTCAGTGTGTCTATGTATGTTTCACTCACAATGAGTGCCAGAGCTTTGAAGTGGTTCGGTCCAAAAATACAGCTAAGAAATGGATTTGGAACAAAGGTGGTTGGTGAAAATTCTGACAGTGTAAGGACAAGTAGCAAAACCTTTCATTTTATCAGCAGTTCTCAGATCCAGGGTATCAGTACAGGGAGTTGTCTTGAGCAACTGTGAGATGGGGTAGGTACTTCGCTGCTAACGATAAAGTACCAAAATTGTAAATTATGTTACACATAAATTAGGAGAGTTATCCTTTTAGTACCTTATTGTCCTGAATTTCTTGAATGAAAAATGAGTTTCAGGTAGAACATATACATGTGGAAAGAAAAATCTTCTGGTTCATGGTATATTTGAAGAATTTGGAGGATGTCCTTCAGTCTTCAATTCCACACTCCATTGCTAAAACATCCTACATATTAATATTTTATTTTTTGTTTAAGATTAGAGTCTTTAAAGTTTCAGTGTATTAAGTCAGGGAGGAGGTACAATGTTTCTACAAAATGAGTTGAAGTATAACGGGTTATGAGCTTAGTTAAAATTCAGGAACAAAATATCACCAGGTGAGCGTATGTTTTAGCAAGATGTGACACTGGGTAGTTAAAGGGCAGCAGGATTATTCTTGGGGCTTTAGGAATGGTGGGAGGTGGAGAAAAACAAAACTGATGAATGATAGATATCAGTGACCAACAACCCATTTGGCATCCAGAGTCACAGAGTGGAACATAGCACTAGAATGAATTCTAATCTTGGCTTTGAAATATAGCTTTGGAATGCTTCCTAACTTTCAATTTTCTGTTTCTTGGTTGATAAAATAAGGTTTCCAAAGACAAAAAATACATAATTTCAGATATTTTTAAGATAGACATCTCCATTGCTGGTAGAAAAATAGATTGACACAGCTTTTCTGGAGCTCAGTTGGCCAATCTAAGCAATTCATAAAAATTAGTATCATGCTGTGGTGCTAACTTTTCATGAGGATATGTCATTTTTACCTTTGCTAGTCATTATAAAGAGTTCAATATTTACAGAGTTTAATACTAATATATTTTATTCTGGTAGAGATGCAAATAATTTATGTCTAATAAAGAAGCCCAAAGATTATGGTGTATTGCTCTGTAAGACATTAACCAGATTTTACAAAAATCTGCCCCACCAGTCTTATTCTAGTATTTTTTTAAATGCCTGTCAATACCAAGTTTCCCAGATGCTTTTGGAACTAGATTAACAATCTTACTGATTCCTTCATTAATGAGTTAAATAAATTTTTGACACATGTCCAATTTATATTTTTAAGAGAGCCATGCTTTTAAATTTTAACAATAGGCTTATTGGTATTCTGTCATTAGGTTTATAAATATTATTTAACATGTAACAGATAACAGAGAATTAAGAAAAATACTAACCTAAGGCAGCATCATTTTCATCATTTCTTATTACTTCACATCTTCAAAATTTTGTGTTGTCAGTGTTTCAGATTTTGGTCCTTCTAGTAGATATGTAGCAGCATGACGTTGTTTTCTTTTGTATTTCCTTAATGACATGTGAAATAGCTTTTTATATGCCTATTTGTTGTCTGTACATCTTCTTTGGTGAAGTGTCTGGTAAAGGCTTTGGCCCATTTTTAACTGGTGAGTTTCAGGAGTTCTTTGTATATTTTGGGTAGCAGTGCTTTGTTAGATGTGTGTTTTACAAATCTCTTTTCCTAGCCTGTGGTTTGTCCTTCTCAACGTCTTCACATTGCTTTTCTCAGAGCACTTGTTGAATTTTAGTGAAATCTAGCTTAGCAGTTATTTTTTTTTTTTGACAGATCACAACTTTGGTGTTTTATCTAAAAAGTCATTGCCATACTTGAGGTCATCTGGATTTTCTCCTATATTATCTTCTAGGTGTTTTATTATTTTAGGTTTTACATTTAGGCCTGTAATCCATTTTGAGTTACTTTTTGTGGAGAGTGTAAGGTCTGTGTCTGGATTCATTTTTTTTTGCTTGTGGATGTCCAATTATTCCCGCACAATTTGCTGAAAAGAGTATCTTTGTTCCATTGTATTCCTTTTGCTCATTTGTCAAATATCAACAGACTATATTAATGAAGGTCTTTTTCTCAGCTCTCTATTCTGTTCCAGTGACCTATTTGTCTATTTCTTCACAAATACCACAGTCTTGATTACTGTAACTTTATACTAAATACTGAAATTGAGTAGCATCAGCCCTCCAATTTTTTCTCCTTCAATATTGTGTTAGCTGGCTTGGATCTTTTGCTTCTCATATGAACTTTAGAATAAATGTGCCAATATCCACAAAGTACCTTGCTGGGATTTTGATTGGGATTGCGTTGAATCTGTAGATCAGGTTGGGAAGAATCGACAGTTTGATAATATTGAATCTTCTTATCCATGAACATGAAGTATTGTCTGTTATTTTGTTCTCTGATTTTTTCCATCAAAGTTTTATAGTTTTTTTGGTTTTGTTTTTTTTTGCCATGACACATGGCATACGGGATCTTAGTTCCCCAACCAGGGATTGAACCTGTGCCCCACGCAGTGGAACTGTAGAGTCTTAACCACTGGGTCACCAGGGAAGTCCCTTAGAGTTTTTTTTCATGTGGATTTTTTACACATTTGTTAGATTTATGCCTAAGCATTTCATTTCAGTGGTGCTAATATAAAAGGTATGTTTTTAATTTCAAATTCTACATGTTCATTACTTGTATATAGAAAAATGATTTTTATGTTAATATTTTGCAACCTTACTGTAATTGCATATTTACCTGAATATATTTAATGGCAAACTGTTAACATATAAGGGCTTCCCTAGTAGCTCAGACAGTAAAGCATCCTCTTGCAATGCAGGAGACCAGGGTTCAATCCCTTGGTCAGGAAGATCCTCTGGAGAAGGAAATGGCAACCCACTCCAGTATTCTTGCCTGGAGACTTTCATGGACAGAGGAGCCTGCTGGGCTGTGGTTCACTGGGTTGCAAAGAGTTCAACATGACTGAGTGATTAACACATTAACGTATAAAAAGGTGATCTATTAACCATTGTTGTTGCTTAGTTGCTAAGTCATATACAAATCTTTTGCAACACAATGGACTGTGTAGCCCACGAGGCTACTCTGTTCATGGGATTTTCCAGGCCAGAATATTGGAGTGGGTTTCCATTTCCTATTCCAGGGATGTTCCTGATCCAGGGATTGAACCCACATCTCCTGCAAGTCTCCTGCACTGCAGGTGAATTCTTTACCATTGAGCCATTGGGGAAGCCAGGTAGATTTTGAACCAAACTGTGGAATTTCAGAACAGCCGTGGCATATATATGAGGGAAAAGTGTGAAGAAAAGCCTATTTGAAATAGTGTCAGGAGCTGGGTTTTATCTGCATGCCAGCATCCACCTGTATGCCTGCGTGATTTGTGGAGTGAGGATGTGTAAAAACAGACAAGATCCTTTTCTATAAGTGCCATATGACGCTATGCTAATGATTATAATAAAAGCTAACCAATATTCTAATTCCAAAACCTCATCTACATCTGAACAAGAAAAGGAGGAATTCACTTCTCCGTAAGTAGTTGAGGAATCTTTGTCAAAGAGTCAGAATTTTAACTTAATTTTTAAAAATGTGGATTTTGACAACTGCTTTGCAATTTTAAATATTAGTCAATAGGATAGTATATGGAGATTATTTGTGAGCAAGTTCTTTTGTGTCAGTTGAAATGAAAATGTAGAATGGTCTCACTAATTGTCTAAATTTTTCATTACAGGAAAATCTTCCTAATTTCATGGTTCAGACTTTCCTGTAATTAATAAAAGTAATTGGGGTCATCAGCGGTCCATTGTTAATTTAATTAATTCTCTATCAGATATCCATTTTCTATCTGATACTGAGTCTGAGAGGCTTGAAGAAGTAGATGTTGGTGTTTTTACTTTAAATTTGCCATTTTGATTAAATTCAAATGCTTTTCAGTTGTTACGAAAAGTAGAGACAAACTATTTGACTGAAAACATTTTTGCAGTTTTTTTTTCATTTTTCCTGGTTTAAATATTAATCTTTTGGTTTCTATAGTTTCTTAATCCTCTCAAACTGATAATATAAATAATAATATGAGCACAGATGTTTTAAAGAATTTCACACATGCTGATACTAATCACTCACAAATAATTTATGATGTATGTATTGTTATTATCCTAATTTTGCTGATAAGACCAAATACTTGAGAGGAATTTCCTGTCAGTCCAGTGGATTAAGACTCTGCAGTTCCAATGCTGGAGTCATGGGTTTGATCCCTGGTCAGGAAACTAAGATCCTGTATGTCACGAAGCCAAAAAAAAAAAAAAAAAAAAGACCTAATAGTTGAGAAACTTGCCCAAGATAAATACATTTAGTGGCAGAGCCACAAATTAAAACCACAGTCTAGGACCAACGTCTGTTTGTAGTTCTACAGCTTCTATACTGAAATGGTTGTTGGGTCTCTCTTTTGAAAAGGCCAGTGCTAAACTTTTAGAAATGCCATATTATTTACAGATTTTTAAAAAAATTCAAAGTAGTTCTTTTAAGCAACATATATAATTTAATGTGAATACTTCGAGTCTATGGACATTATTTTAGGTTTTAAGTATGTATGGTTTTACATATATCATATTCTGTATCTTATTCTGTCGCATTATGTACTGAGCAGGCACATTGTTTCTTCAGCCATCCTTTTTTAACCTAGATCTGAGCATACAATAATGATGCCATTACACATTAAAGGTTGAATTCTTTGATTTCATAAATGTGTTTGTGAATAAATTGTGTTTTAGAAAAAACTACATTTGTGTAACAACTTTTATTCTCAGATCTTCACATAATATCCTACTTTATCCTAAATCCAAACACAGTAAAATGAGACAGGCATTATTTTTAATATTTTACAGATGAGGAAATTGAAATCCAAAAATTATGTGTATTGTCCCAAGGTCACACAACCAGTTAGAGGGAAAGGCCAGTGAGGAGCTCAGTTCTCTGAATTCACAGCGTCAGGGTTTTTATTTTTCTCCTCTAAGAAACTACTGTCCTTGTTGGACATCTGTTGTTTCTCGTCTTTTCTTTTTATTTTTTTAAGTCATGTTTTTAGAGGAATCCTTGACTGTAGCCTTAATTTGGCTACTTCTAAAAGTTGTGGAACTAATTTAAAGTGCGTTCTGAGTAGTTTACATACTCAGTTGTATGTACTGGGGACTTCTTTGGTGGGGAGAAGTAAGAGACACGGGGTTATGTGCTGCATTTGAATTTCTTCATGGGCAATGAATAATAATTATGTGGTTGCCAAATTAGTGCAACCAGTTTGAATGTTAAACAGTAAGACAAGGGCAAAGAGGTGTACCCCCAACTCTGACAGGAAACTAATGACCGAAACCTTTAACTAAAGGTAAAATAGCTCCGGAGTTAGTCCAGAGGTCTTTAGTTCAGAATAATTATCATTAATAAGTGATTAGTGTAGAGCTATTAAAGTGAGTTGATGGACTGTTTGCATCTGAATCATCTAGGGGCATTGGTTAAACCCTTGAGCTCCACCCACGATTTACTGAATCAGAATCTCTAGGTTGGGGCTGTGAATTTATGACATCATCTAACTTCAAGAGGAACCAGTGAATATAAGTAGGGGAGACAACAGAATATTTAGTTGTTTTCAAATACCAAAAATTGCCAGTTAAAAAAAAATACTGAATGGAGACAGAGCACAACTCCCCATTTCTTAATTATGGGCATTGCATGGTGACTTCCCTTCAAACAATGTGGTGTGAAGAAAGGTAATTTCATTGTGAAGAAAACTGACAAGTACCACCTCAGCCAGAGGATCAAGACCAGCATCAACTGGTGAGATTTAGTGTGTACTCTTGATATGAAGTGATGAGAATGACAGTTTTCTTCAGTGGTCTTCCTCTCAGAAGCATACTACCCCGTCCGAATTATGAGGAAAAACAGCAAATTTCCAATAGAGGAGCATCCTACAAAATGTAAGATCAGTACTGAAAAATTATCAAAGTCCAAAGCCATCAAGAATGAAGTCTGAGACCCTTGTCACCATCAAGAGGAGCCTAAGGAGAACCTAAGAACTAAATAGAATGTGGTATCTTGAATGGGTTCTTGTGAACAGAGAATGGGCATTAGGTAAAAACTAAGGCAGTCTGAATAAATGTTGCAGCAGTATGGGTTCATTAATTGTAACAAATGTACCATACTAATGTAAGATGTTAATAATAAGGGTAACTGTGTGTGGAGTATATGGGAGTTCACTACTATTTTATCCATTTTTCTGCAAGTCCAAGACTGTTATGGGGAGTTCCCTGGCAGTCCAGTGGTTAGGACCCTGTGTGCTCACTGCTAACGGCCCAGGGTCCATGTCTGGTCAGGGAACTAAGATCCCACAAGCTGTGTGGCATGGCCAAAAACAAGCAAACAAAAAATGTTGTAGAAAATTATCTATTTTTAAAGAACCCTCTGGTTTGCTAATGGTGACTGGGGACAATTGTGGTAAATGGTAAATAGAACAAGATTTACCTGGCACCAATTTTTGCCAGGGCTGTGCACTGTTGAAGGGAGGAGGCTAGATCTGAATCAGGACCTTTTAGTGCGTGCAGACGAATGTTCAAGATGGGAAGATCCACCAGTTGGTCAAGCACAGAGAACTCTTTTTACCTGAGACAAAGAGCTGTGGCAGACTGAATGTTCCTTTTAGGGGAGAAAAATGAGAGCTTCTTTAGGTCAATGTTTCTTGAGCAGATTTGAGAAAGAAGAGTTGGCATTGATTGGGAGCTTACTGTGTACCCTGCCCTGTTCTATATATTTCATAGACATTAACTCTTCATTCTCCCGACAGCCCCATGAGGTAGGCATTGGGTTGGCCCCACTTTACAAATAAGACAAAGGAGGCTGAGAGAGATTCGGTGGTTTGTAGGATCCCCTACGAGACAGTGCAGTATTTGGCTCCTGTACTGTACCGTTGCCAAGTGGGTTTTCCTAGGGAGAGTGTCATTTCCAACTTGAGTTGAGGATGTCTTACATCATTGGAGATTTGATTTTCCTTTCTTTCTTTTTTTTGTACTTTACATAGAAGTTATTAAGAAACCCTGTGACCAACTCTTATCTTCAAAGTAAATAGTCTGATCACTTCTCACCGTGACTCCCTCCACTGCATGCTGATCCAGCCTCCATCAAAGCTTGCCTGACTTGGGACTTCCCTGATGGTCCTGTGATTAAGACTATGCATCCCCCTATAGGGATGATTCAATGAATTCTGACAAATGTACCAGTTGTGTAACAACAAGAACCACAAAATAAAACAGTTTCATCAACTCCTCAAATTTCCTCATTCACTCTAGTGATAGACTGCTGATCAGTCGTTGGCGTTTGCCAGCAGCTGGGGACTTCCATCACCACCTACTGGCAAACGCCAACCACTGATCAGCAGTCTATCACTAGAGATCTGCCTTTTCTAAAGTCTGTTACATTTAAATGAAATCATACAGTATGTGTGTATGGCTTTTGTATATGGCTTCTTTCACTTAGTGCTTTTGAGATGTGTTTCTGTTGTTACATGTATCAATAACTCATTCCTTTTGATTGCTCAGAAACATTCCATGGTGTTCCATACCACAGTTTGTTTATCCATTCACCAGTTGATGGACTTTTGGGTTGTTTCTAGTTTTTGGCGATTTTGGCCATTGATTGAGAGATTTTGGCCATTGATTTGGCCATTTTGAACAAATTGCTAGATGAAGGTTCCAGTGCAAGTCTATGTATGTATATATGTTTGTTTTTTCCGTTGGTTAAATATGTGGATTGACTTTGCTTGGTCTTACGTAAGTACATGGTAAAAATTTTTAAGAAACTACCTAATTTTCAAAACAGTTGCATAATTTTGCATTCCCATTAGCAATTTTTGAGAGTTCCAGTTGCTTCACACCCTTGTCATTTTCAGTTTTTAAAAATGCATTCATTGTAGTTGATGTGCTGTGGTATCTCTTGATTTTAATTTACATTTTCCCAGTAACTAAAGATGTATATGTTTTTCTGTGTTTGCCTTTCCTACATACATTGATGAATTATCTATTCAGATATTTTGACCAGCTTTTAAATTACGCTTATTGCTATTTTATTGTTGTAAAGTTCTTTATGTACTCTGGATTAATTTCTTTATCAACAATAAGGGTTTTTTTTGGGTGGGAGGGAGGCTGTCTTGTGGAGTGTGAAATCTTAGTTCCCTGACCAGGGTTGGAACCCATACCCCTAGCAGTGGAAGCCAGTAGGCAACATGTGGCTCACTGCCTTTTACTGTAAATGAAGTTTATTGGAACACAATCATGCTCATTCATTTACACATACCTATGGCTTTCATGCTACAGGGGCTGAGTTGAGCAGTTACAGCAGAGATCATAAAATTAAAAATAAAGTTTAAATATTTATAACCTGGTCCTTTACAGAAAAATCTTGCTGACCCCTGGGCCAGAATATTTTATTTATTATATTTTTAAAATTTTTATTTATTTTATTTGGCTGCACCAGGTCTTAGTTGCAGCAAGTGGGCTTTAGTTTTCTGACCAGGGATTAAATCCTTGGCCCCCTGCATTGGGAGCATGGAGTCTCAACCATATACTACCAGAGAAGTCCCCAGAATATTTTAAATAGAAGTATGAACTTTGAAATTCAGAGAGACTATCTGATGCTATAATATCTTACATAGTTCTCTGTGACCCTCTACCAGTCTCCCTCCTCTGCCCATCTACTTTACTCGTCTACTAACCCCAAACCCCTTTTCCTAAAAAAAAAAAAAAAAAAAGTTACAGAATTCAGTTCTTTGCCAGAATTACAAAATGATTTAACTCTTTTAAATATAGAGTTCTTGTGTTATTCATCTTAATTTATAATATATTACAAATACCTAAAACAATGATTTGAGGATCGATTTTTTTCTTTTATAGCAATTTCTTTTCTTTATTTTGATTCCCAACTGCTTAACATCCTGCAGAACTAGGAAGGCTGCTTCTCGTTTTCTAATCCCTGTCTGTATTAACATAATCTATTATTTATTCTCAGACCGAATTACCATCATATTTGATGTTTCAGCTGGATTAGTGACTTCTGGCCAGGGCCAGAATGAACCGATAAAACGAATTTCAGCATTTTAATGAGTCATAGCATCCTGAATGCAGAAACTTTGCCACCTTTGATTCCAAATTGAACAAACTAAAATCAAGGTAAACTATATCAAAAGCTTCTCCAAGTGATAGGAGCAATGTTTGAGTGATGTTAACCAAGTTGTGGGTAGAAAGAGTGTGGCCTTCCACATACAGTTACTTTGTTTATCTCTGCTGGCTTCATTGCCTGTCATTTCCCTTGGGTGTCAACATTCCAATTTTAATGAAAATGCTGGCATAGCCGCAGGACGTTTGAAAATGCTCTCTGGAATATGTGGGGCCTCTATCCACTACCACCAACACCACCTGTACGTCTTTCATTTCTCAACCCAATTATAATTTTCATCCTTAGTTTCCCCTAAACCCCAAGGCTGGTTTATATGCCTCTCTTCTCACACTGCATAGACCTGAATCATACCATTTATTGTACATTGGGCACAGCATCTTACAGTTGGCTATTTACCTGTCTGTTTTGCCTAGATTGTAAGAGAAACCATTTCTGTCTTATTCCATATTGTATCTGCAGTGCTTAATACAGTACCTGGCACATGGTAGTAATTATTTGTTAAGTAAATAAACCTCTTAAATGTTGTCATTTGTGAAAAAGGTATAATGCAGCTAACCTGTAGAATTAGGATGGTTAAAAAAAAAAGATGCTGGATATGAATATATTTACATATCACAACACTAAGCAGGTAATAAACATTCAGTGAATGTTAGTTGACTGTGAAATCTGCATTTTCTCTGAGTCACTATAAAGCTACAAGTCAACTTTTAAATTTTGTCATAGATTCAATTCAAACTATGTATATTATATATACCAACATTCCTTTGCTTTTTATATGGTCAGTTTTTTTTTTTTTTTTTGGTTGTTAAATGGATTCGAAAGTATGCTGAAAAATTAAATGCCCCTTTTAATAGAGTTGGGTAACTCTAAGTGATTTTGTGAAGCACATTTTTCACTATATATTAAGTAAAAATATATTACATAAAGCCATACATTTCTGATTTGTTTACAGTTAGAATATAATTAATATTCTGCTTCAAGAAGTATCTTAATAGTTCATTATTATTATATATGTATAAAGTGTTCTTTTTCTCATGAGTGTATGCTAACTCTACTGAGTGAAAGTTTGATGAACAAGATATATCCATCTCCAAGTATTTTCCCACAAATTACTTACGAATGACAAAGGACGAGCATTGACTTCTCAGTTGAGAAGTGTAGCAGACACCACATTTTAACCAAGTGTTCTCAAACATAACCTTGCCCTGGAAAAACCAGCATTTTAGGCCTTTTGATATAATGCAAAGTGAAGACCACAACATCACAATAATTATATTTCTACTAAAGATATGCAATATGAATCTAATTACAAGGAAACAACAGACAAACCCAGTTTGAAAGACATTTTACAAAATAACTGTACTTCTCAAAAATGTCAAGGTCAAGAAACAGAAAGGATAGAAACTTTGCTATATTAAAGGAGACCAGAAGGTCATGACAATTGTCATGTAATATAAAGCATGATCCTGGGTTGAAGCCTTGACCCAGGGGCAAGGGCATAAAGAACATTACTGGGAAGATGGACAGAATATGATTTGGAGATTATAGATCAGATAATGGGCTTCCCTGGTGGCTGAGAAGGTTAAAAATCTGCCTACAATGCAGGAGACCTGGGTGGATCAAGTTAATAGTTTAAAGTGAAAGTGTTAGTTGCTCAGTTCAGTTCAGTTCAGTCGCTCAGTTGTGTCCGACTCTTTGCGACCCCATGAATTGTAGCACGCCAGGCCTCCCTGTCCATCACCAACTCCCGGAGTTCACTCAGACTCACGTCCATCGAGTCAATGATGCCATCCAGCCATCTCATCCTCTGTCGTCCCCTTCTCCTCCTGCCCCCAATCCCTCCCACCATCAGAGTCTTTTCCAATGAGTCACTCTTCGCATGAAGTGGCCAAAGTACTGGAATTTCAGCTTTAGCATCAGTCCTTCCAAAGAAATCCCAGAGTTGATCTCCTTCAGAATGGACTGGTTGGATCTCCTTGCAGTCTAAGGGACTCTCAAGAGTCTTCTCCAACACCACAGTTCAAAGGCATCAATTCTTCAGTGCTCTTAGTTGCTCAGTTGTGTCCAACTCTTGCAGCCTCATGGACTGCAGCCTGCCAGGCTCTTCTGTCCATGAACGCTCCAGGCAAGAATACTGCAGTGAGTGGGTAGCCATTCTCTTCTCCAGGGGATCATCCCAACCCAGGGACTTGGGTCTCCAGCATTATAGATTCTTTGCTATCTGAGCCACCAGGGGTCCTAGTAGTCTTATGCACATGAATTTGAGCAAATTCTGGGAGATAGAGGAGAACAGAGGAGCCTGGCATGCGGCAGTCCATGGGATCACAAAGAGTAGGACACAACCTCACGATTAAACAACAACAACAATAGTTTTATCAGACTTGAATTTGATGACTGCAGTGTTTATGTAAGTAAATAGCCTTGTTCAGCTCATCTATTCTTGATGAGAGGAGTGGATTATGCTTAAAGAGATGGAAAGAATTGTTGGAAGCCATATTGGAAGGCTGTCTACCACAAAGCCAAAATAAACTCATTTAGATAAATTTGAATGTATTTATCAAAGCGTAATTTAAGAACATTAGCATATAAAATGTCAAAAGAATTTCAATTTGAATGAAAGTTAACCTGTTGTGTGTATGAATTCAGAACCATCATTTATAAATGTTTAGATGTAGTCTAATATATAAAAGTGTCAGGCAGGAATTCCCTGGCGGTCCAGTGGTTAGGACTCTGTGTTTCCACTGCAGGGGGCCCAGGTTCAATCCCTGGTGGAGGAATTAAGATCCTGTATATGATGTGGTATGGCCAAAAAATAAAAGCAAATTTTAAAAAAGTGTCAGATAGATGTTCTAGCTGGAGCCTCTCTTTACAATTCAAAGTAGTTTGATTCTTGTCAGCCACCAGGAGCCCATTTGTATAATGGACTTTTGAGTGAAGGAGAAAAAAGTAGTGTTTCTCTGGGCTCACAGGTGAACGGTGGTCTCTGCCTCAGATGTTGTTGCTTTGTCCTGACCCATAGACTTGCACTGAAGAATTCATTCAGTTTTCATTCATTCATCCAATTTTCCCTCAGAATCGAACTGTTAGAATTATCCATATAAGGTGTGCCTGTCTGTCATTCCTTCCATCCTAGTCACTGCTGCAACTGATGAAAATGTCCTGTTAAATTATAATCACTCTGTCACAAGACCTGCTGAAACAGAGCTCTAATTCTTTGTAATGGTCTGCTCTCTTACCTCAAAATAATTGTATTCAAGCTGGCTGAGAGCACCTTTCAAAGACTGTATCTAGTATAACTTCAACTCAATGGACATGCGTTTGAGCAAGCTCCAGGAGTTGGTGATGGACAGGGAAGCCTGGTGTGCTGCAGTCCCTGGGGTCACAAAAAGTCGGACACGACTGAAGGACTGAACTGAACTAAGTATAACTTCATGTGCTGTGCTTAGCCACTCAGTCATGTCAGACTCTTTGCAACCCCATGGACTATAGCCTGCCAGGCACCTCTGTCCATGGGGATTCTCCAGGCAAGAATACTAGAGTGGATTGCCATGGCCTCCAACCCAGGGATGGAACTCAGGTCTCCAGCATTGCAGGCGGATTCTTTATCAACCAAGCCACCAGGAATACAAATATAAATTTCCTCTTAGGGAATTCCTTGGCTGTCTAGTGGTTAGGACTTGGCACTTTCACTGAAGATGGCCTGGATTCAGTACCTGGTCAGGGAACTAAGATCCTGCAAGCTGCACAGTACAGCCAGAAAACACAATTTTTTTTTTTCTTCTAGTCTCTAGAGGTAAAGAATGTCATCTTTTACTTCTTCTAAGATAAGATATTTAACTTTGGCCATATTTAAACATCCTAAAAGGATAACATTTTATTGAGACCACATTTCTTATGAGCTTTTTCTTCAGTGATTGAGTGATTTACAAAAATGCATGCTCTACATTTTCTTCCTGTAAGGCTTATGTGAGACATTATCAATTCCTTATATTTCTTTTGGAAGGACGCAAAAGGGACATCATTATCTACTCCCCTATCTTTAAATGTGAGAAGCATGTGTCCAATTAAATCTAGTGCTTCCTCTTCATTGTTCTGTATGAATAATTAACCTTTCTAAGTGCTGACATCAGGAAGGTTTTGAATCTCTGTTTCTTCCAAGAGGAAAATAAAATGAAGAGTAGAACTGACACTTCTTTAGAGTTTTTAATCAGTTTGAAAGATAGTTAATAACAGTAAAATATAAGCATTCAAATGTAAAATGTTGATTCTTGAAATTATTTTGTTTAGTCTTTGGCTATAATGATTTTATTATCATAGGCTTCTCTAAAGTAATGATGTTCTCTAATGCAAGCATTTGGAACAATATGGTCACCAATCTACTTTCATTAGTCACATGGGAGCACTATAAATCAATTCCTATGATCTTTGCAATTGAAACTTGCTGGGTGCCAGCTGTGTTAATATCTGTTAATTATTATTGTTTTAAACCTAATTCTGTAAGTCAGATACGCACTTGAGGACTTTTTATAGTTTAAATTGTTCTGCTCATCCTCCTCCTGATCTCCTGCAAGGTTTTTGCCCCTCTCAGTTGATTTATAATGTAACCTTGAAGCAAGAAGTAGCATCAGTCGACTGCTGTTTTAATAAATGGCTTGTCAGCTATTTTACAACTATGGTTATTTCTTTGACTAGAGAAATTTCTAGGTAGCTGGCTTTTGAATTCCCCATTATTTTCAAGATTTGACTGGACATTCTTGATCAAATCTGTCATCTGTGCAAATAAATACTTGATTGGTAGAGAGAAATAGTTCTGATATGTTTTGATTTTGATTTTACATGGTCTGATTCTGTCATACACTTACTAGTCAATTTGGAGGGTTGAAAATATAATAAGACTATTTTACATGTTAAAAGAATAGTTATCCTCTCTGGTTTACTTGTTTTGCGACACAGAATTAAATTATCATGAGAAATCAATAAGATTTTGGAATGCTGCAAAACTTTTAGCTTCCACAGTCAAATTTAATTAGGTTCACTTTTCACAGTGATTTTTTTTCCCCCCAACATGCACAATTGCCATTTCAAAATAAGTCTTACCTTAAACTGAACTCATGTAGTCAGTCTCTGTTGTCTTCTATTTCTGCACTCTCAGTTTCCCTTTCCCTTAATGGCATCAATCCATCCACTCTACCAAGCTGAAAATCTTAAGAACATTCTAGATGTTTCTTCTTGCTCCCATGGATCCTGACAGTCTGCAAATTTTATCAAAACATGTCCTTCTTCTGTTTCTTCTTTATCTCTCCAATTGCTGCCTTTGGGGGGCTTTCAATATTTCGTACTTCGAAACTGACCTGTTTTCTCCAGTCTTCTCTTTTCCCCTGCTTCCTGTTAGACTCACATCCATAGCTCCACACAGCAGTGTTTGATACAACACTGCCTATTCTTTTCATGTTCTTGATCCTGACAATCACTAATCTACTTTCAATTTCTGTGAGTTTGTCTATTCTGGGCATTTCAAATAAACAGAATTGTAAGATAGGGAATTCTGTGTCTGGTTGCCTCAACTTAGCATGTCTTCAAGATTCATTGTTGTTGTAACATGCATTAATACTTCATATTTTTTATGTATGACATAATATTCCACTTACGGGTATATCAAGTTTTGTTTATCCATTCATCAGTTGGAGGCATTTCGGGTGTTTCCACTTTTTGGCTGTTACGAATCATGCTGTTATGAACATTTGTATACAAATTTGTGTATGTCTTAGGTATACATCTGGGGGTGAAATTACTGGGTCATCTGATTGGTGTGCTTAACATGTTACAGAACTGCTAAACTGTTTTTCAAAGTGGCTATACCATTTTACATTCCCACTAGCAGTGATAGAAGGTTCAAATCGCTCCATTTTCTGAACAAGGCTTTTTTTTTTAAGTTATAGCCATTCTAGCAAGTGTGGTTTTGTTTTGTTTGTGGTTTTGACTTGGATTTTCCTAATGACTTACAATGTATATCATCTTATTGTGTGCTTTATGGGTCATTTATTTATCTTCTTTGGAGAAATGTCTATTCAAGAGCTTTGCTAAGTTTTAATTGGTTTATTTGTCTTTTGATTTTGTATGTCAGTAAGGTGAAGTTAGTGGAGGTGATAGAATTCCAGTTGAGCTATTTCAAATCCTGAAAGATGATGCTGTGAAAGTACTGCACTCAATATGCCAGCAAATCTGGAAAACTCAGCAGTGGCCACAGGACTGGAAAAGGTCAGTTTTCATTCCAATCCCAAAGAAAGGCAATGCCAAAGAATGCTCAAACTACCACACAATTGCACTCATCTCACATGCTAGTAAAGTAATGCTCAAAATTGTCCAAACCAGGCTTCAGCAATATGTGAACCGTGAACTTCCTGACATTCAAGCTGGTTTTAGAAAAGGCAGAGGAACCAGAGATCAAATTGCCAACATCCGCTGGATCATGGAAAAAGCAACAGAGTTCCAGAAAAACATCTATTTCTGCTTTATTGACTATGCCAAAGCCTTTGACTGTGTGGATCACAATAAACTGGAAAATTCTTCAAGAGATGGGAATACCAGACCACCTGATCTGCCTCTTGAGAAATCTGTATGCAGGTCAGGAAACAACAGTTAGAACTGGACATGGAACAACAGACTGGTTCCAAATAGGAAAAGGAGTACGTCAAGGCTGTATATTGTCACCCTGCTTATTTAACTTCTATGCAGAGTACATCATAAACGCTGGACTGGAAGAAGCACAAGCTGGAATCAAGATTGCCGGGAGAAATATCAATAACCTCAGATATGCAGATGACACCACCCTTATGCAGAAAGTGAAGAGGAACTAAAAAGCCTCTTAAGGAAAGTGAAAGTGGAGAGTGAAAAAGTTGGCTTAAAGCTCAACATTCAGAAAACGAAGATCATGGCATCTGGTCCCATCACTTCATGGGAAATAGATGGGGAAACAGTGGAAACAGTGTTAGACTTCATATTTGGGGGCTCCAAAATCACTGCAGATGGTGACTGCAGCCATGAAATTAAAAGACGCTTACTCCTTGGAAGGAAAGTTATGACCAACCTAGATAGCATATTCAAAAGCAGAGACATTACTTTGCCAACAAAGGTCTGTCTAGTCAAGGCTATGGTTTTTCCAGTGGTCATGTATGGATGTGAGAGTTGGACTGTGAAGAAGGCTGAGCGCCGAAGAATTGATGCTTTTCAAGTGTGGTGTTGGAGAAGGCTCTTGAGAGTCCCTTGGACTTCAAGGAGATCCACCCAGTCCATTCTGAAGGAGATCAGTCCTGGGATTTCTTTGGAAGGAATGATGCTAAAGCTGAAACTCCAGTACTTTGGCCACCTCATGCGAAGAGTTGACTCATTGGAAAAGACCCTGATGCTGGGAGGGATTGGGGGCAGGAGGAGAAGGGGACGACAGAGGATGAGATGGCTGGATGGCATCACTGACTCGATGGACGTGAGTCTGAGTGAACTCCGGGAGTTGGTGATGGACAGGGAGGCCTGGCGTGCTTCGATTCATGGGGTTGCAAAGAGTGGGACACGAGTGAGCAACTGATCTGATCTGAAGGTGAAGTTTAGTGCATCTGTCACTTTCAGAGGTTTCCCTACTGCTTGGAAATGCTTTTAGCTTTGTCTAGTCAAGCATTTGGGCTTCCCAGGTGGTACTGCCAATAAAGAATCCACCTGCCAATGCAGGAGACAGAAGAGACGTGGGTTCAATCCCTAGGTCAGAAAGATCTCCTGGAGGAGAAAATGGCAACCCATTCCAGTAATCTTGGCTGGAAAAATTTCATGAACAGAGGATCCTGGTGGGATACAGTCCATGGGGCCACAAGGTGTTGGACAGGGCTGAGCACACATGCATGCTGTCAAGCATTTAAACATCCATGAATATATTATGTTCTGTGCCTGTGTTGGAAATAAAATACCTGATAAGACACGTCATCTCTCCTGTGGATTATGCTGCCAGATTTCCTTCTCCTCAATCCTCTTTTACCCTGCATCCCAAATGAAAAAAAAAAGTGAATTTGATCATATAACTTATGCTAATGACTTTAATGCTTCCTTTATTCACTACTAGAAAAAGTTCTAGTTCTTTGAAATGATTTATGAAGCCTTCAAAATTTGTTTCTTGCCAACCTCGTCAAGGTTATCTCTTGTCTCTACTCTGTACCCCCATCTGGGATAACTTGAGTGTAGTCTAGTTAAATGTGACATCTAGATATACTCAAGTTAGAAACTAGGGGAATAAGTGGGTTTCTTGTGGCTCAGTTGGTAAAGAATCTGCCTGCAATGCAGGAGACCCAGGTTCAATCCCTGGGTGAGGAAGATCCTCCGGAGGAGGAAATGGCAACCCACTCCAGTATTCTTGCCTGGAGAATCCCATGGACAGAAGAGGCTGGTGGGCTATACTCCATGGGGTCATAAAGAGTCAGACACAACTGAGTGACTACCACTGACACACAAAAACCTTAGGCAGGTCTCAGGTGAGAATGAAAGGAATCAGTGGAACTTCTTAACTCTGGATCCCAAACAGGGGATCTCTCTGAAGCCTGTGACGTGAGAACACAGGCTGTATTCTGTTACCCTGTTGTCTTTAGTGGGATCTTTAGATGTTCCAACCTCACAGGTTTGGTCCCTGGTTGGGGAATAAAAATCCCATAAATCCCAAAAATCCCATGGCCAAAAAAAAAAGGTCTGTATAAATTTAAAAATCCCTTTACAATTTTGGCATAAAGTAGTAAAATAGCAAAATCTATATGTATATATACACACAACACAGAAATATAAAGCAGACTATGAAATTCAGATTTTATCTCCAAAGTGGAAAGTATGTTATCTATTGCTGCATAATGAACTAACCCCAAAATTCAAATGGCTTAAAACAACCAGTTTATTTTTTCAGCTTGTTTGCGCTGTAATTGACAAATAAAATTGTAAGATATTTCAACTCTACATTGTGATGATTGTATATATGTATGTGTATACCTAGATAGCATATTCAAAAGCAGAGACATTACTTTGCCAACAAAGGTTCGTCTAGTCAAGGCTATGGTTTTTCCTGTGGTCATGTATGGATGTGAGAGTTGGACTGTGAAGAAGCTTGAGCGCTGAAGAATTGATGCTTTTGAACTCTGGTGTTGGAGAAGACTCTTGAGAGTCCTTTGGACTGCAAGGAGATCCAATCAGTCCATTCTGAAGGAGATCAGTCCTGGGATTTCTTTGGAAGGAATGATGCTAAAGCTGAAACTCCAGTACTTTGGCCACCTCATGTGAAGAGTTGACTCATTGGAAAAGACTGATGCTGGGAGGGATTGGGGGCAGGAGGAGAAGGGGACGACAGAGGATGAGATGGCTGGATGGCATCACTGACTCGATGGACGTGAGTCTGGGTGAACTCCGGGAGTTGGTGATGGACAGGGAGGCCTGGCGTGCTGCGATTCATGGGGTCGCAAGGAGTCGGACACAACTAAGCGACTGATCTGATCTGATCTGATCTGATCTGATATATATATGATGAGAATTTTTAAGTTCTACTCTTAGCAAATTTTAATTTTACAAATTATAAACTATAGTCACTATGTAAAAAAAAAATCATCTTATTTTTCTCATCCTTTTGTGGGTGAGAAATTTGGAAAAGGGCCCTCTAGGCCCTACAGTTGATTTGGTGTCACCTGGGGTGAGTGTGGCAGGATGATCCTTCCAAGACAGCTCTTTGATTTGAATCCCTGGCACGTCAGGATTCCTTCGCCTTGCTGTCTTCATGTCTTGTCCTGCTGGGCCTATGCAAACAGCTTGCATCAGCTCCTGTTGCAGTAGCTGCTGCTTTCCCTGGGATGGTGGTCTTCAGGTAATTGTGCTTCTTAAGCTGACAGTTGGTTTTGGCAAGAACAAGGCAGTAGGTGCCAGGTCTCTTAGAGGCTAGGCCTGAAGTAGGCTTAGCTATTGTATCATCAGTGACACTGCACCCTGTGGATCAAAGTAGACCAAGCAGAGCTCAAGGTAAAGGGTCACAGACACCAACTCTCAACTGGAAGAGTAGCAAAGAATTTGCAGTCATCCGTAAACTGCCATAAAATCTTTTAGGCATATATATTTGATAAGCACAGAGGTTTCCACTGCCCCCTGCCAAGTATCAGTAAGTACCATGCTAAGTCCTCAGCAGTTTGCAGATGTGTTGGCTGTCTTAGATAAAGATGAGGTGCTATTACATCTATTGTGTATAACTTTTGTTGTTGTTCAGTCTCTAAGTCTTGTCCGACACTTTGTTACGTCATGGACTGCAGCATGCCAGGCTTCCCTGTCCTTCAGTACTTTAATAAGTTCTAAAATATTTAATGGCCATGATAATCAAAACTCACTAAACTTGTATTTCTTTGATTTCTGCATGTGTATTTTATTATCAACATATGCAGTTGCAGGAAGCATGTAGTTTGCCTTTTATGACCCATACCTGAGATCTTAGGAGTATTAAAAATAGTTTATTAATGCCCAGGGTATCATTCTGGCTCACCTAATACCTTGATTTACTGAAGTCAAAAAAGTTATTTTGGCTTTTTTTATGTACATAACTTTAGCCACATTGTAAAGCATAGCTTTGTACAGGTGTTTTCACATGTCTGATCCACTGACATGAAAGAAATTCAACCCTTGGGTCATAGAGAAAAGAAGCAAAAGATCTAATAAAAAGCACATGTTAACCGTTAATGTTCATTTACCAAATCCTACTTAAATTCTTGTATTCTCAGAGCTAATCTCATCCAATTGCCTTTTAATTATAGTCTCTTGCTCAGAGTTGCAAATATAATGGTTTTTTAATATAACTTGCAGTGTTCTGTGTCCAATGTAGGATGTAACCATGCAATTTATTCAGTCAGAGCTAGTGCATTAGGTAATTAAAACATAAGCACACACAGATTTCTGCACATGCATATTTGGCAGGAAAGTAATATAAGAATCTGACAATTTTTTTTGCAGAGTTCTTTCTGGATAGAATAGAAGGGAAATCCTATGTCCACCAGTGCACAGTGTAGCTAAGGTGAAATACAGAAATCAAATATGACTGTTTGGGAGACGTGTGCACATATCACAGAGAGTACAATAAACTAAAGTAGGAAAGTAAGTGGTTTAACATGTTGTTAACTATCTAATCATAGCCTTGGTTGATATAATTCTCAAGGCAAGGTAGTTCTTCATTATCTAAGATGTTAGGAGTTGAACAGACCCTCAGTCTCCTGTCCTTTTTAGAGGAAGACCAAAAAAAAAAAAAAGATATGGGATTTCAAATAATTTTGACTATTTACAAAAATGACCATTAAAAAAAAGCTTTTTTGTGTAGTGATTACTATCGGGGAGTAAGAGTTGATGTATGCATAGGTAATTAAACCCTTCTCTAGTTTCCACCTTTCTTTTAGTATAGCCAGATTTTATATAAAAACAAGTAGTGTTTTACTAGCTATTTTAAAATACATATAATTTTGGTGACATTTAACTGAGAAGAGATTGATTTACTTCTTTTTTGGCTGTGCTGGGTCTTTGTTGGTGTGCACAGGCTTTCTCTAGACGTGGAGAACAGGGCCGCTGTCAGTATAGGGCACGGGCTCCTCACTGCAGTGGCTCCTCTTGTTGCAGGGCACAGGCCCTGGGACACATGCATCAGGAGCTGTGCTCCAGGGCTCTAAGGCACAGGCTCAGAAGTTGTAGGGCACAGGCTTAGTTGCTCCACAGCATGTGGGATCCTCCTGGATCAGGCATTGAACCTGAGTCTCCTGCATTGGCAGGCAGATTCTTTACCACTGAGCCACAAGGGAAGCCCTGTAATTAGTTTTTAAAAAACACATTAAAGTACATTTTTATACATTTATTCATTCCATAATTTATTAAGTGCTAACTAATTATGCCCCATATGTTACAGTGATACCGAAGTTTTTTTGCAGAGTGTATTTCTCTAGTGTTAACTTTAACTGTATTTGGCCATGAAATAAATTAAAAAAGAAAGGATACATGCTATGAATCTAAATATCAGTGTGAAAACAAAAATAGTTATTGATCAGGATTTGGGGTTTGGAAAATGCCAGTATCTGGAGACAAAAGACAAATAAGAACAGTTAGGAGGCTAGCCAAGTAACTTCTTACTCTCAGGTCAGAATTTAACTTAGTCTTGGAATCCAGATACACACTTTCTCAGGCTGATGCTCCTTGTCCATTTACACGTTAGGGTTATAAATACTGAGACTTTGGCCTCTTCAGCTCCAGAGTCGTCTCTGAAGGAGACCAGCCTGCACACACAGGGGATCCTTCCTGATGTTCTGAGTCCCAGCTCTCAAGTTTACAGCCTAAACCTTGCCGTTGAATTTCTCTAGTCTTGACCGCTCTCTATTTAATCCTGCCTTTTACCTAGTCCTATCGAAGCTTCCTTCATAGTTCAGTCAGTCAAGAATCTGCCTGCAATGCAGGAGACCTGGGTTCGATTCCTGGGTCAGGAAGATCCTCTGGAGAAGGAAATGGCAACCCATTCCAGTATTCTTGCCTGGAGAATCCCATGGACAGAGGAGCCTGGCGAGGCTACAGTCATGGGATTGCAAGAGTTGGACTCAGCTTAGCAACTAAACCACCACCGCAGTAGTAATGAGTTTGTTCTTAAGTAAAAATGTAAGTCCTTGATATGTTTTCCTAAAAAAAAAAAAAAACAACAACAACAAAAAAATACATATAGTTTTATTTTTGGCATTTCTAAAAGCAAGATTAACTTTCAATTTGATATGTTTATATATTGTGTGTTTATTTTTTCCCCCCTGAAAAGTTCTTCATGGTACATACTTCCTCCTATGGCTTCCCTCTGGCTGTGGACCTCTTTCTTTCCCTTTACAGCCTAGCTTCCTTTAAGGATGTTTGCACATTTCCTGCTGAATAAAGATTTATGCAGCTTGTTCCCTTTTAATGGACATTTGAATTATGAATCAGACTACTATTAAAACATGTTTTAGTCAACATCTTTGAACAAATTATCTACATTAGTGCACATATTCTGTAAAATGGAATTCTAGAAATTATTTGGCCTAAAAAAACACTCATTATGGTTTGAACTGTGCACCCTCAAAAATCCATGTTGAAATCCTAACCCCCAGTACCTTGGAATGTAACCTCATTTGGAGATAGTCATCTTTATAGACCAAGTTACAATGAGGGCATCATCAGGGTGGGTTCTAATCTAGTCTGTCTGATATGGTTTTAAGAGGAAATCTGAACACAAGCATGCAGAGGGAAGATGATGTGAAGATACAGGCACATGTCACATAACCTGGAAGATAGTCATCTTCAAGCCAATAAGACACATCTGGAACAGAGTCTATCTTCACAACCCTAGGAAGGAACCATCTACTGCTGATACCTTTTTTGGAACTTATAGCTCCAGAACTATGAGACAACAAATATCTGTTGTTTAAGTCACCCAGTTGGTGGTACTGTTATGGCAGTTCCAGAAAACTGGCTGGTGCACCCCTCCCCAATGGCTTTTTATCCCTTAACCGGCCATGTAGGAGAGTAACTTTCCCCTACATCTCACTGACACTAAAGAATCAATTTTTACCATATTTTGCTAATTTGGAAGACAACTAAATGATATCTCTTTTTAATGCACACTTCTGTGATTTTTTAATACAGATTTAATACATTTCTGGGGTTTTATTTCCTTTTATTTAAAAATATCTAAAATGGATTCAAATGGATTGACACCATCAGCTAACTATTTACATCTACTATGATTAACATGGTTTGATACAATCATAAAAATAAAATGATTAAATAATATGCTTAACTTGAAAAATTTTAACTATGCATTAATTTATTGAGAATCTATTGCAAAATTTTCATTCTCTAGAATTATCACTTGTATTAAGAAGTATATTCCTAAAAGGAAAAAGCTAAATGATTGAAAACTACAAAGTAAAAGTCAATTTCTTATTTATAGTATGAGACATTAAGTCTCATATCCAAAAATCCACTTTGTTAAGATATTAAGTATTATGATTTTGAAGTAAGTTCATTACTGACCTTACTGTTAGAAGGATGCTGTAATTCTACACAAAGTTCTAAAATTATACCTCAGATTAGAGGAGCATCTTAGTAACATAAAAAATAAAATGGCTTGAGGGTTGCAATATTGATTTTAAAATTGTTTCCTGAACCAATTATCAATGAGGCATATTTGTTCCCAGTAACTCTTTAGTTAATATATGCCTGTCCTGTTTGATGATTATTTTTTAATCTTTTCTCACAGACTCATATTGGCCTTTCCATGAGTCAAGAGATGGGCTTTCATGTTATTTGACTGAATAAATTTCTTGCGACAGCCTACAAAAGGACACACGTAAGGTTTCTCCCCAGTGTGGATGCGCACGTGTGTACGCAAGTTGAAGGACAGGGAGAAGCGTTTTCCGCACCCTTCAAAAGTGCACGGAAATGGCTTCTCGCCAGTATGAACCAGAAAATGTCTTTTTAGCTTTGCACTCTCCTTGAAGGCTTTCCCACATTCTGCACACATATGATCTCGGGGATTATGAACGCGGAGATGCTTCCTCAGGGATCTTTTATTCTGGAACTCTCTTATGCATCCGTTGTGAGGACAAGCATGTCTTTTAGGAGCACCATATTCTTTATTTGTACTTGGCCTCCTAGTGCATCCTGTGAGCTGTTTAGGTTCTGAAAAGTCCATGTTCGGTATTCCTCCTGGAGGAAGCTTCTTGCTTGTCTTGTACTCAGGAAACTCAACAAGTGAATTCTCTCCAACCATCTGTTGAGGAAATTCTTGTTTTGTGTCCCTTTTCATGTATTCCAAGGAACATTCAAGAAGTGAGCTTGCCGCAAGAACCTGTTGAGAAACGTCTTGTTCTGATCCTTCTTTCAGACGTTCAAAGGGCTGAAGGAGTGGGTCCTCTTCCACGACAGGTTCAGAAAACTCACCTCTTATTATGCACTCTATGTAACAGTCAGAGAAGGTAGCATCTTCGACAACCCGGAAGCTAGCCTCATAGCACACATCCTCATCACCTAAGATGCATGTCGTGTCGGGAGGTTCCCGCTGGGCTGGCAGTGACTTGTCCGCGCTGGCAGCTCTTCTCCCCAGGCCTTTCTGGCTAGGTATCGTTCCCCTTTTCTTCAGTTGCTGGTCCATGGTGTCCGGTTAGTTGCCTCTTTGAAGGTTTACACCAGGATAGATCAACCGCTTCTGGGTGGGAGTGATCAGCCTGAATTGTCTTCAGCAAGCACCTGTTTGAGATAGCAGTCATTAGGTGAAATGTATTCCAATTAATATAGTCTCAATTCCAGCCATGATCAGAAAATGACCTCAAAAAATGGCCTAGAACTCACTTTCTAGCAATAGAATCACTACATTTACATCTTTGACTAATTCTCCAAGAGAGTAAGAGAATTAGTTATGAAGTACATAAGACTTGGATCATAACCATTTCTTTCCTGGGTACCCCCCACATATTATCAGACCTTTCTAATTGATCAGCTAACGTCTACTGGGCACTCACGATGTACTAGCCCTATTCTAGGCTACTTGTGGGTTGAGAGACCAGTGAGTAGATACATCAAAAAATGGATGCCTCATAGAGTATATGCTCTCCTAGGCACAAAAAATAAGTAACATACATTGTATGTTATATGGAACAAGCCAAGGGACTGGTAGAAAGCAGAAGTTTGCAATTTTAAATAAGGAGCTCCAAGTAAACCTTGACTGAGGGAGTGGCAGCAGATTAAAAACTTGAAGGAGGTGAGGGAGCAAGACAGGCCTACACTCTTATGTAACTCTTCTGTGAAATTCAAATACTGCATTTAAAGTGCTCAGCACACTTCATGGCATAGAGCAAATGCTGACCGCTCATGTAAGCTGTTAGTTCACTTTTGTATTCATTCTGTAAGTAAATATAGGATCCTGCTAAGTGCCAGGTACTCTTCTACACCAAGAGCAGCAAACTTTTTCTGTAATGAGACAGATTTAAGCTTTGCGGGTCCTGCGGGCCTATGTCATAGGTATTCAACTCTCTCACTGTGGCATGGAAGCAGTCTAGATGGTACTTGGAGGATGGGCAGTTTACAGCAGAGACTGATTTGGTGCGTGGCTGTAGCTTGCCCACCTTTGTTCTAGAAGATGGGGATCCAGAGAACAAACCACATGAGATCCACGCATTCCCGTCTCCTATCAGTGCAAGTCAAAATAAAGGCACAGGAGAATTTGGCCCCAAATGGTTTTTGATCATTTTTTTAAAAAATCTAAAAGTAGCATTATGAGCGTTGCCGCATGATTATATTCTTCCTAAGAGCCCTTTGCTTAATTGTTATAATTGTTTAGCAGTTAAGCAAAGGATCTAAAGATCTTTTATAAGATCTCTTAATTTTAGCCTGATGTCCTGCTGTAGGAACAAAAGTGCTTTTTAAAAAGGAGCAAATGTGAAAGTACTGGAATGAAAATCAACTGCTTATTTTTAAATAGCCATATTAAAAAATACCACCTCAAAATTTTGTGTCATTTACTTTTGGTAAAATAATACACAGAATGAAAACAAAACATGCTTTCTTGTCTTCTTAAACACTGTATATATACACACACATACATATTTATATATAAAGTAAATATACATTTAATATACTTTAGTATGTATATTAGTATATAATATATACTCAGTATATGTATACTAAATATATATATTTAGCATATACTGCTGCTGCTAAGTCACTTCAGTCATGTCCAACTCTGTGCGACCCCATAGATGGCAGCCCACCAGGCTCCTCCGTCCCTGGGATTGTCAAGGCAAGAACACTGGAGTGGGTGGCCATTTCCTTCTCCAATGCATGAAAGTGAAAAGTGAAAGTGAAGTCGCTCAGTCGTTTCCAACTCTTTGCGACCCCATGGACTGCAGCCTACCAGGCTCCTCCGTCCATGGGATTCTCCAGGCAAGAGTACTGGAGTGGGGTGCCATTACCTTTTCCTAGTATATACTAATATATACTAAAGTATATTTGTATACTTTATACAAATTTGTATAATGTATAGGATTATAATGTAATTTATATTTGTATAATATATACTTATATATGTATAAATAAATAATATGTAAATATATAACTATATAAACTATATATGTATTATACAAATTTACTTATTTGTATAAAATATATATAAATGGGGATTTCCCTCATGGTCTAGTAGTTAAGACTCCATGCTTCTAATGCAGGGGGTGAGGGTTTGATTCTTGATTGGGGAACTAAGATCCTGCATGCCTTAGCCAAACACACACAAAATATAAATGTTATATGATATTTTAAAATTGCTAAGGGAAGATTTTTAAATGTCTTCTTAAGCATTTATATATACATATTATATAAGTAAAATAGGTATTTTATATAAATGTAAGTATGTCAAATTTATATATAAATTGCTCAGGGAAGAGGTTTAAATGTAATAAATATTTATTTCTATACTATATACTTATTAAAACATTTAAAACCCTTCCCTTACCAACTGAAGTGCATGTTGTTTTTATTGCATGTTTTTCTTTTGCCAAAAATAAATAGCATGATTCTTTTGAGGTGGTTATTTTTAAACATGCCTTTTAAAAAATATTATGAAGCTGTTTATATATGTTATATTCCTAATAATAAAATTAATGGTATAAGCATTATTATTTATTCTCTCCAATCAAGGAGACTGTATCCAGGAATATTTGCCTAACAAAATCTTGCTCTCATAGCTAAAAAATAATTTCTATTTCATTTTGTATTAGTGAATATAGCATTTTTGGAGCAAAACCACTAGTGACAGGCCTAAAGTTTAAGTAGGAAAGACCACAATAGCCCACTCCCTCAATCAGCTCATTTAAAGTAGCTGCAATTCATTTGATTCCAGCTTTTCTCGGCAAACTTATCTCTTGCCATCTCCAGCTCTATTTAATTTCCAGCCAAATAAACTCTCCTTTCAATAAAGTGTTAAGCTCTTTCCTCTCAGCAAAATACTACCTAGCCTCATATGTACATCTGTAACTTACATAGTATTACTGTAATCAACTATATCCTCCCTCCCCCCCAAAAAAGCTAGGATAAATACCAAGCTATTTACCAAGAATTAAAAATCTCTGCTTAAACAGCATTTGCTCAGGCCTGCTTTACTTGATTCTCAGTCTCTATTCAAGTCTCAAAGCTAAATGCTCTCCTAGCTCCCTACTGTACACTGGCCAGAGCCACTTGGTTCTTATTATTTCAGATCTGTCTTTCCTACCAGTCTGTAAGCTCTAAGGCTCTGTGTCTTATCCACATGCCCCAGCACTCACTAGTTTTGTATAATGATGTATACATTATATATTAATTCAACTACATCCTCTCCGGTGGTAGTACTGGTTAAGCGTGGTATGAAGACAAAATCTGGTTGTTACACATATTACTTAATGGCATGAGACTAAATATTATATTTTCTATTTCTCAAATTACTTCCAAAGTACATAATTTACTTATTCAGTTATTCGATAAATATTTAGTAGCAAACATTGTTAGGTGCTAACTCTTTAAAAATATATTTTTTGGCTGCATCGCATGGCTTACTGTATCTTAGTTCTCCTACCAGGGATGGAACTGGGCTCATGGCAGGGAAGGGAAAGCATGGAGTCCTAACCACTCAGCTGCCAGGGAATTCCCCCAGAGCTGATTCTTAAGGCAGCAGAAAAGATACAAAGTCCCTGGTTTTCATGGAACCTCTATCTGTGTGTGATAGAAATGTAAAGTTTTTGTAAGATGGCAAATAGTTTCCGGTTGAGAAAAACGCTATGAAATGAAACCAATAAAAGGAAAAATAGAGGAGGCTATCTTTTAAAGGAATGTCTGCAAAGGCTTCCAAGGAAGCATTAGAAGAAGCATCTGAAAAAGATTAGTCAGCTGAAAGAGGTGGAAGGAGAGTGTTCTTTTCAAGCTGCAGCAGAAAGCACAAAGGGATTAGCTTGCTGGATGGAAAGAAAGCCATGCTTGTTACACAAAATGGCGGGCGGAGGCCACAGAGGTCAGAGATAAGGTTGGGGACGTGCAGGAGGGAGCTATTTGCAGGTTGTTCCCAAACCAAAGGGAGCCATTAAGGGGTTTCTTTCAAACAAGGAAATTAGCATGCTTAGGCGGAAAGACTACTCAGGCCGATTTGTGAAGAATGGATTAAGGCAGGCAAGAGTGAAAGCAGGAAAAAAAATCCCTTAGGCTATTTAGTAATCTAGGAAAAGAATGCTGGCGGTTTGGAGCTTGTGGTGGCAATGGAGGAGAAATGAAGGGAGAGGGAAAAATGGAGATAGTCTTCCAATTTGCTGTTGGGTTTGGATGAAGTGGGTGAGAGAACAGGAATCAAGAATGAGTGAGGAGACTAATTTTTGCTCAAGCCTTTGGGTGGATGGCAGTGCCATTTACAGAGATAATTGAAGAGGAAAGAAAGGGAAAATAAGTTTACTCTCTTTATAATAATTTAAACGTGTTAGCATAAAATAGACCTAGCCGTTTCTTGAAATGAAAGCAGTATCATTTTGAAACAAAATTTAAAAATGCAATTTCAAGGAAATTTCAACCAGGCATTTGCTTTCTTGAGAGTGTATTTAGTTTCCTACTTTGGTTTGAAAGTTTGAGGCCAGTGGCTGGCCCGAAACAGCTGTAGTTTAAGGCCGTTTAAACACTGAAAGTCTACCGGCCAAAGTCCACTCCCCACCTGGTTCTAGGATGATAAAACGGTTCCCATTCGTGATTTTCAAAAATTTTTTTGATAGGGATACGGTTTGAAATGCATCTTAAATAGTGAACTCAATACACACCCCTTCTGCAATAGCTGAAAAAGAGCAGTTCCACTGAACAGTACTTACCCATGCTATGGTGAGGCACTCTATCTCCTATTCCAAGTCCTTTCGAATGTAAGATGTAGAAGAAACTGCTACTAGAGCTCCCCACACAGGGTTAAAATCAACCTGGTTTTATGCTCCAAGGCTTGGATCCACCCTCCTTTTGTTGGTCGCAGGTTACACCTACTTTTCAACTCTGCATTGATTAGTCGAATTTCCAAGGGAAGGCTTACCCCCAGGAAGGTTGAGGGATCAGGCAGCGGTGGGCGTGGAGGTGAGTGTGACTCAGCCCCGGGTTCAGGTAGGTTTGGCCGTCTGACCTGCCCGTGCTGGGTCACCTTCAACCGGGAGCCCAGGGGCAGGGCCGACTCCCCACGCCATCCGTGCCCCTCACCCCTCTGCCACGTGGGAAAAAGCCTCTGAATCCCTACCGCCCAGTTTAGCAAGAAGTAAATCTCTACTGAACAAATGAACATAAGTAGAATCAAATTTAGGTAATTCTGTGTCAATGAAAGAAAATCCATTTACCAGCAGGCAGTTTCACCCCTCCAAACGTACACCATTCCTTTCCCTGTGCTTTCTCTTACCTTCCCCCAGACTTCATCCCAGATCTCATCCTACCCTTGGTCTCCGAAAAATGCCTATGAGTCTTTTACAGCCATTATGTGACTGTCCTTGTCTCTAAAGATAACACAACTCACTTTGAAAGTACCGGTCAGTCCACGCTCACCATTGGCTATGGTCTAGTGAAGTTTAATAGTTCCTATAAGTATACAGACCATTAAAACAAAAACCAAGTCAATGTTTAAAAGCTTCTTAACATTTTCACTTGCCTGCAATTTCACATGTGTATCTGGGAGGAGTTCTCCACTTTTTTTCTTTGTCTGTTTTAGAATAAAAACCAGTGAGAAAAACTGGAGATCGTTTCCAATGGGGAAATAATGGCTTTTTAAAAAATGGATTATTCCCCCATCTTCCCCAGTAGGCCACACCAGGTCCCCATCTGTTTGATACCAAAATTATGTAAAACTTTCTTAGCTCCTTACCTTGAAATATTTTTATTTGCAGGTGAATTTCTGAAGACAGGGATTGTGAGAAACTACTTCTCTCTTGTTCTTTGGGATGTACTGCTATGGTCTCTAGAAACTGCAGGCAAGTTCTCCGAGCAGGTTTCAATCAGATGTCTGTGTGTGTGTGATAAAAATGTTAACGTTTTGGGTTTCAGTAAGAAATACAACTTCAAGGAGCCAAAGAATCCTAGAAGAACATTCTTTCCAAGCCTTTAAATGGCAGTGTCATTGGTCGTTGAAAGTCCTTTTCCTCACTGGAGGCTCTCTCTATATATTTATATAAACTGTCATGATCATCATTTACATATCTAAATGATACGCTAAACAAAATATAAATAAATGATATATCACAATATTGTGTATCTGTTGCATATTGATGTAATGTATATAGTACATATAGGATGACATATAGAGGAATAGATACAAATACACACATGTAAGTAAAGCTGAAGATTCTTTTTTTTTCCACCTACTTCTTGCATCTTATTTGCCATACTACACCTTTTTTGTTTTCACCCCCTTGACCTTTGAGACAGTGCATACAATCAACTAGATTAAATTATAACCTCCTTCCCCACTACTGATTCAGTCTGGTCACTTGATTTGTATTAATGTTAACTCTGCATGTAAACTGGAGGCTACATATTTAGAAAACCTAAATTTACATTTCACACTATACCTCTTACATAAATTATTCTGATCCCATTTTGTTTTAGCTTTCCTTTCCATGGCCCTAGAGAAGTAAATCAAAAAGAAGGAACTCGTCTATTGTCATATGAACCCAGCTCAAGGAAAATTGAATTTCTTCAAAATGAGCTAGGGATCCAATTAAATACGGAAACAAAATTGGGCTGCCTTTTGAAATTGATACAAAGAGGGTGGTGGATGGAAACAAGTGGCTTTTTGGATTGCTGGGGCTTTAGTCATAGTAATTTTTCTATGAATAACATTTTAGGTGGTTTTTAAAATTTGTTTTTACTTTGACAGCTTATTTCTGTTATCAACAAATATTTTCCCTAAAAAAACCTTAGGATTTGAAAACTGCAAATATGCTGTAGTTCACTCTACACATATGTAAGTTTCTCCCTCAGTCAAGCCTCTGTTATGGGTCCTGGGGATCTGTGGCCCTGGCCTCCTGGGATTTGCAGACTGGAGCTGCAGGGCCAAAATTAGGGTGAGGCATGTAACTTACTGGTTTCTGCAGAAATATTTCAGGGGTGCCCCCAAATTCAGTATTTAAGATTGATAATATTTTAATGCAGTATTCAGCAAGTAAAATTAGTGCAAAAATTCATGATGAACACAATACCAAAAATTTAAATAGAACGAAATAATCATGCTTTGTAAATATTGAAATTCAGGCTATTGTTAGGACAACGAAGGATAGGTATTGGATGTCACCAGAGCCCAGAGTAGGAGACTATGACAATCTGGACGTTGAGGAAGATTTCCCTAGAGTGCTGGAATCAGGTCAGCCAAGAGCGGAGATCTCCCTCAGAATAGACGGAATACCTATGAAGGCAAGGGGAGCTAGCGGGGATGTGCAGTGCCAGACCCCCAGGCCTTGTAAGTCATGGAAAAGAAGTTAGATGTTTATGCCAAGAGAAACGGGAACGGAATATTTTAAGAAAACACGTGTCATATATAGTCAATGCATATTAACCTTAAACTTTTAGAACGTTGTTTCATTGTTGGAGCTTCAGTCTATCTCTGTTTGACTTAGTGAATTAAATGTTTTACATGCATTGTCTCATTTTATCTCAAAATCAGATTTATAAAATGATTACTATCATTATCACCATCACTTTACTAATATTTTAACTTAAGAATTCTGAGGCACAAAGGAAGTTTACACACCGGTAAGTAGCTAAACTCAGAACTTGAGTGTGCTTAATTCTTTGAGATATAGCATTTTATATTATGGTATTTTACAAACTGCATGTTTATAGCTTTCATAAAAAGCCTCTTGTGTTATTATTTTCAGTAATTTATAATGCTCTTTTACATACTTATTTGATTTTGATAGAAAGCTTATGAATTGTTATTACCCATTTCATGGATAAGGAAATGGGAAGTCAGTAATGACAAATGCCTTATTGAAAGTCACAGAGGTACTAGTTTATGGGCCAGAGTTTAGAATCTAACTCTTGCTATCATGATACAAAGTTTAAAGGTAAAGTTAATTTTCCAAGTTCAGTCAGTTGTTTAAAGAGCTTTTAAAATGTCTTTTTAGAGTTTCCATTCCAAAAAAGTCAGTCAATAATATATGTTTCTCCTTGGAATTCGATATCTTAGTAGATCATGATTTTTATGAGGGCATATTCAGGCACACTTTGACTACATTAAAAATATATGTGATTAACATATAACATTAGTCACAGGTGCACAGCATAATGATTTGATATATGTATTATTGCAAAATGATCAGCATAATAAGTTTAGTTAACCTCCATCAACACACAAAGTTACGAAATTTTGTTTCTTGTGTTAAGAACTTTTAAGATCTATTCTCTTAGCAACTTTCAAATACAATGCAACATTAATAAGTATAGTCACCATTACATTTCTAGAACTTATTTTATAATTAGAAGTTTGTACCATTTGATTCCCTTTACCAGGCTGAGTATTGAGGGGTGAGTGGGGCATGGGGGCCACAAAATGAAAAATTCTACATTAAAAAGAAAATCTAAGTGGATGCAGTTTGATACTTCACACTGAGCAGAATGAGACTTGTATCAAAATCTTGTTTATTTTCAACAGTTTTATGCTCTTTAGATGAAAACTGTAACCACATAAATATTGACATGTTTCATTTCCTCTGTGAAAATTTATCAGTGGGCCTCAATGAAGGAGCTAAAGGTGATTATTTAGACTACAGATTCTGCTCAGTCCTTGACAGTGACTCATGAATGTTATTATTGGGCAGTATAAGATGAACTATCCACAGAACTCCTTTCCTATTAAAGAATTAAAATTGGGTTCACCTGGAGAAAAATTTTAGAGCTTGAAATTTTGATCTAACTTGATCATTGATTAACTTTGATCTTGTTTGATCTGTCTTACTTTATGTAATTTCTCATTTTTTCCCATAAAAATTTAGGAGTCAACCTCAGATGTGTTTTCCGTTTTAGCTTTATTATTTTGAGATATTTTGGGGTTTGTGAAAGAGTTGCAAAGATAGTACAGGACATTCTCGTAAATCTTTTCACCCAGTTTCTCTTAATGTTAACATCTTATGTGAACAGTGTACATTTAGCAAAATGAAGAAATCAATATTGGTATAATACTATTAACCAAACTCTAGACTTTATTTGGACTTTACCATTTTTTTCCCAATAATTCCTTTAAAAATTTTTTGTTCTGATCCAATCCAGATGCCTTTTTGTATTTAGAACATAGTTAATGCACAGACATAAACTCCACAATGTAACCCCAGTTCTAGCCCAGAAAATGTAATTTTTATCTTGGAATATCTTCTTTAATATCACCTCTCCCATAAAATTCACCCCAAAATTGATTCCAGCTTATATCTCTCTTAAGACTCAAATCAAGACTCACCACCTCTCGGGAAACTTCTTTTGGAAACTCAATTCCATCTCTCCCTATATAGAATTGGGATTCCTTGGTGGCTTAAACAGTAAAGAAAGTGCCTGCAATTGCAGGAGACCCAAGTTCGATCCCTGGGTTGGGAAGATCTCTTGGAGAAGAGCATGAAAACCCACTCCAGTATTTTTGCCTGGGAAATCCCATGGACAGAGGAGCCTGGTCCATGGAGTTGCAAAGAGTCAGACGTGACTTGGCTTTTAGGAGTATATTCTATATGATATAATCAGCCATTTAACATTACCTTTAGAAGTTTTTTTATTATGTGTAATGTGGTAAGTAGAAAACCAGTAAAACACATCTGTGCAGGAGAAAATCATTGTGACACATTGGAAGCTCCAGGCTTTTTAAGGTCTATATGTTCTAAAAAGGAGTATGGTAGAACAATAAAAACAGAGCAACGGTTTCTGTTTTTGTACTAAAAATTATGAGAATAAATGATGAATGTCAGCCTGTGAGTAATGCTGGTTCTGTCCTTATTTGGGCAAAGAAAAATGTATTAAAAAATAGTCCCGGGCTACACAGTCATATATAGTCATTTTTTTTTTTTGGCATTTTAAGATTTAATTTTATGTTGTTCAAACTGACTTGGAATCAGTCGGTGAGCATTTTGTCATTGCCCAAAACACTTGAAAGATGCAACTCTAAATAATTTGTTTATATATATGGTTAGAAGTGGGTCACAATGGGTAAATATGTAAACATCAGTGATTCAGACAGTTTTTGTTTTATTTATGTATTGAAGTATAGTTGATTTACAATGTGCCAGTCTCTGCTGTACAGCAACCTGACTTAGGTGTTCACGTATACACATTCTTTTTCAGTATTCTTTTCCGTTATGATTTATCACAGAATTTTGAATACAGTTCCCTGTGCTATACATTAGGACCTTGTTTATCCATTCTAAGTGTAATCGTTTGCATCTACCACCCCAAACTCCCAGTCCACTCCTCTCCCTTCCTGCTTCTCCCTTGGCAACCATAAGTCTGTGCTCTGTGAGTCTGTCTATGCTTTGTAGATGATCATTTGTGCCATATTTTAGATTTCACATAAAAGTGATATCATATGGTATTTGTCTTTCTCTTTCTAACTTAGTATGATAATCTGTAGTTGCATCTGTGTGGCTGCAAATGACATCAGTTCATTCTTTTTTTTGGCTGAGTAGTATCCCATAAACAATTGTTGATTTAGAAGTTCAGTATGTTATCTTTTAATAGATCTTCCCTGTAGCTCAAACGGTAAAGAATCTACCTACATTGCAGGAGACCCAGGTTCAATCCCTGGGTTGGGAATATCCTCTGGAGAAGGGAATGGCAATCCACCTTAGTAGTCTTGCCTGGAGAATCCCATGGACAGAGGAGCCTGGTGGGCTACAGTCCATGGGATCGCAAGGAGTCAGAGTCAACTGAGCGACTAACACTGATGTGTTATTTTTTCTTTTTTAAACTGAATCTCCCAAATGCGCTGTAAGCCAGGTTGGTTCAGGTGATCTACTTTATCTAATTAGATAGTGTAGGTCCTCATTTCTCCAGTTACACATAACTGTTCTGTCTGCAAGATGCGGTGGAAATGAAATACATTAGTTTTTTAGCTACATCCATCTTTTTAACTTTCAACATGTAATAATATTTTGAATTGTTTATTAAAATGTTAAAAAGCTATAGAATGTAACACATTAGAGCCCAGAAACTGGCCTGTACCCATCCATGGGGTAATGTGACTCATCTCCATTCCCCTGAACTTTGTGTTGAAAGCTAATCCCTAATGTGATGGCATTTGGAAGTGAGACCTTTGGGAAGTAATTAGGTCATGAAGGTAGAGCCCTTGAGGTTGGAATTAGTGTCCTTATAAGAAGCCAGAGAGCTGGCTTCTTCTCTTTGCATCACTGTGAACATGATGAGAGGTTGGCAGTCTGCATCTCAGAAGAGGACTTTTGACAAGAACTGACCATGCTGCTGTCATGATCTTGGCTTTCAGCCTCTAGAACTATGAGAAGTAAATTTCTCATAAGGTGATAAAACACTCAGTATGGGATACTTTGGCATTTTATTATAGCAGCCTGACTTGACTAAAACCCTAACTCATGATGAAGGTGACTGTGAGAAAAGTCTAGTATTTTCAGAAACAGTTGGGGCAGTTAGCTGTCTGTGTGGCAAAAAATGAATCTTGACCCATAAATGACATTGCACACATAAATAAGTTCCAGGTTGTTGCTATAACCATGAATTGTAGATATAATTGTGGAAGGTAAAAACAGCTTTGAGAAAGAAATAGAACATCTTCTTAAATTTGGGATTGAGAAAGCTTTTTATTTGGTACATGAAAGTACTGAATATAGAAGAAAATAGATAAGTTGGATGAAATTAAAATTATAAACTTTAAGAGGTACCACTGAAAGAATAGAAAGGTATATCCTGGTGATTTTTAAAAAAGGTGTATGAGATGCCACTTCCTCCAATGGTTTTCCATCTCCCTTAGGGAAAAAAAATCCCAATTCCTTCCTATCTTAGAAGATACCAAGCGATCTGGTCTCCACTCACCCTTCTGCCTCAGCACTGCTGCTCTTCCTCTCAAGCCAAACTGTCATCTTCATTCTTGCATGTCCATATCTCTGCCATGTTTATTGGTAGGATTTTTGTACTTATCTTTCTTCTCTCTGAATTTCTCCACCCTGGATTACCACAAGCCTGGCTCTTTGCTCCATTCTGATTTCAGAGTCAGTTGTAGGGAGGGGCTGGTGTAAATGAGATTCCTCAGATGCTAGGATATCTCCATTTCCTTCATGGCACTTCCCACTCTAAAAGATATTATTAACTGCCTCAATGTAGGAGGAAAGTACAGGTAGAAGAGAGGCAGTCCAGGACTGAATTTCAGTTTACCCACTTAAAGTGTAATCTGTAAATAGCAGAGGGCAAAGAAGAAGCTGAATGGATTTTCTGCAGGGTACTCATCAAGTTTCTTCAGTTTGCTGGGATTCTTTGCTTAGATAAATACAAAGGCTCATGTAGAGGCTCAGAGAAGGCAATGGCACCCCACTCCAGTACTCTTGCCTGGAAAATCCCATGGACAGAGGAGCCTGGTGGGCTGCAGTCCATGGGGTCGCTACGAGTCAGATACGACTGAGCGACTTGACTTTCACTCTTCACGTTCATGCATTGGAGAAGGAAATGGCAACCCACTCCAGAATTCTTACCTGGAGAATCCCAGGGACGGGGGAGCCTGGTGGGCTGCCGTCTCTGGGGTTGCACAGAGTCGGACACGACTGAAGTGACTTAGCAGCAGCAGCAGCAGCATGTAGAGGCTGCTGGGTATATGTTTCCTTTCCTACAGAGAGAGCCAAGAAACCATTGCTGTGGTAGGATACTAAAGATGTCTCTTGCTGACCCAGTCCGGGAAGTCTCTGGGCTTGGAAATGGGTCTCAGACGTGTGTTGCTAGGTCAGAATTGCTTATAGCTTCTAGTGTGGGAAGTCTCCTTTCCCTGCCTCTAGGGTTTCAACCACACAGTGGCCAAAAATTCAAGGGAGGTAAGAATTTTAAGACATTGGCAGTGACTCAGTGGGTAAAGAATCTGCCTGTAATGCAGGAGACACAGGAGATGCAGGTTCGATCCCTGGGTGGAGAAGATCCCTTTGAGTGGGAAATGGGAACCCACTCCGGTATTCTTGCCTGGGAAATCTCATGTGCAGAGGAGCCTAGTGGGCTACTGTCCAGTGGGCCACAAAGATTGGACACAACTGTGCGACTAAGCAGCAGCAGTCATAGAAAAGAATTGTTAAGTTCTAAGAGAAAGGCAATGCCAAAGAAAGCTCAAACTACCGCACAATTGCAATCATCTCACATGCTAGTAAAGTAATGTTCAAAATTCTCCAAGCCAGGCTTCAGCAATATGTGAACCGTGAACTTCCTGACATTCAAGCTGGTTTTAGTAAAGGCAGAGGAACCAGAGATCAAATTGCCAACATCCCCTGGATCATCAAAAAAGCAAGAGAGTTCCAGAAAAGCATCTATTTCTGCTTTATTGACTATGCCAAAGCCTTTGACTGTGTGGATCACAATAAACTGTGGGAAATTCTGAAAGAGATGGGAATACCAGACCATCTAACCTGCCTCTTGAGAAATCTGTATGCAGGTCAGGAAGCAACAGTTAGAACTAGACATGGAACAACAGACTGGTTCCAAATAGGAAAAAGAGTACGTCAAGGCTGTATATTGTCACCCTGCTTATTTAACCTATATGCAGAGTACATCATGAGAAACGCTGGACTGGAAGAAGCACAAGCTGGAATCAAGATTGCCGGGAGAAATATCAATAACCTCAGAGATGCAGATGACACCACCCTTATGGCAGAAAGTGAAGAGGAACTCAAAAGCCTCTTGAGGAAAGTGAAAGAGGAGAGTGAAAAAGTTGGCTTAAAGCTCAACATTCAGAAAATGAAGATCATGGCATCCGGTCCCATCACTTCATGGGAAATAGATGGGGAAACAGTGGAAACAGTGTCAGACTTTATTTTTGGGGGCTCCAACATCACTGCAGATGGTGACTGCAGTCATGAAATTAAAAGACACTTACTCCTTGGAAGGAAAGTTATGACCAACCTAGATAGCATATTCAAAAGCAGAGACATTACTTTGCCAACAAAGGTTCGTCTAGTCAAGGCTATGGTTTTTCCTGTGGTCATGTATGGATGTGAGAGTTGGACTGTGAAGAAGCCTGAGCGCTGAAGAATTGATGCTTTTGAACTCTGGTGTTGGAGAAGACTCTTGAGAGTCCTTTGGACTGCAAGGAGATCCAACCAGTCCATTCTGAAGGAGATCAGCCCTGGGATTTCTTTGGAAGGAATGATGCTAAAGCTGAATCTCCAGTACTTTGGCTACCTCATGTGAAGAGTTGACTCTTTGGAAAAGACCCTGATGCTGGGAGGGATTGGGGGCAGGAGGAGAAGGGGACGACAGAGGATGAGATGGCTGGATGGCATCACTAACTCGATGGACGTGAGTCTGGGTGAACTCTGGGAGTTGGTGATGGACAGGGAGGCCTGGCGTGCTGCGATTCATGGGGTTGCAAAGAGTCGGACACGACTGAGCGGCTGAACTGAACTGAAGAGAAAATAATTTTAGCTTTGGTACCAGCTTGTACCATATTCTTGGACCGCCTTTTTCTGAACTCTTCTACTATGCCTATCAACTCACCTTACTTCTCTACCAGCGTGGTAGTCTTAGCACCTGAGTGTTTTGAGTTAAATCTCTTTAATGTTTCTAAATCTTTTCCTTTCTGTCTCTACATGCCCTACATGTGTTTCCTCTGCCTGCAGTTCTTTTCACAGTTTTGTTCAGGACATTGGATTGATTTTTTTTTTTTTTGTTCATTTGATACCTTTTTGCTTACAGTTTTGTTTGGAGTGATAGTAAAATCATATATTTAATATCCTTTCAATGTTTCTACTTTATTTATAATGACATTGAATGTCTTCCTCAGACAAAGGGGTCCCTGGGCATTTATAGCCTTTCTGTGTAAGTGCCAAGCCTCTTATCGGACACTGCAGCCAGTCTCCTAAAACACTGATGATACATCTTTTGCTTCCATGAAAATTTTGAATAGGTTCTAAAGCATACAAAAAAAGAGAGAGTTCTTAGTATGTTTTTGAAGCCTTCTCTAATCTGGTTCCAACCTTTTCTTCCTTTTTAGTGTCTACATATTAAACTCTTCCAAGGCTTGCCTATCTTTGGCACTTGGTCGATATCTGGACTCGGCTAAGAAAAGCTTTTACATTTTTAAATGATATAACAAAAACAAAAAGAAAATCAAAAGAATAATATTTCCTGATATTGAAATTCATGTGAAAAGCTCAATAACCATAAATAGAATATTATTGGAACAGAAACATGCCTATATGTCCAGCTATTGGATATAGCTGCTTTTTATATTACAGCAGCAGAGATGAGGAACTATAACACAAAACGTAAAATATTTATTATCTGGCCCTTTATAGAAAAAAAGCTTACCGACCCCTGAACTCTTCCATTTAGCTGAATTGAGCTGGTTCATCTACAAAATTCTGCTGCTTTTTATGTGTGTTCTTAGGACTGAGCCAATTATTTTAGTTTTCGATTTTCTCTTCACACCTGCTCCACACCATGGGCTAGATGTTCACCTTTTTCCTCACTGCTTCCTCCAGACTTCTCTCTTGCCCAGTACCTCATGCTGACCAGCCTTATTGAAGCTTACCATGTCAGACTGTGGTCAGCACCACTACCCTTTGATGCTGTCGGATGTAAGTATCCCAGAACTAATGTTCGTGACTTCAGTATCTGCAAGGATGGATGATTCTTCCTCATCTCAGCTACCTCGTGGTCCTAACTTGTCATTACCATACGTGTATGCTCAGTTGCTTGGTCATGTCTGACTCTTTGTGGCCCCATGGACTATATCCCACCAGGCTCCTCTGTCCATGGGGTTTTCCAGGCAAGAATACTGGAGTGGGTTGCCATGTTGCCATTTCCTTCTCCAGGGGATCTTCCCCAGCGAGGGATCAGACTTGCATCTGTTTTGTGTCTCCTGCATTGGCAGACAGATTTTTTACCACTAGCGTCATAGCCTCTCTCTAAATTAAGAAAAAAAAATTACTGTCATATTCTCTCTCTCTCTTTCTTTACATATATATGTATATTTTGTATATATATTTGTACATATATACCTACATATATATGTACGTATGTATAAATATATGTTTCTATACATATGTATGTGTATATATATGGATTTTGGTTTAGTTGCTAAGCTGTGTCCAACTCTTTGCGACCCCATGGACTGTAGTCTGCCAGGCTCCTTTGCTCAGGGGGTTTTCCAGGCAAGAATACTGGAGTGGGTTGCCATTTCCTTCTTCAGTGGATCCTCCCCACTCAGGGATTGAACCTGGGTCTCCTGCAATGCAGCCAGATTCTTTACCAACTGAACTACCAGGGAAGGCCCAAAGGAAGTTGGGATGTGGTGGTTTAGTCGCTAATATATATGTTAGCGACTATATGTATTTTGGCATGCTGCTTGGCTTGGGGATCTTAGTTCCCCAACCATAGATTGAACCTGGGCCCTCTGCAGTGAGAGCATGGAGCCCTAACCACTGGACCACCAGGAACTCTCCATATTCTCATTTGAAAGCATCATGATCCATGATCATCACTGCAGTCTTCCTGGATCACCTTGTATATCTAATCCAACAATCTGCCATCCAGCAGCTCTCCATCTTTTCACTCTCTCTTCCAGCTCTTGTTCTCACTTCCTGTCTGGTCCACCTTAGATTACATGGCCCATTATTTTTTTAATTCCCTTATGTACATAGGTTATAATCCTTTATTCCAAACCCTGAGGTCTGATCTATTTCCAGATTCAGATTAAAAAAATAAAGTAGATGATTATATATTTCCTATATACCATGTTATATAATATCTGCAGTGAAACTAATGATTATTCCCAAGTAAGTGTTACCAGTAAGGGCTGTAAATAGTTTTGTGTCTATTCAAGTTGAATTTTGCTACCAGATGAGTTGTGAGCAAACTTATGAAAGCAAAACAAAATAAAGCATTCCTTTTTCCATGCTCTTTTTAGATTATTAAATTGCAGAAAGGGATTTGGACCTGGGCCTTAAATTCCTTGTTCCATTCTCAGTTCATTTTCTTCTTCAGTAAAGCGTCCACCCTGGTTAAAGCAACTCAGCCTACTCTGAGTTGCATCCAGGCAACTGAGCAAAAGGCACACCTGTACCGATGCTGCATGTGTGCTAAGTCGATTTAGTTGTGTCCGACTCTGCAACCCCATGGACTGTAGCCCACCAGCCTCCTCTGTCCATGCGGTTCTCCAGGCAAAGATATTGGGGTGGGTTGCCATGCCCTTCTCCAGGGAATCTTCCTGACCCAAGGATCAAACCTGTGTCTCCTGTAACTCCTGCATCGTGGGCTGATTCTTTACTGCTGAGCCACCAGGGAAGCCTGCACAGTCTTTGGAATTCTCCAGGCCAGAATATTGGAGTGGGTAGCCTTTGCCTTGTCCAGGGGATCTTCCCAACCCAGGGATTGAACCCAGGTCTCCCAGGTACTGATGGGTCTCGTGGGAAAGTATAATTCCTAATGGAGTGGGCTCCTCTCTTGTCCAGTAACAGTGGTCTTCATCAGTAGTTCTGTCGCCCCCTAGAGGGCATAAGTATTTTGTGTTGTTCAGTCGCTAAGTTGTGTCCACCTCCTAGGGATCCCATGGACTGCAGCACGCCAGGCTTCAGTCGCTAAGTTGTGTCCGCCTCCTAGGGATCCCATTGACTGCAGCATGCCAGGCTTCCCTGTCCTTCACCATCTCCCAGAGCTTGCTCAAACTCATGTCTATTGAGTCAGTGATGCCATCCAACCATCTCATCCTCTGTTGACCCCTTCTCCTCCTGCCCTCAATCCCTCCCAGCATCAGGGTCTTTTCCAATGAGTTGGCTCTTCGCATCAGGTGGCCAAAGTATTGGAGCTTCAGCATCAGTCCTTCCAATGAATATTCAGGATTGATTTCCTTTAGAATTTATGGTGTTGTCTATGGTCTAATATGTTTAAGTACTGAGCATTAACATATGGGAATACATGTTATTTTATTATGAATAACTTTCCTTTTGTTTCTTTATATTATGATGAGGGCATTATATTGATTTAAAAAATATATGTAGATAGCTTAAATTATTTTTATTATAGTTCCAAAGATGTTAAAAAATATGTGTTATAAAAGAGGACATTAGGTCTGATAGGGTTGAGAACAACTGCACAAATCAACTTACCTTCTCACTTTTATCTATATAATATACTTTATTGTTCAAGCAGTTTTAGGTCCACAGTAAGATTGAGTGAAGGTATAGAAGTTTCCCCTATACTCCTGTCTTCATTCATGCGTAACCCCCTCCTCTACCTATCAACATCCCCCACCAGAGTGGTACATTTGTTAACTGCATTGATGAACCTATACTGACACATCATAATTACCCAAAGTCCATAGTTTACAATGGGCTTCACTCTTGTACATTCTGTGGATTCAGACAATTATATAATGACGTGTATTTGCTATTACAGTATCACATAGTGTAGTTCCTCTGCTCTGAAAGTCCCCTCTGCTCATTGCTCCCTTCCCCATGTCGCAATTATTTTACATTGATCCCTCTTTCGTCAAACATCCCCCAGTCCTGGCAGCTATCTTACTGCACTGAGAAATAAAAGCAATTTGATCAGAACTTCCATGCATTCCACCACCCAACTCATCTACATCTGTACTCAGGAACTTTGCAGCCTACTTTGGTAATAAACGTGAACTGTCTGTGCTTCTATCCAGAGCTTTCTCTTCACTTATCACTTTATCACTAGAGGGACACAGAATAAATTATGGAAACTAGGTCATTAGAATGTTCTTCTTTCAGGTCTTTCCATAGTCGGCTCTTTCTCATTATTTGCATCTCAGCTCTACTGAGTTCAGCACATGAAGACTTTTCCTAATCATCCTTCTAAAGGAGTACTCTTCATCACCCTTTATCCTATTATATTGTTTTATTTTAATCATTTACTTACGAATATCCTAAATTATTTATATTTTTATTATTTTATTGTCCATCTCCTACCCCTGTGGAATGTGAGCTCCATAACTGTAGAAATTTGCTTGTCCGCGTTCTGTGATTATCAGTAGACACAGTGCCTGGCACATAGCATGTGATCAGTGAATATTTGTTGACTGAGTGAATAAACACATTTTCAGGATAGAAGCCTCTTTGGTCCTGAACCCAAGCTGAAGAGACTTCAATTATAAGTCTCATGTTATAATAACTTGGTAATAAGGAAAAAGGGGCATGTTAATAACAGATGGGCTACTGATGGCCTTTGAAAGACTTGGATTGAAGGCTTTTGAGTTTTGAGATGACAAATGCTTCAGAAAGTAACTACCAAGCTAGGATGAAAATATTTGGCTAGGAACTTTGAAGTGTAGTATTCAGCAGATAGTCTCTGATGGACTGATTCATCCATTTCTTTGGCAGAGATGGTGCAGAAGGAGTGAATATGATTTGTCATCCAGAGCCCGTGTTTGGAGCTCCCAGGTTTTTATAAAGGGTTGTAGTAGAAAATTTAAACCAGTGTGTGATCTCAGATCAGCAGTGTTGGCATCATAGGGGAGCTTGTCATTAATGAAAATTTTTAGTCTTCACTCCAGATCTGCTGAGAACAAAGATTGAAGCTGGGGGTGAGGGGTGTCTGAACAGTGAGTTAAGGGAACAGGTTATGCAAAGGAGGCTTAAGAGTTATTAATTTTCACCTTGTGGTCAAAATAAGCAACTTGGATGTACACACACGTCATTAAGTCTAGTGACTAGTCTAAGATAGCACAGGTGTTTGGTATTACACAGAGAATGGAGGGCAAGTCTATTTTCTGACTTGATTATAATGAAACACATTTTTTTTTCCCCATTGAGAGTTTTAACTCAGTGTATGAATTTCCTCAAGGCTTTTCAGTACCCTTGGGGAGAGGGTGAGTCAGAAGGTGATAGGTTGGTTCTATGTCCTAGGTCAACTTTGACCACCAAGGAGAAAGAAACAAGGAAAAAGAGAAATGGAATTTGGAGAAATGGAAAAAAAGAAATTTGCCTGTGTGGAGGCTGTATGGAATAAACATTGTTGAAATAGATTCCTGTATATATTTCTATATAAGAAGGGATTTGCTTTTCCCTTGGTGAGGAAGAATGTAATTTGTTTCACAGATGTTATATGGGAAAGAAGAAAAGAACTGCAGTTGTGTTCACAAAGACCTTTGGAGTAGGCAGTGGATTCATATCCTGAAATAAAAATTCAAAAAGAAATAGATCTAGGCTTATTTGCTTGGATCTGGGGAATTATGGTGATTTACTAACGCACTGTATTGCCATGACATCTTTATGAAGTCACTTTAAGCTTTCCTATATTTTTAATTAGCAGTCGTTTAGCCAGTGCCTCCGTTCCTTGGCAGCAGTGGTCTTAAATGGCTATGGCATAAAAAATGAATGATGCCGTCCCCTCTAAACATCTCAGACTGAACAAGAAGAGATAATCATTCTCTATGTGTCAAAGATTGTTCTGAAGCAGAGTTTGGAGAAATGGAGCTTCACACTCCACCTCCAGAGTTTCTTCAACTTTAACAGTCTACCTGACACAGGTCCTAGTATAATGCTTTGTACTTAGTGAAGCTTTTCTTTGCTGTCCAGCCCCACAGTGAGTATAGTCAATGAGTCCTGATGATGTTGAATCAAAAATGGAAAGTCAGAAGTCAGGAGAGCAGTCTTTAAGAGTCCATGTCTGTAGAGCCTTGTCACTCAGGTCCACCACTGCTTTAATATGTGTGCATTTTGGATGAGAAGGGGGAAGATTAGGAGAGTGAAGAGGAATTTGGGTGGGTATTATGGTGTGGTGCACTCTTTCCCTATAATCTCAACAAAGCTACACCCCTGACTTGGGGCATGCATTCATAGACATATTTAGTTTAGATTAATTCATTTAGTATTGGATGTTCTTTTTATTAATACGAATAACCCTATAATTTGTTGTTGTTCAGTTGCTTATTTGTGTTTGACTCTTTGTGACCCCATGGACTGCAGCACGCCAGGCTTCCCTGTCTTGAGGAGTTTGCTCAACCTTATGTCCATTGAGTCAGTTATGCCATCCAGCCATCTTATCCTCTGTCACCCCCTTCTCCTCCTGCCCTCCATCTTTCCCAGCATCAGGGTCTTTTCCAATGTGTCGGCTCTTCACATCAGGTGGCCAAGAATTGGAGCTTCAACTTCAGCATCAGCCCTTTCAAAGAATATTTAGGATTGGTTTCCTTTAGGATTGACTGGTTTGATCTCCTTACATTCCAAGGGACTTGAACCCCAACACCACAGTTCAAAAAGCATCAATTCTTTGGTGCTCAGCCTTCTTTATGGTCCAACTCTCACATCTGTACATGACTGCTAGAAAAACCACAGCTTGACTATATAGACCTTTGTAGGCAAAATGAGGTCTCTGCTTTTTAACACTGTCTAGGTTAGTCATAGCTTTTCTTACAAGGAGCAAGCATCCTTTAACTTCATGGCTGCATTCACCATCTACAGTGATTTTTGTATCTCAAGAAAATAGTCTGTCACTGTTTCCATTGTTTTCCCATCTATTTGCCATGAAGTGATGGGACCAGATGCTATGATCTTAGTTTTTTGAATGTTGGGTTTCAGCCGGCTTTTTCCCTCTCCTCTTTCACTTTCATCAAGAGGCTCTTTAGTTCCTCTTAGCTTTCTGCCACAAGGGCGGTGTCATCTGCATATTTGGTGGTTATTGATATTTCTCCCCGCAATCTTGATTCCAGCTCGTGCTTCATCCAGCCCATTTTGCGTGATGTACTCTGCATATAAGTTAAATAAGCAAGGTGACAATATACAGCTTTGAAGTACTCCTGTCCCAGTTTGGAACCAGTCCATTGTTCCATGTAAAGTTCTAACTGTTGCTTCTTGACCTGCATACAGGTTTCTCAGGAGGCAGGTAAAGTAGTCTGGCATTCCCATCTCTTTAAGAATTTTCCACAGTTTGTTGTGACCCACACAGTCATAAGTAAATAGAAAAGCAAATTATGTTAATAGTTGGTCTCCACTTATTAAGGCTTCCTTGATGGCTAAGATGGTAAAGAATCAGCCTGCAATGCAGGAGATCTGGGCTGGGAAGATCCCCTGGAGAAGAGAATGGCAACCCACTTTAGTATGCTTGCCTGGAGAATTCCATGGACAGAGGAGCCTTGTGGACTATAGCCCATGGGGTTGCAAAGAGTCAGACACAACTAAGCGACTAACACTTTCAGTTTCCACTTATTAGATGCATTCGTGCAATGAATATAGCATGGCACACTGCAAATCTTAGGCATCTGTCGTTTCAAAAGATTGTTGATGCATGAACGAGTAAATATATTTACATATTCTTTTCCCTCTGTTTTTAAAATAAATTTAAAATTTTAATTTTTTAAATGGAACATACACAATTTATTGGTATCTTTAGCTATTCCTTCACATCTGCATACCTTCTCTGTTGTTTCAACCTCAAGGATTAACTGCAGCTGCTCAGTTCTGAAGCAGTGGCAGGCACAGGTGCTTGATTTAATGTGACTTTGAACTTCTCCAGAGCTGTCTGGGTGAGACCCCCCCACCTACAAGGCTAAAATTATGATGAATGAGAGAAAAAACCACTAGCTGCTACTTTTCTGATTATCTTGAAATCATTTATTAAAAATTATTAGCAATTTATTTCCTAAACAAGATAATGCATATGCACAATACAAACACAGAGGCAACAGAGAGAAAAGGAAGTGTCTTTCCTACTCCTGACCTCTCGCCACCCCTTGTTCTCTTCCCCAAACTAATTTACATGACCTTGTCTACCATGGCTTTTGTTGTCCATCATCTCCAGATAACTGTGAGCTGCATTAAATAGTTATTTTTAAGGTTGGTATTTAATGAAAAGGCATTCTTCATGACTTCCCACATATAAACCTGGGAGATGATTCCTGTAATCTGGCTTTTTAGGAAGAAACGAAACTCCAGAGATCTTTGAGTGCACTGGTTGCTTCCACATAGAATTAATCATACTTGTTGTGATGCCGCAAATATTCACTTCTAAAATCCCTCTGCTGCTTACTGAGATAGGCATTCTGAAACAGAATTAGGAAAATGGAATTCATGAACTTGCTAACTCCATTTTCTTCGTCTTTATATGACCTTTTAAGGCTACTGTGAAAAAATAGTAGGTTCATGAGACATTTCTCACCTTTCATAATGGTATCTAAATTTGTTTATAGCTGTGTTCACTAACTTCCTGATTCCAAATTAGGTTGGGTCCACATAGAGACACGAGAAGAATTTTGTGAAACTATGTGATAAGTGTGATTTAAGCAATCAGAGTTTTCAATATTAACATTTATGTAAAACTTAACATTGATATTTTGTGTGTTTAAACACAAAATTCATATGGATGTCTAAGATAAAATCGAAGCTTTCAAAGAAAGATTAAGCCTGAGGAGGCATATTTTTCTCTAACACTAGAGGAAGCCCTTGGAAGAGTTTGACAAGCATTCAAAATAGACAAATCTCTGTGGAAGTTGAATAACTTGGAATATACAAAATGAAGAGCAAAGAGTAGGTGTTAAAATTGGAACGTGGGAGGTAAATGATTCTTCAGTGGCTCCATCAAATGAACACCATTTAATGGTGTAACCATCCATGATTGAAATAAGACAGCATTGATAGAACCACTTACAGCTAGGAATATGTCCTATGTTAATAGGATAAAAAAAAAACATGTGTTACAATGAGAATACTTTTCCTACACAACTAAAAGTAAGATAATTAAATTCTCCTGTCAAATGTTGATTTTAAAAATCATGATTACCTTTATTAAGCAACATTTTAATAGATGCCTCAAGAAGGTAAGTCCTATATACCTACAGACAGACTATTTGTTCATTGTTGTCAAGAAAACTAGAGTGGTAGTTCTTATGAGATGATAGGAAAAACTATCAAAAAGTGGTTAACTCTTTCCCCAGTGGTGTTTACCTAAAATCCCATGATTTCCTTTGACATTATCAATGATTTTACTGCCTGAGCCTCCCACCTCCTAGTTCAGTTATTTCAGTATTTAGATTATTTAAATATTTAAAATATTTTAGTATTTTTTAGTATATCAATTTATATATGGTTGCATCATAACTTTAAATATATTTATATAATTAATGTAGAGTGTGGTACATGTCTTAAATGTAAATTAATGTCAAGCTACAACTTAGGGGTGGGTTTCCAACGTGGCTCAGTGATAAAGGATCTGCCTGTAATGCAGAGGACACAAGAGCTGTGGTTTCAATCCCTGGGTGGGGAACATCCCATGGAAAGGAAGTTGGCATCCCATTCCAGTATTCTTGCCTGGGAAATCCGATGGACAGAGGAGCCTGGTGGGCTATATTTCATTGGTGAAATGAACAGTATTCAAGATATGTGATAGGCAAGAAGGATTTTATCAGCTGTACTGCCCTTGAATAAAGGAAGTATGAATATCTCATAAGATTTGCATTCCTAATCTTGTCAAAATAGGCCATTAGGGCTTCATTTAACCCCATGACCCCCCCCCCTTCACAGGTAATGACTATGGAATCTGATATAAGAAAGTGTGCTGATCCATCCTAGCAGCAAAATAACACATCTGCTCTGAGGAATTAGGAAAATGGAATCCATGAACTTGCTAACTCCATTTTCTTCCTCTTTATATGACCCCTTAAGGCTACTGTGAAAAAATAGTAGGTTGTACACCCTGCTTGTTACAGCAGCCAAAGACTGAGAGTGGCAAGAGGTCGCATAGCTATTTTTCTGCCTACTTTTTTTTTTTGGCTTGCAAGATCTTGGTTTCCTGACCAGGGGCTGAACCCAGGTCACAGGTGAAAACCTGGAATCCTAACCAGTAAGCCACCAAGGAACTCCCTTGCCTACTTGCTATTAGATGTTTGTAGGATTGATGATATGAAGTCCAGGACTTGCTATCCTATAGTACGTGCGTATATGGGAGCTAAGTCGCTTCAGTTGCGTCTGACTCTGCAACACTACACACTGTAACCCGCCAGGCTGCTCTGTCCAAGGGATTCTCCAGGCAAGAATACTGGAGTGCATTGCCATTCCCTCCTCCGGCGGATCATCCCAACCCAGGGATCGAACTCAACGTCTCTTCCATCTCCTGCATTAACAGTCAGGTTCTTTACCACTAGCGCTCCCTGGGAAGCCCATCCTATGGTACACCGCTTGCAAATTAGATAGTAAACTACAGGTGGGTAGAACTAACTAGAATCCAGCAATTTTCATGATCAGATTCTTCCAATTGTTCAATGAATTAATATTTTTTACTTCAGTATTGAACATTATAGGTTTAAATAGCTTCCCAGGTGGTACTAGTTGTAAAGAACCCACCTACCAATGCAGGAGACATAAGAAACGTGGGTTCGACCCCTGGGTTGGGAAGATCCCTTGGAGTAGGAAATGGCCACCCATTCCAGTATTCTTGCCTGGAGAATCCCATGGACAGAGGAGCCTGGCAGGCTACAATCCACGGGATTGTAAAGAGTTGGACACGGGTGAACTGACTTAGATTTTAAATACCCAACCAAGTAGGAGAGAATCTATTGATCTGTTTTGGTGAATGTTCCATTTGAATTTGAAAAGAATGTGTATTTTGCTATTGGAGTCTTAAGTTGGTAGCTACTTCTGTTCAAGTTTCCTGTTTACTCACTGATGTTCTGTGGCATTATCAATTTCTGAGACATATGTTGAAGTCTCAAATAATAACTGCATTTGTCCATTTTTTTTCTATCAGCTTTTGCTTTGTCTATTTTAAAGCTCTATAATTAGTTGCACACATTTAGGCTCGTTACCTAGTCTTGATGAATTGGCCTTTTTATAATTATGTAATGTGCCTTTTTACCCCTGGTAATATTGCTCCCTCTAAGTCTGCTTTGTCTGTAGTAATGCAGCTAATTTACTTTGTTATGATTAATGTTTACATGGAATATCAGGGTTTTCCTCTTGTAAAAACCTTATAAAACTTGAGATGCTCTGTGAAAAACTAACATTGCTAATGGTAGAAAGTGGGGGAAATTTCAGTCTCAGATGCTTTAGTGCCACTAAATTTCATATCAGTTCAGTTCCGTTCAGTCACTCAGTCATGTCCGACTCTTTACGACCCCATGAATCGCAGCACGCCAGGCCTCCCTGTCCATCACCAACTCCCGGAGTTCACCCAGACTCATGTCCATCGAGTCAATGATGCCATCCAGCCATCGCATCCTCTGTCGTCCCCTTCTCCTCCTGCCCCCAATCCCTCCCAGCATCAGAGTCTTTTCCAATGAGTCAACTCTTTGCATGAGGTGGCCAAAGTACTGGAGTTTCAGCTTTTGCATCATTCCTTCCAAAGAAATCCCAGGGCTGATCTCCTTCAGAACGGACTGGTTGGATCTCCTTGCAGTCCAAGAGACTCTCAAGGGTCTTCTCCAACACCACAGTTCAAAAGCATCAATTCTTCGATGCTCAGCCTTCTTCACAGTCCAACTCTCACATCCATACATGACCACTGGAAAAACCATAGCCTTGACTAGACAAACCTTTGTTGGCAAAGTAATGTCTCTGCTTTTGAATATGCTATCTAGGTTGGTCATAGCTTTCTTTCCAAGGAGTAAGCGTCTTTTAATTTCATGGCTGCAGTCACCATCTGCAGTGATGTTGGAGCCCAGAAAAATAAAGTCTGACACTGTTTCCACTGTTTCCCCATCTATTTCCCATGAAGTGATGGGACCAGATGCCATGATCTTTGTTTTCTGAATGTTGAGTTTTAAGCCAACTTTTTCACTCTCCTCTTTCACCTTCATCAAGAGGCTTTTGAGTTCCTCTTCACTTTCTGCCATAAGGGTGGTGTCATCTCATATCTGAGGTTATTGATATTTCTCCCAGCAATATTGATTCCAGCTTGTGTTTCTTCCAGTCCAGCGTTTCTCATGATGTACTCTGCATATAAGTTAAATAAGCGGGGTGACAATATACAGCCTTGACGTACTCCTTTCCGTATTTGGAACCAGTCTGTTGTTCCATGTCCAGTTCTAACTGTTGCTTCCTGACCTGCATACAAATTTCTCAAGAGGCAGGTCAGGTGGTCTGGTATTCCCATCTCTTTCAGAATTTCCCACAGTTTATTGTGATCCACATAGTCAAAAAAGCAGAAATAGATGTTTTTCTGGAACTCTCTTTTTCCATGATCCAGCGGATGTTGGCAATTTGGTCTCAGTTTCCTCTGCCTTTTCTAAAACCAGCTTGAACATCTGGAAGTTCACGGTTCACATATTGCTGAAGGCTGGCTTGGAGAATTTTGAGCATTACTTTACTAGTGTGAGATGAGTGCAGTTGTGCAGTGGTTTGAGCATTCTTTGGCATTGCCTTTCTTTGGGATTGGAATGAAAACTGACCTTTTCCAGTCCTGTGGCCACTGCTGAGTTTTCCAAATGTGCTGGCATATTGAGTGCAGCACTTTCACAGCATCATCTTTCAGGATTTGAAATAGCTCAACTAGAATTCCATCATCTCCACTAGCTTTGTTCGTAGTGATGCTTTCTGAGGCCCACTTGACTTCACATTCCAGGATGTCTGGCTCTGGGTCAGTGATCACACCATTGTGATTATCTGGGTCATGAAGCTCTTTTTTGTACAGTTCTTCTGTGTATTCTTACCACCTCTTCTTAATATCTTCTGCTTCTGTTAGGTCCATACCATTTCTGTCCTTTATCGAGCCCATCTTTGCATGAAATGTTCCCTTGGTATCTCTAATTTTCTTGAAGAGATCTCTAGTCTTTCCCATTCTTTTGTTTTCCTCTATTTCTTTGCATTGATTGCTGAGGAAGGCTTTCTTATCTCTTCTTGCTATTGTTTGGAACTCTGCATTCAGGTGTTTATATCTTTTCTTTTCTCCTTTGCTTTTCACTTCTCTTTAGATGACTTAACACACTTATCTTCAGAACTGTTTCAGAATGCAATTCCAAGATGTGATTTGTAAGTCTGAATGTGAACCTCCTTTTTCTAAATAGAATAACTCTGAATATTAAAGCTCTATGAAAATCAGTACCTTAAAATGCATCTCTTAAAAATAAATAATCTGTTCATTTGGAGTACTTTAAAAATAAGTCTTATTATAAAAGATATAGCTATGATATTGAATTTTTTTTTGTGTACAAACCTACAAAACCTAGTATTGATCCTCTTTGCTAAAACTGTTGAATGGCCTTTGATATTCTTTTATGTGTTCAATAATGTATCTGTCCAGTCTAATGAAATATTGTGCCTCAATTTGTTCAGGGATAATGGTACAATAAAATGTAGGCTTAAGCATGAAAACCTTGTCAATACAATTTACTATGTTTTTTTGGTAGGTTTACAGTGCTGCAAAAAATCATGACATTATAAAGCTGCACCCATAAAGTATCAGCACATAACTCTCCTCCTTTCTATGCTAAACAAGTTATTAAAGAAGAAATATTAACTCTAATTATAAGAAATATAATCATATTTTATTTTTAGAATAATTGGTATCCCCCTTGTTAGTTAAAGCATCTTTGCTTTCATTTTTGATGAAAGCAACATTTTCATTTCATTTTCATTTTACATGCCAAAGTAAAACAAAATATAATTATTGCTTTTTTCTTCCAAGTCCTTAAAGAGATTACCATCATTCTCTACTTTGCAAATCTAGAATTAACAAGTAAACAGCTGTTGATTTATTTCTTCTTCTCTAAGGAATTTTGATCTCAGCAGTTTGAATTTTTGATCTCAGCACTTAGAATTTTTTTAATCTATTAGTAGAAGTCAACACAAAAGAGATTAAAACCCACAAAATGTAAAAATATGTTGTAACAAGTGTGTTTAAAATAAGATTCTCGAGGTGGGTATTGCTAAGCTTTGGAAAGGGGAAGACAAATATCTTTGATCTCTTTATTTCAAGCCAACTGCTCACTAAGAAACAAAAACAAACAAACAAAAATCAATTGCTTTATGTGTTTGTGAGGAGCTTAGCTCAGTTAAGGGAAGCTACAGTGGGTAAGTTCAGCAACCAGGTCATAGAATGGCCAAAATAAACTATGGGGGACTAGACACTGGTTGTGGACTAGAGATCTATAATGCTGATGAGGCATTGCAGGTCAAGTCTCTTGTAAGGCAGTCCAGGAGGCTGCAGGCCCAGGGAGTGGGGAGGAATTGATAAGTGCACTGCCAGAGGTCATCTCAAGAATAAAAAGATACAGAATGGTTATCTCTGGGAGGGAAAAGTATTATCTTAGCACAATAGATAAGTGTATTATTCCTGAATTTAGAAGAGAGATTGTAGCATAAGGTGAACACTTCGCTTTGTATTACAGTACTAATTGAGAAGTTGAAAATACCAAGCAAATGGACAACCACAAAAGGGATTTCACATTAACTCTCAGATCTTGGACATGAAGTGTTTAAGCATTGATGTTACTGAGTAACTGTTGCCTAAAGAATGTGTGCTCTACATATTGGTGTGGTACACAGTGTGCTGCGTGAAAAAGGGGTCTCGTTTTCTGTTCCAATTAAGAGCTGTAAGGGACAATAAAGTGTACATTCCTTGGGCTTCAAGTTTTCAGAGATATTTATCTCTATGTAAAGAACGTAGACAAGTAGCCTTTTTTCTTGTTTTGGCCACACCAGGTCTTAGCTGTGGCATGCCAGCTTTTAGTTGAGGCGTGCTGCTATTTACTCGCCCAGTCATGTCCGACTCTTTGCGACGCTATGGACTGCAGCACACCAGGTCTCCCTCTCCCTCACTATCTCCTGGAGTTTGCCCAAGTTCATGTTTGCTCAAACTCATGTCCTTTGCATCGGTGATGCCATCCAGCCATCTCATTGTCTGTCTCCCTCTTCTCCTTCTGCCTTCAATCTTGCCCAGCATCAGGGTCTTTTCCAATGAATTGGCTGTTGGCACAGGGGACCAGAGTTGAGGCATGCAGGATCTAGTTCTCTGACCAGGGATTGAACTCTGGCCCCCTGCACTAGGAGTGCAGAATCTTAACCACTGAACCACCAAGAGAGTCCCACAACTGGCATTCATTTTGAAGAGACAGAAAATTGCAATAATCAACAACCAATGGTGAACACAGTGTCAAAGAATATATTGAGTGAAAGATTTCTGCAGAAGCCAATGGATAAAATCTCTGTATGCAGTTTCTGTTTTGATCACACATGTAGAAGCAATATGGTAGCTATTAAACTGCCCTAATATATTGCTTCTAGTTTCCCTGTACAATCTGCATTCCTCCCTGGTCTTACTTGTAGAAGACTTTACCCCCCTGACAACAAAATAGCCTAGTTCGTGATAGCACTGTGTCCCACTGCCTGTGGGTGAGCTAAGTGATATTTCTCTTCAAGATGTAGATTTGGCATCATTTCCTTCAAGTTTTTAATGATTCCTATACTTCTCAAATGGTTATATCTTCCAATTACTTCTTGTGTATATGTCTTTTATACCATTTAGTACACGGTAATGTAATTGTGTGTTTATATGTTGGCCTTTAGCTTATCATCAGACATGTGAAACCTCAAAAAAAAAAAAAGACTAACAATTTGTCTATTATTTTTAGTCTCTGATACAAGCTTCACACTAAATTATCATTCAGTATATTAGTTGTCTGTCGCTGCTGCTACTTTTTTCCCATCTGTTTGCTATGATCTTAGTTTTTTGAATGTTGAGTTTCAAGCCAGCTTTTTGACTCTACTCTTTCACTCTCATCAAGAGGTTCTTAGTTCCTCTTTCTGCCATTAGAGTGCTATCATCTGCATATCTGAGGTTGTTGATATTTCTCCCAACAATCTTAATTCCAGCTTAATTCTTAGGTATCTATATTACACATTTGTTTCTCCAGTCTGATTTCTCTTCAAAGTACCTAGGATACCGTTGACAAAAGTTTTTTTTTTTTTTCTAAATATATATATATATATATATATTTATATATATATATATATTTAGAAAATATATATATATTTTTAGAAAAAAAAAAATATATATATATATATAAATATATATATATCTTTCTATATATATATATATAGAAAGAAATACATCAAAAATAAAAACGAAGATAGCAAAATTTATTTTTCTTTTCAGGCTTTCTAGTTGTTAAACATGTAATCTTGCTATCAAGCCAATGCCAGTTCAAATCTCTGTTCACATCATGCTGAATAGTGACTCAAAGAAGAGGTTTCTCAGAGGCTCCCAGGGATAGCTTGAAGCCTCTCCTTATCTAGAGGAAGAAAAAGATGATGAAAGGGTCTGAACCAGGAATTCTGTGAGCGCTATGGTGGAACTCTCAGTATAACCAGCCAAGAGAGTCAGGGCTTTGTAGGGCTCTCTACTTTGGAATAGCTCTCGTTTGCTGGTTTTTTTTTCTTTCCTGAATACATGTATTTATTTATTTATTTGGCTGTGCTGGTTCTTCATTTCACCATGCAGGATCTTTAGCTGTGGCATGTGAGCTCTTAGTTGCTGCATGTGGGATCTAGTTCCCTGATCAGGGATTGAACCTGCATTGCGTGCACAGAGTCTTAGCCACTGGACCACCAGGGAAGTCCTAGTCTTGCTTGCTGCGCTCTTTTGTCTTTTGAATGTCCTTTGTGTGATATATGAGAGACCTGGATATCCTCATGCTTAGTTGCTCATCTCCTAATCCTCTCAGGAGGCCAAGCAGAAACCCAGGTGTGGCTGAAAGCAAAGGGGGGAGGTAGGAAGCAGAGCCCTAGGCTTGAGTGAGAAAAGGTGTCCCTTCCTTGCTCCTGGCTTTCTGAGTCCACCACATGTAGGACCTGGCTCTCCTTTTCATGTTTATATCCCTCAGGAACTTACAGTGACAGCGATTTGGTGGGTGGTCTCCTCCCTGGAGCTGATGTCAACATTATTTCTTATTGCTAAAGCAAGAATGTTGTATTTGCTGGGATATTCTGAAATGAAAACAAGTTAATCTTTGTGTGAGGGAGATTCTTAACAAGGAGACAAGAATTTTAACCTTAGACAGTTTTTAGTTAGTTTCTTTGTCTTGTTGATTGAGTTTCCACATCAGTATGTCTCAAGGATTTTTCTGTACTTGTGGTTGGAATGTAGCCGCTTGGTATGGAACCTAAGAACTATTAGCCCAAAAGCCTGGAGGAATTTGAAATAGCCACACTTGATGTTCATTCACATAAGCAGGTTCTGTGTAAGTTACAAGATTTTAGGACAAGCTTAAGGGAGGAGCTGAACTTTCTTTGAAGATGTGAGGTAAGACTTTAGTAGGCAGAGGATAGGTATGTAGAAGAAATACTCTCCACACTGCTTTGTTAGCAAATCTGCTAACAAATGTATAAAAGCAAAAGACTTGAATAACACTTTCTGAGAATTGAGGCAGGCGCACAGATGGAATATGCAGAAGCTTTTGGTTTTAGAAAAAGCCTGGGTGGAAGTATTAGCACCGAGATACCACTTCCTCCTTGGTAAAGAGATGGCTGCCTGGTACAAGTGTGCTGACTGAGTGACAGGTATTTGTTTTGCCTTTGTAGGATGTGATTAATTGATATTAATAATATGTAAATTTTGTGCTTTTTCTTAATATGAACAAATCCCATGAAAACAAAGGCAAATGTTATAGGATAATATGTGCATTATCTGAAAATGAAGGAAATATTATTGAGATGAATTCATATCCAAAGGAAAAGGAACTATGAGGAAATAAATGTAGAATATGTACTGAAAAGGGATTATTTTCAAAATAAATTATATTCTTTGTTCTTCTATCTTTTCCTCCCTCTTTTCCTCTTTCTTTCTTTTTTCCTTTTTTCTTTCTTCTCAAAACTCTTTTGGTATTCTTTAGTTTTCCGTGTTGCTACAGTTACCATGTGCCCACAGACAGACAGTCCTTAAAGGAACCATGATCTGGGTTGAAGGCAGGAAATAACAGAGAGCATTTACAGAACGAGTTTGTTATATAGTTTTGAGGGTGATTGTATCAGCCTTTAAAGATAGCTCTCGATAATGTCAGTGTCTATAACCATAATGAGTACAACTCTGTGCTAGGCACTGCACCAATTTATAAACATTTTGTTTACTTTCACAATAACATGCCACAGGTGAACTTCTCATTCTGCAAGTGAAAAACTGAAGCTCCAGGCTTTAACTACTCAAAGCTCTCCAGTGGGAAGATGATAATGCTGTGAATGATCCCTTGTCTGCCTGATTTGCCCAAACTGATACTCTTTTTATTTCATCAGATTTGCTTTTTTGTTTGCTTCCATTACTCCTGTGCCATTCACTGTGATTCTGGCATTCCTACCCCAAAGATGCCCTGAGCCCTTTGCCATGGCTAACAGGTATTTGCCTGTATGGGGCTTCCCTGGTGGCTCAGGGATAAAGAATTTGCCTGCTCATGCAGGAGATTTGGGTTTGATCCCTGGTTGGGGAAGATCCCCTGGAAGAGGAAATGGGCAACCCACTCCAGTGTTCTTGCCTGGGAAATCCCATGGACAGAGGAGCCTGGTGGGCTACAGTCCATAGGGTTGTAAGAGTTGGACATGACTGAGTGACTGAACAACAACAGCAACAACAAAAGGACTGTTACATTCTCTGATTTGTGGTGGATTTGATGTTACACCTCACATCACCGATACGCTCCTGGCTTTCAAACCATATCCCCCAGTGTCCTTTGTGCTCACCTCAGAAAAAGTAATTTTTGCTGATGCAGAATTTTCTTGCTGCAAGGAAAAATTAAGGACCATTTAGAGATGTTCTCTTTGAGGGAAACTTTGAGGATCTTTGAATTTTTAATTTTAGATCTGTAGCTTTAGAAGTTAAACATGAGTTCTTCTAAAAGAGATGAAGTTCAGCTGTAGAAACATTTTCAGTTTCTAAGACTGCTGATATGGTTAATATTGTGAAAGGATAAAATATTTTGCTTGAAAATATTTTAATTACTTATACAGAGAAAGTGCTTCCGAAGAGAAAAATGGAGTCATATACATAATAAATTTAGTGTGAATGAAAATAGCTTTCTATCTCAGTGGAGCTGTACGATGATATAAGATTGCCTGACGCCTAATTGCTTTCCTGTTTGCTATTACAGTAGCTTCTTAACAGCTGTCCTTGCTTCCTTCATTGCCCCCTCCCCATAGCAACTTTGTTTCGAGAACACAAAAGCCAGTGTTCACTTTTAAAATCTTAAATATAACTTTATTACTCCCTGATTCAGTTGTATCCCATTGTTCTTAGAATATGATTCAGCAGAGTCTGTTCTGGCCATAAAACCTATGAATGGTCTCATTTCCATCTACCTCTTCAGCCATGGTCTCAGGCATTGTCCAAGGGTCCTAGACTCTCAGTGTGTGTGTGTGTATTCCTATACACATAGTATGGATATGTATAATGATTGTCACAGATGAGGCTTTTCCAGACCTTTTCCTTTGTTTGAAATTTGGGTTGTACTTGCCACTTAAAAAAGTTATATAACAGGTATTATTTCATACTCTTAACAATCCTGCAATATAAGCAGTATTTTCAGTTTTCTATATTTCACAATTAGACAAATTAGGCCTTACTGATGAACTGATTTGCTTAAGATGTCCAGCTGGTATGTGACAGATTTGTAACTCTAATCAAGTTTTATTAGTTCTGTACTCTTAAAAGCAAACAGTGACAAATAGTCATCAACCAATTGCTATGTGTTAATGTCACTTGGATTTTATCCAAGTCAGTAAGATATGTTCCTTGTCCTCAAGGAGGTACAGCTAACTCTGTGATGCAAAGTAGAATAAAATTAAGGCTGCAATCTGGGGAAGAAGAAAAATACTATGGAAACAGAGTTTAGGGCAGCGGTCCCCAATCTTTGGCACCAGGGACTGATTTCGTGGAAGAAATGTTTCCATGGATGGAGGTGGGAGGGATGATTTGGAGATGATTCAAGTAGATTGCATTTATTGTGCACTTTATTTCCTTTGTTATTACATCAGCTCCACCTCAGATCATCAGGCATTAGATCCCGGAAGTTTAGACGATAATGTTGATACAAATGTTGGGTTCAGCTTAAAGTCTGTTTTTTATTTAATTTGTGTGCAGCATATTATTGATGGATAAGTTAGGTAGATGCTCATGGTGACATGCCAAACCCTAGATGGTGGCACATCACAGATAGTTGAGCAGAGGCCAGTACAGCTCAATTTAGATTCCCCATGCTCAGCCAATCTAGCTGAGTCTAAGAGTGGGTTTTAGAAAAAGTTGGATTGCTTATGAGAGTGGCATTTCAGTTAAATCTGGAGAGAAGAAAAATTAGTACCATGGTAAAGAGCAGATTGAGGGAGTCATATGAGCAAAGGAGAGAAAACAGTTCTTTGATTGGGAAAGGTGCATAGTCAAACAAAAGGAGAACAGTGAGTCTCAGCACAGACTATACATTTTTACCAACTGGAGAGACTTCCCTGGTGACCCAGAGGTTAAGATTCAGTGCTTTCACTGCTGAGGGTCCAGGTTTGATCCTTAGTCAGGGATCTAAGATCCTGCAAGCTTTGAGGCATATATATATATATATATATATATATATATATATATATATATAAATAAATATATAAAATCACCTGGAAAATTCCATGCCTAGAGATTCTGATTTCATCAGTCTGGGCTGGGTCCTGGGCACAATTTCCAAAGCTCCCCCAGGGGATCCTCCAGTGCAGTGGGGAATGGGAACACAAGCTAACACCCTGTTGCTTAAGTGTGGATCCTGGACTGGCAGTGCTGGCACTGCAGGTTTTGAGCTGTGAAAGGTAAGTCGGGTCGTGTGTGGAAGGTCTTGAATATTGTTCCTAGGAAATTAGCTCCTCAAGGCTCCTCAAGGGCAAGCATGGGCCATTTAGCCTAAAACCACAGCCTAACGGTTTTGTTAATTGCTTTTATAAATTATAATATTTGCCCTCTAGTGCTGGTATATTGCCTTAACGTTTCATGACAGTTTTTTAGTAACAACAGTTTTTCCATTTTTTAAAGGTATGGCAAGTTGTCCTTTTACAATGTACACGCTCTCCTCTCTGGTCACTTTCATAGGAACTAACCATGTTGTACTCTGCTACTTATGGGTCTTGCTATCTGTTTCCCTTCCCTCCAGCCATGCAAAGCCTTTTGTGTTATTCTATCAATATTCTAGTCAGCAGCTTCAGTGCTCAGGTGATAAAATTACAAAATATTTCAGGTAAAACAATCACATGACTTTCTTGAGTTCTTTTAACCATATTTTGAAAAGAAATATGATGTCTAATAATAAATCATCCAGACATAGCCAGGAGTGCTCTTGGCAATTTTCACGAAATTTGTGTCCCCTGAGTTTACTAATGAAAACGAATGGGGCAACTTTTGTGTTCCCACAAACTTTGCAAAACCTTTGCTACTTCTCAATAGACAGCAGGTGTCATTGAATAGAATACTGAGATTGATGTTAGGATTAAAGGTTATGAGTTATGAAGACAGCTGAAAACTTAGATCTGCAAAATCTATGAAAGTCAGGCTATGAATCAGAATTTTGTGGGCTTTTTTGTTTGTTGCTTTTGTTTATTGTGTGTCTAAGGCTGGTTATACTAATTAGGTCAGAAGGCATAATTGGAAATGAAAGAAAAAACCACTCAGGGTGAAAAAAAAAGTGTCAGAAATTGCTGTGTTAGTTGATAAGGGGAAGGAATTGAAGAGCTGTTTCATCCTTCACCAAGCCCTGTAAATGCATGGTGTGGAAATGGAATTTTTCTGAGCAGAGGTCATATTCTGTGGCATTATATTATCTTGGTCATTGAATTTGAGGACTAAAAATGAAGCAATGTAAGTTCATACAAAATAAAATATGGGGTATAAAGAATCAGAAAATCTATTACATAGAATGAAATCATTCCTGAGTTGATTATTTGTGGAAGAATTTTGTGAGATGTCAGTTGCCCTACAAAAATAAGAAATGTATTTGCTGAAGCACTTCCCAAAGCAATAATAAAAACATCTAGTTACATATCAGGGCATGTCTATTTTGAGAATTAATTCTGTTATGGGCACAGAAGGATCTTTAGATATCTTCTTTCTCACACAATGACATTTTAGCCCAGTAAATAGCACAGCAAAAAGAAGTGTTGAAAAGAGAGAAATTGCAGATCAGATTCACTGGCTTCTTCTTTTTTTTTCTTTTTCCTTTTCAATGGCTTATTTTTTGAGGAATTAATTTACTCACTCAGTAAATGTTTCTTTAGAACTTCCTGTGAGGTTCTAAAGGAACTTCTCTGTTGATCCAGTGGCTAAGACTCTCTAAACCAATGCAGGGGTTCTAGGTTTGATCCCTGGTCAGGGAGCTAGATCCCACATGCCACAGCTAAGACCCAGTGCAGCCAAATAAATAAACATAAAAATAAAAGAGCTTCCTATGTCTTAGCACTGGTTTAGATAACTTGGTTATATAGGTTACTTGGAGAGCCTAGTGCTAGAATGGGGTAAGCATAAGGAATTATGAGAATGCAGAGAACTCTTACTTAGTACTTGATTAAAAAAGTGTTTTGGAAGAAAGTAGAGTAAAATCTTAGAATATGATTAAATGGTTGAATAGACACTAGAAGAGGGAAATGATTTAGGCAAAGAGTGTAGCATATTTAAAAGTCCAAAGAAAAGACAAAGAATGGGAAATTGAGGGACTTCCCTGATGGTCCAGTGGTTAAGACTCCTTGTGTCTACTGCAGGGGGCACAGGTTCGATCTCTAGTTGGGGAGCTAAGATCCTACATACTGCACAGCATGGCAAAAAATGAAAAGAATGGCAAATTCAAGCATAGCTTATGTCTTGTGAGAGGAACTATGTCAAAAGAGAAGCCTAAATAATAGGCAGAAATGTGCTTATGAGGACTTTGTTAACCACCATAAGGAGTACTGGTTTCATCCTGAGGCAAGGAGCCAAGATAAGTTTTAAGCTTTCTAAAGTGCATGAAAACTACAAAACACTGATGAAAGAAATCAAAGATGACACAAATAGATGGAGAAATATACCATGTTCATGGATCGGAAGAATCAATATAGTGAAAATGATTATACTACCCAAAGCAATCTATAGAGTCAATGCAATCCCTATCAAGCTACCAAGAGAATATGACCTTTGCTCAGGTATTTTTCATGGAACTAGAACAAATAATGTCACAATTTGTATGGAAATACAAAAAACCTTGAATAGTCAAAGCATTCTTGAGAAAGAAGATTGGAACTGGAGGAATCAACCTGCCTGACTTAAGACTATACTACAAAGCTACAGTCATCAAGACAGTATGGTACTGGCACAAAGGAAGAAATATGGGTCAGTGGAACAAAATAGAAAGCCCGGAGATAAATCCACACACCAATGGGCACCTTATCTTTGACAAAGGAGGCAAGAATATACAATGGAGAAAAGACAATGTCTTTAACAAGTGGTTCTGGGAAAACTGGTCAACCACCTATAAAAGAATGAAACTAGAACACTTTCTAACACCATACACAAAAATAAACTCAAAATGGCTTAAAGATCTAAATGTCAGACCAGAAACTATAAAACTCCTAGAGGAAAACTTAGGCAAAACACTCTCTGACATAAATCACAGCAGGATCCTCCATGACCCACCTCCCAGAGTAATGGAAATAAAAGCAAAAATAAATGGGACCTAATTAAACTTAAAAGCTTCTGCATAATGAAGGAAACTATAAGCAAGGTGAAAAGACAGCCTTCCAAATGGGAGAAAATAATAGCAAATGAAGCAACTGACAAATAATCTCAAAAATATACAAGCAGCTCACGCAGCTCAATACCAGAAAAATAAATGACCCAATCAAAAAATGGGCCAAAGAACTAAACAGACATTTCTCCAAAGAAGACATACAGATGGCTAAAAAACACGTGAAAAGATGTTCAGCATCACTCATTATCAGAGAGATGCAAATGAAAACCACAATGAGGTACCATCTCACCCTGGTGAGATAGCAGCCAGAATGGCTGCTATCAAAAAGTCTACAAGCAGTAAATGTTGGAGCGGGTGTGGAGAAAAGGGAACCCTCTTACACTGTTGGTGGGCATGCAAACTAATACAGCCACTATGAAGAACAGTGTGGAGATTCCTTAAAAAACTGGAGCTAGAACTGCCTTATGACCCAGCAATCCCACTGCTGGGCATACACACCGAGGAAACCAGAATTGAAAGAGATACATGTACCCCAATGTTCATTGCAGCACTGTTTACAATAACTAGGACATGGAAGCAACCTAGATGTCCATCAGCAGATGAATGAATGAGAAAGCTGTGGTACGTATACACAAAGGAATATTACTCAGCTTTTAAAAAGAATGCATTTGAATCAGTTCTAATGAGGTGGATGAAACTGGAGCTTATAATACAGAGTGAAGTAAGTCAGAAAGAAAAACACCAATACAGTATATGAACTCATATATATGGAATTTACAAAGATGGTAATGATAACCCTATATGCGAGACAGCAAAAGAGACACAGACATAAAGAAGAGACTTTTGGATTCTGTGAGGGAAGGTGAGGGTGGGATGATTTGAGAGAATAACATTGAAACATGTATATTACCATATGTGAAATAGATCACCAGTCCAAGTTTGTTGCATGAAACAGGGCACTCAAAGCCGGTGCACTGGGAACACCATGAGGGATGGTTTGGGGAGGGATGGGGGAGGGGGGTTCAGGATGGGGGACACATGTACACCGATGGCTGATTCATGTCAGTGTATGGCAAAAACCACTACAATATTGTAAAGTAATTAGCCTCCAATTAAAATAAGTAAATTAAAAACTGTGTAATGTGTTCAGAGGTTACCTTTGAAAGGCTGCACTAACTGTAGTGGAAGAAAGAAATTGGAGATATAAAGAATCTGCTTTTAACCTCAATGTGACTTCTAAAATTATAGTAGAATATACGGTTTGATTCAAATAAGCTGTCAAAGTTCAGTATACTGCCAATAACATCAATTTGTTGTTTGACTATGTTTTGAAGAGATTGGTGAATGAGGCAAACAATAACGCCTTATCTTAAAAATTTCAAGTTAGCAATGGTCTGATCTGAGATATGAAAAATTCATATATTCTTGGACTATTATTCATGTGCTATTATAGGATACTATGCATATTTTGTGATTTGAGTGAAAATTATAATTCAACAGTAATACTGATAAAGTGGCATATTTCTGTGAACAGTAATAGATACTGATCAAGTGGCATATTTCTGTGAACTGTACCTTAGAAATACTAGTTGACTTGGTTGTCTTGACTGGTTTATCTTTTCAGTTGAATTGCAACTAAATTAGTTATGTAGTGATTTATATTGAATGACTTGATTCCACTAGGATCTTTTTTTTTTTTTTTTTTTTTTACACGTACTTAAGATGGACTAAAACTTGCTGATTTGGTCTAAAGAATCATTTGTACTTACTCAGATTCAGATTTAAAGAACTTCAGATGCTAATGTAGACTAACACACATACCAACTGTCTATCTAGAACACAAACCAAAAGCCACACGTGGCTGATAGTATATATTTATTTTTTTTACAATACCAACCATAACTCAGGTGAGAAAACCTCAGGAAATCACTTGGTATTATTTTTTTTAAATTTATTTATTTATTTATTTTTACAGTGTACAATAGCTTTTTTTTTTTTTTTTTTTAAGGTCTTTTATTTCATTTTATTTTATTTTTAAACCTGAAACACTGTATTAGTTTTGCCAAACATCAAAACGAATCCGCCACAGGTATACATACTCTCCCCATCCTGAACCCTCCTCCCTCCTCCCTCCCCACACCATCCCTCTGGGTCATCCCAGTACACCAGCCCCAAGCATCCAGTATCGTGCATTGAACCTGAACTGGCAGCTCGTTTCATACATGATATTACACATGTTTCAATGCCATTCTCCCAAATCTTCCCACCCTCTCCCTCTCCAACAGAGTCCATACCTTGGTAGTTTGTTGTTGGGGCTGGAGATTAAGGGAGGTTCAGAGGAGAATAAATGAAAAGTTTGTGTTTTGTTATTGTTATCAGCTTCATTATCATTTTTTTTAACAGAAATAGCTATTGTAAGAGTCTTTCATTATAGAAATAAAAAGAAAAATTTTTTATAAATCCTACCCCTAACCTATGACTACTTGTACTAGTTACTTTTTTGTTGTAAAGTCTCCATTGATTTTCTGTTGTTGTTGTTGTTCATCCATTCTCTGTTTTGTTTTTAAATTTATTTTTTCAAAGTATAGTTGATTTACAGTGTTGTGTTAGTTTCTGATGTATAGCAAAGTGATTCAGTTATACATACTTATATATATTCTTTTTCATATTCTTTTTCCTTATAGTTTATCACAGGATACTGAATGTAGTCTTGTGTTGTACTGTAGGACCGTGTTTATCCATTCTGTATGTATTAGTTTACATCTGAGAGAGACAGAGAATCCCTCAGACACTTTTCCAAAAACATGTCAAAATATTTAATACATTTCCCCAAAATAGAAGATACTATATGTTTTCCTGTTTTCTTTTGCCATTTAACAATGTATCTTGGGGATATTTTCAAATTAAAACATTCACTGTTTCTGTTTTTCTGTTTCCTAAGAAATACAAATTTTGCTCAGAAAAAAATATTGATTTTATTACACTTGAGCATCAGGCTTGATATATTTGCTATTCCATGTATTTTGAGTATCAGAGTGAAGGGGCAACACACCCTGTCTCATGATCAAAACCGTTGGCTTCACTTGGTCTCTTGTCTCTGACATACACACACACACACCATCACATCTCCCTGAGTATAGCTCAGATCATCTAAACCTTTGTTCTCAGCTATCATAGCATGAGATTAAAATATCAATCAGATAACCCTCTTTCTTCTCAAGTATCTTTTCTGGCTTCCACCTTTAGAGATAGAGCTTGGAGGCAAGTTCATGCTTAAATTTTTTTGAGGTGGACTCTAATGACAGCTATTGAAAATCATAGTGGATAAGGTGATCATATAATTTATCAACCAAACTGGGATATTTTTTAGGGTAAAAAGCAGGGCCTGGGAGTAATTAAATATTATTTTTTTAGTGGAGGATAGTTTTTTACACTGCTGTCAGTTTCTGCTGTACAGCAAAGTGAATCAGCTAAATGTATACATGTATCCCTCCATATTTTTGGATTTCCTTCCCATTTAGGTCAACACAGAGCACTGAATAGAGTTCTCTGTGCCATACAGTAGATTCTAATTAGTTATCTATTTTGTACATAATAGTGTATAGATGTCAATCCCAATCTCCCAATTAATCCTACCCCTCCCCTTTTCCCTTGTGTCCATATGTTTATTCTCTACATCTGTTTCTCCTTTGCTAATAAGATCATCTTGATCATTTTTCTAGATTTCACATACATGCATTAATGTACATCATTTTTCTCTTTGACTCACTTCACTGTGTATGACACTCTCAAGGTCCATCTACGTCTCTGCAGATGACACAATTTTGTTCCTTTTTATGGCTGAGTAATATTCCATTATAGTTGTGAACCATATCTTATTTATCTGTTCCTCTGTTGATGGACATTTAAAGTGCTCCCATGTCCTGGCTATTGTAAATAGTGCTGCAGTGAACATTGAGGTGTATGTATCTTTTTGAATTATGGTTTTCTCTGGGTATATGCCCAGGAGTGGGACTGCTGGGTCATTTAAATATCAGGTCCTGAACTGAGTTGTCCTGAGGAAATCAAGTTATTCAGGCATCTCACTTCTAGAGGGTATTTCTGGCAAGTCTGTTGTTTTAGTTTCAATCTCGTTTCTGCTTCCCTCCATAGTATTTTGTTACATATAAAAAATAACAAAAACGTAGAGTTTTCTGTATTTTGTTAAATGGCTCTCAAAGTACATGTATTACTGGAATCATGAAGATCTATCAGTAACCTTTTTCCTCTTTTATTTCTGCAGAATTGATCTGTTCTGACCTATTCCATGCTATATCTTTTGGTCCCGTTTAGTATCTGTACCTCATTACACACTTGAATAGCTATTTAATCTTGCACAAACACCCATATGGCGAGGTTTGAAACCTGGCACAAGAGATAAAGGCAAGTAATTACCATCGACACTTAACATTTTATCTTCTTGCCATTTAAAAGCTTTTTTATAGAAGTCCTGATAATCTGTATGATTAAATGGCTAGGTTCTCCATTCTTCTGATGTATTTTTATGGCTTGGACTCAACAAAAATTTAGGTGTTTAAAAGTTGTAGTTGTAATCTTATCTTAAAACCTAAGCTAGTTTATCATACTTGCAAAAAAAAAAATGATCTTACATGAAATGAGAAGTATGAAGTAGCACTGTAAACAGAGCACTTAATTTTATTAAATATAGATACTGCTGACTAAATATGCTAAGATGGAACATTAACTATTAAAAAAATGGCCAAAGGTGCCCCAATGATTCTTCCTTACTCTCTTCATGTAATAAAATTATTATACTAAGGTTGGTTTAAAATACCCCCTTTAATAATCATCTTGGAACACATTTCATATATTTGGTTGGCAAAAAAGTTCATCCTTTTTTTCTTATGTTTTGGAGAAACCTGAATGGGTTTTTTGGTCAACTCAATATATCAGAAGTTTAGCATTTGAGTGGAAATTATGGAGCTAAGGTATTGGGTCACAGTCCTGATTCTAACATTAATTAGCTCTGTGATCTTGAAAATAAAAATACAAAAATAATCATTGTCCTGAACATTCTCCTGTTTGCCTCTCTATGAAGAAAGTGAAAGAAAGTGAAGTTGCTCAGTTGTGTCCCACTCTTTGCCACCCCATGGACTCTACAGTCCATGGAATTCTCCAGGCCAGAATACTGGAGTGGGTAGCCATTCCCTTCTCCAGGGAACCTTCCCAACCCAGGGATCAAACCCAGGTCTCTTGTACTCTGGGTGGATTCTTTACCAGCTGAGCCACCAGGGAAGCCCAAGAATACTTGACTGGGTAGCCTATCCTTCTCCAGCAGATATTCCTGACCCAGGAATCAAACTGGGGTTTCTTGCATTGCAGGCAGATTCTTTACCAACTGAGCTACCAGGGAAGCCCTTTGCGTCTCTCTATATGCCATCAGTCCTCAAGATGGTCCCATCAAATAGGCATTAATTGCAGTGCAGGGGGCTTTGATTACTGACAAAGTAGCCTAATAACATATACTTTTTCCTTTTCAATCTTGGCCCTAGAGATGCTCTAGAAACCAGAGGGAGGGAGATTAATATATCAAACTTATATAAGAATTATGGAAACTCCACTCAGCAAAGTAAGTTTTCTTGGCTCGTGCTAAATGGCAGCTTGTAATGGATTATAGACGAGAGAGAATGAGGAAGGTTTCCAGGACCACTGTCTGCCCTGTTGCTACCGTGGGCCGCAAGATGGCTGCAAGCTCGGCATGGTGGAGGCCTGCAGCTGTGCCCCTGAGGCTTCTTGAGAAGCAGCGGGTGTGAGGAAAGGACACAGGTCCTGGCTGATGGACACCAGCTCCACTCCCTCCAGTGTTCCTCCCACCCCCTCCACACCCAGAGGGCTGGGAGATCAAAACTGTGACTAGCCTGTCTTGAAGAGGAGGCAGGTTAAATGAGTTACTAGCCTCTGCCGAGATGGAACCCTGTGCTGCAGCAGCTGCTGACCTTTGACACGCCTTGAAGGGAGTTCGGAGTGGAGAGTGAGGTACTCTCTGCTCCATGGAAACTGGCTGTGTTCAGGAACTGATTTCATGGTCCCAACCCTTGAATCTCCTTTTATCTAGAAAAGCGCTAAAGCCCTTCATGGTCACATCAGCTCCTCGTGCGAGCAGAAAACCTTTTGTAAAATGAGAGCTTGATGGCTTTGAACTCCCCCTTCACCAAAATCTTACGTATTGACCTTGCCCCAGTACCTCTTTGCAGCAGTTTCTCAGCTATCTGAGATGCTGTCTCCCAGTCTACAGTCCTCATTTTGCCCCAAATAAAACTTAACTTGCAACTCTTCATGCTGTACATCTTTTTTAGATGACAGTTATGGTGACCATCGAAGTGACCCTTAACTTCCCTTCTTCACCTGAACTCCATGAGGAACTGGAGCTTTGGTAACAGCAGTGGTCCCTTGGGCCCATCCGCCTCCTCTGGGAGTCTGGACAAATGGGTTGTTTCCACTTCTTGATTTATTATGAATAATGCTGCTATGATCATTTGTATGCTTGTTTTTTAATCAGATCAGATCAGTCGCTCAGTTGTGTCTGACTCTTTGCAACCCCATGAATCGCAGCATGCCAGGCCTCCCTGTCCATCACCAACTCCCGGAGTTCACTCAGACTCACGTCCATCGAGTCAGTGATGCCATCCAGCCATCTCATCCTCTGTCGTCCCCTTCTCCTCCTGCCCCCAATCCCTCCCAGCATCAGAGTCTTTTCCAATGAGTCAACTCTTCGCATGAGGTGGCCAAAGTACTGGAGTTTCAGCTTCAGCATCATTCCTTCCAAAGAAATCCCAGGGCTGATCTCCTTCAGAACGGACTGGTTAAATCTCCTTGCAGTCCAAGGGACTCTTAAGAGTCTTCTCCAACACCACAGTTCAAAAGCATCAATTCTTCGGCACTCAGCCTTCTTCACAGTCCAACTCTCACATCCATACATGACCACAGGAAAAACCATAGCCTTGACTAGATGAACCTTTGTTGGCAAAGTAATGCTTTTGAATATGCTATCTAGGTTGGTCATAACTTTCCTTCCAAGGAGTAAGCGTCTTTTAATTTCATGGCTGCAGTCACCATCTGTAGTGATTTTGGAGCCCAGAAAAATAAAGTGTGACACTGTTTCCACTGTTTCCCCATCTATTTCCCATGAAGTGGTGGGACCGGATGCCATGATCTTCGTTTTCTGAATGCTGAGCTTTAAGCCAACTTTTTCATTCTCCACTTTCACTTTCCTCAATAGGCTTTTGAGTTCCTCTTGACTTTCTGCCATAAGGGTGGTGTCATCTGCATATCTGAGGTTATTGATATTTCTCCCGGCAATCTTGATTCCAGTTTGTGTTTCTTCCAGTCCAGCATTTCTCATGATGTACTCTGCATGGAAGTTAAATAAGCAGGGTGACAATATACAGCCGTGACGAACTCCTTTTCCTATTTGGAACCAGTTTGTTGTTCCATGTCCAGTTCTAACTGTTGCTTCCTGACCTGCATACAAATTCTGTTCTGTTGGGTAGTTTTGTTTCTCATTATTGTTTAGGATTCCCCTAACCAAAATTTCAACCTAACTTTGACAATTAACTCCTAGATACTGACTCCTACAGGTTAAGAAAGTAATTCCACCTCTTGAGTCAGAATTCTGTTCAGGTCTTTTCCAAATTGTTATCAGACTTACTTGTTTGTCATCTTTCCTGTTGTTGGCCCTTTTCCTACTGAAAACTTCGTTTTCCTGTCTCACCATTTTAGGAGGTAATTTTCGTAAGGTTAATTTATCAGGGGACTTATGGGCTTTCCATTTGCCAGATCCATTTTTTGCATGTGCTTCTGCAGCCTTCGTGAATTTATCTAAATTTGAGCCCTTCTGTCATCCTTCTTTCTATCACAAATATCAAATGAGAGTAGACATATTCATCTGCTCTTACATTAATGCCAGGAAATTTTGCTGTAACTTGTTTAGCACTTTCAAAATAATTTGTCATATCGGTGCCATGCTTCAGAACTTTCATGAGCCCCTTCCACTAGTAAATGGAAGCTAAATACTACTTTTTATCATTCTTTTTCCACTTTCTTGACTATAAATCTCTGGTGCTTTAAAGTAGTATCAGTACTGGATTAATAAACCATGTCACAGAGGACATGCATTGTCAATAGGAGGGCTTGTTTTCTTCATCTTCCATTTCCAAGCAGCACTTAACTACAGATTTAACTTACATTTATTTATTTTAATTTTGGCTGCACTGGGTCTTCATGGCAGCACATGGACTTTCTCTCTAGTTGTGGTGCACAGGCCTGGTTGCCCCATGGCAGGATCTTAGTTCCCCCATCAGGGATCAAACCCACATCCTCTACCTTAGGAAGTGGACTCTTAACTACTGGACCACCAGGGAAGCCCCTTGCCACACATTTACTACAATCTTCTAGTGATCTTTTTGCTCCTCTGATTCTCTCAGTTGTCTTTTTTGACTTTTCCTAATCTACATCACTGAACTTGACCAAGGGTTAGCATTTATTGCTTCCATTTCACTTGGCCAACTGTCGGCAAGCATCAGCCATCAGAATAAACCTCAGAAAAGAGTGAATGTGCCCTCCACCAAGTGAATGTTTACTTCCTGGTGGTCACCTTCATAGGGCAGCCAGATTTAGCAAATGAAAACATTGGCTACCTGGATAAATTTGAAGTTCAGATAAATGACAGTTTTCTAGTGTGTTTTGCATGTTATATATTATCTGAAATTAAAATTTAACTGGGAATCCTGTGCCTGCATTTTCCTTCTCTAAAATTTGAGTTCCAAGTCAAGAACTCAAGAACTGTTGTGTGGTGGACTTCACAATATTGTCTTTGGGTTGTGCTCAGGACTGACCAATGCATTTTCTTCTCAGATGATATAAGGCTAATTTAGCATTGAAAACTCTGATTGTGTATTAGTTTCATGGGGCAGGCATAACAAAGTACCACAAGAAAGGTAGCGCAAAACAGCAGAACATTTTTATCTCATGGTTCTGGAACCCAGAATCAAGATCCAGGTGTCTGCAGGATCACGTTCCCTATTATGGTCTTCAAGAAGGATATGTTTCAGGACTTTCCAGCTTCTGGTGTTTTTTGGTTTTTACATGAAGTGTGCATGCCCATCTCCTCACATGACATGCTTTTTTGAAAAAAGGACACTGGTTATATTGGATTGGGGGTCCACCCTCCTAAAATAATAACCTTATCTTAACTAATTATATCAGCAATGATCCTATTTCCAAAAAAGATCACATTCTGAGATCTTGGGGGTTAAGACTTCAACTCATCCTTTAAAGGGACATTGTTCCACCCATGACAGATTGGAAAATATTGTGTAAAAACTTAATTTCAATATTGTTTACACATTAAGGCAAGATAGAAGTCCAGAGACCTAAACATGTCCATGTAAGTTAAAAGATTTAAGTAAATAGGAACATTTTTATATAAAGTTAAAATATGTTCATGAAACTTGGAACACCTTAATTAGTCAACAATAGGATGTTGCAGCTATGCAAAAAATATACAGCTGAGAAGACTTAATGATATGGAAAATATTCATGTTAAATGAATAATGGTTATATGATTATATTAGTTTAATCACTTAAAATATTTGCTGGCCTCTCAGGGATGCGCTGGAGGTTCAGTCACTCAATCTGAGCTTATAGTCCATAAGGCAAAAAATAAACATAGTTATTAAAATTATTTGCTACAACTATAACTGATGTGGTAAAGAAAATCAGTGTGTTATAAAAATATATGTACTTTTGAAGGATTGGAAGCCAAAGTATCTCTGGTATTTTCATTTGAAAATAAAGCTAGAACTGTTCTCCATTTTAGAAAAATACATTAGAGCATGAATTTATTTTTGTAAACAATGAATCATGGATATAAAAGATATGGCTTCTTGCTTCACAAGATTTGGATACAATATATTCATTTTTTAAAAAGTTCTAAGTAATTAAGCATCCCAGGCTTTCAATGGCTTCTCATGGAACAAGGCATAAAGTCTCAGCTGCTTGTTATGGCTTGTAAGTTCTCCCTTTATGGTCCTTGTCTTCATCTGCAACCTAATCTCCTATCAGAGTCCTTCCACTCTCTACTAGCTTGCTTCTTTCCAGCCACACTTATTTTCTTTCTATTCCTCTAATATGCCAAGCTTGTTCTGGCCACAGGGTTTGCTCTTGGTGCTTTTTCTATGCACAAAACTGTTCACCCAGAGCTTGGATAAGGTAGTCTTCTGCTCATCATTTCAGTGGGCATTCCTGACAATTGAGCAGTCTATGCCAAACCCACTCCTGTCGTATTGGCGTTTTATTGGTTTTGCAGAAGTTTCAGTTTCTGAAATCATCTAGTTTAAAAAAATTAGTTATCTATTCTCTTTCTCTCTCTCTCCAACAGTATGGACGTTTCATTTGACAGCCAGCCTCTGGAAATATAATTAGGTAGAGGAGCACATTTTTCAAAACGTGTACCCCTTCAGCACATTTAAGGTATGATGCTGGCATAATATTTAAGATTTTGATAATAGCACAGAGAAAATAAGACCAGAAATAGATCAGGAAGATAGACGAGTGGTCCCTCACCAACAGTGACTCAGGCCCTGCTATGCTTAACCTCTCAGATTAGAGCCTGGTTATGGTATCTTGGGGGGCTTCCCAGCTGGCTCAGTGGTAAAGAGTCATCTGCCAAGCTGGAGACTAGGGTTTGATCTGTGCGCGAGGAAGATCCCCTGGAGAAGAAATGGCAACCCACTCCAGTATTCTTGCCTGAGAATCCCATGGGCAGAGGAGACTGGTGGGCTACAGTCCACGGGGTTGCAAAAAAGTCGGACACATCTGAGCAACTACACAACAACACGTTCTTCTGTTGACTAAATGAATGAGGGAAGGAAAGAAGCAAGGGAGGAAGGAGGGAGGGAGAACAGTTCTCAGGGCAATAAGTTCCATCCTTTCCTCTTGAAATCATCACCCCTTTCTCAATCATTCTAGAACCCTTTATGCTTCCTCTGTCTGAATGAGCAAGTAGTGCTTCTAATACCACCAGGATCTACAGAGAGAGCTGACAACATCCTTCTATACCAAACAAGGCACTGTTCTGCTGTAAGAATTAATCCTAAAAATAATATTTCTGTTTAGGAGTTAAGACAGCAGTTATCTCAAGTCATTGTGTTGGCCTAATTTATAAACTCTGCTCAGGAGACTTCTGTCGATCAAAGAAAGACAAGAGAAGTTTTAAGGGGAGCAAAAGAGGGGCTTTGAACATGCTGTGTTTACAGTCTGACAAATGCTTGCGCACACATCCCCTGAATCTGTTTGATTTCCTTCCCTTTTCCTCCCTCGCTGAAACCTAAATATTTAATGTGTGAGAGTCTGTTCAGATAAAAGTGGCTCAGTGCCAGCTCTGGGTTAGTACTTCACCTGAGGACACGAACAATTACAAACTATGGAGAGTTATGTATATCCACTGTTGTCAGTATCAGCTGTAATAATCAATGGGCTTTTTGTTTTATTCTCGTACTTAAACCAGCATCTGCTGTATCCTCATAACAGAAATGAATGGGTTTTTGAGACTGTATTTTATTATCTATTCGGCTTTGTGTTTGAAGATCAATATGGTTGCACACTTGATTGCGTTTCTTCCTACCAGTAAGTTTTCCCTGTAGGCTCTTTTTAATTTGTTGAAATTAACTGCAATCAGGGCTTCTTCTTCTTGTCTATAAAGCCCACATTTAAATTAAAAATGATTTTTTTCTCCAAAAATAGTTCACTGCTTCTGGCTGTGTTCTACTCACTAGAAACACACAAACACACAGGGACACAAACCCACGCCAATAAACAAATTAAAAAAAGGAAAAAATACATCGAGTTACTTTATAAACATAAACATTTTATAAACTTATGGAAATTTTATGTTAAAATGTTTGAAAGTCGGGCAAATGAAGATTTGCATGGGTCTAATGTAATTGCACCCTGACATCGCTGCATGAGCAGTCTCTATTCTATTTGTTCTTATGTATCAGCTTATTGTGTTTTCATTTAACTTAAAAGAATTATTCAGTATTTCAGTTTACAGTATTAGTCTTCCAGTTTTTGGTCCACACTTCCCTTAGTTAAAATGACTTTCTTCCTATTTAAGTTCAACGGTAGGAAATTTTACTAAGAAATTCTTATTACAGAAGGTTTTGATTACTAAATTCAAAATATCCCTTCACCTTTTGTAGCATAGAATCTTCCCTGTGCTGCTAAATTTTCGGTCTGATCAGTATTTAACTGATTATATTCTAAATATGTTTAACATTTTGCATTTGAAACATTTAGGCTTTTCAACCTTTACATTATCCGAAAATATTTATTTGACAATATACTTTGCTTGTGACTACCCATAATTCACTTCCAGACACTAATATGAGACTTGAATATATTTTTTTATTTACACGTTTGCTCCTAGAATTTAATTTAAATGTTCTCTACATTTCAACATACATGTTTATAAATGAGAGATAAGAGATGTCAACTTCAAACAATAATCTCTTACGAGTAAGTGAAAACGGATTGGAAGAGAAAACTGCATGTAAGCTTAATGATGCAATGTACTACCATAAACAGTATAATGAGAGCAGACTGTATTTGTTACTCTTTTGTGTTTTTCTCTTCCCTTTTATTGCCAGTCTTAATCATAAGAACAAATTGCAATTGTTCCAATTTTTGTAATCCTGCTAAAAGCTTTTGACAAAAGCATGGTGTCAACCATTCTTTAAAAAAGGTCCTTGAAAAAATAAATTAGAATACCAGTGAGACTGGTATTCATAGAACTGTGACATGAGACTCACTAGATTTTAGAAATTCCTTTTATTGTTGATACTTATTTACTCAACATTGTAGAGTATCTTTGGGGGTGAAAACCATTTTCGGTTCAGTCGCTTATATTTAAGCATCACGAGATGATGCTCCAAGTTCTTAATTTGCCATCTGTTTTGATAAGTCTTCTTTCTATAAGTGTAGTTAACATAATCATATCAAAATACTAAGCTCCTGATACAAGTATAAGGCAGTTTTATAGCAATAGTTATTGTCAGCATTTTGAGCACTATGTAATTTGATTTACTTCTTTTAATCATTCTGTGATAGGAATACCTGTGTTCCATTTAATGACCAAAAGGCGGTTAAACTAACTTTGTCTTGGGTCTTCTGTATACATAGGGAGGTGTTGAAATTTGAAATCAGACTATCAATAGGCTTAAGCACTAGACTATACCTACTTCAAGTGATCACTAAAATATGCTAATACTTCTAGTACCATAACCTGCTTATGCCCTGCTTATAGTAGCTCCTACGTAAATATTTGCTGACTGTATAATGAGGATGAAAAATAAGTTAAGTTTTTATATAGGGCAAAAGCTTTGCACCCAAGTTTCACTCTATCACTTATTTGTCAGCTATGCCACATTTCAAGTATGAACTAACTTGTTGGAGCTTTGGTTTATGCATATATAAATTGGCATATCAGTACTAGTTAATAGTCAGATCTAATCACTCCCAATTCAAACTCTTGCAAATATTTACTTCTACGTCTTTTTTTCCTAGAAGATAATGAGCTTTTATAGGATTTAAAGTACCAGTATCTTGTTTATCTATATTATTTAGAATCTAGGAAGTGTTTGACACATGTTGGGCACTTCCTATAACTACTAATTAAGAGTTTAATTTTGTTTACCTAAATTCATCCACTTTTAATTGGCATCTGTCTTATCTAATGATTATTCTAAATGTGTTTTCCTTTTCACCAAATTGTGAAGCAAAGTATACAATAAATTGGGTAAAAGGTCATATTAAGTATACCTGACACAACCTTATCTATGCTAGTAGAATTCTTATGTTCCTAGTCTGTAGATCAAAAGGGCATAGTCCATTACCCAAGATGTATCCTCTATATAAAAGATATGAAAAAAAAGCAGGACATTTTATGAAAGCTTTCAGTAATATTCTTTCTTGTTGTCTTACTTTTCACCCCATATAACCAATCAGTATCTATTTCCATGCCTTTTAGTTGTTAATATCTAATGGTTGTTATAAAAGAGGTAACAAGAAGTAAGAGAATAAACATTGAATAGCTGAAGTTCAATAAAAAGCTATTTTTGCTAAGTTAAAAAAACCAGTAGGCAAGCCATTTGTTTGCCTATGCCAGGCATCATCACCTCATTTCATGTTGAAATTTTAAAGCAATCTTTCTGCCAAGATTAGGTACATCCCAAAACATGTCGCGTTTTAAAAACGACTGTCACTGTTATTTGCCATTCTTCTTTACTTGGAAATTCTGAATTTATCTAGAAGAACAAAATCATCATTGTAACCTTATTTGGTTTAGGGATTTTCTGGTTAAACAAACAAAAAATCAATGAAGAAAAGACAGAAGGAAGGAAGGATGAAGGAAAGAGGCCATTTATTATGGTCTCATTGTATGAGGCTTAAAATAAACTCAGTGTGTGTCTTTACAGTGGTGGGTTTGAACAGGTAAAAATACTTGAATACCTGCCTCCTTCATTCTCTCCACCTCATCCTCATGCTAGTTGAATCTCTCATCTTCCTTTTGGAAAATTCTTCCCTCCAAACCATGTTCCCCATTGCTGTGAGAGTTATTTTGCTAAAAGCCTGTCTGTGTAAGGCAGACTTCCTGGTGGTCCAGCGGTTAAGATTCCACGCTTCCACTGCAGTGGGCAGGGGTTCAATTCCCTGGTCAAAAGCTAAATTCCCTTGGGCTGTGTGGTGTGGCCAAGGGGAGGAAAAAAAAAAAAGCTCTGTGTGGTGGTGGGTTGTAACTGCTCCCGTTTGCTCACTTTGTCTAGCTACATAGGCTACTCCCCAAATACACCAAGCGAACTCCCACCTCAGGGGCTTATCACTTGCTGGACTGTCTCTAGAGAAACTCTGTTCCCAGATAAACATGTGACTTGCTATGTAGTTTTTTTAAGGCTGTATGCAAAGTTGTTTCAGTGGAGAGGTCTTTCTTGACCACTTTGTACATCGGGAGTTGTCAACTATGGCCCACAGCAGAATTTGCTTTCTGTCTCTTTCTGAATGGTTCCTGAGCTGAGAATGGTACGATACTTTTTAATTGGTTAGAAAAAAATAAAAATCAGAATAATTTGTGACATATAGACATTGTGTGAAATTCAGATTTCAGCATTCATAAGTAAATTTTTATTGGAGCAAAATCACACTCATTCCTTTACTTATTGTCTGTGCTTACTTTCGTGCATATGGCAGCAAAGCCTCATCCTATATTTTTATTATTTGACTCTTTACAGAAAGTGATTACTGACCCCTGCTTTCTATATTATCATACCTGCCACACCAACCTGTCTCCCTCTCACTCTTTTTCCTACTTTGCATTTCTTCATAGCACTAATCACCTTGGTATTAAGTTAATGTTTTAACTAAAATATATAGAAAAACGAAAAGATTATATGGGTTATCGGCTCTACTACCCAGACTGACATAGAATGTTACAGCCTCCAGAAGACTTGCAGAAATCCCTTCATCCTCTCCTCCCAAAGTAACAATTCTCTGTCTTGTAACACCATAGATTAATTTTGCCTCTTTATGATCTTTATATAAGTGAGATCATACCATATATAATTTCTGTGTTTCGCATTTTTCACTCATGATTATTAAATTTGTGAGATTTATCTTTATATTTCTGTGTACTATAGCTCATTCAATTTAATTATTTTATTGTATAAATAAACCCCAGTTTTAAAAATACTCATTTTACTATTACAGACATTTTTACTGTATCTGGTTTTGGACTATTAAACATAGTCCTCCTATGAACATTCTGGTGCATGTCTTCTGGGGCACAGACATACGCGGTTCTACTGATTGTACACCTAGAGATGGAGTGTTAAATTAGAGGGTGTGCAGGTCAGCTTTGGTAGATACTGCTGTATTAGTTTTCCAAAGTAATTGTACACATTTCCACTCTTGCTAGAGATGTGTGGGTGTTTCAGTCGTCCTACATACTTGTCCACACTTAATATTCTTGATTTTGAGGCTTTAGTCATTCTACCTGGTTCTTCCTGCTAAAATTTGACTTTTATGACAGCAGGGATTTTATCTACTAGTATTTAGTTAATTATCATTTCCACAAACGCTTGAAACTTGTGTTTCAACTAATGTTGAATGAACGAATGCTTGCATGGTAGGGCTGTAGGAAAAAAGGGCAGACTTCATTCCAAGGTCTAAGAATTTTTTATCTACTAGTATTAACTTACACTACTCTGAACAACCATGATGTTTATCTATATTTTTGCATTGACATTTAAGTATTTATGCCATGAGTTACATATTTTGGCGTACATTTCTTATTCCTCCTGCTAGAACCAGAGTTTGTCAGTCTTGACAGAGTGGCATTTTGGGCTGGATAATTCTTGGTTGTGAAGGGTTGTCCTGTGCATTGTAAAATGTTTAGCAGCATCCTTTGACCTCTACACACTTGATGCCAGTAGTACGGCCTCCCCGACTGCATCCTACCTCCCCATAGTGGTGACGGCCAAAAATGTCTCCAGGCATTTCCAGATGTCACTGAGAAGCAAATTTGTTCTCAGTTAAAAAACCAGTAAGCCATATAATAAGCTCAGTCAGTTCAGTTCAGTCGCTTAGTTGTGTCCAACTCTTACATGAGAATAAATGTATCAATTTTCCCTCTTCCCAAGTTTAGCAGAGTTTGACCCATAGTAAATACTTCAACTATTAAAGATGCATTCAATTGCCTCCTTACTACATATCAAAATCACTTGGAAAACTTCAAAGGAATAGAGATTCCTAGAATCAACCTACACCCTACTGAATCCAAGCTTGAGATGGATAGGCTTGAGGAATCTGTGAATGTGAAAGGCTTTCAGGTCATTCCAGTGGGCAGCTTAGTCTAAGAATGACTACTTGTTAGGTGTCACGTTTTTTAGTTCAGAAATAATTCAAACTGATTATCAGATCATACTGCACATCTGTGTGTAGATACAAAGTGCTTCCCCTTTAATAAATGTAGATACAGGTTTTATCCTATTAATTTATTATCTGAAAACCATGTTCAATTCAGTCTAAGCAATTTGTGGCTTCAGTGGCTCAGATGGTAAAGACTATGCCTGCAATGCAGGAGATCAGGTTTGATTCCTGGGTCAGGAAGATCCCCTGGAAAAGGAAATGGCAAACACTTCCAGTCTTCTTGCCTGGAGAATTCCATGGACAGAGGGGTCTGGGTCTGGTGGACTGCCGTCCGTGGGGTTGTGAAGAGTTGGACACGACTGAGCAACTAACACTCTCAGATAATCTACAATACATTTAAGAGTTATTATTCCTATTAAGGTCTTTGTTTTGAAACACATCTGCAGTTGCAATTACTTTTTATTCTTTTAACTTCTGTGAGAAATATAATGAGAGAAAGATGTTAATTATTCCTTTTTTGCATTGTTATATTCACCTGTTGGGGTAAAAATCTTAATCACAGCAGATGGCAGTGAAAAAGAAATAGTGACTTCAGAAATAAAAGAAGGAATCAATTTACATGTGCCTTTTATTTTGAATTGCAAAATTCAGCAATATAAAGCATAAAAAAGATTGTATTTTGCAGCTGCATTTTTTTCAAGTGATATATACATTGGACTGGTAAAATTACATTTTTATGCAATAGAAAGGCAATTTTTATATTTAACTTTTAGTTTTTTTATTGATTCTGGGATAGTTTATTGTCAGGCTTCTGTGTGTTTTCTTAGATTTACCAAGTAAAAAGAAATATATTTTGACTTACTGTCACCAACTACAACTGATAGTATAATGTAGATTTTCTTCTATAAAAATTCTGAAGAATCTGAAAACAGTTACCTGAAAGGTGAAGTAAGATAACTACTGATTTTCCAATTTTCTGTTTCCTCAATATTTCCTTTGTTTGCGTCTATTCCTTAGGGGTCATTCTCATAAATGCACAGAACAACCTGGAATAATGATTAAATTAAGTGATCCCCTTCATTGTATACATCTAATTTATTGACAACTGGAATTGAGTTTTAGGCCTATTATTGAAACATTTCAACTTAAAAAAAATATCATCTGTGCTATATGCTGCCTGTTCCCTGTTCACATGTACTCTCTCCTTCTTCCTTATGACCAGAACTTGATATTTTTTAGAGTGGTAATGAGTCCAGTTTAAGGTGAAAAAGCAAACATAAAAATTCTACATATCTTTTGTATCCATAAGTGACCATGTGATACAATGTTGATCAATAACATAGGAGCAAAAGTTACCCAGCAGGATTTCTAGGTGAGCTCTTCATACTTTAACTGGCGTGTGCTTGTTATTTTTTCCCTTAGTTCTTACTCTTTTTTTAAAAAATGTATTAACTTTTGGTTACACTGGGTCTTCGTTGCTGCAGGCGGTCTTTCTCTAGTTGCAGAGATGGGGCTACTCTTCATGGTGATGCGGGGGCTTCTCGTTGCGTGGCTTCTCTTGTTGAGGAGCACGGGTTCTAGGCATGCGAGCTTCAGTAGTTGCGGCACAGCGGCTCGGAGCGCGGGCTCTAGGCGTGCGCTTCGGTAGTTGTGGCACAGCGGCTCATTAGCAGCGGCTCACAGACCCTAGAGCTGTGCATTTCAGTAGTTGTGGCACACAGGCTTCGTTGCTCTACAGCATGTGGAATCTTCCTGGACCAGGGATCGAACCAGTGTCCCCTGCGTTGGCAGGTGGATTCTTATCCACTGTACCACCAGGGAAGTCTTGCTCCTACTCTCTTCTCCGTAACTTGAAGGTAAATGGCCATATTTCAACGAGGAGGTAAAAAATCATGAAGACAGAAGACACGTGATAATTCTCACTCAATAGGAAGAGAGAAAAAAGAGAGAAAAATGCATCATCAAAAACATGATGATGCATCTGAGTGCATCATTAGAAATGTTATATGAGAAAATAAAACTGTTACTCAAGACGCTTTACGTTGCGCTTCCTGTTATGTTCCGCTGAACCAGTTCCTAGTTGATAAACCGTCCTTGCGCCATAACCTTGTGACAGGCCTTGTTCTTGCCTCACTTGGTCTTTTTGAAAACCTTGTTTCTCCTTATTCTTCAACGTAAAGCATTTGTTTTTAATATATATATTCATTCTGTCTTTAGCAGTATCACTGACTGCCTATGTAATTTCTACGAGGTTTAATTTGGGTCTTCTATTATATTCTACCTACTCTGTTTCAAGAAGCTGGTTATATTCCAGAATCTTTCCATTATTTGCTCATGCTTAATTTTGCAAAAGCATGATGATCCTTTGCTATCTGCTTGTATTAAAGAGCAGAACCCTGAAAAATCGATTGGAACTGGGGCTTCGCTCTAGTTTAAAATAGGCGAGGCTGTTTCTTTGGGGCTGTACTTCTCTATTTTTCCAAGATGCTGCCCATCTCTTCTGCTGTCTCCCATTACAGAGTTCTGTTTATTGTGTGCCAGGGAATTAACTCCAGTCTTCTCCCTCTGGCAAGGGAGTGAGGATGGTCCTGTGCGAGTTTCTGCCTGGTTCTCACACAGCTCTTCATTCTTTTACCACTCGTTTCTGGGGCTTTGTGGGTTTTCTGCTGTAAACCATGGTGCCTCCTTGCTGTCCTTGTTAGCAGCCTTGCTTTGAGCTCTTACAGTTCTGTTATTCTGTTATGACTCTTTCATTTGGTTTCTACTTCCGTGTATGTTGTTGTTATTGTCTTCTCTTTTGATATTTTGCCCTGATGGGTTTATGCCTTAAAACACAAGTCAACAAAGCAAGCTTGTTTTTGTGCACACTCGGAAGCAGAGGTTAGTACATATTTCCAATCTCTTATCTTTAACTGGGAAATTATACTTTTATTCCAAATATTTATTATAAATATAACAGATATTCATTGTACTAAATGATGAAACATTTAAAAACTGATGGTTAACATTATTGTATTTCTTTTGAGTCTATATTCCCTCCACATATATTTAATACAAATTTAAATGCTTAATATTTACATTTATGATGTATAATTACATATTATATAAATATAAAAGATATGAGATAACATATATAAATGCTTAATACATGTGTATTTAAGGAAATTGCCATCAATTTTGTATGTAGCTTGCTTTTTAAAATTTACTGTTGTGTCATGAGCATTGACTCATAAAGTGATAATTGGAGCATGAGTTTTAATGGCCTCACAATATTTGATATTGTCAGTAAATACAATTTCTTCAAAGTATTTGCTGTTAGTCACTCAGATTGCTTTCTGGAGTTCAGCTTGTTTTGGATGAGTGTCTCTGTTCTTAAGCGGTACACTTACCTTCATCAGACTCCCATGATGTGGAGGAGTTCCTTGACCTCTGTTTATTGACAGAGGAGTATTGCTAAATCAGCTCTGGAAGATCCTTCAAAAATACTCCAGAAAATCCTTCTTGAGGAGCAGAGCAAGAGCTACTGGAATCTCTCCCTGTGCGCACTGTTGCCCCTGCTGTGTTGTGTGCCTGCCTGTGCGTGTGCATTTGTGTGTGTTAGTGTGTGTTTTATGGTTGGGGAGAGGGCAGTAAAAATCCCTTCTTTTTAAACCCACATGGGCCACCCAGCGTGCATGGACTTTTACACTCTCCATGGGGTAGTGTGGCCAAGCTAATGGTTTTATGAATACCACTTCCTTTGACATTCCTATGGCATACAAATTAACATTTATTTATTTATTTTAAATTTTTTCATTGGAGTATGGTTGCTTGACAATGTTGTATGAGTTTCTGCTGTACCTCAAAGTGAATCAGCTATACATACACATATATGGCCTCCTTTTTGGATTTCCTTCCATTTAGATCACCACAGAGCATTGAGTAGAGTTCCCCGTGCTGTACAATAGGTTCTCGTTAGTTATCTAGTTTGTACATAGTAGGATCTATATGTCAATTCCTCTCTCCCAATTCATTCCCCGCCTTGGTATGTATTCATTTGTTCTCTACATCTGTGTCTCTGTTTATCCTCCCAGAACAGCTTTGGGTTTGAGACTGGACTGTCCATGACTGTAAACCATGTACATGCAAACTGAATTTATTTCCCAGGTTTTGATTCTGTTCTACATGTACAATGGCAGCATCTTATTTTCTGAGAATCATGATTTATTTTTTTTAGAACACGTGTCTAGCATGAAAACTTGAATTTCCAACAGGACCCCATATCCATTCACATTCTTGCAAATGCACGTAAACCATATCGCATAACTGTGACCACTTCTTGAGTCCATGAGGTATTGTCGAAACTGTTGGCTGAAGGTGAGATGGTTTAGCACGAATGAAGTTGCTCATCTTTTCTAAGCTTCAGTTGCCTCATGTAAAAACTAAAATACATCTCTCCTCTTTTCCATCAGAAGACTGATAAAAAGGTCAAATGAGATGATTTCAAGTTATTCATAAGTATTTAATGGACATTGCAGAAGATCTGAGTCCTGAAAATAGAAGTTTTCTCCTCATTTCTCTACCTTAAATGCCAGTTCCTTTATAACAAATGCCTCTCCTCTATGCTTCCACAGCATTTTTGTCAAGTACAGACAAGATTATCTGATGATAATGTTTGTTTTTTTCCTCTAAAACCTGTACGTTGAGCTCCCAGAGGGTGAGGATTTTGTGTCTTAAGTCCCGGCATCTAATAGAGTACCTGACATGCAATAGGTCTTAGTTAATGATTGGGAATTGAGTGAAGTGGGGAATGCTTTGAGAAGGGCTTTAGAAATATAAGGTACTTTGTAGTATTGTCTTCTGTGTAGGGCTTTGGATTGTGCAAAGTTCTTTCACATGTATTATTCATTTACTCGTATTTGATCTTCCCTGTGATCCTGTGAAGGCAGACGTTAATATCTTTATTTTGCAGAGAGGACTTAGAGTAAGATAGGTTTTGGGGTAAGAAATGAAAAAAATGATTAAGTGTCCTTTGCAGTTTATATGAATTTATGAAAAGAAGTCCCTTGGTTATTGAGTGTGGGACAGTGCCATTTTGAGAAACGGAGACACATTCTTCAGCACAATTTGAAGCTTAATAATCATTCGATTTCTACTCGTCTTTAAACATCTTAATAAACTAATCAGAGACACAAATGAAACAATTCAGTGCTGTTCTTTCAGAAACATGAAAGCCCTATTCTGCCTTTATAGTAAAGTATTTTAATGTTTAGTTCTTGTTTATAACTTGCTCTCTTTACACTGGTGCTTTGCACTTAATTTGGTGTCTCTTTTGTCCATAATCTCTTTACCTTTAAGTGATCTTTTATCTTTCCTGGAAACAGCTGACAACACTGTTTTTCAGTTCAGGACGTTTTCATAATTACATTTTTAGCCTTGAGGGAAAAATTGTATACCTCATCAAATCCTCTAGCTCTGCAACTGAGTAACTTTAACAACCCCAAATACCACTTGCTGCTATTATAACTTAATTGTGAATTAGGAAAATAAAACTGCTTTATGACTTCTGACAACGTTAAATTCTGCTAAGTGGAAGTGTTTTATGTAGTGTTTTAATGTTACCAGTAAGTCAATAATATGGACTGTCTCAGGTGTTCATTTTCATTGAGAGACCTTGACCCACTGAACCAGTATTCATCAGCACTGATTTAATCACTTTACGTTTACTGGTACAGAACTGTTCCTCAACGTGACACCATGGTGCTGTTTTTTGTTTGTTTTATAACTGTCTCTTGTTTATAAATTCAGCACTTCTCAGTAACGTAGTTTAGTTGGTCTGTTTTCTCACGCTTGGCATGCCACTGAGTTTTTCTTTTCTTTGTTAAAATATATTTATTTTTAATTGAAGGGTAATTGCTTTACAATATTGTTTTAGTTTCGGCCATACATTAACATGAATCAGCCATAGGTATACATATGTGCTCTCCCACTGAGCCTTCCTTCCACCTCCCACCCCATTCCACCCCTTGTAAAATAGATGTGCTGTGCTTAGTCACTCAGTTGTGTCTGACTCTTTGTGATCCCATGGACTGTAGCCCACCAGGCACCTCTGTCCATGTGGAATCTCCAGGCAAAAATACTGGCGTGGGTTGCCATGCCCTCCTCCAGGGCATCTTCCCAGCCCAGGGATCGAACCAAGGTCTGCCGCATTGCAGGCGGATTCTTTTTTTTTTTTGAATTTCATATTGTTGAATTTATTGTATTTAAAAAAAAAAAACACAGGACAGAATAAATACAACTTCGCATTTTTCTTCCCTGAGGACCTCTTTCCTGAATATATTTGGAAGCAGGCTTCTCACCAGTGGCTATGAGAGCTGAGCATCCTTTGCTGAGGATTTTATAGGCAGGATTCAAATATGCGGTAGGAGGCTAGACGTATCACTGCGGCTGCTGCTGCTTAGTTGCTTCAGTCGTATCACTAAAACATCTTTTAATTGTAATAGTCTCTGATTTAATTGTAGTTACACAGCTAGCAGGTAGACTTCTAGAGGGAGTTTTCCTCTTTGCCTTGTCCTTCTGGGGCAGATGCGTAGCTCATAGGATAAGTGTGGAGCAAGGACTTCTGGTATGCTCTGTGTTTTCTGCTGCTGCTACTGCTGCTAAGTCACTTCAGTCGTGTCCGACTCTGGGTGACCCCATAGACGGCAGCCCATCAGGCGCCGCCGTCCCTGGGATTCTCCAGGCAAGAACACTGGAGTGGGTTGCCATTTCCTTCTCCATGCAGGCGGATTCTTTACCATCCTAGCCACCACAGAAGCCAGTGGGAATTTGCTGCATGACTCACAGAGCTCAAACCAGTGCTCTGTGACAACCCAACTGGGCATTATAAAGACGCACAACTGGGGCTCTCTTCGGTGGACTTGCCATGTAGCTGTAGTGATTCTTCCTTTGGGCCAGTAAGCTACCCTGATCTGGTACAAATAGAAATCCTCTGTTAATTTTGATATTCACCAAGCTTCCTTCTCTTTTGCATTAATTGTATATTGGGCTGATTATTGCACTGTGCTTAGTCAGTCAGTCATGTCCTGTTCTTTGCGACCACATGGACTGTAGCCTACCAGGCTCCTCTGCCCGTGGGATTTTCTTAGCAAGAATACTGGAGTGGGTTGTCATTTCTTACTCCAAATTATTATTATTGCATTAGTTTTGGTCACTTTGCCATCAGAAAGGTGAAAGAAAGATATTGTTGAAGGTTAACAGAAGGAATTCTGACTTGCACATTTACTTATATGAAAATGTAGAGTAGGCTCTTCACCATCTGATACATGTACACCTAACTCTGTGTTCTCTACTCCAGTTTTTGTCCTTATAAATCTTATGCTTCAGGCAAACCAGAGTATATTCCTATCATCGTCTCAATTAATAGTGTCCCCCTGCCATTCTTCATGCTTCTCCCTCTCCAGAAATCTCTCACCTAGCCTGTTTTTCAATGTCCAATCCCAATATCGACTCTTCCCCACTGGTTGTACTACTCTGCCTTCACAACTATCCCTTACCCCCTGCCACTTCTACATGAAGTGGATTTAAATGTTCTCCCAGTAGTGGTAAATACTGTTTTAATGTAATTATTTGATCTCACAATGTCTAATAGAACCCTATAGAGAAGAAACTTCCTTCTAAGCATAGCATTGCTTTCCCTGTATCCCATTAATTTTGATGTTAAGTTTTTAGTATCATATTCAAAGTATTTTTTATTTCCCTGTATTTCCTTACCTCCTTTGACTTTGAGTAATTTTAAACATGTTGCTGAGTTCCGAATATTTGGGGATTTTCCACATATTCTAAAATTATTTCTAATTTAGTTCATTTGCGGTGAGTGAATCATGAGTACTGTCATGATTTCAGTTATTTTAAACTTCTCATGATGAAATGGTAGGATGACATCTCCAACTCCATGGATATGGGTTTGAGCCTTGCCTGCTGGAGTCCATGAGGTTGCAAAGAGTTGGACACGATTGAATGACTGAACAACAAACTTCTCAAGTTTTATTTCATGGACCAGCATACAATCTGTCTTTGTGACAATTCCATGTACTCTTTAAAATATGTATTAAGATTTTGCTCTGTGCTGTAGTCTAGAAATATCGATTGAGTTATACTGATTGAGTTATTCATATCTTCTTTACTGATTTTCTCATTACTTCTACCAGTTGCTAAGAGAGGGGTGTTAAAATAGCCAACCGTAATTATGGATTTCTGTTTGTTTTTCCTTTCAGTTCTGTCTATTCATGTATTTTGAGATTATTTTTAGGCATATATGCATTTAGGATTGTTATATCCTTTTTTTTTTTTAAAGCAACCATTTGTATATTTATTTTTTAATGAAGGCTTTTTTATTTATTTCTTTCTGTTTTTTTTGGCCATGTGTGATCTTAGTTCCCTGACCGGGGATTAAACCTGTGCCCCTTGCAGTGGAAGTGTGGAGTCCTAACTACTGGACCACTAGGGAATTCCCAAGGATTATTATATCTTCTTGACTTATTGACTTATTTATTATTATGAAATGTTCCTCTTCACTCTGGTAATAGTCTTTGTCTTGAAGTCTACTTTGACGTTAATACAGCCCTTACAGCTCTTTTGATTAGTGTTTGCATGGTATATCTTTTCCCATCCTTTGATTTTTAACTGACCTGTATCAGTATATTGAAATGAGTTTATTGTAGACAGCATGTAGTTGGGATTTGTTTTTTATATGGTAATCTCTCTCTCCAACATCCCTGCCATATCTGAGCCTGATTCTGATGCTTTCTCTGTCTCTTCAAGCTGTGTTTTTGCCTGTTTTGCCTTGTAATTCTTTGTTGAAAGCTGGACGTAATGAACTGGGTAAAGGAAATTGCAGTAAATATACCATTAGTGATAGGATGGTAAGGGATGAGTAGAAAGGAAACATCCTGTAGTCTTATGATTATGTTTAAGTCTTTTGCTGAGCTTGTGAGCTTTTGCCGGGCTGTGACCTTCACAAGTGCTTCTTACTGACCCTTCCATTGGTGAACAGAAAGTCTCAGAGGGGCTGGAGTTGGTTATTTTCTTTTCCCCGGGTTATTTAAGGTCTGATGAAACCCCAATAGATTCGGTTCTGATAAAATATTTTCTCTTGAGGGAAGACCTTTTTAAGAACAGAATGCTCTGGGCATATTTCAGAATAGCTATTTTCTCCCTCATCCTGTGAAAAGCGTGAGGTTTTTCCCCTCCAGTCTTCACTATAAGAATCTCATAGTGCTCCTGAAGGTAGAATACAAAAGTATCCCTAATACCAAACCCGCTTGCAGTTTTTAACTCTCAGCCTTTCCAAACTGAGCCTCCAGCAATTTGTAGATTACAATTAATTTTCCTGCCCAGAACTGGTTCTGTGGCACTTTCTGCTTTGGTAATTCTCTGTATCTACTGGGCTATCTTTCCAAATTTGAGGGCAGCAGTTTGCCCTGTGACTTAAATTCCCCAATGGGGTTAAAAAGAATAGTTGATTTTCAGTTTTCTTCAGCTTTTTACTTGTTAAGAAAGAGTGATGATCTTCAGATTCATTACATGCTGTACGGAAACTGGAAGCCAGTCTCTTACTTTCAGTTGAAATATTAGTTCTTTTACATTTAATTATTTATATGGTTGAATGTAAGTTCACTCTCTTGCTATTTGTTTTCTACATGTGCTTTATTCTCTTTGTTCTCTCTTTCCCTTTATTTTCTGCTCTAGGTTTGATTATCTTTTAAGGTCTTGTTTCATGTCCACGTTAACATATTAGCAATAGTTCTGTATTTTTATAAGTTTGTATTTTGTAAAATACTTCTGTACTTTTATAAGTTTGTATTTTGTAAAATACTTCTGTGTTTTATAAGTTTATGAGATAGTTTTAACTTTAAACACTTTACCTTCAAATAAAATCATACCATTATGTCATTTTATGTATAAGAAACTCACAATAGCAATTTTCCCTTTTTGTTACAGATACTGTCTTAGATTAAATTAACTGTTGAAATATCCATATATTTTTAGTAGTGGAGGGTGACTCTTTATAAAAGGGAACAGAAATTAATGAATGATAAAGTAGTCTACTAAAATCTAGCACTTAAATTTTAAGTTTAAGTATAGAGTATTATAGAATTATTGCATAACAGAATATAATGTATTGAGAATAAAATATATTCACACACAGAAGACTTATTTTTTAATTGTTTGACTCACGTTTTTATTTTTTCACTCAAATTTGATACAGCTGATACTTCAAACAAGTACTTTTCAACGTCAGTTTTCTGTTTCACAGAAATAATATTTTATCTCTCTAACATTTGCATTTCAAATATCATTTTATTAGAATAAAATTTATTTCATTTTAAAAAGAAATATAAAGAATAGAATGTCTTTACTATGTAGATTCAATGTAACATTTCCTAAGCAATTTTATATTCAAAGTATATGGAAAAAAGTTAAGATCAGCTCTAAACTTATATGTCAGTCTCAAGTAGCCTGATTAAATCTCACTGAATAAAATGACATTCTTTCCATAAATTGAAGAAAATGTCTCCATGAATTCAATCTGCATTCTATCCTATGAACATTCTTTGCAATATTAAATTTTGACATTGTAAAGTGTACTCTGTCTACCATCGCTTATGCTTAATATGGCATAGTTTTTAATCTGCAATCTAGAGTTTCATTCTCCAAGTGTATGATATTTTATCTAAATGTTTTCTGAGAAATGCTTTATTTTGTTAGGAAAGAATAAAATGAAGTTACAGCAATGTAAATAATTTCAGGGAGAAAAGAACAGAAATACTTACTGGTTCAGATACAGATGTGTCCTGTAAAATGTAAAGTAATGCTCCAAAATATGAATATGAATATTTAAACTTTAAAAAAAAATCCTTCTCCCACCAGCTATTAATACCACCCCATTTCTGTATTCACCTTTTTAGTATAAGTATCCATGAGTTGCTATATTCAACTTTTTTCCAGTTGTTCTCTTTCTTTCTTTCTGTCCTCCTCACTCTTTTGGGAACTTTTTGTTTTGATCTACTTTCTACCATAAGTAAAAGTTAAATGAATAGTGTGAGAAACTCCTACATATCTTACATATGAACTCTCTGTTTACATTTTTGCTTGGTTTGCTTTATTCTCTTTATCTGTCTATCTACACATCCATCCACCACACATACACACCCTCATAGCTTCTTTTTTCTTAGTCATTTGAGAATCTGCAGCCCTTCCCGAGGCTTCCTTTATCTTTGTTGACTTTGTCATCATTCCTAAATGCGCGCCTTTCAGAAGTGTTTTCTCTACCACTCTATTGAAATAGTGCTCCTTCGTGAATAGTAATATCCACAGAGTTCTTTCTTTTTCCTGTTTATCACCATCATATGCATATACTCGTTCATTCCTTGTGTAGTTACTAAGTCATGTCTGACTGTCTCATGGCCCATGGACTGTAGCCTGCCAGGCTCCTCTGTCCATGGGATTTCCCAAACAAGAATACTGGAGTGGGGTGCCACTTCCTTTTCCATCCACAGTATTAACTCTAATGGGCAATTTTCCATCTCACCTGACAATAGCATTTGACACAACTGGTCATTCTCTCTTCCTGGATTCAGGTTAATAAAATCGTTCAGGACCCCACTATTAAAAACATTTTTAATGTTTTTCCTGCCTCCCTTACCTCCTATTCTCAGTTTTAATTGTTGGTTTCTTTTCTGCTCTGCCACCTCTTGCAGTTGGTTAGCCCCAAAGGCTCAGTTCTAAGGCATCTTCTCCTTTACCTACACTCACTCCCTAATGGATCTTATACCACGTCAGTGGCTTTATATTCCATCTACATGCTTGTTGTTCAGTTGCTAAAGTTGTGTCTGACTCTTTGAGACCCCGTGGACTGCAGCATGCCAGGCTTCCTTGTTCTTCATTATCTCCCGAAGTTTGCTCAAATTCATGTCCATTGAGTTGATGATGCCATCCAACCATCTCATCCTCTGTTGCATCCTTCTCCTCCTGCCTTCAGTCTTTCCCAGCATCAGGGTCTTTTCCAATGAGTTCATTCAAATCAGGTGGCCTAAGTATTGGAGCTTCAGCATCAGTCCTTCCAATGAATATCCAGGACCGATTTCCTTTAGGATTGACTAGTTTGATCTTTTTGCTGTCTGAGTGACTCTCAAGAGTCTTCTCCAGCACAGTTGTAAAGCATCAATTCTTCAGTGCTCAGCTTTCTTTATGGTCCAGCTCTCACATCCACAGGTGAGTACTGGAAGTACTAATCACTTGCAAATGCGTATTTCTACCCTAGAAAATGTTCACAGACTTCAGGCTCAAGTATCTAACTGTCTACTCGACATCTTCACTGGTGCTGAACTGTCTTCTAAAGTATCAGTGATATTCAGTGGCCAATTGCAATATTTTCTCAGTCCCCCTCTCCCTGGATCTTTGTATTACACTTGTTTCTGCTGACCAGTGCTTCTGGTTTAAAGCTTCAGTTCTTTGGTGTTTACTCTGCACTCTTTTTGTTTTCCTCTTCTATAATTCTTTTGCTTAGTAGCTTTCAAGTTTTCTTTTGACTTCCCCTCTCCCCAGCTTCATTTTGTTAGTTAGCTACTTTTCTGTTTTGTCCTTAGCTATTTTCTTTTCTCTTTAAAAATTTTGGGTCAGCTTAACTGAAACTTGTACTTTCCACCATTTTTATACCGATTGTTTCCAAATATCTCTTTAGCCTCCATCTTTCCTCTTAGCAATAAACTCAAATATCCAATATTTGAGTTTTAGTTTTAGACAGTTTAGTATCTACAGAGCAAAAATGTCCAAAACTCATTATCTTCCATTGCCTCTTAACTCCCCGCCCGTCTCCTACATTGGAGGTTTTGTCTGAAATAGCCAGTCATTCAAGCATGAGATTATGGAGCCATCCTAAAGTTTTTCTTATCCTTTACACTTAATTAGTTACCAAACTTGGCTGGTTCTGCCTCATTGAAATATCTTATTTCCTTATTTTCTCACCATCTTAAACCAGACCTTTACATTCTCACTAAGACGATGGGATAACAGTCTGTTATTCCTGCTCCTGTTGTTAAAAATAAATACTGCTGCTAGAATGAATCCAGATGTTCAAATCGTAGGTTTATCAGCAAAACTCATCTGCAAAACCATTTACTATTGAGAATGTTTTTATTTTAATACAACATTATTATTTTATTACAAAGACAGTAAATTTCTTTTAATTTAAATAAAGATGGTTTGGGAAACTTTGAATTTCTATTCATTTTACAAGGAACAAATTTGCATTTGATTCTTTTTCACATAATCAAGCAATGATGCTGAAATAACTAACATTTCAATGTTTTCCAGAGGATTATTTCATTCAATTCTTAAGAATTTGTTTATGTTTAAGCTATGTTAGTATTATTTAACTGTAAAGCATAATTAATGTGGTTTCCATGAAAAAAACAATATAAATCATTTAAGAAGGTTTCTTTGGTAGCATGAATAAATGAAATAATGAATTCTAGGAAAGTGAACCCAGGAAGGGGAATTTCTTTTTATGTTTCCTAAGAAAATAATTCTTATGGTGAAAAAAAGTTGACAAAAACCCGCGGTTTTGTTTTCTTGTTTTTTTTTTTTTTTTCTTCTATTTTTTAAAATAAAAAAAAAAATCAGAGGAGTGCCAATTATCCCAGGAAACCAATGTAATGTTTCTCTTTCAGATTTAGTGTTGGTATCCAGAACAGGCAAATCCAGACAGACCAGAAAGCCGATCAGCAATTGTCAGAGATTGAGGGAGGTGGGACAGGAAGTCACTGCTTATAAGTATGGGGTTTGGGACTTCCCTAGTGTTCCAGTGGCTAAGACTCCATGCTCCCAATGCAGGGATCCTGGGTTTGATACCAGGTCAGGGAACTAGATCCTGTGTGGTGCTACTAAGGGTTCACATGCCACAACTAAGACTCGGCAGAGCCAAATAAATATGAAAAAAAGGTCCATCTAGTCAAGGCTATGGTTTTTCCTGTGGTCATGTATGGATGTGAGAGTTGGACTGTGAAGAAGCCTGAGCGCCGAAGAATTGATGCTTTTGAACTGTGCTGTTGGAGAAGATTCTTGAGAGTCCCTTGGACTGCAAGGAGATACAGCCAATCCATTCTGAAGGAGATCAGCCCTGGGATTTCTTTGGAAGGAATGATGCTGAAGCTGAAACTCCAGTACTTTGGCCACCTCATGCGAAGAGTTGACTCATTGGAAAAGACTCTGATGCTGGGAGGGATTGGGGGCAGGAGGAGAAGGGGATGACAGAGGATGAGATGGCTGGATGGTATCACTGACTCAATGGACATGAGTCTGAGTGAACTCTGGGAGTTGGTAACGGACAGGGAGGCCTGGTGTGCTGCGATTCATGGGGTTGCAAAGACTCGGACACAACTGAACCACTGAACTGAACTGAAGGTTTCTTTTAGGGGCAATGGAAATATTCTGAAATTAGATAGTGTTGTACATATACTAAAAAACATTCAAGTATGCAGTTTAAAATAGTGAACTTAGGTATGTAAATTATATCTCAATTTTAAAAATTGGTTTTGGTATCAAAATAGTTACATTATGTAGAATTCGAAAAGCACCTTTGACCCCTGCCAGATTGACAGTCCTTTCAGCAATGAAGAAGTGTTCCTGAGGGCTCACATCTGGGGCGCAAGTCACTGAGTGGGTTTAACAGTCCTATAAGGGAGTAAGAGTGCTCATTTTTTTATATATATCAGAATATATATATGTACACACACACACACACATATATTTATACACACATATAAACACACACTTGTATTTAATGCTTTTATTTTTTGATATAATGAAAGCTTTTTTTTTTTTCACTTTTTTGCCATTCTATGTGGCATATGGGATCTTAGTTCCCCGACCAGGGATTGAACTTGTGCCCCCTGCAGTAAAAGTGCAGAGTCTTAACTATTGGGTGCCTGGAAAAATCCCTTTTTTTCTGATATTCTTGACTCCAGGGAAGATACATTCAGTTTCTTCATTTATCAAGTTATGATATGCATCAGCGATGAAAAAATAAGAATTACGAGTTGTTAATAAAAATGTGTATAAGAGTGATTGAAATGTTAAGCTATTTATATCCTGCATGAAGTGGGTAACATTTAATGATTCTTCGGGAAATCCTTTAAAAGCTTAACCTCTGGGCAATGTTACAAAATGGCATAGCTGGTCATTTTGAAGAAATATCACTAGAGCAATCTTTAATGATGACTGTGTACTTTTTTCTTGAGGTCTTGATTCCATAAAACATTTTTTTTTTTCCTTTCAAGTGACATCCTGTGAGAATTTATATAAAATTCTGTCATATAAAGGGACACATTAGAGGAGGTTAGTATTATTTTCTGGAGAAGGCAATGGCCACCCACTCCCGTATTCTTGCCTGGAGAATCCCATGGACAGAGGAGCCTGGTGGGCTGCAGTCCATGGGGTCCCAAAGAGTCGGACACAACTGAGCGACTTCACTTTCACTTTTCCCTTTCATGCATTGGAGAAGGAAATGGCAACCCACTCCAGTGTTCTTGCCTGGAGAATCCCAGGGATAGGGGAGCTTGGTGGGCTGCCGTCTATGGGGTCGCACAGAGTTGGACACGACTGAAGTGACTTAGCAGTATTATTTTCTAAGTGAGTTCATTACAAGCTTTTTTTCCTTTTAAGTCAGCTTCTATGCTACTGCTGCTAAGTCACTTCAGTCGTATGTATATGTGTGTGTGTGTGTGTGTTTGTATATAGTGTCTCCCCACAAGACTGACTCTTCAGAAACACATTCACTGTACATACAGATGGGGACTCCCATTCACATCAAGGAGAATCGCTCTGAAATACCACGGCTCATTTTACCATCCAAGGTAGCATAGAAACACTTCAAAGGAATTATGTAAAACTTAATACTTTAGTATTAAGTAAATCTTTAGTCTTTTTTGTTTTTGCATATTAAGGGATCTCATAGTTTACTGAAACTTATTTCCTAGCCTTCCTTCACTTCTTGATCACCTCTGACTTAAATCTAAACAGCGTTTCAAAATACAGAATTGTCTTTCCAGACTTGGATAAAATCAACCCCAGTATATTTCCATATATATGAAATGTTTAATTCATCAAACATTTATGTTTGATGAATTAAAATATTAAGTCTTGAGTTAGCAATTTGCTACTTACATTTAGTGAGGCAGAAAGAACCTCATTGAAATTTTTCATTAAAAATTGAATCTGCTATACACACCCACAGTTCAAAAAAAGACAGGGAATTTGATATTGAAATAAAATATCTTCAGTATCCCTCAACACTTCTTTCTTTCAATTAAAAAAAATCTGCAAATAAAATATATTTAGCTTTAATGTGAAATATTAAATATGCACTACACTTCAGTTACTTGACATACAAACTTCTACCAGTTGTGCCTATTTAGACAAAGGCATAAACCTAGACATAAATAGAAGAGGATTTCAAAGAATAAGTAAAACATATTTTACAAATATTTATACTTTATTTATTAATTCATGCATTTGTTTCTTTGCCACTTTTCTAAGTTAAATTGATTGCCAATGGCATGTCAGGTCTCAGGGACTCAGTAATGAGCAAATAGAACATATAATATGAGAACTCATAGAACTCACCACAGGTTTTCAAAAGGAGCCTATTGACTTTGAATTTTTTAAAAAAATTCATGTAATTGGTTTAACATGATTTCCCTTGGTGCTATTTAGTTTTTCATAGGCTACAATGAATGGTAAATTAAATGTGGAGTATTAGAAGTGAACAAAATGCTAAAAATTGATGTATAAAAAGCCCAGTAATCTGGGATCACTCAATATAGTGACAACATTCATTTGACCATTAATTATTAGAAATTTTAGAAAAATGTTTTTGTCATTCTGTTGTTTAAAAATATAAAGTTCTAATGCAAAGTATTATAAATGTCACGATTGAATAGTTTATCATTCACATCTCAAATTTTATGAAATTTTTCATTTTTTTTTTAAATTAAAAATTTTTTTGGCTGTTCTGGCTCTTTGTTGTGGCACTCGGGTTCTCTAGTTGTGGTGCTTGGGCTCCAGAGTTTGTGGGCTCAGTATATGCTGCCTGTGGGCTTCTCTAGTTATGGTGCACGGGCCAGGATCTTAGTTCCTAAACCAGGAATCTAACTCTAGTTCCCTACATTGAAAGGATTCTTAAACACTGAACCATCCAGGGAAGTCCCTGAAATTTGTTGAAATTATCAGAGAATTTCCTTCTTCTGTGCTTTGATTTGTCTCATGAATCCTTTAAATTTTTGTATTCCTTTTGACTGTTTCTCAGTGCTGACTATATTTCTGTATTTAGATTAAAACCTATACAATACATTTTTGTAATGTTCTAGTTTGTTTAACCATAAATTATATGTTGTTTTATAGATTATTATTTCTGTTTTTTTCTCCATGCAATGTCTATTTTTAAAAAAAATATATTGATAAAAGAGTGTCAAAGTTAGTATATATGTTACTATTTATAGTAATATATACAAGTATATATGTTATGAGGCATCAATGGTTTAAATTGATGTCTCTGTGTGTAATTATTTTTATACCATTTCCTCTCTAGATTCCTTAATATTGTGCTCAGAATCAAAATGACTCTAAATAAATGACTATTTACCAAGTGCAAGTTAGTCAAGAGTAAGAGTTTTGAAAATGAAATAAATATTCTACCAAAAGAAAGCTCCACATAAATGCTGAGTACAGAGGAAATCTCTGAATTGTGAGAATGTGACACAGCAGGTGGTTTTTACCTTTTGACCTTCAATGATTCCAGTCACTGGAATTAACAGGTTGAGTTTTTGCTGAGCACAAAGCAATTTCTGTGGCAACATTTTACATAGGGCCAAAGAGCAAACTAAAAAGCAGAAAGTGACTTTGTGTGATTTTCTGAGCAGCACAAAAGCATCATTGAATTGTTTCTCTTTGTACAGTGTAAGAAATGTTAGCTCCACTGTAACTCTTACCCCAGGCTTTCTAATTGTTTAGTCAGCAATGGAAGATAGTTGGCACACTTTTCTAGTGCCTCTTTGCTTTATTTTAATAGATAATACTTGAGTATCTAACAACACTTGTAGCTCTGAATTACTGAAAATGTTATTTAAATTTTTGAAAATGCAGTGAAATAGGCTTCCCTGTATCCTTTGAGTATTAAAATTTTCAGTGACCTAGTGAAAAGACATACATTTATTTAAATATAATACTTCAGCCTATAACTTTATATTTCATACTAGTTAATTTTTAATTCAGTGCTAACTTTTGTGATCTATGAATAGTGAAAACTGGTGGAGGAGGAAAGATTCATACAAAAAGAATTACTGTAACATGCAGGAGGATGCAATTAAACATCTGATTTATGTGGTAGAGAAGTGAATGCATAAGAGCTCAAAGAAAAAGACCCATACCAGGCAAGGAGTAGTCGTCAAGGTTTTCTAAGGAGTGGTAAAAACTGCACTAGATCTGAATAGATGAACATAGTTGGATAGGCAGAGGGGAGAGAGAAGGAAAGAATGTGTCCAAGCACAGGAAGTGGAATTCAGTTTGGACAAAGTCTTAAGAATTATCTGTCCAACACTCTTAAGTTGAACAGGAGCTTCCTTTAGTTCAGTGGTCATTCTTGCAGTTGTTTTAGTTTAAAAATGACCTTTAAAGTCTCCATTCATGTCCAGTCAAAAAGTGCCATTGACTTCTCTTTTGAAGTGTTACTTTTGTCCATCCTCTTTTCCAGTCTCTTGCGGCCCCTGTAGTTGTGATTCTTTCTCCTGCTTGATTTACTCCAAGGGCTTCCTAACACACCTTGCTTCTAGTCCATCCCACCTCACATTTATCCTGTGTCTTGAAATGCACATCCTATAAATGATCTTAAAATGACTCTCTTCGTCCTATCATCAACCGCAGCTTATAAAATTGTCTTAAAAGCCTAAGCTGTCATTTAAGGCTCTCAATATACGGAACAAAACTGATTTTCCTATCACATCTCCCACTCTTTAGGAGTTATATTCCTTTGGAAGGCTAATGTATATTTTTCTCTAAATATTTCAGACTCTTTCCAGACCTGGTGATTTTGTTTCATGCTATGAATGCATTCCTGAAATGCACTCTTATCTCTTCTTCATCGTGCTAAATCATATCCAGTTTTGAAGGTACAAGTCTTTCTCTCCATGAACTCATCCAAGACTATGCCAATTTTAGTGAATCTTACTTCCCCGAAGTCCTACAATGCTATTTAATTTTTTTTTTTTTTTTTTTGTTTATTTCTTTTGGTCATGCTTTGTGATATGTGAGTTCTTAGTTCCCCAACCAGGTATCAAACCTGCGCCCCCTGCATTGGAAATGCAGAGTCTTAACCACTGGACGGCCATGGAATGACCTCCAATGCTATTTAATTAACTTATATGGCATTTATACATATTATTCTGTCTTGTTAATTAACTTTTTAATATTTGCCTATCCTGTCTTTAATTTCCTCCAAGATAAGTACTAAATATCAATAATCATTTATATGAATATTAAGAAATGTCTAATTGAACTCTGCACATAGTAAGTACTTAATTAAATACTTCATGCATTAATTGAGTGGTAAATGAAATTAGCACTTCTAAGATAGGCCAAATTTGGAGCACCTTCAAAATTTCTCTTTTTACTCGTAGAGAGAGGTCAGTGTTTTCTAAATTTTGAGTTTCTGATTCACAGACTAAAATCCACACCCTGAGGGTCACAACTATAGTATGTGTCAGGATCATCTGACCTTGTACACTGCAAATTTAGTCAGCCAGAAATGGGAGAAAGAACTTTCATTTCTAGCGTTAATGGCAAGCAAATAACAATTTCCTTTTATCACTATGGACTTCCTATCTCCCACACCGTTTCATATGACCTCTGAGAATGGGAGAGGACCTTTTATTTATTGATTGATTGATTTTTGGCTGTGTTGGTTTTCGTTGCTGTGCTGGCTTTCCGCTACTCCTGGTGGGCAGGGGCTCTTCTCTAGTTGCGGTGTGTGGGCTTCTTATGGCAGTGACTTCACTTGCTGCTGAGCACAGGCTCGGGGCCCACAGGCTTCAGCAGTTGTGACATGTGAGCTCAATAGTTGTGGCTCCCAGGCTCCAGAGCACAGACTCAGTAGTTGTGGCACATGGGCTTAGTTGCCTTGTGGCACGTGGGATCTTCCCGGATCAGTTGATGGAACCCATGTCTCCTGCATTGGCAGGTGGATGCTTTACCACTGAGCCACCAGGGAAGCCCTGGGAGAGCCTCTTAAGGAAAGCACTATTTATTTTCTTTTGACACAGTCCTATTTGGGTAACAGATATGCAGTAGCTTTGGTTTCCTTATTATCTGAAGTTGTTTCTATAATTGGGCTTCCCAGGTGGTTCAGTGGTCAAGGATCTGCCTCCCCATGCAGGAGAAATAGGTTTGACCCCTGGGTCAGGGAGATCCCCTGGAGAAGGCAGTGGCAGCCCACTCCAGTATTCTTGCCTGGGAAATCCCATGGACAGAGGAGCCTGGAGGGCTACAGTCCATGGGGTCATGAAAGAGTTGGACACAATTTAGCGACTTAACAATAGCAACAGTTTTTGTAATTACTTAATTTATCTACTCATTCAGCAGTTACAGAGTACCTGTTATAGCACTTATTCCAGACCATCCCTCTGAACAGGGATGGAGATACAGGAGGCAAATAACAAAGACATAATTCTTCCTCTTGTGAAACTCATCACACGATAATTGATATTTAATCAAATAAGTGGTTGGTCATCATGATATCTAATTCATTTATACTTTTAAATACATAATCCACTGCCATTCTTATATTTAAGAATCGTACCTTGTATAAGATGGACCAAAAATTATTAATTTGTGAAAAAGTTACTCCCAAAGAGTAGAATAATATGATGGTTGCTTTCAGTGGGAATCAAAATATGTTCTTTTGCTTTCTTTTTTAAAAAATATTTATTTATTTGACTGTATTGGGTCTTAGTTGCAGCATGTGGATTCTCATTTGCAGCGTGTAGGTTCTAGTTCCCAGACCAGGGATCGAACCTGGGCCCCCTGCATTGGGATCGTGGAGTCTTAGCTACTGGACCACCAGGGAAGTCCCTTTTTCTTTGTTTTAAAGGGCTATCAGTGTGTAATCCAATGTTGCAATACTTGAATGCTATAAGATATTAAAGACTAGGCCATATGAATATTACTATCTGCTTTAAGCAAAGTCCTGTTTCCAACCTATTGAACCAATTTGAAGTATTTAAATATGTGTACTATATCTTCAAATAGATTATACTTTCCTTTATTCCAAATCATATTTTCACATCTCCGTGTTTGGGTCTATGTCAAGTCTGCCTTTCTCTTTCTATCTGTCCATCTTTTGTGAAATCTACTGGGCCCAACTCAAGTTCTAGTTTTGTTGTAAAGTTTCTCTGATGCTTTTAGTACATAGTACAATAAGAACTGCAGTAGAGCACATTTCCAAATGCTGTTTTGTTTGTTAATTATTTCATGACTTTTTAAAAACCCAGCCAATTTGAAGTCTTTTTGTGGGAAGAGATGTTTTTTCTCTCTGAGGTTTTAAAATTTTGTCTTTGTATAACATTGTGCTGTTTACGAAGAGGTCAATGCATGTTTCGTTCATAACTAAGAGGAGTAGCTTGATATGACCAAACTTATGATTATGCTCTTCCAGCATGCTGCAGGGCGAAGAAACAAAGCAAGAACACAGGTGAAGATTGGAATGAATGTGTAATAATAACACTTATTATTAGTAGCAGGAATTCTTAATGGAAGAGATTTATCTTCTTTCCCAGTGCAGTGAAAACCAAGGGTTTTAGAGAAAAGGGATATAAATTCATTGTTTTGCTTTGCTGAATTAAAGGAGTCTGCCAAAGCCAGAGTTTCTAGGAAACCAATCTGGTTTTTAAATCATTTGTGGGTGTGCTTAGTGTCTCAGTCGTGTCTGACTCTTTGCGACCCTGTAGACTGCAGCCTGCCAGGCTCCTCTGTCCATGGGGATTCCCCCATGGAGTAGGTTGCCATGCCTTCCTCCAGGGGATCTTCCCAACCCAGGGATTGAACCCAGGTCTCCTGCATTGCTGGTGGATTCTTTTCTGTCTGAACCATATTTATGTATAATTTTTTATGCTTTAATAAAAATGTGCTATCTCATGATGAGATATTTCTTTAATTATCTGGCTTCAGTATGGGAATATACAGAAAGCATTATGTTAAATGTTCCAGCCCTTTTGCTACATTACTGATCGATATTATCAATAGCATGTACCCATAGTGGAAATTGCCAAAAAGAAAGCTGCCAGGGCACAAACTGCCCTGAGCATACCTTTCAGTACTACCCAACTCTGCCAGATATAACAAATTTGAAATTACATCAACAAGCTAAATAGAAAATTCAAGTGGAGCTATTTGAAACAAAAACACTAGGCCAAAACATAGTTTTGTTTACATAGCTGATTTGTGAATATTGGAAGAAAATTTAAAGATATTTATTATTTGTGTTTTCTTTATTTCTTTTTCCATTTTTACTTTCTTCAACAATAAAATATGTTAATAAGAAGGAAGATGAAACGTTTTACTGGATTTTTAGAAATATAAACCACTTATTCTCATCAAGTAATTAAAATATCTTACTTAAGGAGATATTTTAATGATTTCAGGCAGTAAAAATACTGGGTCTGTACTAGTTATAAATATGTGATATATATGCTAAATAATGTACATTGTCTTCAGAGTCTGCACACGCCCTGTCTGCAAACCTTGGAGCAGGCTTCCAGCTTGCAATTATTTTACAGCATCTTAATTAGTATGATCTGTTGAAAACCCTAGTCTTAGTTAATATTTATACAGATGTCTATGCTTAGCAGCCGCCCAGTTATAAACAAGCGTAAATGAACCTTTGGTAAACCGTATGTAATATGGTCATTCATTTTGCATGCACTCAAACTATTTTGCAGCATCAGTACCTGCATTATTTATATCTCTATCCTATGCCTTGCTGATGTGAAATGAGCTCAGAGTCAACTGTTTACAGGCTAAATCTCTTAATATATGCTCTTATAATGGGATGAAATAAGACTGACAAGGTATTACTAGGCAATAATTGGTGATAAGCTTTGATGATGGCATTTTTTGGAAGAGCATTTTTAATGCTGATCATCCGCTCTTACTATGTGCATTATTTGTGGCATTGATTCAGTTCTGAGGATAAACTTGTTTCCAAGAAAAATTCACATATGGGGACCAGAGAGAAAGTCTCTACCCAAACGAATGTTTCTGCTTAGCAGTCCATATCAACCTGAGGCTCTGCCATAGCTGAACCACTTCAGTGAGGTTACGGATAGCCAGCAGCTGCTCTGGTTCTGGGTCTAGAATTTTTTTCTTGGTCATCAGACCTTCATCTTGGTTCTGCATTTAACAGAATCATTGTAAAATTACACAGTGTCTTTTGGTTAGAAATTTGTTCTCATTCTCTGCTGAAATAAATTCTGTTATGTGTGTTTGTGTGTACACGGGTATCTACATGTACATAGCTTCATTCATTTTGAAATCTGAAACTGTTAGTGCTCACCTCAGTATGAAAGGCTGTGTGTATGTGTGTTTGCTAGTGGCAATATGTTTTTTTAGAAATAACCTGCTCTGGTTCAGTTGAATGCATTTCTTTGCTTTTTGTAGGGACTTTTTCCCCTTCTCCTCTCTCAGTGGGCTCTTTTACCACATCACAGAAATTTGGAAAAGTAGAAATGAAGCAAAGGTGTAGAGGAGACAAGGGCAGTATCAGCAGGGGCTATTAGCAATAAAATACTGAAAAACAACTGTTCAGAGTATTTTGCATGTAATTATAACTTGATGTAGAAGTTATACAATGCAGTAGATACAGACCCTAACAGGAAATGCTTTCCAGCATTGTGTTTGTGTGTCTGTGTGTGCACTTGTCATCTGGGGGTCATTTGTTAACATTTGAATTAGTATTTTACATTTTCCCTTAAAGTCATATCCAACTATGGAAATTTGAATAGTGCCTTTTTTTCTCCCTCTGTCCATTCTGTGGTCTTTTATTCTGGCTTTTAAATACAAAAAAACTGTCATAGAATGTATCATGCTTGTATCTTAGAATCTGAGATTTCTGAATTTGTATGATTATGTAATAGTATACAAACTGTGAAAGGAATAATTTACTACATATATTTTATCTCTATATTTATGGTGGGACAAAAGTAGACTGTTCTATAGACTGTTCCTCCCCTGCCACCAAGATACAGGGAAGAAAAGACCTTAAAAAAACTCTAAAAATTATTTTACAGTGTCTATGAACTTTTGAAAACAAACTCAATGGCTTATATTTCTTGGTATTTTCTTTAGCACAAAGCATAGTGCCTTGCTCAAAAATAGTCTTTGTAGTATGAATAAATATATGATTGGGTGGAGAGGAGAATGAATTATGCCTCTGAATCTTAGGAAAAGGGAGTCTTACAGCCCATGAACAAATGGGATGGGAGTAGTTTTCTTAGGGCCAGCTACTTTAGTAAATGCAGTGGTCATTCATTTTGCTCACTCATGTCCTAGATTAATATTTCCTAATTAGTGGTGATTCTTTGGTGTCCACTGAGTGAATTCCTATTTTAGCTTTTCTTGCCCTTATTGTGTAAGAAATGTCTCCAATGACACTCAGTTGCTCTTTGCCTAGAATTTGAGTGCAGAAACAAATTATACGCTTAAAATGGATTAGAATATTTCACATACATTGGACAGGGATGAATACCCTGTTAGGAGCAGACGGCTGTAATTAGAATGTGCTCCTATGGCAGGGAATTTGATTAGAGATGAGAAAGTTATAAATTCTTCATGGGAAGAAATTATCTGATAAAATTAAAAATTACCTCTATTTCATGGATATTCTTTCTACTTCTTACCCACAAAGTTGCTAATGCTAAACTGTGTGATACAAAGGTACCTTAATAAACATGTAAAATGAAATTGGCTAGCAGGAAATAAATTAAAAATATAAAAATCTTAGATCCAAAAGTAAAGACAGTGGTTAAAGATAGTGCTCAGAAGCAGCGATTTCTTCTGCCGTTGCTTTACATATAATCTTTTTTATGGCACACACACACACACATATAAGAAAAGCACCTATTTTTTTAAAGTTCTTTTAAAAATTACGTGGTTAGGAACAACATATAACAGGAGCAGTACTGGGGGTTACTGAAAAACCTGGTGATGGGAAGTTATTTAAATATATTTTTGCCTATAAGAGAAAAACACACCATACCTACAAAAGACAAAGAGATGTATTCCCTTTTAGAGTTGTAGATTCTTTCCATGCTAGTCCCTTTATGCTTCTGATCCTTTGCCAGTTTCAACTGTAGTTTCCTTTCCAGCTAAGTTGAGCTTTCATATATACTGAAAAATTCCAGAGTTAGAAAAATTGTCCAGAATTGTCATATCATGTCTTCCCACGCAATTGAAGGGATTATAGGCGGTGAAAGTGTCTCTATTACTTAAATAGATGCCTGGGACATTTAAAGCAGATCAGAAAATCCTTTAAGAACATTGGTACTTCAAGAATTTGGAGGAAAGAAAAAAAGACACTAAAACTTACAGTTTCTCTTTGGAATTGAAGAATCCCGCTTTTCATAAAGGACTATAGAGAATTTGACACCTTTGAGAAGCCAATAAGTAATGAATATTATAAACATTCAGTATGATTAAAGACTCCATAGACATTATAAAATATTATAAGGAAAAATACCTGTCAACCTTTAGTTTCAAATTGTAGAATCCTGACTGTTAATTGCTAATCCAGTGGTGGGAGTAGAAGAGAGACATGAGGTATTGGGGGGAGGTATTCACTGAAGTCTGTGCCAGGCAACTGCTGTCTTTATTACCTGGCATACTGTTAGCTGCTACCCCCTGACCACCTACTGACACCGATTTCCTTCTCGTCCCTTTTATTTTCCTGTTGCCCTTCATTAGAAAATTAGCTCTAGGACAGTGGTTCTCAATGGGGTATTTCCTCCCATCCCAGGGGATTTTGGTGAATGTCTGGAGACATTTTTGGCTTTCGGACAGTATGGGTGTTTGTGTGAGTGCTACTGGTATCTAGTGGTAGAGGCCCAAGATTCTTCTCAACATTCTGCAGTGTACACGACAGCCCCCAAAGGCAGTTATCTCTCTGACCCATGATGTCAGTAGTACTGATGGTTGGAAAAATCTTCTCTAGGCAGAAAAAGCAAAGAATCATAATCCTATCACTTTGTGGAAATTCTGTCTCCTGCCAGGAGTATTTTTATGTTTGTTACATGTTGAGTTCCTCCTGAAGTAGACACTAAGATGGAAATGAGCCAACAGGGTAATTTTTAGGGAATAATTTAGGGATTAGCACCCTTGGAAGGATACCTTCCTTCCTTTCTTACCCAGAAAGCATGATTGGGCAGAAAAAGTTGAGCTGAAATGAAGTTCCAATGAGAGCATCAACCAAATCCACCAAGAACTAGGAAGTCGGAGTGAACTGTCCGGGGCTCCAAGCACTGAGCAGGCCAGTCCTCGGTACCCACCCTGCCGTTTAGTCATGAGGCGTGGGCTCTCCTGGGTGGAGCCACGGTTTGAGTGAAGCAGCGTTCTTTGAAACATTCCCCAGCGAGACTTGACAGCCGAGGGCCATCTTTCCAACAGCACTTCCAGCCACTGGGGAAATAGGGTCTTCCTGAAATGGGAATTCAGGTGGGGAATCCTGGAGTCTGCTGATTTTCTACAAAGCTGGATAGTGAAGCTTGCAGCCTGTACTGCTCTAGAGAGAGATGATCTTTGTGTAGTTAAGAGCCTGAATCTAAGGTTCAGTGTTTTGATCTTTTGAGATAGTCAAGGTATTTCAAATGCCATTATACTTTTAAGTAGTGTGATCATATGCAAAGAGCAACACTTGTATTGAAGAATATAGGTATGTCAAAAGTAAACTGATAGTTAAGAAGCAGAATAGAAAGACACAAGGCAAATAAAATGAAAAATTATTTTCTACCCTATGTAAAACTGTGGTAGATATTTTGAAGAATAAGTTTTGCAGTTTATTTCCAATATTATTAATTAGTAAGTATTAATGTCACCATATTTTAAACTTAAGTCATTAATTAAATCACATATGATGTCAAAGATACCAACTCTGCTTTCTGGAAGCAAATATTATCTATCATAATAAAACTTTAGCTATTAATGTATTGCTAATATAAACACTAAACATATGTTGGGAAAGACTTCATTAACAAGGGAAGTATATAAAATAATACAATAAAACAATACAGTACAATTCAGTTAAATAAATATTTTTTGAAAAGTGAAAATGCTCGGGGTAACAGTAAATATATCTCAATGAGTAAGAAAGATATTGTTTTTGGTAGAGGAATATTCATAACCCAGCAGCATCATAAAAGGGATGCTTAAAATATAATAAATATGATACACCAAGGGCTTCCTTGGTGGCTCAGATGCTAAAGAATCTGCCTGCAATGCAGGAGACCTTAGTTCAATCTCTGGGTTGGGAAGATCCTCTGGAGAGGGATATGGCTCCCCACTCCAGTGTTCCTGCCTGGAGAATTCCATGGACAGAAGAACCTGGCAGGCTATAATCTGTGGAGTCACAAAGAATCGGAAATGACTGAGCAACTAACACACACATGATACACCCCAGAAGCAATATGAGTCATGCTGCTGAATTAAGGTGATCAGAGAGAATGCAAGTATAGACAGGATTTTGACATATAAAAATGAATGATGTATGAGGTTATCTCAGGCAGAAGAAAAAGCATAAGCATTTTATTTAAACAAAGATATGTATTTTGGAGAATAATATTGGCTTTATAGAGAGTTGTCGTCTTTTTCACTTGACCTATCTATTTAATAAAATGAAAACTCCAGAATAGATAGTTTGACAGTTTTAAATATCTACTGTAAAAAAGCAGTATTTCTTTGGGTTAAAAACCTTTTTTCTTCATCTTTATAAGGCAGTACTTCAATGAGTATTTAAATGTTTTTGATTAGATATGGAACATCCACTGGGGAAGAATTCATGAGAGGTTAACTTTTTGTTAGCAAGTATATACCTATTAGAACTAGGCTCAGACATTTTCAGGATGAACCAGATCAGGATAGGTTATAGTCAAAAACCCAGGAAGATACCAAAAGGATCAGGAGAATTGCAGATGTTACTGTATTGGAATGAGACTTGGGATTGGTTATTCAGGAAATCAGTACAAAGAGATAACATTCCAAAGTCAGTTATGCTTCAGTTAAAAAAACTAAAAGAGAGAGACGTGTTCTAAACATTAGTCTGAAAAGCAGTTATCAGTTTACGAGGTAAATATAGATGTGGTACAAACATTATTGGCCGAAGATACAGACCAAGTTTAAATTCCAGAGTAGCAATCTAACCTGCAGTTGAAGCCGGTAGATGAAGATATAGCAGCATGACGTCAGTAAGTGTATACAAGGCGTGTTCATATTGAGAATTCTGTCCTTCACTAATCAATAAATAGAAACTTTGGTAGGTAGGGATGAAGGAAGTATGTATAGGAAATAAGGGGCCAACTTAGCAGGAAAGTATTCAGATATAAAGAAGAAGCTTAGAACATAATACTCAAGGAACCAAGCTATCTAGCAAAAGAGAAACAACAACAACAACAAAAAAAAACCAAGAGGGGGCTGGAGAGAGAGAGAAAGTGGAAGAATAAAGTGGTTTACCAGCAGAATGAAGTTCCAGGCATCTCATCTGATTACAGGCTGAAACAGCAGATAGTGAATGAGTGATCTAGAAAACCGTTGTGGCAGGTAGGCTCTGAGAGGCTCCAGTCTCTTCCTTCTGTTGTTCATGGCCTGCTGTGATCCTCTTCTCCGAAATGTGTGTGGGAACGCATGACTTGTTTCTAACCATAAAATGCAGCAAAGGTGGTCAAATATCACTCCATGAGATTTTGACTTCAGTCTTGCTGTCATACTCTCTCTCTGGCTCTCTCCCTTGCTGGCCCTGATAATGTAAGCTGCCTTATAAAGAGACCCATGTGGCAAGAAACCAAGAGTCAGAAAGAACTGTAGGTTCTCAGTTTGACAGCCTCCAAGGAACTGAATCCTTCCAATACCTATGCACACTTGCAAGTGGTAGAGCTTGAGATGAGATGCCAACCCTGGTGGGCAGTGCAATTGCAGCCTTGTAAAAAATGCTGAAGCAGAGGACACAGCTAACGGGCATCCATATTCCTTACCATAGAAGCAGAGGGATAAATATGGATGTTGTTTTGAGGCTAAGTCATAGTAATACATTCAGTTCAGTTCAGTCACTCAGTTGTGTCCAACTCTTTGCCACCCTATGAACTGCAGCACACCAGGCTTCCCTGACCATCACCAGCTCCCGGAGCTTGCTCAAACTCACGTCCATTGAATCGGTGGTGCTATCCATGCATCCCATCCTCTGTCATCCCCTTCTCTTCCTGCCTTCAATCTTTCCCAGCATCAGGAGGATCTTTTCCATTGAGTCAGTTCTTCACATCAGGTGGCCTCAAGAACTTTAGCATCAGTCCTTCCAATGAATATTCAGGACTGATTTCCTTTTGGATTGACTGGTTTGATCTCCTTGCAGTCCAAGGGACTCTCAAGAGTCCTTTTCAACACCACAGTTCAAAAGCATCAGTTCTTTGGCGCTCAACTTTCTTTATGGTCCAACTCTCATTTCTATACATGACTATTGGAAAAATCATAGCTTTGACTAGATGGAACTTTGTTGGCAAAGTAATGTCTCTGCTTTTTAGTAACAGGTCTGTCTAGGTTGGTCATAGCTTTTCTTCCAAGGTGCAAGTGTCTTTTAATTTCATGGCTGCAGTCACCTTCTGTACTGATTTTGGAGCCCAAGAAAATAGAGTCTGTCACTGTTTCCATTGTTTCCCATCTATTTGCCATGAAACGATGGGACCGGATGCCATGATCTTCATTTTTTGATTGTTGAGTTTTAAGCCAGCTTTTTCACTCTCTTTCACTTTCATCAAGAGGCTCTATAGTTCTTCCTCTTCACTTTCTGTCGTAAGGGTGTTATCATCTGCATATCTGAGATTATTGATATTTCTGCCGGCAATCTTGATTCCAGCTTGTGCTTTATCCAGCCCAGAATTTCTCATGATGTACTCTGCATATAAGTTAAATAAGCAGGGTGACAGTATACAGCCTTGATGTACTCCTTTCTCTATTTGGAACAGTCCGGTTCTAACTGTTGCTTCCTGACCTGTATACAGGATTTTCAAAAGGCAGGTCAGGTGGTCTGGTATTCCCATCTCTTGAAGAATTTTCCACAGTTTATTGTGATCCACACAGTCAGAGGCTTTGGCATAGTCAATAAAGCAGAAGTAGATGTTTTTCTGGAACTCTTTTGCTTTTTCAATGATCCAGTGGATGTTGGCAATTTGATCTCTGGTTCCTCTGCGTTTTTAAAATTCAGCTTGAACATCTGGAAATTCGTGGTTCATGTACTGATGAAGCTTTGCTTGGAGAATTTTGAGCGTTGCTTTGCTAGCGTGAGAGCTGAGTGCAATTGTGCAGTCATTTAGGCATTCTTTGGCGTTGCCTTTCTTTGAGATTGGAATGAAAGCTGACCTTTTCTAGTCCTGTGACCACTGCTGAGTTTTCCAAATTTGCTGGCATGTTGAGTGCAGCACTTTCACAGCATCATCTTTTAGGATTTGAAATAACTCAGCTGGAATTCTATCACCTCCACTAGAGCTTTGTTCATAGTGATGCTTCCGAAGGCCCACTTGACTTCAAATTCTAGCATGTCTTGGTGTGATTATCTGGGTCATAAAGATCTTTTTTTGTACAATTCTTCTGTGTATTCTTGCCACCTCTTCTTAATATCTTCTGCTTCTGTTAAGTCCATACCATTTCTGTCCTTTATTGTTCCCATGTTTGCATGAAATATTCCCTTGGTATCTCTGATTTTCTTGAAGAGATCGCTAGTCTTTCCCATTCTGTTGTTTCCTGTTTCATTGCATTGATCACTGAGGAAGGCTTTCTTATTTCTCCTTGCTATTCTTTGGAACTCTGCATTCAAATGGGTATATCTTTCCTTTTCTCCTTTGCTTTTCGCTTCTCTTCTTTTCTCAGCTATTGTAAGACCTCCTCAGACAACCATTTTGCCATTTTGCATTTCTTTTTCTTGTGGATGGTCTTGATCACCACCTCCTGTACAATATCATGAACCTCTGTCCATAGTTCTTTAGACACTGTCTTTCAGATCTGAATCCTTGAATCTATTTATCACTTCCCTTTGGCTTTTCTATGTTAGGCAGCAGTGGATAACTAACAGACACTGAGTTGGTGATGAGGCTTAGTGATGTGTTGAATGGCTTCAGAAGCAAACAGGGCCTGAGGACAAGGTCATCTCTACATAGGGTCAGTCCCTGTCAGCAGTACAGGGCCAGGGCAGGACAGTCTTCTACAGCCTCCTCTCCGTTTCTTGCAGGAGTGATGCCATTTTGCTGTATAGACTTCCTGCTTGGAGGCTGTAAACCAGTGAATGGGCAATGCACAAAGATCTGCTCTCTTTAAACAAATACCATGTCCAGTTTCACTGCTGTTGTGTAGAAACAGAGTTTTGCGTAAAATCCAGTTTTGCAGAATCCAGTTTTAATAACTGAAAGACAAAGAGAATTTCAGTGATGTTCAAAAATATGTTCAGTGTTCTTAGTGAATTTAAAAATAAGCTTTTTGTGTGATGTTTTCAAGTCCTCAAATTCTTGAATCCAGTTTTCTTTTTCCTCCTCTAATCTTTAACGGAATCAACGATTTTTCATTTAGACCCTTAGAAGGGCCATGTGAAAAGTCTTGATCCCCAAAGGATATTATATTCTAATAGCTTACTGGAGTGAAAGAAAATGCACTTTTCTTTCCTGTGAAACAACACTATATTTTAGGAAATGAGCAGAAATTAAGGGTTTATTTGATACAGGCATGAGTGATCAAATCTGAAATAGGGTTTCTTGTTTTACCACTGATTCATTTTGTAACCTTGGTAAACTTCTCAGCCTTTTTAGTGTGTGTGTGTGTGTGTGTTTTCCATGACACTTTTAGAAATGAAACACTATATAAATCTGAAAGATTTTTGAAGATCTTTTTAGTATATTATGGCGTGTTTGACTACTTATTTGAGAAAGTTAGATCATAAGTTCTAAGGTGAGAGCAATGACAACCATATGTATCATATTAATTCCTTGTTATAGAACTTTTTTATATTTTTCTATTTTAGTAACTGGAATTCCCTGGTAGCTCAGCTGGTAAAGAATCCTGCCACAATGCAGGAGACCCTGGTTTGATTCCTGGGTCGGGAAGATCCACTGGAGAAAGGACAGGCTACCAACTCCAGTATTCTAGGTGTCCTGGATTTAAAGGTAATTTCTTTTGTATAAAATTTAGTCATGGGAGTGGAACATCTCTTGAAAAATAGGTAATTAAATTCATGCAATGTAGAATTGTGAATACTTAGAAATATCTAATATTAATAGATTTTTCTTGTTTTATCTATTTTTATAAAAATCTTTCAGTTGAAAAATTGTGTCCTAATTATTTTAGTATGTTTTTAAATTTTTACTGTATTAGAGCTTGCTTTTGTTTATATCAAGGACACATATTTCGTAGTATTGGAACATTTTTATATGGTTAAAGAAGAGGAAAAGGAAAATGAAACTGGAAAACCTAAATTAAAAATTGCTACTAAATCAAATCAGAAGTCATTTTTCACATAAACTAAAAGGCCTTTCCTCTGCAAAATAAACAAAATCTGATAAGAAATCTATAGTGACAAATAGCTTCTTTTCAAAGTATAGTACAATTGGCATTCAGTGTTTTTGGAAGTTGGTTGTAAACAACTTTAAGTAAAGCGCTCCTATGACTTGGTTTTTGGTAAAGACTTTTATGAAGCATTGCAGAGAAAAATTCTTGTAGACTAATAACTGGAGAAGCACAATTTTGAGGTAATGTTTTCCTTAGAAGTCAAGCTAATGTATATGTCTTCAAGAAGAAGTCTTTTTATTCAAAATGAGACCAAGCCTGAGAAAGATATAATTATTAGTTGATATTTTATTTGCATGGAGTGCACCGGGCAGCCAGAGTGCAGATATATCCTAGAAACGATTCTCAGCTGATCTGAAAAATAGCCAGGGATGCTGGTGACTATGCTAACCCTAACCCCGCGCATTTCCATTAGCCAGACTTTTATAGATGGCGATCTGGTGAATGTCTGTTAGGTGCTTCTGCAGTACAGAAATCAGGGCAGTGGAGAGGAACACTAAAACCCTTCCTGCTCTCCTGTCATGTACAGGTTACAGCTCCAACTCAAGACTCTTAAAAAGGACCTGGCAATACAGATGCTTTTGTGGGACCAGGTTGGACCTGCATCATCTTCTGGCCTATGTGGATTATATTTATAATTTTCTTTCTTGTTTTTCTTTTAAAAAAATTTCTGGCCTTCTCTATTGTTATTATCTACTCTGTTGAGCCATTTATTCTCTTGTTTGTCTAGATCAGGGCTTCTCTAGAATTGTAGTATGTCAGTCACTTGGAGATCTTGTTAAACTGATAGATACTAGTTCAGTAGGTTTGGAGTGGGGCCTGAAGTTCTGTTTCTTTCATGCTTCTTAAATACTGCTGCTGCTGCTGCTGCTATATCGCTAGCCAATCTGAGCCTCGGCTACTCTATCTGCTTCTGAAATGCTTTTTTTTTTTTTTTAATTTTATTTTATTTTTAAACTTTACATAACTGTATTAGTTTTGCCAAATATCAAAATGAATCCGCCACAGGTATACATGTGTTCCCCATCCTGAACCCTCCTCCCTCCTCCCTCCCCATTAAATGCTTTCCCATAATGTCCTAAGGTGTTTCTCATGGTAGATTTCCCTGAAGCACCCTCATAACTGCTACACATGACTACCCTTTTCTTCCTTATAGTGAAGGAAGAAGTCTACCTTGACTTCTCTAGTTATAATTCTCCTGCCTACCACTCTGTTTGTTACTGTTTTCACGGGCTTCCCTGTGGCTCAGATGTTAAAGAATCTGCCTGCAATGTGGGAGACCTAGGTTCGATCCCTGGGGCAGGAAGATCCCCTGGAGACAGGAATGGCAACCCACTCCAGTATTCTTGTCTGGAGAATTCCATGGACAGAGGAGCCTGGTGGACTACAGACCATGGGGTCTCAAAGAGTCAGACATATCTGAGCGACTCACTTTCATGTTCACTTCATTCATTCCTCCACGCTGTAATTTAGTTTTGCTTGCTTTCTTGAACTTTTAAATGAATGGTATTAATGAAATAAAATCACAGGATGGCATCTTATGTGCCTGGCTTCTCTGCTCAAAATTATCCTTTGTGAGATTTAGCTGTATTATTGTATACATTTGTTTTCTTTGCTGGATAGTATTCCACTGTAAGGATTATCACTCTGTCTTTTTGGACTCCTGATGGGTGTTTGGGTTGTCTTTAGCTCCTACCAATAATGTTGCAATAAACATTCTAGTACATATACTAGAATATCATTTTAGTTTGGTATTTACCTAGAAGTGAGACATTTGACCTATAAGGTATGAGGATTATATATACATATATATATATATATATATATATATATATATATATAGCAACTTTATGTAGTATTAAGTGCCAAAGAATTGATGCTTTTGAACTGTGGTGTTGGAGAAGACTCTTGAGAGTCCCTTGGACTGCAAGGAGATCCAACCAATCCATTCTGAAGGAGATCAGTCCTGGGTGTTCTTTGGAAGGAATGATGCTAAAGCTGAAACTCCAGTACTGTGGCCGCCTCATGTGAAGAGTTGACTCATTGGAAAAGACTCTGATGCTGGGAGGGATTGCGGGCAGGAGGAGAAGGGGATGACAGAGGATGAGATGGCTGGGTGGCATCACCGACTCAATGGAAGTGAGTTTGAGTGAACTCCAGGAGTTGGTGATGGACAGGGAGGCCTGGCGTGCTACAGTTCATGGGGTCGCAAAGAGTCGGACACAACTGAGCGACTGAACTGAACTGAAGCTGTTTTTCAAAGTGATTAAATCATTTTATTGACACAACTTCTGGGTATAAGAGTTCCTGTTGCTATATAATCTTATCAACACTTACTATTGTCTATTTTTAATTTTAGAAAGTCAGGTTGTATAAATGGCATCTGCTGTGGTTTTAATTTGCTTATTACTGAAGTTAAACACTGTAAAATATGCTTATTGGTCAGTTATAATATCCTCTTCTGTAAGACTGTTCAAGTTTTCTATCAGTGTGTCAGCCATTATCTTACTGCTTTGTAAAAGCTATTTTGCGTGTATGTGTTGTAAATATTTTCTCCCACCTGCGGCTGTCTCACTGTATTTCTCTGGATACACAAAAATTCTTAAGTTAACACAGTTGAACTAAGCAATATTTAATTTTAAAATTCATGTTTTTTTGGTCATATTTAGGAAATCTTCTCCTATTCTAAAGTCCTGTAGCCTTATATTATCTTCTAGAGGCTTCATCAGTTTGTTTCATTTTAAGCTTTTACTATACTTGAAATTATTGTGTATTTATGAAGCAGGAGTGAAGCTTAAAATACTTTTCCATACAGATATCCAGTTGACCCAGCACCATTTATTGAAAAGGCCGTTTTTTTTCCCATATTGCTGGTTTTGTCATACACGAAGTGCACATATAAACATGGGACTGTCTATGGCCTTTCTACTGTGTTTAATTGATCTCTGTTTAAAAATCCTAGTGCCAGTATTTTATAACACATTGTATTCATTATAGCTTTCTTTTGAGTCTTGATATTGGGTAAAGTAAGTTCTCCCATCTTGTTTGTATTCAGGAGTGCCTTGACTGTTCTTGTCTCTTTGCATTCATGTATAAATTATCTGTAACTTTATCTGTATCTTAAATTTATCATGTATAAAGTATCTGTCAATTAAAAAATAGCTGGGATATTTGTTAGAGTTCAATCTATAGATAAATTTGAAAGAAATGACATCTATACTACATGAATCTTTCAATCTATAAATATGTTGTATACCTCTATTTATTTAGGCTTCTTTAACTTGTTTCAGTAACGTTTTAGTGTTCATGTAGAAGTTCTACGTGTAAATTGTTAAATTTATTCCTAACTTTTATTCTTCCATAAATAGAATTTTTAACTTCCCTTGCCTTAGAATATGTTTTTTTAATCAGTTATTTTTGTTATAATGTTTTAAAATTATAAATGTAAATGGTATTTTTTAACAATTAAATTTTCTTTTTTGGTAATATAATTTGGATCTACTTATATTGTAATATTTGCTGGTTATTTCTTTTAATTTTTTAGATATAAAATAAGCTTAGATGTGTATTTTTTGAAGAGGTAGGTCAAAGCCTATCATAACATAATTTGAGCTTATTATTCCATATTTTAGTCACCTGTTCCTACTTATTTACATTTGTGCAGTTGTAATAAAAGTTCATATTTTCTACAAGCCCTGTTCTTAGGCATCTGCAGTGAAATATAAGACATTTGATCCATAGCTGGCTCCTCCTCAAAGAGGTAAGGGTTAGTAATGCCAATAAAAGCAATAAACACTTTTATACTCCTCTTGATGGATTTCTGCATCAGGTGATTGGACATATAGCAATAATAAATTCGGGTATAAACACATCAGTATATTCTGATTCCACACTAAAATATGGACCGAAAGGACCAATATGTGTAGATTTAAAGAGAAATGTGTCATGATTTAAAATAAATTGTAGGAGAATAAACATAATAAAATATAAAATCTTAATTATGTACCTCAATGACTTTTTATAAACTTTTAATTATATTTTATAATAAAATATATTAAATATATTTTATATATCCATGTAGCCCCAGCACATATTAAAATAAATTTATAAGACTACAGAAGTTTATCTTTTGCCTCTTCACCAATTGCATCCTCTAGAGAAAATTACTATTCTGAATGCTGTCTCCGATATATGATACTTGGGTATCATATATTGTCATTTTTTAATGCATTGCTGTATTTGCTTTAAAATATTTTGCTTAGAGTTCTTAAAATTTATGTTCTAGCTGGTGAAAAATTTCTTTTGCTGTCCTTTTTTATCTTGTTAAATATTTTTCAGTTTATTGAGATATATTTGACAAATGCAGTTCTTTTAATAATGTATTTGCATGATGATTTCATATACCTATGCATTGCAGAAAGATCCCCACAACTGAGTTAATATATTTATCACATCACATATGTATCCTTATTTTTTCTTTTACTGTTCTTATCAGTTGCATTATCCTTATAAACCAAAGTTAATTTTACCCCACAAAATGAGATAGGTAGTTTTCTCCTATTTTTTCTTCTCTGAGAATTTAGTTTAAAATAGAAATTATTTACATCTCCACAGACTAAATTTCTTTATTATTTATTATATTATTCAGATTTTTTTTTCTTGGATCCAACTTAACATATTTTCTAGAAAATTATTCAGTTTAATTTTGAAATACTCATTTAAAGTTTTAAAATAATCCCATTGTGGGTTTAAAAATTTTTTAAAGAATTTCTCATATTATATATTCTGTCTCTTCTTATTTGGTTTTCTCAGCTCTCTTAGAATGCTATATATCCATATTCCATATTTTCTGTTTCTCTGTAGAACACTGACATACTCTTTCACAATTTTAATTGCAGAGCAGCTAAATCCAGTCCAGTGGAAGCTGCACATTTTTACTGCCTAAGGGAATGCATAGCAATATGAAAGGAAAAGCAGTGTACCGCACATCTTCCCTGATTAGTGTTACTTTGGGTAATTGTTGTACCAGAGTCATTATGTCAAGTTCACAGTAAATGTTAACAAAATTTCCAGCTGACTCTAATAAGAAAAATGAAAATTCTAGTACAGTTAATGGAAAGATTAAGAAGACTAAGGAAAAAAAGAAGCATTTCAAACAGGAAGCAAGTGGTGGGTGGTAGAGTGACTGCTCAATTATACACAAAAAATGAAAAAGAAAAAAAGAGATGAGAGTGATGAAATACGGTCATTGTTACAGTTCTCCAGGTGGATCATTCCAACAGACAGTCAAGTCCAGAAAGAAGGGAGGAAAGAGGCTCAGCACTCTAAAGGAAAAGTGTTAGTGGCTTACTGACTAACACGACTGTTAGTTGAGTCTGACTCTTTGTGACCCCATGGACTGTAGCCCGCCAGGCTCCTCCATCCATGGGGATTCTGCAGGCAGGAATACTGGAGTGGGTTGCCCGTCCCTTCCCAAGGGGATCTTCCCAACCATGAAAGAGAGGAACATGAGGAAACCTTTCTGAGCAGGAGGTGAGTGAGCATAGGGATTAGAAGCTGAGGACCTCCTGGTGGAACACAATTTGGGACAATTGTGTTCTTATCAGTTACTTTGTGAGAGTGAAGATGTTACAGGCTGCAAAGACTGTGCCTTGAGAAGTGAGAGGAGTACTGAGAAGACTTAAGAGAGAGTGGAAGCCCTCTCTTATTTTTGCTTGACTCCCCTGAGAGCGCCAGCCTTCTGTTTAGGCTCCAAGGGTATTTTCATGTTTACACTCAATGCACCATCTGTTATTTTGCTGCCTGACTCATTATAAATCCCGCTATGTGCTGGAGCAACTGAAATCTCTGTCCTTTTACCCTCTCTGGGAGTGAACATTGTGAAGAGCTAGGAATTCAGAGCTGAAGGCAATTTCGCTCCCTGATCCAGCCTGTTTGATGGGCTGGGTCACACGGGGTGATTGTGACTGCCTGCATCTCCAGCTGCTGGTCGTCAGTGGGTTGCTGCAGGCTTCTGCCTGGCCTGGCTAACAAGGGGTTGCTTTGGAACGGTGTAGAACCAAATGCAGCAGTGGATACTGGAGGAATGTGACCAACACCTTGCTCTAAGGGATAAGTAAACTGGGACTTTTCACAAGCATCCCAATTACATATAAAGAGCTCGAGTAGGTATTGGAAGTCTCCTCTTAACCATATTATCAATACTGAAGTGTAGCAAAAAAAGACAGGGAAATGAAGCCTGAGCCCCTCTTTCTTAATAAATGCTTAGAGTCTCTGAACAGATTTTCCCAAGTCAATGTAAAGATAAATGTTTGCTTTCAAATGATAAACTCATGTAGAGGAGAACTAGGGAAGGAAGGGATTAAAAGACTATTGGTAACAAATTTTGCAGTTAGAGTGTAAGTTGAAGCTTCTTTATGCATATTCTTTAGATTAAGCTTTTTTTTTTTCTGTAGGACTGGATAAAGGAATACAAATCGTAAGAAGCTAAGCGTTTCTAATCTAATGACCTTAGTTTTAAGTCCAGAGTTTGTCTCATCTTTGAAAGATTAAATATTTATCCTCCAGTTGTTATTCTCTAAGAATTGTACTTCCTGTTTGTGAGAGAGACAGGTCAAAAACCTGAAAAGTTGCGACTTGGCAGTCCAGTAGTTAAGAATCTGCCTTGCAAGTGCAGGAGAAGTGGGTTCAGTCCCTGGCTGAGGAACTAAGATCCCACATGCCTTGGAGCAGCTAAGCCCCAGCCACAGCTAGACTCTGTGCACTGCAACGAAGATCCCACGTGTTGCAACTAAGACGTTCCCCCAACAAAGACCAGACACGGTCAAATAAATATTAATTTTTTTTAAATTTCAAAATTTCCCTTTTGAGATTTTGACATATATTATATATAAAGTACATATTATATATAATATATATTACAGTGACATATAGAAATGCACAAGTGTATACACTGATTTATATATTTATAGGTGCTTCTAAATTTATATAATGCATTCTCCTCATTGATATCTGTATAAACCCTTCTTTGTTGTCTTCCCCGGGGTAGAGTGAGCTAGTATACATTGAGTGATTGAGTCAAATGCTTACACATTTTCCTCAGGGTCAGAACCAGGTATTTTGGTCCAAAGGTTTAGAGAATGCTGCTTAACCGGAGGATAAACACTTGATCTTTGAAAGATGAAAGAAACTCTGGAGCATAGTATAAAGAGATGACATTGTCATGAAATTCTCACAGATGATCATGTTCTACCAAAAAACTGTCTTTAGTTCATTGAATTTTCTAGTTTTGATCTGAGATAATTTTCTCTGAAATGGTAGAAGGATATGTCAGCCTCTGAAGACATGCATATCCTGTAAGAGTGATAGGAGTCATCAAATTAGTTTTGCCTGTTGATAAACTCTGGCTCCCACCTCCTTGCCATATTACTGTGTAACTATTTTTTCACTCAAGAATTCTATGATACTTTCTGGCCATCAGAGACTTTCCAAAGTCCTAGGAAAGCAGCATATTTCCTTGACTGGAACAGAAACTTAGTTCTCATTTTCTTATTGCTTAATTTCTTAGTTCCAGATCAACAGAAAACAATAAAAATAACCAGTAAACTAAACAAAAAAAAAATGTATTTCTTAGTGTCTAACGAATTAGACTGTATTTTTAGTAGACAGATGGCATTGTGAATTCTGATACTTGCCAGTGTGCCTTCTGTGTGCCATTCTGAAGAGTAAAAAATTAACAGAAGCATTTCTGTACTTTAAGCAACATCAGCAGGAGTGTGAAATAATTCTTCCTTTCAGTCTGCTCAGCTTGTTCTTGGTTAGTCTATTATGCTATATAAAGACTCTGGAAAAAAGCACACTTCAAGTGTGGTGTCTGGCACATCCCAGACTGGGAAAGGGTACTAGACTGTTTGCTCAAGGATATAATTTTGCCCTTTGTCTTAATTAGCAGTTGAAAGATTGCAAGGCATAAAAATGGGGTGACAAAGAAAAATAAATGCATGTTCACCTGCAGCCAGCAGTGTTCTAAAGTATTTTCTTCTGAAACTGACATAGTCATGCTAGCAAAAGAATGATCTGATTTAAATTTGAGAGAAAATGTATGAACCAGAAATATAGTACTTCACATAAATATGAAGATCTTTCCATGAACCACATTGAATTCTTTACTCTCTACATCTTCTTTTTATTAAAGTCACAGTTGAGTAATGTGATTATTCTGAATTTATTTTAAAAAGAGAAAACACTGCCTCTGACCTTTGAAAACCATAAGACGCCACAGAAATATTGTCAGTATTGTTATTTTGGTTTTTAATTATTATTACTGGAGATGAGATTGTGTCTAGGATCAGATTAGAATCTGATGACATCCAAAGGTTAGTGAAGGCTGGATATCACACCATTAAGTGGAATTGCAAAAAGTGACATTCAATATTCAAATAGCCTTTATTAAACATTTCTTCTATGACATGACTGTATTTGGCATTTATCTCTAAGTAGCATTACCAATTTAGCAGAAAGCAAATCAAAATGAAGCAAACCAACAACCAGAACAGGCTGCCCAGTTAAATTTAAATGTGAATTTGAGATTAGCAGTGAATTACTTCCAATATTATTCAAATACTGCATGGACATATGTAAATTAAACGATTTGTTTAATTGAGCAGCCTGAGTTTATCTGGCAACCTTGTTTCAAAGATAAGAGTTGTAATCTCTGAGAAACTTACTGTATTGAGGCAGTCAATGTGTATATATTACTTGTTGGAGATGCAGTAGAAATGAAGCAACATGCTTTATGCACACAGAGGAAGGTGTAAACTAACTTGGGTGACCCAGCCCTTGATTTTTTTCCTCCTTGCTAGAAAAGTACCTACAGCCTGCTCAAAGATAATTTGCTGTTCTCCAGTTCTACATGAAAGTGAAAGTGAAATTTGCTCAGTCATGTCCGACTCTTTGTGAGCCCATGGACTATACACAGTCCATGGAATTCTCCAGGCCAGAATACTGGAGTGGGTAGCTTTTCCCTTCTCCAAGGGATCTTCCCAACCTAAGACTGATTTTTCTCACCACATCTACTCCTGGTAAGGTAAAGTTCTCAAAAACAACACACAACTGGAAGTGAATAAGTAGTCAGTTCATCTCATCTGACCAAGTTTCCAAATCTCCCTTCCCTGGGTTTGTGGCTTCTGAAGTCCTATGACAGCAAATACTGATCTTAAGTAACATTGAGTACAAAAGCAAACATTTCTAACTGATCTGGAAGTTGTTTCTGGTGACTTATTTCTTACTGTTAAGAAATGGATGGTGCTATTAGAACTACATGTTTCTCTTTTTATCACCAACACCCACCAGTCCTGGCTGAGTCCCTATCCAAATGCTGAATTTTTGTCATGAACTCCTAACCTCCAGATTGTTGACCTTCAGAGAGGTGGAAGTAGCCTGGAGTTAGACTTAGAATCTCTGAATTCTAGCTTTTTCTTTGGTTAATTTGCTACATGGCTGGATTCTAAATTAAATTAGTTGAAATAGATGCTTTGTAAGGATTTTTGCAACTTTAGGAGTTCATAGCTTTAAAATTAAGAAATACAGACCTAGCCCTCTATTTATCCTTGATTTAAAGCTGGCGTCCCCAAACTCAAATGCCTGTAGGGGTTAGTTTGCTAACTAAACAAGTGATAGGCCAAATGGAGTCCACCACAGCTTGGAGCACACATGCAATTTCAGACTGGGAGGTGACTCATCAGCTCTAGACAATGGTTATGATGAGGGCCTTTTTAGCTAGATCCTGAAAAGTCAGCCAGATATTTACAGAAGCTGAAAATATATATTATTACATGAAATTTTCTCATTATTAGATGAGAGTAATTAATAAAATAATTTTAAAAACTGAAGAAAAATTCCACTTTGTAGATGTGGTCTTTAGACCTTGAGTTTGTCTCTGATAAAAGCATCATTATACATCTGTAAGTGTTTTTTCTTTAACCCCAGGTTTCAAATCACTGCAGTTTCTTGCCATTTATTGCCTTATATTATGCAGTAATATGCAGATTTTAAACAAATACTCTAGAATTTGCATGTGTATATTAGTGTTGTCTTCTTCCAATTAGTTATTTTGTAGTAATAATTATGATTAACGTCTGCTGAGCATTCATTTGTTCCAGATTTTGTTCTAAGTATATATATATATTTTTTCATCTTATCTTTACAAAACTTTATTAGATAAATGTTATTATTAATATTATTCCATTGCACAATGTTTCACTTGATCCTTGCTCTTTAACAAACTACCCCCAAACTTAATGACTTAAAACAACAATTTTTCAATTCTAATGATTCTCAGATTGGCAGTCTGGATAGTTTTTCTGATACCGCCTGGGAACATTCATGTTCCTGCCATCATCTGATGGCTCAACTGAGGCTGGAGTGACCAAGATGGCCTGAATTTTGTGTCTGGCTATTGACTATCAGCTAGGGCATCACATGTCTTCTCCACAGGATCTCTCACCCTTCAATAGGCTAGATGAGGCATCTTCATAGCATGATGGTCTGATTTCAAGGAGGTAAAAATGAAAACTGTGAAGCTCTTAATTCCTAGATCCAGAACTTGGATAATGTCACATACTTGCATTATAGTCTGTTGGACTAAGCAATTCATAATGCTAGCCCAGATTCAGTCTGGGGGAAGACTCCATAAGGACATGCATTTAGAAAGATGTGTTTTATCCAGTGTTGTAACAATCTACCGTATACAGACAGCTAAACTGAGACATGGAATGTTGAGTAACTTGCCTTAGATCATCCCATCTGTAAGGAGCAGATGGTTTTACAAATCTGTATAGTCCTCTTTGACTTTCGGCCAGAAGCTGTAATACCATTGCTATTTATTCATTGTAACTTTCTTGAAGGATAACATTTATTTAGAGATATGTTTTTGTATCTTTGTTTCTAAAGTCACCTTATAATTTTTCTTGGAATGCCTGTTTACTTAAAAAAGCTCCCTAGGGAAAGTTTTAAACAATTACAATTAATAGGTAATATTCTGCACTTTGGTTTAAATGCCAAGAAAGAGAAAAATACAGATTGACATTTAGATCTTCATTTTTACCTTTATAGATAGAAAAAGTGAGTTAAATGATGTAAAACCAATTGCATCCATTTGTTCTATCTAGAATAAAGTGAGGAAGGGGGAAAAGGATGGTAGTATATTTATCTTCTGTTTTAAACCATAACCATAGATAATTCTCAGAAATACATTATATAAATGTGTCTTCAGTGGAGGTAGTGTGTCTTCAATGAAGGTAGGTATGCATTTTGAAACTTGAATGTTTTATTGGAAATGATTTCTCTAAGCAAATAAAGATTTCATATCCTAGAAAATTAAATTGCTGACCAGCATGTCAGATTAGACCAATATGATATTATTTCTTAACATCCTAGGGAAGATATTGGGATATTTAATTCAGGATAAAAAGAGTATTCCTTGGTAAGATTGACTAAATGTTCTATTTTGAGACACTAATCAATCTACAAAGTTTAGTTAACAATATTTTATTTAAAGTACTCAAAAGTTGACCTAACTTTTCTTTATCAAGTCTTAGGAAAACTGGCTTCACTTTAATAGGTCATCAATTATTTATAAATTGCTTGCTTTCTCCAAACAGTATTGCATTTTTGGGGGGTGTGATTCTATTTTGATTTGTATACAGGGGAACAAACTCATTGAGAGAGTTACATTGGCATCGGTTTAATAAGAACATGAAAAAGTAGAAAATTTCTAGGGCTATAAGGAATTGTCAAGATTTTTGAGATATCAGAGTTCACAATTTAAGTCAAAGACACTTTATTTATTTACTTCTTGGAGATGAGAAAGCTTGTATTCCTAGGGTAAAATAATAGAACAATCAGTGGCTCTGTGTTCTCATTCCAGTGTTATAACTGACAGTGTTGAATTTGCCAAATAACTTTGCTTTACTCCAGTTTCTATCCTTTATAATGGCTGTAAATACCTGAGCTTGCCTTAGGCACAGAGCATGATATTTTTGTTCTTCCATAGATTTAAAATAGCCTCCTCAAGTGACTGGGGGGACAATTATAGGACTCTTCATGGCGTTGCTCTGGTCCTACCTGTGTGTCATTGGTGGTGAACAGTGACGGGTGGAGGTCAGGTGCAGCTCGAAGTGGTGGTACTGGCCTTTTTGAAATTGGAAGAGTGAACAGGGTCCCCACAATGGACAGAATGGGGTGAATAGGCCATTTTCCCCCCTCCACCGCTTTGTGAGTTTCTGCTCTCTCGTGGAAAAGTCTAGATGCTTCCTACCTGTGAACTTAATTATGACTGAGGCAGGTATGTTTTATTATCATAGAACAAGGTAACATGAACTGTAATTTTTTTTTTAATTAGAAACTATGATTTGGTCTCGTTATTATAGAAAACTCAATCTAGTGAACAAAACTCACACTTAGATTGCAAGAGATACTTAACAGATTTTGAAGGAAAATGGTGTAGATGCTTCAGCAGTTAAAAAAAAAAATCATGAAAACACCAGAAATCTTTCAACTAGTATTAATTATTCATTTATTCAGCAGCTACTGATAAAACAATTATTTTATTTGGAGTACTAAATTTGACATTGGCGATACAGTTTTAAACAAAACAGAACACAGTCTCCAGGTTCATGGGGCTTGCACATGAGACGCTGCTTGCTTCGGAAGGAGAAGTCTAATCCTTGCCAACATCAGTTGAATGAAAACCATCACCAGGATCCAGTGAATAATAGTCATCATGTAATGTGATTCTAAACTACATCATAATAAATGTGGCAGTATATATACAGAGAATGTTTTGTTTTATGTAACAGGGATATGTACTACAGTTTATTACAGCCTCCATGCAAATTATTTTTGCTGAGGTATTTCGAAGGACCAGATTTAGGAATAAAAAAGAAAAGCAGCTGTATTTATTTGCATATATTTGCATGAATGCTGCACATCCCATCCTTCACTGGAAATTAGAATTTTAAAAAGTTACCTCCAAAGTGTAATTTTCAAAGTTTTCTTTTCTCAATACCGTCTTAGAAGCCTATTCATGGTTTCCCAAGTATCCACACTTTGGGCTTGAAATACATATTTAAAAGCTTTTCCTCACTAGCCATATTAAAAAGATACAGTGTTTATCTTTTATAAATGTCCTAGATGTGCAAACCTGCTGAAATCTGAGCCCAGAGAAAGGAATAGCCGTAGTTACAGAGTATCTAGTGCTGGGGAGGATGAAAGATAAAATAGTGATCCCACATTATATCTTTCTTCCTAATCAGATTCAAAGATGTGATTCCATTTGTAAGTCCCTTTGTATGGAGACAGAATAACTAGCCTTCAGTGTATTTTTGGGTCGTTTAGACTTTCACTGATGGTCATTCCTTGTTTGTTTTTTTTTTTCCAATCATGGTGTAATAGTCAACAACAATAACAATAATAGGTATCATATATCATTTCCTTGATGTATGCCAATCCCTTTGCTAAGTGCCTTTATCATTTTATTGATAGAAAATTTCTATGAGGTGGGCAGTATAATTATATTTATGTCCAGATAAAAAATCTGAAATTCACAGAAATAACCTGAACAAAGCCATAGAGTTAATAAGTAGGCTAGCCAAGATTCAAACCAGACCTGCCTGATTCCAAATATCTGGACATTCACTTCTGTTTACCCTCCTGAGAAAAACAAACAATAGGCGATAATTAAAATAGAACAAATCATGCATGTAAGAAAAACAAACCCAAACCATTAAGATAGAAATAGAGATATGGTTAATATACGTGTAATTTATCTATGTAAAGACACAATTCTTTATATAAATTTTAGTATTCTTTCAGCAATATATTTTGTTTTTCAGTTGCTAAGTTGTGTCCAAATCTTTGGGACCCCATGTTCTGCAGCATGCCAGGCTTCTCTGTCCTTCAGTATCTCCCAGAGTTTGCTCAAATTCATGTTCATTGAATCAGTGATGCCATCCAACCATCTGATCCTCTGCTGCCCTCTTCTTTTTGCCTTTAATCTTTCCCAGCATCAGTGTGTTTTCCAAGGAGCTGGCTCTTCACATCAGGTGGCCGAACTATTGGAGCCTCAGTATCAGTCCTTCCAATGAATATTCAGAGTTGATTTCCTTTAGAACTGACTGGTTTGATCTCTTTGCAGTCCACAGGACTGTCAAGATCTTGATTCCAGCTTGTGATTCATCCAGGCTGATGAAACATATTTAATAGATAGTAAAATAGATTAAAAAATTCTCACCCTCTTTATTGAAAGCAGCAGTTCTAAAAAAAAAAAGCAAAATCTAAATGATTTTAGTTTTTTAAAAAAGCAAAATCTAAATGAGCCACGTGTTGGGAAGGCAGTGTATCTCTAATACTAAATCAGCCTGCCTGCCCCTTTGTCACTGGTGTTTCATATCGTAATAAAGCATACCCACTGCCTGACCTGAGAGTTCCAAAACTTAGTAGTAGCAATCCATAATCCTTAAAATAAGAGAATCATAAAATTCACATGTTATAAAGAAGAAAATTAAAATAAGATTGCAAATCTAGGACTATTCCATTATGGCTTGCTTTTTAGCCCTTTATATCATTTTGCTTCAAAAGAAAGTGACAATTTTCATAATTTAGGAACTAGTTGATTTTCTTGCACACTATGCTCAGACATATTAAAAATATGTTCTTGTTTAAACCTGAATGTTCTTGAAAAAATATAACAGCAATCACTAGCCTGAGAAGAGGTATGACTATCCTAAAGAAACATTGCTTTTACATCTTCAGTGCTTCCAAACCTACAGTTGTCTTCTCTATCAAGTCAGAAATATGGGTTCAACTTACTCCACAATCTGACTTCCCTATACATGCCTCAAGTTCTTTCCTTTCAATCAAGCTACCTCTGACACTTTCATACACATCCAGTTCCTGCCTCACACCATTGCTTATGTTATAACACAAAACGTTTATCTATAATATTGATACAATGTTTTTGCTCCTTTCCTATACCTACTAAAGATTCAATGTAAGTCTTACCTGCTACAGAAGACCCATTCTGTAGAGTCCTTTTATAAGTCTTGGTACACTTATAATCATTAGCTTACTGTGTGTATTCTGTGCCTCAAACTGACCTTTCTAAACTCTGCTCTGTGGTGCTAGGATGGACATATGTGACCAATATTGGGTCTTGCCATCAGGTTCCTGCCTGAACGAGGCAAACAGGAAAGCGGGAGGTGATAAGATGGACACGGTCCTTCCTGTCAGCCTCATTCAGGAGCAGCTTTGATTTAGCTTTTGTTCCACACCCCAGGCCATGCTCATAGTTGTTGAGAGTGAAATACTAGGACCAGCCAGGCAGCAACACCCACCCTGCTCCCCACCAGAACTCCCCCCCGCCCCACCCCCAACCAAACCCCAGCCCAGAGATAGAAGTTCCAGGTCTCTGGGATCCCTTCTGAAACCTGTGAGGTGGCCTCCATCAATAGTAACTGCCCTTGTCTCACAGGTTTTCCAAGATTCTAGGTTATGATAAGCCCATGCTCTTCCTTTTATCCCAGTCCAGGGGCGTTACCTAGGAATTCCCGTATCCCTGCTTGTTGTCTTCCCAGGCCTCCAGGAATTTCCCCTGTTAAAATGCTGGCATGGCTTCTCTTTTCATGACTCTGCTCTGACTGAAACACTCCTGAAAATGAACTTGAAATAAGTTCAAAAGACATTAAAAATGTGAATAATGACAGCACCACTTGAATATTATACAAGAGAAAAGACAGTACAGTGTTTTAAACTGCAGGCTTTGAAGTTTGACAGACCAAGTCAATCCTGGGCCAGTTACTTGGTATGGTGTGACCCTGACATTTTGAAATATCTGTTTCCACACAGCTAAAATAGGGAAAATGCTTATTTTCTTGGGCAGATAGCAACAGTGAATAAAAGAGTAGATGTCAAAAACTTAGAACAGTGTCTGGCGTGTAATAAGTATACAATAAGTTGTATTTAACACGTTAGAAGTGAAGAAAAGTTGACTAAATTAAAAGTGAATATGTGTGTTCAGGTTGATTAAAAGTCATAAATTTATATTCTCTCTGTGTGTATGTGATGTTTCCCTTTAAGGACTTAATAGATTGTTGTATTATCATTAATACTAGATATTCAAAAGGATTACTGTCTTAATTTGTGGAAAACTTAGCACTGAAATTGAATTCTAAAGTAATCTCTCTAGTGAAGGCTCATTCACATATGTGATAGTTCTTGTCTACCACTTAACTTGATTCTCACTGTCTTCTTCTATTTTCCATTTAAATAAATTCTTTCAGTTCATATCCTCCTTCTCTATGTTAGGCATTTATTTGTATTTTTTCAAGCCTTTAGTCTCTGTCCAGCATCAGGTTAGCAAGTATAAATCATGATGTTTGTTGGTTACTTTATCTTTACACCTTGCTAGATTTATTTCAAATAATTCTTTGGTGCAATTCACTGAAATAAACTAGTGCTCCAATTCTCTTTCACATTTGATCTAATCATTCTTAACAGTCCCTCCTCCATAGTTTTTCATAGGAATGGATAAACTGCATCATACAGACAATAGTTTGAATTTTGGCACTTTTAATTTTTTTTTAAGTTTCCAGAAGTGTATATTATAAGCCTCAATACTCATGACAAACTTGTAGGTTTATACATATTTTACAAATAAAGGGATGGTGATATTTTAAATACCCTTCTCAAGGTCAGATACATTTATTGGAACCAGTGAACTCTTCTTTCTCATCTTGTAACGTCATTTGATTATCTGCTCCATGAACTCTTAAGGTTACATAAATATGAGACATTCCTCCTCGACTTTTACAGTCATTGACTTTTACAGTCATTTATAGTTTTTAAAGAAATGATTGAACCAAACTTTTATTTATGTTCAGTTTCTCTATTTTTATGTCTTGTTCTTAGTTTGAGGGTCAAAGTAAGCAAAACTGAGCATGTCTGAATCATCTGGGAGATTTTTGTTTTGCCCGTGATTTTGGAGAGTGTGTGTGCATTTGAGGGGTAACTGAGGGGCGAAGACAGGCAGGGCTCCGGACCGCTGTATTAATGGTTGACAGATGAACCTATGGGATGTCCTTTCCTAAAAATGTTTTTAAACTAGACTATTTTGTTGCCTAAACTGGGTTTAAGTATTCTTGATTAAAGTTAGAGAAACCAGTTTATATTAAAACAATTTAAGATACACACACTCATCCTAATGTTTAATCTGCTTTAATATTGCTCTTCTGTAAGGGTTTCAGAATACATTTCCAAGATCAAATGTTCATGAAAATGATTCATTTTGCTAGTTAAGTTTTATCAGTTATTCAAAGAGCCAGATGAATAACAATACAACAAATAGGATAATAAGATGCCATCTGTGAGGCAGTGCGGTATGGTTAGAAATAGACTCAGCTGAAGATGAAGCAGTTTAGGTTCTCTTCCCATCTTCATTATTCATTGTTTTTTGGGGTTTTTTTTTTGGCCTTTGGAAGAGAAGTGCTTTCAGTATGTTATTTATCACATCTGTAAATTGAGGTGAATGAATGATATGGTGGATGAATAAAATTAGTGCTGAATACTCCAGTACTTTGGCCACCTCGTGTGAAGAGTTGACTCATTGGAAAAGACTCTGATGCTGGGAGGGATTGGGGTCAGGAGGAGAAGGGGACGACAGAGGATGAGATGGCTGGATGGCATCACTGACTCGATGGACGTGAGTCTGGGTGAACTCTGGGAGTTGGTGATGGACAGGGAGGCCTGGTGTGCTGCGATTCACGGGGTCGCAAAGAGTCGGACACGACTGAACGACTGAACTGAACTGAACTGAGCACAGCACTAATTCTCTATAATTTAAACAAAAAAATAGGTTTTCAACTACCAGATAAGTTCAGAGACTTTCATGGACGTAACTGTCAAAACCCTGTTAACATGCAGAAACCACACACGGCGATACACACATGGGGCTGGTTTTATGGGTTCACGTAGGTGAAAGGTATAAATGATTATTTGTTATGATACATATTTTATATTTATCTCCATCTCTGTCTCTACCTCTTTCTCTTGGTATATACACAGAGAGGTCAAATAGATTAGCCAGAGTGCAGTCTTATGAATTCTAACCAACAGATGAAAGGTTTAATTTGCTACTTTGCTCCATTGCCCCCAGAAGATGAGTTCTATACAGGGAGCTGTTCTTTTTCTTAGGAAAGGAAAAAAAAAATAACTTATGTAATGTGTTGAAGTAAATGTCTGTTGCATAAATGTATATATACTTCCCTGTATCTATCCTTATATGTCAGATGAACAGGATTTTTCAACATACGGAAAAATTTCTCAAGATTATGTTTAACTAGAAATTTCTCTCTCTAATATATATGTTGCATATATATGTAAAAAATCTGTTGCATATACATATAAATATTTACTATAAAATTTAATTATTTTTTGTAGTTTAAAAATTATTAAAAGTCAAAAGTTCATTGCCTTTGTAAAATGTAATATAATGTACTTTTATTACATTCTGACAAACATCATATTTCATATTAAGAGGGTCAGAGGAGAGCCACATCAGAAGATAAAATATTTAGCTAGTATAATAATGAAACAGAAAGTTTTATTCTGAATTATAGACACTTTTTTGTCCAAGCTTTATTTTGATACAAACATCTTCGAACACTCTGGTAAGGCTTGGAAAGGGGTCAGAAAGGACATAAATTAGGATCGGTGGCCCCAATTTGGGCTACTCCCAGTGGTCCATGTGAAATAATCAGAGGTGATAAAGAGTAGAATTCGGTGGAGAGCTCTGAACTCATATGTACAGAACAAGATAAGACTCCCTGCAAGTCTTGGTATTAGTTTATCTCTAAAGTTCCTAAGTCGTTTTGATAGAACCATTTGACTTCAGTATCAAATTAGGTACATTTATGAACACTGTCTATTTGTTAGCTTGCTTCCAGTCTGTTTCCTATTGTATCTTTACTGTTTTTAAGTGTACACAATCAGGAGTTTTAAGTAGTAACAGGATGCATTGTAATGCTTTTAAAATGCTTTATTTATTTGCATTTGAAGATCTTAAAACTAGGCATGTTAAAATATGCTACGCTTCTTGATATAGTTCTTTATGATAACTAAGAAATATCATTGAGGTAATTTGCTGTGAAATTTTCAAGAATGACAGCTTAAATATATTTAAAATATTAGTTCTAAATAGTATTTTATAATCATTCTGTAGTTTTGTTTCCCTTTATGGCAACTTGTCATGGTTTTGTCTCATGGATGGAAAACTTTTTACAGAATATGAAGAACAGTTAACTTCATTTAAACTACTTTTTGATAAAAGTCTGCACCCAATCAAATTACATGTATATGCGTAGAAAAAACATCTTAATATTTTATTTCTAGTCATAGCATCTCAATGCTCTGCTGCTTTAAGGGTTTTTGGTAAGTATTTTGTGCTTAAATTTATAACTTGACCTTTACCAATAAATGTAGGTTAAGATCTTAAAGATCTTAAGAAATAATTATTGAGCCAAATAGAAATATTAATTCCAGCACCGGAGTTTGAATACTTTGCATTTGAATACTTTGCGTTGTTTCAGTTTCTGGCAGAGGTCGTATTTACCAAAGAAAGCAGGAAAAACAAGTTGATCTCTTACCCAGTAGTGTTAGAAATCATTTGTGGGAAATAGTTTTGTATCCAGATATTTCAAAGGAAGAAGGAGGAAGAGGAATAAAATCACTGAAACATAACTCGGGATTTGATAAAAAGGATTTTACCTTTTTCAGAGTAAAATCTGGGTGGAGAAGAAAGGGACAGTGGAGTTGAAAAAACAAGATAAAAAAGTGACGAAGATGTTCAGAGAAAAATGTAAACTTTGGGTCTGAAAAGTTCTTAGTAAAATACAGTGAGAAATGTATAAGGAAGAACAATGGAAATTGCTTTATAAAAACTAAGTTTCATGTTAATTTGAATGATTGTGAGAGCACTCATGCTTCACCCTTCTGACCTTGGAAGAATTCCTGCATCCAAGAGCTCTAACGCTACACACACCACCTCCACTTGAAACCTGCTTGTATTACCGTATATTTCATCTGTGCCTCCCAAGTTATTATGATGGTAATTGTTGGATTTCTCATTACAGAAAGCCAGCCCTTCATAAATATTATATGTGGCTATTATTGGCAGACACAGTGTCAGTTTCTAAAGAAATATGAAAATTCTGTAATTTGAGGTGATTCATTATTTATCTTTTTTATAATTTTAATGAATACAAGTGTCTCTTATTCATTAAAAATAGAACAACAAAAATATTCATCTAGTCATTATCCTCTTGATTAATCTTCCCCATTAAGCTAAAGATCCAAGCAGAGCACCTGAAAGCACCTTAATTCTTCTTCAAAGATCATCATCACACTGAAATTATTTGCTTCTGGAAATCATTAATTTCTTTTTATGGATATGAGATTTTTTTTTTCTGGATTTCAGTGTATTAACATTCGTTTTCATTCACCCCATTCTAGGAATTCTTGGTAATAAAGCAGAACTAAATGACACACATTAAACGTCATTCATTTAATCTTGGGGGAAGTTAGTTACAAGGAAAGTTTGAAGAGTGAGTTGGGATTAGTTCTTCAATCTCATTGTTGGATATTTCATCTTATTTGCCAGTAAATACATAGCTATATATGTTACTAATACATATCAAGAGGTAAAAAATAATCACATAGTTAATTACTCATCATTATTATATGCTAGAAACTCTTGAGATTGGCAGGTGAGCCCCTTGCTCGCCTTCTGAGGCGTCTCCTGGCTTCAGGAGTGTTGCCACTTGGTGATCCTTAGAATGACCAGTCACTTCCAACTGAAGTCAAATTATTCTGCATGAATTGCTGTTTTGACAGTTAAGGATGGGCCCACTTCTAAAGATGGCTGGTGATGGGAAAATAACTCACGTGATTATAAAGAAAATACACAGCTTTTAAAGTAGTAATCCTCACTTCTCATTTCCATACTTTTTCTTAGTTACCATATGTCCCAAGTATAAAGCAATTGTTTTTTGGCAAAATTATTTTTCAGAAGACAGCACTGTCTGTGTCTTTAAGAAGTCTCTCATATAATAGGTCTCTCTCTATCATTTTATTTAAACAACAAAGTTCGGGTTTGACTGAAATGATTTCAAGTTTCCTAGATTTTGTTGTTTGAAGAGTCACCTTACCTAGTGGGTGAAAAAGAAGGAAATATATATTTAAAAACCAGATTTAGTGATTATTCCTATGGGCAAAGTCTCACAATTGCAAATGTGGATGTGGTTGTACACTAGTCTTTTTATAGTCACTTTCTTGAAAATATTGCAGAATGAAAGGCTTTGTTATTACCATATAGATCCTTTGGTTGCTGAGAACTTGGAAGAACAGAATGCTAAACCCCAGTGTAAGAGTAGGACTATCTTCAAAGAAAATGAAGCCAAAATTTCTTTTTTGAAAAAATGTTTGTTTAGTCAATTTTTGTTGTTGGTTAGTCACTAGGTCATGTCTGACTCTTTACAACCCTATGGACTGCAGCATGCCAGGCTTCCTGGTCCTTCTCTATCTCTAGGAGTTTGCTCAAACTCATGTCCATTGAGTTGTGATGGTAATGCCATCCAACCATCTCATCCTCTCTTGCCCACTTCTCCTCCTGCACTCAGTCTTTCCTCAAATCAGGGTCTTTTCCAATGAGTCGGCTTTTTGCATCAGGTGGCCAAAGTATTGGGGTTACAGCTTCAGCATTAGTCCTTCCAATGAATATTCAGGATTGATTTCCTTTAGGATGGACCGATTTGATCTCCTTGCTGCCCAAGGAACTCTTAAGAGTCTTTGCCAGCTTGAAAGTTCGAAAGTATAGTTTCTTTGGTGGTCAACCTTCTTTATGGTCCAATGTTCAACATCCATACATGACCTCTGAAAAAAACCATAGCTTTGATTATTTGGACCTTTCTTGGCAAAGTGATGCCTCTGCTTTTTAATATGCTGTCTAGGTTTGAAACAGCTTTCCTTCCAAGGAGCAAGCATCTTAATTTCATGGCTACAGTCACAGTCTGCAGTGATTTTGGAGTCCAGTAAAATAAAATCTGACACTGCTTCCACTTTTCCCCTTCTATTTGTCATGAAGTGATGGGAACAGATGCCATGGTTTTAGTTTGTTGAATGTGAAGTTTAAGCCGTTTGTTCACTCTCCTCTTTCACCCTCATCAAGAAGCTCTTTAGTTCCTCCGCACTTTCTGCCATTAGTGGTATCATCTGCATATCTGAGGTTGTTGATACTTCTCCCAGCAGACTTGATTCCAGCTTGTGATTCATCTAGCCCAGCATTTCACATGAAGTACCCTGCAAAGAAGTTAAATAAGCAGGGTGACAATATACAACCTTGACATACTCCTTTCCCGATTTTGAACCAATCCATTGTTCCATGTTCAGTTCTAACTGTTGCTTCTTGACCTGAATACAGGTTTCTCAGGAGGCTAGAAAAGTGATTTATTATTCTCATCTGTTTGTGGATTGTCTACAGTTTGTTGTCATCCACACAGTCAAAGGCTTTAGCATAGTCAGTGAAGCAGAAATGTATGTTTTCCTGGAATTCCCTTGCTTTTTCTATGATCTAGCAGATGTTGGCAATTTAATCTCTGGTTCCTCTGCCTTTTCTAAAACCAGCTTGAACACCTGGAAGTTCATGGTTCACATATCGTTGAAGCCTGGCTTGGAGAATTTTGAGCATTACCTTGCTAGCGTGTGAGATGAGTGCAATTGTGCGGTAGTTTGAGCATTCTTTGTCATTTCTTTTCTTTGGGATTGGAATGAAAACTGACTTTTCCCCATCCTGTGGCCACTGCAGAGTTTTCCAAATTTGCTGATATATTGAGTGCAGCACTTTGACAACATCATTTTTAAAGATCTTATGTAGCTTAGGAATTATGAAATTATGTGGGAATTTCACCACCTCCACTACTTTTATTCTTAGTATGCTTCCTAAGGCCCACTTGATTTTACTCTTCAGAATGTCTGGCTGAGTGACCACATAATCATTGTTATCCTGGTCACTAAAACATTTTTGTATAGTTTTCTGGTTTTTTTTGCCACTTCTTCATTTCTTCTGCTTCTGTTAGATCTTTAGAATTTCTGTCCTTTACCATGCCTATCCTTGCATGAAATGTTCCCTTGATATCCCCAATTTTCTTGAATGATCTCTTCAGTTCAGTTCAGTCTCTCAGTAGTGTCTGACTCTTTGTGAACCCATGGACGGCAGCACGCCAGCCTTCCCTGTCCATCACCAACTCCCGGAGCTTACTCAAACTCATGTCCATTGAGTTGGTGATGCCATCCAGCCATCTCATCCTCTATCGTCCCCTTCTCCTCCTGCCCTCAATCTTTCCCAGCATCAGGGTCTTCTCCAATGAGTCAGTTCTTTGCATCAGGTGGCCAAAGTATTGGAGTTTCAGCTTCAACATTGGTCCTTCCAGTGAATGTTCAGGACTGATTTCCTTTAGAATGGACTGGTTGGATCTCCTTGTAGTCCAAGGGACTCTCAAGAGTCTTCTCCAACTCCACAGTTCAAAAGCATCAGTTCTTCAGCACTCAGTTTTCTTTATAGTCCAACACTCACGTCTGTATAGGACTACTGCAAAAACCATAGCTTTGACTAGATACACCTTTGTTGGCAAAGTAATGTCTCTACTTTTTAATATGCTGTCTAGGTTGGTCATAGCTTTTCTTCCAAGGAGCAAGTGTCTTTTAATTTCATGGCTGCAATCACCATCTGTAGTGATTTTGGTCTTTCCTATTTTATTTTTTTATTTCTTTGCATTTTCCACTTAAGACAGCTTTCTTATCTGTCCTTGCTATTGTCTGGACTCTGAATTCAGTTGGGCATATCTTTCCTGTTCTCTTTTGCCTTTCGCTTCTCTTCTTTTCTCAGCTATTTGTAAAGCTTCCTGAGACAGCTGCTTTGCTTTCTTGTGTTTCTTTTTCTTTGGGATGGTTTTGGTCACTGCCTCCTGTACAGTGTTATGAACTTCCATCCATAGTTCTTCAGATACTCTTGTTTACTAGGTTCTAATCCCTTGAATCTATTCATCACCTCCACTGTATAATCATAAGGGATTTGATTTAGGTCATACCTGAATGGCCTAGTGGTTTTCCCTGCTTTTTCAATTCAAACATGAATTTTGCAATAAGTAACTCATGATCTGAGGCACAGGCAGTTCCTGGTCTTGTTTTTGCTGACTGTATAGAGCTCTGTTTTCAGCTGCAAAGAATATAATGTCTGACTTTGGTCTTGACTATCTGGTGATGTCCATGTGTAAAGCGTCTCTTGTTGGAAGAGAGTGTTTGCTATGACCAGTATGTTCCGTTGACAAAACTCTGTTAACCTTTGTTGTTCTTCATTTTGTACTCCGAGGCCAAACTTCCCTCTTTCTCCAGGTGTCTCCTGACTTCCTGCTTTTGCATTCCAATCCCCTATGATGAAAAGGACATCTTTTCTTGGTGTTAATTCTAGAAGGCCTGTAGGTCTTCATAGAACCATTCAACTTCAGCTTCTTCAGCATTAGTGGTTGGGGCATAGACTTGGATTACTGTGTTGTTGAATGTTTTTCCCTGAAAATGAACTGTGATCATTCTGTCATTTTTGAGATTGCCCCCAAATTCTGCATTTCGGACTCTTTAGTTGACTATGAGGGCTACTCTCTTTTCTCCTAAGAGATTCTTTCCCATGTAGTAGATTTAATGGTCATCTGAATTAAATTCACCCATTCCCATTCATTTTAGTTCACTGATTTCTAAAATGTTGATGTTCACTCTTCCCATCTCCTGTTTGACCATGTCCAATTTACCTTGATCCATGGACCTAATCTTCTAGGTTCCTATGCAGTATTGTTGCTTACAGTATCAGACTTCACTTTCACCACCATACACATCCACAGCTGAGCATTATTTCCACTTTGGCCCAGCCTCTTCATTCTAGAGTAGTTTATTGACAAGTGAAAGTGAAAGTCACTCAGTTGTGGCTGACTCTTTGTGACCCCATGGACTCTACAGTCCATGGAATTCTTCAGGCCAGAATACTGTAGTGCATAGCCTTTCCCTTCTCCAGGGGATCTTCCGAACCCAGAGGCTGAACCCAGGTCTCCCACACTGCAGGTGGATTCTTGACCAGCTGAGCCACAAGGGCAGTCCAAGAACACTGGAGTGGGTAGCCGATCCCTTCTTCAGGGAATCTTCCTGACCCAGGAATCAAACCAGGGTCTCCTGCATTGCAGGTGGATTCTTTACCAAGTTTATTGACAATGTTGTGTTAATTTCAGGGTTAGGGTTAGTGCACAGTGAAGTGACTCCGTTTTATATACACGTGTATCCACTTTTTTTAATTTTTTTAAGATTCTTTTCCCAGATACACCATTTAGAAGTATTGAGTAGAGTTCCTTGTGCTATGCAGTAGGTACTTATTAGTTATCTATTTTCTATATAGTAGTGTGTATGTGTCAATTCCAATCTCCTAATTTATCCCTGCCCACCACCTTATTCCCTGGTAACCATAAATTTGTTTTCTACATCTGTGATTCTACTTCTGAACTTTTAGAAAAAGTTTATTATTTATTTGCTGCATCAGGTCTTAGTTGCAGCATGTGGGATCTTTTGTCGTCATGCACGAACTCTCTTGTTGTGGCACTCTGGCATGGACTTAGTTGCTTTGTAGTATATGGAATCTTAGTTCCCGGGTCAGGGATCAAACTTGCATACCCTGCACTGCAAGGTGGATGCTTAACCACTGGATCCCAGGGAAGTCCTGTTCTTTTTTTAAGCTTCTGAATTTCTTATTGTGCATCTCCTCTCCTCAATCTCATTTGAGACATAAGAATCATGAACTTTTCTTGTTCTTATGCCCCTATCTTTACACATACAATTTTTCAATCTTCTTTGTATTTTAAAGCAACTTAGATGTCACAAAATTACATGCTGTGGAAAAGAAAAAGTAACACATCTAATGCCATTGTTAGACTTGTTAAAGATGGTGAAGATAATATCGTCTTAAGATGGATGTGGCTTCCCTGGTAGCTCAGATGGTAAAGAATCCACCTGCAATGTGGGAGAACTGGGTTTGATCCCTGGGTTGGAAAGACCCCATAGAGAAGGAAATGGCAACCCACTCCAGTGTTCTCGCCTTCTAAATTCCATGGACAGAGGAGCCTGTCAGGCTACAGTCCATGAGGCTGCAGAGTCAGACATGACTGAGCAACTATCACTAAAGCACTTACTCAAGGTGTATGTGGACAATTTGAATGAGAGTGAAAAAGAATAATGTTCCCAAAAGAATCTTTAATTTTATATTGTCATGTTGTCCATTGTGGTAGCCACTAGTCATGTGAGGCAATTTGAATTTAAATTATTTAAAATGAAAGAAATGTAAAAATTCAGTTTTTCAGTTGCATTAATCACATTTCAGGGGCCCAGTACTACACATGGCTAGTAGCAACCACGTTAGACAGAGCAGATATAGAACATTTTTATTATTGCAAAAAGTTTTGCTGTATGATGCTGTAACAGAGTATAACTTTAAATATTTGGATAATGAAAACAATTAATATTATAAATAGACATTTGACCGTTTCATTTATATATTAACATTTCAAGTTGATGAAAAAAGTTTTGGAATAAAAGGTAATTACATTTGAGGTCATTTTACATTTAGGCACACAAAGTGATATATTAAAATATGAATTGACTGTTTATTTTATTAAATGTCATTGCCTTAAATTCTCAGTACATTTTGTTAATTTTGGGACATAGCTGATACTGACACCAAACTTTGAAAAGCAAGTATTAAAGACATCAATTCTAAGGCAGTGAATATAGGACTTCATATTTAATGAAAGTTTCACAACTTACATAATCCTTGATTTCATTTCATCATGACATTTACTAAGATAGGCTTCCATTCTACAGAATGGCCCAGGGGCATCAAATAATGTGTTATATGAAAACGTAATATAGAATAGTAAAATTTCTATATTAGAAAGAGTCAGAATTGTATTGCCTTTAAAACATTTTCTCCCTGAACTTGATAAGCAATCCTTGCAATATTACTTGTTTCTCCTGCTAGTTGATACAGAGCACAGCCTCTATAACTGAGTCTTAATGGAATTTAGAAAAAATTTATAAGACTAGTTTCTAAATTTAAAAATATAATCCTGCCTGGCATTCTAATCAGAAATTCAGAAGGCTTTTTGGCAAGTAAATTTCTTTGGTTTTATGGATTTCCAGAAGGCATATTGGCAAAAGCCTTTCACTGTAATGAATCTTCTGAGTCTTCTCATACAATTACTTGCGACTCTGAAGATATCCTTAATTTTTGTTATAGTTTGTTACATTGATATTGTAGTTATGTAGCTATAAATCCTCCTTTTGTTACATTTTGCTTTAATATTTGTGTGAAGAAGTAAACTGATTAACTTGTTAGCATTCACACCATCTCTTTCTGCATCCAGATCACTTAGCTTCATTTCACTCTTCTATTTTTGAATTTAGAAAAGACAATATTTGCACAGTGAACACCTTCAGAGATGAAGAGTCTTCCCAGTGGAAGTCTTACATACCTCTTCCCAAGGTGTTTCCCTGAGATGAAGAAAGGAAGCTGAAGAGGAATAGCAAGAAGGGATAAGAAAGCCTTCTTCAGTGAACAATGCAAAGAAATGGAGGAAAATGATAGAATGGGAAGACTAGAGATCTCTTCAAGAAAATTGAAGATAGCAGGGGAACATTTCATGCAAAGATGGGAGCAATAAAGGGCAGGAACAATAAAGGGCAGAAATGGTATGGATCTAGCAGAAGCAGAAGGTATTAATAAGAGGTGGCAAGAATACACAGAAGAACTATATAAAAAGGATCTTAATGACCTGGATAATCATGATGGTGTGGTCAGTCACCTAGAACCAGATATCCTGGAGTGTGAAATCAAATGGACCTTAGGAAGAATCACTACAAACAAAACTTGTGGAGGTGATGGAATTCCAGCTGAACTATATCAAATCTTAAAAATGCTGCTGTTAAAGTGCTGCACTCAAAATGCCAGCAAATTTGGGAAACTCAGCAGTGGCCATAGGACTGGAAAAGGTCAGTTTTCATTCCAATTCCAAAGAAAGGCAGTGCCAAAGAATGTTCAAATTACCGCACAGTTTCACATGGTAGTAAGGTAATGCTCAAAATCTTTCAAGCTAGGCTTCAACAGTGCAGGAACCTGGAACTTGTAGATGTACAAGCTGAATTTATAAAAAGCAGAGGAACTAGAGATCAAATTGCCAACAACCTTTGGATCCAAGAAAAAGCAAGGGAATTTCAAAAAATATCTACTTCTGCTTCATTGACTACACAAAAGCCTTTGGCTGTGTGGATCACAATGAACTCTGGGCAATTTTCAAAGTGATGTGAATACTAGACCATCTTACCTATCTCTTGAGAAATCTAAAGAAGCAACAGTTAGAACTGAACATAGAACAACAGACTGGTTCAAAATTGGGAAAGGAGTATTTCAAGTCTGTGTATTTAACCTGTTCATTTAACTTCTATGCAGAGTACATCATGCAAAAAGCTGGGCTAGATGAATAACAAGCTCGAATCAAGATTTCTGGGAGAATTGTCAACTTTAATGGCAGAAAGTGAAGAAGAACTAAAGAGCTTTTTGATGAGAGTTGAAAGAGAAGAGTGAACAAGCTGGCTTAAAACTCAGCATTCAAAAAACTAAGATCATGGCATCTGGTCCCATCACTCATGGCAAATAGATGAGGAAAAAATGGAAACAATGACAGATTTTCTTTTCGTGGGCTCCAGAATCATTGCGGATGGTGATTGCAGCCATGAAATCAGAAGATACTTGCTCCTTGGAAGAAAAGCTATGACAAACCTAGGCAGCATATTAAAAAGCATACACATCACTTTGCAGAAAAAGGTCCATCTATTCAAAGCTATGGTTTTTCCATTAATCATGTATGGATGTGACATTTGGACCATATCGAAGGCTGAGCAATGAAGAATTGATGTGTTTAAGCTTTGGTGCTAGAGAAGGCTCTTGAGAGTCCCCTGGACAGCCAGGAGATCAAACCAGTCAATCCTAAAGGAATCAACCCTGAATATTCACTGGAAAATGGATGCTAAAACTGAAGCTCCAATACTTTGGCCACCTGATGAAAAGAGTGGGCTCATTGGAAAAGAGCCTGATGTTGGCAAAGACCGAGGACAGTAGGAGAAGAGCGCCAGAGGATGAGATGGTTGGATGGCATCACCAACTCAATGGACACGAGTTTGAACAAACTATAGAAGATAGTGAAGGATAGGAAGCGTGGTGTGCTGCAGTCCACGGGGCTGCAAGAGTTGGGTAGGACTTAGCAACTGAACAACAGCAACAAGGAGGTCATTCTGAGAAGAGGTAAACATCTATTAAGTGTTAACTGAGCCCCAGTCATTTCACTGTGCAGTATAGAGAGGCTGCACCTAAAGCAATCAGCTGACACATAAGCTCCTATAACCCTGTGGAGTTAACTGTCTAGTGAAGGACAGAGACATTTTAACCATCCCACAGACATATTCAGGAAAATATTTTCAATGACTGTGGCTGACACACAGAGTCCTTTCCGCGTTGTTTATTGCTGTTTCCCAGTAGGACTCTGCCCTCAGCAGACATTTGTTCTAGCAAGGAGAAGTCAACAGGTGCATGCAAACGAGCAAAGGGATAAACTTACAGAATGTAAATCTTGGAAAAGGGTTATAAGAGAATGATCTGTATATAGACTGATGAGAAGAAGCAGCAGAAGTTTCTGACTTGGTCTGGGAATTTGGGCGAGTCTCCTATTAGGGAGTAATAGTTGAGCAGCACTTCATTTATTTTGGCTGTGTTGGGTCTTCGTTGCAGCTTGTATGCTTTCTCCAGTTGTGGCACATGGGCTTAGTGGCCCCATGGCATGTGGAATCTTAGTTCCCCAACCAAAGCTCGAACCCATATCCCCTTTATCGGAAGACAGGTTCTGAACCACTCAAGGGTAGTCCCTTGAGCAGCACTTTAAATGTTAATGAGGGGTCAGCTGAAATGAGGAACTAATGAGGGAAGAAGAGAGATTGAGAGAAAAAGAACATACTGAGTATACATCCTCTGAAAAATCCTGTAAAGAGTGGGACAAGGTACAATGGAGGAAGCAGGGAGAGAGATTTAGTATGGTAAGAGAAGGTAAACGGGAAGCGGGAAAAGTGGAAAAGTAAGCAGAGGACAGGGATCATGTGGGATCATAAAGGCCAAGGTAATGAGTCTGGATTAGAGTTTATTTCACATGCAGTGAGAGTTTCAAGTTGCCAGATGGGGGGAATCAATTGGGATAGGATGCATGAGATGAGTTAAGAAGCTTTATGACGTCAGATGAGAAAACTTAGATATGTGTATTTTAAAGTTATTTTCAAATTAGAGTAGTTGACTGAATTATATATTTGGACTGGGAAGCATTAAATAAACCTTTAGAGTTAGTCAGTGTTTGAGAGTAAATCTGGAGAGGAGGTGATTATAATGGAGACGGGATGATTCTTGGCGAGAAATGGTTGTTTCCTGTCCTTCTGGATAGGCTAAAACGTCATAGATGTCTCAAATAGCTGGACTTAGCACCGAACTGTTTAACACTTATGTTCAGAGTTCTACAAGTGCTATATAATTAAATCCCACAACATCACATGAAGTGGATAGTATTGTCACTGTAGATACTATTATCATTTTTAAAAAACTTTTTATTTTGTATCAGGGTATAGCCAGTTAACATTGTTTTAATAGTTAGAGGTGAACAGAGAAGGGACTCAGCTGTGCATATACCTGTATCCATTCTCCCCCAAAGTTCTCTCCCATCCAGGCTGCCACATCACATTGGGCAGAGTTCCTTATGCTTTACGGTAGGTCCTTGTTGGTTATCCATTTGAAATGTAGCAGTGTGTACATGTCCATCTTAAACTCCCTAACTATCCTTTCACCCAGTCCTTCCCCCACAGCAACTTTTAAGTTTGTTCTCTTAAATCTGTGAGTCTGTTCCTCTTGAGTACGTTCATTTGAGATACTGTTATCATTTATATTTAATGAAGAAATTGAAGTTTAGACAGATTAAATAACTTGTCAATGAGATTATATAACGCAGCATCCTCATTTTGTAAATGAGGGTTCTGAAGCCAGCAGGTGGTCATTCATCTCGCCTGTGGTGCATTGGATTATTGTTCATTCTGCACTCTTTGTCATGTGCATTTGCAGAATGAAGATCAGAGGGATGATCGTCTGGAGGTGATCACTGATGATGACCAAGAGGCTGAGGAAGGAGGGGATGGCAGAGAGGCTTCCATGGTGAGGATGGCTCTTGAGCACATAATGGGGTTTTGAAATCTTGTCCAGTTATTTCTTTACCTGGGTACTTGTCTAAGATTAAAATTTTCACTGGGGCCTCTCTCCTGGTATCTTCAGCACATGCTCCCTGCTCTCCCCAGCCTCGTCCTTCTCTTGTTCGTTAATTCATACTGTCCCACTCCCAGTCCCATTTTCGCTTCCTGTGGCATCTTAGTAGTTATGTCTAACTCTATAATTTTTGCTTTCAATTTTGATACCTCTTTATGACTTAACCATACAAGGATATATGATTTAAAATAAAAGTGTATTTGTCCTTGTCTCTGATATTGAACTTGACCCCATAACTTCGTTCAGCTGACAGAATTTTAGTAGTACTACGTGTAGAGCATGCCATAGTGGCGACTTCCTTTTGCCTTGACCCTGAAAGAGAGAAAGGGAGCAGAACCACAGCTGGAGCCTAGTCCTGCGAACCTGCAGGCTGGCTGGCAGAGCTCTCTTTTGAGATACGACTAACACACCTTTGTGCGTTTTATACATCATGTGGCAAATGAACTCATAAATTTTACCTAGAAGCAATTACGTTGTATGTGAAATTTTATATCATGCTTTTCCACTTGTAATTATAAAGACTTTTACCCTATTTCTACAGTTCTTATAGTTTTTAATGGATGCTACATTAAGTGAATTAATCATAATTTACAATTTACTTCCTGAGAATGTATCCCATGCTTGTTCTGAGGTAGAATTACTGATTTAAAGCGTGTAAAGTCTTTCGGTTTATGTTGCCAAATTGCTTGCCATATGGTTGAAGAAATTTCGGATGGTCCCAGCAATATGTGAAAGTCATTCTACTTCATTGCTGTTTTAATGTAAAACTTTTCCTGTTTATCAAGTTTCGGCACTCCCATATTTTAAAGCCAATGTCTACTTAAAATGTGCTGTTTTTTGAATTGCATGTTCATATCTCTTTTCCATTTAACTAATGAATTTTTTGTTTTTTTTTTTTCTAGTTTGTGTGGTTTTTTAAAACATAAAAAGTCTCTCTTTTATTGCTATCCTCAGATCTATTGATGCTTTTATTAGTTGATGAAGGAAAAATTCAGGTACAGATTTGGGGAAACAATCATAGTCTATTTTTATGTATTTTAAAAGCACTTTAAATAGAATTATTTTGGTTTATGGTATGAAGTATCATTCTAAATGAATATCCCCCTCCCCACCCCAGTTGCAAAGCACTTAATTCAAATAATACTAACTACCCCTTCCATTCTGCAGTTTTGTGGTGTCTTTTTTAGAATATGCTAAGTTGTTATGGCATCCGGTCCCATCACTTCATGGGAAATAGATGGGGAAACAGTGGAAACAGTGTCAGACTTTATTTTTTGGGGCTCCAAAATCACTGCAGATGGTGACTGCAGCCATGAAATTAAAAGATGCTTACTCCTTGGAAGGAAAGTTATGTCCAACCTAAATAGCATATTCAAAAGCAGAGACAATACTTTGCCAACAAAGGTCTGTCTAGTCAAGGCTATGGTTTTTCCTGTGGTCATGTATGGATGTGAGAGTTGGACTGTGAAGAAGGCTGAGCGCCGAAGAATTGATGCTTCTGAACTGTGGTGTTGGAGAAGACTCTTGAGAGTCCCTTGGACTGCAAGGAGATCAGCCCTGGGATTTCTTTGGAAGAAATGATGCTAAAGCTGAAACTCCAGTACTTTGGCCACCTCATGCGAAGGGTTTACTCATTGCAAAAGACTCTGATGCTGGGAGGGACTGGGGGTAGGAGGAGAAGGGGACGACAGAGGATGAGATGGCTGGATGGCATCACTAACTCGATGGACGTGAGTCTGAGTGAACTCCAGGAGTTGGTGATGGACAGGGAGGCCTGGCGTGCTGTGATTCATGGGGTCGCAAAGAGTCGGATACGACTGAGCGACTGAACTGAAGTTGTTATGTAGGTAATTTTCTCTTCCTAGGTTAACTCTTCCACTTGTTTGCATAGCTATTCTTTAATAAATTTTTTTGAGAAGAGAAAATAGAAGCGGCATTTCTTTTCATTACTCAGTATTCTGCTTGGGAGCCAGTCAGTAAATGTTTATTGTTGTTGACACCGGAATAAAATACAGAGAAGGGGAAAAAAAATCTCCGCTACTCCATTCTATACCCTGTATCCGTTCCTCTCACTTAAGCAGCAGTAACACAGGCATTTTCCTACATTAAGGAACAAAACACTGATTATGTGGTAATCTCCGAGATATAAATGAATCTCACAGGTGGGTCCAGTTGCTGAACATTGAGACTTATTTAGGGAGTTTAAAGTGTACTGAATAGGGAAGGATTTGGAAAAGATTCAGAGCCATGGCCCTGGAACAAAAAGATAATTGGAGTTTTAGAAAAGCCTGATGCAAAAAAGAAACACGTAAAAATGGAATCAGTGAGGATGCTGAGAACCATCAGTTTTAGTCTCTTTGTATGTCAGAAGAACATGAACAGTAAGGTAAAGCAATTTAAGATTCCACTTAATCTTTATAGCTTTCTTATTGCTTTTATTTTTAAAAACCTCTTTCTTTTTTTCATGTAGTATTTGTTAGTAAAAATTGTTTTCAGCTCAAAACAACTTCTAACTCTTAAGGACAGAGGCAAGTAGTGTATTCTTTGTGTATCTGAAAGATGAAAGTCTGAGTGCTGATAACAAAGAAGGGGCCAGGACGAGCAGTCCTCAAAGCCCAAAGAAAAATCCCAAGAGAAAGCTTTGAAACTATCCCAGGAGCAGAAGTGGTGCTGAGAAGATGCGAGCTTCCGGGAGGCCTGGGTGCCTGTCAGGAGCTGTTTGGTGTTTCTCTTCCCTTATGCATCCTTCTGGGTCCTTCTTTTCTTTCTTCTTCAGCATTTCTTGCCTGGTGGATGTGTGTATCTCTTGGACCTTTCTTCAGTTTAAAATATCTTGCTGGGTGTTATCAACTAGATGAAAATCATCTTAAATTTATGGCTCTCAGTTTTGCTATTCAATTAACTTAAAAGTCCCAGACATTGCTTCTGGGATAATTTTTGTGAGGGCCCCACAGGCGACTCAGATTTAGTATTTTCAAAGCCGAGTTCATTATTCCTCACCATTCTTCCCCAGCTACTTCTATATTCCCTTTTCTTAATTAATAACTTCAGCAGCCACACAATCAGTCAAGCGAGGAGTCTTGCAGCTTCCCCAGTTTCCTGCTGTTTGATACCTCAGATTCAAATGTTTAAACCCCATGTTCAGGTCGACCCTCCTCTTTGAATTGTCTCTCAGTTCAGTCTTACCATGTTTATAAGCCCTTTTTAAAGTCTTGCCTGGAGGATCACCGTAAGTTCTTATTTTACTCATCTTAATCTTTTCCATCTTTGATCCACTCTTCTTTCCACTAGATATTTTTTTTTCTATAATACATATCTGATATTGATAGCTTATTTTTAAATAACCAGTAATGTCAGTATTTTGTCTACTGTATAAAATCCAAAATTGGCCTCCACCTACCTTTCTACTTTATTAATTACTGTACCTCTTTGTGTACTCTAATCCTGAGTCATGCCAGGCTGTTTTTTTTTTTCCCCCTCTAAATATGTTAAGCAGTGTCAGTCTTCCTGACCATATGATTAATTCAAACAAACTCATCCAAGTAGATTTAAACCACTCACTTTTGTTCTCCCATAACCGATTCTTTTATACCGTGTAACACTCAGCATTGCTTTTACAATAGTGCTATTTATCTTTTTTGGTGTTGTTTTTCTGGCTGCGCTAAGTGGTATGTGGGACCTTAGTTCTTGGACCAGGGATCAAACCCATGCCCCCTTCACTGGAAGCAGGAAGTCTTAACCACTGGACTGCCAGGGAAGCCCCAGTGGTGTTTATTTTTGTACATTACAGAAATACACACTCATGGAAGGCAGCCAGTGTGATCTCCACTTTTGCACACTCCCATGTCAACAAAGGTCCGTTTAGTCAAGGCTATCGTTTTTCCAGTGGTCATGTATGGATGTGAGAGTTGGACTATAAAGAGCTGAGCGCCGAAGAATTGATGCTTTTGAACTGTGGTGTTGGAGAAGACTCTTGAGAGTCCCTTGGACTGCAAGGAGGTCCACCCAGTCCATCCTAAAGGAGATCAGTCCTGGGTGTTCACTGGAAGTACTGATGTTAAAGCTGAAACTCCAATACTTTGGTCACCTGATGTGAAGAGCTGACTCATTTGAAAAGACCCTGATGCTGGGAAAGATTGAGGGCAGGAAGAGAAGGGGACAACAGAGGATGATATGGGTGATGGCATCACTGACTCAATAGACATGGGTTTGGGTGGATTCCAGGAGTTGGTGATGGACAGGGAGGCCTGGCATGCTGCGGTTCATGGGGTCACAAAGAGTTGGACATGACTGAGCGACTGAACTGAACTCATGTCTTCTATAAAATTTATTATGACAGTTTGCACACAGGAGCTATCCAGTGAGTGTACTTTATTGAGTAGAATGTCATCACCCTCTGTTTATCTAAAATATTCTGCATTGATCCCTAGTTCTTACCTGTTCTCCTCTACAGGGCTTAACGTTTCAAAACCCACATACATATGCACAGAATATAACTCAAAATGATACACAAAAAATTCCTAACTGTGATTACTTCTGGAGAGAGAGATTTGGTGGAGGTGAACAGTGGGAAACTGAAACTTTTACCTCTATGCTCTGCACAGTTTACAGTATTACACTATCTATTTTGGAGAAGGAAATGGCAACCCACTCCAGTATTCTTGCCTTGAAAATTCCATGGACTGAGGAGCCTGGTGGGCTATAGTCCATGGGGTCGCAAAGAGTCGGACACGACTGAGCAGCTTCACTATCTATTTTATAATCAAATCAAATCAAATCAAGTCAAATTCTGCAGACCCTGACATAGACACAGTCATATTTGTTTAAAGACTTGAACATACTTCAGGCCAACTGATGTTGATTCAGGGGTACATTGGAAGAATGAATGGAGAAATATGCAATTCTTCTTTTTTTTTAAAATCAAATGGTTTTCCTCAGCCAAATTATAGAGCAATAAGTGACATGAGAAGAGTTTCAAACTTATTAATGAATGTACATATACATAAAATATTATTTTAGACTTTAAAACAGAAGAGATAAAATTGAATGTATATAGCTTACTAATTGCTGAAATTTTTGAGTGTTTAAAAATATAACTGATTTTTATAATTATAATTTAGATAACTTCTGTTTAAGAATTTTTTTTTTAAAGTAGCTCTCCATAAGGCTAAGAAGAAACTAATTGTGGCTTATGTATTTATCCCATGATATTGGGTCATTCACGCCTTTGTTTTTAAAAACTAGTTATTTAGAAATGCATATAATCAATTTAATTATAATTGAAAATGTATGAACAGTAAGACCGTGAAAGTCTTACCTCTACATACAACAGAGTTAATGAGCCATGAAGTTATCCTGAACAAAAGTAAGTGCTGGCTTTGGATGGGTCTTACATATAATTCGTAACTTCAATGATATGATCTTCCGTCTTCCTTTTACCATACTATAATTAGAGATGTATAAATTATTCTTTTCATTTATTGTGCATGTTGAAGAATTACATGTCATAAAATCCCTTGACATTGTCCTGTTTTATCAACAGTGATTGTGGGATATAAAAGATGATTTTAAAGAGCAGCTTGCACTTCTCAGAAGTCGACACTAATCTCTTGAGAGCAAATATTGAAAGAAAGGAGCTGGGAAATTAGGAAATTACCAAGGAGGCTTTAATCTTTTCAGTAGGCATGCAGCATACACCCTAAGTGTTATTTCCTTCTATAGGAAACTCGTCATTATTTTAGAAACATAAAGGACGTTAATTCTAGCATTTTTGTGAGGTTAAAATTTGGGGAAGTCTGGTCTCTTTGATATCCTAATTAAAGCAGATTTTGGATTCTTGAAACAAAAATAGTTTCATTGAACTCCAAACTGGAAAAAAATGTACTCTAGGCTCAATCCACCCGGCTCTTTTATTGTACTGTTCATATTTCCACATTTTTACATTTGTACACAGAATTTGCTTCCATAAGTACCTGTTGGAACTGAAATTTTCTGTGCTAGACTAGAATCACTGATGCAACAGTTTCAGATGATTACATAGTACTTGGATGACAGCACTAGTTGGTAACTTGTTTTTGCAAACCACTGATATAAACATCAAAATACTCGCCACTGCAGAAGGGGAAATGAATGGCATTTTGTTTATTTTGAGTTCAGCAGCATAATAACCAAAGATTTAATTTGACAAGAAATGGCTAGTTGATGTTTTCCTTTCTTCTCTTGCTAAAAGAATATTAATTCCATGATTTTTGTTTCTTTGTTTCTTTAAATTGAGCTATAACATATATATAATCATCATGATAAAGAGAATTAATATATTATCTCATATTTCTGAAGATTGAAAAGATATGTAAAATTTCAATAGGGTGCCTTAAGAGTTAGATATATGTGTGCATGTGTGTGTGTGTGTACACGTTGTAAGCTGGCAGGTGGTGTGGAGTAAAAATTGATCCAAGGTAACCTGCTTGCCATCTTTTTACTCTTAACACTAAGCTCTTACCATCTCTTCCTTGAATCTTTAAAGAACAGACCATCTGTCTATTTTTTGACGCTTTCTTGTTTTTGTTGTTCAGTTGTTGAGTCTGACTCTTTGTGACATGATGGACTGCAGCATGCCAGGCTTCCCTGTCCTCCACTGTCTCCCAGAGTTTGCTCAAGTTCATGTCCATTGAGTCAGTGATGCTGTCTAACGATCTCATCGTCTGCAGCCCTCTCCTCCTCTTTGCCTGCAATCTTTCCCAGCTTTCCAGTGAGCTGGCTCTTTGTATCAGGTGGCCAAAGGGTTGCAGCTTCAACTTTAGCATCAGTTCCTCCAATGAATATTCATGATTGATTTTCCTTTAGGGTTGACTGGTTTGATCAATCCAAGGGATTCTGAAGAGTCTTCGAAACCATCAGTTTTTCTGTGCTCAGCCTTTTTTATGGTCCAACTCTCACATCCATATGTGACTACTGGAAAAACCATAGCATTGACCATATAGACCTTTGTCGGCAGAGTGATGTCTCTGTTTTTTAATATGCTGTCTAGGTTTCTCATTACTTTACTTCCAAGAAGCAAGTGTCTTCTAATCTCATGGATGCAGTCACCATCTGCAGTGATTTTGGGGCCCAGGAAAAGAAAATCTGTCACTGCTTCTACTTTTTCCCCTTCTATTTACCATGAAGTGATGGGACTTAAGTATTTCTGAAGATACTGGTTGGCATTCTGCTTGATGGTGTCTTCATATGGTGTAATACTTGGATATCAGTAATGGGCAGAAATTTGGAGTCAATCAGGGAAAGTAAAAATGTGATTGACAATTGGAAGCCAGTGATATATAATGTATTACCTGTTCATATCACATTGTTTTCGTTATGTATTGGGTTGGCCAACAAGTTTGTTTGGGTTTTTCCATGCTATCTTACAGGAAAACCTGAATGAACTTTTTGGTCAATCTAATACAAATACAACTTATAGACCAAAAGATATGGGTGTTGTTCTAGTTACTAGTCTTTTTAAACCTTCCCTTATTTTCAAGGAAAAGAATAAGATGGACAAAAGAATACATTTACCAGTATAAAAAATTCTTAGAAAGGATTATGTCATTGTATCAGTAATACTGAGTTTGAGTGATCAGTGGCTCTGTCATGTCTGACTCTTTGTAACCCCATGGACTGTGTTCCGCCAGGCTCCTCTGTCCATGGGATTTCCTGAGCAAGAGTACCAGAGTGGGTTGCCATTTCCTCCTGTAGGGGATCTTCTCAACCCAGGATTTGAACTCACATCTCCTGCATTGCAAGTGGGTTTTTTACCACTGTGCCACCTGGGAACCATTCTGGAGGATATCAAACATTATTTTATATCACAAGTGACAGGATAGTATAATGATGCATTCAATGAATCTAGAAACAGAAGACCTCCATTGTTTACTGTCTGGGTAAGCGTGGCAACTTACTTTTCTTTCTCAGGGCTTTAACCATTTCATTGTCAATGAGGTAGATGGATGAGGTCAGGAGTCAACAGCTCTTTTTTGTAAGGGCCAGATAGTGGTTTTTTTTTTTTTTTTTGCTTTGTGGCCTCTGTGGTTTCAGCTGCAGCTACTCAGCTCTGCTGTCGTAATGCAAAGGCAGCCGAGACAATATTTAAAGAAACAAGTGAATGAGCATGAAACTATCTGTCTTATAATGAAATTTATTAAAACCAGGAAATGGTCAGTAGTTTGGTAACCCCTGAACTGGATGGTTTCTATAATTCCTTCCAGTTATAAAAGCTGGTTGTTGCATTAAGAGTGTACTTACTTTCCAAGTGTTGGAAGTTGTCATAGAGACATCATAAGAGGTGATTTAGTTCTTTTATCTACCTGAGGCAAGATTATACTTAAATCCCTAATGAAGACAGCCATCCAGCTACCTGATCTAGTAAAAGGATAAATCTCCTTTTACTTTTTCTTGTAAAATGACTGTATAATAGGTTATATATCTAAAGTTAGTGCAAGATTTGGGAAATAATCTTTAATGGTTTTAGATTGAATATCTTGCCATTTTAAAAATTGACTTTACACATGATAGAAGACAGAGGGATGATATATCTCTTTTTCATTATTCTTATGGCTTCAAACCCTAGGAAATCATCCTTTCTCTTAATAGATCTAAACATTATAAAATTTTTCTTCCATACAAAGAGATTGTCATAAATTATTTTTTTAGATATGCAGTATAGATTTAATAGAGTAGGAACCATAGCTCTTCTGTCAGCCCTTCAAGCTTTTCATTCTGTTTATCTTTTTCATTTAGTCATTTTATGAGCTTTATAAACAAAACATAAAAAGTGCCTAAGGCAATGTAGTAATCAGATTTCATGTAGTAAAAACTACTGGAATAATCTCAAAAATCATTTATAAGAATTGTTGTTTCATAGTGTAAAAAATTCATTCATTAAGATATAACTGATCTTAATTCAAAGTAGAAAAAATGCAATACAGTTACATGATATGTTATAGCAACTAAAGTTAACATTAAGTTTTACTTTTCCATTTTCTGCCTTGATATCAAGTAGCTTTTTGGAAATGATTCCAAGTATTTTGGAAATGATTTCCTTAAATTATATGTATTATTTTCTATGTTTTATTCTCATATTAATTGGATAAACTACATAAAAACACATTGAAACTAAAAAGGACAAATGATCCTTAGGATTAGGTTAAATTTACTCCAGTTCAGTTCAGTTCAGTCACTCAGTCGTGTTCGACTCTTTGCAACCCCATGAATCGCAGCACGCCAGGCCTCCCTGTCCATCACCATCTCCCAGAGTTCACTCAAACTCAGGTCCATCAAGTCAGTGATGCCATCCAGCCATCTCATCCTCTGTCGTCCACTTGTCCTCCTGCCCCCAATCCCTCCCAGCATCATACTCTTTTCCAGTGAGTCAACTCTTCACATGAGGTGGCAAAAGTACTGGAGTTTTAGCTTTAGCATCATTCCCTCCAAGGAACACCCAGGGCTGATCTCCTTTAGAATGGACTGGTTGGATCTCCTTGAAGTCCAAGGGACTCTCAAGAGTCTTCTCCAACACCACAGTTCAAAAGCATCAATTCTTCAGTGCTCAGCTTTCTTCACAGTCCAACTCTCACATCCGTACATGACCACTGGAAAAACCATAGGCCCACATATATTTGCATGCAGCATATAATGAATATGATAAAACATAAAAAGTTACTGGAAGTCATTCCTGTTTTCATCTTCAGAATCTTCCTTTAATTTTTGTTTTCTAATAAAATCCAACCCCCAAATCCCTAACTTTCATTACCTAATCTTATGAAGCTTCGGCACCAAGTTAACAGTGAATTCTCTCAGGGCTGGAAAGAGGTCTATTTTGTATACTCCCAAGTTGTCAGTACCTAGGAGAGTTATGTAGCTTGTATAGGTGCCTTATAAAGGAGGTTGATTTGACTTAAAATAGTATTATCTTATCAGCATCATTGGGCTTCTCTGGTGTGACTCCGGAGGTGAAGAACCTGCCTGCAGTTCTGGAGACTTAGGTTCGATCCTTGGGTTGGAAAGATCCCCTGGAGAAGGGAAAGGCCACCCACTTCATTGTTCTTGCCTGGAGAATTCCATGGACAGAGGAGCCTGGTGAGCTACAGTCCATGGGGTCGCAAAGAATTGGACATGACTGAGCAGCTAACACTTTCACTTTTTTTTCCATCACCATTATTAAATTACTGTCCTACTACTGTGCCATATGTTGCACCGATCACTTAGATCATTTATAATTGCGTGGCAAGACTACAGACTGAGTTTCTCCATTTTAGATTTTTCTGTTTTCTCCCACCTTTTTCATTCTGTTCAAGTTGTTAAAATCTGCAGTAAAGTAGATATGGAGCCAGGATTTGAACATAGCTAGTTCATTACTTCACTGTACTGTGTATTTCTCTTTCATGTTCAACATGCAACTGGCATCACACTATAAACCCAGATATATCTTCATTTGCTCTATGGAAAAATATCTCTAAGTTAGTTATTCAGTTTTAAATATTTGGCCACTGTCCCATATCATACACAAAAAATTAACTCAAAATGGATTACAGACTTGAATTAAGACCCAAATCCCTAAAATTCCTAGAAGAAAGGCAATCTTCCAGACCTAGGTCTCAGTGATGATGTTTTGAATCTAATACCAAAAGTAAAAGCAACAAAAACAAATAAGTGGGACTATATCATACTTTTCTGCACAGAAAAGGAAACCATCAACAAAATGAAAAGGCAGCCCACTGAATGAGAGCAGATATTTGCAAATCATATACTGATAAATGGCTAATATGCAAAAAATATAAAAAGCTCATACAACTCAGTGGCCAAAAATCAGACAATCTGATTTAAAAATGGGCAGACAAATCCACGCACATATGGACACCTTATCTTCGACAAAGGAGGCAAGAATATACAATGGATTAAAGACAATCTCTTTAACAAGTGGTGCTGGGAACTCTGGTCAACCACTTGTAAAAGAATGAAACTAGAACACTTTCTAACACCATACACAAAAATAAACTCAAAATGGATTAAAGATCTAAACGTAAGACCAGAAACTATAAAACTCCTAGAGGAGAACATAGGCAAAACACTCTCTGACATACATCACAGCAGGATCCTCTATGACCCACCTCCCAGAATATTGGAAATAAAAGCAAAAATAAACAAATGGGACCTAATTAACCTTAAAAGCTTCTGCACATCAAAGGAAACTATTAGCAAGGTGAAAAGACAGCCTTCAGAATGGGAGAAGATAATAGCAAATGAAGCAACTGACAAACAACTAATCTCGAGAATATACAAGCAACTCCTACAGCTCAACTCCAGAAAAATAAATGACCCAATCAAAAAATGGGCCAAAGAACTAAATAGACATTTCTCCAAAGAAGACATAAAGATGGCTAACAAACACATGAAAAGATGCTCAACATCACTCATTATCAGAGAAATGCAAATCAAAACCACTATGAGGTACCATTTCACACCAGTCAGAATGGCTGCAATCCAAAAGTCTACAAGTAATAAATGCTGGAGAGGGTGTGGAGAAAAGGGAACCCTCTTCCACTGTTGGTGGGAATGCAAACTAGTGCAGCCACTATGGAGAACAGTGTGGAGATTCCTTAAAAAACTGGAAATAGACATGCCTTATGATCCAGCAATCCCACTGCTGGGCATACACACTGAGAAAACCAGAAGGGAAAGAGACACGAGTACCCCAATGTTCATCGCAGCACTGTTTATAATAGCCAGGACATGGAAGCAACCTAGATGTCCATCAGCAGATGAATGGATAAGAAAGCTGTGGTACATATACACAATGGAGTATTATTCAGCCATTAAAAAGAATACATTTGAATCAGTTCTAATGAGGTGGATGAAACTGGAGCCTATTATACAGAGTGAAGTAAGCCAGAAAGAAAAACACCAATACAGTATACTAACGCATATATATGGAATTTAGAAAGATGGTAACAATAACCCTGTGTACGAGACAGCAAAAGAGGCACTGATGTATAGAACAGTCTTATGGACTCTGTGGGAGAGGGAGAGGGTGGGAAGATTTGGGAGAATGGCATTGAAACATGTAAATATCATGTATGAAATGAGTTGCCAGTCCAGGTTCGATGCACGATACTGGATGCTTGGGGCTGGTGCACTGGGACGACCCAGAGGGATGGAATGGGGAGGGAGGAGGGAGGAGGGTTCAGGATGGGGAACACATGTATACCTGTGGCGGATTCATTTTGATATTTGGCAAATCTAATACAGTTATGTAAAGTTTAAAAATAAAATAAAATTAAAAAAAAAAAAAAAAAAAAAAATGGGCAGACAATCTGAATAAGCATTTTTCCAAAGAAGACATACAGGTGTCGAATAGGTACATGAACAGACTCTGAGCATCATGAGCCATCAGAGGATGCGGGTCAGAAGCAACAGTGAGCTGTCGCCGCACGCCTGGGGATGGCTAGGGCCGAAAAGACGAGAAGTAGGAGATGGTGGCGAGGATGGGGAGAAAAGGAACCCCAGCGCACGGGTGGGAATGTAAATTCATGCAGACATTATGGAAGACAGGATGGGGGTTCCTCACAAAATGAAAAATGGACTCCCGTGTGATTTAGCAATTGCACTTTTGTGTCTTTATCTAAAGCAAACAAAAACATTAATGTGAAAATATATTTGCAGCCCCATGTTATTGTAGCATTATTTACCATAACCAAGACATGGAAACAGCCTGAGTGTTCATCAATGGATGAATGAATAATGAAATTGTAGTATGTATGTGTATATATATACACATACATACACACAATGGAATATTATTCAGACATAAAATAAAATCTTGCCATTTATGACAACATGGATGGATCACAAGAGCAATATGCTTACTGAGATGAGTCATAAAGAAAAATACTTTCTGATTTCTATTTTTTGTGGACTCGAAAGAAACAAAAACCCAAGCTCATTGATACAGGGACCAGATTGGTGGTTGCCAGAGATACAAGGTTGGAGGTTAGACAGATCGGGTGAAGGAGGTCAAAAGGTTAAAAAAAAAAAAGTAAGTTTCCTTCCCTATGTACATAAATAAAAAGAAAAGCTATGGCTTCCCTGGTAGCTTGGACGGTAAAGCGTCTGCCTACAATGCAGGAGACCCTGGTTCGATCCCTGGGTCGAGAAGGTCCCCTGGAGAAGGAAATGGCAACCCACTCCAGTATTCATGCCTGGAAAATCCCATGGACTGAGGAGCCTGATGGGCTACAGTCCATGGAATCGCAAAGAGTCGGACACGACTGAGCAACTTCACTTGACTTCACTTCATGGCTAAAATTACCAAATGCATATTTATATATAGCACAGGTTTAACAACCATACAGGCAAGTAGAGTGGCTGCCATAAATATGCAATAAAATGTCTCACTCAATAAAGGACAAACATTTATATATGTTTCAGAAAGTTATCTCCTTATAAAGATGACAAAGTTATTTTCCAAAATAATATTTCTCAACATTTGAAAAAAAAAAAGATCACACAAAATAGGTAAATAGCCCAGGGTAGATAGAAGATGTCCAAAGAATTTAGCTCTCTGCTTCTTAGGAATCCAGTCTGAATTTCTTCCCTGACTGGGCCATGAAAATGCTTTCTCATCTGAGGATCCATCTTTCTCTATATCATTTTTCCTGCAAACATCTGGGAAGATATTTCATCACAAAGCTGATGTGACTCTTATCTATTGAAAGTTCACTTTTTGAAAAAAGGTTAAAAGCAATGAAGCCTGAGGCAGTGCCTAGGGTATTAGTGGGTGCTTACTTGATAGTAGCATCATTGTCAGAGTTAATGCAAGGGCTGCAGCTTGTTGGGGTTAAATCTACAAGTCTCACAACTCAAAGAGAAGCTTCTTTCAATTGATGAAGTTTCTCAGGGATGACTCCCTTTGTTTTGCAAACTCCTAAACCTCAGTAAATGTGTTGGAAGAATTCTTATTTAAAAGCACATTACCTTAAAAGAAATAAGAATGAAAAGTGAGAGACTGTACTCATGTATATGTACATATATACATGAATGTTTATTGTAACAGTGTAGGTGTGTGTGTGTGTGTTTGTGTGCTTAGTCACTCACTCGTGTTCGATGCTTCATGACCCCATGGACTGTAGCCCATCAGACCCCTTTGTTCATGGAATTCTCCAGGCAAGAATACTGGAGGGGTTAGCCATTCCTTTTTCCAGGGTATCTTCCTGACCCAGGGATTGAACCTTCATCTCCTGCATTACAGGCAAATTCTTTACCCTCTGAGCCACCAGGGAAGCCCTGCAGCACTGTACATAAGAGGCCAAAAGTGAAATCTACTGGAAAGGGAAAGTGACCTTGGACAAGATACTCTCCTCTGTTTTCTGTTCAATTGTAAAAGCAGAAATCCTAATAGCACGTTATTATCATCATTATTATTTATTAGGGTGGCTTTGAGGGTTAAACAGTGCCTGTTATATATATCAGTTAGATATAGAAACTGATATGTAAATATTATTAAGATGAAACAAGAAAGATTCTGTTGTCTTAGCTTTCTGCTGTGGCTGGAGCACATTTTGCTTTTGTTCAAAACTATTTGGGGACAAAGGAGAAAAATCCATGTTTGTGCTGCTTGTCTCATCATCAATCAAAGAATATTCATTAATTGTGTCTCCACTGTGCCAGGCATCATCATTATCCAGTCAGACAGCAGCATTTATTACCTGCTCCTTGTGTGCAGGTGCAGAAGGGAGTGTTAGTAAATGTCCACTTTCACATTGTGTCATGTTCTTTCTAAACCTAGTCAGAAAGCAGAGTCCCCGTTCTAAAATAAAATTGTGATTTACAGTTGTGTAAGAATGTAGTGGCATTGAATAGTACCCTGCACAGTGTGAATTCCAACTCATAATTAATGACAGACATATTCTTCCTATTACTTAGCACTTAGAGTGATGCTTCTATACCGCAGTTAGCAGCATCATACTGTCCAGGTGTAGTGCAGTTGAGACTATAATATTGATCAGCTCAGTTAGTCTTCTCTTCTCTGCAAACAGAAGTATTCATGGTCAGGGACCTTATTATTAGCTGGTGTTCTACTTCATCATTTTAAGAACCATTCAGTTAGAATAGATACAGTGCTAGCTAAGGTGCAGACAGGCGTGGAATGAGACATAGCATGGCAAAGGAGATTTCTGAAAGGCTCTTTACAAGTGGTTCTGAACCTCAGTGCTTATTTCAGGAGCCTTGGTCAATACTAAGGTGGAGACAATGGCTGGAGACCAAATGGTGTTCTCTGTGACTCTGAGTTGAACTCATCCAGCGTAGATCTTTTATAGACGTTGTGTAGATCCTGAGTAGGATCTTGAAGTTTTCTGCACACAAGCCAGAAGACTGGTTTCAGGTAGGAACTGATAGATAAGTTAGAAGAGTTCTTTCCAGTTAGCTTGTTTTTGTGTGTATGAGTAAGATACAAAACCAGTGGGAGTGGTACCTGCTTCCTTACTAATGAAGAGATGTAAACCCTTAGTTGACATTCTTTCAAATCATAATTTAATTTCTAATTATGTACCTTCAAAAGTATGTTGATACTTTATAGATTTGAATCTGTCTTTTGAGATTATAATTCTACCTTTCACAATTTTTGTGCAAGCTAATTACTTCTAAAACTGAAAATAATTATTAGAATTCGAGAAGGAATGCCAGTTTGTTAATGCAAGTTACCTCCTTCTGGATATAATGTACCCTCGTTGTGTCCTAGTTTGCATATTAAGAACCTCTCCAGATAGAGAGTATAGTGTTTTCAAAATATCCATGGAATCTATTCATTTGTCCTTTCCCTAATTAAGTAAATATTTAATGGTCAGCTATTATGTACCAACTATTTTTGCAGAGACTAGTGGTAGAACAGTGAGAAGGTCATACGAGGTCCCTGCTATCAAAAAGTTTGCATGACAGTGACGGGGAGGGGAGAGGCAATGGACAAATAACCAAATGCATGAACAGGATAATTTCAGGTGGTGATAAGTATAGTGAAAATGATTAAATGATATTCCAGAGAGTTCCTAGGGGTTATGCAGCTGTTTTATATCACTAAAGAGGAATATCTGTACTGATGTCTAAATAAGGACCCAGCTATGAGTTCTGGTGGAGAAGGCAATGGCACCCCACTCCAGTACTTTTGCCTGGAAAATCCCAAGGATGGAGGAGCCTGGTAGGCTGCAGTCTATGGGGTCGCTAAGAGTCAGACACCCTGAGCGACTTCGCTTTCACTTTTCACTTTCATGCATTGGAGGAGGAGATGGCAACCCACTCCAGTGTTCTTGCCTGGAGAATCCCAGGGACGGGGGAGCCTGGTGGCTGCCGTCTATGGGGTTGCACAGAGTTGGACACGACTGAAGTGACTTAGTGTAGCATGAGTTCTGGAGGGGGAGTGTAGTTTATTGTTTGGATGTCCTTCATGCAGTAAATGTTTGTTAAAGGACACAGTTGGGGGATAAATTCTGTGACTTTATCCTGGAATTCCAGAATTGTGTAAGTTGATGAAAAGATGTGTATATACTTGGGCATGTACACGTCTGTGACGCAAACTCAGCAGCTCCTCAAATCTCCCTGCATCAGTGAGCAACATAAATTCACAGATGCTTGGTTCTGAGGAAGGAGGAGAGAATCCATGAATAAACTTCATCAGTCACATCTTTCCTTTAAAATCTTATTGTTCCACAAGTGTGCACGTGGGTGGGTAGATGCTAGAGGACAGGGTGAGTTGAAACAGTGCCTTGGGGTGGTTGAGCCAGCTAGGAGCCTTCTTTATTATGATATGGTGACGAGCATGATTTACTTAGGCATCTTAAGTCATCTGTGTGTGTGGTAGTCACTCATTTGTGTCCTTTGTGACCCTATGGACTTTAGCCCACCAGGCTCTTCTGTCCTTGGGGATTCTCCAGGCAAGAATACTGAAGTTGGTTGCCACGTCATCCTCCAGCTGATCTTACTGACCCAGGGATTGAACTTGTGTCTCTTACATCTCCTGCATTGGCAAGTGGCTTCTTTACCCACCAAGCCACCTGGGAAGCCCTAAATCATCTGTAGCAGTTCCCAGAAGAAGGTGATACAGAATGCAGCAGCAGTAGGAATAGAGAACATAATTAAGCAGATAACATCATTTTGGGAATTATGGGAAACCTTCTTAAAGAGGAGATATTAAACCCAAGACCTGAATGATAAATATTATGGAAGAAGGTAAAAGGGGAAAAGGAGAGGTTCAGATTGTATCATTATTTGAAAAAACCCAAGGGAACAAGAGAAGAAATTTATTTGATAAACTCAAAGAGTTTCATTAATGTAAAATTTAGGCTGCCAAGAAGTTCAGTAGAAAGGTTTGTTGTGAGGCTGAGATTATAGCCTTATGCAATGATTAGACCATGAAAGACATTCTGAGTGGTGTTAAGGAACTTGTACTTCATCCTGCTGCTGCTGCTGCTGCTGCTGCTGCTAAGTGGCTTCAGTCGTGTCCGACTCTGTGCAACCCCATAGACGGCAGCCCACCAGGATCCCCCGTCCCTGGGATTCTCCAGGCAAGAACACTAGAGTGGGTTGCCATTTCCTTCTGCAATGCATGAAAGTGAAAAGTGAAAATGAAGTTGCTCAGTCGTGTCTGACTCTTAGTGACCCCATGGACCCCACCCCACCAGGCTCCTCTATCCATGGGATTTTCCAGGCAAGAGTACTGGAGTGGGCTTCCATTGCCTTCTCCACTTCATCCTGAGGACACTGGAAACCTATCAAATATTCTGAATAAGAGAATGATGTAATCAGATTTATATTCTAGAAACATTAATTGAATGCCACTGGGGAGAGTGGACTGGAAAAAAAGTCAGGGGCAGATGTATAAAGAGGCTATAGCATTATTCCCAGCAAAATATTAATATGTGGTAGTCGGAAATACAATAATGGAAGTGAAAACAGAAGTGGAAGAATTAGATAATCAGAAGGAAGGAGCAAGACAATTGCATGATTGTATGTATGGAGAGTGGTGGTGAAAAGAAGGGAGCAAAGGCGATTTATAGGTCTTTTGCCTGAACACGTGTGTAACACAAGAAATAGCATATATCAAGACGGTCAAGCCTTTGTTGTTTTTGTTGTTTGTTTGGTGGGGGAAAGAAGTTGAGCCAAATTTAGACTTTAATTCCTTTATATACATAAGTATTCAGCATTTAGCAAATAAATCAGCCCCTGTTATATGCCTGGCACCATGCCTGGTCACCAGGGATATAACCATAAACTAACAGGCAAGATCTTGTTCCACGGAGCTTATATACTAGTCAGGGAGAGAGAAAACAAGTGAACACATGAAAAGTGTTTTTATAAAATGTCAAGGTGGCATGTTGAATTTGAGGTGCCTGTGGTATATTTATATGGATAATACACCCAAAAGGCCAGTGCAGGAGATGCAGATTCATAATAATTTTACCCATTCTGTAGGGTTGTTGTAAGTGTTACATGAGTTAGTATAGGTAAGGGACTTAGACATATACCTGACATACAGTAATCATTATATACTCAGGTACTACATTGTATTACATGTATTTGCTTTGTTGTTATTGTTGTTATTACCACTATATAACTTACCTTAACTCGGTGGTAAGTTCCCAGGGACCTGGGTACAGTTTTGATATGTCTTACTATACTAAGTTTCTAATGCTCATTGGATCTGTGATGAATATTTTGGAATGTGGTTGTTTCACTTTAAGAGTTGCTTCATTGAAAAAAACTACATTACTGTAATATTTTAGTGGGCATGTATTTTTCCCTTAATTCATTAAGAGTTTCTAAATTTTGTATTTTTAACCAAGAAATCATAACAGGGATTCACTAGGTGCAAAAAAAAATATTTTTCATCTATATTTTATAAGTTAAATGGAAGAATAATGGAAAAAATTGAAAACGCTCATGTGCTTCCAAAGTCATGCAGTTTTATAGAATGTGGAGATTTGACAGGTGTATAATTTATCGTAGAAAGCTGAAATGATGTCATTTGATGCCTTGCCTTCTTCCAACTCTGAATGAAGCCAGTGCTTGAATAAATAATGATATGAAGCAGGGTTAAGGTTTGAAAAAGGACATCATTTCAGCTTGTATATAACTTATTAAGGATCTGGAGAAAGTTCCTTGTGCTGGTAATGATAAGCAGTTTTAGGAAAAAGTTACCTTATAGTCCTTCTCCGCCAGAGTGTAAACGTAGCTTGGCAAATGACAAATGGTTGTAGTTTCTCCACCGTCAATGACTTTATTAGTATTCTTTTCCCATGTGGGTTTGTATAAAAGCCAAATTTAGTTCAATCAGTAGTAATATTTGAGACAGTTTTTTTTTTTTTTCAGTAGATGGAAATACATTATGTGCTCAAAAAAGGTGATAAATACACAAAAGTAGAAGTATGGATAAATACACAAAAGTAGAAGTATGGATAAATACACAAAAGTATGGAAAATGTATAGTGGTGTATAAATATTTTGCTTTTGCACAAGATTAAAAAAATGAACCTTAAAGCAGAAACTCTGTCTACCCACTGATAAAAATGGAGATTTCATTTTAGTTCAGGTTTGATATTTGAGGGACTTGAGTTTACATTTAGAATATTATAATTCATTCTTTTTATAGGAATCATTCTTAAAATGAGAGGAATATTTTTAAAATTTCACATATCCTTTTTATTCCCTTCCCCTCTAGTCATATGATATTGAATATATTTCAGCCCAGTGAATTTCAAATTTTATTTCATGTTACAAATGTTAGCTTTGTAAATTTAGCCCTGCCTCACATACCCTATACTTAGCTTTCTTTAGAGATTATTTGGTCACATTTTTAATAGAAAACTCATAATTGCTAATGTTGTACCTCCTGAAACCAAACTCTGAATATTTTATGTTAAAACATATTGGCTTATGTTTTGATTTTCAAAATGACGTCATAAGTACAATCATTTTGCTTGTACAGATTCTGTGGAGTGCACATGACTATTATATTTAGCTATTTACCATTACAAAGTAAGATTAAGGTTTTGTAAAGTAAGTAAGGTTTTGTAAAATGTTATATTGTGACATTAAGAATGAAGTCTGGACTCTCAAACTTACCTCTAAGTCTTTTGAATCAATGTTTGTTTTTCTTCTTTCCCATGAGCTGGCCAAACTTAGTGATCTGTGGAGTTCTCTAGGGATGCATTCTTTTGAGATAATCCCAAAGTTCCCTCCCCCAAAATCATCATTATCATGTTGTTTACTACATCTATAATTTCTTTATGCTGTTGATGTAATGGATTACACTAATTGATTTAAACCAACCTTGCATACCTGGAATAGATTCCAGGTATGATCGTTGTGTAGAATTATTTTTATACATTTTTGGACTCCATTTCTAATATTTAATTGAGAATTTTGCATGTATATTCATGAGGAATATTGTTCTTAGTTTTTCTTTCTTATGTCTCTCTGGTGTTAGGATAATGCTGACCTCATATTGAATAAGTTAGGAGGGGTCCCTTCTGCTTCTGTTTTTTGGAGCAAATTGGCGGAGAAGGCAATGGCATCCCACTCCAGTACTCTTGCCTAGAAAATCCTGTGGATGGAGGAGTCTGGTGGGCTGCAGTCCATGGGGTCGCAAAGAGTCAGACATGACTGAGCGACTTCACTTTCACTTTTCACTTTCATGCATTGGAGAAGGAAATGGCAACCCACTCCAGTGTTCTTGCCTTGAGAATCCCAGGGACGGGGGAGCCTGGTGGGCTGCCGTCTGTGGGGTCGCACAGAGTTGGACACGACTGAAGCGACTTAGCAGCAGCAGCAGTGGAGAACTGGATCATCTCTTCTTTAAATGTTTGGTAGAATTAACCATTGAGATCTCCTGGGCTGGATGCTTTTGTGTTGAAGGTTACTCATTGTTGATTCACTTTAGTTATTTGATGGAGGCCTATTAATCTCTTTGTGCGAGTTTTGGTACATTCTGTCTTTCAAAGAATTGTCCCATTTCGCCTAAATTATTAAGTTTGTGGTTATAGAGCTGTTCATAATATTCTTGTATTATCTTTTTCATGTCCATGAGATCTGTAGCAATGACCCTTCTCTCATTTCCAATAGTAATTTGTCTTGCATCTGTAACTTCTAATTCTTCCTCTTTCCTATTATCACCACTGAGGTTTAGTAATGTCTTCTCTCAATTGCATTTTTTTTGCCTGTTATAGTTATTAGTTTTGCTTATACGTCAATACTAAAATATAACACATCTTTACTTACCTGTGGATATCTTCTTTAAAGCTCTTTGTTGTTGATTTGCAAGAAAATATGGAATTCTGGTTATTCTTCAGTGTTTAAATTTTTTTTTCCTTACTCATATCAACTTTATCCCCATTGTTTTAGTCCCTTATTTTCCTGTGAACATAATAACTTTTTGTTTGTCACTTTTTTGTGACAAATTATGGTACAGTGCTTCTGAAGATACTTTAAATGATAAGTAAGTAAGAAAAGAGGCCAAAAACAGGTAGCAGGAACCCAGTAAAGGGTTCTGTGTAGTGATTTGTTCTGGAAAAATTGGGGAGGGTGAGTAGGGCTTTGGCCTCAGCGGAAGGGAAACTGAGAACCAAGGTGAGGGTTAGAGGTCAGCAGACTTCATTCACTCTTTTCCTTAGAGAGAAAGCCAGTCAGGGTTACTTTGCAGAGCTGCAACACGGGCTGGAGACCGCCCTGAGGCCCCATGGGCCAGGTGGACCTACTGTGATGCACTTGAAGGCCTACAGAGGTGGCGTTCCTGCTAATGGTGAGCAGACAACTGGTCTGGAGAGGAAGGTCACAGAAGGGATGAGACCCATTCAATGTGCTCGCCCCAGAGGCAGCTTTGGGTACCAAAGCAGACCCTAATTTAGTCTCCTCCGTCACCAGCGAGTGAATAGTGGCATGCAACTGTCAGCTGGTTCTAGCTGCACAGTGTCAAGACTCAAAGATGCCCTAAATATGGAACCACAAGCTGGTGCCTCCCAGTTGGCCTGCTGAACCCCTGCATTAACTCTCTCAAAATGTGCTGTGAAGTTCCTTCTTCCCAATAAAGACTAGTCATTGCATTGGCTCTTCCTCAAAAAAAAAAAAAAAAAATTCTCCCAAGTCTTCCTTGGGCTCTTGACCTTTCAGCTAGAGGTATTTCCCAGCATTCCTTGACTCTGGGTGTCATCAAATATCTAAACAGAAACAGACAGAAGTGGTGAGATGGCTGAAGTCTTTCTGAAATAAATGGAAGTTATGAATGTGAAGTTAGTGACTGTAATCAAAAAAATGTAGAGGGACAAAAGAAGAGGCTGAAAATAGACCTGCGAAAGGTGGGAATAAAACAGAATCTAAAAAAGATTCAAAGAATACAGGGAGGCTGAAGGAAAGAGAATTGAATTGAATGAGAATCAGGTTATGCTCAAAGGATGTTTCAAGGAGAAGTCAGAGAGGGTCACGGAGCAGAGAGATAAAGGCAAATAAGAACTGGTTCTAGTTGGCATATTTCTGTGATGGTGGGAGTCAGGTCTCGCTGCAGAGTACACAAGGCATTCACCTGAGTTGAGAAGTTAGTTTATGTACTTTGATGCATTCCAAGCCTATTCTTGCTCATCTACCCCATTGCTTATAATTTCACTATTTTCATAGTTAATTTTCTTGAATTATTTAACACTATTAATTAAAATTGAAATCAGGCAAAAAATATGCAATAATAACCTTAATTAAAAGGTTATTTTTCCAGACATGGGTATAAAGGTCTGCTTAATGCATCCTCAAAGCATCTCTTATGTTAAGCTTGACTATTTCTTTATGTGAGAGACAAAGAAAAAAAACTTATATTTTGAAGCTGAAATTATTAATCGAAAATAAAATTTTAATATTAATCAGTGGAGAGATTTTAGGAGTCATATGGTGAACTACCCTATAATATTTTTTTTCAAAGTTGGCACCACTCAGTGGGAATAATGTCAGTTGAACAAACATGTAATAATGATGTGTAACATTTATTAAGCCCTTACTCTGTGTTTGAGACTGAGAAAAATGTTTAATTCACCATTGCACCTTCACCACAGACAACAGACAGGAAAGCCAAGGCTTAGTAAAATCAAGGGAAGTGTCCAAGTCTCCCAGGTGGTGAGTAATGACATGAAGTTCAGACTCAGGCTGCTAGATTCTGAAGCTCGTTTCATTAACCATTATTATATATTGCTTAATTTGAGGGTAGGTGTGTTTTTGCTATTAGTCTTTCATTGGGAATCATAAAATATTTTACGAGCTGTCTTTTAAGTATAAAAAGTTGTCTTTTCATACCATAGAGGCAAAACACTAAACCAGGTATATTTCTTGAGAAAAAGGAATGTGTTTATTATTTTTTAATTTAAAAATCCTATTCCCTAATATTCTCAGAAAGGAGAATTTCATTAATGCACTAAAAAAATAGCCTTTGGATTCTATAAGGTAGTTGTATAGGATATTATAGCTATTACATGGAATTTATCTAGATTATTAATTTCATTTACCATTAGTTAATTGTTTCAGTAAGTGAATTGAGATCTTATGTTAGGAGATGTAGAGAGGAATTACAATCTAACATTTGCATGAAGATCCCTCATATTTAATATATAATGGAGAAAACGAGTCCATATTTATCCCCCTCATTAGAAACAAAATCTCTCCTAATGTTCCATGCGCTTTTTAGGAAATTGCTAAATAATTCTAACCTCTATCACATACCTATCATTTAAATAGTTACTAAGGCAACAATACTTGTAAAACACATTTAATTGTTAAGACTATTCTTGTGAAACAAAGAAAATAACATAGGAAACAAAGGCTTACATTATAGTGTATTGCTGTGCTGGACAGTAAGATTTTGTTCACTTTCCTATACCCAGTGATACCCAATAAATAGAGCACTAAAAAATAAGGCTACAAAGAGAATAAGAATTCCTAATGACTGGTAGAACATATAAGTGCTAAAGCAAGAGAAGGAGGCAGGTCATTACAGGAAATTTCTAGAAGATAATGCTTGAGATAAAGATCTAAGACTATGTAAGTAATGAGTGTTTGGTCATTTCCAGAAGAAAGGTGGCGGGTGTGTAAAGGCACAGAGCTACTGTCTACATTTTCATAGGCAGTGCTGTGTACCGAGTCAGCTAGCCAGTAGTGTGGCTGAAATCCAGTTGTATCCATATGTGATTTTTGATGGCCCTGTATCTTACCTCTGGCCCTCTACCACTTGACTTCTTTTTCTGTGCAACTCGATACTAATTTCATGCCTCATTTCATTTCATTTTGTATCTCTCTTCTCATTTGTTCACTTAATTATTCATTAAAATATTTGTTAGAAATTTATTGTATATTAATTATAGCTAGTCCTGCCCTGTTGGATGAGTTGCTCATATCTTTAGCTGGTATGTGATGATTTAAATTTGAGAGTTCAATGACTAGCATTATCCAGAAAATAGTTAGCAATGGTGATGAATGTTTTCCACCCATCTGATATCACAGTAGCTGCCAGAGACTTGCCATCACTCTGTTGATCATTTGTAAAACCTGACCAGTTTTCTTTTTTGTTCGTGCTCCCACAACTTTACCTGCTTCTCCCTCATCCTTCTGTATGGCAGTAGCAACATCTGAGAATTGCTGTTAGGGATGGTAGAGAGTGGAAGGGACACTGAGCATGTGAAAGTAATTCTGCAGGTGACCAAATAGATAATATTAGAAGTAGTTCTAACGTTGAGCAACTTTTGTTTCTTTCCTACTATGTACAAGTCTCCATGCTAAGGACTGACGAAAAGAAGATGAATAAAGTACCATTCTTCCTTTAAGTCATTTGAGACCCTATGGTGAAGGTGGGACGCATTTAATAGCATTTCTCATATTAAGTCACCAGATTAAAAAATAAATTTAAGTACCCTCAGAAAACATTCAGATTGATACAAGTTTTGTTAACTTTTTGTTTAAAATAAATTCTTTAGAATTATTTTAAAAATATTATTTAACTGAAAAAATTTGGCTTCTTAAAAGTGTCATTTTCCTCCTGAATTGCAGTTAACAATGTGGACATGTCTCTTTATTTGAGGACTCTAATAGTATAGTTTCATGTTAATAGTATTTTATGGTGTCTTCGCTTTTAAGTAATTTCAGTTGTCTTTAAATACAATTGCAGTGTTTCCCTATAAATGTCTTTAGTTTTACTGTTCTTAAAGGGAAAAAGCATTACGTTTGTGAGGTTTAATGCTCCTATATAAAATTGTCTGAGGCAAAACAACTTTAATAGAAGCACAGATCTTCCTTCTAATGTACACACATAACCTAAGCTCCTTGAGGGCAAGGATTTCATTTGCTGTGCATCTTAAAAGGACTCAGTACTGTGCTTTATTGGAGATGATGTTCAGACTGTATTTATTGAATTTATCTCTATATAATGAACACACTTTATAGATTAAAATCTTAATTTGTTAGATTAGTGCATCTTTTTCAAGTGTTTCCACTGCCAAGTTATAGATTAGCTATTCTAAGCAATTTTTTCCAGGATTATGTAAGTTACAGATTGAGTCAGTGTTTATCGCTATCTCTAGCAATTAAAGTGGAGAAGGCAATGGCATCCCACTCCAGTACTGTTGCCTGGAAAATCCCATGGATGGAGGAGCCTGGTAGGCTGCGTCCATGGGGTCGCTGAGGGTCAGACACGACTTCACTTTCACTTTCACGCATTGGAGAAGGAAATGGCAACCCACTCCAGTGTTCTTTTCTGGAGAATCCCAGGGAAGGGGGAGCCTTGTGAGCTGCCATCTGTGGGGTCACGCAGAGTCAGACACGACTGAAGCGACTTAGCAGCGGCAGTAGCTTTGACAGTAAAGCATCTGCCTGCAATGCAGGAGACCCAGATTCGATCCGTGGTTCAGGAAGATCCCCTGGAGAAGGAAGTGGCAACCCACTCCAGTATTCTTGCCTGGAGGATTTCATAGACAGAGGAGCCTGGTGGGCTACAGTCCATGGGGTTGCCAAGAGTTGGACACAACTGAGCGAGTAACACACACCAGCAGTTAAAAATTTGAGGGCAACATGAAGACTAAAGAGTTAACCAAATAATGCAGAATTATAGCATTAGAAAAGGCAAAGTGTTCTTTTTTTTTTGTTTTCCAGTTTTTCTGGGATAAAGATTTCATAATTTTAAGCCCATAAAGTATTAAATTTCTTTAAAGATCTTTGAACCATGTCATTTTTAAACAGTGGCAATATGTATGTGTACACATACATAAACTATACTTACAACTGGCAGAATAACAGTTAAAATATGAAAATGAAATCAATAACTTATAATTTATGTTGTTTATCTCTTTCTCTTGCTCAATTAGTTATCTTTTAGGTCATGTTTTCAATTTATTTATTTATGTTTTAATATTCAAAGTTGGTCACTAAACCAATTTTAGCTTTAACTCAGTAAGACAGATTTAATGCTATAAAAGTAAAGGATGCAAATATTTTCTGAAATATTGCCCATTGGGAATTTTCTTTGCTTTATATCTGTAAGAACAGGCTCATGATAATGTGAATATTTAATCTTAATTATATGTGATACTTAAAAAAACCTACACACACTTCAGAATTTTACAGACACCGTACAAATCTCACAGGACTATGGGATGAAGTAACAACACCCTCCGAAAGGATTCTGAAAATTAGCATTTAAAATAAAAGTCATGCCCAAGCCAGTAGATGAATAGCCAAAGGAACAGTTCATATTTCACATGGTTAGACAGCATAATTTCCACATTCTATGGGGAAAAAAATATTCATTGAATTTTATATTATCTGGCAATCAAAATAAACATGGTTAATTTTCATAACTAAAACAAACTCCATATGTTACCAAAAAGTTCTGAGAATTAAACACAATGCTAAAGGCAAAAACATAATTATTACTTCTTTTCTCACATGGATAAAATGAGGAAAGATTTCTTATGATGTAGTTCTAAAGCTTTGATATCTATCTCTAGCTCTTGGAGGTCTTCACAGTTTCTGGTGGGTTACTGGATGAGAACTTTGAGACAAATTTTGGTTTAGAGATTGTAACCTTTATAACTAATCAGATGGGTATGGCCTGAGGAGCCAAGAATAAAACCAACAGCCTAGAGAAGAGGGATCTTGACTGTAATAACAGCTTTGGGTCTTTGCCTTCTTGCTTCATTCAAAACCTTACTATTATCTTAACAATCAAGTTTTTTCCTGCTGTTTCCAGCCTATGTCTTTCCATCTGCTCTTTGTTCTCTGTTTCTCTTCATGTATACAGACAAAGTTTTCAATAGAGCATTTGCTTCTTCAAGTTACTCTCCCATTTTTACAAATCTTCTTTTTTTTTTTGGCTGCACCACATGGCTTGCTGGATCTTAGTTTCCTGACCCTGAGTAGAACCTGTGCCTCCTGCATTGGGAGTACAGAGTCTTAACCACTAGACCACCAGGGAAGTCCCTACAAATCTATTTTAAAAATATATCTTAAGCATCTCTACTGTACTTTGAAACCAACACTTAGGTTTACATTTCCACATTGGCTATCCTGTTTGGAGTTTCAGTCTAGACTTGGCATGACTGGATTGTAAGAATATCTTGTTTTTAACTTGTTTATAACCATGAAAGGAAGTTTCATCATTTACAACGTTAAGAGCACTTTTGCTGTTCCGCTTGCTTTTGTCCGTAGAAGTTTATCAAAACCTCTTAGATGTTACTCGTTATTAAAGTGGAGGACACAGGTGAAAATTCTGGATAAATATATTTTTCTGAGATCATGTGAGCAAGTGTAGAATAGTACTAGTACATTAATTTAGGCACTGCCATGAAAAGAAATTATAAAAACACAAAGCTCAGTTTTCTATTTTTCAAACAGTTTTTGTCATCCAAAAATTGATGTCTTCTGCTCTTGATTATTTAAACAGGAGTTTGTTTAGACAATGTTGACGTCACAAAGGTCTGAGTTCTTTTCAGTGTTTTCACTGCTCTTCCATAGGTGTAAGTAACACCTCGCAGTCCTGGAATCATGGAGATGTGCGCTTGGTGCAAGGCCTGCAGTCATGTCCTTGCATACAGAGAGCAGAATACATTGCTCACTGACACTGAGGTTGCTTACATGGCCCGCTCCTGCCCATTTTCATTAATCACAACTCATGGACTCACCGAAACAGAGCTCGGGTGTAACTTTGGAGGTCACTTTGTCTTTTATAGACATGTATAGAACCCCCAAATTTCTTCCATCTATTGTGCATTAGAATTAAAGACTTATTTCATGAGTTCCTTTTTCCTGGACAAGAATATATCAATATGCCTGAAAAGAAAAGAAAACAAAACACATCAAAAAACCCTTTCTAATTAGATGCTGCCTGGAGCACCGTGAGAATGATAATCTGACCCATTTTTGGTTGTATTTAGTATTTATTTCCAGGACTCATATGTGTATATGCTTTGAGGCTTTCATTTTTTGTCCCAAGACAATATTAAAAAAAGAATTAAAATAGGAGATTCCAATAAGTAGGTTCTGCTCAAATGTTCTTCCAACATTTTGAGGTGGACCTATCCCCAAAATTGATGTGTATGAGGATTTTAGTACATCATTCACATAAAATAAGTAGTCCAGCCTTTTATAATGGTGGCTATCTAGACCTCAACTGCAGTGTTCTGCTCTTAACAGGGAAGTTGTTTCCTATTCTAGACAGAAAGGTCACAAACTGGCCATTAGAATTCTGTACTTGGATGAACGAATAGAAAGAAAACAGAAATTTATAGTGAACTGAATTTTATATTTGCCCCCACATTACAAAACTATTACCCAAAGCTCTCTCACTTGAAAATATTTCTAAGCTTGCTGAAAAGGTAAACATTTGCAAACTGCACTTTGTTTAGTGAGGTCTTCAATATGAAGCACCCTTTATTTATCTTGTTAGCAAGTCAAAAGTTTCTTGTAGAGCTGTTGAGTTAGATTCAACATTTTTTAAAAAGGGGATTATTGTAAGAAAACCAAAGAGCATTAAGAGGCTCTTAAAAAAATACCCTGTTACAATAGTGATATGAAATGTCATCTAGGGTGTTAGAATCTTTTTAAAAAAATTTGCTACATCCTCTTATGTAACAGGAAAAGGTGCCTAGGATCCAGGTCCTGCTATGTTGCCCCCAGAAACCACTCTTGTACTGCAGGCGGGTTCTTCAGGAAAAAGCTCGCTTTAGCACCAACCAAAAAGAAGGGAGAGAAGGAAAACACTTGAAAATGACTACTCATACAATATTAAATGACTCATGATTTCATAATCAAAAAGGGCTATTTTACCTCTTTCACTGCAGTGACAGCAAAGCCCTTCACTTCATAAAGGACCACAGACCTGTTTGTTGCAGATGATAACACATGGTAGTCCTGTGTGTTGGCCTAGAATTGATGCTCGCCTTGGTTCAGGTGGTAATGACCCTCCTGAACTGTAGTCCGTGATACACAGTGCAGATGCTGATAACATCGATTATTGTCATCCTATAAAGAAACTTAATTCTGTTGACAGAAAAATGTGGTTCATTCTTCTAGAGTGCCCTTCTGACAGATGGAATAATTATTTTGACCCAGCTTTAGAGCTAGTTATGTTATTTTAAACAGTCATGCTGATAACGGTTTTATAATTTCCTGGGTTTTTATATTTTATGGGTGCATAATAACTGTCCTCATTTATTAAGTTTATCACTGCTTTACAGAGGCATGAATACATTTCAATTAGATTTGTATAAAATGCTGAATCGCAAATTCTTTTCGAAACAGAATGAACTGGGTCTATCATCTTAGTTCAACCCACTCAGATAATTTGATCCTTTTGGCTTAATACACATGTAAAACAAATTACTCTAGTAAATTTGCATGTAAAATACCACCAGTCCTAAAGGCTCTAACATAAACAATTAGTTCCATGTTTTTATCTCACAGAAACACTGGTTTTCCACACCACAGAAAACAACCTTGCAAAGTTTATATTTCAGAATTATGTTAGGGAGGGGACAGTACATGGCGCAAATAGGCCCCCTTTATTGCTTTGCTGTTGAACAATGAGAAGGTCCCTAAACCATTTCAAATACATAATTAAAGATACCTGCTTGCACTTATTAAAATCAGGGCCACTGTAATTCCTATAATGCTGAGCTTACCTCATTATTCACATTGAGCAAAAATTCCACAGGAAATTTAATTTTGAAAGGATGTTATGCTTATCTTAATATGCAGGTCTGCACAACCTATATTTAAAAACCATAAAGAGTTCATGTACCTTTCATTGAAACAAACATATGCTCTTGAAGGTTCTGGAAAGGCACAAAGCTTGAAGAGAGTTTATTTTTAAAAACATAGTAATGTAGTAGTTTTTCCTTAACTTAAAATATGTTTGGAGTATTTGGGTCGTTAAACAAAGGATATTGTATTAGTTCTTTTAGCTCATCAGTAACCCAACACAGGTCCTTGAAACCGATTATAGAATTCACAGTGGAATTTTGTGACATCAGTTTCAGTCATTAATTTTTCTAACCTGAAGTGTGGAGTGGCATAGTATGTGGTGTGATAGATAGATACAGAGATAGATAGATTTTACCATCATTTTCATAACTGTGGACAACTCTGACAAGCTTTAGAAACTAGTATTAGAAAACCTTTCTAACATTTAATATGCCCCCTAAGAAAACTTTCTTATTCTGCACAGATCTTAGGGTAACAAAGGCACATAATCAGCAGCTGATAAATATTTACTGGTATATTTACAGAGATCCAATTAGGAATTGGTATCATAGAGATGATACCAAAATAATTTTGAGTATTCAAACATTTTTTTATATGCCAAACATGACCAAGCCTGCAAAACTGCACTAGAATCTTGTTGTTTGACTTAACATGTTTGGATTAAAATATATTTGAGTTTTATTTTGCCTTTGTGTGGTGTGTATATATGTGTGTGTGAGCATGAGATTATCTAGGAGAGAGAGAGATTCTGAAACATAAAAATCTGTACAATAGCTATTGGAAGACATTTATTTCTCTTGTATCTTGAATAAAATAACAAGCACCATAATAGTTTATACATCTTTTCTTGTATATATATCAACGCCAAAATGCTTCATTTACAGTCCAGAATGAGCAGTGACTTCTCTTTTGAGATATTATTTCTTTTGCAAACATTTCTTGGAAAGGATAAAGCTGAAGTGATTATATTAACTAAAGTTTTTGTTGGTGAGACATTTAGCAAATAAACTAATATTACCTATGTGGTATGTGGGCACCAGCCAAGGTAACTAAATATTTAATCAGTGCATTATAAGTATCAAAAAATCTCTATCTTAAAAACCCAGCTACATTTTGTAGCAGCTAAGTCTTAAAAGTTATTATTACATATATATGCATATTTTATTGTGGTAAGAACATTGAACTTGAGATCTCTGCTCAACAACCTTTTAAGTGTACAATACAACATTGTGATTATAGGCAAAATGCTGTACAGCAACTCTCTAGAACTTATTTGTCAGCAATAATTAACTTTAATTTTCCAACTTAGAAGTTTAAAGAAAAATATGTTGTTTTTTTTCATTTGACCAGGGATACATTTTGTTATTGTTGTTTTATTATCATTATTTTAGGTATGGCTGCTTTTTTCCTCAGAATTTGCTCTTTATTGTTTTTACTGTTTGAAAATAGTAAGTAGTGTGTCTTCTCATTGGATACAGTCTGAAGAAGCATACAATTTCTGAAGCTCTGTACTTTACAAACTAATTAGCTCTAACTTCCTGCAACACACAGTTCTTACGAGAGTAAAGCCTCATGGGAGGAACTTTTCCTTCTTACCTGCTTTTGGCAAGCCTAGTAAAATGGACTATTTATTGTTATAAAAAATACTTATTAAAGATTTTCAACTTCCAGTTTGCTTTCCTGGGGCTTGAATAGCTAAAAAATTTATCAGTAAGAAACCATTAAAAAAAAAAAAGCTATTTCAAGCAGGTAGCACTGGTTGATATTTGATGACACTTCTTCTGATTGTTCCTAATTGAACTAGGAATTCTCTAGGTTTAACCAACTAGAGAATGACAAGAGAATCTATTACATTCCAAAGTAAATAGTTTTAAAATTCTTTTTGAATACTTTGTCAAACAGGGGGAGCTTGGCATGGTTAAAATTATTCAGTGCTTCTCTAACTGGATGGCAAGATATATATATTTTTGATAAAATGCAGTGCTCAGCTCAGGGCACAATTAACAAATGCCTGATGAGCTGATTGTGAAAGTGATGATGCTTAGTAGCAGGTTTGTGACTTCAGAGAAAAACCAGTTAATTTTTTTCCATAGCCCATGTTTTTATTTGTTAAACTAACAGCCCATTATGGACTTCCTTGATCAGTCTCTTGGTAGATGTTATTTGGGACACACCTTTAAGAGAAGCTTAAATAGTTCTCAAAGATAATTGGCAATGATCATCTCACACTTTAATAACTCATTTAATTCCTTTTCTGCCAAGGTAACAGATAAGGAACATTTAATATCAGAAATGAGATAAAAATGATTTCTTATCTTGCACTACCTTTGTGACAATTCGTAGATCTACTTAGACTTTTACAAAGTCTGGCAGACAATTGACATCTGTCAGAACACAGATTAATTTCAGAGAGAACCAAATGGAACTATGGGCAAAACTTTGACTTATCAACAAACTTTTCCAAACTGTGTTTCACCAAATATTAGAGTACTCCCTTGCTCAAATAGGTAAGGACCAGCGGCTGCACTTTGCTGGAGCAGCCGAGAAGAGATATCCCATGCCCAAGGTAAGAGAAACCCAAGTAAGACGGTAGGTGTTCCAAGAGGGCATCAGAGGGCATACAAACTGAAACCATACTCACAGGAAACTAGTCAATCTAACCACACTAGGACCACAGCCTTGTCTAACTCAGTGAAACTAAGCCATGCCCGTGGGGCCACCCAAGATGGGCAGGTCATGGTGGAGAGGTCTGACAGAATGTGGTCCACTGGAGAAGGGAATGGCAAACCACTTCAGTATTCTTGCCTTGAGAACCCCATGAACAGTATGAAAAGGCAAAATGATAGGATACTGAAAGAGGAACTCCCCAGATCAGTAGGTGCCCAGTATGCTATTGGAGATCAGTGGAGAAATAACTCCAGAAAGAATGAAGGGATGGAACCAAAGGAAAAACGATACCCAGCTGTGGATGTGACTGGTGATAGAAGCAAGGTCTGATGCTGTAAAGAGCAATACTGCATAAGAACCTGGAATGTCAGGTCCATGAATCAAGGCAAATTGGAAGTGGTCAAACAAGAGATGGCAAGAGTGAATGTCGACATTCTAGGAATCAGAGAACTGAAATGGTCTGGAATGGGTGAATTTAACTCAGATGACCATTATATCTACTACTGCGGGCAGGAATCCCTCAGAAGAAATGGAGTAGCCATCATGGTCAACCAAAGAGTCCGAAATGCAGTACTTGGATGCAGTCTCAAAAATGACAGAATGATCTCTGTTTGTTTCCAAGGCAAACCATTCAATATCACAGTAATCCAAGTCTGTGCCCCAACCAGTAATGCTGAAGAAGCTGAAGTTGAACAGTTCTATGAAGACCTACAAGACCTTTTAGAACTAACACCCAAAAAAGATGTCCTTTTCATTATAGGGGACTGGAATGCAAAAGTAGGAAGTCAAGAAACACTTGGAGTAACAGGCAAATTTGGCCTTGGAATACGGAATGAAGCAGGGCAAAGACTAATAGAGTTTTGCCAAGCAAATGCACTGGTCATAACAAACACCCTCTTCCAACAACACAAGAGAAGACTCTACACATGGACATCACCAGATGGTCAACACCGAAATCAGATTGATTATATTCTTTGCAGCCAAAGATGGAGAAGCTCTATACAGTCAACAAAAATAAGACCAGGAGCTGACTGTGGCTCAGATCATGAACTCCTTATTTCCAAATTCAGACTTAAATTGAAGAAACTACGGAAAATGACTAGACTATTGAGGTATGACCTAAATCAAATCCCTTATGATTATGCAGTGGAAGTGAGAAATAGATTTAAGGGACTAGATCTGATAGATAGAGTGCCTGATGAACTATGGAATGAGGTTTGTGACGTTGTACAGGAGACAGGGATCAAGACCATCCCCGTGGAAAAGAAATGCAAAAAAGCAAAATGGCTGTCTGGGGAGGCCTTACAAATAGCTGTGAAAAGAAGACAAGTGAAAAGCAAAGGAGAAAAGGAAAGATATAAGCATCTGAATGCAGAGTTCCAAACAATAGCAAGAAGAGATGAGAAAGCCTTCCTCAGCAATCAATGCAAAGAAATAGAGGAAAACAACAGAATGGGAAAGACTAGAGATCTCTTCAAGAATATTAGAGATAGCAAGGGAACATTTCATGCAAAGATGGGCTCGATAAAGGACAGAAATGGTATGGACCTAACAGAAGCAGAAAATATCAAGAAGAGGTGGCAAGAATACACAGAAGAACTGTACAAAAAAGATCTTCATGACTCAGATAATCACGATGGTGTGGTCACTGACCTAGAGCCAGACATCCTGGAATGTGAAGTCAAGTGGGCCTTAGAAAGCATCACTATGAACAAAGCCAGTGGAGGTGATGGAATTCCAGGTGAGCTATTTCAAATCCTGAAAGATGATGCTGTGAAAGTGCTGCACTCAATATGCCAGCACATTTGGAAAACTCAGCAGTGGCCACAGGACTGAAAAAGGTCCGTTTTCATTCCAATCCCAAAGAAAGGCAATGCCAAAAAATGCTTAAACTACCGCACAATTGCACTCATCTCACATGCTAGTAAGGTAATGCTCAAAATTCTCCAAGCCAGGCTTCAGCAATACGTGAACCATGAACTTCCAGATGTTCAAGCTGGTTTTAGAAAAGGCAGAGTAACCAGAGATCAAATTGCCAAAATCCGTTGGATCATGGAAAAAGCAAGAGAGTTCCAGAAAAACATGTATTTCTGCTTTATTGATTATGCCAAAGCCTTTGACTGTGTGGATCACAATAAACTGTGGAAAACTCTGAAAGAGATGGGAATACCAGACCACCTGACCTGCCTCTTGAGAAATCTGTATGCAGGTCAGGAAGCAACAGTTAGAACTGGACATGGAACAACAGACTGGTTCCAAATAGGAAAAGGAGTACGTCAAGGCTGTATATTGTCACGCTGCTTATTTAACTTATATGCAGAGTACATCATGAGAAACGCTGGACTGGAAGAAGCACAAGCTGGAATCATGATTGTCGGGAGAAATATCAATAACCTCAGATATGCAGATGACACCGCCCTTATGGCAGAAAGTGAAGAGGAACTCAAAAGCCTCTTGATGAAAGTGAAAGTGGAGAGTGAAAAAGTTGGCTTAAAGCTCAACATTCAGAAAACGAAGATCATGGCATCTGGTCCCATCACTTCATGGCAAATAGGTGGGGAAACAGTGGAAACAGTGTCAGACTTTTATTTTTTCTGCTCCAAAATCACTGCAGATGGTGACTGCAGCCATGAAATTAAAAGACGCTTACTCCTTGGAAGGAAAGTTATGACCAACCTAGATAGCATATTCAAAAGCAGAGACATTACTTTGCCAACAAAGATTCGTCTAGTCAAGGCTATGGTTTTTCCTGTGGTCATGTATGGATTGTGAGAGTTGGACTGTGAAGAAGGCTAAGCATCGAAGAATTGATGCTTTTGAACTGTGGTATTGGAGAAGACTCTTGAGAGTCCCTTGGACTGCAAGGAGATCCAACCAGTCCATTCAGAAGGAGATTAGCCCTGGGATTTCTTTGAAAGGAATGATGCTAAAGCTGAAACTCCAGTACTTTGGCCACCTCATGCGAAGAGTTGACTCATTGGAAAAGACTCTGATGCTGGGAGGGATTGGGGGCAGGAGGAGAAGTGGACGACAGCGGATGAGATGCTTGATGGCATCACTGACTTGATGGACGTGAGTCTGAGTGAGCTCCGGGTGTTGGTGATGGACAGGGAGGCCTGGCGTGCTGCGATTCACGGGGTCGCAAGAGTCGGACTCAGCTGAGCGACTGAACTGAACTTGCTGAAATTAGCATGGAAAATATTGGGTTAAGTAAAGTTAAACACATTCCTTTGCAGAAGGTCTCAGAACCTTTAATACATGAATATTAATGGAAAACATCTCTAAATATGCCATATGGTTTGCATCTACTGCTGCTGCCTTCAGTAGCATTTTCAGAATGCCAGTTTCCTTCCTAACCATGTGGCCAGGCAGGTTTTCTTTTGGGAGAAGTTTCCCAGAGGGTAGCATTCCAGTGAGCTGATTACTGATCCTTAGCCACTGACTTGCCTTTGTGAGTTTTCCAGTCTGCTGAGAGCTTTTCTTTATCCCTTCAAAATGTCTATGCAGAGTAGTCTAGTTACCATTTAGAGTTTTTAATTTTTAACCTAATTTAATTTTATGGCTACTAATTCTCATCCTTGGCTGTTATTCTTTGCAACTTTTCTTATTCCTAAACTGTACAGAAAGAGAGCCTCTAAATCTTGTGAAAAATAAGAACTGATATATGCTGAATCTGACAGTGATATAGTATACTTGATTAGCATTTCTAAAAATTTCATTGTCTTTTAATTATTTCTCTAGTAGCGCATCATGAGAATTAGCAGACCTAGAATAAATTGTTAGATGACGACGCAAGGAAACTGTAATTTCACTTGTCATCAACTTGTGTCTCTTCCTAAGCAAAATGAGCATTTTAGGAAATAAACAAATACAGTCAATGTAAGTGAAGAAAATGAAGGTCTTTCTGTCTGAAGTCACAGTGATGCTGTATTTTCTGAACTTCAGAAATGACGGAAACAGAAAGGTTGTAGAAGGGACAGGAAATGTTGCAGCAAATGGGTGAGATAGAGAAAAAAAGGATCGTTATTAGTGTTTTCGTCATTATTTTCGAAGGCAGTTACGTTTAGTCATGGAAGAAATCCAGCTTCATGAAAATGAAAGTGTCAGTTGTGTCTGACTCTTTGTGACCCTGTGGACCCACCAGGCGCTCTGTCTGTGGGATTGTCCAGGCAAGAATACTAGAGTGGGTTGCCATTTCCTCCTCCATGGGATATTCCCAACTCAGGGATTGAACCCACATCTCGTTCATTACAGGCAGATTGTTAACTGTCTGAGCCACTGGGGAAGCCCCATGATGAACACTAAATACTCTCTTTACTTCTGCCTATGAATTCTTCAGTTCAGTTCAGTAGCTCAGTCATATCCAACTCTTTGCGACCCCATAGACTACAGCACGCCAGGCTGTCCATCACCAACTCCCAGAGCGTGCTCAAACTCACGTCCATCAAGTCAGTGATGCCATCCAACCCTCTCTCCTCTGTCATCCCCTTCTCCTCCTGCCTTCAATCTTTCCCAGCATCAGGGTCTTTTCCAATGAGTCGGTTCTTCACATCAGGTGGCCAAAGTATTGGAGTTTCAACTTCAGCATCAGTCCTTCCAATGAATATTCAGGACTGATTTCCTTTAGGATTGACTGGCTTGATTAGTATATTTAATTGTAGGTTCTTGATTTGATTATTTGATGTGAATATCTGCAGCACTGACACATTCAACAAATGTACTAATACTCTTCTCTGAGCTTGCCCAGGCTCATTGCTCAAATTATCAGGATAAATTGAATACTCAGAGGGAAAAAAAAAATTCTTATAGTGCTATTTTAAAATTCCATTTTTCCTCCTGGCCAAGTTGCACTTATGAAATCAATCTCTCTTTACTTTGATTTCTAATACACGGTAAGAGTGCTACTAAATGTAGAATTATTACATTTTGCCCAGTATCTCAGTTACAGTGTCACATGGCTTTCTGATTGCAACTGGCAGCCTGTCCATACTCTAAATACATGACTCTGCATATACTGCCCAGATGGTAGGAACTTCTCCAGGATTCTTTTTTTTTTTTTTTTAATTTTATTTTATTTTTAGACTTTACATAATTGAGATGAAATTCTATACTCAAGTGAAAAGCAAGCCACTGTTTAAAGTCAAGAGCCCAGTTGTTTATTGTTCTTCAGTTATGACACAACAAAAGGACACTCTCTGACTTAAAGAGCAATGGAGATAGAAAAAAGGAAATCAGATCAATGATTTCAAGAATAGTTATTTTCTAAGGTCAAACAAAGTATCATAACCATGCCTGGGAGATATGGGCAAGAATGAATTTGATGATCTATCTCGAAGTCTAAACTAGATCCTAACTAATCAGAATTTGGGTCAGAAATGTGCTCTTGACATCAGTGTGTGGAGTGCTGAACAATTAGCCAAATTCACTGTTCCGTGTTCTCGACTTTTCCCCAAGAATTTGAAGGCATCCTGTTGTGACCAGTATCTAGACCCTGAATCCTTTGTTTCCAGTGTGGCCTTCCTGGTTGCTTTGATGAGTTTTCTTTGTTTTCACTCCAACAACAGTGTGCATTTCAGCTTTCTTTCTTTCTTCCTTGTTAAAAAGAAAACAAACCCATCATTAACTTTCTTAAATGCAAGGCTGCTATTGTTTCTACTCAACTGAACTAATAAAATGAATAGCAATGGGAAATTTTCTGATGGATGCCTTCTAAATGATTACTATTATTGGATGCCTTTAAACTTATGTTAAATGCGGATGGCAGGCTATCAAACAAACTCTTCCGCTATTTTTAGTGTGTAGATAGGAGAACTCAAGAAAGAAAAAGTTTTTTTCCTTTCCTTTGTAATTTATAATAAAATAAAACCAGATTGTTGTGGCAGTTTTACTAGCCGTTCATTGTTTTCTTTTTTGCCTAAAACTAAAACAAAACAGAACAGAACAAAAACCATCTCTCATATCTACATATTGAGGGTTCATTGTTACAGAGTTTCAGATTAGTTATTCTTTATGAATCTTCCAAAATTTATTGTCAGTACATATTGTTTTTGGTGGAGTGAAATTTGCTATTTTTTCCCTAACATACTTTAATAAATATATTATTAAACTATTAAACATCCTTAAACTAATCACCAGAATTTTACTTTTTTTTTTTTTTAGAATTTTACTTTTTTAACAAAGAAAAAAATACAGACATAATTATTATCAAAGTAATCTTTGTTTAGCTAGTCATATTTTAATTGGTAACTTTGCAATGTCTGAAATATCCATGGAGTATAATTTATAGTTTGGCCATAGGTATAGAGTAGGATTAACCAGCTTTCACACAGATTTAAAACATCTGAAAGCAGCACTGTTTTTTTTTTTTTTTTTAACCAAATTATAAACACTGCAAATTAATTCTTATGAGACACAGAAATAATTAAAAGGAATAAATGTTCCTGGGGTAGGTTATCAGCAGTGCCTGTTACCTCCACCTGGAGAACACACCCCAAATCTATCCAGCTCCACATTTCCACTGTTTCCACTACTTGGTTCAAGGCATTCCATCTCCCTCTAATACGCCTGTAATTTCTACTGTCTGGTCTCCCTGATAAGGCTCTTTTCCCTGTTTCAGTTCTATCAGAAACATAAATAAGATCCAACTCCACCCTGGGAAAACCCTCTATTATTTTCCTTTATACTTGAATCCCCTGATTTCATCTCATATCGCCCCCAGCCCCACATTCTCCTTTTGGGAGCTTGGCTGGCCTCTTCTTCTCAAATATACTGAACTTCTTCCTTCCTGAGATCTATGGTAATAGCTGCTTTCTCTTCCTACAGGTCTCTGCCTCCAGAATTTTTCAGGACTTGCTTTTTTTTTGGTCAGTTCATTTCAGCTGAATATGATCTTTTGGGAGCTTTATCCAACTGCCCAAACTAGAATAAAACCCCTCCCAATTACTCCTTGTCTTGCTTTAACTCCATCATAGCACTTATCACATTTTATTACTGTATTACTCCCCATCATTCCTTATCAATCACCCCCCTTTTATTTTTCTTTTACCATTTATCACTGTGGTCTCTGAATGGACTGGAAGAACCATCCTTACTATGTATCAGGTTAATATTCAAAATATGTAAGTAACTCAAACAACTTAGTAGCAAGAAAAACAAATAGTCTGATAAGGAAATGGACAGAGAATCTGAATAGACATGTTTCCAGAGAAAACATATAAATGACCAAGAGTCACGTGAAAAGATGCTCCACATCACTAATCATCAGGGAAATGCAAATCAAAGCTATAATGAGATATCATGTTACACTTGTTAGAATGGGTGTCATCAAAACACGTGAGTTAAGAGGTGTTGGTGTGTGTGGGTGTAAAGAGAAAAGAGCCCTAATGCACTGTTGGTGGGAATGTAAATTGAGCCCTATGTCTAGAATAAAAAACTTCTATGAGTTTACTGAAATATGAAAAAATGGTAACACTGGAAATAAGAACAGATTTCCAAATATTAAGTCCTCTTCAGTTTTTGAAGCAAGTTTCATCCCAAAATGTCTAATCATTATAAGTATGTCCATGTTATATCAGACCCTACTTTCCAGGCCTTCTAGGCTTCATAGTGTTTCTAGTGTTCACTAATCAAAATGTCTAATTTCTATGGGGCTGTTACACTGAATCCAGTAATATGTTGGCCTTTTAATGTAGTCCTTTCCTATTTCTTTATCCCTTATTGCTTTTAAGAAATGAGGTGATCCTTAATTCTGAGTCTATGGAACTGCAGTCCCAGACTTGAGTCCCAGGGTATTAAATTCAGTTCCTTTATAGCTGCTGCTGTAAGCCATCCACTTAATGTTAGTACTGGGGGCTCTGTTGCAGTAAACCTTGCCAAGTCTCTGAATGATCACTACCTTTATATTGAGTTTTTCTATATTCACTAGTGAACAAAAGTGAGAAATATATTAATGAAAGTACAAATAAAAAACTTACTATTCCACAATCCTATATCTTCGTTAAATGTGTAAAAGTGTCAGTTGTAAGGCTTGATCTTGAGTGCTCATTATTGGAAGGAATACCACGTAGCTGCCTGGAATGCTTCGTAAATTGTGAGACCTCTTGGCTTCAGTGCTTCTTTTGCATTGTACTGTCAAATTTAAAGTGAAATCATGACTCAGACTTTACGACTCAGTGACACTTAGAAATCAATTATGATTTCATTGAAAGTTACATTATTGAATATATATATATGAGTGTTCATCGATACAAAGTATAAATGGCTGTATATAGGACATGAAGGTTTGCTACCTCATGTAATTTATGTAGTGTTTTTATTTTCAGGAAAATGTCATCTTAGTACATATTTATACCCTTTATCTACATCAGTAAATTTGAAAAATCAGTGTAGAAATGCTGGCATTACTAGTGATGTTGTCTTCTTGAAGATATGTAGAACTTGAATTTTAGTTATAGTTCAAAAATGTTGTACTATGATTTCATCTTAAACAAGTCTATGAAAAGTCAAACGCTTTTGTTTTGCCTATAACTTCAGCATTTACTTTAGCTGTGCTGATGTGCAGGTTATCAGAGTCTAAGAAATAAGGAGTTAACTTAATAATGTCTACAGTTTTTATTGCTATCTGCAGTGAACTCCTGTTCAAATGCAGGTTTGAGTAGTTCTTCAACAAAGAATCAGCTTTTGAAAATTGATATCATAGAGGATGAGGCATATGAGATATATTTTGTTTCTGTTTTCTTTTCTTCTTTTGCCATTTCTTACAGAAAATGATTTTGTTAAAGAAAAGCAGGAAGGTAAATGAAACCAGGACTTAGTATGCTTTTGGGACAGAAGCATCCCAGTAACCTAAGATCCTCCAATTATAGTTCAGGAGAATGAAAGTGTCTCTTTAGGACAAGGGTAATTTAATATAGTAGTTGTTGATAGTATATATTGCACGTATACCACTCCTTGAAATAGCACGTTTTATTTTGCTAGTTCCCAGCTTGGCTAGAAACTTTCAAGCCAGTGCCATTATTTGTGTTAGAGTAAATGTTCTGCCATAATAACCAACATACTCTCAACATGCTCTCAAAATCAGGTTGATTTTAGTAGATTTTAGAGGCAGAAATAGAGAGGGTTCTGTTCTAAAACTTGTGTGAAAAACTGAACAGCAACTGGAATATAAAGCGAGTGCATGCAGAGTATATGTTTGCTGCTGAACTTTATCCAGAATTAAGCATGAGGCCAGACCAGATGGTGCTTACAGAGAAAGTTTGCCTGACTCCTTTCCAGACATGGGCTATTCCAGTATGGTGTGGGCATGTGAGAATAAGATATCTGGTATAGCTAAGTTTGGAGAAGGCAATGGCAACCCACTCCAGTAGGCTTGCCTGGAAAATCCCATGGACGGAGGAGCCTGGTAGGCTGCAGTCCATGGGGTCACGAAGAGTCAGACACAACTGAGCGACTTCACTTTCACTTTTCACTTTCATGCATTGGAGAAGGAAATGGCAACCCACTCCAGTGTTCTTGTCTGGAGAATCCCAGGGACGGGGGCGCCTGGTGGGCTGCCATCTCTGGGGTCGCACAGAGTCGGACACGACTGAAGCGACTTAGCAGCAGCAGCATAGCTAAGTTAGGGCTTCCCAAGTGGCTTTAGTGGTAAGGAATTTGTCTTCCCATGCAGGAGATGTAGGAGACACAAGTTCCATCCTTAGGTTGGGAAGATCGCCTGGAGTAAGAAATGGCAACCTGCTCCACTATTCTTGCCTGGAAAATTCCATGGACCAGGTAGCCTGACAGGCTACAGCCCATGGCGCTGCAGAGAGTTGGGCCTGACTGAGCGACTAAGCACTTGCACAGGTAAGTTAAATTTTTAAAACTCGCTAGTCTTGAGAAATTACTTACCATTCATATACAGTTTTTTTTCAGTTGTTGAGCTTATTCAAAGGATTGTTGTACATATTGGATTGGTAAAAAAAATTTGTCTGGGTTTTCCTGCAACATCATTTCAGTCAGTTCAGTTCAGTTAAGTTCAGTCGCTCAGTCGTGTCCAACTCTTTGTGACCCCGTGAATCGCAGCACGCCAGGCCTCCCTGTCCATCACCAACTCCCAGAGTTCACCCAGACTCACGTCATTCGAGTCAGTGATGCCATCCTCTGTCGTCCCCTTCTCCTCTTGCCCCCAATCCCTCCCAGCATCAGAGTCTTTTCCAATGAGTCAACTCTTCGTATGAGGTGGCCAAAAACTGGAGTTTCAGCTTTAGCATCATTCCTTCCAAAGAAATCCCAGGGCTGATCTCCTTCAGAATGGACTGACTGGATCTCCTTGCAGTCCAAGGGACTCTCAAGAGTCTTCTCCAACACCACAGTTCAAAAGCATCAATTCTTTGGCGCTCAGCCTTCTTCACAGTCCAACTCTCACATCCATACATGACCACAGGAAAAACCATAGCCTTGACTAGACGGACTTTTGTTGGCAAAGTAATGTCTCTGCTTTTGAATATGCTATCTAGGTTGGACATAACCTTCCTTCCAAGGAGTAAGTGCCTTTTAATTTCATGGCTGCAGTCACCATCTGCAGTGATTTTGGAGCCCAAAAAAATAAAGTCTGACAGTGTTTCCACTGTTTCCCCACCTATTTCCCATGAAGTGATGGGACCGGATGCCATGATCTTTGTTTTCTGAATGTTGAGCTTTAAGCCAACTTTTTCACTCTCCACTTTCACTTTCATCAAGAGGCTTTTGAGTTCCTCTTCACTTTCTGCCATAAGGGTGGTGTCATCTGCATATCTGAGGTTATTGATATTTCTCCTGGCAATCTTGATTCCAGCTTGTGTTTCTTCCAGTCCAGCGTTTCTCATGATGTACTCTGCATAGAAGTTAAATAAGCAGGATGACAATATACAACCTTGACGTACTCCTTTTCCTATTTGGAACCAGCCTGTTGTTCCATGTCCAGTTCTAACTGTTGCTTCCTGACCTGCATACAAATTTCTCAAGAGGCAGGTCAGGTGGTCTGGTATTCCCATCTCTTTCAGAATTTTCCACAGTTTATTGTGATCAACACAGTCAAAGGCTTTGGCATAATCAATAAAGCAGAAATAGATGTTTTTCTGGAACTCTCTTGCTTTTTCCATGATCCAGCAGATTTTGGCAATTTGATCTCTGGTTCCTCTGCCTTTTCTAAAACCAGCTTGAACATCTGGAAGTTCATGGTTCACATATTGCTGAAGCCTGGCTTGGAGAATTTTGAGCATTTCTTTACTAGTGTGAGATGAGTGCAATTGTGTGGTAGTTTGAGCATTCTTTGGCATTGCCTTTCTTTGGGATTGGAATGAAAACGGATCTTTTCCAGTCCTGTGGCCACTGCTGAGTTTTCCAAATGTGCTGGCATATTGAGTGCAGCACTTTCACAGCATCATCTTTCAGGATTTGGAATAGCTCAACTGGAATTCCATCACCTCCACTAGCTTTGTTTGTAGGGATGCTTTCTAAGGCCCATTTGACTTCACATTCCAGGATGTCTGGCTCTAGGTCAGTGATCACACCATCATTATTGTCTGGGTCATGAAGATCTTTTTTGTACAGTTCTTCTGTGTATTCTTGCCACCTCTTCTTGATATCTTCTGCTTCTGTTAGGTCCATACCATTTCTGTCCTTTATCGAGCCCATCTTTGCATGAAATGTTCCCTTGCTATCTTTAATTTTCTTGAAGAGATCTCTAGTCTTTCCCATTCTGTTGTTATCCTCTATTTCTTTGCATTGATTGCTGAGGAAGGCTTTCTTCTCTCTTCTTGCTGTTGTTTGGAACTCTGCGTTCAGATGCTTATATCTTTCCTTTTCTCCTTTGCTTTTCACTTGTCTTCTTTTCACAGCTATTTGTAAGGCCTCCCCAGACAGCCATTTTGCTTTTTTGCATTTCTTTTCCACGGGGATGGTCTTGATCCCTGTCTCCTGTACAACGTCACAAACCTCATTCCATAGTTCATCAGGCACTCTATCTATCAGATCTAGTCCCCTAAATCTATTTATCACTTCCACTGTAGAATCATAAGGGACGTCTTGGCCAACTCAGTACTTGTGAGATTGAAATAGGAGATACAGATAAAGCAGCCAGTACATAATAAGAATGCAAAGGGCACTAGTGTTCTCTCTTGCCCTCCTATTATTCATGTATATTTACAGTGTTCTTTGGGAAACTGTATAATGCAGTGAGTGGCTCAGAGGGAAGTCTCTGGAGTTGATGGGGAACACATGTATACCTGTGGCGGATTCATTTTGATATTTGGCAAAACTAATACAGTTATGTAAAGTTTAAAAATAAAATAAAATAAAAAAAAAATAAATAAAAACAAAACAAAACCAAAAAAAAAAAACATACCCAAATAGAAACAAAAATAACAAAAGGAAAAAAGCAAAGTGAGTTTAAGTCTAGAGTTGAATAATTAGTGATTTATTTTCTCTGAGGCCAGTTTCTTCATCAATAACTTCGTGATGTAATAGCGTCAATGCTGTCAGCTCCAAAGCACCAGAAACTTGTGATTGAACAAAGCTGGTTCATTGACATGTTACAGTGAGGAAGAACACACATCCTGGGGACCCTGGAACATGTCAGCAGGGAAGTGTTAGAAAGAAATGATAGGATTTGGGCTTTTGTCAAGCGATTTTGGAGACAGCTCAAAGAAGGAAAGTTTTGTTCTGGATTGGAGGCTGTTGGGAGTGGGGTGTCTTGCCTGGAAAATCCCATGGACGGAGGAACCTGGTAGGCTGCAGTCCATGGGGTCGCTAAGAGTCGGACATGACTGAGCGACTTCACTTTCACTTTTCACTTTCATGCATTGGAGGAGGAAATGGCAACTCACTCCAGTGTTCTTGCCTGGAGAATCCCAGGGACGGCGGGGCCCGGTGGGATGCCGTCTATGGGGTCGCACAGAGTCGGACACGACTGAAGCGACTTAGCAGCAGCAGCAGGAGCAGCAGCAGCAGCAGCATGACAGAGGAATGGAGGAGGCTCAGGTAGTAACTGGTGAAGGAGTGGCAACCCCTTCTTTTAGCCAGGTTAAGAGGACCTTCGCTTACTTCTGTGGTTTGGTAAATGCTGTTTTTATCTGGGTTCAGGCTTGAATATGGGGCGGTGATACTTTTGTCCTGCTCCGTCCTCATCACAGTGTGATCCCACCGGATGGCTCTGTGTGAGAGAGTGTATGTGCACCAGGAGAACATCAAGCTCCAGCTCCCTGCCTTTCCGGCTGCTCTTCTCTTTCTCCATAGTGGTAACCGTAATATATTTTAATTAAAGAGAAAACCCACTTTAACAGCCTAGGATGGTGCCTGTTACTTCAAAATATGTTCTGTATTATTATTTTCATCATGGATGCCAGGTTTTTCACTATGACAGTCCTATTTGAGATATCCTGTCTTGTTATGTTTAGACTTGATTTCTGATTTGGAAAATAGGGACATATTTCCTCAATCCGAAAAAGAAGCCCTCAAGTAGGACAATGACATCTCCCACTGTTATTTCTCTGCTTCCTGGTTTCTAGTCTAACTTCGAAGAAGTTGAGAGGATGATAACATCAGGTCTTGGAGTGCTTTTAAACACAATTTAAATGTTATTCTTGTAAGTAATGTGAGTTACGGGTAATCTCTGGATATTTTAGTTTGTGGATAGTGTTGAACAGAGGTCAAGAGCATGTTGTCTGTCTAGAGGTAGTCTGCCTGGGTTTGAATGCCCCCTCAGCTTTGTACTGACTATATAATCTTTGTGTGAAGAAAACACACCTCTGTGCTTCTTCACACTCTATAATTCTGACTTTGGATGTGTAGATTTTCCACATATTAAGCAATGCTCTGACACCAGCTCGGTGTCCTGAAGTTGAACTCTATTCTGTAGGGGTCAGACCCTTATCCCACAGGATTGTCTCTCTTGCTCCCTCAGATGCCAATTTAAGTCCCAGGTAGTCAGCTGTATTTCTGACCGGTCAGCTATAGATAAATTGGGGTTCCCATGACCTCCTTCTTGGCTTTGATAATTTGGTAGACTGTCTCATGGAACTTAGGGAAACACTTAACATTAACCTGTTGCTTGTAAAAGGATACAGATGAACAACCAGATGGAAGAGGTGTGTGCATAGTGCAAGGTGTAGGGTGAGGGGGCGTGGAGCTTCCTTGCCGAGTCTGGATATGCCACTCTCCCAGCAACCCCATATTTTCAGCAACCCAGAACATTCCAAACTCTGTACTGGTGACTTTTATGCAGGTTTCATTATATAGTCATGATCCATTGTTAACTCAATTTCCACTGCTTTCCCACTTCCAGGAGAAAGGGGGGTAGGAGGGTGAGGTGGAAAGTTTCTAGCTTCTAATTATGGCTTGGTAACCAAGCTTGATCCTGAAGGTAGCTTGGAGCCCAGGAAAAGTCATCTCATTAGAGCAAGACACTTCTATCACCCAGGAAATTCCAAAGGATTTAAGAGCTGGGTCAGGAACTGGGATCAAAGACCAAGTATTAGAACAAAAGATCCTCTTAGTGCTCTTATCACTCAGAAAATTACAAGGGTTTTAGAATGTCTGTGTCAGGAACTGCCAGCAGAGACCAATATATATAATTTCTATTATTTCACACTAGGAAAAAAATTTTTTTTTTAACCTTCGGTGCCTCAGTATCTTCAGATCTAAATGAATTGCAAATACCTGCTTCATAGAGTCAGTGTGAAGATTAAAGGAAATAAAACATTAAAGTGCTTAGAACAAATGCCTGGGATATAATAAGCATTAACAGCAACATATAATAAATGCCAGCACAGTAGATTATGTAGCCATTTAACTCTGGCCATTTCATCCATTGGTGAAGGAGCTTGAGATGAACAACAAATATTCATTGCTAAGGACTCTGTATCAGATGCAGAAACTGTATCAGATGTAGAAATAACTACAGTACCTGCCTTCAAGGAGCTCACTATAATATAGCTGAGAAATACATGGAAAGGTAAATACCTAAATAAGCCTGTAAGAATTCAGTACAGATGTCTATCATTGGTAATAAGAATTGCAATGCTTTTGAGGAATGAGAATTAACTTCTCTAGACAGGCAAAATTCAGTGATATAGATGGTAGATGAGCTGAGTCTTGGGTGATTTATAGAATTTGACCATTCAGAGAGATGATGAAAGAGCACTCACTCTAGATAGATGGAACTTCAAGGGCAAATGTATGAGAATAAGATGATAAAAATTCCAGCAACAACAACAATACCGTAGCCACAAAAGCAGAGTAGGACACGTACTGAACATAAACCCAAGCACTCAGCCAAGCACTTAAATTTATTATCTCATTTAATCTTCTTTATGACCTTATAGAAAAGGTAAAATCATTATCCTCATTTAGAGAGGGAAACCAAGCTTAGGCATTTTAATTAATTTGTTTGCAGTTGCTAAACTAGCAAGTACTGGGCTACATTTTAACCCTAAGCTAATGGACTCTAGGTCCCAACTCTTAACCTCCACTGTTTGGTTTTCCTTTAAACGATCTTTGTATATATCATACCATTTAAGGTCCCCAGTAAGCAACCCAAATTAGTGTGACTGTGGTCAGATCATGTGAAGTATTTAATGCAATGTCATAAATTTTTTTTTTCTCTCTTGTGTAGAATGGTGAATCCATTGCTGTTTGGAGGAGTGAAGTGGTATAATTTTTTTTTCAAGGTATTTAAACCAATAACCCTGTTTTTCTTATTTACCACAAGTATTTTTGAAAAACTCCACCATGGTCAAACTGATGTCTCTATAGAGGAAAGGGCCTAACAAAGTGAGGAAAGATTGTATTGAAAAATATTTCTTTCATTTGCAGAAAAACTTGCCATATATGTATTTTTTTTCTATGAGGTCATATTTTTCTCCGGTTTTAAGCCTCACATATAAAGAGTCAACCCACATACTTATGCCATTGAGAAAGAAAAAGGACAATGAGAAACAGTGAGAAACCTTGAGAAAGAAAAATCATTAGATTTACTGATAGACATTAAAGACCAGTACATTAAGAATTACTCACTTCAAAAACCACTACAATATTGTAAAGTAATTAGCCTCCAATTAAATAAATAAATTAAAAAAAAAAAAGAATTACTCACTTAAATTGTTCAGTAAGTAACAAAAGGGGCCAAAATGCTTGGTTAAAAAAAAAAGATGATTATTCCAAACAACAAACCCATTTGTGTTCAAGCAAATAGCTGCTCCTTTTTCATTTCATAGACTTCCCTGATAGCTCAGTTGGTGAAGAATCTGCCTGCAATGCCGGAGACCCCAGTTCAATTCCTGGGTCAGGAGATCTGCTGGAGATGGGATAGGCTACCCAGTTTCCATTTGGTACTTATTGAAATGTCTATAATTTATTCATCTCAGGATACATTTATACATCTGTAGAAGCATTACTTTGGCTTATCTAATTGTCTTTGAAATTAAATAAACTGTTGAACAAGATAAAAGATAAAACTCAAGGGAGAACATTGGATTTAGACAAAGTTGTTCTTGAGTGGAAAATAGATCACAAAAGTAAAGGATTTTTGTCAATTGGTCTGTAATAACCATTGTATGCCTTGTCAATCATGAATTTAAATTCTCTGAATTTGCATTTATAACTCTATGGATTATATTGCATTCATCTCCTGATAGTTTCCTCCATACTTCAGTTATCTTTTAAATGTCATAAAAACCAAGTTTTTAAAAGTGCAGTTTTTCCAAGTGCAGTTCTTAGTTATGTAGAACTGACTCTGATAGTTAAGAGGGGAATAGGAATCAAAAGCTATTCCAAGTGCACTACAAATTTGCAGTCTACAAATTACAAGCATGGTTTGGAGTTTACTTTTCTAAATTTTAATTTGCATCTATTTAATTAACTTTTGGTTTCCTTCTTTCTGGAATATTCACATCTATGAAACCTTTACTAGGCTCCCCAGGAACCATCAGTGGAACAAGTTACTGGGAATGTGTTGAGTCTCCTTAACTGGGGATAGGACCCAAGGATGTTACCATTCATGTTGAAGAGTCTGTTACCCCCAGTGGAGAGCACAGACCTTAGGTAAGAAAGACTGGAGTTTGGATCACTGCTCTGTCTCTCGCTAGAAGTGGAATCTTGGACAAGATATTTAGACACTCTGAATTTTGGCTTCCTCATTTGAAAACAAAACAAAACAAACAAAAACTCAACTCCTGAAGTTGTTATGCAAGACAGTGAATATATATTTTTAATATTTATTATCAAAATGCTTTGCACGGGGCTGGTATAATAATACACATTTATTAAATGTGAACTCTCATTTTTAAAAGGGACTTCAGCATCAGTAAGTTATTGAGCTAGAACATTTGAAGACTTTCCAGTCTAGGGATTATATAATACTTTTTTTTTTCTTAAATTACTTGTCTGTACTTAAGATTCTGCATCCAGTTTCAATGTGTGGTGGTTTTATGACCCCAGGGAGTGTCCTACAATTCAATCCAGTTCTAGCACAATCTACCCAGGGACATCATCAGATTCCATAGGTTAAGGGCTTAGTTCAGCAAGACTACTTTCTGCTTCAGATGCCAATCGTGAATCCAGTTTATCGTGTTTTGACCTATTGGCTATAATCAGAGGTCCCCCTACCGTCTCCTTGGATTCCATTTATTTGCTAGGGTGGCTCACAGAACTCGGGAAACTAGTTTACTCACTAGATTACTGGTTCATTATAAATGATATTAAAGGATATGAAGCAGCAACTGATGAAATATACAGGTCAGTGTCCTGAGGAGAAAAGCTTCTATTCTGGTGGACTTTGGGACATGGAGGCATATGGAAGTGTTCTAGCTTGCCAGCCCAGAACAGATTCAAACTCTGTCCTTTGGGGCTTTTATTGAGGTTATTATTACAAAGGCACGACTGGTTACATCATTGTCTGTTGGCAGTTGACTCAGCCTCCAGCCTCTCCTCTCCCTGGAGGTCAGGGGATGGAATTAAAAGTTCCAAACTTCATATGATACTTTTCTTTCTCTGAATTCACTGAGTATGACAATTTGTAAGTCCATCCATGTTGCTGCAAATGCCATTATTTCATTCTTTTTTAATGGATTTATAATATTCCCTTGTATACATGTACCACGTGTTTATCTATTCCTCTGTTGATGGACTTTTAGGGTATTTCCATATCTTGGCAATTGTATACAGTACTGCAGTGAACAGTGGCATGCATGTACCCTTTTGAACCCTGTTTTTTTCAGGTGTATCATGATTTAATCGATTGATTAAATGAGTGGCCATTGACAGTTGACTTGACCTCCAGCCCCTCTCCCCTCCCTGGAGGTCAGGGGGTGGGGTTAAAAGTTCAAACCCTCCATTTCTGGTTGTTTTTCCTGGTAATCAGCACCCCTCTGTAGGATCTATCCAGAAGTCACCTCATTAACATAAAAAAAGAGACTTTTATTGTTCTTAGCACTTAGGAAATTCTAAGGGTTTTAGGAACTCTGTGCCAGAAGCAGCGACCAGGACCAAATACATATTTCTTATATATGAATCACCACATCCCAGTACTGCTCATTTTGCCTGTAACATTTGTGGCATTCACTTGTTATTTGTCTTTTCAGATGTTTGTCTTATCTTCACTTAGATAGTAACTTTATTGAAGGCAGGCACTGTGTCAAGTTTATTACAAGTTTTTCCCTTGAGTATATGGAACCTAATCTTCTGTACATATATGATTTTCTAAATCTTGTTTCTATTGATCATGCTGATAAATGTATTTGAAAACCTTTCCCCCTACCTTGTCAGTATTTGGTAACTCAGCTTACATGGATGTTTATTATTATTCCTAGGGAGTAAGAAATATGCAGGAGTTCTAAATATCCTAAGTGAAAGTCACTCAGTCATGTCTGACTTTTTGTGACTCCATGGACTCTACAGCCAGAATACTGGAGTGGGTAGCTGTTTCCTTCTCCAGGGGATCTTCCCAAATCAGGGATCAAACCCACATCTCCTGCATTGCAGGTGGACTCTTTACCAGCTGAGATTCCTTTTATTCTCAAGGAATAGCTTAGACCCCAGAAACATCTGGCTCATTAAATGAGTGTTTACACATTTCCACATGAATTTGCTTAAGGATTCATAGAGTGACAACTTTGCACCAAATTATACTTTAGTGGCTTCCAGCATCTTTAAAACTGAAGGAAAAAAATCATTTTTTTAATAGTTTTAAAATTCAAAGGATGCTTTCAATACTGATTTGAGAAAAGGAACAGGACCAACAGCAGAGTACAGGTGGATACAAATGAATATGCAAACATTGCCAGGATAGACTGAATTCCCAAGCATCCTGATCATTGTTTTTTTGAGAGAAAGCTACAGGTGGAAACGTGCTCATGAAAAGTCTTCCTGAGCCTGTATTTTCATAGGGAAGGGAAAAAATAGTCTGTGATTGAAGTGTTCTACAAGGAGGAATCATTCCAGTGTCTCAAAGAATGGCGAGAACAAAAAATATACTACTTGTCTGCCAGAACCATTCCCCACACAGAAACTTATTATCTGCAGAGATTGTTTTAGATAATTCTACTGTGTGACATTCAAAAAGTGTACCAACTCTGCTACATTCAGGCATGAGAAGCTAGTTTTCTGCCTGGCCTTCTGAGATTTTCTTCCACCTGCAAAGCTGTCATCGTGTACTTCAGAAGGAAAGATTTGGGACAGAAGAGAAGGGAAATTTTACCTTTCTGCAGATTTGCCCCTAGAGTTAGTGATTCACTTCAAAACACAGTTGTGTTCTCCCATTATGTGATCAAATGGATGCTTATATTCTGTGTGACTCAAGGCAACCATAAAGCTAAAAGAAATAATTGGAAGGATGGATGTCACTGACATGGGAGGCTCTTTTTACATACTTACTTCCGCTCAATCTTTTTGTTCAATACTCATTTTTGAGCTTGCCCTCCAGTGCTATCTACCTTTCTGCGCTGGATCCATTCAGAGTCTGCCCTTTCAGACACTCTAATTTTCCTGCATTTAACCTTTAAAAAATTGACAATTTTTCTCCTCTTTACAATTTTATGACTTTTGAGTCTATAGAAAGCAGGAAATAAAATGCCATTTCCTTTCTCCAAATTAAAAATAAAAGAAATTTCAAAAGAGAACAGAAGACAAATTGTTAGACTGTCAAGATCTTCCACGTTGAGACATCGGATAATGAAATCAAAATGGATCATCAAGTATAGGTCAACTCATTTGCATTCAAGCATTTCTTTAAAATAATGTGACATGGGAGGGTTTTCTACAAACCCCAAATGCAGGTTATTTTGAAATCATCTTCTAAAACATCCTATTTATATTTAGCCATTGTTTCATAACTACTGACTTGCAGGAGAATGTTAGGAAGTATAGGAGAAGAGTAGCTAAGAATTATGAACTTTTAGTCATTATTATTTGTTATATTTGTTTGAAATATTGTCAAAGATTTTCTTGTAATTTATCAATCTGTGAATATTGAGTTCAAGTATACAGCAATGGGGTCTATCTCTAGTGATAAGAATACATAAAATATAAAGTAGCTATATTTGGACACATGGTCAAATATAATCTAACAAATGAGAGGATATCTGAAATCAAAACTGTTTTGGAAAAGTCTAGACTTTCTAAAACATTCAGTTACCCCAAAAGAATGTATGTGTGTGTGGTGTGCAGCCATTTATTCTAAGTAGAAGTCCAGTGGCAATGTTGTACAGATAATTAACAATAAGGAAGAAGACTTTACTTAGTAATACAGTTAGTGCTCACAAGAGGCCTTGTTAGAAACTCTGGCCTGTTGTTTCCATCAGATTTTATCAGTCACAAATTTCAGGTAGCCACTTGCCTTTTACAATAGTTTTCATGTTTTCAAAAGTCATCATGAAATCAGACAAACAGTAACTAGAACTACTGCTATTCTAGATGCTAAAAATTAACAACAATTCTGAGGCTGTTATATAGAACATGATATTAGTAAATTGAAGTCCACCTATGGAAGAAATGAAGTGGGCATGTACATACTTGCTACAAACTTTTCCTGTCACCCAGTTGTACTTAACCTATTTGAGTCCATTTTGTTACCATTCTTTTATTTTTTCATTAACATATATTACTTTTGTAGTGTTTTGTGCAGGCAAAGGTTGGATAAAAGATCTTTATTGAAATGTTATTTCCTTAGATTAAGTAATTTGACTATAATTTTTATGGAGTACATTTTTTTAGTAAAACTCATAATAACTTATTGGTGTTCAGTTCTAACTTGATTCTTAGCAAGATAGAGTTTGTCCAGTCTCTCTGTACAAGTATAGAAAAGATTCTTCAGGATCTATGCTCTCCAAGTTCTCCAATTACCTGTTCACATATGTTATTAGATTCTTTAGTCATGATAGAGACATGTAAATTATAAAATATGAGTGTTTGAAGGGTGATTGGAGGCCATACACCCGTGCACACGCACAGAAACATGTATATAATATACATGTTGTATTAACCCTCCTGAGGCAGAAGTCTTCCACTCCTTTCCTCCAAATGAATTTTTAGGCCAAGAGTAGTCATGACTAATCATTCGCTAAGCTTTGCCTTCTCCTATGCCACTTCAACTCTTCTCCTCTGAAACCTCTCTGGGGAAAAATAAAGTACTGCAGCAGAAAAGTACTGCTCCTTAGACCTGGGAGCCTAGGAATCTAAAACAGCTTAAGGTATTGGTGGAAAATCAATTTGTTCTGACACTGTTTTTGAGGAAGGATTTGAGGTCAATTTACCTTAATGCTACACTTGTTTCTGCCACTATGTTTGCTCAAAGAGTGACATTCTGCCAAGGAAAGAGACAAGTATCTAAAACCTTCAATCATTCATGAATAAAGCTCTCCTATTGGGCAGTGTTGTCTGATCATCCTTGGTGTCAATTCATATTTTCTTTGTGCCTTGTTGATATTTTTAATGAAACACATGATTAGGATATCATACTTATTAAAAAGCCAGGTCCTTTGTGCCCTAAAGAATTGAAGAAACATAACTTTTCATTTAGCCAGGCTATATAAACAGAATTGAAGAAACGTAGCTTTTCTTTTAGCCATACTATATAAATGGTCTAGTAGTGGGCTTTTCATGACTGTGTAGGGGCTGATAAGCGGGCCCATTTAAAGGCAATTCCCCTGATCTCTCACAGAATATGGGAGGGAGTGATGTCTAGAAAAGTCTGCTGTCTAGGCAGAGAAACTGCTATCAAAATAAATTAGTTATTAAGTGTTTATTATGTTTTATATTTGCCTCTCATCGTAATTCTTCATAATAATTTAAATAGTTAGTTGTCATGATATCCAGTCTTCTGAGACTTGGAAATAGACCCTAACTAGATCAAGAGAGAAGGCAATGGCACCCTACTCCAGTACTCTTGCCTGGAAAATCCCATGGATGGAGGAGCCTGGTAGGCTACAGTCCATGGGGTCGCTAAGAGTCAGACACGACTCAGTGACTTCACTTTCACTTTTCACTTTCGTGCATTGGGGAAGGAAATGGCAACCCACTCCAGTGTTCTTGCCTGGAGAATTCCTGGGATGGGGGAGCCTGGTGGGCTTCTGTCTATGGGGTCGCACAGAGTCGGACACGACTGAAGCGACTTAGCAGCAGCAGCAGATAGATCTAAAGGGCTATGAATCCCTATTTGGGCAAGAGGGAGAAGAGGTTTTTTGCTGTGCTTGTGAATTTATCATATGTTAATTTTGCATTTATTGAGTGTTCACAGCTTAGTGTGAACAACTAAATCTACTTAGACATATTAGGCCATTAGGGTCTTTTCATACACTGTGCATTCAGGAGTTGAGGGCTGTTTCTTACTGGGGTCAAAGGGTGTAAGACAAACATTCTTTGTAATTTTCCTGAATGGTGAAAGGGTTAGTAAATACTATGCATTTTTATGTAAATATAAATATATATACATATATATTCTTTCTATAAAGAAATCTCATGCATTCTAACACTGTATTAGTGCGCAATATCCAAGATATCAGACTGTCTGGCTCCATATTCTGTGTTATCTCATATTCTGTTTGGAGGAGTGTTTCTCATGACTGTGATCTGTGAAACCATGGGGGTCCCCAAGACCTTTTCAGGAGTTGCCAAGACCTCTTCACGGGGTTCTTGAGGTCATCCTATTTTAATAATGGGACAGTTTTTTTTTTTTCCATTTGCACTCTCATTCTTCCACGGATATATAGTGTTTTTTTCCAAAGATTGCTTAGTAAGTGATTATGTCATCACTGTTACAGATAATAAAATGTGTCTTTGCGCGTTCTTGTATTTGAAAGACTTCTTAGTATTAACTTTTAGTAGGGAAAGGAAAATATCAGTAGATATAGCCCACATATACAAAAGCTCTTCAGAGTTCCTCAGTAATTCTTAAAAGTATAGAGGATTCTGAGACCAAAGAATTTGAGAACTACCTTAAAGAAATAAATTCCTTATCTTCCAAAAAGAACACAATCGATATTTTCAGTAGAAATGAATTGGCAATACAAATATTCCCTGATCATCCTAGTTTATCAGGCCTCCCTGACATGGTTTATTTTTGGATGCCAGAATCTTTCCTATTTTCATGGAGAAATATAACTTTCTTGGAGGACAGGCTTTCATGCGTCCGTTAGAACAACTTGTCCTGCAGAACAACCCTAACTATGTATACTTTAGTTTACTTTAGTAAACTAATGTTTACTTTAGTTAGTAAACACTTTTTCAGGAAGACCTACAGATCTCTCCTTACTCTTTTGCATTCAGTATTATCACAGAAATCCACCTTGAATTCAGTTATATTTGGAACATTTGATACTATGAAGTCTTGGTTTCTTTGAGGTCGTTTGTTTGTAGTTTACTATGACCAACCAAAGGCTTCTTTGGAAGATAATCTCTTTGATATTCATAATATAGGAAAAAAATTCTTGCAAGGCAGTCTGAAAAACCTTGGATTATAGAATTTTAAAATCCTTTTAGGTTACTGTCTGACTCTGATTATTGGGAGACTATCTGAAAAAGCTGCCAAATTTGACATGTTTGTGTGTGATACACACTAGAGAAAATTTTACAAAGGGATTTTTTTTCTTAAGATACAGGACTTTGATCCAGGTTTTTGTGAACCAAACACTGTTTTCAGACACTCAGTCTTTCACAAATTACGGTGGAATTCTTTATCCAATATTAAATATACATTTAATATGACAAGAATCATAATAATTTATTGACTATATTTTAGAGAAATCATCAGTTATCAGATCTTGAAGAGGTTATCTTCAAGTTCAAATGATATAGAGACCCAAAATTTTGACTCAGAAAAGGTTAATTGCAAGTTGGAGAAAAAGTAAAAGTTGATGATTTTTAGTATATTGAAGATCCGTAAATCAACCACCTGGTAAGTGAGAACACTTTTCAATGTGCCAGCCATTTTATTTGCACCAGATTTCCTGGAGTTCATGAATAATATTGATTGGGATAGTTGAATTGATTGTGCGACACTCCCCATTAATCATTAAGACAGCTGATATGAGCGTATCAGCCATAGGACAGTTTGTTTATTTCATGTATATGGATGTAGCTTTAATTCCCAGCACAGGAGTCTTCAGAGAAATTTACTTAATACAAATATTTTTTTTGACTGAGTACACATTAAAGAGTCATTTTCTCCAGTGCAGTAGGGAACATGAGCTCAGGGACATGGGCTCAGCGTGTTGACATTGCATTTAAGGCTTGTAACAAAGGACTTTATTCTTCACCCTCAGGCTTAGAAATGAGCTCTGGTAAATCTATACCAGGAAACCATCTGCAGGTGTATTCACGGTGAGGATGGAGTGAGCCTCTGTCCACGAAGGAGAATAAAATGCCCCTGAGCATTGTGATTATAATGTTTCCTGAATTTTGCAGTTTGCTTTCTCCACATCTGGTTACAAGCAAGACCTGGATTATATGTGAATATATGCGAGATGGATGCCCCCAAAGAGATTCCCAGTTGAAAACTGATTCTCCCCTCAGAGTTTCTTGGATGAGTACAGAGTCTGAAAGCTGGTGGCAACACAAACGAGGTGTTGACTGTGAGAAAACATTTGGGAAAGAGATGACCAACATTTGCTATCTGCATTCAGAATTTCTGAAATATGACACAAGTAAAATAAGAAAGAATATTCACAAAATATCTACAAGGGAAGTTCTCTATAATAAGATGATTACCCCCAAGTTACAGCTTTAATCCACTAGACAATTTTTCTTTTTAAAAGAAACTACTGTAGAATCTTACAGCACAAAAGAATTGGACAGGAGGGCAGAAGTTTATAAAAATGAAACTTGATTTTGATTTTTGTGAGCAGCTAATTTGGAATAATATAAAACTTTTTATGTGGGGATCTCTGGAAATGCCACAATTTCTATGAAATCTAAAGGTTAGGTAGTCATCTTCTTTCCTTCTTTTAACTATTCACCTTTTGAGAAAAATGACTTTTTCCTAGATTGTCATCTAGTATTTGTTATGTTTTTTGAGTTTCTTTTGGCCAAATGTTCCTTTACTTGTTCTTTCTATAGATGCTGAATTTGTGTTTTCTTTGCCTCTAATTGGCACGTAAGGGTTGTCTCCTGTTCTCTCTCTCTCTCTCTGCCTCAGAGAGGGACCACAGCTTGCATTTGAGTCTCAGAGGGTTTTATGACCAAACAAATCTTGTAAACCACAGTCTGAGACCCTTGGTATAAGTATCTTAAACTTCCCTATGCCATAGTGTGGTCCTTAGGGTTACAGTCTACAGAATGACCACCTCAGTTTAAAGAATAGCTCTGACACCTGCCTTTTTATGACCTTGAGTTAGTTTCTTACTGTTTTGGTGTCTGAGTTTCCTCATCTGAAAAACAGAGAATCGATTATACTATAGTTGATTATAGTTTTGAAGGGTAATTTAGTTAATACAGATAAGCTAATTAGGTCAGTGTCTGGCACCCAGAATAATTTCCAGTAGCTGTTATTATTGGTTTGCTTGACCTAAGTGAACCAACAAATGTTTTTTCTCTGTGCAGAACTGTATCTTACAGTCATCACTGACATAGAATCATACTGAGAGATTATAGTAATCTCCAATTATGTAAAATCATTACCTTAGTAACTGTTGTATGAAACGGAGAAGCCCCCCTCAGATAGGGAAGGTCAAAGCTCATCGTGAAATCTCAAGCAAGAATTAAATGCACAAGAACCATGGAGCGGGTATTTGATGGATCCTAATCTATGAATTTTCTCCTTCTGTAGATCTGTGTTGAGGCCAAGATTTTGTACTTCTAATACAGTGTCCCAGGTACAAATGATTACACACACACACACACACACACACACACACACACACACATACACATGTATGGCTTCCTTAGTGGCTCAAATGATAAAGAAATCTGCCTGCAATGCAGGTGACCTGGGTTCAATCCCTGAGTTAGGAAGATCCCCTGGAGAAGGAAATGGGCAGCCCACACTGGTATTCTTGCCTGGAGAATCCCATGGACAGAGAAGCCTGGCAGGCTACAGTGCATGGATTCACAAATATATTAATTTATATGTAGTAATATATGTAAATAATAATTATATATATAGTAATGATTATACATATTGATTGTATATAATAATGATTACATATATGTATATATACATATAATATATGTATATATATGTTATGTTAGTAAAAAGAGAAAATACTCAGAGGGCAAATGACACAAACAATTGATGTTTTCATTTTTGCCATAGCTCTCTAAATAGAATGTTGAGTCACAATAGAAAAATGTCTTTCTCACAAAACTTCTCCTTCTATGAGTCAATGTTCCCTTTATTCTTAGACATGTTGAGAGTTCTTTGAAGTCTTTTTGGAGTAGCCAGTTACCTGTGAGGAAATTCGACTAGAGGCTCAGGGAGGTTTAAAATGATTTTCTTATTTTGGGATGTTTCTCAATGGAAGTTCATGTTGGTATGATGTGAATCTATTTGACAAAAGCGTCAAGCCTTCAGGGAGAGTTTTCTGAAGACTGAAATCAAAGCTGCTCTGACAAATAATTCAATATTTGTTTCCTATATTTGTTCCCAAAATATTTATATATTTTATATATCTTAAAAATATTCCATAGCTTTCATCATCATAATAGCATAGTATCAGGTATATAGCAAACAGTGTATGGGAGTCAGTAAGCTAATATTAAATTGAATTAGTTTTAAATATTCTAAACTTAAATTTAGACACAAATAGTGCACACACACATAAACACATTTTCAGGTCTGAAGTCTTCTCTTTTTACTCTAATGATTTTCATCTTATTCAGCATAAATAATTCACCACTTATGTGTATTATTTTCAACAAAATGTATCTTATATTATTAATGTCCTATATACAAGGCACAGGGCTTCCCAGGTGGTGCTAGTGGTAAGGAACCCACCTGCCAATGCAAGAGATGTAAGAGAAGTGGGTTTGATCCTTGAGTTGGGAAGATCCCCTAGAGAAGGGCATGGCAGCCTACTCCAGTATTCTTTCCTGGAGAATCCCATGGACAGAGAAGCTGGGCGGGCTTACAGTCCATGGGTTTCCAAGGAGTTGGAAATGACTTAGTGACTAAATAGCAGCAGCAGCAACTCGAAGTTCAGAGAGTTTGAATAACTTTCTTCAGATCATGAAAGACTGGTAAACAAGAGAGTCAGGCTGTGTATACCTCAGTCTGTTTACACTTCAGTCTGTGTACGCCAGGTGGACTCCCAGCTCACTCACTGCATTTTTCTATAGCCTGGAATTACAGCAGTAGAGTTAGAGCGGTAGCCTCAGCTCATTCAGCGGAGCCACATGCAGAAATAGTACCTGGACATTCAGGCCTCAGACTGGGAGAGTGAATCTCCTTTAAAAGAGGACTGAATGTTGATGTATGGCAAAACCAATACGATATTGTAAAGTAATTAACCTCCAATTACAACAAATAAATTTATTTAAAAAAAAATAAAAGAGGACTGAATGGTCTGCTGACCAAAACTGAGTTCCCTAATTCAGTTTGTAAGTAAGAAAGCTGATATTTTGGAGTCTGAGTCCCCAGCTATTTTTCATCTGGATCAAAATGTTTAGGACAAAATGATATGATTAATATACCAGTACCCAACCGACTCCAGTATTCTTGCCTGGAGAATTTCATGGACAGAGGAGCCTGGCAGGCTCCAGTCCGTGGGATTGCAAAGAGTCGGTCACAACTAAGCAACTAACACACACAACCATTCCCTAACAGGCACACAGCTGCACGGTATTTGGAAAAAGAATTAAAGATAGATTTGTGGCTATAAAATCAATTCTTAATATCATACCTCAGCCAGATAGTTCAGAAAAATACATGTGTGCTCAGTCACTGTGTCATGTCCAACTCGTTTGTGACCCCATGGACTGTAGGCTGCCAGACTCCTCTGTGCATGGGATTTCCCAGGCAAGAACACTGGGGTGGGTTGCCATTTCAAGTTCCATGTGATCTTCCCAACCCAGGATCAAACCCGTGTCTCCAGTATCTCCTGCATTAGCAGGCAGGTTCTTTACTACTCAGCCCCTGGGAAGCTAAAAAAAAAAAAAATGTATATAGCATTTTATAACATTGATAAATGTAATTAAGACCAAGAAAATTCAATATGTTTAAGAAGCTTCTAAGGTAAAGCTTTCACATCTCCTTCATTATAGCTGCAAAGAATATGACTCTTTTTGCTTTAGTACAAGCTCATTTTGTATTCTCATCCTCTCTGAATTATTTGAAATATATTTCTAGTTTATACTTCAGCACTTCTTTCACTTTAGAATTTCTAGTTTGCATTTTTCAAAGTTGTTTTTGTTTTGGCTGATATTTATTTCATATCTTAGCAACACTTCTTTATGTTAATTTGACCTTTTCATCTGTCTTTGATACCCTCATCAACTTGAGTAGTCTCTATTTTCTTAACTTGTCTATAAGTGTTTAACCTATGCCTATGGGGATTTGTTGGTTGTGATTTCAAACCCTCTTTCAGTTCTTTCTCTCAGAAGCCTCAAATAAGGGAGGATCATTCTTTTAAGAAGTGGTGATTATAGAAAGAATGGAGCAGTACATAAACACAATATATTGCAATTTAAACCAGTTCAAAGTCCATAGAATATCTTTCTATTGGTGTCTTTATTGTGAAACATCACAACATGCATTCTAAAAATAATAATTGCCATCATAATATTTAACGTTCATTGTGTCAAGAAACTTTCTAGGAGGTTTATTTTATATTAAGGACTATACTCTCCATAAAATATTGCTAAGTACTATTATTAAGCTCTAGTATACAGATAAGAAAACCAAGATAGAGGTCACACAGCCATGATGTAGCAGTGTCAGGAATACCCATTGTGTGTGTGTGTGTGTGTGTGTGTGTATGTATGTGGTTAAAGGTTATAGTTAATAAAGTCCATTGCCAAATCTTAACGGAAATGTTATTTAAGAGTCAGATGAAAAGATCAGGTTTGATTCATGATTAAAAGTAGGGGCCATTTTTCTCCTCCCCGACAAAACTGCCCCAGTTCTTCGCGGATTAGTACAAGGACCTTTCTTACTCCTCTGGTCTCCTTGGATGATGGCTCACTCACCTTAGGTGTGAGCAGAATGGATGGGCTGACTCAAAGGCCATTACGTCTGTGATTCAGGGTCTCAGTTTCACTAGAAATTCATTCATCTGAGTCTGGAGCATGAAATCTAAATGACTTCCTTAAGACTCCAGTTGACTCCCAAAGACTAAATTTAATGTTGGGCAGAATACCATTCAGATTGTTAATTAAAATGACTGCCAAGTATAGTTGAAAATTTGGGGACTTTAGAATCAGAGAATCTAGGGAGCAAGTTTCAGCTCTGCCATGAACTAGCTGAGTGACCGGGAACACACAAATTTTGCTTCACAGGTCTTGTTTTCACGAAATGGTTCTGTCCTGAAATTCCTCAATTATATGGATTCAAGAGGGCAGTGGGGTTGAGTGAGCTTGTCTTAGCTTGGACTGCAGTAATAAAATACCATAGGCTGAGATGGGATGGGGTGGAAGGTGGGAGGGAGATTCCAGAGGGAGGGGACGTTATGTATACCTATGGTTGACTCATGTTGACGTATGGCAGAAACCAACATGATATTGTAAAGCTATTATCTTTCAATTAAAAAAAATAGATCTGAACAAAATAAAGGAAATAATGAATAGAAACCATATATGTGAGGAGTTAATCAGTAATGAAGAATGAATAACAATGCATTTCTCTGATGGCATCATTGCACACTGACAAAAATTAGTAACAGTACAAAATAGAGAAACAACAATTTAAAGCTATGGAGAGACTCTCAGTAGATTATCATTTTGTGTATATTATGCCATGTTGCTTACAATAGATATATTGTATATATATACAATATGTATTTTACATCTTAAACTAGCATTGCATTAATAAATAGTACTCACATAACTCTATAATTGTAGAGTCACTATGTATTTTTTATTTGCATGTTACTTTAAAAATATCACTATTTAATAAACTACACACACACACACACACACACACACGCAAACAAGCTTTTCTAGTGATTCTGCCACATAGCCAAGTTTGAGAACCTTTGTAGTGCATTGAGAACATTGGAAAAGCAAAACAAAACAAAAATACCATAGGCTGGATGATTTAAAGAATAGACATTTATTTTCCCATGGTTCTGGAGGCTGGAAGTGAGAAATCAAGGTGCTGGCATGTCTGGTTCTGATGAGAGTTTTCTTCCTGATTGTAAATGGGGCCTTCTCTTGGTACATGCTCATGAAAAGAAACGTGAACTCTCTCTCCTTCTTCTTATAAGGACATTTTCTCTTTCTGTTCTTCTAATCTTATTTCTAATTCCATCTTGAGTTTCTCACCCTCTTGACCTAATCTGAATCTAACCACCTCTCAAAAGTCCCACCACCTGTACCATCACATTGGGGGTTTAGCTTCAATAAATGAATTAAGGGGAGAGCATAATACTCATTTCATACCAGAGCTGTTTTAAACATGTCCAAACTGTGAAGTGGGATTCATAAATTTACCCTCTGTAAAGAAGCTCAGGATAATAAAAACCACAAAATTCTTTGCTATAATTTTATCAGCTCTGTGCTGTTACAAATAGTTGTCTCACACTGATCATGCTTTTAGATTAATATTTATGATTAATAAAACAAAATTATTACTTAATAAAATGCAGTTTAATGAATAAAATGTTTCAAAATTCAATGTCTTTGGTGCTGCAAATAATAATTTCAGGTGTAGTTGATAACAGGAATGATTGTTGTTGTTGCTCAGTCGCTTAGTTGTGCCCAAGTCTGTTGTGACCCCATGTAGCCCACCTGGTTCCTCTGTCCATGGGATTCCCCAGGCAAGAATACTAGAGTGGGTTGCCATTTCCTTCTCCAGGGGATCTTCCCAATTTAGGGATTGAGTCAATGTCTCCTACATTGGCAGGTGGATTCTTTGCCAACCTGGGAAGCCCAGTAGGAATTGTAGCATGGATTTAGGGGAAAGTAATCAGTCTTTACAAAGCAAAGATGTCACTTTCCAGACAAAGTCCATATATAAAAGCTATGGTTTTTCCAGTAGTTGTGTACGGATGTGAGAGTTGGACTATAAAGAAGACTGAACAACAAAGAATTGATGCTTTTGAATTGTGGTGCGGGAGAAGACTCTTGAGAGACCCTTGCACTGTACAGAGATCAAATCAATCAATCCTAAATTAAATCAACCCTGAATATTCATTGGAATGACTGGTGCTGAAGCTGAATCTCCAATATTTTGACCACGTGATACAAAGAGCTGACCCATTGGAAAAGACCCCGACGCTGGGGAAGATTGAAGACAAAAGGAGAAGAGGATGGCAGAGGATGAGATGGTCAGATAGCATCACCAACTCAATGGACATAAATTTGAGCAAACTCCGGGAGATAGTGAAGGATAGGGAAGCCTGGCATGCTGCAGTCCAGGAGGCCGCAAAGAGTCAAACATGACTTAGCGACTGAACAACAGCAATCATCGTATGACTAAGACATGGTAATTGTTTGATATTCTGGGAGGATGATCTTCCTGGTAGAACTTAACCACATAACAAGAAATTTCTCCAGTAAAGCATAAGGCATTTCTGAAAGAATCAGAATATGTGACCTTTGAAGTTTGAGGTTCAAGTGACCAAGGAAGCCATGGTAGGTCATCCTCAGCTTCTTAGACTTAAAAATCAATGTTGGCAGTGTGGGTAGTCCCAGGGCATCCTGCTTTACTGTGGAGGTGGGCAGCAGAGAGAGAAGGAAGAACGCATATAGGGCATGTAACTTCAACAGAGCAGGGCAGAGAGCAGCTGGGAGGCACAGCAGGCATACAGTCACTACTTAGCAAATATTTTATTGAATGAATGAGCAAAGGCATGGCAGATGAAACGCTGATGAATACCACATACTAAGGTGTAATAGTATGGTCCATGAAAGAAGTATATGCTTGTAAGAGAGAAGAACTGAAAAATGAAAGAGTTAGGAGACCAGACAACTGTTCATAAAAGGCTTTTATACCAGATAATCAGACATTAGAAATAAAATATCTTGTCATCAAGTAAATGCATAGAGAGTCTCTAAGTTCTATGATACATATGTAAATAGCATAATATCCTTCTTGACAAAGTGTTTATTAAGTGTTGACCTAATCTTCCTTGCTGCTTTTGCAGAAGACTGACAGTAACCACCCTATCATGATGAGACTCTGATCTACTTCTGAAGATTTTTAGAAAAAAAGGATTTCTGCCACCAGTACACACACTCGATAGCAGCTTTATTTGTTTAGGCCTTACAGGTTACCAAGTGCTTTGCATAGATTTTCTCATTTGTATTTTTACCACCAGTGGTATAGGAAGCACACAGTGTATTCTTGTTACAGATAAGCAAGAGGAGGCTCATTAGCAAAGCTGGTCATAATCAAGCTGCTGATGCAGGACTAAAGTTGGGTCATTAATACAGGTCTTCCAGTTCCAAGTTCTTGCAGTGAAATCATGTTGATTCTAGATAAGTACTGTCAAAAAGTATTTTTTCCTCCTAAACTGTATCTCTCATACTATAATGAAGATTCAGTTTTTCTTGATTTGTAAAAAAAATGAAGCTAGAGAGCATTACTGGCAGACATCTGAGACAGCTAGTTATTAAAATGATTAAAATTATCCAGTATAATTTTGTTAACCTTTCTACTTAGGCCATATTTTCTAAAACTCTTTAATCATCTTAGGTGGGTCTCATTTCAGTGTCTAATTATTAGAATTTGTGGTAAGCAGTGTGATAAAGTTACTTTACTGTTTCTTGAAAAACACAATCTGTCACAATAAGATAATTATGTGTAGAAAAATATGAACAGTTAAGAACATAACAGTACCTGTCTTCTACGAATGAATGAAGAAGGAACTGCTGACAGTTAAAAGATTACTAAAATAATTGTTTCACAATACAGTGGGGTGAATTAGAAGCTAGCAGTAAAAATGTGCTTAAAAATAAATTGGCACAAGCTGCCTTAAAGAAATGTTATTGTTCTTATAATGCTGTGGTTTTAAATTATAGTTCTTGTTTTCAAATGTTAAAATTAGAAACTTTATATCATGGGACCACAGCCTTAAACATCTTATAATATTGTGTGGTTATATGAAATTCTACTTATAAAAGCATTTTAGGTGTAACACTGTGGAAATGTGAGTTAAGGACAATAATTGTGGAGTAAATGCTTTATATTTTACAAATAAACCTTGCACATATATTGTTCACCCTATAAAGTATTATTATCTATATTTTAGCCAAGTAAACTGGAGTAAGGAGAAGCCAGAAATCCCCTCCAAATAGCACACAGCTCTTGGGCTGAACTCAGAGATCAGATTCAATCTTCTCATTTCAAATATGGGACTTATTCCATTTTTTCACTTTCCCATTCCAAATATTCCACATGAGTCATGGAGCAATTTTCTATTTAGCCATCCCGGGTAAAAATGTAGGTGATATTACATTTAAAAACTTTTAGTCCCTTTTGTCTCCTCTGTTTTAACAAAATGTATAGAATGTCCTTATAATTATAAGAACTCAGCTTTTTTTATACACTCAGGATATTGACACACAGGATCATTACTCTTCTCTATTTGTTAGCTATCATCATCTTTTAAGCGCTTGTGCTGGGCTTTATTCTTTTTAGAAAGAATGTATTTGGAAGTCTGTATTTACTGCTATAGCAACCTTTGCCCAAAACATTGAGTTATTTGACAAACATGGAGAAAAATAGCTTCCTCACCTATCTGAAACTCCGTGGGATTCACACATGCGATTACTGCTCTGGTTTGAAGGACTTCAAGAGATTGCAAGGACCACTGGTTGTGTCCACAAGGGCTTGTCAGTTTTTTAAACCCATGGCCACATAAGTTGTTTTAAGGTGTCTTAGTATAGCTGCTATAACAATCTAGTGTAGACTGGGAGGCTTATCAACAATAGAAACATATTTTTCATGGTCTGGAGGCTGAAAGTCCAAGATCAGGGTGCCAGCATGGTCTAGTTCTGATGAAAGCCCTCTTCTAGGACACACACTGCTGTTTTCTTGTTATATCCTCACACAGGCAAATAGAATGAGGAAGTAAGCTCTTTATGATTCTTAAAAGGACACTAATTCCATTCATAAGGATCCCATCCTCATGACCTCATCTTAATCCCAATTGTCTCCCCAAAGCCCCACTTCCTAATTCCATCACATTGATGGGTAGGGTTTCAACATATGCATTTGGGGGGTGGGGTGCAAACATTAAGTCTATAACAGAAGGAGAACTGAAAGTAAGTTGAATTTTGAGATTGGTCAGGCATGACTTTGAGTCCCAGCTCTATCCTTCCATTGAATTACCTTTGTGTTCATACTTGCCAGTCTCATTTTTAAGGAAATTTAATTTTAAAGGAAGATTTGAAAAGTTAAGATGTATATTGCTATTCATTTGTGAAAATTCAGAAAGTTGAAGAAAATAGAAATTGTGGTTACTCTGAAATAAACATTATTAAGATTTTGAAGAATATACTCTATTATTTATGTGTTTATGTGTATTTACTCAGTAGAATCATATTGTAAATAGATATTTTAAGTCTGCTTTTTGCAAATAATCCTACAGTATATCATTAGTTTTATACAGCATCATTTTGAACCAGCAGTTCCCCAACTTCCTGGCACCAGGGACTGGTTTCATGGAAGCCAGTTTTTCCACAGACTGGGGAGAGGGGAATGGTTTCTGGATGATTCAAATTCATTACATTTATTGTGTACTTTTTTTCTGTTATTATTATTGCATCAGCTCCACCTCAGAGCATCAGACATTAGATCCCGAAGGTTAAAGCCTCCTATTTTAAATGATTGGTTCATACTCCATTTTACATATTACCATAAATTTAACTAATTCTCTGTTGTTGAGCATGGAAATGGTTTCCAGTTTTTTGCTTTTATAAGCAACACTTGGTGACTATCCGTATAGCTGAATCTTTGCTTGCTTTCTTTATTGTCTTCCTTGGATTTGTTGAGTAACTTTACATTTATATTTGAAGGTTTTCAACACAGATTGCCCAATTGCACTCAAAAAATGCTTTACTAGTTGGTATTATTACCAACCATGCATGAGAATGTTGACTTCCTCTTTCCACCTCTCATTCTGTACATAGCGATTCTTGAGCGTAGTGAAAATCAGGACTTCTCTCCTAAAGATAACCCCAGGTCATATATAACCAAGTGTTATATACATATAAACCATGTGTCCATCAGATCCCTCATTTTCCCCCACAACGCTAGAGGCTTTTTCACTTAAAACTCTCAGTACTTTTTTTAAATATATTTTTTCATTTTCTTTCGTCTTTTGAATCTTAAGATCTTCTTGACGCAAGAACAGAGGGATGCATGGTCAAAGAAAGAAAACATTGTCAGCATTTGTTTTCTTTCCATTTGGGAATTAAAGGGAGATACATATAGAAATATGCCAAGCATGTAAGGAGCTTTAAGGAATTGAAAGTTACAAGGAAAAATGCAGTAACAAGCTGAGATACGTAAACAGAAACCATGGAGATGAAAGCATCCTGCAGAGAGGGTGGGCATAATACATACTGATTACAGCTTCTGACACGCACTTCAAGGGCCACTGAGAAAGAAAGTGGATTCGGAATGAATTTACAGCATTGATGACATAAACACACACACAAAGATAAGAGAGGAAGAGATCACTCATAAACACACACACAAAGATAAGAGAGGAAGAGATCACTCACGCGCTAGCCATCTTAGTGTGTGTGTTGGAGGGAGGGCATAATGGAAGAACATAAAACAAATTCAATGAGACATTTATTTTAAAAGTTCAGAATCCCTTTCTTTTTCTGAAAGGATCAGGTCATTGAAAATAAGTTCAAAATTAGAAGTATATCTGACAAATAGAGAATTGCTAGAACTTAGGTGAAGGATTCTGTTACAAACATAAATTTTACCTAATAGAAATAAAGGCAAATGGACAAGCATAGCACCATTAGTTAGCAGGAAGGGATTCCCTTGCAATCTTCTAACAGAACTGTCTGATACCTTCCGTATATGTTTCCACTTTTAAAATCAAAAATTTTTGCCCCAGAGTTCAATATTAGAGAAAATCTCCAAGGAATTTGTAACATTTTATGGATGAAGAAAAGATCTGGAAATTTAAGTCTGTAGTCCTTTTATAAGAATTTTGCACAGATACCCTTGAAGAATAATTCTAAGTTCTAGGCTTCTGCATCCTTAGAGAAAAGAATAGCATGTAATTTTAATTAGAAAACATGTGAGTTGTGAAAAATAGTCTTGTGCAGTATAACCAAATATGTGTAATAGTTTTAATCCTCACATATATGAATGCTTTGAAGGTAGGATTAATTCATAGAAAACACCAGTGGCATCAACCATTTCCTAAAGTGATCAAGATTGCCTGGAGAAATATCAGTAACCTCAGATATCCAGATGACACCACCCCTATCGCAGAAAGCAAACAACTAAAAAGCCTCTTGATGAAAGTGAAAGAGGAGAGTGAAAAAGTTGGCTTAAAGCTCAACATTCGGAAAACTACGATCATGGGATCCAGTCCCATCACTTCATGGCAAATAGATGGGGAAACAGTGACAGACTTTATTATTCTGGGCTCCAAAATCACTGCAGATGGTGACTGCAGCCATGAAATTAAGACTCTTGCTCCTTGGAAGAAAGGCTGTGACCAACCTAGACAGCATATTAAAAGGCAGAGACATTACTTTGCCAACAAAAGTCCATCTAGTCAAAGCTATGGTTTTTCCAGTAGTCACGTATGGATGTGAGAGGTGGACTATAAAGAAAGCTGAGGGCCAAAGAATTGATGCTTTTGAACTGTGGTGTTGGAGAAGACTCTTGAGAGTCCTTTGGACAGCAAGGAGATCCAGTCAGTTCATCCTAAAGGAAATCAGTCCTGAATATTCTTGGAAGGACTGATGCTGAAGCTGAAACTCCAATACTTTGGCCACCTGATGCAAAAAAACTGAGTGAATTTGAAAAGATCCCAATACTCGAAAAGATTGAAGGTGGGAAGAGAAGGGGCCAACAGAAGTTGAGATGATTGGATGGCATCACTGACTCATTGGACATGAGTTTGAGCAAGCTCTGGGAATTGGTGATAGACAGGGAGGCCTGGTGTACTGCAGTCCATGGGATCACAAAGAGTCGGACAGGACTGAGTGAATGAACTGAACTGAAAGGGATCATTTCAAAGAAGAAATCAAGCAAAAAATGGCCTATGCTTAAAATCTGTTATTTGAGTCTAACTCTGTGAAGAATGCGATTGTAGCAGCATCTTGATATCAAGCTGCTGGTGCATTCGCCTTCCCTCCCTTCCTCCTCTCTCTGTGTCATTCATGCTTGCTCAGTGACCATGTAGTCTTACATAGTCCTAAGTGGCCTTGGTCACCAGGTAAGGTGTGTATTATGGCAGATCAGAACTGCTTTTGAAGTAGATTTTGGCTTTTCCTTTCATAGGTGCTGAGTTCACCCTTCTGCATAGGGCACATTTATGGCCATGTCATTTGCAATGCCCACCTCCACAGGGCACCCGTCACAATGAGCTGTGAAACACGGCCCCCTGAGGTATCAGAGGCCATCCAAGTGGGCGTGGTTCTTGGTTAATCACCCTGATCTTCAGAAGAGAGCACTTGCCACATCTTTTACTTAGTTCATTTCCAAAGCTAACTGGCAGCATAGGTATGTACAAAGCAGATTTAAGACCAGGATTAAAAACTTTGAATGACTTGCTGTTTCTGTTGTCACGGAAGAGATAAGAGCTCCAAAGAGCTGACAGAAAGTCCTTGTCGCAAACATGAGAAGGAAAATCAGAACAAGTGGAATGTTCTAGATTGTAAAGAAGGTAACACTTCAGTGACCTTGAGAGCACGCCTTTTAGAGCATGGTGAGCAAGTTACCCTGATTGTAGGAAGTTGAGGATTGCATAGATGGAAGAAAATAGTTAATACTCTTAGGCTGCTGACTTAGATTTTAGCAGTAAGACAAGTGAAAAGGACTGAAAGATGGAGTAGGATCTTGGGGTGTTTTTTTGATGTGTGTGTGTGTGTGCAAATTTTAGAAGAAGTTTGGGTGTTATTGTACAGAAAGAAAGGAGAAAGAGAAACTGAAGCTGTGAAAAGGAGAGCACTAGGTGGGTGGAGTAGCAGGGCACCTCTGGCTTTGGGAGGGCACGTCACCCTGAGCCCAGGTAGCATGGTGAGCCCATGCAGAAGCACTGACACCTCTTCCTTGGAGGCCACCTTTTGGATGGCGTCCAGACGCCTCAGCTAGCCTTCTGTAGCTAAAAAGGCATGCTATTACTAATAGGCGGGGTCTTTACAAGGGTATTGAAATCAGGGCTGTTTATCCCAAGCCTTTGGTTTTAGGTTACCGCGCAGAGCTACAAACTGCGCAGTGCCTCGTGTCGGGAGGTTCATTATTTTGTACTACAACATAAAAGAGATGTCTGGGGCTCCCATGCACGCAGTTAGCTCATAACTCTGCCGTCCCTTTCTGCAGAACACCATGAGGACTATATCTTTCTACTTTTACATACATCTCAGATTCCTCTCTAGTAACTTTTCCCTGTTCCCAGGCGGCTGTTAATGCTCACAGTATCTCTCCTGGTTTTGCCTGTAGACAACATTCTCGGGAGAAGGCGGGAAACAGACATTGAGGTTTTCTTTAGGGCTGCTCCTGCCACGGCTGAGGTCAGAGTGCAAGGGACAGGAATGCTCATTCCCTAAGATAAAAGTGTCCTGTCTGAGTACATTTGATACAGTCTAATAGAAGCTAGCACATAGCCAGTTGTGTTTAGTCTTTTTCCCAGGGAAAATTTTCTACAGCATTTTGAATGTATGAATCTTATAAAGTGCCTTTCTTTTTCTGACATGAGGCAGATGAGTGGCAGTAAGGTGAATGGGCCACCTAGCTCAACCTTTGTAAAGTGAAAAAGCTTTTAAGCTGGTGGGGTGGTTGATTTTAATTGTATAGGAGGACTTCACTTTAAGAAGGATTCCTATTTATGTTTTATCTATGTTCATAAGCAAACATTTTACTATATATAAATTCAAAGAAACTTCTGTACTATCAATGTCAACTTGGCAGAAAGAAGTAGAGTTTTAAAAAAATAAAGTATGGTCACACAAAATGAAGCCTTTTGACGTTTCAGCACTGTATCGGTATGAGAAAAGTCCACTGCCTCCTGAACTGTTACTCTTAAGTTTTGCTGTTGTTCAGTTGCTCGATTGTGTCCGACTCTTTGCAGCCCCATGGACTGCAGCACACCAGGCTTCCTGTCCTCTACTGTCTCCCAGAGTATGCTCAAACTCATGTCCCTTGAGTTGATGATGCCATCTAATCGTCTCATCCTCTGTCACCTCCTTCTCCTTTTGCCCTCAATCTTTTGCAGCATCAGGGTCTTTTCCAGTGAGTTGGCTCTTCGCATCAGGTGGCCAAAGTATTGGAACTTCAGCTTTAGCATCAGCTAGTTTATTAAGTATAACAAGTCAAAAGAGAGAAGTGTGAGGTTAAAGAGAAATATGAGTCATGGACAGTGACTTCCATGTGAAAGATTCCAATCTTCCATCTGAAAGATTCATAATTTCAATTATTTTAGAGTTGTATTACTTCAGAGAAAAAGGAGACTACGTATATAAGTTGTCATGATATTCAACTGCCTTCCAAAGTGATGGAAATAAACCTGATGTGGATTTGAAAGTAGCACCTTGCTGCTCCACAGTAACAGGACTTCCCTGGTGGTACAGTGGGTAAGAGTTTGCCTGCCAATGAAAGGGACATGAATTTGATTCCCGGTTCTAGAAGATTCCACATGCCGTGGAACAACCCTACTCCACGCACCACAGCTACTGAGCTCTCATGCCTAGAGCCTATGTTCTGCAACAAGAGAAGCCACCACGATGAGAAGCCTGTGCACAACAAGGAAGAAGAGCCCATAGGAGAAGACAGTGGCACCCCACTCCAGTACTCTTGCCTGGAAGATCCCATAGGTGGAGGAGCCTGGTGGGCTGCAGTCCATGGGGTCACTAAGAGTCAGACACGACTGAGCGACTTCACTTTCACTTTTCCCTTTCATGCATTGGAGAAGGAAATGGCAGCCCACTCCAGTGTTCTTGCCTGGAGAATCCCAGGGACGGGGGAGCCTGGTGGGCTGCTGTCTATGGGGTCGAACAGAGTCAGACAAGACTGAAGTGACTTAGCAGCAGCAGCAGCTCTTTGTAACTAGAGAAAGCCTGCACGCAGCAATGAAGACCTAGTGCAGCCAAAATTTAAAAAAAAAAAAAAAAAATAGTAGTAACAGCTACTGCTGAGCGTCCATGATGAGCTAGGCCTTATGCCAAGCACTGACTTCTGTTAGTTTGAATTTCCATAGTAACTTTAGAGGTTAGAAAATGCCAACCCATTTCATCCTTGAGGCAACTGGGGTTCAGAGAGGAATGATGGTCAGACACTTTGCATGTGGAAGTGCTGGGCCCTGAAGGCCACCATCTTTCGTCTGTCTCTTGATGCTCATTCTGTTGTAGGTTTTGCTGTCTGATGCACTGAAAGATGCATTTTGAGATGAAGTCAAATGTTGGAAGAGGCGCCAGTGTCTTCAAAAAAGCACTGCATTGAGATGTAGCTGGGGCACCTTGAACAGACCAAGTTTACCTGAGTAGAATGTCCCTGAACCCTTTCCACCCTTGAAGTTTCTGGCAAATCACCTGTGTTACATATAAGACTTTTAGGCTTATTAAATATCTATTCCAAGAAGAGAGCATAGAAGAAATATCCTCTCCTCCCCCAACAAGGAGACAACAGTTGCTGCTGCTGCTGAGTCGCTTCAGTTGTGTCCGACTCTGTGCGACCCCAGAGACGGCAGCCCAGCAGGCTTCCCTGTCCCTGGGATTCTCCGGGCAAGAACACTGGAGTGGGTTGCCATTTCCTTCTCCTATGCGTGAAAGTGAAAAGTGAAGTGAAGTCGCTAAGTCGTGTCCGACCCTCAGCGACCCCATGGACTGCAGCCTTCCAGGCTCCTCCATCCATGGGATTTTCCAGGCAAGAGTACTGGAGTGGGGTGCCATTGCCTTCTCCAGAGACAACAGTACTGGAACATTGTACCGCCACATCCACAGTCCTGCCCAGGCAAAGGATCCCCCCCCCAAAACCCTTTCTACTTTGCCCTTAAATATAAATAAGACTCTGTCATATCTGCAATTTTGCTGCCAATAACTATGAAAAAATAGACACAGATTTATTAAACTTGGCCTGAAATTTTATCTGGATCTTTACAGAAAAAGTTTGCCAAACCTGTGTTCTAGAGGGATTAAGTGATTTTAGATTGGATCATTCTTTTTATGTTTCATAATCTTAACATGAATACAGCTAATTTGGAAAGATGATTTTTCCAGTATCCGCATGTGTGGGACAAAGACAATGGCAGAGCTTATGTCTGGAACCTGTGTTCTTTGGTGGAATCCCACTCAGTGCCTCGACTGGCCTTTCGGAGGACACCTATAGATGTTTGCTGGTAGGAAAGTAATGCTGACCAAGTTTCAGAGTTCTTAACTCTTATCTTTGTGCTCCAACCGTGAGATCACCTGATAAATTATTCTTTCCAAAAGCAGACAGGCTGGTCTGTTTATTTTCTTCCTCAGAAAAACAACGCCAAAGATCTACGTGTTTCTTTCATTATTCACAAGTGAAACCTCATCAGCTGCTTTAGCAGACTCCTCTGCTGAGAGTTCTAACAGGCTCTAAACTTCAGTTCAGCATCAGGCATGTGTGAACAGGCTTCAAAGGCAGCTTCCATCTTTCCTGTCCTTGTAGGATTATAGCCTTGAAATCCTTGAGGGACATGATGGCTTCTCTTGAGAAAAATCGGGCTACCGTCTAAGTGTGAGTGATGTTCAGAGAGACACTAAAGAAGCCTGACGTTTGAAGTTGTGACTGAGTCTGCTCTGCACTCTTCAGACAGCCTGCAGTACTTTCTGTCTTGTTTACTGCTGCCAACGGGTCATTTCATGAAAAGTCACGAGTTGGAGTCACAGTGCTGATATTTCCAACCACTCGTTTACTTGCAAAAACACAAGCAGGAACTTCACAAATAGAATTTTCCACGGCCAAGCTAATGGGGTAAGAAAGACTGCACGTAGGTTCCCAATGACCCAGGTTTAAACTCAGATTCTGCTGTTTCCTCTTCAGTGTGGTGACAGGTACCTAAGTCCTCTGAGTTTTGGTGCCTCGGCTGGAAAATGGGATGTTTCCCCTGGGTTATTTTGACGATAAAATGCGGTAAGTCACAGACCTAGTTTTCAACATAGCAGCTGTGCAATAAACATTATTCTATTATTTCCATTCACTAGAATTCTGAACATTTTCATGTTTGAGGACATATGATGCTTAAACCTGGACCACTGAAGCACTGTTCTTAAAAAAGTTTAAACCAACAGACATGTATACACGAGCACGTGCTGCTGACTTGCATGTAGTGTGAACATGACCGCGACACAACCTTACGAGGAGGAAGCTCCAGGCTGGCTCTGACAATGTGAGAGGCACTTCTCTGGCTCAGAGTCTTTACCAGCAAAGGGAGAGGATGGAAGCAAATGCTCTTGTCGGGCGGCATAAAATGCTCATTTCTGTGATGTATTCAGATCCTGATTCCTTTAGGGGAATGCTGGTATATTGTTCACAGGTCTCAGAATCCACTCTCCTTGTGTTTTCATTTGAGGTTGTACACGGTATGCAATGCATTTATGTTTGGCTTGGGGATGTCATTTTGTACTTTAACATATGTACGGATATGAGTGTTTGGAAATGTGCTTTAATCAAAGTGCTGACGTGCCACTCTCAGCTTTTCCTCCTGCCTTCTGCTCAGAGCTGTCCCTGGCTCCCTATCCCCTGCTGAATGCCTAAATCACAATCTCCTCTCTCTCTGATGACAGTTATTGGGTTAAGCTGGCCTTTTCTGTACCCTATTTCTCTTTCTTGCTTTCCCTTCCTCAGTGGATTTTCTCATCACTACTCTTCTCATTTGGGGGGAGATAATGAAGTACTTTGGTTGCTGATGAGTAGATGGCATGTAGAATGAAAACCAGAGATACTATAAACCATATTAACTGTGAGCTACTCTTGTTTAATTATATCTGTATGAACCATGAAAGATAACTGAAAGTTGACCAAGTTATCTTCCAGAGAACAATGGTTGTTTACACTTAGTTTTTGTCTTCTTGTGGCTGATTTCCTTCACTGAACTGAAGTGAGATCTCTGTTCTCCTGAGACTCATGCTTTGCCCTCTCGTTTTTTGGTATCATGCTGCAAGCTATTATTATGAGTACAGTAATGAACAAAATAAATCCTCTTACTGTAGGCAGATAATCTCTACTCTACGAGATAATTATCAGATCTCATGAGAATTTGTTTTTAAATTCACTTGATAATGATGGCTCTTTTCTCTGAAGATGCTTCATCACCTCTAATAGAATGTAATCACAAACCAGGGTGGGATGCGTAGTGGTTGTTTAAAATCCATCTCTTAAGAGGAAAGGAATGGAGTCAGTTAATTATATCTAATGGCCCTTGATCTCCCACGAGGATAGTCCTTCCCACCTGACAGCAAACAGTGGTTTGAGAAGCCAGGAAATCTGATAAGTAGCTTTTGTTTTGTAAAAGGTGAGAGGTCTGCTTGTGTTATACGTCAAGGCTACTGTCTAAAGGAGAAGCACTTAGAACTGCATATTCCTTAAAGAAAAACTGACAAGCAGAATGAGTGTCAAAGCTAATACTCTAAAAAATAAAAATAGTAGGAAGACCTTTTGAATTTTAAATCATCTCACAGTCTGTAAATATAGGTTTTTCATTTAATTGTAGAAACTCGTGAACGTTTTACATATCGGCAAATATAGCAGGTAATGAACTATTGATCTGAAAGAAGTTCAGGAAATGCAGAGCTTAACTGAATTGTCTATTTTCCATTGGAGGATAAATTGATGTAGTAGGAGAAGGGGGGCAGTCTATTGATTCACTCCCCAAATCCCTCTGATCCCTACTGATAAAAGGAATCTAAGCCTGGTTTTCATCCAAGGAATAATCCTGTGTAGAGAGAAGTACCTGGGTCTCCTCAAATCTGATATCATCATCACGATAGTTGGCCTCGTGACCCTTTTGAGTTTTATCAGCACCGCATGTATAAAATAGCAGTTGAATCTTTCACATAGAAGCAGATTCCTGCCATGTGCTAAATGAAGTGCTGTGGATTATATCTTGCTGGTAAGAGACAGGAATATAGATAGTCTTTCCTAGGATTTTTCCTTTTCACTCATTTCTGAAATTAAGTTGAGGCTAGGCTGTGGTAGAGATTCTTGGTTCCAAAGAGAGGTGGGCCACTTTCCTAACACCTCAGCCAGTCTTAAAATGCTAAGTTGGATCCTAGCTGAGTCAGCATAGTAAGCAAGGAGAGAAGGATCACAGTGAACTGGGAAAGAGAAGAGATTTCATTTTAATATGTTACCAGCATACCTAACACCTATCCATTGTGCACCTATTATGCGCCAGGCACAGTGTCTGGTGTTGTCGGATCAAAAGGTGAATTGGACACAGTTTAATTACTTGGAGAAGTAAACAAGCAAATCAGATCCACACCAAAATGCAATCAGCTCTATGACCAACATGCAGCCACAGTGCTAAGAGATAACACAGGAGAATCTAAGTGATAAAGAAAGGAAGTTTCCCCAAGATCTGAGTGATGAGATTAATACATCATGCCTTTTACATCCAGGAGGAATATATGGATGCTTGATCTGCATGACTCATTGGACAGACACAAAGCAGGATCTAAAGCAAAAATTGCAAATGTTGAGGGTAACAAAGAGGTGGTTAGAGGAACAGAGGGTACCCAGTCAGTGAGAGGACCTGTGTGCTGATCAAGGAGTCAACAATTTATCAGGAAGGCCCTGCAGACTCATTGAAGGATGTTAAGCAGAAGATTGACGTGTCTATATATGTGATTTAAATATAGCCTCTGGTGGCTGTGGGGAAGGCACATGTGGGGAACCAAGACCACAGCAGGAAGAATATTTTTATATATTATTTTTTTTTAATTTTATTTTATTTTTAAACTTTACATAATTGTATTAGTTTTGCCAAATATCAAAATGAATCCGCCACAGGTATTGGAGTATAGCTGCTTTACAATGTTGTGTTAGTTTCTGCTGTACAGCAAAGGGAATCAGCCACATATATACCTATATCCTCTCTTCCTTAGATTTCCTTCCCATTTAGGTTACCACAGACCATTGCATAGAGCTCCCTGTCCTATGCAGTTGGTCTTAATTAGTCACCTATTTTATACATAGTAGTGTATGTATGTCAGTTCTAATCTCCCAATCCATCCCACTCCCCTTTCCCCCCTTAGTATCCATACATTTGTTCTCTCCATCTGAGTATCTGTTTCTGCTTTGCAAATAAGTTCATCTATGCCATTTTTATAGTTTCCACATATATGTGTTAATATATATTTGTTTTTCTCTGGCTGAGTAATATTCCGTTGTGTATGTGTATGTGTGTGTGTGTGCGCACACCACATCTTCTTTATCCATTCCTCTGCTGATGGACATGTAGGTTGTTTCCGTGTCCTGGCTGTTGTGAATAGTGCTACGAGGAGCATTGGGGTGCACGTGTCTTTTGAAATTATGGTTTCCTCTTGGTATGTGCCCAGTAGTGGGATTTCTGGGTCTTATGGTGGGTCTCTTTTTATTTTTTTAAAAGGATCCTCTATATACTGTTGTCCACAGTGAGTGTACTGATTTACATTCCTATAACAGTATAAGAAGACTTTAGAAAACATGGAATCAGTGCAAGAAGTAATCACAGCCTGAATAGTTATCATTAACTTTAAATATGTCATAAACCAGTAGGATGCTAAGTATTTTGTAAACGCATCTCATTTAATCCTTATAACACACCTACAGAATAAGTACCAGATACCTGTTTTAAAGATAAAGGAACTGAGATTCAAAGGATTTGGAAACCTTGGTTGAGATTGCACAGATATTGGTAAACCAGAATTTGGACAAACAGAATCAGATTTATCTGACTTTAGAATATATGTACCCAGAGGCATCGGATAACACTCTTCCTGGGCAATGACGAAAGGATCTTAAGGGCCAGTTCAGGTGTAGACACAGAGTTTGGGAGAAAAAACAATGAGGTATATGTGGACAATGTTAAATGTGAGGTGCCTGTTAGACATCTAAAGAGAGATGTCCCTTGAGCAGGTATATACTTACCTGGAGTTTGAGAGGGTCTGGGCAGGCTAACCATCTACAGGCCAATTGCAGAAAATCACATAAATGGTTACTCACTCACAAAGAAATACAAAGTGAAAAAACTGACAAGACAAAACACTGGGAAGTAGAACTAAGCAAAAAAGAAGCCCATGAATGAAATCAGAATGGTATCCAAGATGAGTCTGGTGTAAAGTCAGCCTATCAATGTTAATTATGCTTTTTATGTACACAAGGTACTGCCTTGGGCCCTGTAGTCGATGCAAGAAACTAGTGTGACATCAGGATTTCCCCCCAAAATTACAGAAGTGATGTTGGGAAGAAAGTCACATACACACAGTTAAAATTATTATAAAAATTCACAAAACCACTAAGCAAAGTAAGAAATATCACCAGGCAGGATGCCATACATTTCCCCTGTAAGTGGTTTAGGAAATGAGGGTTCTAAGCTAGGGGTATTAGTGAATCACTGGGGAACTGAGTGAACAAGAAGGGATTTACAGAAATTATAGAACAACTGATCTCAAATTTAGCTGTGCATCAGACTCAGCAAGGCATCTTGTTTAAAATGCAGATTTCTGGGCCCTTCCCTCAGTTGATCTGATTCAGGAGCTTGGCATTAGGCTCAAACGTCTGAATTGTTAACAAGGACTCCAGGTGATTCAGAAGCAGATGATCCATCAACCCCAATTTGAACAGCAATATCTTAGAAAATGTTAAAATGAGGACAGATGTTGAGCGGTGCCTAGTATGTGTGCTAGGGGAAGGGCTGGTGAAGGAAGGTGAAGAAAAAGCAAGAATGAAATCAAGACAACATAAGAAATGAAAGACTATTTTCACAGATGGCCAAGAGAGTCCAGGAAGGGAAACACAGAGGCCTCCCTCACTGAGAACCTTGATTGTCATTGGAGGATTTGTTCTCAACCCAAGAGATCTCGTTGGTACTGAATGTTGTATCTCACTCAGTAAAGTGTTGCTTTTTGGAGTAGATAATATATGTCACATTGCCCTTGCTGTTGGAGAGTCGGCAAGTTCTTCTTGAGAAACACTGAGTTTGAGATCCCTAGAAAAAAAAGCCAAGACATAAGAAAGAAATGAGGTTGAAGTGATTTGAGCAAAATCAATAAAATGCTCCATAGCAAGTAAAATGCATAGGTTTCATCAAGTTATTTTAGTTGCCCCGTAACCGTTTGTCAGTCTTCCCAGGTGGCCCTGGTGGATGTGCAGGAGGTGTGAGAGAGGTGGGCTCAGTTCCTGAGTTGAGAAGTTCTCCTGGAGAAGGTGGTAAGGAGTTGGACATAGCTGAGCGCATGCGTGTGCATACACACACACACACACACACACACACACACACACACACACAGCCATTTGTCAGCTAGCCCCTCATAGCATTGTTTCATTTAGGCCCTTACTCTTCTGAGAATTATGAGTTTCAGAAGCTCTTTTGGCTTCCTACAAAGTGATATTTAAAAACTCATACTTAAAATACACTACCAGACATTAATTACTGTTAGTAACAACTCATGAAATTACTTCTCCAAACCATAGATGTGAAAATTCAGGAAAAGAAATGGGAATTTAATCCAAGACTCCGATAGTAAATTGACATGCCTTTGCTTGATCTTATTCTGACATTTATTTTATAAGATTTTGTCAGTAGCCCATAGACTTATTTGTTTCAGAAAAGAACTGTATTTTGAGGTCAAAGAGGAAAAAAAGGAAAGTAGCAAAGTGCAATGTTCATTTTCCCGACTTTTTCTAAGCGTCTTAAATCCATCCTGATTCAAATACTGTTTCGAATATGCAATCTCTGATTGCTGGGATGCTTGTCTTTGGTCTCTTTTGCATGGAGGTGAGCTTCTCAAGAAAATTCTCTGTCTCATATGACAGAACTCTCTTTGGATGTGCATCTTGTAAAACAAAAGGTTTCACTTTTTATCTTTTACCTCCTACTCGATGTCAAGCTTCCTCTCAAACTCTCCAATACTTCTTAGCTTATATTCTGTGAAGTTGGAAAATGATTATCATCTCATAAAATGTTATGCATCCGGCAGAGATAGGGAATGTAGGCAGTTAACAAAGAAGCTATCTTTTTAAAACTTTTTATTTTATATTGAAGTATACCCGGTTAACAGTGTTGTGATAGTTTCAGGTACACAGCAAAGGCACTCAGCCATAAATATCCATGTATCCATTCTCCCCCGAACTCCCCTCCCATCCAGGCTGCCACGTAACGTTGAGCAGAGTTCCCTGTGCTCTACAGGAGGTCCTTGTTGGTTGTCCATTTTAAATATAGCAGTGTTGTATGTATTGATCTGATCTCAAACTCCCTAACATTCCCTTCCTCAACTCTTTCCCACCTCCTCTCTTTGCCCCCACAACCAACAAAGAAGCTATCTTTTTGTAAACTCAGTGCTAAGATCGTTTCTAGTTCTGATAATCATGTATACATGGGCATGTTAATATTTCTATTTTAAACATCTTATTAGCAAACAAGACAGATATGCATCAGATGATTCAGTCCTTTAAAGGCCAAGCAGGGAAATCATTGTAATTCCAGGACAGTAGCAGTAAATACTTCCTTGTGGCCTTATTCCAGTGTCAGCACTTCATTTTAATGATAACTCGATCTCTGCTGTTCATTGTGAAATCCTTGGATGTATTTAACAGCCTGCTTAGAGTGTATTGGATTGATGGGGATGACCAAATGAAGCCAGCAAATTTAGTGTGAGGAAATTGTGCAGATTGTATGAGAGAGAGAGTCCTTTTGATGGAAGGTTGAACCGTAGCACAAAAATGTAAAAGTTTGAGTAGAAGAGTGTTTCAGCAGGTACAGTCATGCCTGTTGTCAACCTTCATCATTGTCAGGTCTCGCCTATTGAGTCTGCTTCTCTTAATTCCTGATTAGCAGCTGTCAGAGCTCTCTTTAGAATGTGATAACACTACTGTGATCGTTCCGATAGCAGTCTGTAGTTTGCAGAGCATTTTTATTTTCTTAAAATTTTTAAAAATTTATTTGGATGAACCAGGTCTTCATTGGGGCTCTCAGGATATTTGATATGTGTTGCAGCATGTGGGATCTAGTTCCCTGACCAGGGATTGAACCCTAGCCCTCTGCATTGGGGGCTTGAAGTCTTAGCCCCTGGATGACCAGGGAAGTCCTAGAGCATTTTTCAAAGAATCATCTTCTTAATGTTCTCAGCAATCCCAAGACACAAGAATTATTATGGTAATTTTATATATGAAGGAAAGGAGGATTAGTTAAATTGACCCGGGGTTGTTAGCTGAGTAAGGATGGTCCTCTTCCTCCTGAAAGAATGTGCGTCTGTGTTTGGTTCCTTTGGCTGCCTCGCGTGAACCTCATGGCTGTCACTGTCATTTGTGGTCCTGGGGGTCACAGGGCCTCACCCCCCACCATGGAAACCATAAAGGGCCTGGTCCCCTTCTTCCTAGTGCCTGGCAGCAAGGGTGTAGCTCATTACCTGGGCTCAGTCAATTTAACTGAATCTGAGGAAAAATGAATCTTGAGAAAAAAGAAAAAGGAATGATGAGAATATACTTCTGTGCGCTGCCAGCAGCATTTGCTAGGCCCAGCGGTACACAGAGGCCCACATCCTGTACAACTAAATATTTAAACATTGTAAATCCATCTAAGGAAACTGCTTAATAATGTATTTCTATTCTTACACCTTGACAAATGTAATTTTCATTAAAACCGAGCTGGCCAGGATTGAATTAGAATTCTGAGAGCCCTCGGAGCTGCAGGCTGGATTTTGAAAGCTTGGGGAGAGTGGATCCTGGTGCTTGGCCCTGGTCTGCTGACCCCCTCTTTCTCTTCCTGCTCCAAGCTCTGTCCTGCTTTGTTAGGAGCTTCGTGCCCATGCACGTGGACACCCTGGCCTGCAGATGCAAATACGCATTCTATCAGGAGGAAGAGGACCATCCTTACTCAGCTAATAACCCTGGGGTCAATTTAATTAATCCTCCTTGGGAAATTCGTATTTCCCAACATAAAGCTGTATGTTGGCCACTCCCGTGTGTGGTCCACTCTTGAGTGTGTCAAGGCTGTGAAGAGATCTGCACAGGCTCAGGGTATTTGTGAAGGGAATTCTGGGGTCCTGTATATCCAGCCAGAGCTTGCTCAAGAAGGCAGGGATGGATTCTGGGCAGGCATGTTTCCTGAACTTCACAGACTTTTGCTTCAGGAAGGTCATATTCAGAAAAGGACCAAGATAGGCCTTCTAACCTTCCCACCTGGACATGAAGGCAGTAGTGGATGGTTGTATCCCATCCTGGGGTTTGTTGTGTCTTGGCTTCTAGAAGCTCTTTGGTTCTTGCTGGTTTTCTAAGCAGGTCTTCTTACCTCTGTGAGTCCCCTGTGTACTTCCAGAATCTTTCATGGGCTTAGAAGAGCCAAACTCATTTTCTGTTGCTTACAACTGGAAATTTTGTTTGATATACACAGTCTGTCACTTTTCCCCCACAGGATCAGGATGGTATGAGGCTGGGATTGACTGGACAAAGATGGATGAGCAATGGTAAGTACCATTCATCAGTTCATGATGAATATTCGTCTCTCATGGAAAGACAGGTAGGTAAGAATGTCGCTCTGACTTTGTATTTATTCCACCAGGCTCACCATTTCTTATCATCTTCCAACAGAGTAACCTGAGTTAACCTCTTGGCTGAAATATTGTGAAGGGACACAATGCCTTGGGCTCGTTGCTGTAAAAACTAATATGCTATTTAGTTATTTAAAAGGCAATGAAAAATATCTTGTGGATTAACAAATCAACAGACAGTCATTATAGGAAAGTATAGAGAAGCAAAAGAAAAGATATATATCCATAGTCACATGATTATGCCACCCCAATAATATCAGATAATTTTCTGTGCATATCTTTATAAAAAAGGTTCATACTGTATCATTTCAGTTCAGTTCAGTTGCTCAGTTGTGTCCGACTCTTTGCGACCCCATGAATCGCAGCACTCCAGGCCTCCCTGTCCATCACCAACTCCCGGAGTTCTCACATCCATTGAGTCAGTGATGCCATCCAGCCATCTCATCCTCTGTCGTCCCCTTCTCCTCCCGCCCCCAATCCCTCCCAGCATCAGAGTCTTTTTCCAGTGAGTCAACTCTTCGCATGAGGTGGCCAAAGTACTGGAGTTTCAGCTTTAGCATCATTCCTTCCAAAGAAATCCCAGGGCTGATCTCCTTCAGAATGGACTGGCTGGATCTCCTTGCAGTCCAAGGGACTCTCAAGAGTCTTCTCCAACACCATGGTTCAAAAGCATCAATTCTTTGGTGCTCAGCTTTCTTCACAGTCCAACTCTCACATCCATACATGACCACAGGAAAAACCATAGCCTTGACTAGACAGACCTTTGTTGGCAAGGTAATGTCTCTGCTTTTGAATATGCTATACTGTATACACTCACTTAAAACCTATTTTTATCCCCAATTCTGTATTATATGCATTTTTATTTCAAGTTATTCCCATAATATTTTTTAAATGAGTACATATTATATCAATGAATGATGTGAGATTATCTAACCTAATGCTTATTGCTGGACATTTTGGTAGTCTTAGATTTTACTATTGTAGAGAATATTAACAAACATTTTGAAATGAAATAATTATACATATGCTTAACTATTTCCAAAGGATGTATTTCTGTAAGGGGAATATTCATTTCAAAGACTTCTCATAACTACAGTGTTCGAATGTTATTTAAAAACATTGTAACCCATGCAAAGAGTGATTATATATTGAACCGCGTTCCTCTAGCATATATTTTTTATTAAGAATTATTAAAGTATGGTTAAGAACTGGTATTATTCAAATCCTTTATATATATTCAGTGTGTTACATACAATACACTTTGGCAAGATCTTTAAACAAATCTGGAGGGAAATGAAAGTTTCTCTTATCTAAGAGTGACCCGCTTTTCTATTTCTCTTCTTTCTTAAAAAATAGCTTTGTTGTAATATAATTCATATACCACACAGTTCACCCACTTAAAGCGTGTAAGTCAGTTGTTCGTATGGTCATAGTTGTGCAACTCTCACCACCATTTTAGAAAAACTCCTGTCCATCACCAACTCCCGGAATTTACTCAAACTCATGTCCATTGAGTTGGTGATGTCATCCAACCGTGTCATCCTCTGTCGTCCCCTTCTCCTCCCACCCTCAGTCTTTCCCAGCATCAGGGTCTCTTCCAATGGATTGCGCTATTTCACAGTGAATATGTTACAGTCATTCTAGTTGCAGTTTTTAGTATCACATTATGCCCATCATCACCTGGACCATTTTGGGTTTTCATTGAAGGGCAGTTTAGGGTTTTTATGCTGGGGTTTCACACACATGCACTCAAGACAATAAGCAGGATATAGGCCAGGAAGACATTTCTGGTTTTGCTTGGCCAGGTGACCAGTATCCAGCAAAACTCCTGATATTTAGTTAGGTCTCAATAAGCACTTGATGAATAGTAAATCTACTTGTATACATTAGAAATAAAAATAAAAATCAACCTTATTGTCTTAGTCTTCTCTCTTTACATGTGGAAACTTCTCTTGGGGGAAAAATAAGATCAGTAATTTTTAAATGTTTTCTGGTTTTGCTTTATGTTTAGTAAGTGAATTTTGGGGGGGGGGCAAACATTTAAGTCATTCATTCATTCATGAAACACTATTGAGTGTGTACTAATGGTCAGCCTCTTAGGTAGTTGGGGTTCAAAGACACTATGATGTGATATGGTCATCTCCCTCAAGTAGCTGTAAGTCCTTCCTGAACCATGATATTGTCATCTCAGGGGTCATCTGGCTGCATTAATTTTACTGCAGAGATTTTACTGTTAATATCTGACTCAGCTCAGAGCAGGACGTCTGATAGGAAGCAATGGTAATATGGTGTGAAATAAATACAACACAACTAACCATCTAATTGAATATTGAAAGTTAAGTCTTGCTGCAGAGAAAATACTTCTGTGAAATACTTTGAAAAGTATGTGGATAAATATTTGATGATATAAAAGTGGCATTCAACCCCTGAGGTAACAAACTTTGATACACTTGAGACTTTGTGGAAAAGCTGAAGGGCAGAGTGGTGCATTTACTTTCAGAACAAAATCCACATGCATATATTGTAGGTCTCAGATGGATTTGCAGAAAATCTTGTTCTCAAAAGGATAAAAGTGTGCAAACTCTTTTGAATAAAACAGGAAAAAAATTCAGGGGAGTAGTATCTGCAGTGTAAGCTGGAACAGGTATTCATCGGCGACATTGAGATGGCTCACAGAGCTCTGGAAGAATCAAGCTTTATACTGGTATATATTCTGTGAAAGGATTTCAGTTCCCAGTGGCATCAAGGACAAGACTGAGATTCAGATCTGATCTCATGATTTCTGGAGAGTGGACTAAGTGGATGACATGAACCGACTAAAAGATTCTGAGAAATCTCAGAAAAAAAAGGCTATGAAGAAATGTTAAGATCACTGAAGATTTGTCTTCACTGGCTTTGACCTTCGATGTGTTAACTTGACCACTGTCTGATGGCGTGACCTTGAGCAAATTTCTCCAAGCAAGATGGAGGCAGCTATATCCCAGAGTTATTATGTGGATTAAATGGGATAATGTGTGTACAAGCATTATCCTATTTAATTACTCAAGTGCAGCATTCTCCTTGTCTCTAGCATATAGTAAGCATTCAAAAATGATAATAAATTGAGCATTTACTCTGTAGCAAGGACTTTTGCAGTACTTTATACCTATTGACTCATAAAATCTTCACATCAACCCTAAGAAGAAGGTATAGAATTGTTTTGTTTTGCAAACAAGTCACCAAAAGTCAAAATGGTTCAATGACTTGCTTAAGGTCACACAGCTACTAAGTAGTGAGCCTAGGATATAAACCCAGGCAGTTATTTTAAGCTTAATACTGTTACTACATTAGATATAAGCTTAGAGTTATAATACAAAAGCTAGTATATTTTAATGTAGAATTATTACTTTCATACCAAAAATTAAATTACCTTTTTAAACATTAGTTTGTGAATAAAAATAAATCTAGAAAACAAGAATATAGAGAACAGGGTGATTTCATGGCTTTTGTAGTCACTCTTAAATGGATAACTTCATAAAATGATGTAATTTGTTTTCCAGCAGAGTATTTGATATCTATTCCCATAGGTCGCATATCATAATTACTGTAGTGTTGGAGTCAATTAAATTATCTTAGAACTGGCTCTCGGTGATTCTAAAGACAGGTAACTTCATGACTCTCACAGATACATTATCTAAAAGCCAAGTGGTGTCAACGCTCCACTGTGTTATAATTCAGAGTGTCTGTCATGACTCAGTTGCAAGATCTTTCAACCTCTCCTTTAGTGTATTAATTACTGTAGGTCAAGCCTACACCCTAAACTTTAGGCCCTTGAAGTGTACTCTGAATCAAGTTCTAGACTCATATCTAGAGTTAGTTCCCTGGTAAAAGAAAAGATTACCTCTTTAAAGCAAGCTTTGACACTCTGAATCTGACTTGGGGCTTTGACTCTGTAATTCTTGGTATGTGAATAGTGAGTCTTTTCTTTTTCAGGAATAGATGATTGATTCTGCTAAGACCCTAAAAAAAGAACTGTCTAGTGTGGCAGCCACAAGCCTATTGACACTTACAAATGGCTACCCAGAATGCAGATGCACTCTGAGAGTGAAAACACATCAGAACAGAAAACTTAAGTACCAAAAAGAGAATGTAAGATAGATTATTATTTTTTAAAAAATAATGAGTACATGTTAAAATATATTTGGTTAAATAAAATATTATTAAAATGTCACGTTTCTTTAAACTTTATTAATGTGAATATTGGAAACTTATGAATTATACATGTGTAGTGCACTATATTTCTATTGGGCATTGCTGCTCTAAGAACTCTATACTATTCTGTTGTTTCCCTGGAAGACAGAAAACTGAAATCTGCAAGTTAGTGGTCTCGAAAGTCCACTCTTAGCTACAGACGCAGTCAGACCTTAGGGTCAGAAGAAAGAACTCTTCAGAATAGACCCGCCATCTCAATAGAGTGCTTGAGCAAACAGATGAGTAGAGGTTTAGAAAAAAAGATTTATTTTTTAAAGATTGATACATTGTAGTTAATAATGTGCATCGTAATTACAGTCAACTGAGTAGATATTAGTAATTAACCAGAGAGAATGTAAAGATGGGAAAAGAATAGGGTTTAGGTTAGAACCTTCAAAGATACTGATACATTAATATAAAAGGCCAGATTACAGGAAAAAACAGGAAGAGTGCAGGTCAGATAAATCAAGGGAGGAATATATTAACATATCCAACTGACCAGGTTTGTGGATAAAGTGAGAAATTCCGATGAATTTATTTTCTAAATTGGCTGGCCTATCAGACAGCTAAATTTAAGATACAAAGTTACCTTGTTCCTTAACTGCACTTAACTCATTTACATATAGAGAACCTTCTCTAACTAACAAAATTAAGAGCAAGTTATGAAATGTTTATAATCTTTGACATGCTTGGCCAAAAGCAGAATATATAAACCAGTGAGAATAGCTACTACTACTACTACTACTAAGTTGCTCCAGTTGTGTCCGACTCTGTGCATCCCCATAGATGGCAGCCCACCAGGCTCCCCTGTCCCTGGGATTCTCCAGGCAAGAACACTGGAGTGGGTTGCCATTTCCTTCTCCAATGCATGAAAGAGAAAAGTGAAAGTGAAGTCGCTCAGCTGTGTCCGACTCTTAGCGACCCCATGGACTGCAGCCTACCAGGCTCCTCCATCCATGGGATTTTCCAGGCAGGAGTACTGGAGTGGGTTGCTACTGCCTTCTCCGGTGAGAATAGCTAATTGGGTTCAAATCAGGTATGCAGATATTCAGTAAGCAAATTCCATGAGGGCGTAAATGATCTGAGTCATAAACTGTAAAGAAGCTTGAGTCATGAACAGTAACCAACTTGGCAGTTCAGTTCAGTTCAGTTCAGCCACTCAGTCGTGTCGGACTCTTTGTGACCCCATGAATCGCAGCATACCAGGCCTCCCTGTCCATCACCAACTCCCAGAGTTCACTCAGACTCACGTCCATCGAGTCAGTGATGCCATCCAGCCATCTCATTCTCTGTCGTCCCCTTCTCCTCCTGCCCCCAATCCCTCCCAGCATCAGAGTCTTTTCCAATGAGTCAACTCTTCGCATGAGGTGGCCAAAGTACTGGAGTTTCAGCTTTAGCATCATTCCTTCCAAAGAAATCCCAGGGCTGATCTCCTTCAGAATGGACTGGTTGGATCTCCTTGCAGTCCAAGGGACTCTCAAGAGTCTTCTCCAACACCACAGCTCAAAAGCATCAATTCTTCAGTGCTCAGCTTTCTTCACAGTCCAACTCTCACATCCATACATGACCACAGGAAAAACCATAGCCCTGACTAGACGGACCTTTGTTGGCAAACTAATATCTCTGCTTTTGAATATGCTATCTAGGTTGGTCATAACTTTCCTTCCAAGGAGTAAGTGTCTTTTAATTTCATGGCTGCAGTTACCATCTGTAGTGATTTTGGAGCCAAGAAAAATAAAGTCTGACACTGTTTCCACTGTTTGCCCATCTATTTCCCATGAAGTGAGGGGACCAGATGCCATGATTTTAGTTTTCTGAATGTTGAGCTTTAAGCCCACTTTTTCACTCTGCACTTTCACTTTCATCAAGAGGCTTTTTAGTTCCTCTTCACTTTCTGGGTAACTGTAAATTTAGGAAAAGTCTCAAGAGGGTAGATTCTGGTTGCATAAATGTGGCAGTGCTTCTGTGTGGTAAATCTGTGTCACAAAAAAGGAGTAGCCAGATTTTATTCAAATGTTAGAGGCTGTGTCTGGAATCATTTGATTTAAAATATAAAGTATGTGGCAGAGAGCACATTTGTGTGGGGAAGGGACCTCTGAACAGAGGCTGGCAGTCAGCTCCCAGGGTAGATGGACTCATAGATTGCTGACTGAGCTGTTTGTTAAGCCATGCCCAACCCTGACACCAGATCTCTAGGTGGAGAAACAGGAGGAATTGATTAATTTGTTTATTAGTGGTTAACAAATCTCCTAGACAGTGCAAAACTGGACAGTGAGGACTTAAAATAGAAAGTTATTTCCTGTGAATAAAGCAGTAAATATGTACTGCCCTTCCAAAAAATGATAAAGAGTATTATTAACAATTGACTTTGACATGCTATCCATTATAGCCCTAAAACAGAGCTAGTAAAAGATTTTCTTTTCACACATTGACTAAATATAATTGACATCCAAAATTAATTTTGATCAACTTTCTATATAAATTTCTGTTTGCGCTCTTTTTTTTTTTTTGGTTCTTTTTCTCCTTGGTCACTATTCACTGACTCCACCATTCAGTAATGTGTTGCTTATCTATTCTAAAAATCTACCCAAAATATCAAAATGTTAGTTTTCTTCAGCAGTGTAAGACCCATGCCAAATCTTGTGTGTGCTTAGTCACTCAGTCATGTTCGACTCTTTGTGACCCCATGGACTGTAGCCCACCAGACTCCTCTGTCCATGGGGATTCTCCAGGCAAGAATACTGAAGTGGGCTGCCATGCCTTCCTCCCGGGGATCTTCCCAACCCAGGGATCTTCCCAACCCAGGGATCGAACCCAGGTCTCCCTCATTGCGGGACTCTCAAAGCAGATTCTTTACCAGCTGAGCCACCAGGGAAGTCCACCCTTTTATAATCCTGTCTAATCTTTCTCTTTGATGTGTGCCTGTCTCTTTTCCTTTCTTCTGATAAGTTGTTGATTTCTGCCATCATAAATTTTAAGGAAACCTGAGAGCGGTGACTAAATTCATAGTTCATCACCATATGGATGTTTGTCTCAGCATCTTTTACAAGATAGTAAAATAAATCCTCTTTTCAAGATGCAGAATCTCTTCCACCAGAATATGTCATTGAACCAATAATCCAATAGCTTAGTTATGTATGTGCCAACTAAAAATTGTCATCTGACACTACAAGAATGAATTCACTAACCACTGTAGTCGCTGACCTTCACCACAGGCCCAGGAGTTCGTGACAGAAATTAGGAACGAGGCAGTCTGTACTCTGGGAAAAACTAGCGGAACAGTTCTTCAGATAGTTAGGTATTTTTGCAAGAGATTTTATGAGCCCAGTTTCTTGCATCCTCCCATATCTAGAAACACACTAAAATCGTTAATGGAGATTTTAAATCTTTAATGGAGAGATCTGCTCCTCATAGCAGCAGCCTTCTTGTGACTAGCAACAGCCTTCTGCCAGAATGTGTGCTTGATTGTACATACCCCCTTCACCAAAATCACATATGCAGGACTCCCCCACCCTTACCTCTTCAAAGCAGTTCCTCAGAGCTATCTGAGAGGCTGTCTCCTGGCCATAGTCCTCATTCTGCTTCAAATAAAGCTTAATTCACTACTCACATTGTGCTTTTCTTTTGTTTCAGTCAACATATGTGATAGTGACTGCTAATTAAAATGCTGGGAGATCTGTGCTTTTCAACACACAAATTTGTGTTTAAATTAGGCTTTGTTCAGTCCAGGTCATGCTTAGTATGTTGCTGCTGCTGCTGCTAAGTCACTTCAGTTGTGTCCGACTCTGTGCGACCCCATAGATGGCAGCCCACCAGGCTCCCCCGTCCCTGGGATTTTCCAGGCAAGGGTACTGTCATTGCCTTCTCTGAGCATGTCGTTAGGACCTTTGATTTGCTTGTCTTTCTACCTGCAACTCTTTGCTTTGTCTCATACACCTTTGGTTTTTTTCAAAGTTGTTTTGAATATTGTAGGTGATTTTCTTCTTCATGAATTTTAGAATCAGTTGTCAGTTTCTTAAAAAAAAAAAAAGAGCCTTCTATGAACTGAATCCATAGGTCTATTTAGTGTTGAGTTGATATATAAGCAATATTGAGTCTCTGATATAAAAATGCAGTATATCTCCTCATTTATTTAGTTCTTATACATATTTCATCAGTGTTTGGTAGTTTGGAATAGGTAAATCTTACACATATTTTACTGTTAGTTTTATCCCTAAGTATTTGATTTATTGATGCCTTTGTAAACAACATCATTTAAAGTTAATTTTAAATTATTGGTAACACATAGAAATACATTTGATATTTGGCTCCTTATATCCTGGAATCTTGCTAAATTCATGTACTACTTCTAAAAGCTTTTTTTTTTGGGTAGGTATTTTTTAATTTCCTCTGTAGACAGTCAGGTTGTCTGAGAATAAAGATCATTTTATACCTCCTTTTCCAATCTGTGTACTTTTTATTTCTTTTTCTTGCATATTGTGCAAGCATCACCAAGATGTTTCCTAGGAGTGATGAGAATATACATCTTTGGTTCCCAGTTAAAGGAGAAAACTTTCAATTTTTCAGCATTAAGTGTGCTACTAGCTGAAGACTTCTTTGACAGTAGATATCCCTCATTTGTTTGCTGAGAGTTTTTGTTTGTTTCATTTCATTTTAAATCAGAAATAGGTGTTGAATTTTGTTGAATGACTTTCTTGCAACTATTGAGATGATCATATTGTTTTTGTTGTATGGTCTATTAATGTGATGGATTACATTGGTTGATTTTCACATGTTGAAATGGGCTTGGGTTCCTGAAATGAACCTCACTTGGTTGTGATGTATTATCATTTTTATATTTAATTGGTTCAATTTCCTAAAAGTTTGTTGAGATTTTTGTGTCAGTGTTCTTAAGGATATTACCTATAGTTTCTTATAATGTTTTTATATGTTTTTAAATCAGAGAATGAATTGGGAAATAGTTTTTCCTCTTCTCTTTTCTGGAGTAATTTGTATAGAATTGATTTTATTTCTTCTTTAAATGTGTCCATTTCATTTTATATTTTTCTAAAATGTATTCCAGCTTTCCTTTTTGGTTAATTCATATAAGACGAGGCCATTCAGTTCATCTGCATTGTTCTTTATATAATATGATATCTATATTATCTGTCATAGCTTTTGCATTTTTAAAAGACATAAATAGTTCAAATGATTTTATAGTTAGAGAAATGGTGTCATACTATTTTGATAAAACAGGGTTATAGAAATTAGTTATTGATGAAATTTAAACTTGAAATAAATTATTTTAAACAGGATGGCAGCTAACATTCTTCATCTTTAGTGAAGAGTGTTTAAACAGAAACTTAATTAAATCAACAAAAGGGAGAATTTCCTGACCAAGAGGATTGATATTGAAATTGATTTGGATCTCAGGAGATGTATGTTAATAGGTTAAATATTTTCCTAGCATAGATGAGTCTTCCAATTTAAGATCTCATGGGCAGAAGTAATACATTTAAATTTGCATGAAAAATTACATAAATATATGTAAATGTAATATGAAGCTTATCCAAGGTCATTGAAATCTTTAAGAATTATTTTTTAAATTTTAGAATTAAGATGGGCTTTAAACCTTATACAGGCACTAAAATATAGAAAGTTAGGAGTATTAAAAACATCTACATCATAAACCCCTCAGGTTTAGGTAAGGAAATTGAAGTTCAGGGAAATATAAGAAACTTGTCCAAAATAATTTATTTGGTTTTAAGAACAATTCCCTTTAAAACTGTTCATTATAATTTATATCATTATTCTTCATATGATGAGAAGAGTGGACCTAGATAAATTTTGAGCTTTTAACCCTTGAGTCAGTTTCATAAATACTGCTTTCCTTTGTGGAATTCTGAATGAGCAATATACTTCTGGGTACTGCAGTACTGGGAGTCCAGATTCTACTGTTAATTCTGTCCCTTCAACCATTCAGCTTTTTGGTACAATTGTATGATTTAGAGTGAGAGCCTACTTCTGAAGATTGACCTCAGTCTGAATTTAATTGTAGGAATACGATGGAATAATTCTATTTATTCTTTAAACCTTGAATGTTCAAATATTACTGTTAGTAGTTTCAGTGTCAACTGGGAGCTTTTATACCACCAGAAACCACCGTCTTCCAATGCCCTTTGTTTGACTTGACTTTTATTTTAATTGTTTTTGAGAATCTCTCCAGGAAAGAAAGATATCTAGCATAATCTTCTTCATAAATGACAGTATTCAAACCTTATGGAAATAGTAGTGGTTGAAAAGGAGGACAATTTCTTGAATTAACTTGAGGGAGGTGGCACAGCTATCTAGAGTGATGTTAACTATATTTAACATAAGTGATATACTGGGTTCAACAGAAGGCTGATGATCATTTTAGTTTCTATGTGAATCCTTTCTCAGTCACAGGAAAGGTGGTTTAATTTGACAGTGGTTGAGCAATCTGTGATTCATAGGCTAGATAGAGGAGAGAGGATGTAATTTTCTGGTCTTCATTATTGAGATCAATAAGCAAATTGTATAGGAGGCCATCCATGCATGTCTGAAATAATGAAACAGAGTTGCCAGAACCAGTTTTTATCTATTCTTTCTCTTTATTTCACAAAGGACCCTGAGAAAGCTGGGATTTGGAAATAAAAACAAACCAACCCTGCTAGTTATATATTTTAGGTGAGGCATACTGCACACTACTTGAATCCTATGAAAGAAAAGTGCATAATAAGAAGCCTTTGCTTTTCTAAGGTCAAAAACAATAAATAATGAAAGCAATGCAGAAAATACATAAAATGTGATAGTGTGTTTTTGTAAGGGATTGAGTCCTGAGGATGGGAGCAGGCAGAGAGAAGACAGATACTTTATTCAAATAAGGCATAAACTAGAGGCCGAATTATGCTTAAATTCTCTCTTCCAAACCAAGTCACCATATGCTGACTACATTCCACTTTTTTGCTTCATAAATTATGTAGCAAAAATGCTGTGCACATAAATCATATTTTGTTAAGCTCAGCTTTGAGTGGGTACATGTAACTTACTTTAAGTCCAGTCTTAACTGCTATTTTTTCCCCTTTAGATTGAAGTCTTTATTTTTATTGCAATCTCTTTCTTAATACTTTAATTTAATTTTGGAGTTATCATTTACCTAACAATGCTTTCATGCTTAAGAAAAAAAAAATTGTCCTTCATTTAAGACCTATTAAACACATTGATTCTCAAATTAAATGAAAAAATATTTTGAAAGCTAATTATATACATTTTGAAACATCATATTGTTTGAAATATAAAACATGAACATGGATTTTGAAACATCATGAATGTGGATTTTAAAGCAAATATTATTTTAATCCAAACATTTTATCTAACATTATCTATTCATGCAACCGAAATGTGCATCTGGAGGGTCAATAGTAAAATCCTAGGGTTATTTTATTTTTTGTTGGAATATAATTGCTTTACAGTGTTGTGTTAGTTTCTGCTCTACAGCAACATGAATCAGTCATGTGTTTACATATATTCCCTCCCTCTAGAACCTCTTTCCTACCTCCCCATTCCTAGGCCTATTTTAATATGGCTGTGTGATATATACTTTCTAGAGAGGAAGGCAAGCTGCCCTGGTTAAAAAGTTGAGAGGAAGTTTGCATCCCAAATTTCCTTTATTTTTCATCAAAGGATCTCCTGATGAGAGCAAAATGGATACAGTGTAAACAGGTAATATGTATTGTGTCTGCACTTCAGGTTGAAAAAGATACTCAATATAACTTAGTCTGACCATGCTCTCTTACTGTTGAAGAAACAAAGGTTTTGAGAGGTAAAATGATTAACTCCAGATCACAAAGCTGCTCCAGAACTCAGGCCTCACAGTTCTTGCCTTTTAATGGAAAGAACAGAGCCTGAGGCTTTAAATAGAGCTGGGTGTGGATGTTAGCTATGTGACCTTAGACATAAGTTGCATAACTTCTCTTGGCCAAAGTTTCTTCATCAGTGATTAAAAAAATTTGAGATAATAGTTCCTGTATTTTAAGTTTGATATGAGAATTAGAAATGTACATAAAATGCCAAATATAGGGCACTGCCCATCATTTGAGGGACTTTGTAATAATACACAATTAATAGGAAGCATAATTGTTTACTGGGACTTCTGTTACAGGCACAGGAATCTAGTCTGAGGAAGAAGAATAAAGCCTTGGCTGTAGAAATGTGTTAAAACTAAAAATTCTACCTAGGAGATCTTTAAAAAGAGAAGTAACCATGGAAATATAAACAGATCCACTGCATAGCAAAAGAAATAATCAGCAAGATAAAAAGGAAGCCTACAGCATGGAAGATTTTTGCAAGCCATGTATCAAATAAGGGTCTAGTATCCAAAATGTATAAAGAACTCATGCAACTGAATAGTGGAAAACCACAAAACAAAAAAAAATCCATTTAAAAAATGCGCAGAGGAACTAAATAGTTTCTCTAAAAGGTGCTCAAAATCACTATTCATCAGGGAAATGCAAATCAAAAGCACAATGAGGTATCACCTCATACCTGTTGGAAGGGCTGTTGTCAAAAAGGTGTGAATCGTTAGTAAGGATGCAGAGTAAAGGAAACTCTCGTGTGCCATTGGTGAGGATGTAAATTGGTGCAGCCACTATCGATACAGTATGGAAGTTCATTGAAAAATTAAAACTACAACTATCATTTGATCCAGCAATTTTACTTATGGGTATTTATTCAGAGAAAATAAAAAAAACACTAGCTCAAACAAATATAAACATACCTGTGTTCATTGCGGAAGTATTTATGTAGCTAAGATGTTGAAACAACCTAAATTTGTCCTTTGATGTATGAATGGATAAAGAAATTGTGTTATATATATAAATATCCACGCACATAGCACAATGAAATATATGCAACTCACCCTTAAGAAAGAAAGAAATTGTGTCAGTTGTGACAACGTAGATGGACCTAGAGGGTATTATATTAAGGGAAGTAAGTCAGTAAAAGAAAAACTTCCAGATGTACAAGCTGGATTTAGAAAAGGCAGGGGAACCAGAGATCAAATTGCCAATATCCTTTGAATCATTGAAAAAGCAAGAGAGTTCCAGAAAAACATCTACTGCTTTATTGACTACACCAAAGCCTTTGTGTGGATCACAACAAACTGTGGAAAATTCTTCAAGAGATGGGAATACCAGACCACCTCACCTACCTCCTGAGAAATCTGTATGCAGGTCAGGAAGCAACAGTTAGAACTGGACATGGAACAGCAGACTGGTTCCAGATTGGGAAAGAAGTACATCAAGGCTGTATATTGTCACCCTGCTTATTTAACTTATATGCAGAGTACATCATGAGAAATGCTAGACTGGATGAAGCACAAGCTGGAATCAAGATTGCCGAGAGAAATATCAATAACCTCAGCTATGCAGATGACACCACCTTATGGCAGAGAGAGAAGAAGAACTAAAGAGCCTCTTGATGAAAGTGAAAGAGGAGAGTGAAAAAGTTAGCTTAAAGCTCAACATTCAGAAAACGAAGATCATGGCATCTGGTCCCGTCACTTCATGGAAAATAGATGGGGAAACAGTGGAAACAGTGTCAGACTTTATTTTTGGGGGCTCCAAAATCACTGCAGATGGTGACTGCAGCCATGAAATTAAAAGACACTTGCTTCTTGGAAGAAAAGCCATGACCAACCTAGACAGCATATTAAAAAGCAGAGACATTACTTTGCCAACAAAGGTTCATATAGTCAAGACTATGGTTTTTCTAGAGTCACATATAGATAGATGTGCGAGTTGGACTATAAAGAAAGCTGAGCGCCAAAAAATTGATGCTTTTGAACTGTGTGGTTTTGAAGACTCTTGAGAATCCCTTGGACTCCAAGGAGACTGAACCAGTCTATCATAAAGGAAATCAGTCCTGAGTATTCATTGGAAGGACTGATGTTGAAACTAAAAGACTCCAATACTTTGGCCACCTGATGGGAAGAACTGACTCATTGGAAAAAACCCTGATGCTGGAAAAGATTGAAGGCGAGAGAAGGGGACAGCAGAGGATGAGATGGTTAGATGGCATCACCGACTCAATGGATATGAGTTTGAGTGAGTTCTGGGATTTGGTGATGGACAGGGAGGCCTGGCGTACTGCGGTCCATGGGGTCACAAAGAGACACGACTGAGTGACTGAACTAAACTGAACTGAAAAGAAAAATAGTGTGCAATATCACTTACGTGTGGAATCAAACTCAAACTAGTGAACACAGAGAGTAAAATGGGGGTTTCCAGGGGCTGTGGGTGAAGGAATAGGAGAGAGATTTTACAGGTTTTCTGAGGGCATTTGAATGACAGAGTATTTAGGTATTAAAAAACAAGTTTCTTTGTCATAATGTTGCTAGGTTAGTCAAGAGTCGTTACAGGGCTACGAAGCCATAACCTTTGAAGATAATGTTTTTCTGCCAAAAAGAAATCCATTAAGTTAACATGTTACCTCACAGAAACTCAAGTCTTAATTAAGTAAAATTAGCAAAATGAAAACAGGTGCAGTTTTCTAGAGAATTAAATAATCCCTATTTGAACTTATGTTGTATATGCCATTGAAAGAACATGGAGTCTTTTTTTCCCAGTTTTAAGCACTTTCCCTTGATGTGATTCATAAAAGTCCTCTTATAATTCTTTTTCTCCCATCATGCAGTGCATTTCTATTGCCACCTTAACAAGTTTACCACGAACTCAGGGGCTTAAAATAACACGAATTTATTATCTCACAGTTATGCAGATGAACAGTCTGGTATAGGTCTCACCAAACTAAAACTAAAATGTCTCCAAGTTCTGTTCCTTTCTGGAGGCTGTAGGGGACAGTTTCATTCAATTTCTTGGCATAGTTGAATTCATTGTGGTTATGGGAATAAGGCTTCCATTTCTTACTGTCAGCTGAGGGCCCTTGCCAGCTTCTAGAAGTCCTTATTCCCTCTCTTCATCTTCAAAGCTTAAATGGAGGATCAAACATATTGCATCTTTCTGACCAAATCTTCTGCTTTCCTTTTCCATTTTGGCAGGCATATGTAATTCTATGGACTCGTATAGATAATTTAGGATAATCTCCCCATCTCAGAGTCTGAACCCTTAATCACATCTAGATGATCCTTTTTTCCTGTGTAAGGTAGCATATTCACAAGCTTGGGGGATTGGGATATAGATATTTTTTAGGGAGGTCATTATTCTATCACACATGTAAGTGTACATACAATTCAGTGGTTATTAATAAATGTGAAAAGTTGGGTAACCATTGCCCAAGCCAATTATTGAATACATTTCACCACTCCCTCCAAGTTTGCCTGTGCCAGCCTGTAGGTTTGGTTCTGATCCCAACCCCAGGCAGCCATTGATTTGCTTTCTGTATTTATAAATTTGCCTTTTGAGGACATTCCCTTGTGGGCTTCCCTTGTGGCTCAGCTGGTAAAGAATCTGCCTGCAGTGCTGGAGACCTGGGTTCAATCCCTGGGTTGGGAACATCCCCTGGAGAAGGGAAAGTATTCTGGCTTGGAGAATTCCATGGACTATACAGTCCATGGGGTCGCAAAGAGTCAGACACAACTGAGCGACTTTCATTTCATATAAATAAAATCTGAAAATAGTCTTTTCATTCTAGCTATTTTCATGGCATCTGGTCCCATCACCTCATGGGAAATAGATAGGGAAACAGTGGAAACAGTGTCAGACTTTATTTTTCTGGGCTCCAAAATCACTACAGATGGTGACTGCAGCCATGAAATTAAAAGATGCTTACTCCTTGGAAGGAAAGTTATGTCCAACCTAGATAGCATATTCAAAAGCAGAGGCATTGGACTTTGCCAACAAAGGTCTGTCTAGTCAAGGCTATGGTTTTTCCTGTGGTCATGTATGGATGTGAGAGTTGGACTGTGAAGAAGGCTGAGCGCCGAAGAATTGATGCTTTTGAACTGTGGTGTTGGAGAAGACTCTTGAGAGTCCCCTGGACTGCAAGGAGATCCAACCAGTCCATTCTGAAGGAGATCAGCCCTGGGATTTCTTTGGAAGGAATGATGCTAAAGCTGAAACTCCAGTACTTTGGCCACCTCATGCAAAGGGTTGACTCATTGGAAAAGACTCTGATGCTGGGAGGGATTGGGGGCAGGAGGAGAAGGGGACGACAGAGGATGAGATGGCTGGATGGCATCACTGACTCGATGGATGTGAGTCTGAGTGAACTCTGGGAGTTGGTGATAGACAGGGAGGCCTGGCGTGCTGCGATTCATGGGGTCACAAAGAGTCAGACACGACTGAGCAACTGATCTGATCTGATTTTCATGTAGCATATTTGTTTTTTTATCCATGTTTAGCATTTATCTGTAGTTTGTTCTTTTTATTGCTGACTATATTCCATGGATTGTTTATAATATGTCTTATTTGTTCATTTGTCAATTAATAGACATTTGGATTGCTATCTAACAGTTGTTGACTATGATGAATAAGCCTGCAGTAAATGTGCCACATATGTTTTGGATGCAAATATATTTTCACTTCTCTTAGGTAAATTCCTAGGAGTAGATCATAAGGTAATTTTATGTTTAATTTTCAAGAAACTGGCATTTTTTTCCCCCAAAGTGGTTAACATTATTTTAAATTTCCTCTAGGGATGTATAAAAGTTTTTCCACTGGTTATTGTCTGTGTTTTGATTATTGCCTGTCTAGTCAGTGTAAAGTAGTGTAGTTTTAGCTTACACATTTCTAAGGGCATAAAATGGTAAACATCTTGGCATGTGCTTATCAGCCATATGTCTACCTTCTTTTGTGAAATAGCTATTCAGATATTTGCCCACTTTTTATTTGGGATGTTTGTCTTCTTAATGAACTGTATGAGTTCTGTATTTTGGATGTAAGCTTTTATCAAGAGAGAGGATTTGCAGATATTTTCTGCCAGTGTATTTTCTTTTTTTTTTCCTTTCTCTGTGTTTTGAAGCTTTAAATTTTTAATGTTGATGAAGTGCAGTGTATCACTGTTTATCTTATGAATTGTGCTCTTTTAAATTGAGTTACAGTTAATGTGGGTGCATGCGTGCATGCTAAGTTGCTTCAGTCATGTCTGACTCTTTGCATCCCTATGGACTGTAGCCCACCAGGCTCCTCTGTCCTTGGGACTCTCCAGTCCAGAATATTGGAGTGAGTTACCATGCCCTCCTCCAGGGGATCTTATCAACCCAGGGGTTGACTCTATGTCTCTTATGCTTCTGCATTGGTAGGTGGGTTCTTTACCACTAGCGCCGCCTGGGAAGTCCATAGATAATGTACAATATTATGTAAATTTGAGGTGTAATGTTAAAAGCTATACTTTATAATTATTATAAAATATTGACTATATCCTTGTGTTGTATAGTATATCCTCATAGCTTATTTATTTTTAAATTTATTTTTTATTGGATAATTGCTTTACAGAATTTTGCTGTTTTCTGTCAAACCTCAAGGTGAATCAGTGATACATATACATTTATCCCCTCCCTTTTGAACCTCCCTCCCATCTCCCTCCCCATCTCACCCCTCTAGGTTGATACAGAGTCCCTGTTTGAGTTTTCTGAGCCATACAGCAAATTCCCTCTGGCTATCTATTTTACATATGGTAATGTAAGTTTCCATATTACTCTTTCCATACATCTCACCTGGAGAAGGCAATGGCACCCCACTCCAGTACTCTTGCCTGGAAAATCCCATGGATGGAAGAGCCTGGTAGGCTGCAGTCCATGGGGTCGCTAAGAGTCAGGCACGACTGAGCAACTTCACTTTCACTTTTCACTTTTATGCATTGGAGAAGGAAATGGCAACCCACTCCAGTGTTCTTGCCTGGAGAATCCCAGGGACAGAGGAGCTTGGTGGGCTGCTGTCTATGGGGTCACACAGAGTCGGACGTGACTGAAGTGATTGAGCAGCAGCAGCATGCATCTCACCCTCTCCTCCCCTCTCCCCATGTCCATAAGTCCATTCTCTATGTCTCTTTCTCCATTGTTGCCCTGTAAATAAATTCTTCAATACTATTTTTCCATATTTCATATATATGTGTTAGAATATGGTATTTATCTTTCTCTTTTTGACTCACTTCACTCTGTATAATAGGTTCTAGGTTCATCCACCTGATTAGAACAGACTCAGATGGGTTCCTTTTTATGGCTGAGTAATATTCCATTGTGTATATGTACCACAACTTCTTTATCCATTCATCTGTCAGTGGACACCTAGGTTGCTTCCATGTTCTAGGTATTGTAAATAGTGCTCAGTGAACAATGGGATACATGTGTCTCTTTCAATTTTGGTTTCCTCAGGGTGTATGCCTAGGAGTGGGATTGCTAGGTCATATGGTGGTTTTATTCTTAGTTTTTTAAGGAATCTCCATATCATTTTCTGTAGTGTCTATATCAATTTCCATTCCCACCAATAATGCAAGAGCGTTCCCTTCTCTCCACACCCTCTCCAGCATTTATTGTATGTAGACTTTTTGATGAGGGCCATTCTGACCAGTGTGAGGTGATATCTCATTATAGTTTTGATTTGCATTTCTCTAATATGAGTGATGTTGTGCATCTTTTCATGTGTTTGTTAGCCATCTGTATGTCTTTGGAGAAATGTCTGTTTAGGTCTTTTTCCCAGTTTTTGATTGGGTTGTTTGTTTTTCTGGTATAAGTTGTATGAGCTGCTTGTATATTTTGGAAATTAATCTTTTGTCAGTTTCATTTGCTATTATTTTATCCTATCCTGAGGGTTGTCTTTTCCCCTTGATTGTAGTTTGCTTTGCTGTGCAAAAGCTTTTCAGTTTAATCAGGTCCCACTTGTTTACTTTTGGTTTTATTTCCATTACTGTAGGTGTAGGGGCCTGGTAGCCTGCAGTCCATGGGGTCGCTAAGAGTCGGACACAACTGAGTGACTTCACTCTCACTATTCACTTTCCTTCATTGGAGAAGGAAATGGCAACCCACTCCAGTGTTCTTGCCTGGAGAATCCCAGGGACGGGGGAGCCTTGTAGGCTGCTGTCCATGGGGTCACACAGAGTCGGACACGACTGAAGTGACTTAGCAGCAGCAGCAGGAGGTGGGTCATAAAGGATCTTGCTTTGGTTTATGTCATTGAGTGTTCTGCCTATGTTTTCTTCTAAGAGTTTTATAGTTTCTGGTCTTATATTTAGATCTTTTTGAGTTTGTTATTGTGTATCGTGTTAGGAAGTGTTCTAATTTCATTCTTTTAGATGTGGCTGTCCAGTTTTCCCAGCACCATTTATTGAAGAGACTGTTTTTGCCTCATTGTATATTCTTGCCTCCTTTGTCAAAACTAAGGTACCTATAGGTGCATGGGTTTATTTCTGGGCTTTCTCTCTTGTCCTGTTGGTCTATATATCTGTTTTTGTGCCAGTACCATACTATCTTGATGACTGTAGCTTTGTAGTATAATCTGAAGTCAGGAAAGTTGATTCCTCTAGTTCCATTCTTCTTTCTCAAGACTGCTTTGGCTATTTGGAGTCTTTGGTATTTCCATATGAATGTGAAATTTTTTGTTCTAGTTCTGTGAAAAATGACATTGATAATTTGATAGGGATCGCATTAAATCTGTAGATTGTGTTTGGTAGCATAGTCGTTTTCACAATATTGATTCTTCCTACCTAGGAGCATAATATATCTCTCCATCTGTTTATGTTGTCTTTGATCTCCTTCATTAGTGTCTTATAATTTTCTGTGTACAGTTCTTTTGTCGACTTAGGTAAGTTTATCCCTAGATATTTAATTCTTTTTGTTGCAATGGTGAATGGGATTGATTCCTTAATTTCTCTTTCTGATTTTTCATTGTTAGTATATGTAAATACAAGTGATTTATGTGTATTGATTTTGTATCCTGAAACTTTGCTAAATTTACTGATTAGCTCTAGTAATTTTCTGATACTATCTTTAGGGTTTTCTATGTACAGTATCATGTCATCAGCAAACAGTGAGAGCTTTACTTCTCCTTTTCTGATCTGGATTCCTTTTATTTCTTTTTCTTCTCTGATTGCTGTAGCTAGGACTTCCAGAGCTGTGTTGAATAATAGTGGTGAAAGTGGAGGCCTTTGTCTTGTTCCTGATCTTAGGGGGAATGCTTTCAGTTTTTCACCATTGAGAATAATGTTTGGCATAGGCTTATCATATATGGCCTTGACTATGTTGAGGTAGTTTCCTTCTATGCACATTTTTTGAAGTGTTTTAATCATAAATGGGTGCTGAATTTTGTCAAAGGCTTTTCTGCATCAGTTGAGATTATCATATGGTTTTTATCTTTCAACTTGTTAATATGGTGTATCACAGCGATTGATTAGTGTTTATTGAAGAATCCTTGCATCCCTGGAATAAACCCAACTTGATCATGGTGTATGAACTTTTTGATGTGTTGCTAAAATTTTGTTGAGGATTTTTGCATCTATGTTCGTCAGTAATATTGGCCTGTTTTCTATTTTTGTGTTGTCTTTGTCTGGTTTTGGTATCAGGGTGATGGTGGCCTTGTAGAATGAGTTGGGAAGTGTTCCTTCCTCTGCAACTTTTTGGAAGGGTTTTAGAAGGATAGGCATTAGCTCTTCTCTAAATGATAGAATTCTTCTGTGAAGCCATCTGGTCCTGGGCTTTGTTTTTTGGGAGATTTTTGGTCACAGCTTCAATTTCAGTGCTTGTAATTGGGTTGTTCATAATTTTTATTTCTTCCTGGTTCAGTTTTTGAAGATTGAACTTTTCTAAGAATCTGTCCATTTCTTCCAGGTTATCCATTTTATTGCCATGTATTTGTTCATAATAGTCTCTCATAATCCTTCTGCATTGTCTGTTATGACCTCTCCTTTTTCATTTCTAATTTTGTTGATTTGATTCTTCTCTCTTTTTTTCTTGATGAGTCTGGCTAAAGGCTTGTCAATTTTGTTTTTCTTTCCAAAGAACCAGCTTTTAGTTTTATTACTATTTACTATTGTTTCTTTCATTTCTTTCCCATGTATTTCTGCTTGGATCTTTATGATTTCTTTCCTTCTACTAATTTTGGGGTATGTTTGTTCTTCTTTTTCCCGTTGTTTTAGGTATAAAGTTAGGTTGTTTATTTGGTTTCTCTTGTTTCTTGAGGTAGGATTGTATTGCTCTAAATTTCCCTCCTAGAACTGCTTTTGCTGCATCCCATAGGTTTTGAGTTGTGTTTTCATTGTCATTTGTTTCTAGAAATGTTTTTATTTCCCTTTTGATTTCTTCAGTAACCTGTTGGTTACTTAGAAACGTGTTGTTTAATGTACGTGTGTTTGTTTTTCTTACACTTTTTTCTTGTAATTGATATCTAGTGTTATAGTGTTGTGGTCAGAGAAGATGCTTGATATGGTTTCAGTTTTCTTCAATTTACTGAGGTTTGATTTGTGACCCAAGATATGGTCTATCCTGGAGAATGTTCCATGTGCACTTGAAAAGAAGGTGTATTCTTCTGCATTTGGATGGAATGTCCTGAAGATATCAATGAGATCCATCTCATCTAATGTATCATTTAAGACTTGTGTTTCCTTACTAATTTTCTGTTTTGATGATCTGTCCATCAGTGTGAGTGGGGTGTTAAAGTCTCCTACTATTATTGTGTTACTGTTAATTTCTCCTTTTATGTCTGTTAGTGTTTGTCTTATGTATTGAGGTGCTCCTATGTTGGGTGCATAGATATTTACAATTATTATGTTTTCCTCTTGGATTGATCCCTTGATTATTATGTAGTGTCCTTGATCTCTTGTAATTGTCTTTAAGGTCTATTTTGTCTGATATGAGGATTGCTACTCCAGCTTTCTTGTGCTTCCCATTTGCATGGAATATATTTTTCCATCCTCTCACTTTCACTTTATATGTGACTTTAGGTCTGAAGTGGGTTTCTTGTAGACAGCATATATATATGGATCTTGTTTTTGTATCCAGTCAGCCAGTCTGTGTTTTTTGGTTGGAGCATTTAATCCATTTACATTTAAAGTAATTAATGATATATAAGTTCCTGTTTTCATTTTCTTAATTGTTTGGGGTTGATTTTGTAGATCTTTTTTCTTCTGTTGTATTTCTTGACTATGTAAGTCCCTTTAACATTTGTTGTAAAGCTGGTTTGGTGATACAGAATTCTCCTAACTTTTGCTTGTCTGAAAAGTTATTTATTTCTCCATCAATTTCAAATGAGATCCTTGCTGGGTACAGTAATCATGGTTATAGATTTTTCCTTTTCAGTACTTTAAATATATCCTGCCATTCCCTTCTGGCCTGTAGAGTTTCTGCTGAAAGATCAGCTGTTAAGCGTATGGGGTTTCCCTTGTATGTTACTTGTTGCTTCTCCCTTGCTGCTTTTAATATTCTTTCTTTGTGTTTAGTCTTTGTTTGATTAGTATGTGTCTTGGTGTGTTCTCCTTGGGTTTATCCTGTATGGGATTCTTTGTGCCTCTTGGACTTGATTGGCATTTCCTTTTCCACGTTGGGGAAATTTTCAACTATAATCTTTTCAAAAATTTTCTCATACCATTTCTTTTTCTCTTCTTCTTCTGGGACACCTATGATTCAAATGTTGGTGTGTTTGATATGGTCCCAGAGGTCACAGAGACTGTTCTCAGCTCTTCATTCTTTTTACTTGATTCTCTTCAGAAGTTATTTCCACCATTTTACCTTCCCGTTCACTGATTCATTCTTCTGCTTCAGATATTCTGCTATTGATTCCTTCTAGAGTATTTTTAATTTCAGTAATTGTTTGTCTCTGTATGTTTATTCTTTAATTCTTCTAGATCTTCATTAATTGATTCTTGCATTTTCTCCATTTTGTTTTCAAGGTTTTTGATCATCTTTACCATCATTATTCTGAATTCTTTTTCAGGTAGTTTGCCTATTTCCTCTTCATTTATTTTGACTTCTGTGTTTCTAGTGTGTTCCTTCATTTGTGCAGTATTCCTCTCCCTTTTCATTATTTTTTTGTAAGTTATTGTGTTTGGAGTCGTCTTTTCACAGGCTTCAAGGAAAGTTGAATTCTTTCCTTGAAAATGGTTGAATTCTTTCTTCCTTTTGGTGTCTTCCCTCCTAAGGTTGGTCCAGTGGTTTGTGTGAGCTTTGTATAGGGTGGTCTTTCCTGGTAGCTCAAAGGTTAAAGCGTCTGCCTGCAATGCGGGAGACCTGGGTTCAATCCCTGGGTCGGGAAGATCCCCTGGAGAAGGAAATGGCAACCCACTCCAGTACTCTTGCCTGGAGAATCCCATGGACGGAGAAGCCTGGTGGGCTACAGTGCTGAGTTTTTGTTTGTTTGTTTTTCCTCTCATGGGCAAGGCTGAGTGAGGTGGTAATCCTGTCTGCTGATGATTGGCTTTATATTTTTGTTCTGTTTGTTGTTTAGATGAGGCATCCTGCACACAGTGCTTCTGGTGATTGGGTGATGCCAGGTCTTGTATTCAAGTGGTTTCCTTTGTGTGAGTCCTCACTGTTTGATACTCTCTAGGGTTAGTTCTCTGGTAGTCTAGGGTCTTGGAGTCAGCGTTCCCACTCCAAAAGCTCAGGGCTTGATCTCTTTTGCTTTCCCTTTGTGCTTAGTTAAGTTTCACTTGTTCAGAGGGTGCCACTTGCAGAGGTCTTGCACACAGCACTTATGACTGGAGTTCCAGGTGCAAAACAGTAGCAACCATACCTCAGTTCAAGATGTTGGCAGTTGGGAGTGTGGGGAGATGCTGGGCTTTGCTTATTTTACCTAGTAGTTTGGACCTCTTAGTCCTCTCCTTTATGTTGCCCCTCCCCCTTCCCTTTTTCCACTGGTAACCACTAGTTTTTTCTCTATATCTTTTTTAAAAAAATATAAATTTATTTTAATTGGAGGCTCATTACAATATTGTATTGGTTTTGCCATATATCAACATGAATCCACCACGGGTGTACACGTGTTCCCCATCCTGAACCCCCTTCCCTCCTCCCTCCCAGTATCATCCCTCTGGGTCATCCCAGTGCACCAGCCCCAAGCAGCCTGTATCCTGCATCAAACCTGGGCTGGCGATTCATTTCATATATGATATTATACATGTTTCAATGCCATTCTCCCAAATCATCCCACCCTCTCCCTCTCCCACAGAGTCCAAAAGACTGTTCTATACATCAGTGTCTCTTTTGCTGTCTCGTACACAGGGTTATTGTTACCATCTTTCTAAATTCCATATATATGCGTTAGTATACTGTATTGGTGTTTTTCTTTCTGGCTTACTTCACTCTGTATAATCGGCTCCAGTTTCATCCACCTCATTAGAACTGATTCAAATGTATTCTTTTTAATGGCTGAGTAATACTCCATTGTGTATATGTACCACAGCTTTCTTATCCATTCATCTGCTAATGGACATCTAGGTTTCTTCCATGTCCTGTCTATATCTTTATCTATTTCTTTTCATTACAGTCAATAGTTTGTTTTATTTTTTAAGTTTTGCATGTAAGTGTTACTGCACAGGGTTTGTCTTTCTCTGTCTGACTTGCTTCACTTAGCATAATACCGTCCAAGTCCATCCATGCTGTTGCAAATGGCAATGTTTTTTCTTTTTTATGGCTGAGTAATTTTCCACTGTGTGTGCATGTGTGTGTGTGTGTGTGATCTTCTTTATTCAGTCATCTGTTGATTGACACTTAGGTTGCTTCCATATCTTTGCTATTGTAGATAACACTGCTATGAACACTGGAATGCATGTATCTTTTTGAATTAGTGTTTTCTTTTTCTTTCCTTTTTTTTTTTTTTGGATATATACCCCGGAATGGAGTTGCTGTGTCATGTGGTAGTTCTGTTTTTAGTTTTTTGAGAAAGTATTTTCCACAGTGGATACACCAACTTACATTTCTCACCAATAGTATACTTTCTTTGCTAAATATTGCTTTGCCAAAACAATTTTAGCATGTAGAAATTTGGGAATTTAAGTGCTAGCAAAAGAAGAATGTAACAACTTTATTTATCTTCCGTATGTAAAAAGGTCACAATATCGTAAAGCTGCCAAGTGGCTGACTAGAATAGCAGTACATTAATACAAGTTTAGACAGATCGTTCAATTGATAAATTGGAACTGGAGACCAAGTAATTGCTGGCAAATTTTCTAAAGGACCATGTTTCTTTTCAGTGTGAATCTGCAGCCAAAGCACCTTTTCTGTGAGGAATAAATCAATCAATCACAAATACTGAATTCTTTTTTAGCACCATGGTAACAAAGACTTTGAATGAATCCCCAATATGGTCTATTCATATCTCCTGCCATCATAACTAAATTTACTCAAAGGTAATATTATTGCCATCCTCCTCTGACATTGTACATGGGAGCAGGAAATCCACAGATAGAGGCTCTGTGAGTTTTAAAAGCATGCAAAGGTACCTTGATCCCTGGAGTTATAAGACTCTATTTTTTCCATGACACATTTCATAAACTAGTTTTAAATCACATTACCTTGTTTATAATCCTGCTACAATAACCTGTTCATTTATTTCTTTCAAGACAAATTAAGTGATCTGCTTAAAATGACCCCCTTCTATTTTCACAATGCACTCTTTTTCCTTGCTTCTCTGTATCCCCTATTCCTTAACACACTCCCAAATGATCCCTTCCCTTTGAATCTAGAATGTTATTGTTCTCCTAAAAAGAATTAAACTGAACCAGCCTACAACGTTGATATGCTTTGTAAGATTACCCAAACCATGTCTTATTTCATTAGCTCAGGTTTTTTTGAGAGAAAGCGAATAGAGTGAGTCTGGACCCACAATGTCTGAGGCAGATCAGGGCCCTGGAGAATGAACCCTGAAAATGATTAAGAACGGAAGAAACCAGTTTTCTGTTAGATAATTACCAGCTGGCACCCAGACTCAAGAGTGCCCAGCAAATGTAGGTAAGAAATCTGAAAGACCAGGTGACCTCAGCTATGATTTTGCTTTACTCTTAAACAATCTATACTTGGCTCAGTGTTGTTGTTGAAGTTCAGATATTTTAAAAAGTAGTCTTTGCTTTGGATAGATGTTTTACTTTCGCTCCACCTGTGCTGATTCTCTTACTAATGAAATTCTTAGTTATCTGATACACTCTAAATGAAAGACAGAGCCTGATTACTTCTACATGCTTTTCTTCAACTTCGGATTTTGCACCATTCTTTTTAAGAGAGCTTCCCAGGAAAATGACTCCCCCCACAGGACCCAATCAAATTTCCATATCAATTAAGAAATTTGACAGCAGTGTTAACAGATTTCTTAGTTATTAATACAAGGACTTTGTTAGAGCAACTCCTTCTGCTTCCTTCAAACCTTTAGAAATTCTTCCCTCAGGTTATAGTCAATAGAAAATTGAGAGCACAATTCAACAATTATCTGTACAACAATCTTTTCTTTTTTAAAATAACAAAATTCAAACTTTTAAGATAAATAACAATCTTCCCATCTAAAACAATAGATATAAAATATTCAAGGAAAACTTTTACATAAATGAAAGGAATAATATTTTGATAGGGTGTTAAAAAAGGTTTTTATTTGCAAAACTTACTTCTTAATGTAGCCATCAGGAGGTTTTCAGTTGTCCCAGCTCACAAAATGTAATTCCTAGCAAAATAAATATTACATTAGTTTTTGCTAATTTACTAATATAAAATAAATAAAAGAATAAAAAGCCATTGTGAAGCAAAACCCAAAATAAAACTGTGGGATGCATTTTTGTGGGGTTTTACAAGCTTAAAAGGCAAAGAAATTATAAATCTAAATTTTGTGGGTTTGATATATTATGAGTTTGCAACAAAAAATATGTATAGTGTTCAATCTTTTATATATCAGATTTAAAATTTAATACATCATCATTGTATACATGATTTGGTAACTGAGTGACTTAAAATGATTTTATTTAATTAATTAATTTATTTTTTTGGCTGTGTGGCATGTGGGATCTTAGTTCCCTGACCAAGGATTGAACCCATGTCCCCTGCATTGGAAGCACAGAGTCTTAACCACTGGACTACTAGGGAAGTCCCAAGAATGACTTAAAATAATTTTATAACTGAGTTAAGCTGATATTTTATAATCAAATACTTGAAGAAATGTTTGATTAAAATATGGAGATCTCAGAAAAATAAAATTCTCAGAGATGATGACTTCTTTCAAGAACAATTAAGAAGCCTTTAATATAGAGAATGCAGTATTTATTGAGTATTCTTCTAGAGGGGGGATTCCCTGGTGGCTCAGATGGTAAAGAATCTGCCTGCAATGCAGGAGACCCAAAGTTTGATCTCTGCATCAGGAAGATCCCCTGATGAGAAGAGAAGAGAATGGCTACCCACTCCAGTATTCTTTCCCTGGAGGATTCCATGGACAGACTGTAGGCTACAGTCCATGAGGTCTCATATAGTTGGACACGACTGAGCGACTAACACTTTCAAGCTATATTCTTGTAAGAGAGAAAATTATTTAAGATAGAATAAAAATATACACACATTTTTAAAGTATAGTTATATTCCCATATTTGTTTTCAAGAGGAATTTTCCTTCTTGTTTTCCACATGAAATCTGTTGCCTGTCTAACTCTGCTCTTGACTTGACCACCTCAGGGAGGTCATGCGGTCCCCTAAGCCTTACAGTAGGCTGTTTTCCAGCCAAGAGGAGGGAAGGTGAGCAGCTGCTTTTAGAGCAGAGTCAGTGCTTCAGCTAATAGAAGTGTTAAAACCAAAAACAAGAGTCCTTCTCCCGCTCTTCCATCTGTCACTTCTCTACCAGGTGTTTCTTGCTGCCAGCCCAAGTGAAAATCTATCCCGACTGTACCTGAACTTTTATCATCTTGTGTGGCCATTGGCTATCTTGGCCGTCAGCTCGTTGACTCTAACGGATATGCAAACCGCTAACAGAATGCTTTCCTTCATTTAAACTCAGTCTGAATATTTGCAAAAATATTTCACATACTTTAAAGGATTTCAAGGTGTGTATATAGTATCAGGTTTTTGCTTTTTTTTTTTTTCTTCTTCTTCACTGTGAGCTGTTAGAGTAGAAATACCACAGTCTAGAATTAGACTTCCAAGAAAGCATGATTCAGGTTAACACACTGCAGAAAGTCAGCTTTGTTGGCAATTTTCCTGGCTTTTGCCGAAGGACTAACTTGGTGTCCTTGGGCGAGATATTTAAACATTCTTCCTAAGATTCCTCAACTTAAAAATGGAAATACTATAAAATATAAACTTGGAACATACAGATATTAGAGGCTCCACAAAAAATACAAATGAGAATTCAGAAACTCTGTATAACAGAAACTTTTAAGATCTAATTTAATTCATAACTCTTGAAACACATAACCTGTGCCTGTGGTTTCTGTCTTTTGATTTTGAACTACCCATTTTATGAAATTTCCATAGAGTGCCTAACTTGAATAAATTTCATCCAAGTCTGTGGGGCAGTTGCTAATTAATCATTTAAAATATTTTATGTTCAGGTTAAGTTAAAATGCATTTGGCTGGGAAAGAAGCGGATTGAGTTCCATGAGCAAAGCAAGCTCGTTTAGTGCAGAAATAGCTGAGGATACAGCTAGACCACCAGGAGCAAGGATCCTGGTGTGCTCTTCAGGGAGTGAGTAGCCCCTGATTAAGAAGTTTATGCTGCCACAGGCTCAGGGTAGGCACAGAAGTTACAGACAGACAAACATCATGAGATTATATTACCCATATAAAGAATTAAATAACCCATATAAATTCATAAAGCTAAGTAACACAAGTGCAAACATTCCTGAATCATCGCCCATCTTTTATCAGTTTGACCACATCAGAGAATGACATTGGGGCCAGACGAGAGCGGCAGCAGGCCGCCTGGAAGGAGAAGGGGCTCCTGGAGCCATCTGGACCCCTGCGAACCATTGCTTCTCTGTTTATTGTTCAGATCTGGGGTTGGAGGCAGAAAGGGATACTGTCAGCTTTGGAGATTGTGAGAGAGGAGGGGACTAAGGAGAAAGGGGATATTGTTGAGCCTCTGTGGAGAGAATCTAAATCTAAATTTACTTTTCCTTTAGCAAAACCACTCTTCAATAAGAGCCATGAATTAAGTGGTCTTAGGACAGATTTTAAAAGATTATTTCCATGTATCTAGACACTAATGGAACTTTAGGTGTCTATGGCCGGGCTCCAGGAAGCCTCAGCTTGGGTCTCTGAGGCAAATGAGGAGTGCATAAGTGAAGCAGCAATTTGAACTCATAAACAGTGTGAGGAAAGAAACAGAACTTTAAAGAAGCATGTTTTCTTTTAATACTGCCTTGTAAATTCCAAGTTAGTTTTCTTTATGTGTTTCTTTCTTTATTTGACTGATCTCTTTGTGTTGACAAACAAGATGTTTGTCAGACATATTTCTGAACCGTCTATAATTAGTGGCGTACTTCAGTGATAAAGAGTCTTTGCTCAGGTCAGGTCTGCTGTGTGAGTAGCACTGCCACCTATTGGTATGTATCTCAAACTGCAACTCAGGTTAGCATTGCTGCTGCTGCTGCTGCTAAGTCGCTTCAGTCGTGTCCGACTCTGTGCAACCCCACAGACCGCAGCCCACCAGGCTTTGCTGTCCCTGAGATTCTCCAGGCAAGAACACTGGAGTGGGTTGCCCTGTGAAAATGAATATCATGGCCCATCACTTCATGGGAAATAGATGGGGAAACAGTGGAAACAGTGGCAGACTTTATTTTTGGGGGCTCCAAAATCACTGCAGATGGTGACTGCAGCCATGAAATTAAAAGACGCTTACTCCTTGGAAGGAAAGTTATGTCCAACCTAGAAAGCATATTCAAAAGCAGAGACATTACTTTACCAACAAAGGTTCGTCTAGTCAAGGCTATGGTTTTTCCAGTAGTCACGTATGAATGTGAGAGTTGGACTGTGAAGAAAGCTGAGCACCAAAGAATTGATGCTTTTGAACTGTGGTGTTAAAGAAGACTCTTGAGAGTCCCTTGGACTGCAAGGAGATCCAACCAGTCCATTCTGAAGGAGATCAGCCCTGGGATTTCTTTGGAAGGAATGATGCTAAAGCTGAAACTCCAGTACTTTGGCCACCTCATGTGAAGTGTTGACTCATTGGAAAAGACTCTGATGCTGGGAGGGATTGGAGGCAGGAGGAGAAGGGGATGACAGAGGATGAGATGGCTGGATGGCATCACCGACTCGATGGACATGAGTCTGGGTGAACTCCGGGAATTGGTGATGGACAGGGAGGCCTGGCGTGCTGCAATTCATGGGGTCGCAAAGAGTCGGACACGACTGAGCGACTGAACTGAACTGAACTGAACTGTGATTGTATGGAGAGTAGAATAAGAATTTAAAAACCAGCCCAGCCCAGAGTAAGAACTCGGGAGGTTTTGCCGTGATTGATTCAGTCCCCTAATTTTACTGCTGATGTGCAGAGAAAAGAGAGGATTCTGCATTGATAAAACTATCCCAAATAGATAGTTGGAGTTTTTGTTGTGTTTGTATTAATAAAGGGCCAGAATAAATATATATATATATATATATATATATATATTCACACACACACACACACACACACACACACACACTCTTCCCTGATGTCTTAGCAGTAAAGAATCCTGGATGGTGCAGTGCTGGAGATGCTGGAGATATGGGTTCGATCCCAGGGTCGGGAAGATCCCTTGGAGGAGGGCATAGCAACTCACTCTAATATTTTTGCTGGGAAAATCTTATGGACAGAGGAGCCTAGTGGGCTACAGTCTGTGGAGTCGTAAAGAGTCGGACATGACTGAGGTAAGTGAGCACAATACACACACACACACACACATAAAACAGACAACTAGAGAACAGCTTACAGTCATCTGTCTTGAGCAGGGTAAAAAATGCAGAACAAACAAGAAAGCACAGGCATTCAAGACATTTGCCCAGTCATTGCTATTAAAAGAAACAAAATACAGTTTTCAAAATAGCAAATAAAATTTTGAGACTAAAAAGATAATGTATTAGATAAAACTATTTTAATCTTGAAAAAGTGAGATTTATTTTTTAACTAAAAAGAATCATTTTGTTTATTATAATAGTTATTCCTCCTTCTCTGAAAAAGAATCAAGCTTTCTCTCATGGTTATAGCATTTTTCTTTTTTTTCTCTTGAAACCAACACGCCAGTCTTTAACCGAAAACTGACATTGTACACTCAGTGGTTTGACAAGAATAAGGTTGTAAAATGATATACATTAAAAATTAACTCTGGGGAAGTTTTCAGATGTCATATTACAGGAAATAATCTAAAAACTACAGGCTATGGGATTCCAAACTGGAGAAATCGTATAATACAGAACAAGAAGTTTTTCTTGCCATAAACTTTTTTCATACCTTATGAATCACATATGTAGTGCCATTACTAAAGGCTATTGAAATCGTTTCCTGGGGGAACTCCTTTACTCACGCCCTTCAGACACACTTTGATCCTCTCCCTTGCCTAACTAATGAACTACAAAACCCTGAATGCTATGTGATTTATTTTAGGTCTCTAACCTGAAATTTATGATGCGAAAAGCTGACATTATCTCGCTACCTGAAAGAATGCATTCACTTTTCAAGTTTGGTTTTTGCTCAAGCAAGAGAGCTCCTTGGTATATCCAACGCCACATGGGCAAAGCACTCATTTTCAAGCTAGCAAGTTATTACTAAACATGTGTTTATTTTTCTCACTGTACTTTACAATGAAGTCACCACAAATATAGACCACATCAGGACATTTTAAGAAAGTATTTGGAGCCACTTAACGTCAATGGTATACCACAGAATTACATGAATTCCTGTGGGATCCAACCTTACGGCAGTCAAGTTTGTGGTTTTTGCAAATTCTGGAAATAAATGGATGCCTCGTTGGCATTTTTAGACATCCACATTACACGAGGCAAGAACAATTCAAATATGACTTAATTGGCAAGAAGAGTCAAGGAACAGCTAATACTCCTTTTCACCAGAATTTTCTAGGAAAAGTAAGTTCTCTTCTAACCTTGGAATCCTAACTCATTAAAATCATATAGCATCAGAGAGCAGGCAATTGAAGAGCAGGCAAGTTTCAAATCGTTTTGGTAAAGCTGTTCAGTGCTGAGTTTAGCGGCAAGAGATCCAAAGTCTCCTTTTTCATCCGTGAGTATTTTCTAAGGTTTAGCTACAAGAACACCGGAAGCCCGAGGCATGGTTTGCTGGCAAACTCACCAAGGACAGCAAGGTGGTAATTTTGTGGAAGGAACTGTCTGTGACAGAAGAGCAGAGAAGTTATTTAGCCCAAAGGGTGGCAGGTAGGAGCAGGACTCTCCAGGAATGCAGTCTCAGAATTGGCAGACAGTCAGGTTCCTAACAAGTCCAGAGAGAAAGGTCAAGAGGCAAAATGGGGGAGACCTCGCACAAACATTGGCTTAATCCTATGATGCATTCAGCACAGGTGCAGAGCCTGCTCAGGAAAAGAGCAACAACATCCTCTCTCTTCTGTCCGAAATCCTTGCTCTGCAGAAGCAGCTAGTGATGGGTTCTTACTGGAAAACTGGGCAACGCTTTTACAAGTAGCAAATTGTGATCACTTCCTTTGGTGCTTATTAGACTAACATTAATCATTATAAATTCTTGTGATGTGACATTATTTCCTCCTCTTTGTTCTCACAAGAAAACCTTAAGCACTGGGTCACTTGCCAAGCAAAGGGGTGAAGAGGGCTGATTTAGTTTTTGGCTCTTTCTGGTTGTGACTGACTTTAAATGAAGGCTCATCAAGTTGATAACGAAAAAACTAGACATGATTATAGTTTGACTGAACTGTCTTCAGCCTTGATTCATGGCCTGATGTTTGCCAAATCATACAATCATTTGCATTCAGGTTTAAGTTCTGTCAAATGATTATAGCAAATACTCAAATAATTTCGCATTTCTTTCAGTAGCTAGTATATACAAATCTTTCTTGCATTTAACATTTGCAACCTTCTTTAGATGATCATTATTTTCCATATTGCATTTTCTATTAATTTCAACAGTTTTCTCCTCCTTTCACTCCATATCTTGTTTTCATAATGGTAGGACACAGTGTTTAAGGCATTAAAAACAGCTTATGGTATTACACAGTTTGGGAAATCCTAGTTTGAGAATTAAAACTAATGCTGGAGTAGTTGACAGTTTTATGTCATGGTCTATTTATTTAAATTAGCTGGATATTAAACTAAGAGAAATGTAAAGTTTAAACTACATTTTGGTTTTTTTTGAAAGAGGATACCTCTATTCTCTCTTTACACAGACAACAGTAGTTTCATGATATTTTCTTGACAGAGGATACTCTTAACACAATTTAATTTAATATTGTTACCTGCCTTTAAGAGCTATCTGCTATAAACTGCTGATTGCAGAATAAAGTTCTCTTGTTACTATCTAGCTGTAGTGTTGACTAAAGTTCTTATTTCTGTATTTTATCTTCTATGTTGATGCCTGATGAGACTGTCAGTAGTCCACTCTTGGTTGGAATTTTTTATTTTTTGCTTTTCAAATAGCAGATCACTATGCATCTTGGGGCTGCCGTCTATGGGGTCGCACAGAGTCGACTGAAGTGACTTAGCAGCAGCAGCAGCATGCTGCTTGGGTAGCCTTTTGTTTTCAAAGCTTTTGGTTACTTTATTTTTTTTTCAAAATTGATAGATTTTACTCTGTTTCAATAAAGTACCTACGCAACAGCAGTATACATTATGGAGCAAAATATTGCTCTTTTATGGAGTTTAAAGTGCTAGACATTTATGCCTATGTATCCCTGATATGAGTGTTAAGTCATACATGATTAGTTAAAATGTCTTTTATATCACCTTGTTGGTTATATAGAAGTCAATTATCAATCATTTAGAATATAAATAATCCTGTATGCAGCCAAGGAAGAAGCAGAGGTCTGTAAATAACCTTGAGAGGTCAAGATAAACTTATTCTGTCATCTATTAATTAAAACTGTGTAATATTGAATATTATTCTCAGGCTCAATACTGAACATATATGACTTGCTTTTATGGAGCTTTTAGTCTATGGAAATGATAAGTTTTAACAAATAAATAACACATAAGTAATACAAAATATGTAATTTTAAGTGAGATTCAAAGAATGATTAGGGGTGAGTTAGATGAATACTAGGGAAAAAGTGTTCCAGGCAGAGGGACAATTGTTCAAAGTCCCGAGAGGAAGAATAAAACAAAAATGAGAGTGTAGAATAAATAGGACTCACATTTATATATTTAGTTATAGAGTTATTTTTAAAATTGTAAAGACATTCCAGATAGCTTTCCTATGCGCCAAACCAGTCCCCACTATTGACGTCTCACATGAGTTTAGACTACTTAATGAACTGATATAGTTAATTATTTATTAACTAAACTTCATACTTTGTTCAGACATCCTTAGTTCTTACACTGTCCATTTTGTGTTCCAGAATCCTACCCAGGGGCCACATTACTTTGTCTTGTTTCCTTAGATTCTTCTTGGATATATGGTTTCTCAAACCCTCCTTATCTTTGATGACCTTATCAGTTTTGAAGAGGACTACTCAGGTGCTTTGTAGGCTGCTGTCTACTGTAATTTTTCTGATGTTTCTGTCATGATTAGACTGGAGTTACGGTTTTGGGGAGGGAGATTACACAAGCAAAGGGCCATTTTCATCGCATCATGTCAAGGACGTACACTCAACATGATTTATGACTTTGACTGTACCTCACTGAGGCAGTTTCGGCAGTTTTTTCCACTGCAGAGGCAGAGTTATCTTGCCATGCTCCCTCTTTCTGTAATGGAAAGGATGCAGGATGTCCCTCTGTGCAACTCACACTTCAGCAGTGGGAGTTATGTTCCACTCCCTTAAGAGCAGAGTAGCTGCATAAATTTTTCTGCTTAAGACATTTGTTTCTGTTCTCGACTAGTTTATTTAGTCAGTCATTCATTTATATCCATAAAGACTTGTGGATATTTATTTTATACTTTGGGTTGTAGCCCAGCTCTACTTTGTTTCTCAAACTGGTCCAGTGTTGGCCATCAGCAGCCCTGCCTTCTGTGCCCCTTTGACATCCTCACCATGTGGGGCTTTACTTTGGGGAGAGACAGCACTGCCTTACTCTGTGTCACCACAAGACACTCGAGGCTTATCCTGTGAATTTCCTGCTCCAGTGCGAGCACCAGCAGTTTCTCTAAAGAGCCCTGGTTCCTTTTATGGGAGAACGTACTAGAAAGCAAGATCTGGGCACCTGGTGTATTCATTGCTTCTGGTTTGCCATTTATTTTAGGTCCTCTCAGCTGACCATGGAAAGAAATACATGTATGTATTCTAATGAATGGGAGAAGGGGACAACAGAGGATGGGATGGTTGGATGGCCTCACCGACTCAATGGCTATGAGTTTGAGCCAACTCCAGGAGATAGTGAAGGACAAGCAAGCCTGGTATACTGCAGTTCACGGGGTCGCAAAGAATGGGACATGACTTAGCCACTGAACAACGAAAACAACAAATTCTAATGCACGTGAATACACATCTATCAATATTTGTACAGGTGATCACTTCTATGTATTTTCAGCTGAACATGAGGTTATAGTGATGTCATTATCTCTGATCCATTAGTTTATGCATCATTCTAATGTCCTTTGCTTCAGTTCGGTTCATTTCAGTCGCTCAGTCATGTCCAACTCTTTGTGACCCCATGAATCACAGCACGTCAGGCCTCCCTGTCCATCACCAACTCACGGAGTTCACTCAGACTCACGTCCATCGAGTCAGTGATGCCATCCAGCCATCTCGTCCTCTGTCGTCCCCTTCTCCTCCTGCCCCCAAATCCCTCCCAGCATCAGAGTCTTTTCCAATGAGTCAACTCTTTGCATGAGGTGGCCTAAGTACTGGAGTTTCAGCTTTAGCATTATTCCTTCCAAAGAAATCCCAGGGCTGATCTCCTTCAGAATGGACTGGTTGGATCTCTTTGCAGTCCAAGGGACTCTCAAGAGTCTTCTTTAACACCACAGTTCAAAAGCATCAATTCTTCAGCAGTCAGCTTTCTTCACAGTCCAACTCTCACATCCATACATGACCATTGGAAAAACCATAGTCTTGACTAGGCGGACCTTTGTTGGCAAAGTAATGTCTCTGCTTTTGAATATGCTATCTAGGTTGCATATTCAACTTTCCTTCCAAGGAGTAAGCGTCTTTTAATATCTAAATTCTCACTCCAACTAAGAAACCTAACTGCTTCTACCCATTTACAGAGGTGTTCGATTCCTATGTACAACAGCATAGGAGTTGTTAACTGTACCCTCATGGGAAGTAATATTATCAACTAGAGTAGAATGCCTGTGTGCAAAAACTTTTCCCCTTTAAGCTTAAGTTGTTTAGTTGCTCACTCGCATTCACCTCTCATGTGACCCCATGGACAGTAGGTGCCAGGCTCCTCTGTCCATGGGATTTCCTAGGCAAGAATACTGGAGTGGCTTACCATATCCTTCTCCATTAAGCTGAGGGGTTGTACCTAATTCCAAAATTACTTAAGTCAGCATCTTTCTTCCTCCACCCCCATGTTACCACTCCAGTGAAGAAATTTCATGTGTTTATAATACAGTTGGATTCTCTTCTCATATTCTGCATTTATTTCTGGGGTCTCCAGTTTCCTATTTTCCAAAAATGTGCATACATTAACGTTTATTCTTCACGCTATAAAATTTTATCAATTTTAACAAATTATGATGTTATCCATCTACCATTATCATGTTATCCGTCTGTCTACCACAATATCATAGAAAATAGTTTCAGTGTCCTAAAAATCCATGGTGCTTTGCTAATTCACCTCTCTTCTTCCCTCCTGGCAACCATTAATCTTTTTACTATCACTGTAGTTTTGCCTTTTACAAATGTCACATAATTGAAATTATACAGTCTATAGCCTTTCAGACTGGCTTCTTCTACTTAGCAATATGCATTTAACTTTCCTCTATGGCTTTTTGTGTCTTGATAACTCATTTCCTTTTATCACTGACTGTTATTCTGTTGCATGGATAACACTTTGTTTGTCCGTTCACCTAGAGAAGGACTTTTTGTTTGCTTCCAGTTTGGGGCACTTATGAATAAAGCAGTTACAGTTATTCATACTTAGGTTTTCGTGTGGATGTAAGTTTTCAGATAAAGTCGATATATGCCTAGGGGCACAATGAGTGGATGGTGTTGAAAGATTATGTTTAGCTTTATAAGAACTTGCCAAATTGTCTTCTATACATATTTGTTCATTTGACCCCCAAATGAATGAGTGTTCCTGTTGCTGTGTAATCCTCATGGCCATTTGGTAATGTGGGTTGTTTTTAGATTTTAGCCATCCTAACAGATGTGTAATGGTATCATATTGTTGTTTTAAAGTTTGATTTCCTAATGACAAGATATTGAGCATCTTTCTGTATCTTTATTTGCCATCTTTTTGAAGACTCTTCAGACATTTTGTCTATTTTCAAAATTGTTTTTTTCTTACCGTTGAGCTGTAAGAGTTCTTTGCAGAGTTTGGATACATGTCCTTTATCTGATATCTGTTTGGCATGCATTTACTCCTGATCTCTGGCTTGTCTTTCCACTCTCCTGACAGTGTCTTTTGCAGAGCAGAAGTTGTAACTTTTAATAAGATTCAGCTGAACAATTTTTTTTTCCAGTTGATTATGTATCAGTGTCATATCTGAAATCACCTTGCTAAGGTCAAGGTAACATAAGTTTAAAACAAAAATGAACTGATTTTCTAGAGTAATTTTAGGTTCACAGCAAGATATAGAGATGTCCCATGCACTCCCTGCCCCCACACCCACATAGACTCCCCCATTATCAGTACCCGCACGGGAGTGGGACGTTTGTTACAGCTGATAAACCTACACTGACACATCCTTATCACCCGAAGCTCAGAGTTCACATTAGGATTCACTTAGTGTTGTACATTCTCTGGAGGTGGACAAATGTGTAGTGACATGTGTTCCACGTTACAGTATCACACACAGCCGTTTTACTGCCCTAAAAATCCTCTGTGTGCTACCTGTTCATCTCTCCATCCCCTTTAAGCCCTGGCAACCGCAGATCTTTTTACTGTCTCCATAGTTTTGCTTTTGTAGGATGTTATACAGTTAGAATCATACAATATATAACCTTTCAGATGGGCTTTTTAAATTTTTTGATTGCAGGATAATTGCTTTACAATGGTGTATTGGTTTCTGCTGTATATCAAGATGAGTCAGCTGTATGTTTACGTGTACCTCATCCCTCTTGAGCCTCTCACCCTTCTAGGTCGTCGCAGAGCCTGAGCTAAGCTCCCGGTGTTACCCGGCAGCCTCCCACTGGCTGTCTGTGATGCACGTGGTAGTGTACACACGTCAGTGCTGCTCTCCCACTTTGTCCCACCGACTGCTTCCCCTGCTGTGTCTGCAAGTCCTTTCTCTACAGCTGCGTCCCTATTCCCGCCCTGCAAATAGGCTCATCAGCACCATTTTTTTACATTCCATATATATGCAATATATGCATTGATACATGACATTTGCTTTTCTCTTTCTGACTTACTTCACTCAGTATGACACTCTGGGTTCATCTACCTCACTACAACTGACTCAGTTGACTTTTTCACTTAGGAATATGCATTTAAGATTACTCATATCTTTTCCTGGCTCAATAGCTCATTCCCTTTTAGCACTGAATAATATTCTATAGTTTGACTATACTGCAATTTATTTATCCATTTGCCTACAAGTGGCAAGCCACTTCAGTAATCTTGCTTGGGAAATCAGAGGAGCCTGGCGGGCTGCAGTGAATGGCGACTCAGAGAGTTAAATGCCACTGAGCACGTGCGTGCACACACACACTTTAACGACTGAAGGACTTCTTGGCTGTTCCCAAGTTCTGACAATTATGACTAAAGCTGCTGTAAACATCTGGCCACAGGATTTAGTGTAGACTTAAGTTTTCCGTTCTTTTGGGTAAATCCCAAGGAGCGTGATCCTTGGCTGTTATGCTAAGAATATGCTTAGCTTTCTAAGAAACCACCAGACTGTCTTCCCAAGTGGTTGTACCATTTGTATTCCCACCAATGTAAGTGAGTTCCTGTTGCCCCGCATCCCTGCCAACCTTTGGTCCGCCTTCTGAATTTTGACCATTCTCACGTTCTCATATGTGTATAGTGAAATCTCTTTGTTATTTCAGTTTGCATTTCCCTGTTGACATACGATGTGGAGCCTCTTTTTATATACATATTTGCTGTCTGTATATTTTGGTGATGTGTCTGCTAAGATCTTGACCTCGTTTTTAATCCAGTGTTTTTGTTTTCTTATTGTTAAATTTCGAGAATTCTTTGTATATTTTGTATTACAGTCCTTTATCAGATATGTCTTTGGCAAATACTTTCTCTTGGTATTTATTTTTCTCGTTTATTTTTTATGCTCTTCAGTCATGTAGATTGCTCTTTTACATTTACTTCTAGAAGTTTTATAGCATTTTGGTTTACATTTGAGTTGAATGTCCATTTTGAGTTACCTTTTGTGAAAAGTGTAAGATGAATGTCTAGATTTGTTTTTTGCACATGGTTTCTCAATTATTCCAGCACCATTTGTTGAAAGAATATTTTTCGTCTATTGAATTGCTTTTGTTCTTTTATCAGTAATCAATTTATTGTATTTGCATACAAGTTAAACAATATAATTGAACAATAATTTCATCTCAGAAACTCCTCTGGAGTTAAGTGTACAATTTAACAAATTTTATAAATTTATAGGCTTATGCAACAGTTACTATAATCAGTTTCAGAACTTTTCTTTCATTTTAAAAGGCTGTCCTGTGCCCATTTTCAGTTAATACTCACCCTTACTCCAGCCCTGCTACTGCTGCTAAGTCACTTCAGTCGTGTCCAACTCTGTGTGACCCCATAGACAGCAGCTCACCAGGCTCGCCCGTCCCTGGAATTCTCCAGGCCTAGAGAACCACTAACCTAATCTACCTTCTGTCTCTCTGTTTGCCATTTCTTGCTGCTGCTGCTAAGTCGCTTCAGTCGTGTCCGACTCTCAGAGACCCCATGGACTGCGGCCTACCAGGCTCCTCCGTCCATGGGATTTTCCAGGCAAGAGTAGAGTAGAATAGCTGGTTCATATGGTATAGATTATATTGTTATCTCTTGCTTTCCGATCATTGTCATTCTAATAGATGTGAAGTAGTTTCTCACTGTGGCTCTAATTTGAACTTCCTGCTTGACAACATTGTAGGGAAGCATCTTTTTATATGTTTATCAGTCATTCACATGCTTTATTTAGTGAATGTCTTGTAATTGTTTACTCAGTTTTAACTAAGTTATTTATCTTCTTCTTATAGATTTATAAGAGCCTTTTATATATCCTGGAAACCAGTCGTTTATCAGATACGTGTGATTTGCAGACTTTATTCCTGTATGTAGCTTGTCTTCGTTTCCTGAAGGTGAATTTTGAAAGCATAAATATTTTTAAGTTTGACAAAGATCAATTTATCTTTTTTTTTTTCCTTTTATGGATTCTGCTTTAAGAGTTACATGTAAGAACTCTTTGCCAAACCCAAGTTCATAAGAAATTTCTTATGTGTTTTCTTCTAGAAATGTTATAATCTTAGCTTTTACATTTAGGTCTGTGCTCCGTTTTCAGTTAGTGTGTGAGTATTGTGTGAGTAAAGTGTCTAAATTCCTCTTTTCATCTGATGTTATCCAGTTGTTCCAAAGCTTTTCATTGCAAAGATCATCTTTTTGTTAACTATCTAACATTTTCCTCTCTGAATTGGTGCCTTTGTCAAAGATAATTGATCTTATATGTAAGAGTTTATTTCTGGGCTTTCAAGACTATTTTATTAATCTTTATTTCTATACTTCTTTCAGTATTACATGTTCTTGATTAGAAGTGCTTTACAAAAGTGTTGAATTCAGTAAGTTTAAGTTCTCTAACCATGTTATTATGGCAGACAGTGAAGAGGAACTAAAAAGCCTCTTGATGAAAGTGAAAGAGGAGAGTGTAAAAGTTGGCTTAAAGCTCAACATTCAGAAAACGAAGATCATGGCATCTGGTCCCATCACTTCATGGGAAATAGATGGGGAAACAGTGGAAACAGTATCAGACTTCATTTTTGGGGGCTCCAAAATCACTGCAGATGGTAACTGCAGCCATGAAATTAAAAGACACTTACTCCTTGGAAGGAAAGTTATGACCAACCTAGATAGCATATTCAAAAGCAGAGACATTACTTTGCCAACAAAGGTCTGTCTAGTCAAGGCTATGGTTTTTCCAGTAGTCATGTATGGATGTGAGAGTTGGACTGTGAAGAAGGCTGAGCGTGGAAGAATTGATGCTTTTGAGCTGTGGTGTTGGAGAAGACTCTTGAGAGTCCCTTGGACTGCAAGGAGATCCAACCAGTCCATTCTAAAGGAGATCAGTCCTGGGTGTTCATTGGTAGGACTGATGCTAAAGCTGAAACTCCAGTACTTTGGCCACCTCATGCGAAGAGTTGACTGATTGGAAAAGACTCTGATGCTGGGAGGGATTGGGGGCAGGAGGAGAAGGGGACAATAGAGAATGAGATGGCTAAATGGCATCACCAACTCGATGGACGTGAGTTTGAGTGAACTCCGGGAGTTGGTGATGGACAGGGAGGCCTGGCATGCTGCAGTTCGTGGGGTCACAAAGAGTCTGACATGACTGAGCGACTGAACTGAACTGAACCATGTTTTTATATTTCAAAATTATGTTGACCTGTGGCCTCACCAAGTTAACCTTCTTCAGAGCTCTGTGTCTCAGTGGCCATACCATTCTTGCATTTCTCAGACTGAAACCTTAGAGTCATCTTTGTTTTCTCTTTTTCTCTAACACTTCATGATTGGGGCCAAGATCGTAAAGAAAGAATGCTTTACATTAAATAGCAACTAAAATAGTGCTTGCAAAAGAGCGTATGGTATAAGGGTGGTGGCATTAGAGGTGTATAGTGAATAGATTTTAAGTATATTTTGAATGTGAGAACTACTATAATTTTGTGGTGGACTGAATATTTAAAAATTTAAAGTTGAACATATTGACTTCCTGTTCTAACACCACTCAGCAGCTCCCCACCCAGAGTTGAAACCAAAATCTGTATGTTGCCTGTAGTGCACTGCATAACTGGGGTTTTTACTTCATCTCTGATCATGTTCTACTACACTACCAGTCTGTCTTCACTTTGTTTTGGCCACTTGGACCCTCTCAAGCGCACCCTTCTCCCAGGTCCCAGCTCTTCAATTGCCTTGATGTATGCCTGGCCAGGGAACATATTTGTTGCTGAATAAATTTAACAGATTGTTTATTAAAGATAACCATAAGCAATATTAATTTCTTTTTATACCATGTGGTATTTGAAGCCATAAACTAGGGGAAGTCAAGGGAAGAAGAGTAAAAGGTAAAGAAAGACATAATAACAGTAGTAACGTATAATAAGTATTAATGTCTAATAAGTATTAATATCTAGCACAGAAATTGTGTGAGGAATAAACACTATAACTCAAAAGCTAAACCTTTTATTGTCAGCAATGCCTTTCTGCACCTTGGCAGGCACTGAGTGCTCTACTATTCAATCCCTGACAGTCACAATATATCGCTGAACCATTTAGAGAAGGTTAAAAAATATTGATCGCATCATGAAAGCAAGAAAGCAGCTTAAAATGATTCAGGAAAAAAATAAATTTTATGAGTTGGTCTAATTTTCCAAAGATTTTACTACTTAAAAAAGTGGCTTTGCTTATTTGGAGTATTAGGTTGGTTCTTTTCTCATCGTAGCAAAGAATTGAAAGGTCAGACCAGGATAGCCCAAGCAGGCAAGATCTATTCAGCTGTAGGCTCTGGAAATGTGTGAGCAGACCAACTCCTGCAGGAGTGGTCCTGCCCCCTTTTTGACTTCCTGCTTAAATCATTTGTTCCCTCCTTTGGGCAGTCCTGGGGCCTGATTGTTTGTACTCTATGCAAATAAGGCATGAGCCGAGACCTCTCAGGGAAGGGGGTATGCCAGACTCATTTTCCTGCCAGGAGTCTTCACTCAGGTCCTTGGTTTAACCACTGCTGCTTCTGACCAACATTTTGGGTGCCCCTTTTCCCTACTCTGACTGCCTAAAAAGAGTATTCAGTTCAGTGAAATAATTCCTTTCCTAGTGCTGTAGCAAGGGGCCTTGCCCCAGGTACCCTTAAGATGTGTTATAGGAGAGCTTTTCATTTGTGTGACATAAAGACATTCAAGTTAAATAATAATTTTTAAATTAGCATAAATATTTTGCTTTTGAAATATGTATCATGTGTTATTTTACTCTTATTTTATGAAAACTTTTTTGAAAATGGTTTATGCGATTATAAAAATGTAGAAAGAATGGGGGGAAAAATCACCCACAGTCCCACTAGCAAAAAACAAACACCATTAAAATTTATATGTTTAATTACAGGTTTTTTACATAATTATATTCTTCTAAAACTCTTCAGATTACTTAATGTCTTATTATTAGTTTAAAATTATTATTCTTTGTATATCTAAAACCTTGCAACATTTAAATAATTTTTAAAAGAATAGATTGTTTCAATATCCTATGGGATATGGTTAATGCCTTTGTTTATCTATGTACAACATCCTTATTTTTCTAACATTGTCCGTAATACATTTTATTTTAAATACTTTAACAAAAAATTCTCTGTTAAAAAATAAGCCTAATAGAACATAACATTGGAGTTGTATTATAAAATATTCATAATAAAAAACTTAAGCATGAAACATAAGTAGCTACTTATTCACAGGAGTCACTAATCTATGGAAACATTACTTAATTTCAATGTAAAATGCATTAAAGCTACATAGGTAAGTTAGGATCCCAAATGAAGTACACAGATATTGTTTTAGAATGTAATTTAATTGCTATGTTTTTGTCAAAACTGCAGAAAGGATTTAATAGTTCATGACAAAAGTGAAATTGTACATTGCCATTCAAATTATATTTTTTATTTCCTTTCTGAAGGGCATTATACTTAAATTGACATAATTTACTTACATATGGAAAAATGCAAGCTTTTCCGTACCAGAAATCTTAAACTTGACATTTATGTATCACTCTCTCTCCCTTTAATAATAAACTCGTATCTTTGAACAAGTTCTAATGCTTAAATGATAATAGTGATCAAAACTACAGCAAATAATTGATCTCTCAAATAATTTGACATTTAAAAGGCATCTTCAAGTCTTCTAGTCTCATTATCTTCTTTTAGAAATCCTTTCAAGAGATTCCTGATAGTCATCCCACCTTGACTAGAACATTTCTAGTGTCTGGGACCTCTCCAGTCATTCACTCCATAATTACTTATTCATTCTTCCATTATTCATTTATTTAAACATTCATTTATTTAAACTTATTGAATATCTGCTCTTTACCTGCCAATATGCTTGACATTGAATACACAAGATGAATAAACCTGGAGAAACATGAGTGGAACTAGGATGTTTGCTTTAACTAAGCTTATATATCTCTTCTCCCCACTTCTCTCTTTTCCTGATTATAAAAATGGTGGCTGTGAAGAATAATTCTATTTTTTTGGTTAAACATCTGTTTACAAAAATAAGATAAATGTGAAACAAATTTGTTTGCTAAGAGATAATCCTACAAATATTAGTATTTTCATTTTGCTTCCCTTTCAGTTCAGTTACTCAGTCGTGTCTGACTCTTTGCAACCCCATGGACTGCAGCATGCCAGGCCTCCCTGTCCATCACCAACTCCCAGAGTTTACTCAAACTCATGTCCATTGAGTCGGTGATTTCATCCAACCATCTCATCCTCTGTCGTCCACTTCTCCTACTGCCTTCAATCTTTCCCAGCATCAGGGTCTTTTCAAATGAGTCAGTTCTTCTCATCAGTGGCCAAAGTATTGCAGATTCAGCTTCAGCATCAGTCCTTCCAGTGAATATTCAGGACTGATTTCCTTTAGGATGGACTGGCTACTTCCCTTACTTCTTTTCTAAAAATTGTACATACAAACCCAAGTGCGCACACTTTGTATTTCTAAGCTAAAAATAACTTTAATTTCTTTATGTGACACAGTTCCAAGTTACCATATTTAAAACTGCCTTTTGTCTAAAATTGTCTCTAATGTATTTTTAAGTATGGTAGCCAGAACTAAAAAGGTAACCATTATCTTTTAAATAGGGTAGCCAGAACTAAACATAGATTTCTGAACACCGAAACATAGATTTTCCTGAACACTAGTAGCTGAGTTTAAACTGCAGTTGTTTTGGGAGAGGGAGAGGATGAAGCCATGCACACGACTGGTTCATGTCAAGTTTGTTTTAGGCGTAAATACTGTGTCATATTTGTAGTACTGATGGAGTATTGAATAGCCGGAATTTTTATTATTTCTTTATTGTTACTGGTAGGCAAGATTTTTCTTTATCTACATTTCCTCTCATACTTTTAATCTTGTCACTTTAGCCTGTTAAACATTTGGAATTAAGGTTTTGTGATTAGATGTACAGTTATCCATGCTTCCTTGAGTTAAATGGTTTCTAAATTTGATTCTCTTTATATCTTTAGTTATTGATTTTTTAAAAAGCAATGGAGTCAAGACTATGGGCAAAACCTTCAAAACAGAGAAACCATTAATAAATAATTAATCCTTCAACTTGATCATGAACTTGGTAATGAAACAGTTATCAGTCCTTTTGTCTCCCAAGCCACAAGAAGACCTCATTTTTCAGTCTTCATATGAAAAAAATCTTCAAATCTCTTGATAACAACCTGAATGCATTTAATCTTTCCAGCTTTTTTTCCATTGTTTAGTCCAGTTACCCTGCTTTAAAAAGATTTTAAAAAACCCTCTTATTTGATGAAATTTCGTATGCAACCTTTGCTAAATTATTATGATCATTATTACTGTTAACTTTTATTTGTCAAAAATTGATGGACCACATACATCTTTGATAATCTGTTCTAGAATTTCACCAGAGATATATCTATATTTTATTTTCTTTTTTACTTCTTACTTAAAATTGACCTAATTTTCTCTGGAATGATTTCTGTAAGAAAGCACATACTTAGTTTCCCCCCCCCCCTTTTTTTTGAACTGAAAGATAGGATTAAATCATCTAATCCAATCTCATTTTTAAAATGAATAAATTGAGGCATAGGGAAATACATTTATGTCAGTGTAAATCTAATCATGCATTTTATTTAGTGAGGTCCTTTTCCATTCGCCAAGGACAGTCCTAATGCACTCAAAGAAGTTAACTTCCGAGTTGAAGTTACCCTCGGAATTTCCAGATATGACTTTCCATCATTATGAAGTTGAGCGAATTTCATAACTGCAGTCAGGGGACTTTATGATTGGCCTGACTCCATCTATTCCACATAACTTACATTAATAAAAATTATCATTGGATAAGAAAGGGATAAATTGGATACAATCATTACATTAAGTATAATATACCAAACTGTTGACCTTACATCTATAATTGAAGGACAGACCAAGAGAAGACTGAGATTTCTATGGTATGAACTGAAGGGCAGACCTAAAATAATTGATGCTTCCCTGATACAAACTTGCTGTAGAAAATTTAACATTTTATCTAGAAATGATTTGAATTTTGCAGAGCTTGTTTTTAGAGGTTTCAAATCAGCATTCACTGTATCATATTTATAACAATCAAAATTAAAAACCTGGGGCAATTCATGTTTCTGTTTCTCAAATAAATTGTATTTCTGTCAGCTGCACAGAGATAGGATATTAATGTGAGTAATTTTAAAAAATGAAAATGCGAATAAAGCCAAAAAAAAACACCAGCCCTCAGAGTGTGAATTTTCTTCTTGCTCTTTGAATCTGAAAGTATGCTGGCCTTTGCAAAACCAAGCTGTGTGAGTTAGGCCACGTCTACTGAAGAAGAGGACTGAAGCTTCTCTTTCATTTTGAATCAGTTCAGCAGGGGTTCCTGATTGCTTGAAAGCTATGCAAGCTTTCACTTTACGTTAGTTTGAGAAATCTGTTTGAAAAATTGTGATGCATTTAGAGCTGAAAGTGGTATTCATCCTTGTTCTCAGAAAACAAGACTCTTAGTGCCTTGAGAGTAAGAGACTAGCACATAATTTCAGGGTTAATCATTATATTCATATCTACAGTAACAGCAATTATTTGAGTGTGTGTGCTAGGTCTCATTGCTTTTGTTGAATTTTAAAATTTCACAATAAATAAATGAATGCACTTCATTGTAAAGGATTCAGTTAATACACATAAAATACAATTCAACCTTGATAAAATTATTTTCCTGCAGGCCCCACCCCCTCCTTTGCCTGGTCCCCAATTGACCATTGTCTTTATGTGGTTTACATATATACATATACAAGTAAAGCATATATATTTTTCTACAAATATGCTCTGTATAGTACACGTGTGTATGTATGAATTATATATTATACTGTTTTGTGGACTTTAAAAAGTACATGGGATCAATTATTATGTATTTTTCTTCAATTTGTTTTTCAATTTAACAGTATGGCTTTGAAAATTCTTTGGCAGTATATGTAGATAGAGCTTATTATTTTAAACAGTTGCATTAAACCATGAATAATTGTTTACCTAGCTATACTGATGGACATTTAGGGATTTTCTCATATCCCTAATTATAAACAATGTATTTTTGCAGGACGAGAGTAGGGCAGATTCTAGGAAATGGAATTGTTAGATGATAGTATATATATTCTATATTTTATAATGTTCTCCTAAATTTCTTCTTCAAAAGTAGGCATAAAGTGATCCTCGCCAACATTGAATTTGAGGAGCTGTTTCTCTGTAACCTCACTCTGGCACTATAATCATTCTGTTGATTATTTTTTTAATCTGATGGATACAAATTGTTATCTTGTTGGAGTTTGAATTTGCATTTCTTAGAGTATTACCACTGAGGATTTTTTTTAAATGTTTATTGGTCATTTATATTTCTTCTTCTATGAATTATCTGTCCCTACATTTTATTCGGACTGCAAGGAGATCCAACCAGTCCATCCTAAAGGAAATCAGTCCTGGGTGTTCATTGGAATAACTGATGTTGAAGTTGAAAGTCCAATATTTTGGCCACCTGATACGAAGAGCTAACTCATTTGAAAAGACCCTGATGTTGGGAAATATTGAAGGCAGGAGGAGAAGGGGACGACAGAAGATGAGATGGTAAGATGGCATCACCGACTCAATGGACATGGGTTTGGGTGGACTCTGGGAGCTGGTGATGGACAAGGAGGCCTGGCGTGCTGCAGTTCATGGGGTCACAAAGAGTCGGAAGACTGAACTGAACTGAACATTTTATTCACTTGTAAATTACATTCTTTGTACTTAAAAAATTAATTAAAAAATTCTTTACATATTTAAATATTCTGAATATTTTTTATTGTATACAGTAATAATGACACGTGTGGCTAATGAGCCCACACACCATTCTAAGCACTTTATGTGGATTAACTAATTTACTTCTTTCTGCACAACAAAGCTGGTGGATTGTCTCCATTTTACAAATGAGGGAGCTGAGACCAGAAAGCTGAGAAACCCTGCCCAAGGTCACAGTAGCTGGCAGAGTTGGGTACAAACTCAGATAGTCAAACAAACCTGGAGTTGATTTTATTAACCAACATACAATATTAGATGAGACATCTGATATTATATATATTTCATGCAGTAGAATTTTTTTTCTCTCTCTTCTGTTTCTTAATAGAAGAGTTTAAACAGAAGGAGAGTTTTAATATCAAAAGTACACTGGTACTTTCCTTGGTACTTTATTATACAGAAGCCTGTATTTTACATCCCCAAGTTTTTTAGTATTTACCTTTGTTGCTGTCCCCCTGTATTGCTTTAAGCTCTTCTATAGTCTAAAGAGCCATTGTATATTTTTCCTAATATTATTTTTTATTTTATTAATATTAATATAAAGAATAATTTACCTAATATTATTGTTTCATTACATTTACAATATATGATATATAATCTGTAAGTTTATTTTTACCCCACAAGTTGATAACCAGTTTGTAAGCCCTGTTTACTGAGTTTTCTCATCCATCCTTTCCCTACTAATTTGGAAGGTTACCCTTATCATCCTTTAAGTTTGCACACATAGATCTGTTTCTTCATTTTCTATTCCGTGGCACTGATTGTTTTTCCTTTTCTTGTAACAAATCTTTGCTTAGAACAGTAAGTAAATGTTAATCACCACCACAAGCTTATAATTTGTTTTTTTTTTTTAATATGTTTAATGGTTAATTTTTTACCTTTACCTTCCAGTCAAAAAATTTTAAACTTGCCTACCATACAGTGTATAGATGTGTTTATTCCTTCATCTGTGTCTTCTAAACTCATTTTTCCAAATGAAGCTTAATCTGTTTGATGAGTTTCTTGGAAAACATGCTAAATTTTAACTGAATTGATTAAAATATGGATAATAGACATCTCCATTACATTGAACTCTCTTAACCTGGCGTGAGGTGTGGGTTCATTTCTTTATATCTTCCTTTATGTTCTTTAATATAATTGTATGGTTTTCTTTATATAGAACCCACATTAGCTTTATTTCTAACTATTTTAATATGTGTGTTGCCAGTGCAGTTGGGCATTTTTACTTATGCTTTCAAATCGGCTATTGCTGATGCTGTTGATTTTGGTCTACCTTTATTTTTTATCATGGGTTGGCTGAAATCACTTACCAGTTTGTTGACTGATTTTCTTGGCTTTTCCAAGTAGAATATTTTTCTTTGTTTCTAATTATTCTATCACTTATATATTTATCTTGTATTTTACCTGGCAGAACTTCGAATATAGTGTTGAACAGTACTACTGCTGATAGAGGGTATTTATAGCTTATTGCTGGAATATTTAATGAATGTTTCTAATGTTTCCTGACAAATATTATGCAGATTGAATATTACTGGTACCTACCTCTGTCAATAAGTTTCCTTTTCTTTTTGTTTGCTAAACAGTTGTTTTGTTTGCTGGTTTGTTTGTTTTATTTAGGAAAGACAGTGAATTCTCCCCTACCCCCAGTTTTACTTCAATATAGTTGACATAACATTGTATCTGTTTTAGATGTACAGAAATAGTGATTTAGTACATGTATATATTGCAAAATGATTGCTGCAATTAGGCTAGTTAACATCCATCACCACACAGATACAATTTTTTTCTTGTAATTAGAACTTTTAAGATCTAGTCTCTTCAGTTCAGTTCAGTCGCTCAGTCGTGTCCGACTCTTTGTGACCCCATGAATTGCAGCATGCCAGGCCTCCCTGTTCATCACCAACTACCGGAGTTTACCCAAACTCATGTGCATTGAGTGGGTGATGCCATCCAGCCATCTCATTCTGTGGTATCCATTTTTCCTCCTGCTCCCAGTCCCTCCCAGCATCAGGGTCTTTTCCAATGAGTCAACCCTCTGCATGAGGTAGCCAAAGTATTGGAGTTTCAGCCTCAGCATCAGTCCTTCCAATGAACACCCAGGACTGGTCTCCTTTAGCAGCTTTCAAATAAGCAATGCAGTTTTGCTAACTCTAGTCCCCATGATGTACATTATATCCTCAAAGCTTATTCATCTTATAGCTGGAAGTTTGCACCTTTTGACCACCTTCACCCAGTGTTCCCACCCAGCACCCCCTACCTGTGGTAACCACCGATTTGTTTTCCATACATGTAATTTCTTGTGTTGTTTAATGTCTCATGTAAGTGACATCATCAACTACTTACCTTTCTGTGTCTGACTCATTTCACTAAGCACAGTGCCCTCAAGTTTTACCCATGTTGCTGAAGTGGCAGGAGTTCCTTCTCATAGTTGAATAACATTCCATTTTCTTTACCCATTCTTCTGTTGCTGAACTCTAAGTTTGTTTCCATGTCTTCACTATTGTGAGTAATGCTGCAGTGAACATGAGAGTGCAGGTATTGCTTCGAGGTAGCGCTTTTATTTGCTTTGGATGTATACCCAGAAGTAGAATTTCTGGGTCATGTGGTAGTTCAGTTTTTAATTTTTGAAGGAAGCTCTATATTGTTTGCTGTAGTGGCTGGACCAGTTTATCCCCACCAACAGTGCACAAGTGTTCAAGAGGGTGGATTTTATCAAATAATTCTGTAGAATCACTCATCTCTCAAACTCATAATCACTATGGCAGGTCAGAGTATGAAGTGAGATTTGAAGAGATTACGTAGAAATGTAGAACCAGCCTCAGGAATACTGGAGAAAAAGGGAAAGTTCTTAGGATCCAAAGGAAACCAAGGAGAGGAAATTGTGTTTTCTCTGCTTTCTGTCCTTTCTCTCATGTTCCTGAGAAAAAGGATGGAAACTGTCCTTAAAGGAACTGTCATCTTACAACCCAAACTTCATGCTAGTTAAAGTCAAAGCTTCAATGATTGTGTCTTTAATAAAGTTACAGAACTGTGAGCAAGTCTGAGCAGAAGAAAATATCCATCACTCTGAACTGCTCTTTGCATATTAATATGTCCTAATTCTGGTATTTCTGAACCTTGCCAGCTGTTTAAACTAAATGGATGAACTGCTGTAAAGCGCATGAGCCAAATTTCCTTCCGGAACAATTTGGCAGCTGTCATATAGATATAATAGCAGGGTTCATTTGGGTAGAAATATATTATTATCCAAAATTCAAATGTTTGGTAAATATCACTGATTTTGAAAATATATTGTTTGCTTTATGATTTCTACAACTAAATACCTTTACTGTTTGGATGTTGTAAAATATCTTTCTAACCATTTCTTTGTGACCATCATTATCCATCATCTCTGCCACTTTTGCATTTTTCTGTGAAACTCATGTTTTTGATATTTTCAGTGTTTCAATACACGAATATTTCTCTAAATTCCTCTTATTTAAAAGTAATATGTATCTTTACTTTTTAAAAAAAATGTTAAGTTATGTTTTAATCAAACCCAAAACGATCTTTCAGTTTAGTTCAGTCCAGTCACTCAGTCGTGTCCAACTCTTTGGGACCCCATGAATCACAACACGCCAGGCCTGCCTGTCCATCACCAACACCCGGAGTTCACTCAAACTCACGTCCATCAAGTCAGTGATGCCATCCAGCCATCTCATCCTCTGCCGTCCCCTTCTCCTCCTGCCCCCAGTCCCTCCCAGCATCGGAGTCTTTTCCAGTGAGTCAACTCTTGGCATGAGGTGGCCAAAGTACTGGAGTTTCAGCTTTAGCATCATTCCTTCCAAAGAAATCCCAGGGCTGATCTCCTTCAGAATGGACTGGTTGGATCTCCTTGCAGTCCAAGGGACTCTCAAGAGTCTTCTCCAACACCACAGTTCAAAAGCATCAATTCTTCGGTGCTCAGCTTTCTTCACAGTCCAACTCTCACATCCATACATGGCCACTGGAAAAACCATAGCCTTGACTAGGTGGACCTTTGTTGGCAAAGTAATGTCTCTGCTTTTGAATATGCTATCTAGGTTGGTCATAACTTTCCTTCGAAGAAGTAAACGTCTTTCAATTTCATGGCTGCACCAGTACTTTAAAAAACATTAAAATAGTCTTTAAATTTCAGTTTAGAAATGGTTTATTTTATTAGAGTAATTACAATTTTATACTTATTCAAAGTTATTATTTCCTTTTTCCCCTAATTTCCATTCTGAAATGGGAAAAAAGAGCCCTGTTAGACTCCTTCTCTCTTTTTTTTTAACTCAAAATTATAGTACTTACAGAATTTTAACAGCATGCAAAACCATAGTTTATGTTGTATAGTGATATATAACTAAGACAACATTGTAAAGCAATTGTATGGATAGTGTTCAGCTGTGTCCAACTTTTTGCGACCCCATGAACCCACCAAGCTGTGCTGTCCATGGAATTTCCAGGCTAGAATACTGAAGTGGGTTGCCATTTCCTACTCCAAGGGATCTTCCCAATCCAGCAGTCGAACCTGCAGATTCGTAACCACTGTGCCCCCTTGTCTTTGTAAAGCAGTTATACTCCAGTAAAAAAAAAAAGACAACAAAAATTTTAAAAAAAGATTGCTTCTCTTTTCCTCCTTTACACATCTAGCTTTCCTCCCCATCCTTCACACACCACCTTTTAATTAATAAAGGACAGAAAATATGGCTTGTGTGGCTACAGCAAGATAGATTTAGCACAATAAATATTAGGAGTGATTGAAAAAAACAGAATACAAAATGTCTTACTGGACTGATTTAAAGGCATAGATACTCCTTGGGCTCATCCATCATAGAAGGCTTACATGGCTTCTTTGAAGAACCTCTTATCCTCTTACTTCCAAAGATCTCATTTATAATTCTCTTGATATTGGTGAAGAATCTTTAATAATTGGTGCTGATAATTTTGCTAACCTCTGATGCATATGGAAGTCTTTCTATTTTTTGACATCGTATAGAGGGAAGGCGATGGCACCCCACTCCAGTACTCTTGCCTGGAAAATTCCATGGACTGAGGAGCTTGGTGGGCCAGAGTCCATGGCGTCGCGAAGAGTTGGACACGACTGAGTGACTTCACTTTCACTTTTCACTTTCATGCATTGGAGAAGGAAATGGCAACCCACTCCAGCGTTCTTGCCTGGAGAATCCCAGGGATGCGGGAGCCTGGTGGGCTGCCGTCTCGGGGGTCGCACAGAGTCGGACACGACTGAAGCGGCTTAGCAGCAGCAGAGGGTATTTAAGATCATTCTCACATATCCTTAGAAGGAAAACCATCACCTTGGGTTCTGCCGCTTAAAGTAGCAGCCACATCAAAGGTATCTTATCATTATTTCATTTAATTTTCACATCCTGCTGGGTCTGCATTACTGTTTCTGTTCTAAAGATGAGGAAAGAAGAGTTAGGGAAGTAACTTGCATTTTCATATGTTTATGTGAAAAAAGTCGGATTTAAACCAGATCTTTCTGACTCCAAAGATCTAGGAGTCAGTAGAGCTGATTTGGCTCGCACTTTGCATAGGACTCCTGAGAAACCTGTATGCAGGTCAAGAAACAACAGTTGGAACTGGACATGGAATAACAGACTGGTTCCAAATTGGGAAAGGAGTATGTCAAGGCTGTATATTGTCACCCTGCTTATTTAACTTATATGCAGAATACATCATGAGAAATCCTGGAGTGGATGAAGCACAAGCTGGAATCAAGATTGCTGGGAGAAATATCAATAACCTCGGATATGCAGATGACACCACTCTTACGGCAGAAAGTGAGGAACTAAAGAGCCTCTTGATGAAAGTGAAAGAGGAGAGTAAAAAAGTTGGCTTAAAGCTCAACAGTCAGAAAACTGAGATCAGGCATCTGGTCCCATCATTTCATGGCAAATAGATGGGGAAACAATGGAAACAGTGTCAGACTTTATTTTTGGGGGTCCAAAATCACTGCAGATGGTGACTGCAGCCATGAAATCAAAAGACTTTCCTTTAAAGAAAAGTTATGACCAACCTAGACAGCATATTAAAAAGCAGAGGCATTGGACTTTGCCAACAAAGGTCCGTCTAGTCAAGGCTATGGTTTTTCCTGTGGTCATGTATGGATGTGAGAGTTGGACTATAAAGAAAGCTGAGTGCCATAGAATTGATGCTTTGGAACTGTGCTGTTGGAGAAGACTCCTGAGAGCGCTTTGGACAGCAAGGAGATCCAACCAGTACATCCTAAAGGAAATCAGTCCTGAATATTCATTGAAAGGACTGATGTTGACGCTGAAACTCCAATACTTTGACCACCTGAGGACTCATTTGAAAAGACCCTGATGCTGGCGAACATTGAAGGCAGGGGAAGGGGACAACAGAGGATGAGACGGTTGGATGGCATCACTGACTCAATGGACATGAGTTTGAGTAAACTCCGGGAGTTGGTGATGGACAGGGCATGCTGCAGTCCACAGGGTTACACCACAGGGTCGCAAAGAGTCGGACACGACTGAGTGACTGAACTGAACTGAACTTTCACAGGAATTGGTATACAAATAGGCAGAACTATTTACCTCTCTGTGTATTAGATTCCTGATCTGTAAAATAATGGGACTAGGAGATTCCTCAAGTTCCCTTCTACTTTATGTTCAGTATCACACTTTGGAATATAGTATCTTCACTTTTCAAACCTTTAAATACCAGGAGTCACATGCAGTTCATCAGCTTTCCCAATGATCAGTTGTATACCATAGCATGTTCTATTAGAGAAAGTACCCACCACCATGCTGGAAGCAGTGCTTTCTGAAGGTTTAGTGGGTTCATGGCACTGTAGTGGGAGCAATACAGAGTACCAAGTGCAAGTCTGTATTTAAGAATGCGGTTATATTGGCTCTTAGCCCTTTCTAAGACGTTCTTTCAAGTAAATGGAGATGAATGAAGCAGATTGATCAAAGTGCTATCCTTAAGACTCTTTGTAGTATGATTGTAGCAAACTGTTCTTATGGGAGCATTCAGGGCCAGGTTTCTGTCATCTATATTTTATAATATCCACAGATTGAGAATTCTTTGTGATTCTTTTATGTACGTTACAAGCAGCTACAGTGGGAGAAATAGAAGCTTATTACAGTTTGAAGAAAGACCTTTCAAGGACTTTTTGCTTAATGCAAAACCATTGCTGCATTAGGTACAGAATTAACACTATAATTAGAATAAATCAAAATGTTCTTGGATCGGTTTTATTTTTAGGAAATGTTAATTGCATGTTGCTTTATGTTCTGTCTATATGATGGACTTCTTTAATTAGATTATGAGTTTTTGGTTTGAAGGTCCAACCTCAGGGTAATTAAAACACTGGCTGATTAACCATATTTTCTGAACCTTACACTCGGGAAATATTTTTGTGGCTATATTTCCGTGTCTCACCTTCTGTATGAATATATGATTTTTTTCCCTTTCTTATGAAAAAAGTGTGGAAAAAATGGTTGATGGTCTGCTGTTATAAGAAATGGTTTATAATTTGGATGATGATGCGGTGGTGTTTTGGTATATTGAGGGAGATGTGTCCATCAGAGAGAGAGGCTGGTAGTGGTCGTTTAAAATCCTGCTTCCGTCTGCCAGGCTGAGCTCGGGCACCAGGAGCCCCTACTTGTGCCAGGAAGTGAAGTGTCATTTAACTGTTGGCAGAGGATGAGATAGTTAAATAGCATCACCGATTCAGTGGACATGAATTTGAGCAAACTCCTGGAGGCGGTGGAGGACAGAGGAGCCTGGCATGCTGCAGTCCATGGGGTCACTAGGAGTTGGACATGACTTAGCAGCTGAATAGCAAGAAACAGAATTTCGAGTAAATTTCTAGAAACTTGTAGATGTTGTAAAGTGGCACCCTAGACTTATCGATAGTTATCAGTTCTTACAAAAAGCAGCAAAGGTTCATCTGCTTGGGAAAAGAAAAAAAGAGAAGGGGGCAAAAAGGGGATGAACATGAAGCAAGTGACTATGACATTAAAAAACCAAACCATTTTAACATTGTAGGAGAAAATGACAGTGGAGAGGAGCGAGTAAGATTATAGATACTTGTGAAATCAGATTGAGGGGGAAAACCTAACAATACAGTCTATAGAAGAGCAGTTGACAGAAGTGAGTTTCATCCTGGAGGAAAATGATTCATCCAGACGATTAATGGATTACAGAAAATGAGACTTTCTCATAACTTACTGAAACCTTGAAAGAGTCCTGTCCTCATACATGTGGCATTACTTTCCCTGCACCCTGGCAGAAACAGGGGCAGCCACACCTGGAACTCCGAGCCTCCTGACACCCATAGAATGGCAAACACAGATACTCCCCGGCCCCAGTAACCTTTCTTTTAGGGGAGGTGATGATGCCTGGACTCACCAATTCCTACTTTGCCACTAACTCTGATTCAGGGTGGCTCCGCCTAGACAGTTTCCTCGCTGGTAAAGTAGAGCTAATAATAAAGGCTTAACAGGAGCCAGAATTAAATCACATAGACAATATATGTAAACCCATCCCCCTTGACCATTCTAGAGTGTCAGCATATTTATCTTCTTCATAACACTTCTTTCAGTAACAGTTACAGCTCATCTCTTCAGTTTCAAAATGACACTGATACTTCTTTCTTCTTTGAGGCATTGGTTTCCTAACAGCTTTAGCTGCCCCTCATCCTGTGGTAATAACGGTCTTTCTAGAACATCAAGAGGGCCTAGCCTCTTCCACATTCTCCCTTTTTCAAGTTCTGTAAAATACACCATTTCCTCTTCATGATTTGCACGCTGCTATCATTTACTTTAATTTGTCTCTTTATATTTTAAACTTCACAAAGCATAATTAAAATTTTGCATAGTTGATGTTTACTTAAAATTTCTGTGTATTTACTAGTCTTGCTGTTTTTGGTTCCTTTCTGTATCTATAGCTTTCCAGCTCAAATCATTTTCCTTCAGTCAGGAAAATTTTCTTCAGAGGCATGCTGTTTCATTTGTTTATCTGAAAATGTCTTTAGCTTGCCTCCATTTCTGTTGAAGGGTTTTTGCTGGGTATGGATTTCTGAGTCTTCTTTTAGCACTTTGAAATTATGATTCCACTATTTTCCAGCTTCCATTGTTTCTACCAAGAAATGTTTTTGGTTTATGCAGCACTTTTTCTTGTGGTCTTTTATCTTTGCCAGCTTTTAAGATTTCCACGTATTTGAGGTCCAACAGTTTTAAGATTTCCATGTATTTGATATGGGAAAATTTCGTTAAAATATATTGAGATTACTTGTTTAAGATTTCTTGGGATTTAGTATCTGTGAATTGAGTTATTTCATCAAATCTTGAAAATTCTCATCCATTCACTCTTCAAATATTGATGGCCTTCGTTTCTTCACACCTTCTTAAACTATAACCTTGTCATTTGCCTTGAGTCTTCTGGTACCATTTATTAAAGAAGAATTTATATTTTCTGGCTCTGCATCATTATTACCAAATATCGTTATTTATTGCTGTGTATCTTAAATTTTCCCTATACTATCAAACCTGATTTCTTCAAGTTTTCCTGTTTATTCCTGTTCACTAAATACATGTGCTTTACCTTGCTTCTCATTCTCCTCAATTTCTCTGTGGAATTCATCACTATTTACAGTCTTTTTCTTTCCTCTTAAAATTTCTCCTCTTCGCGACTTAAGGAGAAAATTAATTTCATAACACAGTCCTGTCTTTTTAATACCCTCTGTCTCTCCTTCACTTCAAACCTACAAAGTGTGGATGATCTGGAAGAGTTTTTCATCAAATTCTTTTTTTTTCTTTTAGTCATTTCTCACTCAGAGATCCTATTGCCTGTTCCCCCCTACCCACAGCTTCTCGCCTGCATCTAGAGCCCGCAGTCTGCTGTGGGCACTGGGCAGGCTGTGCTGTGTGTTCATGGCCACGGTGCACTCAGGCTTGTTAGTGTGCTGCTTCATTGGTGGTTATATGTTTTGAATATCACCCATGATTATTATTCCATTATGAGATGGTTGGATGGCATCATCGACTTGATGGACATGAATTTGAGCAAGCTCCGGGAGCTGGTGATGGACAGGGAAGCCTGGCGTGCTGTAGTCCATGGGGTTGCGAAGAGTCGGATATGACTGAGTGATGGAACTGAACTGAACGGTCACCTGTCTAACAAGTCCCCATCCCAGATTTTCAATGGCCTTGGGGAGATTTCCATTTGATTTATTTCCAACATCTTAAACTCGATTTACGTAAAGCTAAAAATCTTTATCTCCACCCCCACTCACTTCCCACTTCTCTCTCCACATTTTCTTACTGATGTTCACATCTCTTAATAATAGCACTTAATTTTACGTTTTATGCTTTCTTTATTCTAAATTCGATGTATGGACAATTTTTACTTTTTCTTCTTTGTGTATTTTTCTGATTAATTTAACCTTTCTTTCCTTTACCATTGATGTACTTGCATCCAAGCATGTCCCAACATGTGGGTTTCTACCTGGATTCTGTTCTCATCTAGTTGGTGTGCCAGAGCCTTATCAATGCTAGAACAGTGCCACGATTATAACATTGTTTCATATTCACAGAGGCCACTCTGGCTTAGAGAATACTTCTTAATTATCTGTATTGAAAGCCCAGTTTTGTTTTCGCTTTTGATTTCCATTTCACAAGAAAGAATACCTTTGTAAAATACAGTAAAATGAATCACATAGATTAAAAAAATGGCATACAAAAAAACAGTGCCACTTCCTAAGTTATATGTTTTAACAGATATAAAATTACATCATTAAATTGCTGTGCAGTTTTTATGCACATACTCTGAATTTCTCATCAAGGATGGTAACAGTTTATAGACTGGCACAGTCTACAGCTCACACATGGAGTAGACCATACTTCAGTCACCATGACACTGATTTTCCATTGTGCCTACAGAGCAGAAGCAATAGAGGGTATTTAAAGTATGCAGATGGCCATGCCCCTAAGAGGTAGTAATAGGATCTCTGGATGTGTGCCAGGGCATGGGCATTTCATAAAATTGATTATGATACTCATCCAGGGCTGAAAACTACTGGCTTATGGAGAAAAGTGCAAACTTTCAATTCCCTATAACTGGATCCCAATCTGTCTTTTAAATATTGTCAAATCACTTCTTCATATATCCCAAATTTCAGTCAGGCAGGATTTTTTATGTTTCCATCAAATGATCTGCTCTCCCTCACGTCTACTGTCTATTCCCTGCCTTTTCTTCCATCTGCAGTGTCCTCTTCCACCATCTGTACTATCAGAATCCAATCCATTCTTCAGGTGTCTATATATGGAGTAATACCCCTCATTATGAAATTGCAGTGAATTGCAAATTTTAATTTTGCCCTCATCTAAATGTCTTGAATACTTTATGATACTTATGATATCATTTTTATTTAAATTTATTTAAGTTTATTTAAATTCTGTTTGTATAAGTTTTATGATATAAAGAAAACAATTTTATATTCAAGAGAACTGTGTCTGAATCCAAATGTTACCTCTTTCTAACTGTGTGACCTTAAGAAAACCCAGTAACTTATCCAAACAGGGACATTGCAATAAGCATCCAAGCCTTTATCACAGTATAGTTGTTATAGCTAAGTGAGATAATGTATGTTAAAGCATTATCAATATAAGATGTTATTAACTGCTTCATTAGGTTAAAAGCATACTTGAAAAAAAAATTGAGTAAGATAAATCTTTATATTACTACACCCCCTAGGTAGGATATTTCACACAGTAAGAATTCATTTTTTATTTTCAATTGAGTGAATAAATAAGCAGATTCCTTACATAGTAAGATTTCTACTATTTGTCCCAAAAGGCCATCTTGTTCCAAATTATTTCCAGTAGCTTTTTGATATTGGTGCCTGAAATTTCAGCATTACACACTTTTCCCCCCTTTGGATTAGCATTGACCAAACTAAGATAATTCATTGAATCATTCTTACTTATGTCTTTATGTAAATCTCTTCATCAGATTCCTTCTCTGGGGAAAGGGTCTAGTGTCACATGAAGACACAAAGTTGTTACTGAAAAGATGGGAAGGGACTTTGAGAATACCAATGGATAATGTAATTCATTTAGCCTTTTATTCATGAAAGGAATCTGAGTTGATCAAATGATAAGTTAATCTTTATTGATAGCTTACTATGTATTAACTAGAAATGCTAAACCCTTTACATGAATTATCTTTGTAATCCTTACAATTTGCTTATGTTAACTACTGTTAACATAACCAGGGAACCCACCAGGGTGTCCCTGGGGCTCATTTGGTAAAGAATCTGCCTGCAATGTGGGAGACTTGGGTTCAGTCCCTGGAGGAGGGCATGGCAACCCACTCCAGTATTCTTGCCTGGAAAGAATCCCCATGGACAGAGTAGTTTAGAGGGCTAAACTTTGAAGTCCATGGGCTTGCAAAGAGTCAGGCATGACTCAGAGACTAAGCACGCACAGCACAACCACCCTTAGCCTCACTTTGCTCTTGAGGAAACACAGATTGGTAAGTTGACTAAGGTTAAATGACGTAAGTATAGAGTTATGCAAATAGTAATCCACTCCCAAAGAAAGGCAATGCCAAAGAATGCTCAAACTACTGCACAATTGCACTCATCTCACACTAGTAAAGTAACGCTCAAAATTCTCCCAGCCAGGCTTCAACAATACGTGAACCGTGAACTTCCAGATGTTCAAGCTGGTTTTTGAAAAGGCAGAGGAACCAGAGATCAAATTGCCAACATCTACTGGATCATAGAAAAAGCAAGAGAGTTCCAGAAAAACATCTATTTCTGCTTTATTGACTATGCCAAAGCCTTTGACTGTGTGGATCACAATAAACTGTGGAAAATTCTGAAAGAGATGGAAATACCAGACCACCTGACCTGCCTCTTGAGAAATCTGTATGCAGGTCAGGAAACAACAGTTAGAACTGGACATGGAACAACAAACTGGTTCCAAATAGGAAAAGGAGTACATCAAGGCTGTATATTGTCACCGTGCTTATTTAACTTATATGCAGAGTACATCATGAGAAACGCTGGGCTGGAAGAATCACAAGCTGGAATCAAGATTGCCAGGAGAAATATCAATAACCTCAGATATGCAGATGACACCACCCTTATGGCAGAAAGTGAAGAAGAACTCAAAAGCCTCTTGATGAAGGTGAAAGAGGAGAGGGAAAAGTTGGCTAAAAGCTCAACATTCAGAAAATGAAGATCATGGCATCTGGTCCCATCACTTCATGGGAAATAGATGGGGAAACAGCGGAAACAGTGTCAGACTTTTATTTTTTCTGCTCCAAAATCACTACAGATGGTGATTGCAGCTGTAGAATTAAAAGACGCTTACTCCTTAGATGGAAAGTTATGTCCAACCTAGATAGCATATTGAAAAGCAGAGACATTACTTTGCCAACAATGGTCCATCTAGTCAAAGCTATGGTTTTTCCAGTGGTCATGTATGGATGTGAGAGTTGGACTGTGAAGAAAGCTGAGCGCCAAAGAATTGATGCTTTTGAACTATGGTGTTGGAGAAGACTCTTGAGAGTCCCTTGGACTGCAAGGAGATCCAACCAGTCCATCCTAAAGACCAGTCCTGGGTGTTCATTGGAAGGAATGATGCTGAAGCTGAAACTCCAATACTTTGGCCACCTCATGCAAAGGGTTGACTCATTGGAAAAGATCCTGATGCTGGGAGGGATTAGGGGCAGGAGGAGAAGGGGACAACAGAGGATGAGTTGGCTGTATGGCGTCACCGACTGGATGGATGTGATTCTGAGTGATCTCTGGGAGTTGGTGATGGACAGGGAGGCCTGGTGTGCTGTGATTCATGGGGTCACAAAGAGTCGGACACGACTGAGCAACTGAACTTAACTGAAGTAGTAATCAATGGAGGGACAGTTTGAACCAAGATTGGACCCTGGAACCCAAGCTCTTGGTCATTAAATTCAAGTGCATTTCAGAGCATACTTTTAGTAAAACCTAAAGAATGCTTACTTTTTGTCAGTAATTGCCCAATAACTATTTGGGCCTATGTTTGGGTGTAAAAGTGTACAAAACATAGAGTCCCTAAAGTACACAGACCCTATATTATAGTGAAAGAAAAGTCAAGTAGAATTTATTTTAAGAAATCTAAGCACAGAGTATGATGATAACATACAAGGAGACCTGACTCTGAAACCTAGCTGGAAAAGATGACTGACAGCAGGCTTCCTGGATGAGGTCACATAAAGAGCACTGGAAAGTCTCTTCAGCATAAGCAGAGAATTGGCAAAAAAGGAAATAACGTTGAGAGGAATGGAGTATCCCATACTGAGGAAGAATAGGCAAAGACTTGGAAATGAATAAAAATATTGGCTATTTTGGGAGCCTCGTAGGAGATTAGGTAGTTCCATGGTAGATTAGGTGGTTCACCTACTACGTGGGAGGCCTGGGTTCAATTTCCAGCCAGTGCATTGCATATCCCTTTCAGGGCTTCCCTAATAGCTCACTGTTAAAGAATCCACCCGCCAGTGCAGGAGACATGGGTTTCATCCCTGGGTCAAGACTATCCCCTTGAGAAGAAATGGCAACCCACTCTAGTATTCTTGCCAGGGAAATCCCATGGACAGAGGAACCTGGTGGGCTACAGTTCGTGTCTTTGCAAAGAGTCTGACACGACTTAGTGAATAAACAACAGCAACAATTGGAGAGTATGGCTGAAGGATATAGTTAGAGGGCACAGCTAGTTAAAAGGCAAGACAGGAGATAAAATTAGGACCAGGGAAGGTTCAAAACCAAAAATTATTTTATGGATTATTTATCTTGTGGTTTATTTAATTTTAAATTAGGATTTCTGGACAAAGAGAACATATGCTTAGTTCTTCTTTAAGAATTAGTGTGATCCAGAATTTATCTCATGCTTCTACGTACTGCAATTTCTACAGTTGCTTTCAACAAGAGGCATTTAATATGAAACATTAACACTTACCAAAATAAATACTGGACACCAAACAAGTTCCATGATTTGCATTCCTGACATTACTATGAAACTAGCTCTAGTGGTCTTATTAAAAAATATTTCACTGAATATTAAAATCAAGAGGATTCTAGGAATCTTAATGGGCACAACTGAAGAACAAATAACTGAGCTTAAAGATCAATTAATAAAATTTATAAAGGATAACAGTGAAGAATGAAGAGACAGAAAATATAAAAGAAAAGCTAAAAGAAAAAAATAGAATAAATAAATTTTGAAAGAGTCCAGAAGGCGAGAAAAATGCAGAAAGAAAACGTGAAGAATTATTAGATACTTTTCAAAATCAAAGAAAGTTGAAGGACTTCAAATAGATAGGACTTAGAGCTAACTGGGGGAGAGAGAAGGAATGAGGATAGCAATAGACTTCTCAATAGCAAAGTGAGAATAAGACAATGTCATCTTATTTTAAAAGTATTCAAGCATAAGAACAGTGAATCTAAAATAGTATAGCTAAAGAAGTTGGTATACAAAGAGAACCATTTAATAAAATTATTCTTACACATAAAAGGCCTCCAAAAACATTTACCATGAAATGGCCCTCATTTAAAACACCTTTTGAAGAACAGAACTAGGAAATGCTGAAAGAGAAACAGAAAGTAGGCATAAACAAATACTAAACTTGTAAAAATAGTTAACTATTAACTAATGGTTACACTTACAGAAATAAAAATTAGATTACAGAAAATTATATTGACAGTAATTCAAAACTAAAATTCTACTTAATAGTATTATAGCATAATAGTGAGATACAAGACAAAGGAAATGTTAGAACTAATCAAGTTTTTAATGTTAGAAAGAAGATATATTTACACATTTAGGACATCAATAAGGACAAATGAGTATGAGTCTTTTGATAAAGACAACAATTAAAATGATAGAGTATGTAACTTTTAAAGCAGAAGAAGAAAAATATTTTATTGAAAGTAGGAAAGGAGCAGGGAAAGTATAAAAAGAGAAGAATAAATAAAAATATTAGATGGCAGAGATAGGTCTTAATTTAACAACAATTATAATTTACATTTAAATTGAAATTATGAATCAAGATGCCAGAAATAAGATCTAATTTCAAAGTAATTACACCAATTAGTGCTCAGAGTAAACTAACTAATTAAAAGACCAAGACTCCCTAATTGGATGAAGAAATACGTTGTCAGCAGGAGAGACAAACTGGAAGGAAACATACTCAGAAAGACTGAAAATAAGAGGATGGAAAACATATACCAAACAAACACAAATCAAAGAAGTTAGACATTTTCTTATGCAATTTACATAGTGCTGAATGACAGGAGTCAACTCTACAATGAAACCAAATGAAGAATCAGTCACAGTAGAGACAGGAAAGAATTTAGCAACGACCAAGGGAGACACGAATTCAGATCCAGGACTGGGAGCATTGCAAGAACGGGGTTGCAGTTTGTGTTAGACCGCTGACTTGAGAAGGTGGCCACTGGTAGAAACGAGATGGCCTTGATGGAGCAGCTTTGAGAAGTAGACATTGAGATCCGTTCATGGAGTGATTATAATGGAGTGTGTGGAGTCTCTTGGTTGCTCTGAGATGATCTGCTATGGAATATCGAATACCTGTTGTGACTGGGGAGTAAGAATTTTAAAATACAAGACTATGTATTCCTAAAGAACAAAGACATAAAAGAATGTGAAAAAAATGAAAATAAAATAGTATAATAGGCAGAAGAAGAAAGGAAGAGCGTGAAAAAGGGAGGATGGAAGAAGGAAATAAAGAACAGGTTAGGATCAGGAATGCGTGTGTGCATTAAGTTGCTTCAGTTGTGTCTGACTCTTTGTGACCCTATGGACTGTAGCCTGCCAGGCTCCTCTGTCCATGGGATTCTCCAGGCAAGAATACTGGAGTGGGTTGCCATTTCCTCCTCCAGGGCATCTTCCCGACCCATGGATTGAACCTTCACCTTTTACCTCTCCTGCATTGGTAGGTGGGTTCTTTATTGCTAGTACCACCTGGGAAGCATCCAGAATAAACTATGTCTGTTTCTCCATTGTTGCCCTGTAAGTAGATTCATGTTGAGGTTTGACAGAAAACAGTAAAATTCGGTAAAGCAATTATCCTTCAAAAAAAAAAAAAAAAAAAAAAAACCCTAGAATAAATTATGGCAAAACTAAAAGGCAAAACCCCAGGGTTTTTCTAACTGATAAAATTATGGGTTTTACTTTGCCTATAAAATAGTATTATTTCTGCTTTAGATGACAACAGATTGTCTTGCATGTAGTCCTAAAAATTTGAGTATTTAAATTTTTATTACTTGTTTATAGGGATATCTGAGATAATGAGACTTCATTATAAGTAAAATAAAACAAAACAAAACAGAACGTGTTTTGATGAGAGTACCAAAGCTGCCAACACTTGACTTCCTCTCCTGGGGTCTACTGTGGAGCAGTAACACAGACCTTTACTCCATATAACCTTTCTCCTACCTGTTCTTACCTGTGCTGAAAGTTCCAGAGTGTTTTGTCTGACTGGACACTCTTCTCACAAGAATTGCCTCTGGCTTTATTTGGCAATGTCATCTGTAATGACACCCAAAGGGGAGAAAATTCATAAAATTTTTATATTATGGATACCATGGAGGAAAACAGATACTAAGATTGACTCTACCAAGCTCTCCTTCCAAGAAGGGGATTTACAGAGCATAGATTATTTTTCCTTATTATAAGACATTTCCGTTTGAATGCTGAGGCAGAAGCTCATTCTAACATAAAATGTGAAAAGTTAATACAGAAAGTCTACCTGCATAGAGATAGAAATATCATTCCCTCTCACTTTTGTTATTATTTTAACATTATTTTTTAATAAACTTCTCATTTAGTATGTGGAAAATATGCAGATACTTGTCTCAAGTTGTCTTTTTGCAACCAAAATCAAGGAAAAAATAAAAGAACCTACGTTGATCGGCCTGTTTTCCATCATTGCCTCTATTCATTGAATTTTCCTTTTTTAAGAGTCCGTGGATGTTTTCAAGGTAGTAACTCTGGAATCATGATTTTTATTAGTGGGAATTATTAATACTTAGTTTACTATTTAATCTTTCATAAAAGAATTAGGTTGTTTTTTCAAAGTAAGTACCTGAAAGTAAATTTAATTTAGACTGGTTTTAAGGTTTTTATAGACGTTTCAGAATGCCATCTCATGCGTGGAGGTAGATACTAAATGTGATATTTCATAAAGACAAATGGATGCAAGGAAGCAGGTTTGTCAGTAATGCTTTGTTGGGCTCTGCCCTTTTTAAAATAAGTTAATGACTTTTGTTTCATGACCCATTTCTAATGGTAGCTTGGTCTTTCCAAGGAGGATGCCATTGTCCTAGTTCAGAAGTATTAGGCAGCCATAGCATTGGAGCACATTAAAAGCAAGTAGATAAGACTTAAATGTTAAATACCTCACAGAATAAAAGGCGACCAATTAGTTAAAGAAATTATTTGCAGACGACAGATTGTAAAGATGGTACTTAGGCAAATATCTTGATAGTAAAATTCTATTTTAAAACATAGTTTAGTAACTAGACTAAGTAAGCATTAGGAAGCATACAGCTTTTCTAATTAAATACCATCTCATTGTAGGTCATATGTTTCATGCAAATATTATTTTAGTTATATAAAGGAAGTACATTAGTCTCTTTTCACTCTGAAAGCCACCATTTTGCTTCATCTGATTTTGCTTCACTTGGACTTTGGTGTAAAGTGTTTGGGAAGAACTAAGTTTAATTCATTTATGATCATAAAATATTTCTGTATGTTTCAGGCTGTAAATCAAGTGATTTTAAGATCTAAGAATCAGAATCCTATGTTATCTGGCCCCATCACTGTTCTGGACTGATGAGTTATTTAATATTTCACATCAAGAAATTTCTCTTTAGAAAAAAATTTAATTCTCCATCAGTGATGAGGTTCAATTAAACATACTCATGTTTAGTGTTTTTCTTTTATTGTACTACTTTATTGTGGATTGAAATGGAAAAGTATAGAATTTTTCAAGTAAGTAAAATAGACAAAATCAGTGCATGTGAATAGACTAAGGAACAATTCAAGTAGTAACTGAACAACCATAACTATTTATCATAGAGAATGTACAGCAAGAGAATGATTCTCGTAGGTCAATGTTAGGGATTAATGTATTCAGGAAGTGGTTTTGAATGCTGAAAAGGATTATTTCCTGTGTCCTATGCTCATTCTTAGCAGCTGGTCATTCATAGTTATCCCAGGTTATGTTGAGTTTCTAAAACACTAATTCAAATATGAGGCGGCTTGTAAAGGTGCAAATGACATACAGGCCAGCAATATCTGAAACAACCTGCTGCTGCTGCTAAGTCGCCTCAGTCGTGTCTGATTCTGTGCGACCCCATAGACGGCAGCCCACCAGGCTTCCCCGTCCCTGGGATTCTCCAGGCAAGAACACTGGAGTGGGATGCCATTTCCTTCTCCAATGCATGAAAGTGAAAAGTGAAAGTGAAGTCGCTCAGTCATGTCCGACTCTCAGCAACCCCATGGACCGCAGCCCACCAGGCTCCTCCGTCCATGGGATTTTCCAGACAAGAGTGCTAGAGTAGGGTGCCATTGCTTCTCCTCTGAAACAGCCTAGACACGGAGCATATCCATTGTGGCTTACTCAGAGTTCCCTTGCATACTTCAGATCTGTTCAGTTTTAGTATGCCCATCTTTTGAGTAGGTCTACTCTTTCTCTCGGAGAAGGCAATGGCACCCCACTCCAGTACTCTTGCCTAGAAAATCCCATGGATGGAGGAGCCTGGTGGGCTGCAGTCCATGAGGTCGCTACGAGTCGGACATGACTGAACAACTTCACTTTCACTTTTCACTTTCATGCATTGGAGAAGGAAATGGCAACCCACTCCAGTGTTCTTGCCTGGAGAATCCCAGGGACGGGGAAGCCTGGTGGGCTGCCGTCTATGGGGTCGCACAGAGTCGGACACGACTGAAGTGACTTAGCAGTAGCACCCTTTCTCTTCCTGGCTATCCACTGTATCTCAAAGATTTCAGCTCTGTATTAAGATGGTGATTTACAATTCTGACACTACTATTTTTCTATGACCAGGCTTGTACGTTACATAGTCTATTTTGGAGCAACATGTGAAAGGAAGGAGGCTGAAGTAGCAATTCTGAGGTCATTTCAAAAAAAAATCTAGGTGAGAGATTGAGTACAGAATTGAATTTACACATGGGAAGTAAAAAGGAGGCTGATCACATAAGGGATCATAAAAGGAGAAGACTATGTAAACCTGATGGATAATTAGATGTGAAGGAAGACTGTTTGTTTATGGCACAACCCTAGTTAGTCCAGTGTGAGTATCCTCGACTCTTGCTGCTTTGCTCTTTTGCGACAGCCCTGTAGTGCAGGACAAAGCTGTGCCTTCCTGCCAGAAAGAAAGAAAAAGAGACAGTGTGCTCCTTAAAAAACAAAATGAAGCAGGTTCTGGAAGTTGTACACATTACTGCTGTTGACTCCATGGGGAGAAAATAGATACAATCTTTATTCTGAGTGGCCACATGCCCATCTGAAATCCAGTATTTCATTAAGAGTAACAAACAGAAAACAGATGTAGAAAAAAAAAACAACAGGAAATTAACATGTGATACTGTATTATTAACTGATTTTATGCTACCATCTATTTGTTTCCATTCCTTGTTCAAGACTCCACATTGTATTTAATTGCATTGAGTCGCTTCAGCTGCTTGCAACACATTCTGGTAAATTCTCTCTTTTCATTTCTATTCTATTACAAATATTTTAAAATTTTCCTTATTATGGCCTCTTAGATATTTAAAAGTGGACATTTAATTGCCAAGTACGTAGGATTTTTAAAGTATCTTTGATATTAATTTCTCATTTAAATGCTTTCTTATCTATAACCATTCTGATTTTTAGTCTTCTAACTTAATAAGGCTTTCAATTACTGTCAAAGGTCTCTTGGTAAATGTCACATTTCACATGAAAATATTATTTTCAAATATCTTTGATATTGATTTCTAACATAATTCCACAGTGGTAAGAGAATAGACTCTGTATGATTTCAATACCTTTAGACCATGAAATATTTGTACCTTGTTTTATGTCCCTGAATATGGTCCAGTGTCTCCTAGTTTATAGGAACTTGAATAGAATTTGTATCCTACTGTTGTGTGAAAATTGTATAAATCTTAATTATGTTGAATTTATTCATATGTTTTTCAGGTTTACTATATCCTTCTACTTCTCTGTATATTCTATTAATTTGTGAGAGTTTGATATTGGGACTCCAACTAAAAATCTTAATTTTTATCTCCTTAAAAAATCATTGTAATATATAGTGAAGCTATATGTAACTTTGTATTTTCCAAGTCTCCTGTAAATGTGTTATCATACTTTCATAATTTAAAAAAAAAAATAAAAAAGAATAAAAAGAAATGGAAAACAACTCCCAGTTATAACAAAAGGTATCTCCCACCCCCAGCCACTCAGCAGTAGAAGAATGAAATGAAACTTGAATGTTTTCTTGACCCAAGGGTAGAGAAGTTGATAAAGATATGAATGCAGACACATTTCACTCATATACACAGGCATGTGTATGTAGGCATGTGTGTTTTGGGCAGTAATTTATGGGTAAACTACTGTACACCCTGCCTGTGTGTTGACTTAAATCCTGCCTCTACAGGAGGCTAAAGAAGGAACAAACCATTCAGACTGAGTTATAAGTACCCCAGGAGAAAGATAAATCCTCAAACCAAATTGTGGTTTAAATTCTCTTTGATTTACGATATCACATTATTTCCTTTAAGTGAAGGTAGAAATGGAGGAACTTGGGAGGGAGAATAGAGCTACTGGGGCATTACTATAAATATGAAGTGTTCAGAAAGCATGTAATTTTAAATAATATTATTTCACTTATAATTTTGAGAATATTGTTTCTTGATCTCAAAATTTGGTATATATGCCTTTTTTTTTTTTTTTTTTTTTTATCATTTCACAGTTTCCATACTACTCTTATTAGAAAATGCAGTGGGTTAATTTTCAAACCTGTAATTAGAATATTATACATTTCACAAATAGCAATCTCTCCATTTTGTTTTTTGCAAACGTCAATTTCATACATACCTAAACAATGGAATAAACTAGGGTCTCTTCCCTATGGCCGTATTCTGTTGTATATCCTACTGAGTGTAACAGTCCTAGAGTTTTATTGCTTAGTTATTGTTGTTGTTTTTTTCCAAACGCAGTTACTGCTTTGGGCCATTTCCTGCATGAGGAATCATGAAGTGTGAAACAGAAAACAGACTGAGTGGATCTCTAACGTTAGAACCCAGCACGTTTGGGAAAGTGGCCTTAGATATATTTCAACGTAAATGTGTTTGAAGAAGATAGCCAAACTTTAAGTCCTAGGTGGTAGAGATAATAACCAGACAGGTCTCTTACAACATTTTTTTCAGGGAGATAAGAATGTTAATGAGGTCAGAGAGCAGTTCAGTGATGGCATAATAAGTCATGCAAATACTGCACTGGAGAAAAGATGAAAAGGTGCTTAAGAAGGGAAATAAGATTTTAACCTTTGGGTTAAATCCTTTGAAAGGACTTCACCATTACTCATACTAGTGCTACTCATTTTTGACCAAGTAGCAGGACCAATAGCATTTGATTCTGCAGCTTATATTCCATCAGTACTGATGTTGAATTACTGCATTTCAGACTTCAGAAATAGCATATAAATACATGCTCGGAGTCACTTTGGTATAAAAGGTTTCAGAAAATTTATGACATATTATGGAGAGGAAAGGAGCAGTCATGTTTGGATTTAGAACATCCATATTCTAACAGATCTAAATCAGAACCATTTTTTTTTTTTCCCAACACAGAAATGCTTCTTCATGGACATCAAGACTGTCCTAGTTTTTTATATCTGTGTTTTTATGGATTGTAAGAACAGAAAGTCAAAATATTTGGAATTTAAGAAGTAGTCAATGAGATTGGACAGGTGTTTACATTTGTCATTTCTTTTTAAAAATTTTTTATATAGTATAATTGCTTTTTAATGTATCACTTTCTGTTGTACAGCAGAGTCAATCAACTGTATATTTACATATATCCCCCTTTTTAAAATATATTCCTCTTTTTTGGATTTCCTTCCCATTTAGGTCACCATGGAGCATTGAGTAGAGTTCTCTGTGCTATAGAGTAGGTTCTCATTTAGTTACCTATTTTATGCATAGTATCAATAGTGTGTATATGGATTTGTCATTTCTAAAGCCTATTTGGGAAGTCCTTTTAGGTTATGTCTATTATCTGATAATTTGATCAGTAATTATACTTTGAAATTCTAGTATCTACCTCTCTCTTGCCTGTTTGTCAAAACAAGTTTTGTATGCAGATGATGACCCATGTATATGAAAGCAGGGAACACATGTATACCTGTGGTGGATTCATTTTGATATTTGGCAAAACTAATACAATTATGTAAAGTTTAAAAATAAAATAAAATTAAAAAAAATAAACTAGATTCTGTCTGAGAGTGAATTACTGTCATTTTAGAGTAGATACTAAAGAAGTTAAGGCTTGTACAATAAGAGGGCAGAAACGGGACCCATGTTCTCTAGTACACAGGTAAAAGTGTAACACTGGATACTCGAAACAATCTAGACTTCCCTTTCTTCAAAATTAAAAGGTAGTTGAATTAAATTAAGTTAAAAGGTGGGCTGCCCAGGTGGCACTAGTGGTAAAGAACTTACCTGCCAATCCAGGAAATGTAAGAGACGTGGGTTCTATCCCAGGGTCTGGAAGATCCCCAGGAGGAGGGCATGGCAACCCACTCCAGTATTCTTGCCTGGAGAATCCCATGGACAGAGGAGCCTGGCAGTCTACAGTCCATGGGGTCACAAAGAGTTGACATGACTGAAGCAGCTTTAGCATGCACAAATTAATGATCTCTAAGAATTCTTTTCATGTTTAATATTCAGCTGCTAGGACAAGTAAATCATTGGAAGTCCAAATAGCAATGAAGTGAAATGCTTCAAAAAACCATAGCAATGTCAGCCGTAAAAAGAAATGAAGTACTGATACATGCTACAACATGAGGAACCTCAAATGCTCTATGCTAATGAAAGAGGCCAGACACAAGATATTCCATTGCCGTGCAGTTCCATCCCTGTGAAATGTCCAGAACAGGCAAATCCATAGAGACAGGAAGTAGATCAGTGAGTTCCCAGGGCTGGGAATAGGGAGCAGGGGACTAGAGAGTGTTGGTTGCAGGATCCAGGGTTTCTTTGGGGAATAATGAAAATATTCTAAAATTGGTTATAGATGATAGATGGATGTGCAACTCTGTAGTTATTAAAGGTCAACCACTAAATTTTGTGCTTAAGTGGGTGAATTGTGTAGCATATCATTATATCTCAATAAAACTGTTTTAAAACATTTTATGGCTTTAGTGCTGCCAAGGACAAACATTGAAAGTATCACAATGGTTCTCTTTTACTGGGACGTCAGTCTCTGGGTAAAGATTTCTTTTTCCTCCTCACTAATGAAAATGCTCATTAGGGTGGAAAGTACAAGATAGGGAAGTGTTTACCTCAGATATTTTCTTACTGAGCTTATCAACCTTTTGCTGTGCCTTTACCTACAAGTCTAATTGTTTTGTCTTACTCTCATTGGACAATGGAGTTTTTGTTGTTGTGGCCTCGTATGTTTTAACCACTTGTTTTCTGCAACCACTCCTACCTGTTATATTCATGGAATTGGACTTTATCCTAGCAATAAACACAGATCTGGAGAAAAGGTAGTTCACAGCTAAGCAATAACAACATGTATATGTACATATTTGTATCATCTAATTTTGCTCTCTCAGTCCAGTGAAGTGATCCCCAATTTACAGTAGAAGGATCCAGGGACCAGAAAAGTTAAATGTTTTGTCTAAGGTTCAAACAACGATTATGTTGCAACTCCTGGATCAGAATTTAATTTTATCTGAAATCAAAAGCCAAGTTCTTTCTTTTCCATTGTACTGACTCTTTCACCAAAATGAAAGAAGAAAAAAAAAAAAAGCTACCCTTTTGGAATGCTCTGTACTTTTTAAAATAGAGTTGTTATATAAAAAAATCCTAGCATTAGAAATAGTCCAGAGCTTGGAGAGAAATTGAAACTTGAAAAAACTACCAAGCAAAGGTTCAGAAAAAGTCCACCTAATTAAAGGATTTTTATTTTTACAAAAAGATTCAATATAGAGAGCCTCCAGAAAAAGAGTTCCGGTAGGCATTTAAAACATGATTTGATTTACAGAAATGAGAGGCAGTTGCTTGTTGAAGTATGAATCAGAGAACGTAAATTTAAGTCTTAGTTCTTCCACTAACTACTTGAAGCCTATAGGAGCTTCAGTTTCCTCAGTAATAAGCCATGAGTTTAGAAATTATCTTTTATTCATTCATTCTTTTACCCGTTCATTCATGCATTCATCAAATATGTGCCTTCTAAGTGATACAGATTCCATAGGGACAGAGAAGGAACACAGTCCTGCTGTGAAGGTCGCTGCTGACCTGCTCTCAGCAATTCTAACCTTCTCATGCTCTGCAGTTTGTGGCAGGGACTAGCATTTCCTTAGGGTCTCTTGGCTTCTGATTTCTTGGTTAGTTCAGCCTATGGGAGGTATTGGCAGAAGATTAGAGAGTAGAAGGTATGGAAAAATCAAAACATTTCTTCCTTGAGTGAATTCTGCTCTTCCCAGACAACCCTGCCATTATTTTACTTCTGGAAATGCTGCTGCCTTCGTGTCTCTACATCCAAGGAGTCATAACCGCTTCCTATCATTGCTAGTATCTCAGTGCATCATGCTCCCCTCTTTTAATGAAAAATACAACACATCAACCCAAGGAATCAACAAACCCCAAGCAAGATAAACAACTAAGAAAAATACATCAGCATGCATTGTAATCAAATTGTTGAAAATCAGTTAAAAAGAGAAATTTCTTGAAAGCAGAGATGAAAGAAAGCCAAAGATAAGACATACGCTGACTTTTCACCAGAAATAATGGATGCAAGATAATACGGAGTATTTAAAGTGAGGAAAACAAAAGCAAAAGTCCCTTTCTACCTAGACTTCTACATCTGGGAAAAATATTCTTCCAAATTGAAGCAAAAATAAATACATTTTCAAGAAAGAGCTGAGAGAATCAGCCACCAGATAATTAGCCCTACAAGAAAAGTTAAAAGAAGTTCTTCAGGGCAAAGGAAAATTATACCATATGAAAACTTGAATCTTTAGAAAGTAATGATGAACAACAAATCTTATATATATGCAAATATAAAATATTCTTGTGTTTTAAAGTTGTTTTTATAAGAATGGGTTTTAAAAGCAAAATAAGTTATTTTAGGTTTTATAAAATATAGAGAAAGTGAAGTGAAATGAAAGGTACAAAAACAAATGATGGACTGAGTGTGCAGGGGTGGTGGCAAGTATAAGGTTGGGGTGTTCAGTATTATTTGAAGTTGGACTTTGATAAGCTAATGATGCATATTGTGAAACACTAAAAAAGTAAAGTATTATAGCTAATAAACAGCAATTTTAAAACCTTTATGATTCTATGAACACTGTCTCAGCAACAAATCTATTTTGAAGGCAATGGCACCCCACGCCAGTACTCTTGCCTGGAAAATCCCATGGACGGAGGAGCCTGGTAGGCTGCAGTCCATGGGGTCGCTAAGAGTCGGACATGACTGAGCGACTTCACTTTGACTTTTCACTTTCATGCATTGGAGGAGGAAATGGCAACCCACTCCAGTGTTCTTGCCTGGAGAATCCCTTGGACAGGGGAGCCTGGTGGGCTGCCGTCTATGGGGTCGCACAGAGTCGGACACGACTGAAGCGTCTTAGCAGCAGCACACCTACTTAGGTTTTATTTAAACATTTTATTAATTCTTGAATCTTCCATAATTCAAACATAAACTCATCCATGGGCTATATATAGTCCATGGAATTCTCCAGGCCAGAATACTGGAGTGGGTAACGTTTCCTTTCTCCAGGGTGTCTTCCCAACACAGGGATTGAACCCAGATCTCCTGCATTGTGGGCAGATTCTTTACCAGCTGAGCCACCAGGGAAGCCCAAGAATACTGGAGTGGATAGCCTATCCCTTCTCCAGCGGATCTTCATGACCCAGGAATCGAACTGGAGTCTTCTGCATTGCAGGTGGATTCTTTACCAACTGAGCTATCAGGGAAGCCCCATAAAGAGTATACATGTTTTTAATTCCAACCAAGAAGAAAAACTGGAGGAAATAAGAGGTAAAAATTGAAGCAACTCCAATACCCTTAGGTCATTTACTTCCACTTCCTCAAAGAATATGGGTCACTTGACTATTTCAGCACTGTTCATGAATGTGTTTCTTCAATAATGTTATAACCTTGGGATTCCCTTATTTCTTACATGATACTCAGTTGTTGACACCACATCTGTTAGCTTTATTGAAGGTCTCTGATGAATCCATGACTGTGTAGGTACAATATTTAGATATTCTTTGGTTGGGTAGATTTCATTTTACTTACGTATTTGTCTGATTAATTTCAAATTTCAGTGTTTACCGTACAATACAAGATATAGTTTTGACTTCCATCTGACATATTGTCACAGAACTTGCTCATTCTTTTATCCCATCCATCAAACAAAAGATAAATTTATATTATATTCTTAAGAGAAAAAATAATTGTTGGTTAGTTTTAAAGCTCTTGATAATTTTCAGATGGCTGTGGTTGATATTTCAAACACGAAATAAAAATTATGTGCTTGTTTATATGCATGAAAATGTACTGAAGATATTGAATAGAGAAATTTACTTGATTCCAAATATATTTTCTTAAAGGAAATACTCTAATGAGCAGAATAAGCATATAAATATATTGTTTGTAAAGTGATATGAACAGAAATTATATTGTTTAGTGAATATAGAAATTGAAGAGCTTCTCATATGTTCATTAGTGTGAAACAGAGAATTAAAAGTTTTCTTATTCTAAATTTCACTAATCAATTCATTCAGCTACATTTGACCTACATCTTGAGATTGAGCATGATTCACATATATATTTCTTGAAGACAAAGCCCAGCATGTAATCATATATACACTAAAGCAATGTTTTTTTCCTAAAAGAAGTGCAATAAATAGAAAAAGATCACAATTTTGAGATTAGCTACTTTATCAGTTATTTTTTAAAATTTTATTTATTGTTGGCTGTGCTGGTTGCTACACTTTGTTGCTACACTTGGGCTTTCTCTAGTTGTGAACAGTATTCTCATTGCGATGGCTTCTCTTGCTGCAAACAAGGGCTCTAGGCATGCAGACTTCAGTAGTTGTGGCTTGCAGGCTCTAGAGCTCAGGTTCAGTAGTTGTGGCCCAAGGGCTTAGTTGCCCCGAGGTATGTGAGATCTTCCTGGGCCAGCAATCAAACCCAGGTCCCCGGCATTGGCAGTGGATTTGTTACCACTGGGCCCTTAGGGAAATCCTATCAGTTAATTATTTTTATAAAAATATAATGCTGTGTACCAAGCACTCAAGCTCAACAGCTTCTAACAGTCATTCAATATTTCTTGCAAGTTTTCAGAGGTGGTGAAACTAGATAAGACAAGGAAGGGGCGTCCTAGTCCAGCTAACGTGCCAGCAGCCAACTGAGGATTGGCTGGCTGTGCTGCACTGAGTCTCTGAGTGGGCTCATTTCCATCCTCGGTTATACTCCTGGCATCCAAGGATTGTCTACAGTAGAAGCACAAAAGAGGAAGTAGAGACATGCAGGGCCTCAAAGGCCAGACACACTGTCAGTCCCATCTCATTCTAGTGGGTAGAGCACGTCAAATTGCTGATGCCAGAATCATCTGTTGTGAAAGAGATTGCCAAGTCACAGGGCAAAGAGGTGGATACTGGGGAGGGTGAATAGTTGAAGTAATTAATAGAACTTGTCTTGTCTCTGCTACTGTAAGACCCATTTAAGAATGTGCCAACCACGAATAGCCCATTGATATCGAAAAGATCTACTTCTCAAACCTCTGTAACTTGATCTCAACATTCAAGGCCTTCACTGAGTATGTCTGTGCTTGTTGTCTATTATTTTTGTGCCATCTTCAGAAATACCAGCATGCCATAAAAGTGGACTGGTCACCAAATTCAATAGGATCGCAGTACACATGGTATTTATTTAGAGATGCTATCAGTACGTTGCATCTTGCCACCACATCACTGATCCATACATCTTGTGTTCAGTGGTTATACTAGCTTCATTACTGCAATGCTTTATTGAGTCTTTCTAACAATTTTGGGGCAGATACAGAGTACAAAAATAATCCTTTTAAAGAACAAAGTTTATGGCCTTCCCATCCTTTTCCCTCCTATTTTACTATGTCAAAGAAAAGTCAAGCTTTGGGGAGATTTTCCCCATATTTATCTTGTAACGCATGCAGTTTAAAACTGCTCGTTTGCCCATGTGATGTTCAGATGTCCCAGAATAAACAGCAGTTGTTAAAAAAAAAATCTTAACTGCAAAGCCATTGGCATAGTCTGATTCTCTAACTCTGCTCTAATTGTGACCATAAAACAATGTAAGATAAATCGCCTTATGTAATATATTCTCTTTTTTTTTACTATTTTTTTTCATTTTTTTTCAACAAATGAAATCTAAAACTAAAACAACAAATAAAATGTTTTGGTGCTGACTGCTGCTTTCTAGACTTTTAAATTAAACACTCTCTACTGTAATATGTTTCAATAGATTAGAATATTATCTTCTGTGATAGCTAAACAGTTGTATATTTGATTAGTTTTCAAGAATCCAGAAATGAGAGTTAAGGTCTTATTTTTTCAGTGATAAAAATGAGATAACATTTAGCAACATTCCTCCAGTTAGGTCCTTTTCTTTTTTGACCATACATCTTAAAATTACTGAATAGCACATAGTAGTAAAACATGTAAACTAAAAATTTTCATAAAGATATCAAGAAAATGTTGACATTAAATATATATAATTGTAATTTGCTCAAAAACTAAGTCTTTTCTGCCTAAAGCCTCAGGAGGTCATTTCTGAATAAGAACCAATATTTGAGCAATCTTGCAGTTTGCAAAGCACTTCCAGCCCTATATATCTATGGTTCAAGGAGGTGCTTGTTCAAAGTTAATTAGCAAATAAGATGCACAGCCCACATCCACATCTTGTGATTTCTAAACTTTGTATCTCTACAGACATTCTGCCATGTGTATAACCTTGTAAAACCTCTCCACTCCTGATCCTACCTTTCTTATCTACTCCTTATGTTTTCTTCAATTTATGTAAACTCTGTTTATTCTACATGCATCAGCAAGGTTTTCCTCAGTTGTAGTCTGAATATTATCTTCTATCTTCACAACTGAATTGAGAATGTAATTACAGGGAGAGATCTCCTGTGCTGGATGTTTCTGTAAAAGCTGTCTCCTGTTCCCATCATACGCCCTTCATCTCTTCATACTCACCCACGCTCCATACCATTTGGTGACTGAATGTAAAGAAACACTTGGTCATTAGTGTGACTAACAGCATTTCATAGTTCAAACTAATTGGATGTTTTTCTACTTTAGTACACAGGGCTAAAGTGCATGTGGTCATGTCTTGAGGATTCTGTAGAAGTAAATGGCCTTGTTTCTAGAATACGTGAAAAGTGTCTGATCTAAGCAGAGTTGGCTGAATTCTCTTGATCCAGACTATCTCTCCTGAAGCATAATTTTCTTGCTTTTCATTCAATAAAGTTCCTAAATCCCCTTCTTAATTAATTTATGTTTTTCTGCTCTGAATGTTGAAAGGCTTCCAACAAAACCTGAAAGCAGAATATTTCATCTCCTGGAGTTTCAATGAACTTTTTTTTTTTTTTTTTTGCTTAATAGCTCAGTGAAACTGGAGAATAATTACTTTTTCAGTTCATGTTAAACTGATGGCATTTTTTAAACAAAAAGCTGGCAGCAAATATTATGTCAAGCTATAGTGCACCAAAGAGCGGTTTTGGCCACTTTGCAGCTCACCTCTGAAACATCAGACTTCTTTGTCGTGCCAAGTACAGCATTAAGAAAGAACACAATGAAGATAGAGGGGGATGTGGAAATGTTTTTGTTCTAGTTGTGGAATTCTGTATCTTTACAAACTGCCACATGAGCCTGACTTCTCAATCCTATTTTAAAATAACCAGGCAGTCCTTTCGCAACCACCCCCCACCAAATCTGTTTACTCATGATCTAAAAAATATGTACATATAAACAGGTTCACATTGATAAGCCATTCAAGTGTTTTAATGTTTCTCTGGTTTGTTTAAAACTCAGGACAAAGTCAGCCTTTTATCACACCTTCTGAAATATTTTAAGAAGACTAGAAAGTTAATATTTTCTGGCCATAAGCCAGGCATCGGTACATACTATACTGCTGACTGAAATGAAGGATTGTAGGGCCAACTCATTCATATAACCTTAATAGATATTTCGATCAGTCAGTACACATCAGAAACTATATTTCTTTTTTTTTAATGAGCAAAGCGCTGTGTTGGATATTGTGGGGACATTTAGCAAAGATGAAACAGTTGGGGTTAGGACAGCTATATAAATAACTATATTTAATATACAGTAGAATGTATTGAGTTTAACAGTGAAAGTGAAAGTTGCTCAGTTGTGTCCGACTCTTTGCGACCTCATGGACTATAGAGTCCATGGAATTCTCCAGGCCAGAATACTGGAATGGGTAGCCTTTCCCTTCTTCAGGGGATCTTCTCAGCCAAGGGATCGAACCCAAATTCAATAGTAGATGCATAGATAAAATGCTTTGTGGAAGAGAGGATGAGGTCGTCTTTTTGAAGGGACTGAGAGATGGTAAAAGAGGAAAGGGGGCAAAGTCAGAAGACCTGGGTCAGAACTGGGTGTGATGTGACCTTAGCTGAGGGTTTCTACCAGAGGCACGCTGGAGACAAGCAATCCAAAGTGAGAGGAATCAATTCTAAGCTGTAAATACAGAGTCAGGAATCAAGATCAGAGTCACAGAGCTAGGAGTTCAGAGGTGGGAGGGTCAGAATGAGAGCAGTTTGGGAACAAGTGAAGACTGATGCCAGAGAAACACTGAACAAAGTTTGTGAAACATGGGGTTTGAGGTGGTTGGTTTGGGCTGTCACCTTTATTCCACAAGAGACGCTATGTGAGCAGGAAAAGGTTATGCCCAATTTTGCTGGTACTGGTGGCTGTTTTATTTGTGGTATGTGTGTGTATTTGTGTGTGTATCTGAAGAACTGAATTGTTTGTGCTACAGGTTACACGATTACTGCTGTATTTATGTATGTAATAAAGCTTTATTTGATCTCAAAAACAACAAATGAATATATCATTTAGAATCTAAAAATCACCTTAAGCTCTAAATTACCAGTAATGTTTATGTTGAGGCAATCAACTAAATAGTATGAGTTTTTTCAGTCTTACCTTTAACTGAGTAAATACAATTATAGCAGACATAGGTTATCTAAGTATATAAAGGAGGCAACCAGAAAATTAGTATACTTTGGTCTTGGTTGTGTTACATTTTGGTTGGTTGTGAGTTTTATTGTGATGTACTTTACATGTCATAGAGTTCACCCATTTCAAACGTACAAGTCAATGGTTTTTGGTCACTTTGACAAGTAGTGCAAACGTCACCATAACTCAGTTTCAGGACATTTTCATGCCCCAGCGAAGATCCCTTCTGTGTATTTACATTGATGACTTCTGCATATTTAATCCCTTTCTTCGCCTTCAGCCCCAGGTGATCACTAACCTACTTGCTTTTTCTGGATATTTCATATATATGGAATCATACTGTCTATGGTCCCTTGAAGACATTGACTTCTTTCATTTAGCATGATGTTTTTGAGGTTCACGCATGATGTGGCATCTGTTAGCAGTCTAAACTAGTATTCCATCATATGAATATACTATATTTTGCTTATTCTTTCACCAGTTGATGATGTTTACATTGTTCCTGGGTTTTCACTATTATGAATAATGCTACTATGAACATTTATGTGCAAGTCTTTGTGTGGGTATATGTGTTTTTTCCTTTGATTAGGTACCTAGGAATGGAATCCTAGATGATAGGATAGTTTTATGTTTTAACATTTTGGCAAATTGCCAAATAGTTTTTCAGAGTGGCTGCCATGGTTCTTTTATCTGGATGTTGATGATGAAGACAATATCTACTGGTCACTGATTCTACCAGGTGTATATTGTATCTGTGGGCTAGGGTTCCATTCAGTTTTCACAAAAATTCACGTGGTAGGAGGCTCCAACACTATTATTTCCATGTAAATCTTGGCTTTCACTCTATTCGTCATTTAAGTTGCTCGAACATTAGTAGCCTAGTATTTAACAAGTATGCCTAATACCTCAAGGGGAAAGACCACCATGGTCTAAGTGAGAACAAGAAAGTTTCAAAATGTGTTGATATTAGAAGTCAGAATAATTTATGAACAACTCGAAAATAATATCTGGTTTAATTGCAGAAGATGAGCAAAGAAGCATATTTCTTTCTTGGATGACCCATTTATGCTAGAAATGTAGTGCATTTTAAAAGATGAGGAATCAGAGTGGTGCCTGATTAAGTACCATGATGGGTACTGTCCCAAGCTGATTGTAACTCAAGCTTAGCTCATGACCATCCTGAGACTAGGCCGATGGATTCTTCCAGAGCATGGCCAAGTCCTGTTTCTTGTTATATCCCTGATGACTAGATAGGAATAGGGGCATGATGTGTATTTTGGTTGATCGAATGTGGCAACACATAAACATGTACTTTCAGAGATATTCTCAGAGGTATTAGAGTCAAATCACAGTGACTATATAACCAATAGAAGCACCACACCACAGACCGGATAGAGCATGATTGCTGAAACTCTAAATCCATACTAGCAAGGTAAGCTCACTCTGGTACTTTAAATTTACCATTATGAATTTCCTCTCAAGGCCAAATTAAATCTGCAGGGGTACTTTTATTGCATGTAGTCAAATGTACTTGGTCTCACAGAAAAATCTAAGTTAAAGATGGTCCAGTGAGAAACAGACATAGAAAATAGACTTATGGACATGGGGAGAGGGGAGGAGAGGGTGAGATGTATGGAAAGAGTAACGTGGAAACTTACATTACCATATGTAACATAGATAGCCAGCGGGAGTTTGCCGTTTGTCTCAGGAAACTCAGACAGGGGCTCTGTGTCAACCTAGAGGGGTGGGATGGGGAGGGAGACGGGAGGGAGGTTCAAAAGGGAGGGGATATATGTATACCTATGGCTGACTCATGTTGAGGTTTGACAGAAAACAAAATTCTGTAAAGCAATTATCCTTCAATAAAAAAATAAATTTAAAAAACATATTAAAAAAAGATGGTCCAGTGATATGGAACTTAGGGTATGGCAAACATTTTAAGAGGGGAAGAAAGGTACATCATCCATGTGTGTGCTGTATTACATGAAACAAAATAGTATCTAGATAAAATCATCATTTTTCATGTCCATTAAGAGTTTGGTTTTAGATCCTAATAGCTTTTCAAATTTGTTTAAAGATTATTTTATCTATTTATTTGTTTTTGGCTGTGCTGGGTCTTTGTTGCTGCGCAGGCAGTTGAGCGCGGGCTAATCATCAGTGTTCTCGGGCTTCTCGTTGTAGTGTCTTCTCTTCTTGTGGAGCCTGGGCTCTAGGGCTTCAGTAGACATGACATGTGAGCTCAGTAGTTAGGGTTCCCAGGCTGTAGAGCGCAGACTCTATAGTTGTGGCACAGGGGCTTGTGGCATGTGGAATCTTCCCAGACCAGGATCGAGCCCATATCTCCTACATTGACAGGTGGATTCTTTATCACTGAACCAGAAAAGTGAAAGTTGCTTAGACGTGTCTGACTCTTGGCAACTCCATGGACTGTACAGTCCTTGGAATTCTCCAGGCCAGAATACTGGAATGGGTAGCCTTTTACCCAGGGATTGAACCCAGGTCTCCTGCAGTGCAGGTGGATTCTTTACTAGTTACCAGAGAAGCCCCTCAAATATAAAAAAATATATAAAGTTAAAGGAACTTTAACTTAATAAATACTTAATGATTTTCTCTATTTCTTTCTCTAACTGACCTTGAATGAAGACAGACCAACAAAGGCAGGTAAATAATTAAGGCAAAGATGTTGATTGATTATGACATGGACATATTTCTTAATTAAAGCTCACATAAATCCAGTGGTAGGAAGACAATGCATGACTGATACTTTGATACCTTGCTTCAGCATTTGCTCGGGAAACAACTTGGCAGCAACCATCAAAAACCTTAAAAATTCTTGTGTTTGTTGATTAGGTAATCCCTCTTCTTGAGATTTACCCTGAGAACATAAAGATAAATGTAAGAAACATGGAAACACTAGCAGAGACGCGTTCTGCAGAAAAATATTAGTCATAGTCTCTTCTTTCCATTTTTTGGCAACTTACTAGACAACAGTCCTGCAGTGCGGGAGATCTGGATTTGATCCTTGGGTTGGGAAGATCCCCTGAAGGAGGGCATGGCAACCCAACTCCAATATTCTTGCCTGGGGATTGCCCATGAACAAAGGAGCCTGGAGGGCTACAGTCCATGGGGCCGTATAGAGTAGGACATGACTGAGCAGCTAAGCATGGCAGAGCACAGGGGGTGATTATGTATATATCAAATGACTCACTTAGTTGCGTATCAGTTCAGTTCAGTCGCTCAGTCGTGTCCGACTCTTTGCAACCCCATGAATTGCAGCACGCCAGCCTCCCTGATTATCACCAACTCCCGGAGTTCACTCAGACTCACGTCCATCGAGTCAGTGATGCCATCCAGCCATCTCATCCTCTGTCATCCCCTTCTCCTCCTGCCCCCAATCCCTCCCAGCATCAGAGTCTTTTCCAATGAGTCAACTCTTCGCATGAGGTGGCCAAAGTACTGGAATTTCAGCTTTAGCATCATTCCTTCCAAAGAAATCCCAGGGCTCTATGGCAGTTCTATTTCCAGTTTTTTAAGGACTCTCCACACTGTTCTCCAGGGTGGCTGTACTAGTTTGCATTCCCACCAACAGTGTAAGAGGGTTTCCTTTTCTCCACATCCTCTCAATAAATAAATTACCAAAAAAAAAAAAAAAATCCCAGGACTGATCTCCTTCAGAATGGACTGGTTGGATCTCCTTGCAGTCCAAGGGACTCTCAAGAGTCTTCTCCAACATCACAGTTCAAAAGCATCAATTCTTCAGCGCTCAGCTTTCTTCACAGTCCAACTCTCACATCCATACATGACCACAGGAAAAACCATAGCCTTGACTATATGGACTTTTGTTGGCAAAGTAATGTCTCTGCTTTTCAATATGCTATCTAGGTTGGTCGTAACTTTTCTTCCAAGGAGTAAGCATCTTTCAGTTTCATGGCCGCAGTCACCATCTGCAGTGATTTTGGAGGCCAGAAAAATAAAGTCTGACACTGTTTCCACTGTTTCCCCATCTATTTCCCATGAAGTGATAGGGTAGCCATTAATAATGCTGGTGGTTACAATATCCTGTGATAAACAATAATGGAAGAGAATATAAAATAATGTGAATATTTATATAACCAAATCACTTTGCTTCACAGCCGAAATTAATACATTGTAAATTGACTACACTTCAATTTAAAAAAGGAAAAATATTATAATAAAAAACATAATGCTGCTGATTACAGTTACGTAGAACACAGGACCTGGAGAAGGAAATGGCAGCCCAGTCCAGTATGCTTGCCTGGAGAATCCCATGGACAGAGGAGCCTGGTGGGCTGTAGTCCCTGGGGTCGCAAAGAGTCGGACACAACTGAGCATGAGCGTGAGCGCACAGGAAAATGCTCATGATAAAGTTGTACATAAAATTGATACAAAGTATTACATGCATTTAAATAAATTTATTTATTTTTAATGCATGGAGGAAAAAAATCCTGGGAAATTGTACAGTAATACTAACAGAATTAGGCTCCTGTGATGAAGGACTCTGTCTCTCTTCTGTTTTCCAGTTTCTGTGTGTGGTTATGCGGTTATCAAGGAAAACAAAAAAAAATAAGAATGAAATTAATCCTTAAACTTCTAGTAAAAATAAATCTTTGGGCTTCTTTTCTTTAGGGATAAGTGTATAGTTCAGTTCAGTTGCTCAGTCATGTCCGACTCTTTGCAATTCCATGAATCGCAGCACGCCAGGCCTCCCTGTCCATCACCAACTCCCGGAGTTCACTCAGACTCACCTCCATCGAGTCAGTGATGCCATCCAGCCATCTCATCCTCTGTCATCCGCTTCTCCTCCTGCCCCCAATCCCTCCCAGCATCAGAGTCTTTTCCAATGAGTCAACTCTTCGCATGAGGTGGCCAAAGTACTGGAGTTTCAGCTTTAGCATCGTTCCCTCCAAAGAAATCCCAGGGCTGATCTTCAGAATGGACTTATGGATACATATATAGAGGGATAAGATGTATCCCTATACATCTTTAGGGATGTGTATAAACAAAGTTTCCATATATCATGTTATTTAACTTGATAATGTTTCACAGTATGAATAATATTCTTACCTTCATTTTGAGTGGGAAATAATAGCTTGGAGAGTTCATTATATTAAGTAATGTTCAGTAAGGAGTTAAGTACAGCATTGACTGAAATCCTCATCCTGGTCAATTCCCAGTGGGGTATAATCTCTTAACCAATGTTCTTGTCCAACCTTAAAACTAGAACTGGGGATTAGGTGATAAACTTGAGACCTTTCAGATTAACTGTGTAAAGGTAAAAGAAGTATCTTCTGGAGTTTGGTTTTGCATAAACAGAAGTTTCCTGTGTCTGAATTTTTCACTTGTAGTTGGGACATTAGGCAACATGAAATTGGATGCGGGGGGGAGCAGGCAAAAGTTCTTGGCATGTTTCCTCTTGATTAGTTTTACCAGTCAATGCTAAACCAGGATCCCATGCTTCTCTGGCCTAAGGGATCACCAGATTATGTTTCTTGGAGACAAGAGTATCTGGCCCTATTTGGTATTCCTGAACAACTTTCCGTCTTCCAAATAGAAGAGTTTTTGGAAACGTGCAGTCTGTCCACAAGGAACCAGGAGTTATATTTCCTGCTCAGTGAGTTGTAAAACACAAAGTATTACTATAGCTGCAACCCTGATTTGAGAGAGCCCATCAAATGTGACTTTTCAAATGGAACTTGCAAGGAGTGGGTGGGCGGTATTTCCTTTCTCTTTCTTTAAGATGGTCTGACTCACCCCATCTGATCAGCTGAGGCAAAATCCTCTAAGAACAACTCTGAATGAGAATTACAGTAACAGCCTTTGTCTGACAGCAAAGAGGTTTTCCTGAGGCAATGTGTTTGGCCTGGAGATGAGCCCAAAACAGTTTTATACTAGAGCAGTTGAGTTTGTCTCAGAAAAATATTTGTTTGTGCTGACTGGAATTTAAATGTGGAGTAGGAGGATCCGCCGGGTGTCTGTGAAGTGTGACAGTGTTTATTTGAATTAGATGGTAAAAAAGGGAGTCATATCGATTCCGGGAAAGAAGTTCTTTTCATTGGAAATGTCCACACTTTCAATCTCTGCGTGACTCTCCCACTCTCCTTTAGAATAGATTTGACACTTTGGTTTTGGTTTAGAAACAAAAACAAAAACAAACAAGCAGACGAAGCTATTACAATCTCTCCCACTATCTTCCTATGATACAGCACGGTAGCTGTGCAGTCACAGAAAGACATCAGCACAGTTTCCATGCTGGTTGAACAGTTTTGAATAGAGCCCAGAGGCACCCTGACATGTTTAAGAAAAGGGAAGAACTGAGTCAGTTTAGTTGAAGTAACACCCAGAACTGGTACCATCACACCATAAGGTAGGATTATGCAGCATGTAAAAAACCACCCTTTCTTACATGTGCCACACTCAACCTTCTCCTTGAATTGCTAGAATTTCACCCAGTAAAGGACTATTTGGCTTCTGTTTCGAAGTTCATGTTTTGTACTCCTCCTGCTCCAAAGAAGAGCAATTTGTAACAATTTAGCCACTAATAAATAAATGATCCTATTGTGATAAAACAAATAGCCTTGAATCATAGAATTTTTGTTGTATCCTTAATGAACATTGATTACCATCATGATTGTAATGATGTGATCTGTTACAATAAATTTTTAAGTAAACAATGCTGCACCTGCAAGCAGCCAGAGGAAGATGTGAAATCAATCCAGCAACTGACATTCTGTTTCTAACCTTTCAGGTTCTCAACTGTCATTTGCTTTGAGAGGAATTTTAAATGAACATTCAACATTTCACAAAACTTGCTTTCTGTACTCAATAATTTATTTCTTGTTAGAACGGTTTTTCTGGCTAATTAAGATGAATTGTTTGTAATGAACAGAAACCTGGCATTCATATAGATTGGCTTGAAGTCTGAATTCTAAATGACTAAAAGAATAGGAACCTTGAAATTAGAAAATGTTTACTTACGCTGCAATTTGCTGGTCAAAGATTCAGATTCATGATTCAGATTACGACACATACTTGGGTCATGATTTCTAAAGTAATGACAATATTTCAAACAAAACTTTCTTCTAATTAAGAGTTAAAAAAAAAACTTTTTGAAAAGATAGAGATTCAATTTGTGTGCATCTTAAAGATCAGGATTTTTCTTGGAAATTTATTAGTTGACTTTCTTCAGAGATAAGTTTCTTTAACTTTATACTTTCAGATTTTCTTTATTTTCTCAATTATTTGTCTAGATGACATTTTAAAAGGGAAAGAATAACTGACTCAATTCGGTGACCTTGGTTAAATAACATATTTCTATAGGATTGAACTAGATGCTCTTTTAAGGCCCTTTTCAGCTCTAAATTCCATAATCCCAGCTAGTTTTTCTTCATTCTCATGTAGTTTAATTGCCCTCTGACTTGGTGGATTCCCTTTGAGTTTCAGATGAAGAACAGGATGTGGTCCAAGGTAAAATGGGACATTTTTACACACATATATTGAAATGGACAATATGCTTATCAGGATGATCTTACTTATTGGTTCCCAACATGTTTGTGAATGTGAAGATCCCTCTTTCACATCAAAATTTTGAGTTTTTCCTCATGATTAAATTACTGTACATTTTTTCATGTAAGTATTGAGAAAATGTATAGCAATAAAAGCTACCATGATAAAAACAAAGAGCTGCAACTACATGTCTATAAGAATGGCTAAAAACTAGAACACAAGAACATCAAATGTTGGTGAGGATGTAGAGCAACAGGAACTCAAATCTGTTTGCTAGTGAGAATGCAAAATGGTATAGCCACTTTGGAAGTAGTTAAAAAATTAAAGTTTCTTGCAAAGCTAAACAGATTCTTACAATATGATCTAGTAATTGTGCTCCTTGGTATACACCCGAGTTGAAAACATTTATCTACCCCAGAACCAGCCCATTCATGCTTATAGTAGCTTTATTCACAATTCCCAAAATCAAGATGTCCTTCAGTAAGTGAATGGATAAATAAACTGTGGTGTATCCAGACAGTGGAATATTATTCAGCAATAAAAAGAACTGTTAAGCTGTGAAATTTATATGCACATTACTAAGTGAAAGAAACCTACCTGAAAAGCCTGAAGAGGCTACACACTGCATGATTCCAGCTATATGACTCTCTGGGAAATACAGCATAATGGAGACAGTAAAAAGATCAATGGTTGCCAGATTTTCAAGGGGAGGTAGGGTTGAATAGATCGTGCCCAGAGAATTTTTAGGGCAGCGAAACTATTCTGTATGATACTACAAATGGTAGATACATGTCATTACACATTTATCCAAAATCAGAGAGTGCATAGCACCAAGACTGAATTCTAATGGAAATTATGGACTTTGGGTGATAATGAGGTATCCATCCATCTATTATAACTCTGGTACAGGATGTTCATAGAAGGGGAAGCTCTATGTGTGGATGGAGAAGATACATGGGAACTCTCTGTGGTGAATCTAAAATAACACCAAAAAAAAGTCTATCAAAAATTAAAGCATTAAAAAATACACTTAGCATATGATCCAGCAGTCACATTCTTGGTCATTTATTCCAGAGACACCTATGTACATCATACACATGCAGACACACAGAGAGGCTACTCTGACCTTAGCAATCCATCTAAGTTATTTGGAGGCTATTAAGCAGAATAGTTGCTTTCCCTGGTGGCTCAGTGGTAAAGAATCCGCCTGCCAATGCCGGAGACACAGGTTTATCCCTGGATCGCAAAGATCCTCTGGAGAAGGAAATGGCAACCCACTCCAGTATTCTTGCCTGGGACATCCTATGGACACAGGAGCCTGGTGGGCCACAGTCCATAGGGTTGCAAAAGAGTCGGACATGACTTAATAACTAAACAACAACAACAATTAGAATGGCAACTTGAGATTAGTTTGAAAACGGTTCTTGGTACATCGTAGAATGGTGGACATCTTGAAGGGTTTTATGGACTGGCAAATTGGGAACCACTGTTTTATGATAAAGTGGCTTCATTTGAAATATTAACATCAAAGTCCCCAATCTTACACAAATTATGTGCACTCAATATGAATGTAATTTTGAGATGCTCCACACAACTGCTATTTGCTTGTAGATATTTTCAGTCAAACAGTTCAATGTAGGCGAATGACCACTGAAACTCAGCATAAATATTAGCACAAAGCACATACAGAACATCTTTTTTGAACTCCCTGTTTTCAAACTAAGGGTGGAAGTCTGGATACAGACTTCCCAGGATACCAGTCACTATTCCCTGAACTCATGGGCTCTGCAACAGCAAAACACTGTGAGATGCTCTTTTTTAATGACCTAATATGTTGCTTGAAGTATTTTCTTGACCTATATGCTTCTTTGGGATTTATATCATTTGTTTGTGCCCAGACTTGTTTCTGCTTAATCACTTGGTTAACTTTTAATATATTGCATGTTAGCATGCATTTATTGTTCTCATTGTCATATCTGTAATAAAGACAACTTGTGTTGAGTACCTGTTATGTGTGTCCCAGGAAGCTGTGTTGGTCGTTTATATGTTATTAATATATATTATTACCTCCTCACAATAACCGTGCAAAATAGATATGGTATCCTTTTACAGATTCAGAGATTGTGAGGTCAAGAAATTTGATGATGGTGACAGAGCTTGTAAGTAGCAGAACTGTGATTTGAATCCAAGTCTGCTCGATATTTAAATGATAATAGTGATGATGATGTGAAGATGAATTTCCATAGCTTTAAACAAGGACAGATTCTGTCACAATGTTTATCATAACACCTCATAAGAGTCTCAGCTCTACAGTAACCTGCCAGAACTGAATGAATCCTAGTTACACAATTTAACTACTGTGCGATCTTCAACAAGCTACTAATATCTCTATGCTTGCATTACCATCTTAAAATGAAATAATAGTATACTTGTGCTATAAAATCACTGTGAGAATCAAATGCATTTCTATGTCTATGTCAATATGTTTTGAATAGTGACTGGCCCATGGTAAGCATGAATTCTTGATTAGCTATTATTATTATTAAAATATTAAAAAGGCATTTTAGATGACATTACTACAGCATTGATGTTGTAGAATGTTTATAGATTTTCAGTGCCAATGACGACTGCTTTGAAATTTTGATTACTCAGTATTCTCCATTCAGTGTGGACCTCACTGGAACCGATGAGGTCCCCACCCCTCCCTGGTCTGATTGGATTCACCACTGAACACTTCCATCAGGAGCCTTAGGTTGCTGAGCACACTGATTGTAGAAATGGCACACATTTGGAAGATGCTTGAAATGAAGGCTGTGGAGCCAACAATTTGTATTTTTGAAAATCCTATGAAGCATAAGTTGCATAGGATCCTTTTATTACAGAGCCTGTGAGATGATTATTATCTGGTTATTTACAATATTGGTACCTGGGATAGCACAGCGTCAGTGTTGATAAGGACTCAGGGTACTATAAAGTAAGTTTAGAAATGTATTTGTGAGTCCTATAAGAAAAATATCTTCAAACCTCAAGGTTGCTCTGTCAGGTTACATAGTTTGAAATGACATTAGTTGTAGAAACATCAACTTCTGCTTTGAGATACATTTCTCCCTGAGAGGAAGATTGAAACAGCATTATGAGACAGTTAACCAAAATGAGAGGGTGTATTTTTGACACAACCTAATGTTCATTCACTAGGGCTCATATGATTATATTCAGCATTGCACATAAAAGTATACTCATTTATACACATAAAACATATTTAGCTTGTTTGTGGCAGAATCTGGTAGACAAATTTTTTCCTTCATTGATTTTTTAAGATCAAAATTTACAATTCTAGAACTATATTTTCAAATCATGAGTGTTAACCTGGGTTTGTACTTCTTTTAATTTTAGTATCTCTCTGTTTTTCTGACAGTAACATGGAAACTGATGTTCAGTTGCCAAGTTGTGTCCAACTCTTTGACGCATCCGACTCATGAAAATACACAATTCCAATTGAACTCCAACTCTAGATTCAGAGATGACTTTTAACTGAGGCTAGATCCAATGTGCCTGCAGCAGATAGAAGCACATGAAGTATACTTTATTTCAGGTTATTAGTAACAATATGTCTGAGATACTTTGGGATCTCAGAAGTTATGACTCAGAATCAGATCAGATCAGTCGCTCAGTCATGTCCGACTCTTGGCGACCCCATGAATCGCAGCACGCCAGGCCTCCCTGTACATCACCAACTCCCGGAGTTCACTGAAACTCACGTCCATCAAGTCAGTGATGCCATCCAGCCACCTCATCCTCTGTCGTCCCCTTCTCCTCCTGCCCGCAATCCGTCCCAGCATCAGAGTCTTTTCCAATGAGTCAACTCTTCGCATGAGGTGGCCAAAGTACTGGAGTTTCAGCTTTAGCATCATTCCTTCCAAAGAAATCCCAGGGCTGATCTCCTTCAGAATGGACTGGGTGGATCTCTTTGAAGTCCAAGAGACTCTCAAGAGTCTTCTCCAACACCACAGTTCAAAAGCATCAATTGTTCGGTGCTCACCCTTCTTCACAGTCCAACTCTCACACCCATACATGACCACAGGAAAAACCATAGCTTTGACTAGACGAACCTTTGTTGGCAAAGTAATGTCTCTGCTTTTGAATATGCTATCTAGGTTGGTCATAACTTTCCTTCCAAGGAGTAAGCGTCTTTTAATTTCATGGCTGCAGTCACCATCTGCAGTGATTTTGGAGCCCCCCAAAATGAAGTCTGACACTGTTTGCACTGTTTCCCCATCTATTTCCCATGAAGTGATGGACCGGATGCCATGATCTTCGTTTTCTGAATGTTGAGCTTTAAGCCAACTTTTTCACTCTCCTCTTTCACTTTCCTCAAGAGGCTTTTGAGTTCCTCTTCACTTTCTGCCAAAAGGGTGGTGTCATCTGCATATCTGAGGTTATTGATATTTCTCCGGGCAATCTTGATTCCAGCTTGTGTTTCTTCCAGTTCAGCGTTTCTCATGATGTACTCTGCATATAAGTTAAATAAACAGGGTGACAATATACAGCCTTGACGAACTCCTTTTCCTATTTGGAACCAGTCTGTTGTTTCATGTCCAGTTCTAACTGTCGCTTCCTGACCTGCATACAAATTTCTCAAGAGGCAGGTCAGGTGGTCTGGTATTCCCATCTCTTGAAGAATTTTCCACAGTTTATTGTGATCCACACAGTCAAAGGCTTTGGCATAGTCAATAAAGCAGAAATAGATGTTTTTCTGGAACTCTGTTGCTTTTTCCATGATCCAGCGGATGTTGGCAATTTGATGTCTGGTTCCTCTGCCTTTTCTAAAACCAGCTTGAACATCAGGAAGGTCATGGTTCACATATTGCTGAAGCCTGGCTTGGAGAATTTTGAGCATTACTTTACTAGCATGTGAGATGAGTGCAATTGTGTGGTAGTTTGAGCATTCTTTGGCATTGCCTTTCTTTGGGATTGGAATGAAAACGGACCTTTTCCAGTCCTGTGGCCACTGCTGAGTTTTCCAAATGTGCTGGCATATTGAGTTCAGCACTTTCACAGCATCATCTTTCAGGATTTGGAATAGCTCAACTGGAATTCCATCACCTCCACTAGCTTTGTTCGTAGTGATGCTTTCTAAGGCCCACTTGACTTCACATTCTAGGATGTCTGGCTCTAGGTCAGTGATCACACCATCATGATTATCTGGGTCATGAAGATCTTTTTTGTACAGTTCTTCTGTGTATTCTTGCCATCTCTTCTTAATATCTTCTGCTTCTGTTAGGTCCATACCATTTCTGTCCTTTATCGAGCCCATCTTTGCATGAAATGTTCCCTTGGTAGCTCTGATTTTCTTGAAGAGATCCCTAGTCTTTCCCATTCTGTTGTTTTCCTCTATTTCTTTGCATTGATCGCTGAAGAAGGCTTTCTTCTCTCTTCTTGCTATTCTTTGGAACTCTGCATTCAGATGTTTATATCTTTCCTTTTCTCCTTTGCTTTTCGCTTCTCTTCTTTTCACAGCTATTTGTAAGGCCTCCTTAGACAGCCATTTTGCTTTTTTGCATTTGTTTTCCATGGGGATGGTCTTGATCCCTGTCTCCTGTACAATGTCACGAACCTCAGTTCATAGTTCATCAGGCACTCTATCTATCAGATCTAGGCCCTTAAATCTATTTCTCACTTCCACTGTATAATCATAAGGGATTTGATTTAGGTCATACCTGAATGGTCTAGTGGTTTTCCCTACTTTCTTCAATTTAAGTCTGAATCTGGCAATAAGGTGTCCATGGTCTGAGCCACAGTCAGCTCCTGGTCTTGTTTTTGCTGACTGTATAGAGCTTCTCCATCTTTGGCTGCAAAGAATATAATCAATCTGATTTTGGTGTTGACCATCTGGTGATGTCCATGTATAGAGTCTTCTCTTGTGTTGCTGGAAGAGGGTGTTTGTTATGACCAGTGCATTTGCTTGGCAAAACTCTGTTAGTCTTTGCCCTGCTTCATTCCGTATTCCAAGGCCAAATTTGCCTGTTACTCCGGATGTTTCTTGACTTCCTACTTTTGCACTGCAGTCCCCTATAATGAAAAGGACATCTTTTTTGGGTGTTAGTTTTAAAAGATCTTGTAGGTCTTCATAGAACTGTTCAACTTCAGCTTCTTCAGCGTTACTGGTTGGGGCATAGACTTGGATTACTGTGATATTGAATGGTTTGCCTTGGAAACGAACAGAGATCATTCTGTCGTTTTTGAGATTGCCTCCAAGTACTGCATTTTGGACTCTTTTGTTGACCATGATGGCCACTCCATTTCTTCTGAGGGATTCCTGCCCACAGTAGTAGATATAATGGTCATCTGAGTTAAATTCACCCATTCCAGACCATTTCAGTTCTCTGATTCCTAGAATGTCGACATTCACTCTTGCCATCTCTTGTTTGACCACTTCCAATTTGTCTTGATTCATGGACCTGACGTTCCAGGCTCCTATGCAGTATTGCTCTTTACAGCATCGGACCTTACTTCCATCACCAGTCACATCCACAGCTGGGTATCGTTTTTCCTTTGGTTCCATCCCTTCATTCTTTCTGGAGTTATTTCTCCACTGATCTCCAGTAGCATATTGGGGACCTACTGACCTGGGGAGTTTCTCTTTCAGTATCCTATCATTTTGCCTTTTCATACTGTTCAAGGGGTTCTCAAGGCAAGAATACTGAAGTGGTTTGCCATTCCCTTCTCCAGTGGACCACATTCCGTCAGATCTCTCCACCATGACCTGCCCATCTTGGGTTGTCCCACGGGCACGGCTTAGTTTCATTGAGTTAGACAAGGCTGTGGTCCTAGTGTGATTAGATTGACTAGTTTTCTGTGAGTATGGTTTCAGTGTGTTTGCCCTCTGATGCCCTCTTGCAACACCTACTGTCTTACTTGGGTTTCTCTTACCTTGGGCGTGGGGTATCTCTTCATGGCTGCTCCAGCAAAGCACAGCCGCTGCTCCTTACCTTGGACGAGGGGTATCTCCTCACCACCACCCTTCCTGACTTTCAACGTGAGATAGCTCCTCTAGGCCCTCCTGCGCCCCTGCAGCCATGGCTCCTTGGACATGGGGTTGGTCCTTCTGGCCACCGCCCCTGGCCTCGGGCGTGGGGTTGCTCCTCCCTACCGCCGTCCCTGGCCTCGGGTTTGGGGTGTGGGTTATCTCCTCCCGGCTGCCGCCCCTGACCTCAGACGTAGGGTAACTCCTCTTGTCGACGACCCTGACCTCGGATGCTGGGTATCTCCTCTTGGCCGCCCCCCCACCCCCGACCTCGGATGCCGGCTAGCTCCTTTTGGCCGTTCCTGCGCCGTTGCAGTCTCTTACTCTCGGCCACTGCCCCTGACCTTGGACATGGGGTAACTGCTCTTGGCCACTGCCCTTCGGGCATAGGGTCCTCCCAGCGTCTGCCCCTGACCTCGGACATGGGGTGGCTCCTCTCGGCCGCGCTTAGAGTGTCCGTCGCAGCTGTTTTATAATTAACTTGTAATTTAGTATTTAACAAATAGAAGTTTACAGGGGCTTCCTTGATGGTCCAGTGGTTAGGAATCTTCCTTCTAATTCAGGGGACATAGGTTTGATCCCTGGTTGAGCAAGTAAGATCCCATATGCTGCAGACCAACTATGCTTGTGTGCCACAACTAGAGAAGCCTGTACACTGCATCAAAGACCCAGCACAGCACCTCACCACCCCCCGCCCCAAAAAAAAAACGGTTTACAAGTAATTTGGAGAAAATAGTCCAGATAGGTAAACATTACAGGCCTTAGTTACTTCATCATGTATGGATGGGACTAAAGAAATAAGCCATGTGAGATATGTTTAATGATGGAAACAGTAAAAGGAGATAAAAAATTCTTAAGCTAGAAAATGCTCCATAACAATGAATCAGGTGAGGCCTGAAACACATATAGAGAGACTGTTTCTCTTTTTGCTCCTGACTGCCTGAGGCGAAGCTTACATCAGAAAAGGAATATGCATTTCATTAAAAACTGTAGTCTTGAATCTGCTGTAAATCTTTGATTTTTAACTCAAGAATGCAGTCCTCCTGTATCCTGACAGGGACAGAGAAAGGAAGCAAGATTTTTTCTCCTAGAGTTAATTAAGAGTCTGCTGTATCTTTAAAGTGTTCTTATTCTTACAAAGAAGGAAGATGATGGAAAGTGTTTAAAAATGTAATAGATGCTTCTTCAAAGAAATTAACATAATGCATTTGGGAATAGGATCACTGCAAAATGAAAATTTTAACTATGACATTTTAAATCCACATAGGCAGATAAGCATGCGTGGAGCATGTGAATTTAAATAAATATTCTGTTGGTACCTGCTGCCTTTGTGGAAACTTCTGAATATAGTAATTGAGTCATTTAGATAGAGTGTGAAGTATAATATTTCTATTCTTTTGGACTCCGAGTTGGTGGAATATGAAGTGGAAATTGTGATAAAGATGGAATAGAGTACAATTAGTAGATATATGGCATCAGTAATAAATGCATTTTGCAACAACAAAATACTACAAGACAATCACTGTTAAAATATTAGGTCAGGAAATTGTCGTTTGTTTCTCTGAAAGGAGTTGATGGGCTCAATCTGATTCTTAGTGCTTATTCTAATGGTATCTGCTTCATCAAGGAAACACAACAAAGGGGCCTGGACAGAGCAACCAATTGGTTTATCTGTTTTTTTCCTCACTCCCTCTAGATTATCTGTAAAGTCTTACCAATTAGGCCTGCAAAGGGAACAAATACAGGTGTGGTCCAACTGGAGGAGAAGAAAACACTGATGGCATTTGAAAAGACCCTGATGCTGGGAAGGATTGAAGGCAGGAGGAGAAGGGGATGACAGAGGATGAGATGGCTGGATGGCATCACCGACTCCATGGACAAGAATTTGGGTGAATTCTGGGAGTTGGTGATGGACAGGGAGGCCTGGCGTGCTGCAATTCTTGGGGTCGCAAAGAGTTAGACACGACTGAGCGACTGAACTGAATGAACTGATGGCATAGGAAAGCATGTTCCACATTTTGTCAGTGCTGTCTCTGTTAGTAATTATATTACAGTCCATTTGCGATACGTGTATTTTTAAATTCATAAGAGTGAATGAACTCTTTAATACCAGACTGCAAACTCTTCAGTACTGTTTGGCCCCTAGATAAATACAGAACTTGAAAGTAAGGGTTTAGAAAATTTTATAGATATTTAACAGAGTAATTTTATGGTTATTGATTCTAATAATAAAACAAGGGGTTGTGTTTTGTATGTCTTTTTTTTTAATTTCATTTTTCTAGTAGTTCAACTCACTTTATTTAATGCAGTATCGATTCTGCAACAGGCTTAAAAAACAAAAACTAAACTCGATTCTTTACCATAAATTGTTGAGACATCTAAGTTAGATTCCAATGAAATAGTTGCACACTGGATAAAGGAGGGCATCAGCAAACTACAAACTGTAGGTCTGATCCGTGGGGTCTAGGATTTTTGGGGGACGCCCACAAACAAATCTCTTTTGACATGTGGATGTTTACAACTGATTTGATAATCAGAAATACTAACCTTAAATGCCAACTAAGCAAAATGTTATTATCCTCCCCCCAAAATTCCCTTCTTCTCATTGGTAGATTTATATTATTAAAAAAATATAATTTTTTTTGATTTTTATTAAATTCTGAATTTCAGCAACACAAATTTGTGAAAAATTTCTCCCTTATTATATATGTACATAAATGATGCCTTGATTTTTTTTTTCTTGGCTGGCTCAGAATTCCTAGAATATTTACAATCTGATTCTTTGAAGGAAGTGTCCGCCACTGAGATAAAGATGTTTTCAACTCATAAGAGTTCTTAACAATATAAAAATTGTATATTCTTCAAACTCATACATACATGTTTTACTTACAGACATAGTAATATAATTCAAATTCAGATTTTATTGTAAAAAATCCCATGTTAAGTTTTCTAAATTTAATGCATTAGGCATTGTGTTTTCATGTATTTATCTACACATTTGTATCATTATAATTGATAATTCTTTTTTAAAAAATAGTGGAGACTATCACATTAAACTAGAAGATTCCCTTCAGTGTCTTTCTGAACACAATCCTAGTCGCTAGAAAAACTGAAACATTTCTCTTTTCAATTCTGCTGGTGGTTACTGCCATATTCCTAAACTACAATCTTCTGTACATTTTATATATTACATATTACTTCTTAATTCCCTTCCATATAAGAGGGGAGGTTTCAGCTTATTTACCACTACCTCCTCTCACCCTCTCTCTTTTTAAGGGAAATTGTTACTTTAGTTTTCTATTGATTTCATTAAATACTTTTAAATAATCTATATAAATGTTTAGTTTTTCTTTTCTTAGCAACTTTAGACATCTCTTGATGTCCCAACTTGTTAAAATATCTGTTTTCCCCTACGTATCTCATTCTTATTTCTTTTTCTCATCCTCTGTCAGCTGTACCCTGACATAGGCAAAACTGAGAATATTTGCATTCAGATCAGTGCATATATTAAATCTTTATTTAGCTAGTTTTAAGATCTGAAAATAGATATATGGCCTTTGCTTTCTCTCCATATCCCTGGTATTAGTAATTGCTTCAAGGACAGGCTTAAAATTGGATTAGTCCACTGAGATGCAATTCCAGGACTTTTAACTATTGGAAAAGAAACATTTTTCCCAATAGTCACTGACCTCTCCTTCAAAATCTTCTATTAGATGTTTATAGAACCATATGGATCTAGCCTTTATTTCTCATGATTTTTGTCTCACATTGTCACTTTGCCTTTTTATTGTATATTCTGGGAAATTTCCTGTACTTTTTTTTCCCCAGCTAATTAATAATGATCTTTTGCTCAGGCAATAATTACCTGAAAACCTTAGTCTTAATTTCTAAGAACCATTTCTTATTCTCTGAAGGCTCTTTTCTCTTTTCTCTTCTTATTTTATAGTTTGCTTATACATGTTCTCAAATTCCTTAAGGGATTAGAATTATTTAAAGTTATTTCCTTATTTTTTTAAAGAAAGTTTTTTATTGTGTTTATTATTTTTGTTTCCCCCTCAGGGTCAGTTTTCCTTCTTGTTTGTATTGCTGTTTATCCTGCATAATTCTCGTGTAACACAAGCGTCTGGTGTCCTTGGAGTCTAGACTGTGGTCATGTCTTTGTGGTGCCTTCTACCATCTTCTTGATTAATAGGTCATTGTAGGTAGGATTTGCAGAGATGATGCAGAGGCTTTGTGAGACAAGGGAAGATTGCCTTGTCTCCCCACAAAGTGAGTCCTCTTTTAAAGTATCCACAGGTCAGAGGGCATTTCTGAGACAATGGGAGCAAAGAAATACTTCAGTCTAATGTCACATGGACAGTGGGCTTCATTTGGATGCTTTCCAGCAAGAAGATGATGTCGGAAAATAGGAAAGTGTAATAAACATCCTAATTGCCTAAACATAATGCCAACTCAGACAGATTGACTTTTTCCGTAGATTTATGACTTTGATCAGAGTGGCATGTGAGATGCAATGAAATAGCTGGAATCCACAGGTGATGTCCATATACTAATAGCTTTGGGACACTGACTACTCCAGATACCCTAACCCAAACCTAATAAGAAGGTCAGTATACTCAGACTTTAATACAACATGACCCTTCTCAATAAAAGAAAGATGGGCCACTCCAGACACAATGGCACACTTTCCAGAAACCTTGAGTTTCCTACCCACACTGCCCTGGACATTGTTATTGGGGAAGATGTTGGATGGAGACCATTAGGAGCCCTCATATACCACCTTTTATTAATATTTCCTCTCTTCATGTATAAAATTTTTAGAAACATTTCTCCAAGATTCGGCTTGGCAGGGATTTCATGTGTTTATTTATGTCAGTATACATTTAAACATTTCAGTGATCATGACAAAACCATGCCAGTTTAGAAATGTTGGCAAGACAGACAGAAGGTCCATAACAGTTCCCCCAAATTATATGCATTTATAGGGTGTGTTTAATCTTTCTTAAATTAATTTGACAATTTCTACCTGTATGCAAGTTTTTTAATGTCTGTCATGATTATGATGTTACCTCTTATTCTTCTCAGTCTGCAATCAAGGCTACTACAGTAAAATGTGCTAAAACCTGTTTTAGTTGTTGAGTAAATGTTACTCACCACATATTATACTGAAAGAACAAACTGGTTAATTGTATTACCAATAAAGTACATAAACAAGTAAATATATTAATGTTATATTGGTAACAACTAAGAAATAGTATATAAAAATAATAACTATAAAAGTCTAATGACTGGCCTGATTAATGTAGCTAAAATCACTTTCATAGGATCTATATAGAGATGATTAGTTTCTGTGATTAAAATATTATCAATCTCAATTCACACTGCTAAACACTTATTTGTTAAAATCAATATTAAAAAGGAGCAATATAGTTAAATTAGTATGAACACTACCTACAGTGAAGCTAGAAAGAATGAGTTGAATAGACCATTGTGTTCACTCTTCTTTCTTGCTCTGTATTTTAAAAATACAGGTTTTAGTTGAAGTCTTAAATACTTATGGGTTAGATACTATGTGTAATCAAATGATCTTTGGTTTGAAGCATGGATATATACAGAAATGTGTATTATGCTTCTCACTTAGTATGTAAAACCTGATACATTTGTGATATTTAGATCCTGTGTTCTTCTACATCACTAGCAGCTGTCTCAATTCCAAAATGTCTTCTATTTTACCATTTTTATGGTGCCTGACAATCTCTCTAATCACTTGAAGCTATTCTTGTGAATTCAGTTATTGTTATATATTATTTACCACACTAATTAGACTAAACCACACACTGTGGTCTATTATTTGAAATTATACATGAATATTGCTTTATGAGATTGAATGACTTACTGTTGTGATATTGAAATTGTTATAATCTTAAGTTTTAAAAGAAAAGGAACATTCTAATGAGTCTTTTTCTTTTTTTATTTTTGATGATTGTCAAATTATTAGGGGCCACATATTGACTCTAAATATATAGCAATCAGGAATTGTACAAATGTTTTTATTTTAAACAAGTAATTTGGTTTTATTATAAAATTTATCTAGACAGCTAAACGAAAAAAATAAAATCAATGTAATTTTCTTCATGTATGGGATGCTAAGTTGAAGGAACATCCTCATTTTATAGTGTACACAATCAAATAACTTATAGATACATATATATGTTCGTGATGTGATATCTTAAAATTCCACTGAAGTTGTATGATGTGACCGAAGGAATATTTTTCTCAGTGAACATTTAAAAACAACAAACATTTTAGAAACATTGAATAGGTTGGACATCTGTCTCCAAAGAAATAAAAATTATTAATAAGGAATTGTTGTTTAATTAAACCTTAATTTGGAATTAAGGAGATATCCAGTTATATTCTTATGTAATTTTACTTTCTAAATCAGTATTTTCACTAAATTTTCAATTGAAGTTGTGACAGCTTATACTCTTTATGAACAAAACAATATATATATATCCTATTTATAAATATATATTTTATTTTAATTTATTTAAATTTACATATATATCTAATATGTAATAAAATAATTATGATAGTAAAGAATTTGCCTGCAATGCAGGAGACCCAGGTTTGAACCCTGGGTCAGGAAGATCTCCTGGAGAAGGAAATGACAACCCACTCCAGTATTCTTGCCTGGAGAATCCCATGGACAGAGAAGCCTGGCAGGCTGCAGTCCTTGGGGTCACAAAGAGCCAGACACTGCTGAACAGCTAACACACACACACACACACACACACACACACACAAGCTTAAAGGCATTTTGCTACAATCTACCATTCTACGTTTTATATATTTCTCAAATTATTTTTAAAAATTATATAAAAATTTAAATAATGTATTTGTTTAACATACAGCAGAATTTTCATGTTAATGAGAATGCCTCTCATAAAACAGATAATCATATTAATATGTTTAGCAAATGAATAAAATTTTTCTTCTAGAATCCATTTTATATAATTCAAAAGACTTTCCTCATTAAATTTAATTATACTAAAGCATATATTTATCTGTTTTCTCTAAAATGTTTAGATACTGCTTTGAAGGAATCCTAAGATGCACAATTTTTCAAAATGCTGCAAGCTAGTAGATGATATGGAAGAATAAACACATGATCAGAAACTAAAGAAAGCTGACGTGGACGAAAAGAAGAAAAAGATAAAAGCAACTGGATCAATTCAGAGAAACCATATCAGGTAATTCCTATACTTTTGCTTGTTTGTCTATTATGTGTAGATGTGTGTCTGTTGAGAGTGAGGGTTGAGTAAGAAGGAAGAGAGAAAACAGTGGAGAGGAAAACAAACTCAGATTCAAATACATCAGGCACTTGGATCATCAGTAGATAAGTCCATTTTCTCTCAACTGAAGGTGGCAGCGTGCTCTGAAAGATCTCAGTAACAAATTGTCCCTGTCATAAGTGAGCTCCAATTTTCCTTATCACAGTAGCAAAAGGCAGGATGAATCTCATTGCCTATTGCAAGAGCAAATAACCTCCCCCTAGTAGATATGGACCAAATTGAATCGTTCTGGATCCCTTCACTTTTCATCTTGTTAACTGTATGCCAGTTTGGATATTTTGGCCATGAGCAGTTTGTGGAAGCTGACTTCCATAAAGTCACCACACTAGAATCATAACATAATTTGGGCATTTACAGATCATGGCGACATTTTCTGCAGACTTCTTGGAAAGAAGTCAGATTGTTTTTCAAAGAAGTATACTAGAAAAAGTAATCCGTCTTTCTACTGAATACAATTTTGTCTCTCTTGCTAGCAGCTAAACTCTATCTTCTAACTAAAAGTAGAGCTTTAGATTAAAGCCAAAGCCAGTTTTGGATTGAAATAATACTTAGAAGACAGGGAGGGAAGAGATGGAAGAAATCTGTCTATGGTAGCATCATTGTACCAGTTGATCAAGTCTTCTGAGCTAGTGATTTCCCTTCATTGTTTAAGATACACTCTCCTAGAAAATGACAGCTTCTATTCACTTTCTATCTGATAATATTTCTCAGTAGAAAATCCCCATTTTCTTATTTCCATTACTACAAAATTACATAATTTGTCTATTCAAGTTTAGTTATTTTCTTACCTGATAATGTGATTTCAGTTCTTTCAACTAGATCCCATGTCTACTTTTAAATTTTAATTTTTCTGTTTGTTTTTTAATTTTTCTCACAAAACTAGGCATTTCTTAGTGAACAATAGTTCTTCTCCCACTAGTTCATTATATATGGTCCTTCCATCTCATACCCTTATTTAGCATTGTTTCAGTGTAAAATAGAACCCCTGAGAGGTAATAAGATAACTTCCCACAGCTACCATTTATCTTAAAAGAATAAAAGACATAAGCCCCAGAGAGAGTCAGTTTACATGATGGTGAAGTTTAGTATTAGAAAATAAGAATTTGAAACCTTTGTTAAATGGAAAATAAAAGCAACAATTTTTAGCTATTGTCATCTAGATTAGAAGTAGTATATTTCGATTCTAATGAATTAAAATAAATTCATTTGCAAGTTGATTCTATTTTTCAGCTCCCTTAAAGTCTCTAAGTTTTTAGTTTCTCAGTATCTAAAATTTGAGTGTTTAATGCTAATATTAAATTTGGCAGTTTGTATATTTTCACTAGGCTTCCCTGGTGGCTCAGTTGGCAAAGACTCCTCTGGCAATGCAGGAGACCTGGGTTCGATCCCTGGGTCAGGAAGATCCCCTGGAGAAGGAAATGGCAACCCACTCCAGTATTCTTGCCTGGAGAATTCCATGGACAGAGGAGCCTGGTGAGCTGTAGTCCATTGGGTCACAAAGGGTCAGACACGACTAAGTGACTTTCACTCACTTCAAATTTTCATTAAAGTATTTCCTGGAAAGTTTTGATAAAAGAGTAGATTTGAAAATTTTGCCCACAGACAAAGAAATTAATAATGACCAATTACAAGAAAACAAAGTTACTGTCAATAGTTTTCCTAAAGCAATGATTATGGTTCATAGGGGTCCATGAAAGTTTGCTAGATTTTAATAACTGATCGTTACGTTAATGTTTTATTAGTTTATCCTTACATTTCTATTATAAGTATTTGATTTGTAATATTTAGGAAAAAAACAGGCTTCTTTATTAGATTTCATCAAAGGTAATTTTATTCCTTATCAAAGGTATCTCCATTCTTTACCTAATTCAGGTTCTTAGTGCAATCGGAGATAGGCAGGGAACAGTGATCTGCAGTTCCATCTATTCTAATAAATATGAGTGGAAAAAAGTTGAATATTCCTCTGTATAGTGGTGGCTAAAGCCTATCCAAGTAAATATAAAGCCAGAAGAAAATTAAGACTGAGGCTGTAACACTGATCTATGATTCTCTGTCTATATCTTTGTGTGGGTAGATTTTGTATAACTTAGGCCAGAATAAGGAACCATTTTATAAATGCATAAGAGACTTCCCAGGTGGCACTAGTGGGAAAGAACCTGCCCATCAGTGCAGGTTAGATATGAGACATGGGTTCGATCCCTGGGTTGGGAAGATCCCTTGGAGGAGGGCACCGCAACCCACTCTAGTATTCTCACCTGGAGAATCCCATGGACAGAGGAGCCTGGTGGGCTACAGTTTATAGAGTTGCAAAGAGTTGTACATGACTGAAGTGACTTAGTATGCAAGCAAGAATGGCTTAAGGACCTCCCTGGTGGCTGAGTAGAGTGTGCCTGCTAGGGCAGGAGGCATAGGAGATTTGGAGTCAGTCCCTGGGTCAGGAAGATCCCCTGGAGGAGAAAATGGCAACCCACTCCAGTATTCTTGCCTGGGAGCTCACATGGACAGAGGAGCCCAGCTGGCTACTATTATTGGGTCCCAAAGAGTCAGACATGACTTAGCGACTGAACACAGCACAGCAAGAAGGGCTTAAATACCTGAGGAAACAAAGAAAATGTTTGCTTTTTATGTATCTGTATTTTATGACAACTTCTAATTACCAGAAGTCCCTTGGTACATGAGAATATATTAAAAGGTAGGATGTATTATCAAATTTTTGAAATATACTTTCTGTTTGACATTAGATGCGTGTGTGATAATAACAAAGAGCTGTATATTACAGATGAAAAAAGCCCAAATACAATAGAAAATGTATACCATGCATTTTTCCAGTCATACAGATGGATTTTTGTCAAACTACTACAGTTTCTTACCTCTTGGCCTTAACTGATCTGATATACATATATTTAAAGCTGATGTTCAAAATGGAGGAAGACTCTCAAAACAAGTTATCCAAAGGCTGAGGAATTACCTGGGTGAGTGGAAGTAAATGAAATCCCTCCTTTTTGAAGTAAATGGGCACCTTTTAGGATGCAGTCTGAGAGGAGTACATGCAAATGTAATGAGACATGTCTCAGCACAGAAATCTCTTCTGGAAAGGCATTGTTCTCGTCCCATACAGGATAATGGGTCCCCTTTTGTGCTTCCTTTAATTTCTGTATTTTGTAATTAAAAAGATTAGCCATTATAGCCAGAATTTCATTTTAATCATAATAAGGTATATTATAAAATCTGGCACTACCTCTTGTGCTGGCAGATTAAAAAAAAAGACTATTTCTTCCATCAAGTTAAAATACTTCTTAATTAAAATATGTTTATGATAGATGCCCTTTTCTGCCCATATGTAAGCACCTAGTCCTGGCTGGTCTTACATTTATTTCTAGTGGTAAAACTTAATGCATACTTGTAAGGAATTCTTAATATTGTTGAGGCTTTGCAAAGAATGCATTAATGTTTGAAAAGAACAGAGGAACTGACCTTGGGAGGGGTCTGAAAAATGCTTCACAAATTCAAATAGGAGTCCAAAACAGTGAGTGAAGGGTAGAGCTTGAGTGATGAGAAAATGAGGAAGAAAAGCAAGGTGAAAACAGGAAGGGTTTCTGAGAGCCTTTTAGCAGAAACAAGTTAAAATAAATCATTAGACACCCAGTATGATTATAATATAATTAGATAAATATTCCTGGGTGGCTTATGGAACTGTCTTCTTATTTCAAAATCACTCCATGCTCATAAATGTGCTCACATTTGTCTCTTGCTGATACCCATAGCAACAAATTTCCCATTAAGCAAACCTGAAAATATGGACATCCCAAGCAATATGAACTTCTCAAGGGCAAAAATGATGTCATTCAATACTTACTGCAGTGTATGGCATATAGGGAACAAATATATTAATTGAAAATAGAAATGTAATTTCACTTTAATTTTAATATCCACAGTTCTCTTGTCTGTTTTTCTGAATTTTAACTAATTTATTCTGCATGGTTAATTTATCTTACTTTGAAACTATTTATTAAGGATAAGCATAATTTTAATTAGTTTTTCTGAAAATATAAATAAAACTTGCACAAAAATTACTAAACTCTATTCTTTCTCTTAACACTGAGTGTTGTAGCAGAAAGGCTTTGACTTTGGGTTCCTATTTCTGGGTTTGAGTTCCTGATCCACCACTTATTATGTCACTTAAAGTTTCTGAGCCTTTAAATGAGTACAAAATACTTTATAATTATCAGGGTGTTAATATTATCGTACTATTAGTTGTTAGAGGTAAATGAAATAATGGGTGAGATGATATTTAAACATCAACTCCTCTTTCTCTTCTCTTTTCTCTTCTGAATTTTGGGGGTATTGACAGATAGGCAAGAACTGGCCTCATAGTATGAATATTCAGGACAGGAATCAGCTTATATTTAGTTGGAATGTATTATGTCTCTACTTCTTCTCTGAGGATGTGTGAAAAATATGTTCTGTCCTTATCTCCATAGATCAAAAATTGTTGCTATATTTTTTCTTTTTAGAATTCAAATTCCTGTTGTTAAAAAACAAAACTCAACTGAGTACATTTTAAAGATCTTATTGGTATTATTCAATAATTCATAATCAGGTAGCATCCCCTGTAGCAAACAGAAAGGAGCTCCAAGGAACTGCACAAAATGAAAAGACTTATTAGGCAGCAGGGAGCAGGAACAAGGAAGTTACACCAGACAGAACAATCAGATTGGTTATGACAAGGCCACTTTCCTTGAGGGGACAGTAAGGTCTATCAGGCAAATTAGCTAATAATGCCAATCGGTGATTCTGATTGACTGACGTAAGATTCTATTTCTGGAAAAACTGAAATGGTAATGAAAGCTCAATTTAGTGAGGTGGGACCTATGAGTGACTCCCTTTGGAGCCTGTTGTCTTGTTTTTAGACCTATTTATTTGCTGAGAGTATCTTTACGTAGTGGAAAGCAGCATTTGGGGGTTTTGGGTTTGTCTTCGGTTTTGTTTTTGTCTTTTGCCGCACTGTGCAGCACGTGGGATCTAGCTCTCTGTTGTTCAGGCACCACGTCCTGTCCAACTCTTTGCAACCCCATGGACTGCAGCACGCCAGGCCTCCCTGTCCCTCACCATTTCCCAGAATTTGCCCAGGTTCATGAATTGGTGATGCCATCTGACCATCTCATCCTCTGTCGTCCCCTTCTCCTTATTCCGTCAGTCTTTTCCAGCACCAGGGTCTTTTCCGAGTCGGCTGTTTGCATCAGCTGGCCAAAGTATTGGAGCCCCCTGACCAGGGATGAAACCCATGTTCCCTGCTGTGGAAGCATGTAGTCTTAACCACTGGACTGCCAGGGAAGTCTCAACAGCGTTTTGGGCTTATATTCCTGAAGAAGTATATTTAAATAGTTTTCTAGAAGTAAAATCAAAAAGGTTTAAAACCTAAATGTCATTGTTTTTCCTTGTTATTATCTATTAATCCCTCAATGCCCAACTCAGGTATATCATTTTCCACCAAGAAGCCTGCACCACCCCAGTCAAAATTTTTGTTTCCTGAAGGCCTTGCAGTGCTGCTCAGAAAGCCATATGTGGTGACATATTATTATTTAATTAATACGTATATGTTAGAGGCCAACAATGAGTCAAGTTGGGAATATAGATAAATAACACAGAAGAGACAAAAGTGTAACTATTAACATTTATCTTAACTCTACTTTTACAATTTAAATGGCTTATCTTTAATATACATTTACAGAGGTCTGTGGAAAACTTTACAATTTCCCTATTACATTTTGCAATGAAACAAATCACACAACTAAATTTCAAATGTTTTAAACATGAAAATTAGAATCTAACATTCTCATGATGAATTTTTTTTTTTCTGAATCAGATTTATTTCAGTCTAACAATTGCAGTCCATTCTAAAGGAGATCAGTCCTGGGTGTTCTTTGGAAGGAATGATGCTAAAGCTGAAACGCCAGTACTTTGGCCACCCCATGCAAAGGGTTGACTCATTGGAAAAGACCCTGATGCTGGGAGGGATTGGGGGCAGGAGGAGAAGGGGACAACAGAGGATGAGATGGCTGGATGGCATCACTGACTCGATGCACATGAGTTTGAGTGAACTTCGGGACATGGTGATGGACAGGGAGGCCTGGCATGCTGTGATTCATGGGGTCGCAAAGAGTTGGACACGACTGAGCGACTGAACTGAACTGAATAATTGCATAGAATTGAGACCAAAATTTCAAGAATAGTCTTACAACTTGATATTAACAAGGCTGAGACTAAAATGCTCAAAAATATGGCAGGTGATCATCTACCTCATATTGTTTTCAGATGCCATTAATTATTCTGTTAGTGATTCTCTCTATTCATATAGAGTGAGTTTTTTCAATTCAAATTTTAAACCATTATTATTTTGCATGTATTGTATTACAGCAGAATCTTTCCTTTGTTCTAACAGACTCTGGGAAACATTTAAAATTCTATAAATTACTTAGGAGTCAACCACTTCCCTATTCTAACCTGAATTTCAATATAATACAGTTTTAAAGGCAAATATAGTATATTAACATACACTGTATTGTTCATTCAAAAGTAGGTCCTCTTGGGTATAATCATTTAACTTATATTTGTGCTTTTTATCAACACAAAATACATCTCTTGCATGTTCATCCTCCCTAAACTGATAATGAACATAGGGAAACTGTCGCTAGATATTGATAATGAAGAATCCATTAATTCCTTGGTTATGCCTGGCTGGTGTGTTTAATTTAAAACCCTTAACTATGTAAATACTATACTATCTTCATTCAGTGTGTACTTTTTTTTTTTTAATTTTATTTTATTTTTAAACTTTACATAACTGTATTAGTTTTGCCAAATATCAAAATGAATCCACCACAGGTATACATGTGTTCCCCATCCTGAACCCTCCTCCCTCCTCCCTCCCCATTCTATCCCTCTGGGTCGTCCCAGTGCACCAGCCCCAAGCATCCAGTATCGTGCATCAAACCTGGACTGGTACTTTTTAAAATCCATTTTTTACACTACGCTGTCTTAACTCATTACACTCAAGGTCTGTTTCTGCTTTAATAGCCGAAGAATCGATGCTTTTGAACTGTGGTGTTGAAGAAGACTCTTGAGAGTCCCTTGGACTGCAAGGAGATCCAACCAGTGTATTCTGAAGGAGATCAGCCCTGGGATTTCTTTGGAAGGAATGATGCTAAAGCTGAAATTCTAGTACTTTGGCCACCTCATGCAAAGAGTTGACTCATTGGAAAAGACTCTGATGCTGGGAGGGATTGGGGGCAGGAGGAGAAAGGGACGACAGAGGATGAGATGGCTGGATGGCATCACTGACTCAATGGACGTGAGTCTGAGTGAACTCCGGGAGCTGGTGATGGGCAGGGAGGCCTGGCGTGCCTGGGGTCGCAAAGAGTCGGACACGACTGAGCGACTGAACTGAACTGAACTGAAGTGACCACTAGATCTTCCTTTAGTGTGAGCTACCAGTTAATTGAGAACTGTTTTGGATTTCTTTAATAATTAAAAAAATGGTGATGTCAGTATTGAATTATAAAATTAAGATAAAGAGATAAAGAGACCCAGGGATATTATGACCAAAACTGAAAACATTAACGGATACAGCTGACGGGGTTTCAGCATTTTCTCTGGAACTTGTTCTCATGATAAAAGAAATGTGTTCTCATAGCATCATCATAGACAAAGTCCAGTGAAAATGTTTTGTAATCAACTGTCTTACAATGGAATAAATGTCAATCTGATTTATGAATTTATGGATTACTTAAACATAGACTTCAACATTTTGTCATCAGGTTTTAAATGAAATTTATATATTAAGTTGCAGTCATTCTAGAATATTAGAGGATATTAATAATTGACTTCCTCAGAATGAAGATTTGTGGGCAAATCCAGCATTTTGCATCAATCTATCAAACTAGGGCTTCCCTGGTGGCTCAGATGTTAAAGAATCTTCCTGGAATGCAGGAGACCTGGGTTCGATCCCTGGATTGGAAAGATCCTCTGGAGAAGGAAATGGCTCTCCACTTCAGTATTCTTGCCTAGGCAAGAACAAAAATATACAAATTTTAGGTTTTTTTCCTCCACAAATTTAAGGGTGAATAATAATTGAAAAGTCACTTTGAAAAAAAAATGTATTTTTGGCTGTGCTGGGTCTTTTTTGCTGCTCGCGGGCTTTCTCTAGTTGCAGAGAGTCGGGGCTAGTCTCTAGGTGCAGAGCTTGCGCTTCAGTAACTGTGACATGCAGGCTCAGTTCCCCACGGCACATGGAATCTTCCCTTACTGGGGTTGAACCCATGTCCCCTACATTAGCAGGCAGATTCTTAACCACAGGATTACCACAGAAGTCCCTGAAGAGTCCCTTTTGATGCCTACTTCTTGGCAAGAAACAGTCCTTTAAAAAAGTTGTATGTGGGTATGTTCATGTTATCACAAAAGTGGTTTACTTTTTAATACGCTTGCAAAGATTGCTGCTGCTGCTGCTAAGTTGCTTCAGTCATGTCCAACTCTGTGCGACCCCATAGATGGCAGCCCACCAGGCTCCGCCATCCCTGGGATTCTCCAGGCAAGAACACTGGAGTGGGTTGCCATTTCCTCCTCCAATGCATGAAAGTGAAAAGTGAAAGTGAAGTCGCTTAGTCATGTCCGACTCTTTGTGACCCCATGGACTGCAGCCTACCAGGCTCCTCCGTCCATGGGACTTTCCAGGCAAGAGTATTGGAGTGGGGTGCCATCTGGGCACTTCTGAAATTCACTTTTCCCAAAATGATAAAAGATGTTTTATCTAAATATATAATGTTTTTATGATCACAATTTTGATTATTATTGGCAAAATAATACCAGAAATTTTCATTAGCAAAGTAATACATGTACTTGTGTGTGAACAGCTTTAACACACAGGCAGCATCCTCTGTAGAGTCTGTGAAATTCCTACAGTGGTAGCTGCCCTGTTACAATAGGCTGAGAAAGAAGACAAGCGTCTGCGTTGTGCAGTGTGGTTACAGAAATATTTAACAAGTAGAAACAAAGCATGGCCTAGGGGCTTCTTCAGTTGGCTTTCAAAGTGATATCGATACAGAATCTTACTGGTTTTATCATCTACCGTGAGTGTCCCTGGTGCTCAGATGGTGAAGAACCTGCCTGCAATGCAGGAGACCCAGGTTCAACCTCTGGGTTAGGAAGATACCCTGGAGAAAGGAATTGCTACCCACTCTGTTTTCTTGCCTGGAGAATTTCATGGACAGAGGAGCCTCACAGGCCACAGTTCATGGAGTCACAGAGTCGGGCATGACTGAGGGACTGACACTTACACTTTCATGGGTAATTAAACCTTTCTCTTCCAGCAGAAACTGGAAAAGGAGTGGTCTAAACCAGAATGCTTAATTGTCTCTCTATCCCAGGAAGGGTCTGAGCCAGAAACTTAGAGAAATAAGGAAATTCTGCTCCAGCCTCCTGTTTCTCATCAGTATGTTAAGTGATGCATTCCATTTTCAGCGATGAATTGTGAAGGTTAGAATACTGAGGAGAGCGAGGCAGGTCTGACCCAGGCATCATTCCTGCTCCTCCTGATAGACCTTCCACATGTTTGCTTTCATCGTTTAGATTGAATGGCTGAACATCAATCATGCCCACATTCAAATGTAAATATGAAAGCATATTCCAGAGTAAAATATAAAATGAATTTTGGTCCTTTTGGTGAGTTAAATTATCTGCTCGATTGCTTCCATCCATTAGTGGGGATAATAGAGAACTGACTGAACATCTTTTCTATACAGGAACAATGGAATTAGGCTTTCTATCTACAAAAGTGACTATCACAATTACTGAATGTGTTTAATGCCACTATAAATCTTTCCTGAAAGTAGAGAAAGAAGAAATAATAACTCTTTGAGATATTCAATGGCTGGGAAAAGGGAAATTAAATACCACAATTATTCAAAATTATAAGTAAAAGCAACTCGTGGGCTGCCCAAACTCTGGGAACCCTAGTATCGCGTTATTAAGTAAACACAGATTGGAGTTTCCTTCATAATAGTCTAGACACCACACCAGACCTTAGCTCCTAAATATTTATGAAAAATTTTCTAAGAAAGCAAGATGGATATAGTCGAGACAAACAGTTCTTTACACAGATTCTCTTCTAGAAAACATTCATAGCATATTCTCAAAAGGCCATCTTTTTAGTGGGAGCTATAGAGAGCTCCTATAAACCAATAAAGGCATAGTGATCCCATGCTTCTTAGGGGCATTTTTGTTTGTATGATGAAAGACCACGCTGTATCAACACACATAGTTGTACTTGGAGACCATCCTTCTGCCAAAAGAAAAGCTGTCTAAAATTGAAAATTAATTATAGTTTCAGTTTAGCCTTCTCTGTCTCTCCTTGTCTGTCTCTTGCTTTCTCATCACAACCTAAGACTGTACTTAGTATCTGTATTAAAAATACTGCAAATATAAAGACATGGAGAAGACTTAAGTATTTCTCCCACATCTCTAGATTAATATTTAAAACATAGCAAACTATGTAGTAAATTAAAGATGCCATGGAAAAAGTCTCCAAGAGCTTGACTTCTGCAGTCTTATAGCAGGAGTTTTTTGTAGATGATTGACCCCACACCTAGTTTTAGCCACTCAGGGCTCATGGAGAACAATCAGTTTGAGTTGTTTGGTGTCACACAACTAGATGATAGAAGAGCCTGGCCTGGAAAAAAGTCCGGACCCATCAATAAAATTTATTTCAAGGAGGATATAAAACACTGGGAAAACAAATGCCTTAAGCTAAGCCTACTTACTCCATTTTGTGGTTTAATGTGGTTTTTAGCATTGCATTTTGTTGCTGTCTTGAGTCTATTTATGCATATATAAATTTGCTTTGTCTGCCTTGACTTTGTATTGTCTTTTTAGTTTGTTGAACTCACGTGTGATAAGGAACATGCTATTTACTAATGCAAGAAACCTCCGGATATCCAGTATAGGATGCTGTCAGTAAAAGTGCCCTGGAATGTGATGTTCCAAAGGTCAGGGTTGCCTTTTGTTCATATTTATGTCCTAGCCACTAGCCATATTCGTTATGTAAATGCACATTTAAATGAATTAAAATTGAATAGGTAGGATTCACTTTCTCCATTGCACTAGCTGCATTTCGAGTGCCCAACAGCTTGAAATAATTCCATTGCTCAAGTGTGACCACTGGCTGCTACCAAGTACGGAATATCACCAGCATCATGGAAGTTCTCTTAGTGCTGGAGGGCTTCCCTGGTAGCTCAGCTGATAAAGAATCTGCCTGCAGTGCAGGAGACCCAGGTTTGATTGCTTGGTGGGGAAGATCCCCTGGAGAAGGGAATGATGACCCACTCCAGTATTCTTGCCTAGAGAATTCCATGGACAGACCATGGGTCGCAAAGAGCCAGAAATGACTGAGTGACTAACACTTACTTACTTAGTGCTGGTGGCAATGAGTACCACAAAGACAAACAGAATATTCGGGAGAGATTGGATGGGGTTACATATAGAGAGAGACAGTTGATAAATAGGTTAAGTGGATGGGTGAGGAGGGAGGGAGGAAGGGAAGGAGGGTAAAAGAACGAGAGAAGATGAAATAAAGATAACTAGCTGATATTCTGAAATATTTTAGATAGGTTCTATTGCTGGGTAATTCTGTAAGAAGTTCACTCATCACCACCTTTCTGAGGCTTATAAAATGTATCTGATCCACAGGATACAGAGTGGAGAAGCCGTGACTTATTATAGGCACCCTGTCACTTCAATTAATACAGCATGCCCACCTCGAGGTAGGTGCTTTGAAGCAGAGTAAGAAATAGCAGCTTTCAAATTCTTTAAGCATAAAGAAGACAAAAGATGCAGTAATGATAATTTAGGACGTGAGCCTCTGGCATTCATATTATGGCATAGGGATGCAAAAACGATAAAAATGTCTATGTACCTGTGGTTTAAGTCCATATTTATAACTTTTCCTTGAAGATTATATACTGCATTCTCATTGTTCCCATCATTTTCTTTTGTTTTAAAATCATGTTATTGTATTATTGATAAAATTAATTTTAATATCTTACAAGCCATTTAGCAGAGCCAATAACATCTGCTAAGTATCACACATTACCAATGAGGATTATGATCCTTGTCTAATGACTACATGCAAGAACTTTTTTCCTGAGAAACATATAAAATGAAAAAAAAAATTTAAATGAAACTTATTAGGTTACATAATCCTTTCCCAGAGTTGAATAGTTCTCCAAAGAATAGTCTCAGTGTTTCTTTCTCAGCCCAGTTGGAAATGGCCCATATAATGGAATGACTGTCTTGCTCCCTCGGGAAGTGACAATATGTAGAATTCTGAATCAGAAACATCAGATTTCTGTGCAGAGTGAGGGTTTCCCATCCTATAATAAGAAAGAACATAAACTTCCCCTCAGTGATAACACAGAAAAAGCTTTTATTAAATATTCTCATAAATCTACCTTGACGTTTTGCTTTTGTCTTAAAATTTTTAATTCTTAAACATTCTGAATAATTGTTATTCAGAATGTTGGCTTCCCTAGTGGCTCAGACAGTAAAGAATCCGCCTGCAGTGTAGGAAACCCAAGTTCGATCCCTGGGTCAGGACTATCCCCTGGAGAAGGAAATGGCAAACCACTCCAGTATTCTTGCCTGCTGCAAAATCCCATGAACAGAGGAGGCTGCTGGGCTACAGTCCATGGGCTTGCACAGAGTCAGACATGACGGAGCAACTAACAATTCAGAATATAAATCATTCTGATGGGAAAGTACCTTACCTTTTCTTCAAGAATGATAATACTTATATGAAAATACAGCCAATTTCAGATAAAAGTTTTCATTTAGATATGTCAGTATACTGAAATATTTTGAAAACTCCATGATATGAACCATGAGGCAAAGTATACCAGTATTAGTGGAGTAGTGGAGTACCATCTGGACGTAACATCCATTTCTCTTCACAGCAAAGGATGCTCTCAATCCAAGGAGATATTCCAATGGATCTCTCTGTAAGTAGGAAAATTTTATTTTCGTTTTCATTCCACATGTTCTTTTCTGTATGGGTTATATGTAAAAAAGTTTTTTAGTACAAGTATTCAGTTAAAAAGTGTAATATTTTACTATGCTACTATATGCTAATTATGGAGATGTAGGAATGAATAAGAAAGTTAGAGTTTATGATTTAGCGGAGCTTAGAATTTAGTTGTGACATAAACATCCAACACATTCTTACATGAATGTTTATTTTGTCAAAATTATAACAGAATAATATCATATGCATATACACACACATATATATATATATTTAGTGAAAGGCAATCATTGATTGCAGGGAGAATATATAATAGGTGGACCTTATCAGGCTGGGAGGTCAGAGGGGGCCTCCCTTTCAAGTAGCATTTGTTGGGTAAGTATTTCCATGTGAAAAACTAAGGAAGAACCTTACAAGAAGAGGGAACAGAATGTGGAAAAGAGTCTAGAATGTTCTGGAAATGAAAAATGTATATGCCTAGGATGAAAAAGAAAGTGCTAGACTTTGTGGCTGGAGAGAGAAGCAGAGGCTGGCAAAGAGATTATTGCAGAGGAAGAGAAGCTGGAGGGGAGGAGGAGGGAATGAGAGTGGTACTGCGGAGCGTGGAGCTTCTGAGAGGTTCCGGGAGATGAGGACTCCAAGGTGCCCTGAGGAAGATGGCAAGTGACCTCAGCGAATGCCGGCTTGGTGTCGAGTGTGACCGTGGCGAGCCATCATGAGAGAAGCTCGGAGTAGACGGGCTCTGAGGAGGAGACGGAAACTGTAATTAATGCTTTCAGAAAAGTTGGCTTTGAAAAGTGGAGAGAGAACTACGCTTGCAGGCATTTGCTTTGTTCTTATTTTTAAGAATGGCAAATACTAAATTAGATTTCAGTGCTGGTGGGAAAAGGTCCAGCAGATAGGGAAAAGATAGATTTAAGAAAAAATGAAAGAGAGGGGATGATTCCTAGCATAAGAAAATTACAGAAGGAATTACATTTTAGATCTATTTCTTTCAAATATGATACACATATATCTGGAAAATATTCTACTCTGTGCTTTATTATGGAAATTCTCTTTGTAGTTATCTCTTTCCAAATTTAATTAATTTATTTAATTTTAATATTTAATCATCTGGCATTAAATTGTTTACTATGCATTATCCTGAAACTATTCACAATGCTCATTACTAATAATTGCTTATATTAACTTAGCATTCCCTTATTACAAACAAATTTCTAGGTCATATCATTGCTCATGTAACTAATGAAATTTTGGTTTAATTGGCCATTCTCAACAGTATGTATCTATTCTTGGGTGGAACCTTGTTCTTGGGACTAAAAGAACTTATATTATGCAGTGGAATGAATCTCTTGATCCTTTGAATGGAGAGAGGAAAATACAGAATAATGGAGAGGGATTTGGGAAGATGGCAGCTCAATTCAGCCACCACTTGTGGTTGCTGGGACCAGCTGAGAAGAGGTCTGGTAGCAGAGAGCAAGTAGCCAAGGGCTCCCTCTGGGCCTATGGGTACAGAGTTAGAGCAGACTCTTCTCTTTTGGGAGCTAAAAGAAATACAGAGGAACAGTGTCTAAGACCTCTGGGTGGCGATCCTAGTGAGAGATTGGCAAAAAGCTTTTCTGACCCATAAAAGCAAAAATGGCATCTGATCATTTGACTGTCTAATCATTGACTCAGGAAGGTCATGATCATCTATCAAAAATATGAAAAAGTCACAAGACCTGAATAGAATCTCAGAATTCTCTCCACCCTTAATATCAGACGATGTGAGCCTTTGAATCTGGAATATTAAAGCCTCCCCACCATCAAATGTACTCCCCCCATGGCTCAGATGGTAATGAATCTGCCTGCAATATAGGAGGCCCAGGTTTGATCTCTGAGTTGGGAAGGGAATGGCTACCCACTCCAGTATTCTTGCCTGGAAAATCTCATGGACAAAGGAGCCTGGCGGGCTACAGGTCATGAGATTGCAAAGAGTCAGACACGATCGAGTGACTGACACACTGCTACCATTGAATGAATTGTTATAGATCAGAAATCAATATCTAGAATGTATAATTTTAAAATATTTTATTGACAATGGAAGGAGGAAGAGGGTGTAGGGCAGAGGGATGAAAAACTTAACCGTTATGAACAATACTATAAACTTCGTTGAACTATATTAAAGAAGAACCAAGCATAGGGAAAGGTAAAAATATTTTGGATAGGAAATCTCTGCAGAATATTTTGGAAGTAAGCATTGATTTTATACAGATCCTGTGACCCTGAAGTTCTGTTCCCACATGCACAGGCCAGAGGAACTCTGATATGTAGATACACGAAGAGACATCATCATCATCACCATCGTCATCACAATTCATGTTTCCTGGGTATTTATGTATGTGTGTACATGCACGCTGTGTCGTGTCCAACTCTGCGACCCCATAGACTGTAGTCCACTGGGCTCTTCTGTCCATGGAATTTTCCAGGTAAGAATGCTGGCGTCGGTTGCCATTTCCTTCTCCAATTTATGTACAGGTATAACCATAAGCATATTATATATAGTAGATCCTTTATTACATTGCACCATTTAAAAATGCTGATATTTGACAATTTTTGACCTACAAAAATCACAGTTACATATGCCTCAGGCTAATAGTCTTTTTAATATTTCTATGAAGTAGGCAGCATTATCTTCATTTTAAAATGGGAAGCTGAGGCCCAGAGAGACTAAATAACTTTGCCAAGTTTGCTTAGCTACTGAATGGATAGCCATACCTCAAATTCACGAAATCTGACACTGGAATCCGTGCCCAAACCTGCGGTGCGGTACCACCTCTCAACCTGGAAAGAATGTTCACAGCAACATACCTCAGGATAGCAAAAGGCTGAAAACAATATTAAAGTCCCTTGACAAGGGAACAGATAAATAACTAGATGTGTATTCATAGAATACGAAGTACCCAAAATGAATAAACTAGAGTTCCTCATCTCCACATTAAGTGAAAAAAAACGTTTCCATGAAGGTTAAAAACATTTAAGATAGTGTTATATTTTGTTGAGGCACAAAGATGTATATGACACTCGGATTCTTTCCCATGAATGAGAAGCCCCAGGCTAGGGTAGTGGTTAATACATGTGTAGAGGATGTCACTGGGGGTAGGATGAGGAAGCAATGTCAGCTGTATTGATAATATTTTAGTTTTAGTGAACTGGTTGGGTACATGAATGCTTGTGGTCTCATTCTTAAGACAACTCTGCAGTCAGAGAGAGAGAGAGAGAGAAATACCCACAAAAAGATATTCTCAGAGAATGTTATGAGGAATGAAAAACTTGATAAGAGTGGGGACAGTAAAAACAAGACAGCATTAAACATTTCAAAGATGTACACAGGGAGTACAATATGATCTCATTTATGTAAAATTAATCTGTATTTACTTGTATGTTCACAAGAGGAGCATGAAGTAGAGAGGCCAAGATCTTAACAGAGATTGTGCCAGTGTGATAACATTTCAAAGTGATTTTTACATAGTTTTCTTACAGTTTTGTACAATTTTCAAGTATTTTTCACTTACTTATATGCAGTCAGAAAAAGTTACAGCATTGTAGACAAAGAGAGGCTTGAGAAAGCTAGATGGGAAGATGGACTCAAACTTTTACTCAGTAAGGCAAATAAATGCTGGCTTCTCTCTCATTTAGGCTATCCTGGTAGTTCAGATGGTAAAGAATCTGCCTGCAAGGTGGGAGACCCAGGTTCGATCCCTGGGTTGGGAAGATCCCCTAGAGAAGGGAATGGCAATCCACTCCAGTATTCTTGCCTAGAGAATTCCACGGACTGAGGGGCGTGGCTGGGTGCAGTCCATTGGGTCATAAAGAGTCGGACACGACTGAATGACTAACACTTATACTAAACTTATCTCTCTCATTTAGAAGTGATAGACAGTATTTCCCACCAAGATCACTCATCTGGTTCAAATTCCATGTCTTATGGGACACCGTCTAATTAATTAGCTAACGATGTCCCTAGGAATGTTTGGGCTAGGGATCTATCTTCTTCTAGGGTGTGCTTATATCTTTGACAGGCATGGGAGCTTTTTATTTTCCTTTTTTTAAAATTTCTATTTTTCATTAGAGGATAATTTACAGTGTTGTGATGGTTTATGCCATACGTCAACGTGAATCAGCCGTAAGTATACATATGTCCCCTCCCTCTTGATCCTCCCTTCTACCTCCGCCCCCATCCCAACCCTCCAGGTCATCACAAAGTACTGGCTTTGCGTTCCCTGAGAACCAAAAGGGAACAGTAACATTGAAACATGTACACTACTATATATAACATAGACAGCCAGTGGGAATTTGCTATATGAGGCAGGGAACCCAAAGCCTTTTTTTTTTTTTTTTTTAAACTGGAATGGTTGGAGGGTGGGGAAGGGAGAAGCAGCTTAGGGGTCCAGGAGGAAGGGAGAATTTTAAATTCAGAGTTACAAATACATAGATTTTTGGAGGGATAAATAACGTGGGGGATCAATTATAGGAGAAGAGCACTGGATGAGGGATTTGAAGTTCTAAGTAGGGCTAGAATGAGGTTCTATCCTTCCCTCATGGGAAAGGGGTCTATTCCATACATGCCTTGACTTGAACTGCCTTGGACTGCCCTAGAGAAGACCAGAACCTGGCCAGTCTCTTTCATGAAGTTGAGATGAGCACAGAAACAGAACTATCTCCTTGCCCAGATGGTAAGATACGAGATGTGTTAGAGAGGAAGCCATTCTCTCTACCTTGCCTGGAACCTGATGATTCTTTGTCACCATAGGGACAGGGCTTCGCCAGCATATGGAGTCAGCATCTTGCAGGGTCAGTGCACTTCTCAAGAAGGGCAGATGAGAGGTAAACTTCCCCAGATGAATTCCCAGGGAGCCAGAGCAAAGTGGCCAGTAAAGTGGAAGGGAGGTTTGGTCTCCTGCTGACAGACCGGGTTGTGAGCAATTGCTTTGAGAACTTTTAAAGATGACTGGAAGACTTGGGGGAGCAAATTTCTAAAAACAGGAAGACGGTTGATTGGTTCATAAAAAGAGAATGTCTATCACTGTGTACGCGAAAATAGATCATGGTTAGAAGTACCAATATGGGTTACCCTTATTTGGCTAAATTTGTAACTAGGTATTGTCTAATGAAGAATGTTAGCAGTGCTTTTTAGTATTGTGAGGATTACTCTTCACAATGTTTAAGAGTTAGTAGAATTGTCTAACTGTTTTTTAAAATCATGAAATGAGTGAAAGAATAATAGTGTGAGAGATGATAAGAGCTAGAGTGAGAGACAGATAAAGACATGGAGACAGAAAGAACATTAGTTATACATAGAAGCAGACGGGATGAGGAAGAAAAAGGAAGACCCGTAATAGCTCTTCAATCTGTCTTTATAGAAGTAAACAATCATTAATAGTGAAAACACAGAGCTGAAACTTTAGAGCTGAAAGGAGGCTTAGTTTTCATAAATTCCAGAAAGCTCATTATACTGATTAGGAAACACAGTCTAAAGACTTCCTTAGAAGAAGAGTCTCAGACTGAACAGATTTCTGTTGAATGTCATGTATTAACTTAAGGCTTAATATATGTATTGTTAGCATTTTCCGAATTGGGTTTTCAGCAAATTAGTAGCAAATGAATCATCCATAATTACCGGAGTTGAATTAAAGGAGAGTATTTTCCTACTTAAAAGGTAGGCTGGGGTCAATTTTATGGCAGTGTTATTTATGTTTATGCGTAAAGACATCTGGTGGCCTGAAAATTCCATTTCCATTTCCAAGCCTTTTATATTTTCCACAAGTTGAAATTCCTGGTTCCTGCTAAATTCATTAGAATTGTTATATAGGTGAAAGGAAGGGATATAATAGAAATGGTAAGTGAAAACCTGTCATAAAGTCACTTTTGTGACCCCATGGACTATGTATAGCCCGCTGGGCTCCTCTGTCCATGGGATTCTCCAGGCAAAAACAGTGGAGTGGGTTGCCATGCCCTCCTCCAGGGGATCTTCCCAAATCAGGGTTCGAACCCAGGTCTGCTGAAGTGGCAGGAGGATTCTTTACCACTGAGCCACCAGGGAAGCAGAGTATTAGAATTCAAAGGAAGGTAGAATAACAGAGCAGACTGAGGGGAATATGGATGAAAAGAATTATCCTCATCTTCAGAATGGAGAAGCTAAGGCACAAAGTTAAATGAGATGTGCATTTTACTGTCAGTGACATGTGCACCACAGGTGGATGGGAAATGCTGTCTTAGAGTAGTTTTAATTTGCTTTTCTCTGGTTGCTAACGAGTTTGAAAGTGTTTTCCTCTGTGAGGCATCCATTGTGCTTCCTTTATTGAGAAACCCCTTATCTTTCGCCAATTGCTGCATTATTTGTCATTTAAAAAAATTCATTTGTAAGCATCCTTTATATGTTCTTCATACCAAACCTTTGTTGGTTTTGTGTTTTGCAAACACATCCTTGCTATTTGAGGCATGTGCCTTCACTTTTTAATGGTTTCTTTTCATGATCAGAAGGTCTTTATTTTAACATAGTGTAATTATCAGTCTTTATTTTATGGTTGTCTTTTATGTCCTTTTCAATATCCTATCCGGAGATATTTTTTTATTGTCTTTCAAAAGCTTGTGCTTTTGCCTGAAATATATAATTCTTTAATCTACCTTAAAGTTACACATGGAGAGGATATGAAGTAGAAATATAATTTTTATTATTTTGTATCTACAACTAAATGTGCTCATACCATTTCTGAACAGTCTGTCCTTTGCCATTGTACTACAAGCCCTATTTCACGAAAGATCAGATTTCTAAATGTGAGAGTTTACTCCTGTAGTTTCCATTCTCCTTTCTTGCGTCTATTTGTCTATCTCTAGACAAATATCATGCTATCTTAATTACCTTTGCTTCACAATAAGGTTCAGTATATCTGATAATAGGGCTTCCCTGTTGGCTCAGATGGTAAAGAATCTGCCTACAATGCAGGAGACCTGGGTTCGATCCCTGGGTTGGAAAGATCCCCTGGAGAAGAAAATGGCAACCCAGCATTCTTGCTTGGAGAATTATACGGACAGGGGAGCCTGGAGGGCTATACAGACCATGGAGTCTCAAAGGGTTGAACACGACTGAGCAACCTTCACTTCACTTCACTATCTGATAATAAACCCCTACCTTCCTTGGCCCTTTACTACATAAATTTTAGAATCAGCTTGTCAGATTATAGGTAAAAAATTTTTGTGTCATTATATTGAATTTGTAGATAAATTTGGGCGGAATGGACATTTTTATGATGTTGAGTCCTTAAAATTTAGATATAGTTTCTAATGGGAAAGACATAATTTTCCTAGGCCAACAGGCATGATTTTTTTTAATATTAAAATTAATTTATATCTGAAGTTAAACTTAGTAAAACTGAATTTTAAACAGAATGAACATTTATAAAAATCTGAAACTCCTCTAATTCTGGAAGCCAAGGAGCAGTTTACAAAACTGAGACACATTTTACAAAGCATTCCTTACCTGAGACCCTTGTCCTTTTAAAATTCACTGAGTTATAAGAAGAGAGAATCAGCTTTTATAATTTTAAGGAGCTTAATTCATCTGGTTTAAGTTCACTGAGACTAAGCTAATATAAAAGCTGTTTCTTCTAGGCTGCTAAAAGTCTGTCTTTTCAGTTGAATTTTAATTCCTGTATGGAATTGCTTTTTTTTTTAAGCTACATTTTTCTGAAAATACATATATTTTGAGCAACAATCTCCTCCAAACATCCTCTTATTTATGCGTTTCTGATTTTGTGCATTCCTCTCATGGTGAGATGAACAAGCAGCTGAATTTAAAAGGGTCAAAACTTCAGAAGCCCTTTTTCTTGAAATGCAGGGCCTAGATTCACTTACAGAGTCAGAACTGCTCCAGAGTTCTTACTTTCATCGTTCATGTGTTTCCATAAGCAAAGCTTCCTATTCCCTAAATCCCATAGTCAGAAAGCAGCTCTTCCAGCCTGGCTAAATATGGGGTATGTCAACCAGTCTCCCTCTTCATCCAGGTGGGCGGTACCTTGAGAGTGTTAGTTGACCCTACCCTTGGCACTGACGTCAGACCTATCACTGGTTCAGATGCCAACTGAACTCATGAGATGCTTCGTCTCTTCTTCCATGGAAGTGACTTCAGTCATTGGGAGAAACAGAAAACTACTTATTATGTGAAACTTTTGGACCCATAGGCGTGTGGGGTGTTTTGAAGAAGACCGAGATCTCATGGCTAGAGATCCATGGTGGTAGAAGGAGACAAAGGAAAACTGCCAGTGGAATCCTCTTATGGGGATGTAGCTAAAAGAAAATTGGTTTTACTTGCACATGGTAGATGAAGAAAAAATATTTGTTGATAACAGCCAGTCTTCAAAACTGTATTTCTACCAAAAACCAATTCAGAATTCTCAGAAAACCATTGAAAGACATAGTGATATAGAGGAAATTGAGTTTTACTTCTTAAAGCAAGTTTTCTCTATCTCTTTGATTGTCTCCATCAATTTTAGATTTGGATTTGCAGCAATAGATTTGTGGAGGTTAATTTTTTTTCCTTCCTGACTCTATGGCTACAATTTATTCAACAAGTCTGCACCTTGGGTTATGACTATAGGGATCTACCAACTAGATTTCCCTAGGGTGAAGTAGCTAGATTTGAAAACTTTTATCTTGTAATGCACTCAAGCTTTTGCTAAGAAGTATAATTATTTACTGAAGTAGTAAATATAAAATGCTAACTATATTAAATTATTTGCCCCCAAATGGGTAGAACATAGAACAAAGTTAAACACACATTTCGATTTAAGTTCATTATATCTTAGGCAGTGGATGTGAAGTTATTTACGTTACTGTTAATCCAACCCTGTCTTTTCTTAATCATTAAAGGAAAAGATTTTCTTTTTTTTCCTCTTCAGGCATCAACAATTCCAGAGGCCTAAACTATAATAATACTTTTTGGCTATTTCAAATAGCCAAATCACAAATCTTTCTTACTTCAACTAGGTGAGATTTTATAGGAATTTAATGATATTTAATGGATTTCTTAGACTTCTCCAGAAGATGATTTTGGTTTGTCCAGTTGTCACTCTCAGCACTGGTATATTCTCTTTACCCTGTCTCCACAAAAGGACCTCCCTTCCCTCCTCCTTACTTTTTTGCATTGGTTATCTGCTTCCTTTCATTTTGGAATAAAACTGGAACATTTAATAGGTAGATAAATGCAATTTTGTTGTTTTGATTACAATCAGCAGGGTTTTTTTTTTTCCCCTGATGCCTAAACTACCATGTCACTTACTCTAATTCAGGGCTAAGGCCTTTTATATGCTATAGTTCAATAATTAAGATTATGAAACAGCCAGCCTAGGAAATTAATAACACATATTTAAACTTACTTCTTAATGGGGCTTTGCATTTTTCTCTCTCTGGCCGTCATAAAATTCAATCAGATAGAACATTTTGAATGTTATATTCAGGTCTTTTCCTCTGTTCTCTCACTTTGATCCTCACTCAATATGTCTATTTTTCTTATTTCCTTCATTGAACAGAAAGAGTAGCTAACTTCTCTGTAGTTCAGAAAATATTAATGGCACTTTTTAAAGGTTAAATGATAGCCATATAGGGTTATAAATTGTAGGTAAAAGTGTATGATCAGTTGCTAAGATAGAAAATACAATTTGGGGCTCTTTAGTTGTAGAAAAACAATTACATATAAACCACTATGATTTCTATTAAAAAAAAAAACATTTTCTATCACAAATCAAAGGCACAAAACCATAATATGTCAGCATTAGCAGTATTTTGGCAAAAATGTACTTTTTCAAAGTCTAAAGCTTGCATTGCTTTTAAATGATAATGAAGTGGCTCTTAGGCCCAGTAAGAAACCCTCTTCAGATGGTCTATAGCTTTAGAAATGCTTTAAAGCATCAATATTCTCTGCAGAAGTCTGATCTTTTAAAATTGCAAATTGGAAAGGCTAACAAATATCTTCCTGATGGTCAAGTTTTAGGAAAATTAAAAATGTGGAGATTAGCATATAGTAGTACAAATCCAGAAATGGTTGTTTTTAATCCTTCTGTTCTATACACAGGTTTTAGAAGTTAGAAATTACAACATTTTGATTAAAAAATAATGTTATAAGGTAGATATGTATCTTTTTCACAGGGAGATGTTGTGAAATTAAGAACCAGAAATCTTTGTAAGTCTAGCTTAGTGCTAAGCATGCTGTTTGGTCTCAAAAATCAAGAGATAATTAATATTTTGCAGTCTTCTTGTTACTGTTTGTTTTCTCCTCACTTAGTGCATAGTTCTTTTTAAATAAGCAGAATCATCTGAGTCTAGAATCTCTTCCTACACATTTAGAACTCCAACATTTATGTATCAAGTAATTTATGGATGCAGGAGCCAACATGTGTCTTCATGTGACCGATTTTCTTTCTTAGGGTAACTGGGCAAAATTGGAAGTTAGGTTATTTGTCTTTGGTGTTTTAGCCTAGATACCTGGAAAGCATCATGCTGCCTCCCAACCCCCACCTCCCTTTGCTCCTCTGACCTTCTCAGGAAAGGCTCTCCCCCTCCCCAATCCCCACCAGAGTATGCCCGGTGCTGATGGACAAAGGAAAATTTTTGATGTCCTTGAAATATCAGACTCCTTATTCCACTATTATTCAAGATAAACTTTGGGTGGCCTTTACTATTTCTCAAGATATACTTGCCAGTTCTGGGACAATTTCCAGACCTGGTGTATTTCTGATTCTCTGGAGACCAAACATTCTGGTTTCTTCGGGACTATCCCAACACAATTATTAATAGTGCCTCTTGCAGAATCAGAAGTTTCTGTTTGAACAATAAAGTATATGGCTGCCTTAGCTATAGATCAATACTTACCTTCAGTTTCTGTAAAAGAACAAGTAAATTGAGGCCTGGAAAGAGAATACTGGTTTTAATGATTCAACACTTTGCTGATATTTGAGAAAGCAGATTAATTGGGGATTTGGGGGCTTGAACTGAAATGAAATGAATTGAAAAGTGAGTGAGATGCAAGGAAAGGATCTTACCTGGAGAGGAAGGTAGGTTCTTTCACAATTAATCAAATCAAGTCACATTGTACATTTCCATAATAACCCATATCATTGCTCTCAATCATAGCCTACCAGCAGCTCAATTATTTTTTCTTTGTTGAATCTCCTATCTCATTGTCAGTCCCCTCCATATCTATTCAGGCTCTGCACTAGAAGCTACAGAATCGTGCTTCATTTTTCTTTCCCACAAAATTACTGTTTTGTTTCTGTCTCTTCCAGTTCTGTCATAAGATCTGAGTCAGAGACTCTCATAGGTTTTGCCACTGTTAGGGCTGTTGTCATAACCTTCTAACTAACTAGTTTCCATGTGTGTTCAGTCACTCAGTTGTGTCTGACTCTCCACAACCCCATGGACTGCAGCACGCCAAGCTTCCCTGTCTTTCAGTACCTCCTGGAGCTTGCTCAAACTCATGTCCCTTGAGTCAGTGGTCCCATACAACCCATCTCATCCTCTGCCGCCCCCCTTCTCCTTTGGCCTTCAATCTTTCTTAGCATCAGGACTTCTTCCAGTCAGTTGGCTCTTTGCATCAGGTGACCAAAGTATTGGAGTTTCAGCTTCAGCATCAGTCCTTCCAATGAATATTCAGGACTGATTTCCTTTAGGATTGACTGGTTTGATCTCCTTGCAGTCCAAGGGACTCTCTAGAGCCTTCTCCAGCACCACAGTTTGAAAGCATCCATTCTTTGGTGCTTTTAATTTGTCTTCCATGCTATTGACTGTTATTTCCTGGAAAAATATGTATCATGTCCTAACCTGCTTTAAAACTTCTGTGTGCTTACTGTTGCCAATAAAGTAAAGATCTAGCTGCTTAATAGGGTATAAAAGAGCTTTCAAAATCTGGTTTCAAAGTGCATTTTCAATTGTAGCCATTCCCGTCTCCAAGTTCTTGTCCTGCTCTGCACTAAACTGAAACTCAGGCCATGCTAAAGTCTGTTAGTTCCTAAAGACACCTTCTCTCTGTTTCTTTGCCAGAATGTCCTCTTCTTTCTCATTGCACTCCCATCTTTCTATGCTTCATGTATGTCCAGATAGGCTTCAAGACCCAACTCAAATATTATCTTCACTCTGAAGCTTTTTCCAACTCTTTTTTAAAGCAGAAGTTTGTGTTACATGTGCACTTTAAAAATGCTTCTATTCTAATGCTGACAGTGAAGGCCCTGATTGGTGACTGTCTTACTTTTCTGTTATCAAACTTCTGAGGGCAGCAACAAAGTTTTGTGTGTTTCTGTATGGACAGAACTTAAGAAATTCTAGTACATAATTAGACCTCATTCTGTATTTGTTAATGAAGATTAAGACTTATCATACATTTCACCCAGAGTTCTTTGTATCTACTTTCTACCTCTATTGAAAACCACATATTCACTTTTTTATTTTATATGGACTCTAGTTCCCTTCAGTCTTATCAGTATGTCTTTTTGTTTCTCAAACTTAAGAAGTTGCGGAGTCCCAAGGAAATCTCAAGGATTCTACTGATCCCAGTTGGAAGAATATAACATAAATTAATCTAAATATTTTAGATGATCATTTATCACTATGTGATAATATACAACAATATCTGTGGTGGGTACTGAAATTTCATAGCAATATACAACCAGAAGATGGTCCTCTAGATGATGGAGAAAATGCTCATATTAATTTTCAAAGAATTTTGTCAAAATTAAAATATAAGTTAAAAATTACTCAGATCCCTAGCAGATCACTGCACTATGGAGAATTCCCTCCTACTCATGTGCACTGCCAGTTTATTATTCAGAGAACACAGCAAGGGTCACAAAGTAGATATTATGGATATTTGCCTACAGAAGGAATGTATCCCATCCTCCCAGTCACAGCTCACCAAAGAAGAAACACAGTTTGAGGAACAGAAATAAGAAGAAGAGAGAGTGAGTAGAGAGGAGGCAAGAACAGGTGAAGGAAGGGGGCCCACAGAAGTAGACAGGGAACTGGCCTGGCTCTGGACGGAGGCCGAGCACATGTCCTGCTTGATGGATTTGTCAGGGACACAGCGCACCATGGTCTGCCTTGAGCCACCTGCTCTGATGTGTCTACACCTTTCTCCTTAGTCAGAAATTGTACTGTTCAACATTAAGAGTCTATTTCTTGCTTTAGATGGAAATGTCATCTCTAGAAATTCTCTGTAAAAAGATTCCTATTTTACAGGAAAAATAAAAAAAGACCAAGCATTCTGGTTAATTTACTACAGTGATTTAGTTTAGATCGACTCCCTTTTAGCCAGCTACAATCTTCCGAGGTACAAGGAATTGAAGCTGTGACTCATAACAGTAACAACAACAAACATAATAATGCATCACATTTTCTAAAAGCCTAAGTGCCAGGGAATGTTCTATATTTTACATATGTGAAATCATCTAGTCTGTAAAAATAACTCTGTGATTAGGTGCTATTATAACTCTCGTTTTGGAGATGGAGGAACTGCCAAGAATCACATCTACTGATTCTGCCATTATGTTCATCCAGTCTCTTTTCAACAGAACCCTTGGTCATGAAGAAGACTAAAGATAAGGACAGGCTGCCTTGGAAGAAGCACATCTGTACAGTTGTAAATTCTGAGCATATACCTTATGATCAGTTTGACCAAAATAAACATTCATGCAATTTTAAATATACATTTATTAAGCTCAAACTTAGAGGCACTGGGCTAGGGGCTGAGACTAGACAGATGCAATAGAAATAATAATTGAGAAATATATGTGCAAACCCCTTGTATATGAGGAGCAATGTATCTTCAAGGAGCAATGTTTCAAGCAAAAGGCTTTCACTCTGTCCCTCAAGCTTCTAGTCTATGATTTCCACCCCATGAAGGAATTTACTAAGCAAAAGCATTTTCACTTCAAAATAGCTTCTATTTCTTCATTCTGAAGACTGAAACTCTTCTGATTGCTTGCATTTCGATGGAATTGACCAGAGAAGGTTGCCGTGCACTTAGATAACACTTATATTTGTCCATTCAAAAAATTTTCTTGAGCACCTATCTGCCAGGCTTTGCTCAGTGCCATGTAGAGAGCAGTGAGTAAGACAGAAATGGTTCTGAGTCTCATGGAGTTTGATGTATAACATGTGCTTTGGTGGGCTACCACTAAGCAAAAAACATCTGCCATAAATCAACAAAGTTATTAATTCCGACTTCCAGCCGTAAGGTGGCACACCTCCAGTGATTTATTGTGCAGGAACCACCCTTGCTATGCATGTTCCTGCAAAGTCTCATTAGGACCTTTAAACTAAAAATATCTGATCCAGCTAAATTTTGGAAAAGGAAACTATTATTTGAAGAATTCATTTTCAGCAGCTGAGTGCCTCAGGAAGTTAGTAATGCCCAATGGAGCTTTATGCTTCTGGTCTTCTCATTTGAAAGCAGCAGAGGTTGGAACAGTTCTTAGTTATTAACATCTAATGGCTGTTTTGTGCCTTCTCAAGTGCATTGGACTCCTCCTCCCAAGTCCCAGGGAATGGAAAGATACTTATTTGAATTTAATTAACTCAGAGGAGAGTCAGCCTAAAGGATAATGATTGAATATACTTAGTACTGAATGTTCCTACATCTTCCCTAAAACTTAATGATGGATTTGTTGGACTGCTAATTGCCAGGAATATATGGAATAGAAGCCCCGTGGAGAAGTAAAGCCAAAGTCAGGAAGTATCTGTCACCACCATTCTCCCTCTGCCATTAAGTTACAGTCTCACCTCTGTCTGATCCGTCTTAACACAGAATCCCCTTTGCAGAAGTTACCCCTTATGTTCCAGATAGAAGCTCCCTGAAATGTAGAAAAGAAGGACAATGAATGAGACTTCGAATCTGTGCTTTTTCTGCGACTTCTCAGTCTATCTTTCTCTTCTAAATGTCTGTAACACACATGTTACTTTGCTAATTGAAAAGATACTTCCATTTTGATAAGTCTTAAATAACTTCCTTTTTGATCACTCAATTTCATATCTAAGTTAATGAGATGCTGTACATAAATTCCATGTTGTTTTGTAGATGCTATCAAAAGCTGTCATAGTAATTTGTTCACAGATTTATTCATTCTCAAATATTTATTGCAGATATGCTGTGTGTCAGGTATTGTGTGACAAAGCACAGGCATACCAGTGAACAAAGGGAAAGGGAATTCGCTCAGTCGTGTCCGACTCTTTGCGACCCCATGGACTGCAGTCCTCCAGGCTCCTCTGTCCATGGGATTTTCCAGGCAAGAGTACTAGAGTGGGGTGCCATTGCCTTCTCCAGGAGGTCTTCCTGACCCAGAGATTGAACCCGGGTCTCCCGCATTGCCGGCAGACACTTTACCGTCTGAGCCACCAAGGAAGATTTCAGTGAACAGTAAACAAGAAAGATATAATTACTACTCTTATGAGTTTACAAACTCACACATGTATTTATTTACTCGCCTATTTAACTAGTATGTATCATATGCTAGATCCCGTTTAAGGACCTGGGAAGATTCCAAAATAAATAAGAAAACATTCTAAGGAACAAATGCAGGAACATTCTAAGGAACAAATCATGGGGATGAATTTTACTTCAGTTTATACAAAAAGTGTTTGGGTTGATTGCTGGTGCTATTAAACAGGTTAGAAGATGAAGAAGGAGAACTAGCTTTGGGGCAGGTTTAGGGGAGACAAAACAGCAAAAATAGTGGAAGGATAAGGAAGCCAAAGAGTTTGATTTGAGATGATACATCGACGTGTGTTCTTTTCTACTCATATGAGAGACCATGAGCTTCTCCAAAATCCAGAAAGAACTAATGTCTTTATTAATGCATATGTTACTACTGCTACTAAGTCGCTTCAGTTGTGTCTGACTCTGTGCAACCCCATGGACTGCAGCCTACCAGGCTTCCGTCCATGGGATTCTCCAGGCAAGAACACTGGAGTGGGTTGCCATTTCCTTCTCCAAAGCATGAAAGTGGAAAGTGAAAGTGAAGTCCCTCAGTCGTTAGATATTATTTATTTTTTATTCTAAATCTTGTTCCCAAAGGAGTTTTAGTAGCTTAAAATGCCATGTAGAATAAAGTAAGATAAAATAAAAATGAGAACACAAGGGATGTGGTGGGCATTTCTTGCCTTTGGATAAAATCTTTCTCCCAAATTAAAAACCATTCTTTTCTGCTACATGTATCTCTGGAGCTTCCTGGATCTCATCCTATCTAATCTGATTGTTTAACTTTTTCTTTGTTTCTGTGATCTAGTCCAAACCTTACAAAATGTTTTTTTATTCCTTAAATCGGTTAGATTTTGGCTTTTCTGTTTTCAACCATAGAATACCTGATTTTAAAGAAGTTCCTAAAGGTGGTTGTTGTTCTTCAGTTGCTAAGTCGTGTCTGACTCTTTGTGACCCCATGGACTGCAACACACCAGGCCTCCCTGTCCTTCACTGTCTCCCTGAGTCTGCTCAAACTCATGTCCATTGAGTCAGTGATGTCATTCAATCATCTCATCTCATGTCACCCCCTTTTCCTCTTGCCGTCAATATGTCCTAGCATCAGGGTCTTTTCCAGTGAGTCGGCTCTTCTCATCATGTGGCCAAAGTATTGGAGCTTCAGCACCAGTTCTTCCATTGAATACTCAGGATTTACAATTGACTGGTTTGATCTCCTTGCTGTCCAGGGGACTCCCAAGGGTCTTCTCCAGAACCACAGTTTGAAAATGCATTCTTTGCTGCTCAGCCTTATTTATGGTCCAACTCCCACATTCATACATGAGGGGATCCAACCAGTCCATTCTGAAGGAGATCAGCCCTGGGATTTCTTTGGAAGGAATGATGCTGAAGCTGAAACTCCAGTACTTTGGCCACCTCATGCGAAGAGTTGACTCATTGGAAAAGACTCTGATGCTGGGAGGGATTGGGGGCAGGAGGAGAAGGGGACGACAGAGGATGAGATGGCTGGATGGCATCACTGACTCGATGGACGTGAGTCTGAGTGAACTCCGGGAATTGGTGATGGACAGGGAGGCCTGGCGTGCTGAGATTCATGGGGTCACAAAGAGTAGGACACGACTGAGCGACTGATCTGATCTGATTGGAAAAACCATAGCTTTGACTATATGGACCTTTGTCAGCAAAGTGACATCTCTACTTTTTAATACACTGTCTAGGTTTGTCATAGCTTTTCTTCCAAGGAGCAAGTATCTTTTAATTTCATGGCTGCAGTCACCATCTGCAGTGATTTTGGAGCCCAAGAAAATAAAGTCTGTTGCTGATTCTGTCATTTCCCCATCTACTGCCATGAAGTGATGGGACCGGATGCCATCATCTTAGTTTTTTGAGTGTTGAGTTTTAAGCCAACTTTTTCCACTCTTCTCTCTCATCTTCATCAAAAGGTTCTTTAGTTCCTCTTCACTTTCTGCCATAAGGGTGGTGTCATCTACATATCTGAGATTGTTGATATGTCTCCCGGCAATCTTGATGCCAGTTTCTGAGTCATCCAGCCTAGCATTTCGTATGATGTACTCTGCATATAATGTAAATAAGCAGGGTGACAGTATACAACCTTGCGTACTCCTTTCCTAATTTTGAACAAGTCCATGGTTCCATGGCCAGTTCTAACTGTTGCTTCTTGTCCTACATACAGATTTATCAGGAGGCAGGTAATGTGGTCTGGTATTCCCATCTCTTTAAGAATATTCCACAGTTTGTTGTGATCCACAAAATCAAAGCTTTAGCATAGTCAGTGAAGCAGCAGATGTTTTTTGGAATTCCCTTGCTTTTTCTATGATCCAGTGTATGTTTAGAATTTGACCTCTGGTTCCTCTGCCTTTTCTAAATTCAGCTTATACATCTGGAATTTCTCTGTTCATGTACTGCTGATGCCTAGATTGAAAGACTTTGAGCATAATCTTGCTAGCATGTGAAATGAGTGCAATTGTATTGTAATTTGAACATTATTTGTGTTGCTTTTCTTTGAATTCAAATCAAAACTAACCTTTTCCAGTCCTGTGGCTACTGTTGAGTTTCTCAGATTTGCTGGCATAATGAGTGCAGCACTTTAATAGCATCATCTTTTAGGATTTTAAATAGCTCAGCTGGAATTCCATCACTTCCACTAGCTTTGGCTGTAGTAATGCTTCATAAGGCCCACTTGACTTCACACTCCAGGATGTCTGGCTCTGGGGGAGTGACCATAACAACATGGTTATCTGGGTTGTGAAGATTCTTTTTGTACAGTTCTTCTGTGTATTCTTGCCACCTCTTCTTAATCTCCTCTGCTTCTGTTAGGTCCATACCATTTTTGTCCTTTATTGTGCCGGTCTTTGCATGAAATGTTCCCTTGGTATCTCTAATTTTCTTAAAGAGAACTCTAGTCTTTCCTGTTCTATTGTTTTCTTATGTTTCTTTGCATTGTTCATTTAAGAAGGCTTTCTTATCTCTTTTGCTGTTCTCTGGAACTCTGCATTCACTTGGGTGTATCTTTCCCTTTCTTCTTTGCCTTTCACTTCGTTTCTCAGCTATTTGTAAGGCCTCCTCAGACAACTGCTTTGCCTTCTTGCATTTCTTCTTCTTGGGGGTGGTTTTGGTCACCATCTCCTGTACAGCGTTACAGACCTCCATCCATAGTTCTTTAGTCACTCTGTCTACCAGATCTTGTCCCTTGAATCTATTCATCAGCTCCATTGTATAATCATAAGGGATTTGGTTTAGGTCATACCTGAATGGCCTAGTGGTTTTCCCTACTTTCTTCAATTTGACCCTGAATTTTGCATTAAGGAGACAATGATGAGCCACAGTCAGCTCCAGGTCTTGTTTTTGCTGGCTGTATAGAGATTTTCCATCTACAGCTGCAAAGGATTAATCAATCTGATTTCAGAACTGGCAATCTGGTGATGTCCATGTGTAGAATCATCTTATGTTGTCTGCTATGACCAGTGTGTTCTCTTGGCAAAACTTATTAGCCTTTGCCCTGCTTCAATTTGTACTCCAAGGCCAAACTTGCCTGTTACTCCAGGTATCTCTTGACTTCCTACTTTTGCATTCCAGTCCCCTATGATAAAAAGGACATCTTTTTTTGGTATTAGTTCTGGGAGGTCTTGTAGGTCTTCACAGAATCATTCAGCTTCATCTTCTTTGGCATTAGTGGTTGGAACATAGATATAGATGTAAGATCTTGCAAATCACAGAATTGTTTCACCAGCTGAGCTGAAGTAACATGAAGCTTAGTGAGACCCCTCTCCCTGGTCCAGCAGTTGAAACACTGTGATATTGTAGCAAAGTGATTGGTTAACTAATTTCCTTGGAAATCAGTTCACATACTTCCTAGATAGAAATTAATAATATGGTAGAAAAATAACAGAATTTTGGCATGTGTTGACTAATTTGCAGAGGTTCTATGAAAAGAGGCTAGTTTTACTTTAATTAAAACTAAATTGTATAAAAGCATGAAGAAAAACAAAGAAAAAAAGTCCCTCCAAGCATCTCCTGATAAAGATCTTTACCATAAAAAGCCTAGACTAAAATGAAGCCTGAGGACAAGGGACAGGTCACTTTGGACTTCTCACTTGAGGTGTATGTTCTAATGTCCTGGTAGAGATCCAAATGAGCCCCGTAAGTTGGGTCCGCCCCAGATGGAGAATCCTGTCTATTGCCATCTCAGATGTGACATGACATCACATTGTCATATTGCCTCTTCCAGAGAGAATTGGAAAAGACAGGCTGGCTGACCAAGAGGCTCTTCTCCTGAGAGGGCTCCAGTTCTTACTTGCTTTGGACCGCCTACTATTCTGTTATGTTCATTCACCTCCTTTTCAAAACAAGAGGAAGGGTTTGTTTTGTTTTGTAATTATGCTTTTTTAAAATTTCCACCACTGTATATTATATATATTGGGGATTGTTAAATATATAATTTTCATATATTTAAATATATCATTTAACCATAGGTTGGTCCACCAATAAAAGCTAACCTGGACTTGACCTAGAGAAATTCCTATCACCCAAAGATCCTGACCTTGGATCTGGAGGCAGATCCTTGTTCAGAGGACAAGATTTTATGACCCCCTTATTTAGGAGGGGGGAGTTAGTGGATTTTAGATGTATAATTAACATGTGCATTGAATTTGGTGTGGGCAGTTTTGAAATTGCATGTTTGAAAAGAAGAATCAGTGTGCATGTTGGAATGAAATGTTCAATATTATGAACATCTGTTATTTTAGCCTGTTTTATCAATAAGTTTAAGCTGAGAGTTGCTTCCATTACAAACCCCGGGATTCAGTGGCTTACAACAAAGGCTTATCTGTTGCCCACATTCTATGTTCCTATGAATTAGCTCTGACTCTGCTGTCATCCTCACTCCAGGACCCAGACTAAGTGGAGCTGATTTTATCTGAGACATTGCAGTGGAATGAGAGAACATAGAAGGATATGCCCACAGTCTTAGGACTTCCACAAAGAAATGACACACATCACTTCTGCTCACATGTCATTGGCCGAAGCAAGTTCCAAGCCAGTGCTGACAGCATTAGGGTGGGGTGGATAGCTTTCTGAGGGTGTAGGTGTCATTAGGAAGGACTCGGAATAATCTTGTTTTTGCTGGTAATAACACTCAATTTTCCCTTGAAGGATAATCCCTTGCCAACTCTTAGTGAATGTGGGTTTGACAGGATTGACCCAGATCCAGAGAGGGCATGAGAGAGAGCTAGAGTTAGTTAACCAGTGTTGTCCATTTCTCTGGTCAAAGTAAGACCAGTGAAATTCAGTTCCTGGATGGAGAAGTTCTTTTTATGTTGGGATTACTAAGAAGATAACCTATAATCTCGGAGCTGCAAGGAAGCATCTAGGTGGAAAAAGACACTAAGAATGAAATAATCATAGAAGAAAACAAAACTGAGAAGTAAACTCTGGTCTGATGTGACTGTTTGAGTCTCTGTCTACCCCCTTTTCAGAAGGTAAACCAAAATATGTAAGTCCATATTTTTTTCCCCCGAGGAGTCAATTCACATTGACTTGTAACTTAAAGATTTCTTATTTTACAAGGGAAGGGGCCTTAGTGCCTGAAATACATTTCATGTAAATGCTTCTCTATACTTTGCTGAAGGGCCCACAATTTTGGTTACAAGTTCCCTAGCTCTCAACTCAAAGAAAAAAAAGTTGATTGGTGTATAGTACCCTTACTCTTCTTGCCTAGAGAATCCCATGGACAGAGGAGCCTGGCAGGCTACAGTCAGTGGGGTTGCCAGGGTCAGACACGACTTAGCAACTAAACCACCACCCTTGCTATACTGTATCTATATTACAAGAAATTGCCCAATATATGTTCAAAATGATCAAACATTGGTATTTTCTTGTGATCCAGCTTGGTGCAATTTGCAGTACTCTATAGTGAAAACAAACCATTTCTCCAGCAATCACAGTTTTTCATAGTAAGTTTCTTCCATGGGACATCAATTAAAACTTGCTACGCAAAGTGTGGTACGCAGATCAGCAACATTGGCATCACTGGGAATTTGCTATAAATGCAGAATCTTAGCTCCAACTCAGACATACTAAATCAGAGTGTACACTTTCACAAGATCTCCGGGTGATTTTTTTTTTTTTTTTTGCACAGTAAAGATGTTATATAATACAATAAATATCTTCAAGGGTACTCCAAAAAGAATGTATTATAATATTTATAAGATTGTACATTTCCCATTATACCTTAACGGCACACTGTCATGTGATTCTAGGAGGGATGGAAAAAATCCTAGGAGGGGGTCTTTGGAAGCATTTCAGATAATACAATCCAGGAATTTATTACTGATGTGTTTCCAAAGAGCACAGTAATGCATATAATCAACCAGCTAGTCACCTTTCTATTATCCCCGTATCATAATGAGGGGAGTCCATGAACTTTGTTGATTCACATAAAGTGTAGCATCATATAGTGTCACCTCATGGCGTGGTTCATTCCCCACTTCAGGTCTTTTCCAATCTGAGCTTCATCTGATGGAGCTCGTCCTCTTGCGTTTGACTACAGATAGGTATGCTGGGTCTTGCAGCTCACTCTGACTCCCAGGATAGCTGTAGTAGTGTTAGCTGGTGGCCCTGGTTCATCAGCCTGTCAGCCACATCTGGAAAGATTCGGTCTGAACAGTGCTGGGAATTGGGGACCAACTCATCTTTCATGCTTCCCCTGGTCAGCCAGGCACATCACAACACAGTTTTTGCCCTCCATCCTGCTTTACTTTTTTCCTCCCATGATCACCTGATAAGAATTTTTACCTGTCAGGTTAAAGAAAAGTCTAGGCAGAGGACAGAGCCAACCTCACATTATGTACAAATTTGGTTATCAGCAGAATAGATTATATTCCTATTTTAGCGGTCTTTCCAGTTGGCTTAGTGGTAAAGAATCTGCCTGCCACTGCAGGAGATGCAAGAGATATGGGTCCGATCCCTGGGTGTGGTAGATCGCCTGGAGAAGGAAGTGGCAACCCACTCCAGTATTCTCACCTGGGAAATCCTATAGACAGAGGAGACTGGAGGGCAGTGGTCTGTGGAGTCGCGAGTCAGAAATGACTTAGCGACTAAACAACAGCAAAGTATAGAAAGAATGGTTTCACAAGGAAGAAAACACATAAGAGAAGGGCAGTTGACTTGATTATGTCTGAGTTCTCGATGCACAGCAGTCATCGCTGCGAGCATCAATGTGTCAGATTACACAATGCAAAAATCCTGCTTCCCATTAATCAGAGGGCGGATTATGCTGCTAACCCACCGAGAATGGTCTATGAAACACAGCTAACCTGGCTTCATGTGGAGGTCCTAGGTACCAGGCACCAAACAGAGGTACACAGCGTCTGGTGAAAATCATTTAGAAAAAAATTAGATTTTTAAAATCTCTCTGCTTCAGCTCCTGGGATAAATTTGCAGTTGGGGAAATCTTTAAATACAGACTTAAGCTTCTAATTAGTGAAGATAACATTTGGATATAAATCCTACATACATAAACAGTCTGAGCTCTTTCTTTTGAAACCAAAAAAAATAATATTTCTTCTTTTCTGCTGTTGCTTTTTCTGACTTTTTAAAAGAGAGTTAATTTCACTGTTCTGCCATTTGAAGCAAGGATGGCTCGAGCAAAGCTAATTTTTTGTATTAGGATCTATTTCTCTATTTGATTGGGACTAAATAATGGTGCAGATTTATTTTTCTTACCATTAATATGAATGAGTATTTTGGACATGAGTTTAGATCCTTCTACCTGTAAAACCATTCAGATCAGAAAGGCCAAATTCCAAGAGCTTGACAAATGCATATCTAGTCAGTTTGTTTACTTTTCATCACCTGATGCTGGATCAGGTGATGTGGAGGTTTTGGTTCAGAAACACCCCAGGAGCAAATGTGGATGAGCATGATGGTCAATGATATGGGCAGTATGTGGAATAATATGGACTTGATCTTGTTAAAGATTCATAGAACATTCATTTGCTTTTATAATGAAGTAAAAAATTTTCTGGGTAATTAGTTTTAACCAAAACATTTTCCAAACAACAGTAAATTCTATAATTGAGGGATCAGTCAGGAAACTTTATTGATATTCTTACCTAATCATTATAGCCATTTGATAAGCTCATTTGAAGAAATAAGATGCTCATGACTGTAATAGAAGGAATACACCATAGGAAGAGAAGCATGTGAGAAACACAATAATTTATTGAAATATAAATACAGTCATCTTATATTTTAAGAATCAAATATACATTAATTTTTACAGCATCTGTCAGTTGTAGGTATTTTTGTTGTAAACTTCTTTGCTATAGACATCTTTGCCACAGGCATTTTTGCTGCGTAATAACTAATTGCTGAACAGAGCAATTTTACCATAGAAGATAAAATAGAAAAAATAAAAGAGACATTAAGAAGGACATAATGAGTTGTGAGGTGTAAGTATCAAAATAAGAAGCCTTGAATACATTTAAGGTGTGTATAGATTCATGGTGACACAGTGAAATAACTATTTTATTTTGTGGATTATACCTAAGCACTTCTGTTCCAACTTTTTGTACTTTTTTTTTTCTTGTTGATTTGTCTCCTTGCTCGACATTGTACTTTTTCTTTTTTACTAAAGTTTCTTTCTTCATTAAAAGAGGTGTCCATTTCCAAGTACTGGGATATGGATTTGTAACTGATCTTTGTAGTGTATTGTGGAAGCTTCTACATGGTTGAATGTTCTTGGCAATATGTTCATTGATAGATATTTCAAAGCTGTGTTGGAAATGTGGATTCAACTCTGTACCTTTTAAGCCCTCAGCCTCTTTCTCCTCAAATGCAGTGTGTTTTAAAATAAGAAACCAATTCTTGGGGCAAATCTTTGTCATCTGTCATGTTCTTTGTATTGTAGGTGTCAAACCAAAGTGTCAACTAGTTATTTTATCGTTCATGGCAAAATTGCCATACAACCAATTAGTTACATGTCAAAAATTCCACAGAAATTGTTGCTGCAAAGGTATTTACAGAAAAGAAGGTCACAGTGAAAACTATCCAGACATGACATTTATCCTTTCTTTTCTTTCTCCGAGTTTTGTTCTTTCTTTTTTCTTCTAGAGAATCTTGATAAAGTCATCTAAAAATTAAAAATCTAAAATGAATTTTTGGAAGGTCTAAAAATCAATGTTCTGGAGCTCATCCTTAAATTTACAGAAATGATTGTTTTTCTAACCACATAATGATGTATATCATTATGTGGTTAGAAAAATACCCATGTTCATTCCTTATTAAAATGCTATCTTTTTTAAAGGTGAAGGGTATGGCATTAATCTTCAGTGCACGTTTTGTTGAGCACATACTCTGCTTCCATGACCTCAGTTTCATTTTATGCCATCCTTTAGGAATTATAGTACTTATCCTTTGAGGGCAGAGGGTCCTGGAGAAAGGTTCCTATGGACAGACAACCATGACAGTGTTATGTGATTTTCCAGGTGGGGATAGTGAACAGAAATTCTCAAGGCAACAGATTAGGTAACTGAAATGCAAAAGAGATTCTGAAAGGAAGAGTAAGCATCTGATACGGACTCTCTAACACTGAAGCTCATATCTCTACCAAGAACCTCTTAGTTTCTTAAAAGCAAAGGATTATCTGTATTCACCTTTAATTGTTCATTGCTAGCAAGCACCTGCTAAGTGAACAATAAGTCCTGGGAATTTTCATTTTTAAACATGTCCTCTTACTACTGGGCTTCCATGGTGGCTCAGATGATAAAGGTTCTGCCTGCAATGTGAGAGACCTACATTCAGTCTCTGGGTCTGGAAGATCTCCTGGAGAAGGGAATGGCAACCCACACCAGTATTCTTGCCTGGAGAATTCCATGGACAGAGGAGCCTGGTGGGCTACAGTCCATGGGGTAGCTCTACCTTCAAATCTCACTTCTGACACTTTAGTTCATCCTCTCATGTGGACAGTTGCAGTCGTTTCTGAAGTCACTTTCCTGTCGTTTAGTCTTTACCTTCAATCAGCCCCCCGTGTGATTTACGCCCTACCCACCCATCTGTAACTCCTCAGGCACCGCACTTTAAAATAGGCTCAGGAAGCCACTTTGGGTTCTCTGAACACCCAAGGCAGTAACAGGTCTCCTCCATGACAATACTTGTTCTCTTTGCTGAAATGCTTTGACTACCTGGAAAAAAGGAATCTGACGTGTCCTTCAAGACTTATTTTATAGGTTCCTCTATGGAACTGTTTTTCATCTACCCAGGATCGGTGGCTCTCTTCACTAGTTTTGGGTCTTACACAAACGCTGTTACAGCAGACTGGCCACTATGTTGTAATAACTTGGCTTTATTTCTGTTTCCTCTGCTAAGCTGGAAGTTCTGGAGGCAGGGACATCTTATTTGGCACTAAATCCTTAGAACACATGCGTTTGAGTTCAGTAAATGTTATTAAATGTTGAACAAATGAGTGGATATGTCTGTGCTTGAACAGTAAGACACTAACTGGTGCCAAAAGAACGTGGTTTTCCATATTAGAGGTTACAGTCTGTGACAGAGACGCTTATCTGTAGACAGAGCATGAATTCACCGAACCTTGAGCCCTTTGGCATGCAAGGAATAGCAGTGTGACACAGAGTATCTTGGGAAATTAAGAGCAGGATGACATAATAGCTTCTTACACTACCTAGAAATCCGCACAGATTACTCCACATTTCCTAAAATCAACATCAAAACCCCAAGCAAGAAATTGCTCAGTAGAATGGTATGATTAGGTCAAGAGAGCACAGTTCACATGGAAGAAAATCTAAAAATAATGGCCTGAGAATTGACAACACTTTCTCTAAGTTAATTGTTTCAGAGGGATATTTCTTAGTACTGGCAAGTTGAATAAGCTTAGAATAAAGGATTAAAGTTAGGGAGAACCTTAAGACCCCCTGATTTCAACTTCCCATTTCTAGAAAGGTGCTTATCCAGATTCAACTTGAATACTTCCAGCGATGGGAATCATTTTGGAGGCAGCCATGGATTATTCATGCTGAGTTGAAATCTGCCCTCTGTAGTTTCATCCATTGATCTTTGTTCTTTTTCCTGAAGCTACATTAATTGTTTTTCTATATGACAACTTTTCATGTATTTGAACACAGCTTTCATTTTTACCCAAGTTTCCTTTTCCCAAGATTAAAAACACTCCATTTCATGTGATAATTCCTTATGTGATGTTGGTTTAAAGCCTTTCAGCTCTCTGTGATCATATTCCAATGGACTGACTCCAATGTGGTACCCAAATGTGAATGTAGCATCACAGATGTAGCCTAAGCACTGCAACCTAGAGAAGACATTCCTCAGTTGATGTGTTTGGTATATTTCTTTATGATGATCAAGTATTGTATTAGATCCAAAGAGTACATAGATCAAAATACTATATATGCCAGGAGTTGTTTGGGGCTGAGATAGAAAGATGAGTAAAACAGTCTTTGGTTTAAGAAGCCCATATCTGACAGACTACAGATATCCTCTTAATATATTGTGATATTGTATAAGTAATATCTTTGAGGTGTAAGCAAAATATGATCAAGTAACTCATATCTTAAGTTTTTAGACAATTGAATATCTATGCCTATTTTAGAAGACTTGCTATACCTCAAGATCACCCTAATTCTAACCACGTGCTGTTGATTTTTTAAAACTTCAAATTTTGGACTTTATGCATCTTTCTTAATTTGATCTTATTGATTTTGTTTTAATTCCAGCCTGACAAGGCCTTTCAAATCTCTGTCATCAAATATGTTAGTTTTACTTTGTCAGCTCTAAGTCTGACAGTAACAGGAAAATTGGCTGCTGTTTTACATGAACAAAAATGGTTTGTGTTCTGCTTTCCCAGCAGAAATTATGTTTGGGAATTTGGTTAATGGGAAGTGGTAAGGCATATATTTAGAAAAGAAAGTTCATTCCACTCTAGACAAATATAGGCACTTGGAATTCTATCCACCATGACTCACAGAAAGTGCAGAATCTTCTCATCCTCAGCTACCACATGGTGTTAGTTGCTGGCATGTGGTGAAGTCCGGGCCTGAGAAACAGACAAAAGGGAGACAAAAGCTGATTCATTTGTGTTTTTTTTTTTAGCATCCATTTCTGATAAGCAGAAGCCCTACTGCAAGTTGAAAGTCACCTTTACTCTAGCCACCCAATGGCGCATTTAACATGTTTGGTAATAAACTTTTCCTGCATCTCCGCTTGAATGACATCTTGCCAGAACAGCCTCCCCTGACTATCCTGTAATACCACCTCTGTTTCCATGCTCAGTTGCTTGCCCGGCATTGTCCTTTCCCAAGGCTCTTAGCACTCTTTGGCACATTACATACTTCTGTTTGTTGTCAGTTTCTCTCCAGCCCCGGTGCCCATATGTACTAGAGTGTGAGCTCTATGAAAGCACGGATTTTGGTTTATTTATTGCAGTGCCTCCTTGGTTTTGAAGAGAACCTGACACTAACACATGGTCTATCAACACGTGTTCAAATAAGTATTTGTTAAGTATGTTAATCAATCTGGAGTAAAATGGTGGGAAATTATTCAGCTACAGTACTTAGCTGGCAAAAGACTGAAAAAGATAAAACTGAGAAAGTCGTGTTTACTTTTCCTTCATACAAAGATAAGATTAATTATACAGAGAATTTTGAGCTTCTCTAAATGAAACAACTCTTTAGAGTCCATTGGGCTGCAACGAGGTCCAACCAGTCCATCCTAAAGGAGATCAGTCCTGGGTGTTCATTGGAAGGACAGATGCTAAAGCTGAAACTTCAATACTTTGGCCACCTCATGCGAAGAGTTCACTCACTGGAAAAGACCCTGATGCTGGGAGGGATTGGGGGCAGGAGCAGAAGGGGACGACAGAGGATGAGATGGCTGGATGGCATTACCGACTCAATGGACATGGGTTTGAGTGAACTCCGGGAGTTGGTGATGGACAGGGAGGCCCGGCGTGCTGCAATTCATGGGGTCGCAAAGAGTCGGACACGACTGAGCAACTGAACTGAATTGGACTGAAATGAAGCAAAGTCATATGTACTTTCCCTGTATGCTGACGTTACTTAGTGATCTGTAGACAGTAAAAAGTATAGGAAAGAGTAGTAGGAGATATCCATGACCGAATACCAAGTAATGGGCTAACTGCTTAACACAGATGTTGTCATTAAGCATCACAATAGTCGCATAAAGTAGATTTTATCATACATTTTGTTTATACAGAAGCAGAGGCTCAAAGGACTACAGTCATTTATCAATGATTCCCTCGCTCAAAGCGCCAGAAGCCCAAAGCCATGTTCGTTTAAACTTCTCCCACCTTGCAACATTTACTCTAGTCATAAACCAAGAAACAAATGTCACTTTCTTTTGCAAAACTTTCTGGTACCATTGCCACGCAAGCTGGGGAATTTTATCAGCGGGTGAGGCCTTTGTGATATAGCCAGTGTTCTGTAATGAGTCACCTCACTGCATAATAGAGATGGTTATGCTTAGACAAGTGACCACCAAAATGACAGTTGGGTATTTTCTAGTCCCTGCTTTCCTTGCAAATCAAATGTGCCGAGAAAGCCAGGTAAAGCAATGTTTTTTAAAGCTGTCAGCATTCTTTACATCAGAAACAAATTATGTGTTTTCTATCACATTCATCACCCCCTCAACAAGATTTTATCCTTTAAATGGGAGAGCTGTGTGAGGCCAAGTTTGCACTTTTCTCTTGCTGGCAATTTTGTGAGGTAAGATAAACTACAAAGCTTGCTCTTCAGACCCTCTCTGAATTCTGACAGTCTCCCAGAAGCAATTTTCACTTGGGGGTTACCAGGAAGAAGTAAAAGGATTGCCCATAAACCAGACATACATTACTGAGAAGGGACAGAAAACGGGGAAGCACAGTGACACGGGTCCTTTGCAGAGCTGTTCTTCAGCTTCACCCCTGGCAGATTACCTAAGGACAGCGATGTCCTTGGATATCTAAGCTTTTGGAAACATTGGAGAAACATCCTCCAGTTTCTGTTCCTCCAGTGCACATCATGATTATTGACCCCACTCTCATACACATTGTTGAAAGGTATGTGGTTTGCACTTACATACAGGTCAAAACTTTTTTATTTGGAAAAGCCTCTCTTCCCTTACCTGTCCAAGCATCACATGTTTTCTGTCAGCAACTTACACAGAGAGTGAAATAGATGAGACGGAAGTAGGAAAAATTTGACACTCAGCAAAGACCGCGCCAAGGTGCAGTTCCTAACACAGTTTCTTTGGCGTTGCCCTTGGAGGCCCCTTGCCTGTCAACAGTTCTGTAAGGGATGGGAGGCTTCTCATAACATCTGCTCCACCTTCCTCATCTCTTTCGGCTGACTTAAAGTGTCTGATTTGGGTGTCTGATGTGATTTAAGTATCTGATTTAAGAGGGCTTGGGTTTCCTCCCAATGGTCATCCGAGGCCCCAGTCTAGTTACAACAGGAAATAGGTATGAGCTACTATCCAACAGGAGTGTGGCCTGGGAAACTCTTCTGAATATTGTGTAACAAAAGATGTCGAGCTTATTAACATATGGATCAGAGTATGATCAAAAGTAGGCCTTTCCTGGTGGCTCAGCTGTAAAGAATTGACCTGCCTTGAAGGAAGACACGGGAGACAGAAGTTCAATCCCTGGGTCAGGAAGATCCCCTGGAGGAGGAAATGGCAACCCACTCCACTCTTCTTGCCTGGGAAATCTCATGAGTGGAGGAGGCTGGTGGGCTACAGTCCATGGGGTCACAAAGAGTCAGACACAAGTGAGCAACTAAGCACGCAGGTGAACAAAAATAAGACCAACTCCCGTGTAAGACTTTTCCTCAGATCTCAAGTTGGTAGCCTACTCAAGAAAAGAGTGGTTACCACTGTAGGTGCGTTCTGTTTCTCTTTATCTAAGCAGAAGGTGTAGAGAAAGGTGCCCAGAAATCCTGTGTGGTGAATAGGCATTTCTATCTTGAAAGCGGCATAGCAGATCACAGTCTGGCATTAGGCCTCCAGAGCCTGAAAGGACCAGGCTCCAGAGCAGGGTCGGTGGGAGAGGATGCAGTCAGTGTCACCCTTCCCTGAACACTATTTTCCCTCCTTCATTGCAAGAGCAAACAATAATAATAACAACATATCTAGTGAATGTATCTGGGCTCAGTGGTAAAGAATCTGCCTGCAATGCAGGGGACCTACCTGAGTCAGGAAGATCCCTGGGAGAAGGAAAAGGCAACCCACTCCAGTATTCTTGCCTGGAAAACCCCACAGGCAGAGGAGTCTGGCCAATTATATTCCATGGGGTCGCAAAGAGTCAGACTAAACAAGCAACTAAGAGACTGAGCGACTAAACAGCAAATCTAATGAACAGAGTAAACACAGTAACTTCCAAACTCTTTAGTCATAAAATCAGTACAAAGTATCTCCTACATGTGAGACATTGCATAAAATTCTAGCAGGGATACAAGCGTGAAATAAATGAAATGCCATCTCTTTCAAAATCCTGACCTTTTTTTTGTGGGGAAAGCAGACTGGAAACTGGAATTACCAAGTGATCTCTCATCATGCCATTTCACTTCTGTATTTGTGAAAGTTGTCTGTGCATCTTCAGTTGGCTTGTCAAGCTCTTTGTCCTGAAAAAGGAGATCATCCATGGTCTGTCTGGTCCAACCTGCCTCTCCAACATCATCTTTCTCTTCATTCTGCCTGCATCCTAGTCTTCAGCATCAACAATCTGCCCACACTTTCTTCAGTGTTCCACAGGGCTTTCATATCTGTTGCCCCCTTCATCTAGAATGCCTTTCCCATTTATCTTGAATAAGTTCACATTGTTTAAAGACTCAGCTTGGGCCTTCTAGAATGAATGAACACCCATTCATCACATCCCCTTTAAACCATGACTTCTGTCAGGGTTTGAAAGAAGCTCATTGCAAGTCATTGTCTTCACACTAGAATGTGCGCTTCTTGAGAATGAACAGCTTCTTTTGTCTCTGTTTCCTTAGCATGGCTCCCAGGGCCTGACACCTCACAGACCTTAAAAGTATTGTGAAAAACTAATGATGATACAAAGCATTTAACAAAGCAGAAAAAGAATGATATGATAGAAATGCAAGGCAGGTGTTAGATGTAGTTAGGGAGAAGGAGGAGTTTATAATGTGTTCATCATTCTAGAAGCTTGGATTGGGATTTCCACAGTGCCTTAAAGAATGGGCAGGATTCAGGAAGGGAAGAAAAGTTTTTTTAAGATGAAGATTCAATGTGAAAGAAATCAGACATGTCTGAAACATTCAACTGAATAAAGGCTTACAAAATAAGATGCCAGAACAGAGTGAGGTTGTTTATGTGGGTTAAGTCTATCATGAGAAGATTGTGGTCTTTATTTAGAAGGCAATGTGGAGACGTTGATGGTTCATGAGGAAAAAAATTGCATAGTATAATGCTTGTTTTAGAAAGATAATTATGGCAGCAATGTGCAAGGTGGTTTAAAATGCAGTGTCTTAGAAAACCAGGAAAGAAAATGTTTCAAAAAGAATGTTGCCAGTGTGAAATTGAACAAGACAGGAGAAAAGGCAACTGGTGACATAAGAAAAGCAGGAGGTGGAGGGGAAGAATAAAAACAACACCAGAGTTAAGTAGAAGAGACCAAATGGATTGAAATTGCCAATGAAGTAGATTACCTTTGGAAAGAAGTGTAGGTTCTTCCTTCTAAGAAAGGAGAGGAGGGGGAGAAAATGGTAGAAAATACAGGATTCTGAGTTAAAGCAGAGTAGAGAAGTTTTAATACTGATAATTCTATATTAAATTAGGATATCTTTTATGTTTTAATTTGTTGTTGTTCAGTCGCTCAGTTCTGTCCGACTCTTTGCGACCCCATGGACTGTAGCACCCTAGGCTTCCCTTCACTGTCTCCTGGAATTTGCTCAAACTCATGTCCATTGAGTTAGGGATACCATCCAATCATCTCATCCTCTGTTGCTGTCTTCTCCTCCTGCCCTCAAACTTTCCCAGCATCAAGGTCTTTTTCAATGAATTGGCTCTACAAATCAGGTGGCCAAAGTTTGGAGTTTTAGCATCAGTATTTCCAATGAATATTCAGGGTTGATTACCTTTAGGATTAACTGGTTTGACTCTTTGCAGTCCAAGGGACTCTCAAGAGTCTTCTCCAGCACCACAGTTTGAAAGCATCAATTCTTTGGCACTCAACCTTCTTTATGGTCCAACTCTCTCATCCGTACATGACTACTGGAAAAACTATGGCTCTGACTATATGGACCTTTATTGACAAAGTGATGTCTCTGCTTTTTAATATACTGTCTAGGTTTGTCATAGCTTTTCTTCCAAGGAGTAAGTGTCTTTTCATTTCATGTCTACAGCCACCATCCACAGTGATTTTGGAGCCTAAGAAAGTAAAATCTGCTAGTTTCCATTTTTTAGTTTCCATCTATTTGCCATGAAGTGATGGGACTGGATGCCATGATCTTGGTTTTTTGATTTAGGGCAAGGCAGAGTCTTGTGATGACCATGTGGAGAGTAAGGGATGTGTTTTGAGTTTGAGTGGCATGGAAAACTTCCAGAACAGTGCTGTCAGAAATAAGAAAGGGGTTAATTTATGCTGTGAAGCACTGACAAGACCACTGAGGACGTGCCTGAAATAACATAGCATGAGTTTTTGTTTGTTTTTGTGGAGGCAACCACCATGGTTCCAGTATCTACAGCTGACTAACAAACCATCACAAATTCTGTGGCTTAAATCAATGGTCATTATATTAAATTCGTGACCTCTGGGTCATAAATTAGAGCAGGGAAAGTCTGAATGGCTCTTTTGTTCCATGTGGAATCGACGGGTTGCTCAGTTCATCCAGTTGGTAGCTGGTGGAGCCTTCGCTCTCACGTCAGGCACCTTGGGAAGGTGGCTGGAGGCTCGCACACCCGCATCCCTCTCCATGAACTCTTGGGATTTTTACATGCACTGTCCATAAGATTAGCCAGACTTCAAACAGAAAAGGAATTGTCTAGGCTCTCCAGGTCTGGGACTGGACATCAACATACAGTCACCTTCACAGTTGTTTCTTGGCTAAAGCAGACAGAAATCCCACCAATTTTCAAATAAGAGAGACCCATGCCCCATTTCTTGTTGGGGTACACTACAAGCATTTTTAGCTAGCGCCCACCGCCCCCCCCCCGCCCCCGCTAGTGTGTGTCATTCTAACACCAGTGTAAAACATTTATTTTCTGTTTTCTGTGTTGTCCCCTGGAATGTACTTCACATAGACCAGAAAGTTCTGTTTTGTCTCAAGTATCTGATATGCAGTAGACAATAATCATTTGTTACATGTATGATAGAAAAATGTAGACAGAGGAGCAGATAATATGGGTGTGAAATGCCCAGGAAGAATGACAAGAGACTGCAGGGTAATGGTTCCCTCCACATTTGTGAGGTTTGCAGCATTTGCCATCAGCCATCAGTGACTCAATAAGGCTTGCTCTTCACCTCCAGGGAGCAACCATATCAACATCTTCAGGACCAATGCTCTAATGAACCGATTTATCTTTATACCAGTTGGACGTCTTCCTTCAGTTAAGATTATTGCATTGATGAGTTGCTAATTAAGCATACACTTTGGAGGAGTCTTCATCTACATTTCATAGAGTGGCTTTGAGAGTTGGTGAATCCTCTGAAATCATATGAGCAAATGCGTCATCTTGAGTCTTATCAGATTTTCAAAGGGAAACCTGAACCCTAAATATTAAAACAGCACTCTCAGAATAAGCCGTACTTGGATTTTACCTTTTAGATAGAAAAAGCTAAATCTTTCAAATATCATGAAGAAAAAATCACCTGGAACAGGAAAAAAGCCACTTGTAACTTTAGCGAAGGCCACATATGTAGCAAGCAGGTCAATGCAGTCATCTTTAATGATTCCCCAGGAGCTATTACGTTTGATTTGGTTCGTGACTTGTGAACCTGTGGGGATTTGTTGGTTAAGTTATTCTAGCTACTAAGAGAAGTCACGTCAGAAAGTCACTTAAAAAAAAGACATTTTTAGAGATTTAGACTATGAAAAGCTCTGTTTCCCAATTAGTGCTTAAAAACCTCTGATTATAATGTGGTATTTCTTTAAAAATCCCCTAAGTATATGTTAACAATTGAACTTGAACTAAAATTACAACTCCATTATTTGAAAGTGCTTTCATATACTTTTCTTGCCTAGTTTTCTATTATCTTACTGAAAATTTTTTTTTTTTTTTTAAGTTTACATTTGTCAAACTTTAACAACATTATCAACATAAGGGGGATATATATAATCAAGTATTTTAAATATTGGATAGTTTATAAATTGAGGAGGCTATAAAGACATTAGGTAGATTACATCTGCTAAGTTACTTCAGTCGTGTCCGACTCTGTGACCCCATAGACGGCAGCCGACCAGGCTCCCCTGTCCCTGGGATTCTCCAGGCAAGAACACTGGAGTGGGTTGCCATTTCCTTCTCCAATGCATGAAAGTGAAAAGTGAAAGTGAAGTCGCTCAGTCGTGTCCGACCCTCAGCGACCCCATGAACTGCAGCCTTCCAGGCTCCTCCATCCATGGGATTTTCCAGGCAAGAGTACTGGAGTGGGGTGCCATTGTCTTCTCCGAGATTACATCTAGAAACATGAAATCTATAGGGAAGCTAACACAGGCTTAAAGTGCTGTAGGAATATTAAAATGTACAGGACTTTTAAAAAAGTTTTCTTATTTTTAAGTGTAACTACTTAAATGATATCACCATTAGAATTTCCTGTCAAGGTTTATAAATTCCATGCAGGCTAAAAAGCTGAAGGCTTTATCTCAGCCATAGTCAGATTTCTGTCTCATTGCCTGTGTTTTTTTGAATGAACAGCCATTGCATGGAACCACCCTTGATTCCTTTCTAACCAGGTACATCTGGTACCCTCATGTTCTCAAAAGAACCTTAGGTTCTGCAACCCTATAGCTAAGGCAGGAAATGCACAAATATGGTACCAACACAGGTCTAAAACATATTTGCACGCCCTGTATTCTGATTCATTCCTTGTTCCCAATCTGTAGCTCAAATCCCATCAGTTTTCCCCTCACTGAAAAGTCCAATTCCTTAATCTGGGTCTTCCTCACTTTTCTCTGAGATAATACCTCTACCTCATCTTCCTGATGCTGAACTACTTTGTTTTTTCTTTCAAATGCTGCTGAGACACAAAACTCTATAGAACAGTCCATTTTCTCTTCAAGTGCCAGTGGTTTTTCATTTTTCAAAGAATCAATAAATCAATACTATGCCTCTTCAGTCTCTCAGAACAAAGAATAGGAGACCTGACCAGTTAGACAATGGCTAGTGAGAATTAGGTTGTAATCTGTGATTAATTGGTTCACAAGTAAAGATCAAACGAAAATATAGAGGGATACTTCTTGTTTTCCTTTGGCCCAGCTTCAGGTCTAGTATACTAGCGGTAAAGAACTCGCCTGCCAGTGCAGGAAACAAAAGAGACGTGGGTTCAATCCCTGGGTTGGAAAAATCTCCTGAAGAACACTGAACCCACTCCAGTGTCCTTGCCTGGAAAATTCCACAGACAGAGGAGCTTGGCAGGCTACAGTCAATGGGATCACAAGAGCTGGACACTACTGAAGCAATTTGGCACTTAGCAAGATCTAGGAATCGGTTCAGTTCCGTTGCTCAGTCGTGTCTGACTCTTTGTGACCCCATGGACTGCAGCGCACCAGGCCTCCCTGTCCTTCACCAACTCCCCAAGCTTGCTCAAACTCATGTCCATTGAGTTGGTGATGCCATCCAACCATCTCATCCTCTGTTGTCCCCTTCTCCTCCTGCCTTCAGTCTTTCCTATCATCAGGGTCTTTTCCAATGAGTCAGTTCTTCGCATCAGGTGGCCAAAGTATTGGAGCTTCAGCTTCAGCATCAGTCGTTCTAATGAATATTCAGGATGGATTTCCTTCAGGAAAATCAAAGAGTTGGACTGAAGTGACTTAGCACTTAGCACCATCCAGGATCCAGGAGTCAGCTATGTCTAGATGTAGTACTGGCACAATGCACATACCGTGAGTCTGATTCTGGTACACAGCATAGAAATTAAAGGATGTTTTATACTTCTGAAGTCACATGAACTTATACAAAGCTTAAGTACAGGTTGCTCTGAATCTAAGCAAACATGCTGTGCCTGCTAGGGGTAGAGAAACTTAAAGGTGACTTGACATACTGGTCTTAGCCAAACATTTGCATTGAGAACAAGAATTACAGGAGGAAAGAACTCTATCAGATCAGAACAGATCAGATCAGTCGCTCAGTCATGTCCGACTCTTTGCGACCCCACGGATCGCAGCACACCAGGCTTCCCTGTCCCTCACCAACTCCCGGAGTTCACTGAGACTCACGTCCATCGAGTCAGTGATGCCATCCAGCCATCTCATCCTCTGTCGTCCCCTTCTCCTCCTGCCCCCAATCCCTCCCAGCATCAGAGTCTTTTCCAATGAGTCAACTCTTCGCATGAGGTGGCCAAAGTACTGGAGTTTCAGCTTTAGCATCATTCCTTCCGAAGAAATCCCAGGGCTGATCTCCTTCAGAATGGACTGGTTGGATCTCCTTGCAGTCCAAGGGACTCTCATCGTCAATCTAATTTTTATTAGTCACCAACATATACTTTCTCACCTAATGAGTATTGGCTCTTTCCTTGGTCCCCTAAATAGTAAGCTTACCTTCTAATCTGTCTCTCTCTCAATACTGTAACCCTTTTTCGGAGATACCCCTTCATATTTTCTCCATCTCATCAAGTCCCTTTATTCTACTTTGTATTTTATTTCAAATGCCGCTGAGGTGGAACTGAGTTCCGACTCCATTTCCTTCCTGAAGCCATCTCCAGCTTCTTCGCGTCATTCTGGTCTATCTTTTCTTGGAACTCCAGCACTGACGATGAATAATGGCCGTGTCAGGCATGCTTAGTTTTGTAAGTGGAGAGTAGGGAACGTGGCTTTAACTTGTTTGTGTCTTATTTGTTGCCTAGCACACCTCTAAGAGCAGTGAAAGCTTTAGATGATTGTTTTAATCAGAACTCAAATATTATAAGAAATTACTAAGCTTTGGGAATTATATTTGATTTTTAAAAGGAAAGAAATAAATATAATCGTGAAAGCACAGAATTTAAAACCGGAGAGCGATGTTAGAAGTCATCTCATTTGACCTCGAAAACTAGTGAAGGAGGAAATGATATGCCAGTTTGCGCAAACCTAAGCAGCAAACTCAGAGAAGACAATGGCACCCCACTCCAGTACTCTTGCCTGGAAAATCCCACGGACGGAGGAGTCTGGTAGGCTGCAGTCCATGGGGTCGCTAAGAGTCAGACACAACTGAGCGATTTCACTTTCACTTTTCACTTTTATGCATTGGAGAAGGAAATGGCAACCCACTCCAGTGTTCTTGCCTGGAGAATCCCAGGGACGGGGGAGCCTGGTGGGCTGCTGTCTATAGGGTCGCACAGAGTCGGACACGACTGAAGCAACTTAGCAGCAGCAGCAAGCAGCAAACTAATGACAGATGCAAGGCTAGAACTCAGGACCTGAGTCCTATCCTAATACCCTTTGCTAAACTGGACTACAGCATATATCATATAGTATATGTGAGCATGAATGGACATATTTTAACTATGCTTGTCTTTTGAGATCATGAATGACATGCCTTGTTTTAAACTATAAAATAAATACTTTGGATATGACTGTGATGGACACTGCTGGTTATTATCCAATATTCATTCCTCTTTCTTCCTTTACTACTTGAATATATCTATGCCATAGAATACAGAGGGACGGCTATGTGCCTAGTTTAAATCTAAAGCCTCCCAGTCCTCTTCATGTTGAATGACCATTTGGTATGTGTCTTCTTACTAATGAGATATGATTAAAACTCTGCTGGGGATGTGATCACATTTTCAAATAATGAACAAAATCCTTATGGGGGAAGGTTTGGGGATCTTTGTCCCTTTGCCTTTTTTATGTTTGGAATATAGATGTAACGCTGGGAGTGCAGTAGCCATCTTGTGACCGTGAAAAGGAAGCCATACCAAGGGTTACAAACAGCATGATAGGAAAAATCTGAAGCCTGATTACATTCATGAGGATCAGACTCAAGTCTTGAGTCCACTCCAGACTTCTGTATAAGAACTATAAATCTACTTGTCTAATCCATTAGTTAGTAGATTTTCTGTTACTTTTGTCTAAATACCCTCGTCCCAACAAAGATAAGACCACAAAATATGTTAAAATGCAGTGGATATAGTGACCTATTCAGTCATGTTATTTGACTAGCCCTTTTGCAGTGACTTTGCCACAGTGATGCTTTTTTAATATGTAACAGCTTAACTGTTTTCTTAAATGGCTTAAGTATGTTAAGCACTATTTTGCTGCTAAGTCACTTCAGTCGTGTCCGACTCTGTGCGACCCCATAGACGGCAGCCCACCAGGCTCCTCTGTCCCTGGGATTCTCCAGGCAAGAACACTGGAGTGGGTTGCCATTTCCTTCTCCAATGCATGAAAGTTAAAAGTGAAAGTGAAGTCGCTCAGTCATGTTCGACTCTTAGCGACCGCATGGACTGGAGCCTACGAGGCTCCTCCGTCCATGGGATTTTCCAGGCAAGAGTACTCTTCTGAAGCCCTTTAAATATATTATCTTATTTAATGATCACTACAATTATGTGAAGCTGCATTGGTGTTCTCATTTATAGAGATAAAAAGGAAAATTTAGAGAGGTCAATTATCTTTATGCTTACATGATAAATGTCCCTGGATACCAGTGACCATGTTCTGTTCATCTGTCATACCATGTAACAAACCATGTGAAGCGCAACTCTGTGAGTTGATTTATTACTTTAAAATTTAAGATAGTTGATTAACAGCCTTGTTTTATTCTCCTTAAATGAAATACTAAAGCTGTAGTACAAATACAAAACCTGGACAATCTGTATGTCACCCAAACAGAGTATTAGTTAAAGTTGTGCAATTGGAAACCATTAACTTAATACATAACTTCATAAAGAATCCGTTATATAATTGATTGTACGTTTTGCTTTGGCTCTTGAACTTGACCTTCCATGTGCTGGTAATTATTCTAGTGATAGCAGCTTCAAACAAACAAAAAACAGTGCTACATTCCACAGCTTGGCAACACTACAACACCAGCTCTACTTAGTAGAATAACTTCTAGATTTGCCTTTCTCCTACAAAAACATGATTTTAAGTACAGATTCCAATATCTTTCAGGTAATTCATGATTTCTGATATTTTATTCTCTAGGGATTATTTTGTTCATTTCTTCCCTTGGAAAACAAAGGGAAGCATGAAAAAATGGGGTGGCCCTTGATGAAAGACTTGAATAAATATATATGATAATAAAAAAGAAAACTGATTATCTTACATCATTGCTGCTGCTGCTAAGTCACTTCAGTCGTGTCTGACTCTGTGCGACCCCATAGACTGAAGCCCATCAGGCTCCTCTGTCCCTGGGATTCTTCAGGAAAGAACACTGGAGTGGGTTGCCATTTCCTTCTCCAATGCATGAAAGTGAAAAGTGAAAGGGAAGTCTCTCAGTCGTGTCTGACTCTTAGCGGCCCCATGGACTGTAGCCTAGCAGGCTCCTCCGTCCGTGGGATTTTCTAGGCAAGAGTACTGGAGTGGGGTGCCATCGCCTTCTCCGTCTTCCATCATTAAATAGTCACTAACTAGAGCAACTTTTTAAAAGCTAATTATAAGTCTAGTTGTATCTGTTTAACTGAGAAAAGTAATATTTTGAAGGCAATTGAAAATATACATCAAGGTAAAAAATATCTTCATTCTCTCATTGACACTAGATATTTAAGACAAAATATTTTTCTCTTTTAAACTTCTTGTATATTTGCCAAAGTAAAATGGAGGAATTTTCTCATGGCTATATCAGTTCAGTTTACTTCAGTCACTCAGTCGTGTCCAGCTCTTTGCGACCCCATGGACTGCAGCATGGCAGGCTTCCCTGTCCATCACCAACTCCCGGAGCTTACTCAAACTCATGTCCATTGAGTTGGGGATGCCATCCAACCATCTCACCCTCTCTCATTCCCTTCTCATCCCGCCTTCAATCTTTCCCATCACCAGGGTCTTTTCCAATGAGTCAGTTTTTCACATCAGGTGGCCAAAGTATTGGAGTCTCGGCTTCAGCATCAGTCCTTCCAATGAATATTCAGGACTGATTTCCTTTACAATGGACTAGTTGGATCACCTTGTTGTCCAAGGGACTTTTAAGAGTCTTCTCCAACACCACAGTTCAAAAGCATCAATTCTTCGGTGTTCAGCTTTCTTTATAGTCCAACTCTCACATTCATACATGACTACTGGAAAAACGATGGCTTTGACTAGATGGACCTTTGATGTCAAAGTAATGTCTCTGCCTTTTAATATGCTGTCTAAGTGGCTAAAGCTGCAACTCCAGTACTTTGGCCACCTCATGCGAAGAGTTGACTCATTGGAAAAGACTCTGATGCTGGGAGGGATTAGGGGCAGGAGGAGAAGGGGATGACAGAGGATGAGATGGCTGGATGGCATCACTGACTCGATGGACGTGAGTTTGGGTGAACTGCTGGAGTTGGTGATGGACAGGGAGGCCTGGCGTGCTGCAATTCATGGGGTCGCAAAGAGGCGGACACGACTGAGCGACTGAACTGAACTGAACTGAAGTTGGTCAATAACTTTTCTTCCAAGGAGCAAGCATCTGTTAATTTCATGGCTGCAGTCACCATCTGCAGTGATTTTGGAGCCCCCCTCCAAATAAGGTTTTTCACTGTTTTCACTGTTTCCCCATCTATTTGCCATGAAGTGATGGGACCAGATGCCATGATCTTAGTTTTCTGAATGTTGAGTTTTAAGCCAACTGTTTTACTCTCCTCTTTCACTTTCATCAAGAGGGTCTTTAGTTCTTCTTCACTTTTTGCCATAAGGGTGGTGTCATCTGCATATCTGAGGTCATTGATATTTCTCCCAGGAATCTTGATTCCAACTTGTATTTCTTCCAGTCCAGCATTTCTCATGATGTACTCTGCATATAAGTTAAATAAGCAGAGTGACAATATACAGCCTTAATGTACTCCTTTCCCGGTTTGGAACCAGTCTGTCGTTCCATGTCCAGTTCTAACTGTTGCTTCTTGACCTGCATACAGATTTCTCAGGAGGCAAGACAAGTAGTCTGGTATGCCCATCTCTTTCAGAATTTTCCACAGTTTTTAGTGATCCACACAGTGAAAGGATTTGGCTTAGTCAATAAAGCAGAAGTAGATGTTCTTCTGGAACTCTCTTGCTTTTTCAATGATCCAGTGGATGTTGGCAATTTGATCTCTGGTTCCTCTGCCTTTTCTAAATCCAGCTTGAATATCTGGAAGTTCATGGTTCTTGTACTGTTGAAACCTTGCTTGGAGAATTCTGAGTATTACTTTGCAAGTGTGTGAGATGAATGCCATTGTGCAGTAGTTCGAGCATTCCTTGGCATTGCCTTTCTTCAGGATTGGAATGAAACTGACCTTTCCCAGTCCTGTGGCCACTGATGAGTTTTCCAAATTTGTTGGCATACTGAGTGCAGCACTTTCACAGCATTATCTTTTAGGATTTGAAATAGCTCGGCTGAAATTCCATCACCTCCACTAGCTTCGTTCATAGTGATGCTTCCTAAGGCCCACTTGACTTCACATTCCAGGATGTCTGGCTCTAGGTGAGTGATCACACCATCATGGTTATCTGGGTTGTGAAGATCTTTTTTGTAAAGTTCTTCTGTATATTCCTGCCACCTCTACTTAATATCTTCTGCTTCTGCTAGGTCCATACCATTTCTGTCCTTTATTGTGCCCATCTTTGCATGAAAAGTTCCCTTGATATCTCTAATTTTCTTGAAGAGATCTATAGGCTATATAAATCTCATGGTATATAGGCAGCAGATTTAAACTTGTTATACAGTAGTCAGTGTTTTGGATGAGAGGCAAAATAAAACTCCCCCAAATTTGTGGTTTCAGGAGAAAAACTTTTGAAAAACTTAGATACTATGAATGCAATCTAATACCAGTCAGATTAACTGATGATGATCTTGTTTTTAATGTATTGCAAAAATCTTCATCATGATTGCTTCAGAAGGATTTCACCATCTCTGCTGAATTTTCAGATGTTCCCCATAGTGCAATTCCACTTGGCTGTACACCCATTATTGTCTTATGGCCTCTATGTGACCTCCAGTGGGATTTTTTTAGAGGTAATTCCTGATAAAAAGAAAATCCCGAGTCCCTAAGAACCCATATCACTATAGCAATCCATTCTCCCCTATTAGGGAGATGTGAGTTGCAAGGCCCTTAGTGAATAGCTTAGTGGAGAGAGAGTATTTGCAAACAAGAAAAAATAAGCAGAAAATAGAGAACAGGCTATAGCCACAAGTTAAATCGAGGGACACAAATGAGAAGCACGGTCAGACATCACTGGCGAGAAAGGTCACTGTAGTCGCAAACCCTGGGGACCAAGTGTGCTGCCCTTTGAGTTCATTCTCTCCATTCAGTACTGAGTGGGGGGCCCCTGTATGCAAGAAACAGTGATAGACTCTAACATAGCAGAGACTGTGACCCCAAGGAGTTTGCAGTCTAGTGGAGATCAGAGGGAAAACCAAGTTGTGATGCATTATGACAAAGTCTGAGTAGAGGAATGTTCAGCTTCCACATGTCAGAGGGGAGGGAGCTTATCATGGTTGGGAGCATGAAGAAGAAATTGCTGAGAATAACAGATAAGCAATTCATTGAACTAAGGAAGCATTAGCTTTGGATAAATACCCAGAAGTGGGACTGCTGGATCATATGGTAGTTCTATTTTCAATTTTTTGAGGAACCTTCGTACTGTTATCCATAATTTCTGCACCAGTGTACCTTGACACCAACACCATACAGGGGTTCCCTTTTCTCCCTACCTTTGCAAACTCTTGTTATTAGTATTTCTTGTCATTTTGATGGTGATCATTCTAACAGGCATGTGGTGATCTCATTGTGGTTTAAATTTGTATTTCTCTGAAGATAAGTGATGTAGAGTACCTTTTCCTGTACCTGTTGGCTATTTGTATGCCACCTTTGAAAAAAAAAAAAAAGTATTCAAGTACTCTGACCATTTCAAAAATCAAATTTGTCTTGCTATTGAGTTGTACAATAAATGAAGACAGGATGTAGTCGAGATCTATACATTCATCGTAGCATTATTCACAATAGAGGAGATGAGGAAAAAAACCTAAATGTGCATCAGTAGATGTATAGATAAGGAAGATGTGATAGTGTAATGCAATATTTTCCAGCCATGGGAAAGAAGGAAATCCTGACATTTGAGACAACACAGATTGACCTTGAGAGCAGTATACTAAGCAAAATAAGTCAGAGAAAGACTATTACTGTGTAATATTATTTATATGTGGAATCTGAAAAAGCTGAACACCTAGACTGAGAGTGGATTGGTGGCTGCCAGGGGCTGGGGTTGAGGAAAATGGGGACATGCTGGTCAAGGGCACAAACTCCCAGTTATTAGCTGAATAAGCTCTGGGGATCTAATATCCAGCCTGGTGATTATAGTTAATGATACTGTATTATACACTTGACAGTTGCTAAGCGAGTATATGCTAACATTCTCACTACAAAAAAATAAGTGGTGATTATGTGACATGATGGAGATGCTCGTTAACACCACAGTGCAATCATTTTGCAAGATTATAACTGTATCCAGTCAACACATTGTACTTCTTAAACTAACTCAATGTTCTAAGTCAGTTAGATAAAGCTGCAAAAAAAAAAAAAAAAAAATTGAGCTTCTAGTCTGTGAGAATTCTTGTACAACCTCAATGAAGTATGCTAAATTTGAGGATAAAGTCCTTTGGGAGCTAAAAAAAATTAAAATTTACTCTTCCCCTAGGATAGAGAGTTTCAAGTAAATGCTCCAAAAAAGGAAGGAAACAATTGAGCTGGGTGCATTTTCTTCATAGAAATAACTTAGCTAAGCTGTGTAAAGAGCACCAGTGTGGAGATCAGAGGATTTCCATTCTGCCAAGACCACAGGAGGGTTTCCCTGATGGCTCAGACAGTTATCTGCCTGCAATGCAGGAGAACTGGGTTTGATCCCTGAGTTGGGAAGATTCCCTGGAGAAGGGAATGGCTAGCCACTCCAGTATTTTTTGTCTAAAGAATTCCGTGAACAGAGGAGCCTGGTGGGCTACAGTCCATGGGGTCAAAGAGTCAGACATGACTGAGCAACACTTACTTACTGAGGCCAAAGGAAGCAGGAGTGAAGGGAAAGGAAGTCGATGAGGCTGGAAAGTTAACTTGGGGTCTGATAATTTAGCCTTGAGGCCACTTAGACAGCTAGAAGTTAACCACCAAGTGGTTGATACGAAATCCATGGACATAAATGATGTCTTCAAGAGAGAAAGTATATATTAAAATTGAAGAGCTAAGAGTCAAGGAAGACTAATCTGCTTCCTTTCATAAATGTACTTGAGAAGGCCAGGAAGAATTGCCTGCATTAAGTGCTAATTTTGCTAGTCTTCACCTATGACATGAAGATTATCGATGTTCCATCTGTAGGTCTTAGGCATAGGGGTTTTCCCAGCAGTGGGGATGAATTTGCACTAAATGTCAAAGCTGCCTTGTTATCACCTTTTCAAGAAGGTTCGAAATGATTAAGAGTTGTTGGTTGGTGTTTAGACATAGTCAGAATTCAGAAATAGGCAAAGTTGTTTAGTTTCCACCAAATTCAATAATGAAGGGAAAAAGAGAGAAAGAGATGTTGAGAAGAGACCACATAAAACAAATTAACTTCACCTTTGAGTTACAAATCGGTGTATATTCCAAGAAAATGTAACCTATTTCTAATTCAAATAATTATAACTCAGCAAGTCCAGGAGCTAACTGGCTTAGATCATGAATTCCTTATTCCCAGATTCACACTTGAATTGAAGAAAGTAGAGAAAATCACTAGACCATACAGGTTTGATCCAAATCAAATCCCTTACAACTATACAGTGGAAGTGACAAATAGATTCAAGGGATTCGATCTGATAGACAGAGTGCCTGAAGAACTCTGGACAGAGGTTTGTGACATTGTACAGGAGGCAGTGATCAAGACCATCCCCAAGAAAAAGAAATACAAAAAGGCAAAATGGTTGTCTGAGGAGGCCTTATACAGCTATGAAAAGAAGAGAAGTGAAAGGCAAAGGAGAAAAGGAAAGATACACCCATTTGAATGCAGAGTTCCAAAGAACAGCAAGGAGAGATAAGAAAGCCTTCCTCAGTGATCAATGCAAAGAAATAGAGGAAAACAATAAAATGGGAAAAATTAGAGATCTCTTCAAGAAAATCAGAGATACCAAGGGAACATTTCATGCAAAGATGAGCACAATAAAGGACAGAAATGATATGGACCTAACAGAAGCAAAAGATATTAAGAAGAGGTGGCAGGAATACACAGAAGAACTATACAAAAAAGATCTTCACAACCCAGATAACCACGATAGTGTGATCACTCACCTAGAGCCAGATATCCTGGAATGCAAAGTCAAGTGGGCCTTAGGAAGCATCACTATGAACAAAGCTAGTGGAGGTGATGGAATTTCAGTCGAGCTATTTCAAATCCTGAAAGATCGTGCTGTGAAAGTGCTACACTCAATATGCCAGCAAATTTGGAAAACTCAGCAGTGGCCACAGGAATAGAAAAGGTCAGTTTCATTCCAATCCCAAAGAAGGGCAATGCCAAAGAATGTTCAAACTATGACACAATTTCACTCATCTGCTAGTAATTTCACTCATTACTAGCAAAGTAATGCTCAGAATTCTCCAAGCAAGGCTTCAACAGTATATGAACCATGAACTTCCAGATGTTCAAGCTGGATTTAGAAAAGGCAAAGGAACCAGAGATCAGATTTCCAACATCTGCTGGATCATCAAAAAATCAAGAATTCCAGAAAAGCATCTTCTTTTTTGACTATGCCAAAGTCTTTGACTGTGTGGATCACAACAAAGTGTGGAAAATTCTTGAAGAGATGGAATACCAGACCACCTGTGTTGCCTCCTGAGAAACCTGTATGCAGGTCAAGAAGCAACAGTTAGAACTAGACATGGGACAACAGACTGGTTCCAAATCAGGAAAGGAGTACATCAAGGCTGTATATTGTCACCCTGCTTATATAACTTATATGCAGAGTAGATCATGAGAGATGCTGGACTGGATGAATCACAAGCTGGAATCAAAATTTCTGGGAGAAATATCAATGACCTCAGATATGCAGATGACACCACCCTTATGGCAGAAAGCGAAGAAGAACTAAAGAGCCTCTTGATGAAAGTCAAAGAGGAGAGTGAAACAGTTGGCTTAAAACTCAACATTCAGAAAACCAAATCATGGCATCTGGTCCCATCACTTCATGGCAAATAGATGGGGAAACCTTGAAAAACTTTATTTTGGGGGGCTCCAAAATCACTGCAGATGGTGATTGCAGCCATGAAATTAAAAGATGCTTGCTCCTTGGAAGAAAAGTTATGACCAACCTAGATAGCATATTCAAAAGCAGAGACATTACTTTGCCATCAAAGGTCTGTCTAGTCAAAGCTATGGTTTTTCCAGTGGTCATGTATGGATGTGAGAGTTGGACTATAAAGAAAACTGAGCACCAGTGAAGTGATGCTTTTGAACTATGGTGTTGGAGAAGACTCTTGAGAGTCCCTTGGACTGCAGGGAGATCCAACCAGTCCATCCTAAAGGAAATCAGTCCTGAATATTCATTGGAAGGACTGATGCTAAAGCTGAGATTCCAATAGTTTGGTCACCTGATGTGAAGAACTGACTCATTTATAAAGACCCTCATGATTGGAAAGATTGAAGCTAGGAGGAGAAGGTGATGACAGAAATGAGATGGTTGGATGGCATCCCCAACTCAATGGACATGAGTTTAAGTAAGCTCCGGGAGTTGGTGATGGACAGGGAGGCCTGGCATGCTGCAGTCCATAGGGTTGCAAAGCGTCGGACATGACTGAGAGATGAAAATCAACTGAACTGAAAATTGGATGTAGCAAGAAATATAGAACCCCAAATACCTTGCAACTTCTTTTCTGAACCTGAAATCTCTTTTATTGGCAGTCAGAGTTCATGTGTTGTGGACTCAAAGCCCTGGGAGACTGAGTTTTGTTCCTTGCAGTGGCATGGCGAACTATGTTCTTCTACATCAAATTCTAAGAGAGAGAAGATTCTTTTCAGATCATTCTGAATATTAGGCAAGTATGTATAAACAGTAATTTCTGAGAACACAAATGAATAACTGTGAGTCAGTTTCATTCTTCTGAGATATGCATCAGAGGGAAACACAGAACAGGAAAGAGTTTTGCTAAAATAATAATGAGCACAGCCCTATGAAAGAGCTACTTTGGTTCTTTCAGACTGGCTGACTGCTTAGGGGGTGACCCTGAGCAGTTACTGAAGCAAACAAAACAAAGATTTGAACTAAAAGATAGTGAAGGGAATAGGAAGACAGAGGGTAAATAGTTATGTATTTCTCAACTGAAGCTGTGAACATTCTTTTCTTATCTACAACTGGTTGCATATATTTGCATTTAGTCTTAATACACAGTGGTCGAACAATAGCTCATATAATATAGATGACACCTCAGTTTAACTTTTGTTCTTCATTGATGGTTTTTGCAATATATTGTTGTTTTCACCCACATTCATGAATGTGACAATCTCTCAGTTCTGAGAATAAAAATACTTTGACCCATATTCATCTGTAAATGAATTTATTAGAAAGCTCTGGATATTCCCTAGATATTCATATTGGGAACAACTGATTTCACTTTATCCTTTGTTGTCGTCTCAGAAGATTCATAAAGAAAGGCAGGGGCTGTGAGAATTCATACATCAAGGGTTTTATGCATGTCACATGTTCCTGAAAAATACTTAAGTCCTGCAGAAAACTTTCTAGAAAACATTTTGCTGTTGCTAAGTCGCTTCAGTCATGTCCAACTCTGTGCGACCCTATAGACAGCAGCCCACCAGGCTCCGCCGTCCCTGGGATTCTCCAGGCAAGAACACTGGAGTGGGTTGCCATTGCCTTCTCCAGTGCATGAAGGTGAAAAGTGAAAGTTGAAGTCGCTCAGTCGTGTCTGACTCACCACCAGATAATTGCAATTTGTTTGCATTTGAAACAAAAATGTATTTGCATTTGAGTCAAATTGAAAGCAATGCTAAAATCTTCAACTTGCCAAGACATAAAGTCAGAAATGAAGTCTGTACAAGAAAGAAATAAAAATCATTTAAAATGCAACATTTATCATTTCAGAAAAAAGCATATTCAGTATAAAGACAAATATCTGTGCTGTATAGATGGGGCTGATAATTTCCATTATTTGTTCAGTTTAGAGAATCATGATGAGCGATGGGTGGGAGAGTTGCAGTTTTCAGCAAATTCATAGTTTTATTGCATCTTTTCAGATGAACTTTAAAATGAGAAGTTGTGTTGCTTACTTTAAGGTTTTAAAAAATAGTTTTATTATAGATAATGCTGTGGCATATAGGCTCCACACTGCCTCCAATGCTTCTTCTATTTCCACTGTCAGGACCTTCATTTAGGCTCTTATTCTATAAATTTGAAATATAGTTGAATTAAACTATTGTGTTAGTTTTAGGTGTACAGCGCATCTGTTCAATTACATTCTTCAGATTCTTTTCCCTTATAGGCTATTATAAAATATTGAGTATAGTTCCCCATGCTATACAGTACGTCATTGTTGATTATTTTATATATAGTGTTGTATGTGTATTAATCCCAGCTTCCTAATTTATCCTGCCCTTTCCTCTGGTAACTGTAAGTTTGTTTTCTATGTCTGTGAGTTTTTGTTTCAGAAGTAAGTTCATTTGTATCTTTATTTTTATTCCACATATAAGTGATACCACATGATATTTATCTGGCTTACTTCACTTAGTATGATAATCTCTAGGTCCATCCATGTTGCTGCAGATGGCATTATTTCATTCAAATGGCGTTATCTTTTTTAGGGTTGAGTTGCTATTCCATTGCATACACGTGCCACTTCCTCTTTATTCATTCATCTGTTGATGGACTCTTAGTTGCTTCCGTGTCTTGGCTGTTGTACACAGTGCTGCGGTGAACATTGGGGTGTATGTATCCTTTTGAATTACGATTTTCTCTAAATACATGCCCAGGAGTGGGATTGCAAGAGTATATGGTAGTTCTGTTTTTAGGGTGTTTTTGTTTGTTTTTCTTTTAAGGAAGCTCCATACGCTTCTCCATAGTGGCCGCACCAGTTTGCGTTCCCACCAGCAGCACTGTGGTCATTACACTTCAGCAGGCCTGCTGCCCTGGCTTTTATTCGTCCCTCCAGACTGTTTCCACCTTTCTCTCACTTGTTTCCTACTGCAGGAGGCTGGTCTTTAGAGACTTGCATTAATGATCTCTCTTGCTCTATGCCTTCTGACTGGGCTCAGCCAGTAGAAAAGTTGGGCAGGTTATCAGAAGATACAAGAACCGTGAGACCGGGATATTATTCACCAGCCCCTTTCCTACAGAGTAGGGGCGATGGCTGTCCTCCTCTCCCAGAGGCCAGAGCCCCTCTTCAGCGTCCCGCCCCCACAGCTGCAGTTGCCTAACTTTGCTTCTTTGAGCCCAGGCCTAGTGATGACTTTCTGTTGCTGCCAGGATGCTTCCACATCCTCCTTGGTTCCCAAAGCCCTGCACACATCTCTGTAAATAGATTCTTTATTAAACTGTCCTCCAGTGTCCTGTTTGAATAGGTTACGTGGTCCCTGCTGGGATCCAGCAGCCTTGAACTAAGCCAGGTCTTACGTGATGGCAAAGTACAGACCATGACTAAGCAGTGTCTTCATCTACATTCTGTGAAGAGGAACGTAGTATGATTAAAGCCAGTCCCCCAAGCAATGTCTCTTGTTAACCCCTCAAGTATTGGCCTGGCCACTCTACCCTCATGGGACACACCCCAGTCTGAATTTGGCAACTTGTTTCATGTATGATAATTTGTAATGATTGTTAGGACTACTTGCATAAATAATAAAATTGATAAAGTTTTGCTGAATTTAGATGATATGAAGCATTTATTTAATAAGCCAGACATCCAATCAAATTTTTTTCAAACTTTAAACTTTCTGTTTTATAATGGGGTATTCCCTTGTGGCTCAGCTGCAATGCGGGAGACCTGGGTTTGATCCCTGGGTTGGGAAGAGTCCCTAGAGAAGGGAAAGACTACCCACTCCAGTATTCTGGCCTGGAGAATTCCATAGACTGTATAGTCCACAGGGCACAAAGAGTCAGACACAACTGAGTGACTTTCACTATAGCTGATTAACCAAGTTTTGGATGTTTCAGGTAAACAGCGAAGGGACTCAGCGATACATATACATTTATCCATTCTCCCCCCAAATTCCCCTCCCATCCAGGCTGCCACATAACATTGAGCAGAGTTCCCTGTGCTATAGACTAGGTCCTTGTTGGTTGGGCCTTCAGTCAAGGTTTCTCTTAATTACTAACCTGACAATAACTTGACAAAAACGTTTTTCTTTTTTTTTTTTTTACATGAATAGTTGAGATAATCAAGTATATGATGTGATTCTAGAATGGGCTTTGGGCTGAGCTGATCTCAAAGAAATGATTCATATTACTGTATCAGGTCTCATCTTGCAAACCACATATTCATCACACTGATAACAGCAAAACAATATTCAAAACAGCTTGTGTGGCCTGACATAAAATATTTGCCTAATAATGTAATTCCTTCTCATGGGGACTTTAAAATTTAGTTAACATAATTTCTTCATTATCACTTATGTGTTAATAATTCAGACATTATTACTCTAATTTTTCTTGATTCCTAAATCTTAGTATTTGTTTCAACTTTTAATTCTTAAGTATGCGTTTACAATTGCAATCTTTTCTCATAGGAAATAGGCAATATTATATTATAATAGACTAGTAAAATGAAAATGAATAATAGAAGGCAGATATTTAGACATTTATAAAAAGTATTTTCATGAAAACATAAGATAAAATTGTTAGAAATAACTTACAATTATTCTTTATGATAAAAGTTGATATATGATTACTTGCCTGTTTTGAGGTAGGGCATATTGTGAAAAAGTTAAAAAAAAGTGTTAGTCTCTCAGTCGTGTCCAATTTTTGGCAATCCCATGGAGTGTAGCCCTCCAGGCTCCTCTGTCCATGGAATTTCCCAGGCAAGAATACTGGAGTGGGTTGCCATTTCCTACTCCAAGGGATCTTCTCGACCCAGGAATCAAACCTGGGTTTTCTATACTGCAGGCAGATTCTTTATCGTGTGAGCCACCATAATTATTCTTTATGATGGAAGTTAATATATAATTACTTGCTTATTTTGTGACAGAGCATATTCTAGCAACAATATAATATCTACTTTTAATAGACTGATTTGGCTTATAACTTAATATAAAGTTCTTTGAGATCCTCAGAAGAATATAGATATGTAAATGGAAATTAGTAGAAAATCTGTGATGTCCTGATTGTAATATATATAATGTCTATATACTCATATCCCACCACACTTCCTTCCTTCCTGTCTCATCTAATACAGGTCATATTTGTATTTACTTTGCAGAGAGTACAGAGCATAACTCATGAAATCTTTCTCTATTCTTCATTTCTTTTAATTATTGAGAATGTCAGATCTTTGTGAAAGGCACTAATGTTGACATTAATTTCTATGTATTATACAGACATCTTTTATAAAATCAAACATTCTGAGTCTTCTAATTTGGTCAAAATTTTATATGTTACATTATTTATTATTGCTAAAATTTTGCAGCATTATGATAGAAATTCACACTAAATTCAAGGAGCGAGCCTTCATTAGTATTCATACAACTTGAATTCCAAATTCTTCACAAATAAAATCAGTTAGAGGGCACAGATGAAAAGGGGACATATTAGACTTTTTCTGTGGAAAAGAAGCAGTCAGGATGCAATGAAGAAACAGAAGCCTTGCTCTGATGCAGTGTGTGTGTGTGTGAGTGTGTGCACGTGCATGCGCACACTCACTCCTGAGATTTCATTTGAAAAAGCAAAGGAGTTTAATTAAATGTGGATTGAGGTTCCCAACCACCAAGTCAAACCCACGTGATGATAGATGTAAGTAGCTTTCTAGCTCTGAGACCACACACTTAATCCATCTATATTTTTCAGCTGCCAGAAATTAAATAAATAAATAAATCCCTGCACTTAACATTTACTTGATGCCTTGCTTTTTAAAGGCTGAAATGGCAAGTCAGAGGAAGGGAAACATAGCTAAGTAGGTCATGGTGAAAAGGCCCCCGTCTGTTCTGGGCCCCCTCTCTCACTCTTCCTGAGAGATTGGCCAATAGTGTGCTCATGTTCATACTCCCTGGTATCAGCATAGTGGAGTCTCTAGGGGCTATTACTTCATTGCCCATATATTTTAAATGTAAATTAGAACACCTACTGAAGTGAATTGAAAAGAAAAATCAAAAGATCAATTTCACAGGCCAAAGGAGAGCAAACTCATAATATGGATATCTAAACAACAGAGTACATAAAATAGCAGGGATGTCAGGCAATTTGCCCACAAATTATATATTCTGTAAAGTCTATTTGCATATGCTGCCACGCTACCCTTGTAGTGCTTTGTTTTGTTTTTTTCCTCCAGTAGTTTTAGGGCTCCATGGAAATTGAGCCTGTGCAGTTGATAAAAGCCTTCTACGATACACCTTCAGTTAAGAATTGCATTAGCATAACAACACATGTTACAGGTAGTCACCTCAGTGTCATGTACTTTTTGCAATCCGAGTCCGCATGCCCTGTGGCAGAAGTTCCTGGATGTGCCTAGGGAGAACAGAAGATTCCTAATGAGAATGGCCAGGGCTCTGATACCTTGTTTTGTTTTTGTTTTTTATCTCCTCTGGGTCACATTCCAAGTAACATCCATTTTAAAAAAATTTGAAATATAGTTGACTTGCAGTATTGTTAATATATTAATTTCGGGTGTACAACATAGTCGTTTGATAATTTTGATAGAATATACTTTATACACAGTTATTAATATTATGTTAGTAAAATATTGACTATGTTCCCTGTCCTGTACAGTCAGTCCATCCTTGTAACTTATTTATTTTATACCTAACACTTTGTATCTATTAAACCTTTTCACCTATTTCTACCCTTTCCCCACCCTCCTTCCCTCTGTCATATTTGTGAATCTGTTTCTGTTTTGTTTGTTCATTTGTTTGATTTTTTTAAATTTCACGTATAAGTGAAAACATACAGTATTTGTCTGTCTCTTTTCACAAAGCATAACACTCTCCAGGTCCATTTCTATTGTCTCAAATGGCAAGATTTCATTTTTAAAGTTGATATAAGGCATAGACTTAGTGATTCTATGTATACACTTTGGAGTAATGTGTATCTGGGTGTGAGTTTTGATTGTACCATTTGCCTGCCTCATGGATGGTCAAGTGACTGCACACCATGAAGTTTTTCTCATCTGTAAGTGGAAATAATGGTCATTATTAGCACTTAACCCATGGGGTGGTTGTGAGGATTAAATTAAATTACGTATGTAAATATTTTAGCCAGCTACTTTCTGCCCAGCTAGAAAGTAGCTGTTTTCATAAGTAGGTTCATTGTTGCTTTTCTTTCTTCATCTCTCCTTTGCTTCTAATCAAGCCTCCACACTGTTCATTTCCCTCTCCTGTTTTCCCACTTGTGTTTTTTAATCCATAGGACAAAAGTACACAGTCCTCCATGTCTAGACTCAGGCCTCATTCCAGGGTCGCCTCCCATCTGTGCCCCCAGATCCACTGAGATTTTCATCGTCTTCACTGCTGAGGGGCCTCTCCTGCATCCATGTTTTTTTGTGTGTTCGTCTCCCTTCTGACTGAACAAACTCTAGCTTGCTTTCTAGGACTTCACTCAAGTGCCACCTTCGCTTCTCCACCTAGGTGTCTTTTTTCTTTATATTCTCACTGACCTTGACAGCCTTGATCTCCTAGTACTATAATTGCTGCCTGTATGTCCATGTCTTTCACCAGATGACACTAATCAGAGATCAGCTTCAAGCATCTCTGGATTTTTGTTCTTTTCATTTTCATGCTCCTGTCCTAATGTACTGACAAGTCATACCACAGGAATTTAATATGTGCTTGTTAAATAGAGGCCTGGATACCTATGGCACTGAGATGGGAGACAGCGTATCCTTCTATTAAATTCAATGTTGTGCAGTGTTGTATTGCATATTTGAGGGTTGCTAAGAGAGAAGATCTTAAAAGTTCTCATGACAAGGAAAAATATTGTAACTATGCATGGAGCTGGATATTAACTAAACTTCTTGTGAGTGATCATTTCCTAATATATAAAATTATCAAGTAGCTATTTGGGGGCTTCCTTGGTGGTCCAGTAGTTAAGACTCTGCCTTCCAGTGCAGGGGATGTGGGTTTGATCCCTAGTCAGCTAATTTCCCACTTGCCTTGCAGCCAAAAAACCAAAACATAGAATAAAACCAATAACAATAAAGACTTTAAAATGGTCCACAACAAAAAATTCTTTAAAAAAAAGTACTTAGGTTGTACACCTGAAACTAATATAACTTACATGCTGATTATATTTCAATAAAAATAGAAGCAAAGCAAAAACCTTGCTTGACAACCCTCCCCCCCAAATTCAATGTATGTTCATGCACTATTCATGAATAAGATAATTCTTGCTCTTTAGACTTTAAATGTCTTCAAGAAGAAATGAACATGTAAACAAATATAATTGCAATATAACATTCAGTGAAAGAGGCTGTTACGGGAGCTCTAGAAAGGATCACTTATTTCAACGTGAAAAAGTTAAAAAAGGCATTCTGAAAGCAGGGAAACGTGTTTCAAAAGATCATCTCTAGAGCACTATTGTTTATCCTTCTTAAAAAATTTGCAAGTGTAACAAATTGTAAACATATGATCAATAAGGATGTCTCTGAACTTAATGTTCTATTTAAAATAAGCAACTATATAGAGAGATTATTAGTCTTGGGTTACAATTTTGAATAATTCATATTAACATATTTTTAGTACTAAAAATTAAATTGACCATAACTGCGTCTTTGATAGTTCAGAAGGCCCTTCAGAATGCCGGGGTGGCTCGAGGTCAGTGTGAAATTATCTCCTAACACATAAAGAAAATGGTTACTTGAACAGTTTGAATTATCTTTAAGTAAGCATTTACTGAAACATCTTGAAATTTGCCACCCAATACACAGGACTACCTGTGATAGCATAGCTACCTGTGTTCCCTCTTTTCGAAATTTAAGAAAACAACTCTGTAGGACAAGATATGTGGAATTTCTGCAAATTTCCAGAGATGACCATTTCATTAACTTTTATCAAATTATTTAAAAAATTTATTCAATTTGCAGAATTCATAGATGGAAAGATTTCAGATTAATCACTAAGGTGGTGACTAGCTAGAATAAATTTCCATTAAGAATTGCACTTCTGTAACTCTTGCTGGGTTGGCAATTCTTTGAGAACTCTTTCATATTAGATGTCATTCATATAGAGAGAAGACTCAATCCTGAGCCATCTTTCTTAGCATTTGTTTTTCCTCTGTGCTTTGTCTTGTTGTCCAGTCATGTCCAACTCTTTGTGACCCCATGGACTATAGCCTGCCAGGCTGCTCTGTCCATGGAATCCTCCAGGCAGAATACTGGAGCGGGTTACCATTCTCCAGGGGATCTTCCCAACCCAGGGACTGAACCTGGGTCTCCTGCTTTGCAGGCAGATTCTTTACTATCTGAGCTACCAAGGAAGCTCCTTTTGCTCTACCAAATCTTATCAACAAATATTTATAATTACTAATTGGGACTCATGTTTTTTCCTAAAAATTTTGAAGAGTTTAAACATAAATATGTAGTCAACAGTGCCATTACTGATACCTGTAGGAATATTGAGAGTCAACCAGTCATAGAACATTAAGTAGTAACAGAAGTAACAGAATCTTCTGTATTTTTGGATGTATGGATTATGGATTATACATATTTTGGTTTGCATACATGTATTAGCCATATGTATTATGGCTAAATTATTCACCAAACTGAGATATATGAGAAACTAAGGAAATTACAGATCAATATAAAGAGTTAGTTAATATCCATAAACGTCTTTTTACTTGGCTTTTAGAAAACTAGCATTGCTATGTTTTCCTTCTGTTCAATAAATGTGAACACCCTCCCATGCCTACTTCAGGGTTCATCAGGAGTAGAGATCACATGATTACATAGCAAATGAAAATATTAAGTATCACGTGAAAAGGATTGATTTCACTGTGTTAATGTCAGCCCTTCCAAAAACAACAGCAGCCCAAGCAGAGCATGAACACAAACAAGCAGAGGGCACCAGCTTCTGCTGCTTTGTTCTGCAGGCTCCTGGCTGGCGAGTCATCTGCAGCACTCTGATTATAGCTACAAGCGTCCAAAAGCAGCTGTGGACGGAAATAAGTTTTAATTCTGAGTGAATAAAAAAAAGACTCTTCTAAAAACATTCATTTTACAGTACACAGTAGCCTGGCAAAAATAGCAGCATTCTTTTTATATCCTCATTCTCATAAAAATGAAGACAATAATTGGAAAATACACAGTAACAAGCCATTATTCTCCCTTTCTATCTTAATCTGCTTCCAGAAGAGGGAGGTGAAAGAAAGCTCTTTTTGTGTGTGAATGTTTTATTTTTTTTATCCAATAATATAAAAATGCTCTAAGTTTTATAGGTTTTAAAAAAATTTTTCATGGCTTAAAAATCAAAATGACTTAAAACGGGTGTAAGTGGGACACAACCACATTTTGTGTTTCTGCCGTATCCTTCAGTGTTTCTTTATATATGAAGATATATTACTTCTCCACTTTGCTAGCAAAAGATTGCATACTACAAAGATTGTTCTATACCTTCCTTTTTTTGCCTATCTCTTGAAGGTTTCTTCCATATCAATATAACTGAATGTTTGCATAGTATTCCATTTTGTAGATATGCAACTTTTTCTGCATTAATTATTTTTAAGGGTAGAGAGATGCAAGCTGTAATGTTCATGTTTCTTAAAAATAAAAAATTTTAGGGACTTCTCTGGCAATGCAGTGATTAAGACTCTGTGCTGCCAATGCAGCGGGGCACAGGTTCAATCCCTGGTTAGGGAATAAAGGTCCTGCATGCTGCGCAATGAAGCCGAAAATAAATAGACTTTGTCAGAATGGATTAAAGAAAAGCAAAATCTAGCTACATGTTGTATGTAAAAGACACAGAAAAGTAAAACTAAGTTAAAAAATAAATAAAAGCTTTTAAATCTGATGGAAATGTTAGATCAAAGGTGAAAACAGAGTTTAAATACCCTGCTCTAAGATTTTCAATGAATGGTACAATCACAAATTAAGAGATGATAGTTTCATGTTCATATTGCAAAATAGTATTGGTTTTGTATAAAAAGCACCCACACATGCAGTTTATATGTCAGTATGACAGCTGCCATCTCTAAATACAAAGAATATGCAAGAACTGGTCACAAAAGCACTTTGCTTTGTAATGCTGTATACTTTTAATGACTTATGTTAATAGTTTTTTCTTCCTTCTAAATTAATAAACTCCTTATCTTCTATGTCTTTGTAAATACGGGGCAGAACTGAAGGTGTTGGGAATTTGCAAAGGTGGTTTAGTGTTTGTGGCAATAAATACTTTTCTTAATATTTTTCAGGCCATCATATGTTATTTTCTTGATATTCTCTCGGATTATTTGAACCACTAGTTCTTTCTGTAGAGTAATTAAATTAAAACCAAGGATATCCACATAATTCTCAGAGTATGTGATGATGTTCATTAATAAACAGAGAAATGCAAAGGAGAAAAGAACTTTTAAGAATCTGTCATCTTACAGATAATTTAAGTACAGAAAAGTTAAGCAAAATTGTCCAGTACTGTATAGAGCTGAACCAGGAGGATTTGATTTCAGGAATGCTGATTCTGATGGATCCCCTTGTTCTTATGTGCCGCTACTTCATCAATAGTTGGTAGACAAACTCTGTAAGCATCAGAGCAGCTATTAATGGACACAGGGAGACCATTTGGCAGACTCTTGCCACGTTCTAAGGCGCTGGTGGTGGCTTGCACCAGGTTAATTAGCAAGCTTGAGAGATGATCGTAATGCAGACAAATTTTAAAGGTAGAACAAATAGGATTGTCTGATGGTTAGAATGTGGAGTGTCAGAAGTAGAAAGATGCCAAGAATAACTTAAGTTTCTTTGGCCCAAGAATTGAGGAAAGTGGAATTGTCATCAGCATTGTTGAGAATGGCTGAGTGGAAAAAAAAATGTTAGAGGAAAATTCGGAGTTGAGTTTACTTTGCTATTGTCACAAAGATGGCTTGTAGCAAAGCATTCCAAAAGCTGAATGGATTTAAAGAACAGTCATGTATTCTTCCTTACTTGACTGTTAGCTGGCATCATCTGGCAGGAACTGAGCTTGCCTGGGTGTGGCTCCAGCCTATGGGTTAGGACACAGTTGTTCCACTGTCTTCTTGACTAGCAGGATGGTTGAAGTATATTCTTAGAGGGCAGAAGAGTTGATTTTTCTTAAAGCCTAGGCCTAGAACTTGCACATTGCCACTTCCCACCATGTTCCATTAACCAAAGCAAGTCACCCTATCAAGCTCAAAATGAAGGGACTGTTGGTAGAAGGCCAAGTGCAAGGATGGGAGTCTGGAGTTCATGGAAGCAGACTGGGCTTCACAGAGAAACCAAGGCATTATTAGTGTACAAATAATATCTAATGCTAAACGATTGGATGAGATTAGCAAAAAAGTGAGTGTGATAGAGAAGAGGTTCAGGGTCTGAATATCTTGGAACCGGAAAATTTATATGGTCTAGGTGAGGAGGAAGAACTCAAAACTGAGACTGAACACTTGCTGCAAAAGAGGTCAGATGAAATCCCAGAGAGTGTTATGTCCTGGAAGCCAGGTGAAGAAAGTGTAGAAAATGTGATGGACTTTGTCAAATATTGCATATAAGACAAGTAACACAGGGGTTGTAGGTGACATTAATGAGAATAACGAGACAAAACTCTGATTGGACTAAATTTAATAGAAATAGGAAAATAGATGAATAGAAACATTTTCAACTCATTTTACCATGGACATGGGAAAGAAAGTTGGGGGGGATTCGAAAAAGGGTAAACTGGGGCTGAAATATTTTGTGGAAGTGTGTCAAAGTATTAGCCTCTCAGTTGTATCTGACTCTTTATGACCCCATGGACTGTAGCCTGCCAAGCTCCTCTGTCTGTGGAATTCTCCAGGCAAGAATACTGGAGTGGGTAACCGTTTCCTTCTCCAGGGAATCTTGCCTACCCAGGGATCAAACCCAGGTCTCCTGCATTGCAGCTGGATTCTTTACCACCTGAGCCAATTTTAAATTGGCCAGCTTGGATCACATGTCCATCCCTGCCACTTGTGTCTAAGAGGATAGGGTATTGAAATTGGTAATGTCTGCCAGCACCATATTTCTCGAAAGAGTTAAATGTGAAAAATATTCAAAAGAAAGAGAAGAGAGTAAAATTAAAGCAGACCAAAGTAACAGGGCACAAAAAAAGCTTCCTTTTCAATAAAATTTTTATAGTAATATAATATAGTGGGTAGTATGGGTAACAATACATCATTATGTTACTTGGGAATTTGGCGACAGGGAAGAGAAAGAAGTGAGCCAACATACTAAGAATATTAAAGACCTTGAATCCAAAATCCATAAATCCTACATGTTCTCTGAATTTATTTTATTATTATTCTTTTCTCACCAACACACTGCTATACCCTCTTTTAAATTGGTAGAGTTCATCACTGTAGACATGTTCTGAAAGGTGGCTCTTTTTAGATTAGGAAGTAGTAAATTCAGAGGAAGTGTTTTGATAAAGTAGGCAGTTGTGGCTTGTATCATTTAAATGACGCAGAGAGTTGAATAGTGGAATTGCTCAGTGGATGTTATGAAAAAAAGTTGATTGGTAAGGTATTATCACCCTCCCCAAAGTACTGGAGCTCTGATACCATTATATAATTATTCAGCTTCTCGATTCACTTGAAGATATGCACACCACTTCTAATGAGCAGTTTGAATAAGAGAGGGGCAAATTGGAAGAGAGAGAAAATCAAAGTGGATGTCTATTAATGCAATGCACAATTCAAACAGGACAGATATGGGGAAGAAGAAAAGTTAACAAAAGATGTCAGCTCCTTGACCTGAAACAGAAATCTTGGTATTCATCAAAGGCAAGAAATTATACCACAGGAATCCTTTAACATATTTAAATGTCTTTTCAGCAGAAGTCTTAAATCTGAGTCTACTCTTAGCTCTAGCTAGTTAACTTGGAAGCAAGACACTTACTGTTTCTGAGCCTTGATGAATAAATTTCAAAAACTGTAAACTGATATGAAACAATTATTGCTCTTATGATATTGTACTATATATGGTCATGTGATATGTGTATGTATATATGTATATATTAGATACATATGTGACATGAGCCGAGGACACTTTATTTTATTTTGCTTGGGGTCTGTGCACTGCTTATTAACTGTAGCCTCAAGGCAACATGCTTGGCCTCTCTGAGCTCATGTCTCTTCTTTTGTACCCGTGCAGAATTGTTTGGAAGCTTATACAATTACGTACAATTTCTGCCACATACAGATACTTAAAGCTAGAAATTCTTAATATCATTATCCTCATATAGTTCATATTACTTGGCTTTAAATGTTATTATCTATTTGAAGATTTGGAATCTTGCAAACCTTCCACTCTGCGTTTTTCATTCTAAAGTACAAAGAGGGGTGATACTATGTACATTTCTACTGTTGGGCTTTTTATCATTATCTCTGCATTGCTAGCACTGAATGCAATAGAAAGTTTGAACTTACTGGGAAAAATTGTGACCCAAAAGTAGAAATAAGTCATATCAAGTACTTCTCAGAAAAGTGTCCTGTGAGAATGAATGGTTCCACTTCTGCTGCTACAGAACACTAGGCTTGAGGGAGCGTGTTCTTGTAACAGCAGTGATTTTTCTAAGTAGATCAGGATCTTCTGTCAACTGTGAAAGAAACCCATCTTCAACTCTGTTTACCATCATTTCTGGCAGAAAAATGTAGAAGGACTCTGTGGTCTCCTAAAGATTCCTTTAAAAATTAAATGATACTGGCAGAAATATGGAAATTGGATTAGCAAGCAACTGCCAAGCTCATGATCATACATTTAAATAAATGATGAAACACTTAAATATAAATATTATGATACATAATTCAAGTGTTTTCTTCTGATGTAATTTTAATATAACATTTTGTGCTCATACTTGAGCATAGTTTCCATTGCATTCTTGTGAAACTATTTTAGCATCTTTATTGTCTAATTGATATACCATTTGAAATTTACAAGCCAATGGTTTTTAGTATATTCATAGAGTTGTACAGCATTGCCAAAATTTAAGTTTGAAACATTTTTATCAACTCAAGATAAATCCCATATCTATTGCATTCACTCCATAATCCTTCCTCCCCCGTTCCACAAGTCCTGGGCACTAGGCTAATATTCTTTCTTTATAGATTTGCTTATTCTGAGCATTTTATATGCATGGGTCATACATTATGTGTCCTTTGTAACTTCTTACACTTAACATAATGTTTTCAAGTCCATTCATATTGTAGTATGTATTGGTATTTTATTCCTTTTGTCAAGTAACATCTAGGTATTTATTCAGCTGTTCATTATTTTAAAAATGTGTGTATTGGTTCCACTTTTCGCTACTTTGGATGTTGCCACTATGAACATCCATGTACTCACCTTTGTGTGAGCATATATTTTTAGTTATTTTGGGTATATACCTAGGATAGAAATGCTGGATTATATGGTAACTCTGTTTAACATTTTGAGGAACTGCCAAAATAATTCCAAAGTGGCTGCACCATTTTAAATTCTCATCAGGAATGAATGAGGTTTCAAACTTCTCTATGTCCTTGTCAATACTTGGTATTGTCTGTATCTTTGTTTACAGCCAGCCTAGTGGGTGTCAGTTATTATCTTATATGGTTTTGAGTTGCATCAATTTTATTAGCATCAGAGAACAACATGTACTAGAGGGACTATGGTTCAGGAGAGGAGAGAGCCTTGAAAAGATGAGCTGGTTAGAGGACATTTTTTGGAGAGTATTTACAATGTTGGATATGGTGGTCTGAGAATATGCTCTTGGCCTGAGGCTGGGAGCTATCATGAGAATAGGAATGAGCCAGACATAGACGAGGTCTTAATTAAACTGAAACCCAAGCTTTACTCAGCTCAGTTTTAAGGTGATCAGCTCCTCTATTTGTCTAGCAGAAGAATGTAAAAAAGCTCTCAAACTCAACATTTAAAAAATATATATTATTTTGCTCTTAAAGTTATTTCTATATTTACTAATATAAAGAATCATGTAATAAATACCAAGAGAAAGAATTGACAGACCTAAAAGACCTATAGATGATTTAAAAGTTATAATCAGCAGATAAAAACAATGTAACTATTAATGTATTCAAGAAAAAAGGAAAAAACAGGAAATAGATGAAAAGATGAAAATTTACAAGATAATTGGATTCTGTAAGATGAGTAAAGTATTAGAAAAATTTGCATCAGATATTGAGAATTCTTATTACTGAATTTAACACAAGAATATAGATATCAAATGTCAAAATATACAACTAATTTTTTTTTCCCATACTCTTGGATATTGAGTCATGTGCTTATAAAAATTCCTTGGGTCCAAAGCAGGAATAAAATTATAAATTTAACAATATTTATACCAAATACCAGTGAATACATAGCCCATTAAACGTGTAAGATGTAACCAGTGAGAGGTTTAAGAAGAAATCGACTATTTGAGTGCATATTATAGAAAATAAATACCAAAAAAAAACAATGATCTAAACTTGATCTCAATAAGAGTGGAATTTACTAAAATACTAGGACTTCCCTGGCAGTCCAGTGATTAGGATGCCGTGCTTTCCCTGTGGAGGGTCCACATTCAGTCCCTGATCTGGAAACTAAGATCCCACAAGCCAAACTGGTGCAGCCAACCCCCCCAACCCGCCCCAAAACAAACAAACAAACAAACAAAAAACCAAAAGAATTCACTAAGATAGAAAATACAGAATAGAGGAAAATTAACAAAGGCACAATTTGGTTTATTTAAAAAAAAATAAAAGTGATAAACTACTATCAGGACAAATCAATGGGCAAAAAAAGAAAACACGAGTTAACCAATATAAAGAAAGAAAAAAGAAAACTTCAGCATAAAAACTAGATTCACTAAAAAGAGAATGCAAACATGTTGTGAAAGAATTAAAGTGAATGTATAAATTAGGAGTGTGAAGTCAAAGTGTAAATTAGGTCTTGTCATTTTTCTTTTCAGAAGTCTGAAAACTTTCCCATCGTTCTGAAGATGAATAAGGGCAAGTAGGATCTGCTCTTCTCCATAACTTCAGCCTTTCTGCTTGCTCTTCTCAGCTGCAGCCAGACTGGCTACGGACATCCTTCAGTTCTTTAGACACACAGAGTTCTAACCAGTGTCGGCATTTTCACAGACGCCGGCGTGTCTGCCTTTGACTGCGTTAGATGAAGAATCTTGAATGGGCCTCTTCTGAGTAAGCGTGAGCATGTATTTTCTATTTTGATATCTTGGTTTAACATGATATCATTTTCTGTGATATAGAATAGTCTGTGTGTGTGTGTTAGTTGCTCAGTCATGTCCTATTCTTTGCGACCCCATGGACTGTAGCCTGCCTGGCTTCTCTGTCCATGGTATTCTCCAGGCAACAATACTGGAGTAGGTTGCCTTCCATTTTCCAGGGGATCTTCCTGACCCAGGGATCAAATCTGGGTCTCCTGCATTGCAGGCAGATTCTTTACCATCTGAGCCACCAGGGAAGCCCTTGGTATAGACTATAGAATAGTCTATATCATAATCTCTATATTATTGCAATGAGTCCTGTAATTTATTTTTTGCATTATATTAATACAACTATTATATAGTGATTTAAAATATAGTCAATAAATCTTTATAATATATATTTATTTATAGTAAATTTATTTATAGTAAATAAATCTTTTCTACATAAAAGTAGAAAAGAGAAAGCAATCCATAATCCAGTCTTCCAAAAGAAAAGCAATATTATTGAGTACAGTTTTATGCTGTATTTTTATATAATGTAATTTAAAGTAATCTTCCACATTATACTTTTTTATGGGTCTATAATATTCCGTCACATGGTAATACTAATGCATATATATGGAATTTAGAAAGATGGTAACAATAACCCTGTATACGAGACAGCAAAAGAGACACTGATGTATAGAACAGTCGTATGGACTCTGTGGGAGAGGGAGAGGGTGGGAAGATTTGGGAGAATGGCATTGAAACATGTATGATATCATGTATGAAATGAGTTGCCAGTCCAGGTTCGATGCACGATACTGGATGCTTGGGGCTGGTGCACTGGGACGACCCAGAGGGATGGTATGGGGAGGGAGGAGGGAGGAGGGTTCAGGATGGGGAATACATGTATACCTGTGGCGGATTCATTTCAATATTTGGCAAAACCAATACAATATTGTAAATTTTAAAAATAAAATAAAAAAAAATGTTTTGAGTCTTCTTGATTCTAAAGAATTCTTTGATAAACATCTTCTTTCATGAAGCATTTTCTGAATTTAGGATTTTTTCTTAGACCATATTCCTAGTTGTATAACTGTTATGTCCAAAAAATGTGTATAATTTTGGAGTGATTACTACATAACACCAAACTACTCTCTGAAGAATTGTGCTACTGCCCACTTCATTAGAAAGAGCATGATGCCCCTTCCTATCACTAGATTTCTTCAGTGTTTTAAATAGCTTCTGTTGGGTAATAGAAACCATATTTTAAAGAAAATTTTCTGTTTATTTTATTACAAGTACTTTATGTAGTGGTTCGTAGTTGCGGTGCGTTTTCTTTTGTATGTTTGTTTTTATTCATTTTTCTGTTGCAAAAAAATTACCTTTAGATGATAACTTTGCAGACCACTTGAAATCATCAGCAGTTAAGTGACATGGCCTACAGACATAAAATAGAAAGTAATGGATAGATGCCTTTTAGAAGAGAAATGGGTATTAGTTTTCTATGAAAAGTACTTGAAGTGACTTTCAAAATAGTCATCAAATAGTTTATACAAACTAACAATTCCTTAACTTGTTTTTTTTTTTTTTTAACCACCCCTCTTGTAAAGCACTATATTAAACATAGTTAAAAGCACAGAGTCCCTAAGGCATATCTGCTCTATAATGGGGAGAGCTTCTTGATAAAATTGTTAATTAGCAGCTTATCAAGATATCCATGTCACTGTGTATTGTAAAATGCCCATGGGCCAAATATAAATTATTCATAAATTAACATAGGAAAAGCAAAAGCTAGATCAGCAAGTTGAAGGTCTTATCTACCTGTTATGCTGAAATGCTAATCAACCCATGGTTATTAAAGATGCATATAAATAAAAAGAATCTCTTCCGAACAAAAAATATGCCTTATAATATACTTTCATTAGCTTAATAAAACTTCCAAATTAAATTTATAAAATTGTTAAAGGTCAGTCACAGTTCCTCTTTGGTAAATCTAAAATTTTTCTAGTGAAACCTATGCAATGCAACTTAAATTAGAATTTCAAGTAGTTATGAAAAATACCACAGGGAAAATCAAGAAAAACAAGGAGCATTGTCCTACATCTCTAATTCCTCTGAATTTTTTCTAAATTCTCTTCCTTTAGTATCATTTCTGAACACAATTGTAATATTCCAAAAATTCACTCAAACACATAGAGTGCCATAAATGGCACTGGGGCAATCTCACAGAATTTATTTTTCACCAGAAACAAAAAGAACAAAGACATTGTTCTAATTCATAAATGCTAATTTATACCCACTTGGCAAGCAACTGAATACACCTGTACAATGATAAAGATATCTGTCACTCTTGGTTAGATACTCTCAGTTTCCATTAAGAGTTAATTATATCGCCACATGATAAAAAATAATATTTACATGCAATACTTGCATTTTCGATTCTCTACTATTGTGAATAGTTAATTATCAAATATGTTAGATCATTTCAAGTTAGTCAGTGTCCATCACGCCCTAAACTTGGTTCCGGCAGTTACTGGTGATTAATGTTATCACAACAAAACACTGCTCCCCATGACACCGCAGAACTGGATATGCTGCTGATGGAATTGGCTTATGAGTTCATTAAACATTCTGTTAACAGCTTACTGCCGCCAGAGCTGTGCACGCAGCTCTGCTCCCAGAAACTGACTGAAGTATTTAGGAAGGTACAGAATATATTCAAATGGGTCCAAATGAAGACCTAACAAAAGAGAGTGTGTTTTATTTATAGAGCATTTTTCATGTGATCTATCCAATGTGGACGGAGAAGGCAATGGCACCCCACTCCAGTACTCTTGCCTGGAAAATCCCATGGACGGAGGAGCCTGGTAGGCTGCAGTCCATGGGGTCGCGAAGAGTCGGACACGACTGAGCAATTTCACTTTCACTTTTCACTTTCATGCACTGGAGAAGGAAATGGCAACCCACTCCAGTGTTCTTGCCTGGAGAATCCCAGGGACGGGGGAGCCTGGTGGGCTGCCATCTATGGGGTCGCACAGAGTCGGACACAACTGAAGTGACTTAGCAGCAGCAGCAGCAGCATCCAATGTGGAATTCTTTTTGTTTGTTTGTTTGTTTGAATTTGTCTTGCTTCTTTTTTAAAAAATCATTTACTTATTTTTCGGCCATGCTGGGTCTTTGTTGCTGTGCAGGCTTTTCTCTAATTGCGTCAAGTGGGGGCTGCTCTCTAGTTGCAGTGCGTGGACTTACTGCAGTAGCTTCTCTTGTGGAGCACAGACTCGTAGGCAGTGGGCTTCAGTCATTGCAGCACGTAGGCTCAGTAATTACAGCTCCTGGGCTCCAGAGCACAGGCTTAGTAATTGTGGTGAATGGCGTTAGTTGCCCCCTGGCATGTGGGATCTTCCCAAACAAGGGATCGAACCTGTGTCTCCTGCATTGGCAGGAAGATTCTTTACCACTGAGCCACCAGTGAAGCCCAGAATTTTTTGATTCATTGTTACTGTCATTGTTGATTGGCATTAGCCTTTACAGCAATGTGTAAGAAAGTTATTTTTATGAAAATCACTTTATAGGTGAGGAAAGTGGGGCTTTGAGGGGTTGATAATGTCACCGAGATCCTATCTGCAGTGACAGGTGTTGCCGCGGCAGCCTTCCTATCCCGCAGCCTGTGGTGTTTGCCATCATGCTACATCTGCAGTGTTGAAGAGCATGGGCTTCTTCAAGGTCAGGCCTTAATTCCAATGCTCTTTTACCCTGACAACAAGATTCAACATGTTATGTAAATTGCCGTCTTTATAAAGAGAGTAAAAAAACAAACAAAAATAGCCTGGTCTCTTCCAGGAGCTTTCTGAGTCCCATTTCTGATCCACAAAACAGTAGGAGTCTTAGCACTTCTGCTCTGTACTTATTAATATTTCATTTCTATTGCACCACCAACTTTGGAGAAAGAGGGAGAGGGAGAAGGTTTATGTTAAAACTTTTAAATAATAATCTTAATGGAATGCTGAATAACATGATCAAAACAGTGGGGAAATGAAATCCGAGATAATAGCATCAATATAACACGTCCACACATAGCAGACACTCAGTTTTGAAAAATTTCAGTAACCTTTTGATGAAACTGTATTTCTAAAGGAACAAGTCTGCGCTTCCAAGTTTTAATGAGCATTCACAATGTGAAGGCAATTTGCTTATTCCTCTTTAATTTATTTGTATTGAATTGAGCTTATTCGGCCACCAGGAAATGTGCTCAGCCCATGGCAGTTCAGAAGGCTAGAGGCGTTTGTGAACACTTTTGGAGAAGAAAGGGTTTTTCTGTGGATTAAAAGCAGAAAAGGAAGAAATCATGAGTTTTGAGGATAGCAAATGAAGTAATCAAATCCAGTAACCAAGAAATGCAGACGAAAAGGAGCTTTGAGACAAACCGAGTGACCGTGAAGATACCATTCTAGTCTTCTGCTCAAATTCCCTTTCCTACCCTCAGATTCACAAAACCTTTATGGAGGCCTTGGTTATCTCCAGTGTTTGGGATGGAGCTTGAGCAAATCTCATGTAGATGCCAGGGGCTGGGAAATATCAGTTGATATTAAGAATATATAAGCACAACATGTGTGTGTTGTTCAGCCTGATGTTGGGAGGTTACTTGGCAGAAGGAGGGTGGTGGCAGGGGGTGGGATAAAACACAAGAGAAGGGTCACTTTCATTTGTGATACATTTCAGTCCTTACAGAAATGCCTGCCTGCTGTTCAGGTGATTCACTGATCTGTCCCGTCCATCCACCTCTCTGGACCATAGATTCACAGTGTTTTATGGTTGTCAAGTCTGCTGGACTCCAAACACAAGCCTCTTTTATGGATGAAAGGCAGATTTATAGACAGAAGGACAAATATCATGCCTGGAGATAGCATCTTTTGGTCCTTGCAATCTTTTTGGAAAATTCATGTCTATAAAAACTCTTTCATAACATACCAACAAGCCAGAACCAACAACATTAGATCCAAATTGTTACAGGGAGCACATAATAAAACCGTGGCACCTATAGTCTAGTAAAAGGCATTGGCCTTGTCGTTGTCCCAACTAGCTTTTGTTTTAGAAGCGATTTAACTAGTGTTGTAGGGGGGAAAATGTCAGCAAATGAGTATCTTTAAAGTTTTGTTCTCTCCCTGATGATTTCTAAAGATAGCCTGTGCCTTTACAAGTGATTTATGGGTCCATTAAAGACTTTTTCTGTATCTGTTGCTCGTTTTAAGGAATGTAATTTTTTTAAAGCCCAGTATTAATTATAAAAGCTCAAATAAGGAAATTCGATAGAGAAGGCAAAATATCCAGTGTGTAGAAATATACTAAATAGTTCAGGGAAGTGTAATTTGCAAAATCAATTGAACAATCTGGGAGTAGGATCTAGATGGTTAGACTTCCTTCTGCTTGAAGACAGTGAGAAAGGCATGTACAGGAAACAAAAAAAGTTACGGACAATAATATCCATGGCTGTCCAGTCATTAGTGAGACTCTTTCTGCTGGCGACATGGACAAGTGCTGTTGATTTTTATGAAATCAGAGAAATTTTATGAAATTTATGACATTTGAGAATTTAAGAAATTGCAACATTAAAAGCTGGCTAAAGACTTACAGTCAGCAGGTAGGAAGAGATCATGATCTAGCACATGACATTTATTCCTTAAATCCTACAACCAAGGGAGTTTTTGTAACAGGGTGAAATTAATACATAGTATGCTTATGTGAGACTTCCCCGGTGGCTTAGCAGTGAAGAATCCACCTGCAATGCAGGAGACAAGGGTTCGATCCCTGGGTTGGAAAGATACCCTGAAGAAGAAAATGGCACCCCCCTCAGTATTCTTGCCTGGGAAATCCCATGGACAGAGGAGCCTGGCAGGCTACTCCTACAGCCCGTGGGGATCACAGAGTCAGACATGACTTAGCAGCTGGACAACAGCAACAATAATGCCTATGTTGTTGAATAAGCATTCAACTTAAGCCCTGAGAAACACCCTTGGTAACAAACACATTGACCTTTGCAAATAAATCTCACTGTCATCGTTTTGTGTACGAGCTCTGAAGCCGTAGAGCAGATTCGGTTTGGGCTCCACTCCTCAGTAATTGAGTGACTCTGGGCATCAATTAACCTCTTTGTGCCTCTGTTAATTCACCTCTAATGTGAGGACAATTATAGTAACTAAGTCATCTTTATGTACAGAGATAATAATAGTATCTACCTGGTAGAGTTGTTCCCAGACTTAATGCACAAAGCATTTAGGACAGTGGATACTTAGCAAGGCCTCAATAGTATTATCTATCAATATCTTTTTCAAATCCTAAATTTACAAACAAGCAAACCAAAGGTCAGAAGAGCCTATCTGCTACAGATGATGGCTCCAGGAAGTGACAGGGCAGGGAGTAAGAACCAGGTTTACCTGATTAGAAAATTCTTATTCTTTTCCACACGATCATGTGTCATAAATCTGTGTATAGATCAAAATAGAAGAAGCAAAACAAGCCGGTCATTGGTTAGGTCAGGTGAAAGAGAAGGGGAAAGGAGGGCTGATTATGGTAGAATGGTGAGATTATGACTCAGCAGTATATTATTTGAGCTGGTCACTTGCTCTGGGATATGTGTGGGAGTGACTTCAAATGAAGTGAGTGGTTACATTTTGAAGCTATAAATTTCATCTTGCCTGGGTTATGTGATATAGGATTATAAGCAAATCTCTTAATATTCTATCTTATTTTTGTAATTTGTAAATACAGACCAAAAAAAATATCAAAATCATTTTTTAGCCCCTTTTCCCATTTAAATCTTGACTTAGTTATATTCAATGAGCCTTAACTTTTTGTCTGATCTAAACTTCACCTTTTAAATGAATCCTTGCCACCTTATTCATGAATATTTATTGAGTCCTTGCTAACCGTGTAAACTATGACAGTTATTATAAAAGTTAAGAGAGATAAATTAATGTTAATCCTGTTCTGAAGAATGTCACATTCTAGTAGGAAGGTCAAGGCATAGGCACAAGATGTTCAAAGTAAGGTAGAAAGCTGTGATTTCTCTTTTGTACATATAAGTGAAATGCTACTGAAATCCAAACCTTGAAAGATGTAGGGCTGGAACAGGGTCTAGAATTGGAATGTGCAGACATAGAGGAGAAGAGAGAGACTTTGAACAAGTTTAGAGACTGTGAAATGCGTGAACTAAACAGCTTTGTTGGTGTGTAGGGGATGGGTGTGGAGAAACGGAAAATGAGGCACAAGCTCTCCATAGCAACTAACAAAGTAACTAACGAAGTAACTAACGAAGTAACAGGGACTGAGACTAGGGTCAGGGTAAGGATTTGAGAGTAGCCGGGGACAGTATCAGGGCTTCCCTGGTAGCTCAGTTGGTAAAGAATCCTCCTGCAATGCAGGAGACCCCAGTTCGATTCCTGGGTCAGGCAGATTCGTTGGAGAAGGGATAGGTTACCCACTCCAGTATTCTTGGGCTTCCCTTGTGGCTCAGCTGGTAAAGAATCCGCCTGCAACACAGGAGACCTGGGTTCAGCCCATGGGTTGGGAAGGTCCTCTGGAGAAGGAAAAGGCTACCCACTCCAGTATTCTGCCCTGGAGAATTCCATGGAGGGTCACAAAGAGTCAGACACGACTGGGTGACTTTCACTTTCACTCTCACTTTGGGGATAGTACGTAGGTAGCCATTGCAGATTCTAAGCAGAGGATGACCAGATTTGAGCTGTCATTTTAGAAGAATCTTACAGCAGATGGTATGATAGGGGAAGAGAAACCGAGGGAAGGTCAACCAGAAAGGAATTGCCGTAATTCTTACTCTACGTCACTGAACAAACAAATAGGTGTTTTTGATTAGTGGACCTGGTTTAGCCCTTTGTCAGCCCATTAATATACTTGTTGAATGAATAAATAACATTTTAATATTAGGAAAAAAATGCTCTGCCAAGCCAAAATAAAACTCAGTAGACTTGAGCTGACAAGATTAAGGTAATCCTGACAAAAATATAATAGCATTATAGAAAGCAGATTAAAGAATGCAAATGTTTTTGTTTGCATGACCAAAAATACCATCAAATCCATTAAAATGTTCGTGTTATTTGCAGAATGCCTCTGTCTAAATATTTCATTTTTGCTCATTTCCATACATGCAATCAGAACTCCAGTATATTTTACAATGCAGGCTTGTGCTGTGAAATATGATGGTCTGTTCAAACAATATTATAATAACACAGCCTTAAAAAATTTACAGAAAATCTTTCAGAGAGCCTCCTCCACAATCTGTTGTATAATTAGGTGGCAGGTTCATTTATAATATCTCTCCTCTGCTTTGGTTCAGTTTTGGGGGTATGTGTAGAGGGGCCCAAATTAAATAAAACTAGGTGAAGTGAATCATGTAAGAGCTGCTTAGCTAGTCTTTAGTGATGGCTACATAGGAGTCTGGGAAGTATAAGGACTGTATTTATCACGTCTCCTCTCCTTAAGCAGTTTATCTGATACTATTAACATGAGGAAAACATATTTTTTTTCTACTTATCCCAGAACTCTTGGTACATGATAACTTGCAAGCTTATAGTAGCGCTTACAAAATTATCAGCTTTTATATAGTTGATTGATATTGGAATTTTAAAAATCTGCATAAATGTTTTAGTCACTTCCATATCTTTTGTTATATGACCAACTTTCTTGGAAGGAAGAGGAGATATGTGTCCCAGGCTCTGACTTAGAATGAAGAGACATCACCTGTCTTAGAGAAATGCCTCTCCCGCCCTGTTTTTACCTGCCCTTTTATCGTTGTGTCACGTCCCTTAAGCAGAGGTTACGTAAGGGGTTACTGTGGACTGTCTTGTACACTGAGAGTCTAGGAGTAAATGCTTTTGGTGTTGAGCAGCTTGGCCATCTCAGTGGCCAAATGGCCAAAGTCATCTGGAGTTGCACTCTTTTGTGATTCAATTACATCTTCTTGCAAACCGGTTATTTGAAAAAGCAAATGGGAGATGTAAAACATGGTCTTATATACTTTGATATTTTATCCATCTATGTAAAACATGGTCTTATATACTTTGATATTTTATCCATCTGGGAGGCCAAACCCATTTTTTAATATGGACCCACAGATTGGGGAACCAGTTTTTGTTTTGTTTTGTTTTGTTTTTAATAAATCACAGCCATAATGCACCTTTGTAATTTTAGAATTATGGTTTCTTTAGAATGAATCAGAACTTAATGACAATCACAGCAAGATGGATGCAGAATCCTAATAAACTTGTCTTTATGCCAGTCTGTTTCAGTTGTCTTGCCCATGTATAATCAGTGGCGTATTTTAGCAGTTTGTGTTCAAAAGTCTTTAAGTGAATTTTTATTAGTTTTCATAGAAAGAGCAACTCTTTAATCTTGTACTCAAATTCCACCAGTTATCTATTAGGCAGCTAACTAAAATATTTAATTGTCATAATAAGTAGCTCTGGAATAAACAGATTTAGGGAAAAAATACAAGTAGCACTTGCTAAATATAGAACTTAACAAATGGGAGCAGAATTATACCATGAGGGAATTACCTGATGGTCCAGTGGTTAGCACTCCCTGGCCAGGGAACTAAGATCCCACATGCTGTGTGGTGTGGCCAAAATAAATAAATAAATAAATATTTTTGTAAAAAAAGGCTCGTTCCATGATACTGGAGTATAACGACCAGCCACATGATTTCAGTGGGCAATACCAGGTGTGTTTAACAGAATAAATGAAAATGTTAATTAACTGTTGAGTTAGGTAAGTAAAAATTGATGTTGTTGTTGTTATTGTTCAGTTGCTAAGCTGTGTCCAACTCTTTGTGACCGCATGGACTATGACACGCCAGGCTCCTCTGTCCTCCACTGTCTTCTGGAGTTTGCTCAAGTTCACGTCCATTGAGTCAGTGATGCTGTCTAACCATCCTCTCTTCTGCCACCACTTCTTCTTTTGGCTTCAGTCTTTCCCAGCATCAGGGTCTTTTCCAATGAGTTGGCTGTTTGCATCAGGTGGCCAAAGTATTAGAGTTTCAGCATCAGTCTTTCCAATTAATATTCAGGGTTGATTTCCTTTAGGATTGACTGGTTTGATCTCTTTGCAGTCCAATTACATAAACTCAGTCTGTCAACACGTGGGTATCTTTGCTGACAAAGTTTTGAATCTCTAAGGCAGTTGCTTGTTTCAAACACATATATATGAAGTATCTTGATCCTGTATTTTATTCCCTAAAATAAAGTTTCTTTCACCTTTAAATAATTGGTACATTTTGTAACAAAACAAACTGTAGCTGAGAACTACTAATTATTACTAAGCACTCAAAATTTAACAGGTGCTCTGCTCAGTGTTTTTAATTAGTTATTTTGTTTAATATTTTTAACAACCCTATGCATTTAATACTAGTATTATCAGCATCAGCAAATAGAAAAACTGAGGCTCAAAATGTAAAGTTACTTATCAAGAGTCTCACAGGTAACAGGCAAATGCTACAGATTAAAATTCATTATTCCTCTGATCATAAAAGCCTAAACTTTTGACCATTATGCCATCATTTTAAATTTGGCTCAGCTTGCAGGATCTTAGTTCCCTGGCCAGGTACTGAACCCAGGCCACCACAGTGAAAGCTCTGAGTCCTAACTAGTGGTCTGCTGGGGATTCCCTAGATTTTTCAACCTTGATGATTTTGCTTAGTCTTTACCTGATGATATTAATCTTCTCTGTCTACTGTTAATACTAATTTCTAAATTTAAATGATCAAAACTCATTCAAAGTTTTCATGACAGTATTGTCACTTCTTATCCTTTAAGGACCTGAGGGTTCTTGAATTTCTATTCTTTCTCCTCATCCCCCTACTCCCTTCCATTCTTCCTAAAAGTAGTGAACACGATGACGTTCATTAGTGTTCTAACTGGCCTTTCCCGCTTCCACTTTATGTCCCAGCGGTCCACCCAGAGTACTGTAGTCAGAGTAATTCTGTGAACACATGTCTGATTACACCTCTGCTCTGCTCTGACCTTCCAGAGGCTTACTGACTCACTTAGGATGTAAATCAAAGTCTCTAAAGACATTCAAAGCCTTAAGGGGTTTGCTCCACCATATCCTCACCTTCCTGACTTCATCTTCTCTGCTTTCCTCCGCTCCAGTCACCGTCCTCCTTGCCCATTTTGAAAACATCAGGCCACTTCTGCTTCTGGGTTTCCGCATTTGCTGGTCCATTTCCTGGAACCCACTTACTCCAAATGTCTGTTCCCTCACCACTCTCATTTTTGGTCCAAATGTTAGGCTTTCATTGGGATCTTTGGTTGCCCACCCTAAGTGACATTGTACACCCCATCATCTCTGTTCCCTTTTCCCACTTACCAACTTTTCTCCACAGTACTTATCACCTTCGAACAGTGTGTTTATTTTACTCCTTTGTGTTGTATGATGATGTTTAGGTCTATCTGAGTAAAAGGTGTCTTCGTTCCATGGCTGCATCCTCAGAGCCTAGACCAGTGCTCAGCGCAGAGTAATGCTCTCCACTGAAATGGATGAGTGACTAAAAGAATGAATGATGATTTCAGGAAGCATATTTTATCAAACCCTAATGTATGTGGGTAGTTGACTCATTGGAAAAGACCCTGATGCTGGGAGGGATTGGGGGCAGGAGGAGAAGGGGACGACAGAGGATGAGATGGCTGGATGGCTTCACCGACTCGATGGACATGAGTTTGAGTGAACTCCGGGAGTTGGTGATGGACAGGGAGGCCTGGCGTGCTGCAGTTCATGGGGTTGCAAAGAGTTGGACATGACTGAGTGACTGAACTGAATGTATGTGGGTAGGAACCTGAACATGTTTAAAAGCATCTGTGAAACTGTAGGCAGTTTAAAGATTGAGTATTTAGACTTAACATTTATCATAAAATGCAATTGTATTTTACTTTGACAAGTCAAAATTATTAATCATAGGAAAGAGTTTTAAAATGCTGATGTTTTGTCACCCAGTGATAGAATAAAGGAAAATATGTCTATAATATACATTAAATGACATATATATGTAGGTACCCATGTGTGCATGCACAGACTCACATGTAGATGCATGCAGACTCACAGCTCCATATTAGAACTTTAGGAATTATATTCTCAGGTTATATTCAGCAGAAACCATCACAGTGTTCTGTCCTGTAGTAGCTTTATAATCTGCCAAACCAACTTCATCTAGTCTGTTACAATTAAGGGACAAAGAACAGGTATAAATGGACTATATCAAGGAGTTCTTCAACTTAAAAGCTTGACTAGGAAGGAATTACCAGCCTGTTCTTAAGGTCTTGAGAGGCTTATGAGTTCAGGTTGATTGAATTACACAGTTGAAGGAAACATTTTCAAATCATGCTTGCTATGTTTCCCTGGGAATTGCTGAGACCAAAAATAAATAACCAGGTTTAACTTAGCCCAGAACAAGTCACATGCCTGCCAGGTTAGCAGACAGGGAAAAATTATACCCATTGTGGCTATTTAGAAGAAGTATTCTGGTTTTCTCTTCTATATTTTCACCATAATACCTCCTACTCATTTGGCGAGACAGATATATCAAATGTGATTTTAAGATCAATATTAAAGGGAAGGCATTTTCACTCATAGAACAATCTAACTGTGTTCACATCTGTCATAGTAATGCAAGGGTTTAAATTAGAAAATCTGTATGTTTCTTTCCAATTCAATTCAAATGATGCCAACAAATCTCAAAATTCACAATTTGTTTAATGTCAGAAGTCTTTTCAAGGCTCAAACAGTGTCCTCTACCTCTAGCCACCCCATAGCCCTGTTCATAATTTTCCGTGAACTTTAATAGTTCTGTGAACATGATCCTTAGAAAGCTACTAAACTACTAGATCATATCAGCTGTATCTCATTCCTGGGTTCCTAATTATATTCTGTAACTTGACCAGAGGAACTCCTTAAAAATTATTTCTCCAGGTAGCCAGCCACATGAGCCCATGAAGCTGGAGGATAAATCTCTAGAAGGTTTAACACAAAAGAAAACTACATTCAGTTGAAAACTCCATTTCTTGAATGTTAAATTCTGAGTTGCTTCTGGATAAAAGCAGAGAAAGTAGTGTATTTTTTTTTCTTCCAGTTTTATTGAAATGTAATTGACATTTAGCACTGTATAAGTTTAAAGTGTAGAGCATAATGATTTGACTTATACACATGAAATGATTATCACAGTTATAGTGAATATCCAACACCTTATGTAGATAAAAATTAAAGACATAGAGAAAATAATTTTTTGTGATGAAAACTTGAGATTTATTCTTGGAAAATTTTCATGTAGAACATACTACAGTGTTGATTATATTTATCAAGTTGTACATTACATCCCTGGTATTTATTTATAACTGGAAGATTATACCTTTTGACTTCCTTCATCCAGTAGGCAAAGAAAATAGTAATTTCTATTTAATTGTATAAGGAAGAAAATCTAGCTCACTCAAGTTTTCAGTTAGTGCTAATATGGATAGGATCATATTGAACTGAGTGTATTTCTATTAGTTTGTGTAAGCTTCTAAAAGCTTTATGAACAGTTAAGACTCTTGAGAGTCCCTTGGACAGCAAGGAGATCAAACCAGTCGATTATAAAGGAAATCAACACTGAATATTCATTGGAAGGACTGATGCTGAAGCCCTAGCTCATTGGGCACCTGATGCGCAGAGCCAATTCATTGGAAAAGAGGGATACTGGGAAAGATTGAGAGCAGGAGGAGAAGCAGGCAACAGAGGATGAGATGGTTGGATGGCATCACTGACTTAATTCACATGAGTTTGAGCGAACTCCAGGAGATAATGAAGGACAGGGAAGTGCTGGAGTTCATGGGGTAACAAAGAGTCAGACATGACTTGGCAACTGAATAACAACATTGGAGAAAAAGTGTTGAAAATGGGTCAATTAATTTAGTGGTTTTTTTTTTCTTTTTTTAAAAAAGATGTTTGGTTCCTGGAGTCAGGCCTGTGCATAGTTGCCCTAAGTACGAGGGGAAATCAGACTGAGTGCTTTCTACACCCTCCTGTTTTGATTCCAAGAGAGGATCTTTATTAGCCATCTGAACCACTTATTTTCCTGGCTACTGTATCCTCATCCATGTCTAGCTCCTTGCCTGCCATCCGTATCTACCAGGTACATACATCAGGGACAAAGAATTTCAGGCAACTCTTAACTTGTCATCTCAGCTTTATACAGTTGAGTTGGGTGGGGCATGGAGAAATTAGTGTTCCTCTTTCTAAGATCTCTTGCTGACCATCACCATGCAAAGCATAGCACTTTAAAATTTAGGTCCTTAAATATTCCCCTGGGCATTCTCTAGCGTTCATGCAGTCCTCCTTTTTTCTTCCTCACATCACCTTTTTCTCCTCAGTTCTTTCACTGAAATCCCAGTTTTTCTCCATGTGCCAGATACTCTATTCCATTTCTCAGCATTCATGGAGCCAGACCTCCTCCCTCAGATAGTGTAAACTGTTGCCTCTTCTGTGACTGATATAAGTCATAATGATTCTACCTTTTCACTCTACATTCTCCTCCTCCTTGAACATGGTTTCTTTTCTCAGTATGAAGGGAATGAGAGTGAACAGTCTAGTTCTCCTCCAATCTCAGCTGGGAATTCTTTCAAATTTAATTTCCACTCATAGCACCCTTCACATTACGGCTAATACAGCTTTTAGTTTGTCTCAGAAGCATTCTTCACTGATCCCCTCAAATTACTTTATATTTTATTAGCCCCATCTCTGCATTATCTGTTCATATTTTTAATTGTTTATATACACAATTTCTATTTCCCCATCCACAAGGTTAAATCAAGGAGAGAGAATCCATTCTCTTATTTAGAAATTTACATTTAAAATCATAGAATATTAGACCTGCGATTCACCTTAGAGATCTAGATGCAGTTCAGTGACCTCATTGTAATGATGAGTAAACAGAATTATATTATAGTCTCCCATTAATATATAACACAATGTACACAGGAAATATACAACAAGCACGTGTTGAATAAATGAAGTTCAGCTGCTCATTGCCTGCTCCCATTACCTTTACCTGATTGGCAGCATTTATTCACCACTTGTGTGTGAAACAGTGATAAATGCTAAACAAATGGAATTGAAAAACAATCACAAAAGGAAAGATAACATTGAAGCTGGTAACTCTGTTAAGACTGTAAGCATGGCAGAGGGCTTAGGGTTGGTGTGACATGCTGGTAATCAGGTGACTCCTAAAGAAGGAATTCCTAGTGGGGAGTGCAGATTTTGCAAGGAACCTTCCAATTCTCTGCGCATTAATGAAGACTGACATAATTGAAAGAGTATGATTTTAGAAGTTGAATGACAGTCCTGAAGCATCCAGGAAGATGAAGTGCTCATTCATTGTCTTGTATGCTCTGATATTAATTGGTAAAGTGTAGGACCAGTTCTCTAGAGAGCATGTATTCTAAATTATATTTGCATTCCTAGTTGGCTCTATTCTTTCCTATAATATGATTCTTTCAGGACAGTTCTTCTAATTGTTGAATCTTTAACATGCATTTATGATTATTAGGGAAACCATCTTTATTTCAAGTTCTGTGCCTCATATTGGAAGCATTTAAGTATGTAGGTTAAAAATGCAGTTAATTGGTTTGTGGTTTAAGAGAGAATATGCTTCAAACGATGCTCAAGAGGTGGAAATGATTGCCTAAATCTATTTAGTCATTTTCTTTCTTGGGAGAGCTGAACTTTAAAGTTCAAAAAAGAGAGGAAAGGCAGAATCAAAGTAGAAAGCTATTTCAGACAAAGGGCAATGAGCATATATAGTTAATACATCTACACTAGAGAATTAATGACTGAGTTAAATACAAATATCTAAGAAAGAAGATAGGCAGAATATTTGAGATGCAAAGTAAATGCTATGCACTATAGAACACATAATTTTTAAAAAGTATAATACTCATTCATGAAAAAATTCAGATGCTGTAAAGGTAAGGAGAAAGTAAAAGTCTCATTTCCCACACTTCACTTGAACTTCTTACAAACATTTGTTATCAGTGTCTGTTGATTCCTTTCCAAAACTTTCCAAACATACCTCCATCTCTGTTTCCACATTTATCTACCTACGTATCTACCCAACTTTTACTTTATTGCTATAAATTTCAATCTATCATGATGTTTCTCTGTCTCTGGGTACATGCAGTTTTAACATAAATGAAATCATTTTACATTTTGCTCTGCAACTTTCCTTTTTGTTCTAAAAGTTAACAGTATACCTTGATATCTTTTCTGCCTTATGATCCAGCAATCCCACTGCTGGGCATACACACTGAGGAAACCAGAACTGAAAGAGACATGTGTACCCCAATATTCATTGCAGCACTGTTTATAATAGCCAGGACATGGAAGCAACCTAGATGTCCATCAGCAGATGAATGGATAAGAAAGCTGTGGTACATATACACAATGGAGTATTACTCAGCCATTAAAAAGAATACATTTGAATCAGTTCTAATGAGGTGGATGAAACTGGAGCCTATTATACAGAGTGAAGTAAGCCAGAAAGAAAAACACCAATACAGTATACTAACGCATATATATGGAATTTAGAAAGATGGTAACAATAACCCTGTGTACGAGACAGCAAAAGAGACACTGATGTATAGAACAGTCTTATGGACTCTGTGGGAGAGGGAGAGGGTGGGAAGATTTGGGAGAATGGCATTGAAACATGTAAAATATCATGTATGAAACGAGTCACCAGTCCAGGTTCGATGCACAATACTGGATGCTTGGGGCTAGTGCACTGGGATGACCCAGAGGGATGGTATGGGGAGGGAGGAGGGAGGAGGGTTCAGGATGGGGCACACATGTATACCTGTGGCGGATTCATTTTGATATTTGGCAAAACTAATACAATTATGTAAAGTTTAAAAATAAAATAAAATTAAAAAAAAACAATATACCTTGATATCTTTTCAAAGCAGCAATCATATTTTACCTTCCTTTTTTCATTGCATAGTATTCTATTATATGACTATAATTTTTAAAATTTAATCACTTCCTTATTTATAGACATTTTGATTACATTCTCTGGAAGTTGAGTATTTTTCTCTATCCTTCTAGGTTCTCCTGGCTGGTCTAAAAATTAAATTGGCATGAGACAGATTCAGGGCTTCCTTGGTGGCTCAGGTGGTAAAGAATCTGCCTGCAATGCAGGAGACTTGGGATCGATCTCTGGATCAGGAAGAACCCCCTGGGGAAGGGAATGGCTACCCATGTGGTGCTAGTGGTAAAGAACTCACCTGCCAATGCAGGAGACATAAGGATTGAAGGTTCAATCCCTGGGTCAGGAAGATGCCCTAGAGGAGGGCATGGCTACCCACTCCAGTGTTCTTGCCTAAAGAATCCAATGGACAGAGGAGCCTGGCGAGCTATAGTCCATGGGAGTCACAAAGAGTTGGATGTGACTGAAGCAACTTAGCACACATGCATGAGGCAAATTAACAGGAAGAAATCCATTACCAGCTTTTCTCTGGGCCCTTTAACTGTGCTGTTGGAAAGGAGAACAACATTGTGAAATTAGAATATTTAAACTGGATTTTTGCTTTTCCTTGAAGGTGATGCAATGGGCTACTTCTTTGAAACAGCTGGTGCTAAGTACAGTGACCAATTCTCTCTTTAAAAAAAGATCACACAAAAGTTTAATAACCTGTTTACATAGGAGAGACCCAGGAAAACTGGGGAACTCGAAAAATGGCCAAACCCCTCACATTAAATATCACCTTTAGCAAAAGACGAGAGAGAATGTTCGGGGCAGTGGTTTGGGACATAAAAGGGGAGGAAGGCAGTTGATTTGAAAGTGGAAAAGTGAATGTTTGGTAAATAAACATTTGCTGGGCCAGGAATAAGCAAGGGGACCCAGAGAGGAATTAAAACAGACAGACTTTGCTAGGTCCCTCCTTGTCTACACACCGAGTTCATACTACAGTTATCTGTGGTTCTAGTTCTCGTTCTAGAACAAGTCCTCTAGCTACATTCTTTAAGCAACCAAAGGGTCAGAGTTTCTTCCTGGGTCTTTTGGGCATTAACTGTTTTCATCTCAAAACAATCCACATGACAAAGAGACATTGTGGGGTATTAAGTTTTGCTCCCCTGGAACTTCAAGGTTTCTTACAATGAACCTCCCTGGGCATATAACTCTGTAATAAATTCAAAGCATTTTAAAGGCTCCTAAGAGAAGAAGTGAGCAAAGTTTTCAAGAAGGTTATATAGTTAAAGGAGAAATGAAGAAAAATGGTGTTAACCAGGTGGAATATTGAATGCAATCAGAGTCAGAGTCATATTACATAGTAATATATACGTATGAAATTCTCATCCATTCAAACTATTTTTAGTTAGAGCCAAGAAACTTAGAGAAATTTTCCATAGTTTAGAATTCACTTAACACTAATTATATAATCCAATTCATCATTCTGAATATTACTAGTTTTTATGTTTAAGTTCAAATGAAAGGCACTTATAGAGAATATAAGTAGCATTTTTGTCTTGGCAGCATTTTTCTCTTTTTAAAATCAGAGTCAGCAGTGAGTCTGTCCAGGAACTAAACTTTGTGCTAAATTATTCTCTGCTTAATTGTCAGAGCTTCCCAAACTACCAATGATGCTTTTGCTCAAGCTTTGCAATTCCTGTAGACTTTAAGACAGAAAAATAGTTCTAGGTTGGAAAAGCTAATTTGCAATACTGTCAAATCCATTTATGGTCCATCCAGATCTGTAAGCCAGGGTAAAGCTAACGATCTCTCTCACAAGCATGACATAAAGAAAGTGGATAAATTGTAACATTTGCAGAGAAACTTTATATTAAAATGTTTAATAGTAAATTTCAAGTACATTAATTATGTGAAAAATTGTCAGGCTCAAAATAGTAATAGAGCTAAAATGTTTCTTTTTTTTTTTTAGAACTTTAAAGAAATTCTTAAAAATCTTTAGACTTATGAGGGTGATACCCAGGCCATAGGCACTTAGTATTGAGGGGTCTCTCTGTGGTGGTGGGGGGTGTGACTGACTGTACCTCTTTGCCCTGCCCAGATAAGGGAGAAGTTTGAAAGGAATTAGGATGTGAAAGAGGTCAACAGGAAATCATTCATGCAAGTCCAGACAAGACCTTTATAAGCGCCAGAAAGAGAGCGAAGTATTGGAAACAGCGCTGCTTTACTATTTAGCATGGATGCATCTAGATCAGTGCTTCTCAATCTTGCACGTAGATTTATGGACGTTACTAACGTGCAGATTCTGATTCAGTGCTTCTGAATTTCTCACAAACTCCCAGGTGATGCCAAGGCTACCATCCTTTGAGTTACAAGGCAGTCTAGGTATTAATGGGAAGATTAGTTGTGGTTAATTAATGGAAAGGGGATGGAAAGTGGCAATTGATAGTGGGGGTGAACAGTTCCATTTCCTGGGAGGGTCTAATGCTCATGCATGGCTTCAAAGGGCTGCAAACAAAGTTCTGAGAATGCTGATGAAATAGTTAGCAATTTCTATTACTGTGGGAGTGTTAATTTCAGTAGCTGAAGAAACCATTTTTGGCACACAGCGTCAGGAAATGAACTATATCTGGGCATTGCCAACTAAAGAATGTTGCTTGCCATCCGGCTCTACAAGGATTGCATCATTAGCCGCTGCAGTCACTGAGCTGAACTTCAACACACCCTGAAAGAAGTTGAGGGTGGAGCCTGGGAATGAGGCACTGTGCTCTGGCAGAACAGGCCTTCAGATAGATATTTTCAGGAGAAAATTTTATGAACCCAATTCCTTGCATATTTCCATATTTAGAAAAGCACTGAAGTCATTAACTAAAATATCTGTCCCTAAACCTAACTTTCTACCAAGATGTAGGCTTGATTACACATACCATTTCTCCAAAATCACATATATACTGACCTCCCAATCTCTTTGGAGTTAGAGCCTCAGGGCTCCCTGAGACCCAGTCTGTAGTCCTCAGTAAGACTCACCAACAAAACTGAAATTCACAACTCTGATGTTGTGTGTTTTTATTTCAGTTCACAGCATCCAGTTCTCAGAAAGCTATTTTGGTCAAGGGTTATAATTGCACTTGATTAGACTCTGAAGGTGGAGAAGGCAACGGCACCCCACTCCAGTACTCTGGCCTGGAAAATCCCATGGATGGAGGAGCCTGGTAGGCTGCAGTCCATGGGGTCGCTGAGAGTCAGACACAACTGAGCGACTTCACTTTCACTTTTCACTTTGATGCATTGGAGAAGGAAATGGCAACCCACTCCAGTGTTCTTGCCTGGAGAATCCCAGGGACGGGGGAGCCTGGTGGGCTGCCGTCTATGGGGTCGCACAGAGTTGGACACGACTGAAGCGACTTGGCAGCAGCAGTAGCAGCAGACTCTGAAGGATTGATGGGGATTGAATTGAAAGAAACCAAGAGGAAAAGGGGCAAGAGAATTGGAAGAAAATGACCCCCCACATCTGCAACACACTAACCAATCATCCGAGAAATGTTAGTAGATCTTCGTGGGCAAAAAACTTGCGGGAAACATACATTCACTATGTCTGTATACACTAATTCATTGAATTTAAGAGAATTCATTTGTTTAGCTATTCTTCTCAAGGCTAAAGGCAAATTATTGATCTAATGCACTTTTCAGGGTGCAGCCATATACTTTTAAGTTTAGATTGTTTCAAACAAGGAAGATGATAGAAATTGTATCATATGAATCTAGAATTTCTCTGTATTTTGTCTTGTCTCTTACTAGGATTATAGCTAAGTATGTCTCGCAAACTATGTCTGTTTAATTTGACCATTTAGGTCTGAATTTAACTGGTCATTTTATTCTAGATCTTTAAAGAACTTGTATAAATAAATTGAACATATATGCTCTGTATGCATGTGCATGCCTGTGTGTGTGTGCTAAGTCGCTTGAGTCATGTCTGACTCTCTGCGGCCCTATAAATACTATAGCCTCCCCCCAGGCTCCTCTGTCCTTGAGATTCTCCAGGCAAGAATACTGGAGTGAGTTGCCATGCCCTCCTCTAGGGGATCTTCCTGACCCAGGGATCAAACCTGAGTCTCTTACATCTCCTGCATCGGCAGGCAGGTTCTTTACCTCTAGTGCCACCTGGGAAGCCATATGCTTTAGTCACATTAAAGCGAATTTTAATTAGAAGAATGAAGATCATTAGAAACTATACAAATCTTTTAAGTTCTGAAGATGGGGAAATCAAGCTTTGAAAAAGGTAATAGCATATTTGCTGAGTACTTGCACCTTTAAATGTGAATAGAGAAAGAAAATATTAACATATAGGGAGAAATGGAATAAAATATTTACGTATAGGATGGATAGTCATATGACCTCATTTTTTCCTTTTTCTATTTATTAATAGCATTATTTTCAAGAAGTATAGCCAAAGACTGGTATTTTACAATTGTAGCAAAGGTGTAATTTTTGTTATCTGAGTAATACTCAAGGAGTTTCAAAATTGATTGCATTTGTTGGAGAGAGTAGAAAACTAATGTATTGACTTGAAAATGTCCTATTTTAAAACTTTTATATTTTATATTTCTTCTTTATTCATGTACATTTTATAATTAACTTTCACATTTTGACCAAAGAATGGTATGTCCTTCAGCCCAACCCCTGCTTTTGTTATGCATGAATGGTGCTTTCCATGTGGAATCACATTTTAAAATTTGATTTAATACCTTAAATTTAGGTCAAAATGTTGAGAGAGAAAACTGGTAATTTGACTTCAAAGCCGATTCTCTTTCTTTCGGCCCCATCTCTAAATAAGTTTATTGTTCTCAGACTCTTCTGGCAACATAATTGAAATGGCTTACACCATTTCAAACCACATTTAGCTCCTGTGAGATGTTAAAATGTTGAAGCTGGAAAATGTACCAAAAGTATGTTTAATTTTCCCCCTATTTTCTAACTAGATAGGAAGCAGTCAATCAACAACATTTATTGGGTTCTCACTGGGTGCTGTGAGCTGCGGAGTAGGTTATATTCAGAAGTGTTGAAACGCTCACCCTTCAGTTTCCTAACGCTTCTACAAAGGAAGGAATCCTTCTGTTGTCAGTAAAAATTCATATGAGGGGTGAGAAACTAACTCAGAATTAATGGCTAACAGTAAAATTTAAACGGATAGTTCTAAACCCTCAATCTTGATAAGGTTGAACAGTAAAAAAAATAAAAGTAAAAAAATAAAGTTTTCTCTCTATACTGGAAATCCATGTCCAGGAAGAAACAGACATAGTAACTATGTGAAATTCATGCAAGTTTTTGCTGAGGGTTTTGTCTGTGTATCTATCTATAGAAGGTAGCGCTAGTGGTAAAGAACCCACCTGCCAATGTAGGAGACATAAGAGATGGGTTCGATCCTGGGTTGGGAAGATTCCCTGGAGGAGGGCATAGCAACCCACTCCAGTATTCCTGCCTGGAGAATCCCATGGACAGAGGAGCCTGGCAGGCTACAGTCCATAGCGTCACAAAGAGTCGGGCACAACTGAAGTGACTTAGTATGCACATGTTTTGATGTATGTATGTATCTTCTATCTACTATCATTTCTCTTTGGTTCAAAATAAGAATTTATATAATGTTAACTTCTTCCTTACCTGATAACTGATTTGTCATTTATCCCAATATGGTAACAATACAATCATAAAGAAAATATGCTAGTCTTCAATGACGGAGGAGGGACAGAACAAGATTACAAGGCTGCCATCACCACACCCAAATGTTGGTATTTGCCTGAGTCATCACACTGCCTTGATTAAGAAAGGGAGTGGGCACTGTGTGTGTGTATTATTTAAATGAAAACATCCACAGTTGTATTTGATTCATTTTCCTTTATTCAGTTAAAAATAGTACAATATTTCCTGATTTTAAAACCACATTTTAAAAATTATTTACACTATTCAAAACCACACCAGGAAATGCACACAAAAAATAATACTCTATAAATATTCAGCAAGTCCTTTATCCTTGGCTTATTTGGCTTCTTTCATTTCATTAAACACATCATTGCAATATTAGTGAGTTAATGCCATAATCCATTATCTTCCGTCTTTTAAGTCTGTGGCCATTTCTTAATTTACCACCACATTGACATTCCAAGTGTTGTTGTAAGTAGATGATTAAAACAACCGCAGCAAATAGGCTTCAAGGTAGTGGTGTCAACTACCAAATTGCTCTTCTGTCTTTTCAGATTAATATATAAAAAGTAGTGTTGCTAATTACTTTTTGTAAAAAAGAAATTGTATCATTGTAAGCATGATATCTACATGATAAACCAGAAGCATCACTTTCTTTCTCTGCAGTGCCAATGTTTATTGCTTAAAGTGTTAGTCGCTCAGTCATGTCCAGTTCTGTGACCCTGTGGACTGTAGCTCACCAGGCTCCTCTGTCCCTGGAATTCTCCAGGCAAGAATACTGGAGTGGGTTGTTGTACCCTTCTCCAGGGGATCTTCCAGTCCCAGGGATCAAACCCAGGTCTTCCGCATTGCAGGCAGATTCTTTACCATCTGAGCTACCAGGGAAGCCTTATTGCTAAAACCCCTGGGAAAAAACATTCAGACAAAAGAAATACAGACAGTTTTAAGCTCTATTGTGTTTATTTGTAGGTTTGTCTTTATTTTCTTAAAACATAATACACAAATACTTCAAACCTTTGAGGAATAAGTCTCCAGATTTTGTTTTTATTTATTCTTTATTCTTGAGTTTGTACTGTAGTATCTGTGAAAGGAATGAAACATAATTTAAATATATTTTTCTTAATTTAATATCTTACTTGAAGAATTCTACTTCTGGGGTCATGTTACAATATTCATCTCCTTTCTCTTTTTCTCTGTTCCTTGTTTTTCTCTTTTTTATGAATATTTATTGGAAAGAGATTGGTCTTTTCCCTCCTTAGAGATGAGCAAGGATTAAAATGAAAAGTCACAATGAAATTCTGCTTTATTTATTTACCTGTTTTGTTAAGGCATGAGAGAAGACCCTCAAGTAGGTCAGTATTTTTTTCCTTTTAAATATGAGGAACAAATCCATTTTGATTTATTATTTTCCTTCAAAGGACAGGTGACATTTCCTGCAACATTAACTTTAATTCATAATCCCCTTTTGGCAAGCAAAAAGAGAATTACAATTGGAAAGATTTTCACAGTCAGACACTCCACTAGAATGAAATACTATAGAAGGCTTCACTTCAGCCAAACCAGCAAAATCCTTCCATTGCCAATTTTTCTTTTATATTTTGAAGTTGGCCTCTCAGCACAGATTTGATTCACACCATTTAAAAATAAATCTGGCGTCTGCAAAGCAGAAAATTCAGGCTGTGTTGTCATAGTATCAGTATTTCCATTTTTATGCCTGGAGACAACCTAGACTTCTAAAGAGAGCTACAGTTCCTAATTCTATGGTAAAAGTAAAACCTCATTTTATTGTAAGTGTTCACCTGATTTTTATATTTACTAAAGAATAAAGTACCACATTTATACATAGCACATTAAACATTTTTTATGAGTGATTTAATGCCATGAAAAAAAAATGCATCTGTGTTCAGAGGTGATACCCTATGACAACAATTGATTTTAAGATATATACCTTAAATAAGAATTTAAATTCAATATCAGTGTGCCATTTTGTTTTCACTTTATCATAACGATTTCATCGTTAACTGCATAAAGATCAACTAAACAATCGATGGTGTTTGCCTGGCATCCGCGTGGTCGCTGGCCTAGAGATGACTCTTGACAGGTTTGCCTGTGCTCCCTGCACATACACTCGGCTCTGAGCATCAGGAGGCGGGACTTTTGCTCCCTCCATTGAATTCTGAGATGATTTTGACTAAGGATGCAGAACATGTGATGTTCCGAGGCTTGTGGGTCCAGACCTCAGAGTGTGAGAACTTTCAGTTCCTCCATCTTAAATCCTTGAACCAGTACCTGTGAAACCTGAATTATCCTGTCCGCAGGCATGAGTGCTTGTGTTTATGTGAGAGAGAGAGAGACAGAGAGAAAGAACGTGAGGGAGAACCAGGAGAATAAGACATCAGAAAAAGAAAAAACAAAAACAAAACTCAGAAGTATCACAGCCAAGAGGAGTCTAAGGAGATGTGACTACTAAATGTAACACAGTATCCTGATGAGATCCTGGAACAAAAAAGGACAAGACCTGTAAATTAAGGAAATTTGGTGGAAAACAACAACTGTGGACTTCAGTTTTATAAATTGCATCATGATTGGCTCATTAATTGTAATAAATGTACCATACTAAAGTCAGATGTTAGTTATAGAGGAAACTGGGCTCTACTATCTTCTCAAGTTCTCTATAAATATAGATCTGTTCTAAAAAATAAACTGTTTTGAAAAAAAGTGTAGCCACTGAGATAGGCATTAGGGAGCTAGAGAGCTAGCTACACCTCCTCCTAGCTGCCATTTTTCTGCAACTGCAGAGAAAGTGCCAGTGAAGCAGCAGAAGCAACACCCAGCAGAGCCTCGGCCAATGCACAGAGTTGACAGGCAGTGAAACAGCTGTTTAAGCCTCCGTGTGTTGGCATTGTTTATTAAGCTGCAATAGGTAACGTGACCAACATGCTGCTTTAATTTGCTTATGTCAAAGATGTGTGGTAGTTGCTCAGTTGCATCCTACTCTGTGACTCCATGAACTGTAGCTGGCCAGGCTCCTCTGTCCATGGAATTCTCCAGGCAAGAATACTAGAATGGGAAGCCATTCCTTTCTCCAGGCGGTCTTCTTGATGCACAGATCAAACCTGGGTCTCCCCCATTGCAGGCAGATTCTTTACCGACTGAGCCACCATGCCTATTTTATAACATGCAACTTGAGAAAATGAGTCACTAAGACTTTCATTTCATTGGGAGGCATAGAGATGTCTGGGAAAGGAGCAGCTCTTTGGAAAAGATGATAGCTCTGGTGGAAATGTGAACACAGGTTCTGGGGTCAGAAACCAGGGTTCCTATGTTCTGTTTACCTCCAACTATCAGTGTGTACTAGAAATGGTTACTCTTTCTTATTAAGAGGTTTTTTTTTTTTCCATCTATTAAACATGTTACCATGCTTATATCATAGTATGATAATTAGAGATAATACACTGAGGCTCTTGACACAATTCCAGGCACAGAGGACTCGTGCTTTAAATGTGAGATGCACTCAGCAGGCCACCCTTCGCATTGTGTCTCCTCACCCATCCGTGATGATGCACAAGAGGCCCCTCTTTGCCATTGCTTAGTTAGTTGCAGATCTGGGTCTAATTGTATTATAATCGCATCTGAGCAGATACTAAGCTCTCAGTTATTGATTAATTGTGTATCAAGTAGTTTACATATATTGTCTCATTTAATTTTCAGGCTACTATCCAAGATGGATATCATTGCTTGCTTTTATTTAATGAGAGAGAAACTCATGCTTTAAATCATTTACATTACCTGCCCAAGCTCAATAGGCTGTCAGTAATAGCCCCGGAAGCTAAGCCTAGGCTATTAGATTTCAAAGTCCATGTACTCAAATGTTATGATTTATTTCTTCTGTTTGCACAGCTTAGTTTTTTTTTTTTTTATTAATTCTTATTAATTCAATACTGTTCTAAAATGTACTATTTTTAAGCCTGGAATTATGTTACTTATATGAAACCAGGTAGATATTAACCAATTCGATCTTGGTCAGAAATTTTTTAGGTGCTTTGCTATGAAACCATATCAGAAAGGAATACATGGAAATACACACAGATACACACAAACACACATATGTGTATATATACATGTATGTTTACATATATACACACACACATATAAACTTAAGTTTACATATGTATGTATATACATATATATATATATATATATATGGTTGACATCACCAACTCAATGGGCATGAGTTTGAGTAAATTTCGGGAGTTGGGGATGGACAGGGAGGCCTGGAGTGCTGCAGTCCGTGGGGTCGCAAAGAGTAGGACATGACTGAGTGACTGAACTGAACTGAATATATATGGCCTAAATTGTGAGGACCTAGAATTCTCAAGTAGTGAAAGGAAATATTTTTATACTTGAAGAAAAATTCAGTATAACTAGATAAAGATCAAGGAAAAAAAAGAACCACAGTGCTGCAGTGATTGAGCTGAAGAATACAATTAGGTTGTGATGAAGGGCAACAAATGATACAAGCCAGGAGAAAAAGAATATGGTCTGGTAATACTGACAGTGTTCCCAAGAATTGAGCCACAGTGGGGAGAGCCACAGTTACATAACTAACCTCCGATCATAATCTCTTAAGGGTAAATAAAGAAGGAACAGAGAATTTCTACACAAATATTCCATAAAAATAACATTTTTAAAAAACCTGAATTTTTGGTTATCTGCAAAATACTCAGGATGCCAAGTCCGTCAGTTTAGGAGCTGTATTTTTAAAAATGGGAAATGGTTTTCCTCCTGATAAGAATGGCATTTCCATTTCATCTTTATGGCTCTGTAACTACTGTAGGAATAGGAAGAGAGAGGCAGGAGATCAGGGTGACAGAAAACAGCCCCCTTGAAGAGAGGAAAAAATTGGTTTTTCAAAGTTTTTTATTCATGAGTGAAGCAATACTTATATTACTTCCTTCTAACTAGACAGTCAGCATTGATGTCATATTTGTAGTTTCCTACAGCGAGATGCCCCTTCTGCCTTATGTGACTGTTGTATTATTTACTTGTCTTAATTTCCTATATGTGTGTGTGTGTGTGTATGTATATATATATATATACACACACATATGCTGCTGCTGCTAAGTCGCTTCAGTCATGTCCGCCTCTGTACGACCTCATAGACGGCAGCCCACCAGGCTCCCCTGTTCCTGGGATTCTCTAGGCAAGAACACTGGAGTGGGTTGCCATTTCCTTCTCCAATGCATGAAAGTGAAAGTGAAGTCGCTCAGTTGTGTCCTACCCTTAGTGACCCCATGGACTGCAGCCTACCAGGCTCCTCCATCCATGGGATTTTCCAGGCAAGAGTACTGGAGTGGGGTGCCATTGCCTTCTCCATATATACATATAATATATAGTATCTATAGTATACAATTATATATATAATATATAGTATATATATTATAATATTATATAGTGTCTTTTGGCATAATATAAAATTATATAGTAATATAATATATAATTATATATTATTTAATATATATAATATATATATATGCACATAAAAGTTTGAGGCTTGTGGTAACTAGAATAATGGCTCTCCCAAGTATGTCTATGCTCTGATCCCAGGAACCTATGAATTTGTTATTAGGTTGGTGCAAAAGTAATTATGGTTTTTGCGTGTTGAAATTTGCTGTTTGATACTGGAATACATTCTTAAAATAAATGGGGTTATGTTATACATCATTTTAATGTGCATTTCTCGCTTTATTTTTTTTTCCAAATGACTTATTACTTGCTGTGTATTTTATATTTATTTTAGATTAAAGAAATAATGTTAGACAAAAGGCAAATTAGAGTGATTTTTCTTATTCAAGTGCAAAATGGGTCATAAAGCAGCAGGAACAACTCGCAGCAGCAACAATGCATTTGGCCCAGGAACTGCTAACGAACATACAGTTCTCTGGTGGTTCAAGAAGTTTTGCAAAGGAAACAAGAGCCTTGAAGATGAACAGCATAGTGGCTGGCCATCCAAAGCGGACAGTGACAAAATTGAGAGCCATCATGGAAGCTGACCCTCTCACAGCTGCACTAGAAGTAGCCAAGGAACTCGACGTCACCCATTCTATTACTGTCTTTGGCATTTGAAACAAAGTGGAAAGGTGAAAAAGCTCAATAAGTGGGTGCCTCATGAGCTGACTGCAAATCAAAAAAATCATTATTTTGAAGTGTCTTCTCTTATTCTGTGCAATGACATCAAACCATTTCTTGTGGTTTGTGATGTGCGATGAAAAGTGGATTTTGTACAACAACCAGTAATGACTAGCTCAGTGTTTGGACTGAGAAGAAGCTCTGAAGCACTTCCCAAAGCCAGACCTGTACCCAAAAAGATCATGGTCACTTGTTTGGTGGTCTTCTGCCCGTCTGTTTATACAGCGTTCTGAATCCCAGTGAAACCATTACATCTGAGAAGCATGCTCAGCAAATCAATGAGATGCGCTGAAAACTGCAAGGCCTGCAGCTGGCACTGGTCAACAGGAAGGGCCCAGTTCTTTTCCACAACAATGCCCGACCACATATGGTACAACCAGCACTTAAAAAATTGAATGAATTGGGCTGTGAAGTTTTGCCTCATCTGCCACATTCACCTGACCTCTCATCATCTGACTGCCACTTCTTGAAGCATCTTGACAACTTTTTGCAGGGAAAACACTTCCACAACAAGCCAGGAAGCAAAAAGTGCTTTCCAAGAGTACGCTGGGAAAAAAGTGTTCATCAAATCAGAAAGCACAGATTTTTATGCTGCAGGAATAAACAAATTTATTTTTCATTGTCAAAAATGTGTTGATTTTAATGGTTAATAAAAACCATTTGATTAATAAAGATGTGTTTGAGCCTAGTTATAGTGATTTAAAATTCACGCAATTATGTTTGTACCAACCTAATAAATCGCAAGACAAAAGAGATTTTGCAGATGAAATTAAGGCTATAATTCTTCAGGTGCAGAAATTATCCACCTGAATCCAGTCTCTTCACAAGAGCCCTTAAATAGTGAGAACCTTTCCTGGTGGGTCAGAGAGATGTGACATGAGAGAGACTCAGCTCGTAGCTGTTGGTTTTGAAAATGAAAGAAGGGGCCCTGGGGCAAAGGATATGGTCTTTAGAAGCTGAGAATGGCCCTCATTTACAGCCAGCAGGAAAACGGAAACCCGGATTCTAGAACAGGAGATTGAGTTCTGCCAACAGGCTGAATGAATAAAGAAGCAGATTCCAGAAAGGCAGTCAGCCAAAGACACTTTGATATTAGCTCCCTGAGATGAGAAGCAGACTTTTGATCTACAGAATTGTAAGATAATGAATTTGTGGGGGTTTTTTTTATTATTATTTGTTAATTAATTAGGTAACTTTTTATTATTAGTTAATTTAATTAGTTATTTTGGGCTGTACTGGGTCTTCATTGCTGTGCAGCCTTTTCTTTAGTGGCGATGAGCAGGGGCTACTCTCAAGTTGCCCTGCGCCGGCTTCTCATTGTGGTAGTTTTCCTTATTGCGGGGCACGGGCTCTAGGGGGCGCAAGATTCAGTAACTGCGGCACGTGGGCTCAGTAGTTGCGGCTCCCAGGGTCTAGAGCACAGGCTCACTAGTTGTGGCGAACGGGCTTAGTTGTTCCACGGCACGTGGGATCTTCCTGGATCGGGGATCAAACCCATGTCTCCTGCCTTGGCCGACAGATTCTTTACAACTGAGCCACCAGGGGTTGTGTTGTTTTAAGATGCTAAATTTGTAGTAACTTGTTACAGTGGCAAGAGACAACTTATACAAGTTTAATTATTGTATCTTGTCCGCTTACATTTTTATACAGCGTAGCACAGTGCGGTAATTATATATGTAACTATTATATATGAAAGCTATTATATATCAAAGCTATGGTTTTTCCAGTAGTCATGTATGAATGTGAGAGTTGGACTATAAAGAAAGCTGAGCACAAAGAATTGATGCTTTTGAACTGTGGCATTGGAGAAGACTCTTGAGAGTCCCTTGGACTGCAGGGAGATCCAACCAGTCCATCCTAAAGGAAATCAGTCCTGAATATTCATTGGAAGGACTGATGTTGAAGCTGAAACTCCAATACTTTGGCCACCTGATGCTGAAGAACTGACTCATTTGAAGAGACTGATGCTGGGAAAGATTGAAGGCAGGAAGAGAAGGGGATGACATAGGATGAGATGGTTGGATGGCATCACTGACTCAGTGGACATGTAATCTCCAGGATTTGGTAATCTCTGGGAGTTGGTGATGGACAGGAAAGAAAGAGTCGGACATGACTAAGCAACTGAACTGAATTGATTATATATGAATATTATATTAGTGAATTTATGTATAATATACATAATTATATATAATTGCTAAAGTTACCAATCCCAAAGAAAGGCAATGCCAAAGAATGCTCGAACTACCACACAATTGCACTCATCTCACACGCTAGTAAAGTAATGCTCAAAATTCTCCAAGCCAGACTTCAGCAATATGTGAACTGTGAACTTCCAGATGTTCAAGCTGGTTTTAGAAAAGACAGAGGAACCAGAGATCAAATTGCCAACATCTGCTGGATCATAGAAAAAGCAAGAGAGTTCCAGAAAAACATCTATTTCTGCTTTATTGACTATGCCAAAGCCTTTGACTGTGTGGATCACAATAAACTGTGGAAAATTCTTCAAGAGATGGGAATACCAGACCACTTGATCTGCCTTTTGAGAAACCTGTATACAGGTCAGGAAGCAACAGCTAGAAATGGACATGAAACAACAGACTGGTTCCAAATAGGAAAAGGAGTACATCAAGGCTGTATATTGTCACCCTGCTTATTTAACTTCTATGCAGAGTACGTCATGAGAAATGCTGGGCTAAAAGAAGCACAAGCTGGAATCAAGATTGCCAAGAGAAATATCAATAACCTCATATATGCAGATGATACCACCCTTATGGCAGAAAGTGAAGAAGAACTAAAGAGCCTCTTGATAAAAGTGAAAGAAGAGAGTGAAAAAGTTGGCTTAAAGCTCAACATTCAGAAAACTAAGATCATGGCATCCGGTCCCATCACTTCATGGCAAATAGATGGGGAAACAGTGGAAACAGTGGCTGACTATTTTTCTGGGCTCCAAAATCACTGCAGATGGTGACTGCAGCCATGAAATTAAAAGACGCTTACTCCTTGGAAGGAAAGTTATGACCAACCTGGACAGCATATTAAAAAGCAGAGACGTTACTTTGTCAACAAAGGTCCATCTAGTCAAGGTTATGGTTTTTCCAGTGGTCATGTATGGGTGTGAGATTTGGACTGTGAAGAAGGCTACGTGCTGAAGAATTGATGCTTTTGAACTGTGATGCTGGAGAAGACTCTTGAGAGTCCCTTGGACTGCAAGCAGATCCAACCAGTCCATTCTAAAGGAGATCAGCCCTGGATGTTCTTTAGAAGGAATGATGCTAAAGCTGAAACTCGAGTACTTTGGCCACCTCATGCGAAGAGTTGACTCATTGGAAAAGACCCTGATGCTGGGAGGGATTGGGGGCAGGAGGAGAAGGGGACGACAGAGGATGAGATGGCTGGATGCATCACCGACTCTATGGACATGAGTCTGAGTGAACTCTGGGAGTTGGTGATGGACAGGGAGGCTTGCCTTGCTGCAATTCATGGGGTCGCAAAGAGTCGGACACTACTGAGCGACTGAACTGAACTGAACCAGTTATTTTCCTGGTTCTAAAAACAAGCACAAAGGGACATACTATTATCACTCCTATTTTACAGATAAGGAAACTAACCTTAGTGAGAACAGAGGGTAAATATAAATACTTCGGCATTTCTATTTCTCTTTTAGGTTTTCAAAACTATAAAAATAAATTGTGAATGTGTCCACTATGACAGAATTAAAGGCCTTTCATATAATAGTTCAGCTCACCACTCACATCTATATTAACTATGACTTTAATTATAAATATAGGCCAGACATTTTTTCATCAATGTGAAAGTTAAACAGTAATTGATATGTTATTTTAAAAACTAAAAACATTGATGTGAGTACTCAAGAGATTGAGCTTAATGAATCAATCAAACTTTATCTTGTTCATTCAGAATAGATCTTATGTATTTTGCAAAACACTCTCTGCCCAATTAACATTTTATTCAAGCTAAAAAATAATACCCAATTCCAATAAATGGACTTTAATAAGCTCTCACCTTTTCTTTTTTGTGCTGCATATCTCCCGGTACTCGAAGAATGCTATATATTGTTTAAGCGAACAATCAAAGGGATGTGGGTTAATTACTTAGCAAGGAAGCTGCTGGGTCCTTACAGATGTTATCTCTATGTCAGGATTGGTGTTTTACCAAGGCCAGCAGATATTTAAAGTAGGAAGGAACCAAATGCAATTTTATCTAGTGAATAACACTAATTTGCTAGTCTGGAACAACGTTAGCATAGCACTGAGCTTCCGAGGATAATCATGATAATGACTAGGAGGAAGAACATAGCAACCTCTAAGGAACACATTTTACCCACACTGTCTCACTGAATTCCTCCTTGAATGCAATAGGCATCTTCAGTGATATTTTACAAGGATGGAAATCTGAGCTTTGTGAGGTTGAGTATCTTGTACAAGGACACAGATAAAACAAAATCTCTCAATGTGAAGGTGTCTGAAATTAACAAGTTCTCTGTTCATATATTTCAACTTTTCATTATTTCTCTCATTTCACAAGATTCTATCTTTAAATTGCTGTGGGTGTCCATGAAGGAGAAAAAAATTAATACAATTGGTGAATGTTACAAGATTTCTTTGTTGCTTAGAAATAAGTGGCATTGATATGATAGGTAACTTTCACCTTAGAAATGTTTTTATTATTTCTTTGCCTTTAGCTGCACTGTCCTACATGTGCCAATCATGACTACTTTTGCAGGATGTCTAAAAATACTTGATATTTTATTTCAAAGATTTTCAAATTAAGATAATAATAAATGGGATAAAATCAAGGGTATATGTGTGGCTTCCCTGGTGGCTCAGCTGGTAAAGAATCCGCCTGCAACACAGGAGACCTGGGCTCGATCTCTGGGTTGGGAAGATTCCCTGGAGAAGGGAAAGGCTACCCACTCCAGTATTCTGGCCTAGAGAATTCCATGGACTGCATAGTCCATTGGGTTGCAAAAGAGTCAGACACAACTGAGTAACTTTCACTCACATACATATATATGAAAATCTGAAAGATATTTTAAAAATATATGTCAATATGTATAATATATCAGAGCTATATATGCATTTCAGTTGTATATCAGACCCTTTTATATCTCAGATATGTATTTTTCATATATATATATATGACTTTTCATATATATGTCTGTGTGTGTATATATATATATGACTGATGGATTGACATACGGGATAGTTGAGTTTCAAAAATTAAGTTCTCAATCATTTCCAATTTTCAAGGTCCTTTTTATTTCACCTTTAAGAGTTAGGCTCTGAAATAATGGAAGGGGATATATAAATATAAATATATATAGTTTTCCCCAGGTGTTTTACCTGAGAAAGTTATGTCTAATATTTTCACTGTCTTAGAATCTAGGACCTCTACTGATAATAATCATTGTATATTCTCATCTTGCCAAATAATTCATATGATCAATTCTTTTGAAGATTTCTTTTTGAAAAAAAGCATGTTTTTTAAGGAGTGTTAGTATGTTACTCCAGAGAAGGCAATGCCACCCCACTCCAGTACTCTTGCCTGGAAAATCCCATGGACAGAGGAGCCTGGTGGGCTGCAGACCATGGGGTCGCTAAGAGTTGGACACGACTGAGCGACTTCACTTTCACTTTTCAGTTTCATGCATTGGAGAAGGAAATGGCAACCCACTCCAGTGTTCTTGCCTGGAGAATCCCAGGGACGGGGGAGCCTGGCGGGCTGCCATCTGTGGGGTCGCACAGAGTCGGACACATCTGAAGTGACTTAGCAGCAGCAGCAGTATGTTACTCCATCAAGAATCGACATATGGAAACCAAACTGTACTTACAAAAATTACATTCAACTCAAGTTTACTTCTCAATGATGTAACTTGATTTGAAAAAAATAATCACACCTTATTTAACATATGTAAATCTGGATTCTGTGATATATAAATCTGAATTTCAAGATGCTAGAAATTATTTGTAAATGATAAATACCTTGGAAAATATTCATTATACCTCTCTTTTTATAAAAAGCTAAAACTATTTGTAAATTAAATTATGACACCTATGATAAGCAGATGATCCTATATTTTTTGTAGGTGTGAAAATATTCTAGGATTTTTGATAAAATAATTGAAGCTAGAGTAATGTTTAAAAATGTAGATATCTAAAGTGGAGTAAAATGTTTTGTCCATTGTTTTAAAACATGTACTTTTTTAAAATGACATAACTTCTGCACATTTATGAGATAGTAAAAAAATAGTGTTCATCTTTTATTTCTTCATACATCCCCCAAATCACATATTGACCACTAAAACTTGTTGATGGGGTATACTATACAAAATTGAGAAAATCTTATCTTCAAGTGGCGTTTTGTTGGTGAGATGAATCTCATTAAGAGATCTACAGTGTTCTATTATTCTGCGTCCTGCTCAGATCACAAGAATCTCTCCCACTGAACTCGTTTCCTAAGGCTATCCTAACAAGTTACCACAAATGTGATGGCTTAAGACAAGAGAATTTATTTACTCACAGTTCAGGAGGACAGGAGTTCAAAATTAAGAAGCTTGCAAGATTGGTTCCATTTGGAGGCTCTGAGGGAGAAGGTGTTCCCTACCTCCCAGCAAGCTTCCAATGCCTGTTCGCAATCCTTGACATGCGCTGCTTAAAGACACAGTACTCCAGTCTCTGCCTCCATCCTCACGACTCCTTCTCTGTGTCTCAGTGTCTTCTTCTCTTCTTATACTCTTTTATCATTGGATTTGGGGTTCATCCAAAATCCAGAATAATCTTGAGACTCTCAGTATTTTTACATCTAAAGAGACCCTTTTCCTAAATAATATCATCTTCTAGGTTTCAGGATTAGAAGACTTAGACATCCCTTAAAAAAAAAATTTTTTTTTTAAATTTTATTTTATTTTTAAACTTTACATAACTGTATTAGTTTTGCCAAATATCAAAATGAATCCGCCACAGGTATACATTGGAGGATAATTGCTTTACAGTGTTGTGTTGGTTTCTGCCCCACAACAACTTGAATCAGCCATAAATATATATGGGTCTCCTCACTCGTGAGCCTGCCTCCCACTCCACCCCCCATCCCACTCCTTTATTGGACATATTTTGGGGAGCCACTATTTAACCCACTGCATGCTCAGTCACTTCAGTCATGTTCAACTCTTTGTGACGCTATGGAGTGGAGCCCACCAGACTCCTCTGTCTGTGGGATTCTCCAGGCAAGAATATTGGAGTGGGTTACCATGCCCTCCTCCAGGGGATCTTTCAGACCCAGGAACCAAACCCACATCTCCTGTGTCTCCTGCATTGCAGGCAGATTCTTTACACAGTGAGCCACCTGGGAAGCCCAGCTGTACCCACTGGACCCATATTTAATACATATGATTCTTTTTCTATACTGGTCACACAGCCCCAGACCATCAATCTTATACATGTCCCTGTATTATGGAAGCAATAAAATAGAGTGGGTAAAAGCATAGACTCCTGAGCCAAGCTGTTTCTTTTCAAATACTGGCTCTGCTATTTTACTAGCAGTTAACATTATGTAACTCTGCTTCGGTTTCCTTACCTGTAAATGTACATAATAATAATACTTAATGTGTATAATGTTCGTGTTAAATAATATGTAGAAGCACAGGCCCATATGAGTATTGCCAATTACCATTACAGAACAATTGTTTTCTTTAGCAGTAGCTACTGTTTTGAAATGTGATCTTATAAGATAAGTCAGTGGAATCACTAGTTCTGCAGGGTTACATTTACACAGGAGAGATGAGATCTAGGATTTTAGGTCAAGAACTTGACAAAATGGCAGGGATGATTTAAGTATAGAGGAGGCTCAGAGAAAGGATTTTTATAACAACTCTGCCCTGAGATAGAACCTTCTGGCCATTAAGGGTTGTAGAGCAGGAAGCATAATGGAAGACGGTGGGAAGAAAATAGTTGTCTCCTATGTATGGTGAGTTTGAAACAACAGTAGATGTGTTTAGCCAGTGATTAGAAAGTACAGTGAAACCTTAGGGGTGTAAATTTGTTAGTTACTCACATAGAAGTAAATGATAAGACTAAGGGAGAAAACTTAAAAGAAAAATAATCCCAGAGAACAACAGAATTTCAGAAAGCGTCTAGTTGAGGAAGATAGAAGAGCGAGTGTTCCCACTAGGAAAGATAAGAGTAAGTGTTTAATGATAAAAGTGAAGTGACAAAATAAGCAAACTGATAGAAATCAGGGGAAGAAATTTTATGAAAGAGATAAAACAAGAAATATCAAATATGTTAGCAGAGTCAAGGATACTGGAAAGACATTGGCCTTTTCTCAGTTTGCAATTAGAAAGTCAGTATTGAATTTTAGATGAGCAGTATTTGTAGAGATTTGGAAAATCCACTGAGATTTCAAAAGGTTGCACATTGCATGAGTTAAGAAATTGGAGCCAATAATTGCTCCAGAAGCTTAGCAATAAAAGAAATAACTTTTAGAAGTTTTGTAGCAGGATTTATTCTAAAAGTAAGATTTTTGACCATATTTGAAGACAGTAATGATGAAACTAACAGAGTATACTAATTGAAGGGATAAGAAAGAGGAGACATAATTTTTGTGAAGGCTTAGAGGATTCAGGAGGGGAGAGATTAAAGGAGAATGATGAAGACCTTGGATCTGGAGATGATTCGGTTCAGTGAGACAACAAATATTTCTATGGCCTAGAGAAAGCATATTCTTGCATTTCTTCACTGAAGCAGTGAATATTTATTGAACCACGCCTCCTACAAGGTTAACACTGAACAATAGACACTGAACGATAAAACAGACCAAAAGCTCCTCCATAGACCTCACTTCTGGTTTTTATGTGAGCTTAGATCTAACTTGTAATCAAATAGTATGTGACATTTAAAAAGCTCTGCTTAAACACTTAAGACGGACTTCCCTCATAGCTCAGATGGTAAAGAATCTGCCTGCAATGCAGGAGATCCTGGTTCGATTCCTGGGTGGGAAAGATCTGCTGGAGAAGGCATAGGCTACCCATTCCAGTATTCTTAGGCTTCCCTTGTGGCTCAGCTGGTAAAGAATCCGCTTGCAATGCGGGAGACCTGGGTTCATTCCCTGGGTTGGGAAGATCCCCTGGAGAAGGGAAAGGCTACCCACTCTAGTACTCTGGCCTAGAGAATTCCATGGACTAGTCTATGGGGTCACAAAGAGTCGGACACAACTGAATGACTTTCACTTTCACTCAAACAGTTAAGAAAGTTGAAGATGGTGTCACCTGGGTTCAATGGTTGATTAAAACAGAAGGTTAAAAGATCTTGAGTTGTTAATCTTGAGTTCTGAGTGGAAGAAGGTTTCTTAATCTCACCACTGTTGACATTTGGGGCTGGATAATTCTTTGTGTGCGGGGCCATCTTGTAAGATGTTTGGCAATATCCCTGGTCTGCCAATAGGAACCCCAAGCCCCAAATTGTTGACAACCAAAAATGTCTGCAGAATTGTCAGATGTTCCCTAGAGAGCAAACTCACCCAAGCAAGAGGTCTGAGCTAGAGAAATATCCTGGGCCTGGCTGATAGAGGTCCAGCTGTGGAGAGAGGAAGGAGAAACTGGCTGGAATTATGTGGATATAGTGAGGCATGAAAGAAAGAGGGCCATGATGATGGTGGACAGCAGATTCAATGTGAGTGAGGAGAGTTGAAATGAGATGGTAGTGTGATGGCTGATTTTATATGTTAATTTGGGTGAAGGGATGCCAGGAAAGCCGGTGAAATCAGACTTCTGGGTGTCTATGGGGGTGTTTTCAGACAGCAGCAGTGTTCGAATGGGGAGACTGAGTAGAGGAGAGGCCCCTCACAATGCCCTGACACCATCCAGTCTTTTGAGGAACTAAATAGAATAAAGCCTACAGGAAGTGAGAATTCACTCTCCTGCTGAGCTGGAACATTCATCTCTGCCCTTGCCTATCAATGTTTCCGGTTCTGAAGCCTTGGGATCGGACTGAATTACACCACCAGCTTTCCTGGTTTTCCAGCTTGCAGATGGCAGACTGTGGGATTTCTCGGCCTCCGTCCATAATTGCATGGACTAATGCTCATAATAAAACTCCTCTTTATCTCCTCCTCCCTGTATATCCTATTGGTTTTCTGTTTTTTCTGGAGAACACTGACTGATACAGGATGTTGCCAGTAGCATCAGATAGAACTTGGAAATCAGAAGGCCTGTGTGTGACCTGAGTAAAAGCATTTACCTGCTGAGTCTCAACTCTTTCCTCTATAAAATGAGGGTAATATTACAGGTTGTGTGGTTTTGTTGTAGAGTTAGATAAAATTCCACCTATTAAATTATTTCATACAATAATATGTGCTCTACCAATAAAGCACTTTTATTAAGTTTGAATATATGAGAAGACAGAAAAAAAAATAAGTCAAAGGGCAGGCAAAGTGCTTTAGCTATTTCACATGAATTTCATATGGATGCTTTTGAACATATGTAACACTTCAAAGATGAGTAGTGTATAAAACCTCAACTTTTTTAGACTGGTTTCTAAAAACTTTCAAATGCTTTCAATGCTCTCTGCGTAATCATGATGGAAGACAGATTTTGGACAAAATAAGACTGGGGAGTTTGGACAGTGGCCTAAAATTATGTGTTCTTTTTGTGTCCTATGAATTTAGAAATAGTTGGGACGTTTCTGGTTTCTTTTAATGTGTTTAAATGTGTGTAAAGAACAGCTATATTTGAGCCTAGAAAACCCTGTATTGTTACCACCCTTCTGGTCTACATGGACTAAAAATATAATGCTTTTCCAAAAAGGTTTCAGTGCCTAGATCCTGCCTGACTTCTATAGTCAATGTATAAACCCCAGATAATACAGGTTTGTGATGGAAATGCTGACATGCTTTTAGGTCTACCAGCAATAACTTTTTGGCCCTGACTTGCAGCCCCGCTTGACACAACTGTTAAAGATTTTTCAGTATGATCTTTTGAAATGGAGGACTATGAGAAGGTGAATTTGGGTAAAATCATAACTGTTTCCAACAAGCTGTATTGACGTTTAGATTAGTTTGAGAAGGTACTCTTTTGGTCCAAATTCTAGGTGGATGTCAGTCAGTCTGTTTGTAGTTTTAAATAAGTCACCTTCTCCAAATGGGTGTGAAGAAATGATTAGGAAAATCCTTTTGAAAATGTATATAAAATATTACACCTCCTTCTTTTGATGCAATATGCCTTTGAGCATCTTGTTCCCAGTGGTCCACTGACAACATTGTGATTGTCTTATTGCTCTCTTGATGTGTTCTTTCTTGTACTTCATGGGTTGAGAAAAAGCTCCATTTTTAGTTATATTTAGCCTAGTGTTCATGTGTAATTGGCCTATATAGATCTCCAACATGTTATGAAAACCATCAGAATGGGAGCACCAAGGATAACAAATTACCTGACGGTATTAGAACAATTCTTTATGTTACTTTCTTTCCTAGAGTTGTTTTTTTTTTTTTTTAATATGAAAACTGGTTGTGTATACATACTAAAGTTTAACAAATTTAATAAGTTCTCAGTTTCACACCATTTCCATTCATATAAACATTTATTTGCTATTTGAACTTCGGAATTGACTTCAAATGAGCATTGGAAGATAACAAATCAATATAGATGCTTTGTAGTATAATTTTCCAAATCACTTGTTAAGATCTTTTTTATAAAATATAAAAGACATAATTTCCATATGCCCATAAATGATGCTACAATCATTTTTCTAGTTTGTTTTCCTTGCCTGTGAAGTTGTAAAGTAATTCACTTATTTGTCTATGAAATGATAGCAAAACCTTTATTACTATAAGGGATTTGACTGAGAATATCACATTAAAATAAACCATAAACAGTGAAACAATTTTTTTTCAGCAGAATTCGTGTTCCTGTCTTTTTTAAATGGCCACGTGAAAGGAGAAAGATAATGAATATCCTTGGTGGGTTATTTTTACTATTCAGAAGCTGCATTTTCCATGTACAAAATCTTCTCTTATTAAGTACAAGTTGCTATAGCCTCAATGCAGATGTTTTTTTCAATTATTTTTTTAAGTTCTTATGTTAGATTTTGACATTCTAAACACAAAAGCCTTTTTATAGGCTCTATTCTTTATTAAAATCAGCTATATTATTCTGAACATTCTATATATGGCCCGTGATTTGTTTGCAGACCTTCTGGGCATTTTCCCCAGTACCATACAAATTGGATCCCAAGAGATTTTTCTATTGAGTACATCTTTCATTACTGTTTCTTCTATTTATTTCTAAAAACAAACTAATATTGGATAGTCCCAAAAGATGAAGTGTATGCCATGATTACATTGTATGAACACATTTTCAACAAAAAAGATAAATATGAGTTTTTAGGCCAACTGTATGTAAGCCAGAAATGGAGATGCAATGAAGTAGGGAGAGAATATATTGTGAGTTTGATTTTTATGGAAATTCTGTAATTTTTTTTAAGAGTTGTGTTCCGAGTGCAGAGTCCTACAAGGTGCCAGCTTTACTTGGCAATGATCTGCTCTATTTTAAGCTTCTGTTTCAATTCCTGATTTCTAAGATCATTATAGTTGTGCATGTCTATGTATGTGTATATACATGTACACATATTGGGGAGAGGGGAGAAAGAGAGACATAAAGACAGAGACAGAAAGAGGGAGGGAGAGAGAAAGAAAGAAAGACAAAACAAGCTCAGAGGTGAGGCAGCTGAACTCACTCCTATTTTATAAAATGGTTTTCTACAACTCTTGTCACTTTTCCCCAACTATTACCATTTTTCTCTGCAAGAGTCCCAGGTTATTTTTATCACCCAAACTTCCAGTGTTTGAATATGCTGCTGTTCATAATCTTCAAATTATACCTTACACATAATTTATCACCTAAATTCCAACACTATAATTGGTTTAAGTTTATTGTCATCATTAATAATAACAAGCAAAGCATGGTCAAATGTTGCATCATGTATTATAATTATTTTACCATTACATTGCTTCTAAAAATTTGACAATCATGTAGTATTTCAACACTTCTGACCCAGCTCCTTCTCTTCAATATTGCTCTTGATGAAAAACTATTTTTCCACCTCTATATATGTCCCCAGTATTCTGTGATTGAATTTATTCTCTTTCTACCCATACTCTCTCTCTCAGTTGATCCTGTATTCTTTCAATTATCTTCATCTTTCATAATTCACTATTTTTTCCATGAGTTATTTAAAGTTATTTTGGTGGGAAGTGAGCTCTTGATGAAAATGAAAAAGAAGAGTGAAAAAGCTGACTTAAAACTAAGCATTCACAAAACTAAGATGATGGCATCTGGTCCCATCACTTCATGGCAATTAGATGGGAAAACAGTAGAAACAGTGACAGACTATTTTCTTGGGCTCCAAAATCATTGCATATGGTGACTACAGCCATGAAATTAAAAGATGCTTGCTCCTTGGAAGAAAAGCTATGACAAATAGCACATTAAAAAGCAGAGACATTACTTTACCAACAAAGGTCTGTCTAGTCAAAGCTATGATTTTTCCAGTAGTCATGTATGGATGTGAGAGTTGGACCATAAAGAAAGCTGAGCGCCAAAGAATTGATGGTTTTGAACTGTGGTGTTAGAGAAGACTCTTGAGAGTCCCTTTGGACTGCAAGCAGATCAAACCGGTCCATCCTAAAGGAAATTATTCCTGAATATTCATTGGAAGGACTAATGCTGAAACTGAAGCTCCAATACTTTGGCCACCTGATGCTGAAGAACTGACTCATTGGAAAAGACCCTGATCCTGAGAAAGATTGAAGGCAGGAGGAGAAGGGGATGACAGAGGATGAGATGTTTGGATGGCATCACTGACTTCATGGACATGAGTTTGAGTAAGCTCCGGGAGTTGGTGATGGACAGGGAGGCCTGGTGTTACAGCCCATGGAGTTGCAAAGAGTCAAACACAACTGAGCGACCAAACTGAACTGAAGTGATGACAATATCACTCCAAATAACTTAATCAGAAAAGCGACATCCTGGCCCCTGCAGCTAACATATCCTGCCATGGAACTGTCTTCAAGGAAGAATTTATGCAGAGGCTCTAACTAGCAAGGAACTAAGCAGGCTGAGGGGTGCAGGTGGTGGTACCTGAAAAGCCAGTTCTCACTAGCAGGAAGGAATAGTTTATCACTTACAGTGGGGTTCTCTGGTGGCTCAGCTGGTATAGAATCCACCTGCAATGCAGGAGACCTGGGTTCGATCTCTGGGTGGGGAAGATCCCCTGGAGAAGCGAAAAGCTACCCACTCCAGTATTCTCACCTGGAGAATTTCATGGAATGTATAGTCCATGGGGTCGCAAAGAGTCAGACGTGACTAAGCAACTTTCAATTTCACTTTACAGTGTTTAAAATCGTTGGTATATAATAATAACAAAAAGCACAACTTGGCTTAATTTTGCATTTTTCAGTTCAGTAGCCCAGTTGCGTCTGACTCTTTGTGACCTCATGGACTGCAGCACACCAGGTTTCACTGTCCATCACCAACTCCCGGAGTTTGCTTAAACTCATGTCCATCAAGTCAGTGATGCCATCCAACCATCTTGTCCTCTGTCAATTCCCTTCTTTTGATGTAATTAATCTTTTATTAATTATGCAATTTATTATTTATTAGTAATACTAATTAACTATTAATTATGTATTAGGTACTTATATGACCTTAAAGTATAAAACAAGATACATTCAAAGAATTAATGCTTCCATCCTTCTCCTGAATACCCTGTCCTGCTCTGTCTCCCTTTAGGTAACCATTGTTTCTTTTAAAAAATACAAGTGGGTACATATATTTAATATACAAACACATACATGTAAGTGCACATATATATGATATATATATATATAGGGACTTTGCTAGTAGCTCAGTGGGTAAAGAATCCGCCTGTAACAGGAGATGTGGGTTCAATCCCTGGGTCAGGAAAATCCCCTGGAGGAGGAAATGGCAACCCACTCCAGTATTCTTGCCTAGAAAATCCCAAGGACAGAGGAGCCTGGTGGGTTACAGTCCATAGGATTGCAGAGAGTCAGACACGACTAAGCAACTAACACTTTTCACTTTCATGAGAGAGATATATATATTAGAATCTCTCTTTTCTTCAACAAAGGGAGCTATACAATAACACTTTTGCATCTTGTTTTTTTCACATTATATTCTGTTGTTACCAAGTTAGTTAAGAGCATCCTCATTCTTTTCTTATAATTGCATCACATTGTACTTCGTTGTGCAGCAAAACTTAACATGGCTGGGCCATTTTCTTTTAACAAAATAAATAGCTGCACTAGTAATAAAAATAAAATTTTATTATAAAGCAAAAATACTTTAAATATTATGAGTAGCATATAAATATATTCCTTTATCCCTACAAATCCCTTTATGTCAGTTCCTACTTGAAATGTATTTCTACTCAACAACATTATTAAGATTTTTTAAAAGCAATTCCTTCTTTGTGGTGGTTGTTCAGTCACTGAAGTCATATCACTCTTTCTCTGCACACCAGGCTTCCCTGTCCTTCACTATTTCCCAGAGTTTGCTCAAGCTCATGTCCATTGAGTTAGTGATGCCATCCAACTATCTCATCCTCTGTTGCCCCCTTCTCCTGCCTTCAGTCTTTCCCAGCATCAGGGTCTTTTCCTGAGTCAGCTCTTCATGTCAGGTAGCCAGAGTATTGGAGCTTCAGCTTCAGCATCAGTCCTTCCAGTGAATTTAGGATTGACTGGTTTGATCTGCTTGCAGTCAAAGGACTCTCAAGAGTCTTCTCCAGTACCATAGTTCAAAAGCATCAGTTCTTTGGCACTCAGCCTTCTTTATGGTCCAACTCTCACATCCATACATGACTATTGGAGAAGCCATAGCTTTGACTAGACGCACCTTTGTTGGCAAAGTGATATCTCTGCTTTTTAATACACTGTCTAGGTTTATCATAGCTCTTCTTCCAAGGAGCAAGTGTGTTTTAATTTCATAGCTACAGTCACTGTCCACACTGATTTTGGAGTCCAAGAAAATAATTTCAAATCTAAATCTCAGAGGGTCAAACAATTTGAGCGAAATTTTCCCTTTCTCCTACCAGAGAAGATTTTCCTCATTAATTGGTGTTGATGTCTCTGTTCAAAAAGATTCCACCCCATTTTTCTTTTCTAAAATCAGGAACATTACTAAAAGTACATTTATTGTTTTGAAAACTTTGATTTTGTTTAAGAATCCTGATCAATTAATATCCAACTTCACTGTAGCTTCTTACTGTATAAAGTCACCTGTGCTTCCCTCAACTTGCCCTTGTCCCACTGTTAACTCACCCTGTCATGCTTACCTACCAGACTCCCACCCTAAATTACCTCCCCTCAGAGAGAGTATTAGGGGCTTCTCCTTAACACTAAAAAATACTGTGTGCATGTGTGCCTCTTAGCACTTCTCAAAGTTATTTACTTGTCTGCTCTTCTCCTATCTGATTGAAGTTCCTCTGGAAAAGGACCGTGTCATTTTTCTCAACACCTTCTACCCGCAACATAGTACTAGATAGGGCAGGTTATTAGAAAGTTGAATATACCGTATGGACTGTAGCCTGCCAGGCTCCTCTGGCCATGGGATTCTCCAGGTAAGAATACTGGGGTGGATTGCCATACCCTCCTCCAGGGGATCTTCCCGACCCAGGGATCAAACCCACTTCTCTCACGTCTCCTGCACTGGCAGGAGGGTTCTTTAACACGAGCACCAGCTGGGAAGCCCTCAAGTTAGAAACTTGTATGGATGGATGGTTAATTGTGTCACATTCATTTTTATATTTTGATATGCCTAACAAAATGCCTAAACATAGATGGAATATGCAACATCTTTCTTAAACTGAAAGTTTAAAATATTAAAGGAACATGAGCATCTATTTAGGTTCATTTAGCATCATTACCCTCTGTTTTTACTTAATGTTATAAAAAGAGACCTTACCATAATTGTTCAATTGTAGAAAATGGATGTGGAACAGAGTCTATGAGTTTGGAAACACTTGCAACAATAACAATACATTATCCAGAGATAATGAGATTTTGTTTATCTCTTTTTCCTAGCCTGCAGTTACAGTATTCTTGCTAGGTCTTTTTGCCATGCATTCTAAAATGTTATCTCTCATTGAGTTGAATAGAATGCGGAACTTTTCTTCTGATTATAGAAACAAAATTTTAAAAAATAATTTAGAGATAATTGGAGGGTGACTGTGTTCTCAGATATTTTTAGGATAAATAACATTGAGAAAATAAATTATCCTTGGTAGATGGAATGCTTCTGGAATGTAGGCATCTTAAATGTGACTTTCTTTGATCATTTTAACAAGATTTTGTTATTCATATTTTTTTGCCTAAATATTATATATATTACTTGCTCTGAAATATCCTCATAAAGTTTATATAATTCTTGCATTAATTACTTGCAAGTCAGAAAATCGCATCTGGTCTGTAAACTATGAATAGTAGAAACATATTGTCAAGCGCAGAATGCAGACTTTTTCTATTTTAAGATTGGATTGAATAAGAATATGCTATATAGGAAGGCATACTACTCCAGTTAATAACTTCATGAGTTAAAGCTCACTTCATGAAGTGAGCTTTATGTTTCCTTCCAGAAAGACTGAATGAAGTATCTACCATAAGTACCAAACAGCAAACAAAAAACATTTTTTTCCCTCAGAGAATCTTCATATCATTTTGGTCACCTATGCATTTTTCATAAATTCTGTATTTAAAATGACTAATGAAAATAATAGTTCTTTGATGCTGGTATAGGTCAGTTTGTTGGCTGGTATTTTTTTAGACTTTATAGGTAGTAAAATAATAATCCTAACTTCTGCCTTGACATAATTGGCATCAGCAACCATTTTTGTTGTTAACCTTATTTCTGAGACCGTTTCTCAGTTTAGAGATAATTTACTTTTAGGAAATCCAAAAGAGATGACATGCCTTTATAATTATATTAGCAAAATATGTATACCACCACTGATGGAAACCACCACATATAACACTGCTCTTTTGATGAGGCTAGTTCAGATTTTCTTGTAAATATGTTGGATTTCTTCTGATTGCCCTTCCATATCCGTCCCCCACCCAGGTCTGTCTGCTTTCTACCCCTAAGGGTCCAAGGATACAAACTGAAGCAGAGAACTTGCTTCCTGATTTCTGATTGAACTTGGCTAATGGGAGGCATCAGTAGGAAATCATGGTGGAAGGAAAGTGAGGTCAGGCTCTTTATTGCTCTGGCTTTCTCACTGCTAGGTATCCATGGGCTAACTCTGCACATCCAGGAAAAACCATAGCTCCTCTCAGGCAGCTTTAGAGGCGCCTCGGATTTTGTCTCCTCTTTGCCCCTTCAGACCTAGCCCTAGAAACAACTTCCTGCTGCTAGCCCCAGGTATCCCGCGATCCTTTGTAACTTCTCTTAAACCTTGTCTGTAGCTTTGTAACTACAGACACAGCTTGTTTTATTGTGCCTCACTGTATCGTGCATTGCAGACATTATGTTTTTTTATAAATTGAAGGTTTGTGCAACCCTGCATCAGACACATCTATAGGGGCCAGTTTTTCCAGCAGCATTTACGCACTTCATGTCTCCATGTCACATATTGGTAATTCACTCAGTATTTCAAACCCTTTTTCACTATTACTGTATTTTTTGTGGTGATCTGTAATCAGTGATCTTTGGTGTTACTATTTTAATTAATTTTCTTTTCCATTTTTTTAAAGTATTTTGTTAGACACAATGCTATTGCATGCTTAATAGATTATAGTAAAGTTTGAACATGACTTTTATATGTGCTGGGAAACTAAAAAAATTCTTGGGACTCACTTTATTACAATATTTACTTTATTGTGGTGATATGGAATGAAACCCACAATATCTCTGAGCTGTGTCTGTAGTTTTCTATTAAACTCTCTCAGAATACCCAGTTTCAATGAGCTGTTTCCAGACAGGACTTGTACTGATACATACACTATTTTTGCATGTCTCTATTGGTATCTACTCCTTTAATTTCAATGGAAATTTACTAGTGTTCATATGTATGGTGTCAGAATAGACATCTAATAGTAAATTTTCAGACATCCACAGCACAAATAAAAATGAGAAATAGCCATACAAGACGGGCTATCTGTTACAGACTTTGCAGTATATAAACTTTATTCAGAAGCAGAGTATCTCATTCAGTCACATTCCTCATTTTTAGGACACAATGATAATTAGCTTGTCTCTCTATTTGCCCTACCTAAGACATTTTATAAACTACAAATTGGAATGCAAGAGCTTAAAAGCCCACTAACAGCAAAATTTAGTGACAGATGACAGCCAAACAGCACGAAAGGTGACAGAAAGTATAAATAGAAGACACAAGCATTAAAAAACAGAACTGTCTAGAGCAAAAAGAAAAAATAAACATTTCTAGACACGCTGATAGACCGTGGAAGCATCCATCACATTCTAACATATAAGGACAAACACATCTGTAACGGTGATTCCAGGCTATATTGTCCTGTACCTAAGAACACAGGAGGGCATAAGATACCTGTTAGAAAAATCCTGCCAATGATAATTGGATTTTGTTAGTTTTTTTTTTTTTTTTTTAACTTAAGTGGCATTATTTAACTATCTGGAGAATGAGATGATTTTACATCAGAATTTTAAGCACACATAGAGTGAACAGTATGAATTTAACTCAATGCTATTTTCATTTATTTTTCTGTTTACTATTTCTATCTATATATTTACTCTACTTCTATCTCAATTTTTTACGTTCCAGTATATCTAAATGTGATGGCTCCAGCTGTGTGTTTTCTCAGTTTCTTGACTTTCTCTTCTCCAATAGCATTTTTCTTCACCCAACCTTAGGCATGTGCTACACCTTGCAACTACCAATACATATAAACATATTATTTCTACCTGCAAACTACCATTCCATGACCATCTCCCTTTTTAGTTCCAGTTCATGTAATCTATCACAGTTCTACCTAAGCTAGATTCCATGATCAACTGTTATAAGCTCTTCCTGAATACATGCTCAGTATGGTGAGCTGAATAGTGGCTCCACACACACACACAAAATTCCATATCCTAAATCGCTGAACCTGTGTATATTCAAATATCAAAAAGGAAGCTGGAGATGCAGTTAAATTAATGAACCTCTTCGTCTTGAGATGGAGAGATTATCCTGGCTTTTCTGTGTGGGTTTTGAATGCAATCCCGTGAATTCTTACAAGAGGGAAACTGCAGGGGGCAGTTTAAGGGGCAGATTTGACACACAGAAGCCAAGAAGGCACTGTGGCCATGATGGCAGAGCTGGGACTGATGCAGCCACAAGCAAGCAAGAGTGCGGCACCTCTTCCCGAGGTGAAGAGGCAAACAGTGGATCCTCCTCTAGGGGGCGCGCCGCTCCACCACACGGTGACTGCCGCTTTGGCCTTCCGGCCTCGAGAACCGTGAAAGGAAACGTTCTTGTTGTCTCCCGTGAACCGTGCTGGTGGTCATTTGTTAGAGGAGCCATAGGAAACTAGTAATTCAGTTTCTAATAGCTAAGATGAAGCCACCACCTTGGTTGAATTCAACCTCCGTTTGCTTCACGTCTGCATTCAAGCAACTGAATGTGAGTGGGTAAAAAGCACAGCCACATTAAACAGTCTCATTTTTAATTCATATGCATTTGATTCACGACTAAAGATATCAACTAGGTCCCTGACATGTCCAGGGATTATATTATCCTTGCTAGTCAATCCGAACATCTAGATGACTGTTGTGTATCTTCTCCTTTCTTCTCAGTCTTCAATTCTTCTCCCCCATCAGGACTCTTCAGCTAATGATCTTGCTTCTTACTTCATTGAGAAAGGGCTTCCCTGGTCATTCAGACGGGAAATTATCTCTCTGCAATGTGGAAGACCTAGGTTTGATCCCTGGGTTGGGAAGTACCCCTGCAGAAGGGCATGGCAACCCACTCCAGTATTCTTGCCTGAAGAGTTTCATGGACAGAGGAGCCTGATGGCCTGTGGTTCATGGGGTTGCAAAGAGTCCAAGACGACTGAGTGACTAACACTTTAACTTTCACTTTCATTGAGAAAATTCAGGCAAATAGAAGTAAGTTTCTACAGAACCTTGTTAGAACATATACTCATCTTTTTCTGCCCATAAACTTTACCTTCCTGCCCAAAACCATAGAATATTGATGGTCTATGTATGCATGAAAGCCTTTCACTCTTTATCTTTTTTAAGAAAGCAGTTCTCTCTGTGTGCTGTGTCATTGGCCTTCCCTTTTCCACCAAATCCTTACCACTGCTACTGTTATTTTACCAATTGTTAAAATTCTTTACTGCTCACTTATTATCTTTTGTGGTGTAACTATTCCAAAGGGATTTTTTTTTTTTAATTTTGTTGTCTTAAGTGCTCTTTTCCCATTCTCTTTTAATACATTGAATCCAGATTTCAGATCATTTCAGATCATTAGTGTTCCTCTAAAATTGCTTTGTCACAGATCACCAATGACCTCCACATTGATAAATCTAATGTCAATGCTCCAAACAAGATGTTTTCATATCTCTTGACTTAATAGCAGTATTTGATATAGTTGTGCATTCCTTTCTCCATAAACCTCCCCCCACTTGGTTTTTAGAAAGTTACATTCTCTTCAGTTTTCCTCCAGGTTCATTCATTCCTCTTTTGCTTCTTAATGTTAGAATACCTTAAGCTTAGGTTTTGGTCCTCTACTCTTTGCATGCCTTCACTGTCTCAATAATCTTTGCATTCTGATGCCTTTAAAAATCACCCATAGTCCAGTAACTTGAAAAGTCACTTCCAAAGTCAAGACCCCTCTCCTGAAACTTGGTGTCACATACCTAATTTCCTCCTTGATATCTCCATCTGGATTACTAATAAAATGAAGCATCACACACCCTAGAACTCAACTCCTGATCTCCATCCACCTCTTTCAAACTTAGTCAAATTGCAGCCTTTCTTATCATAATTGATGAAAATGTCATCTGTCCACTTGTTCCAGTCAAGAACTTAGAAATCATCTTTGATTTCTCTCTTTATTTCACATCCCACATCTGTTATACCAGGAAATCATCTAGGCTTCAGAATATATCCTGGATCTAGACTCTCACCACCTTCTTGCTACTTTTTTAAAGGCGATGTCATTTTCCTTGACTTCACTGACCTCGTGTAATGGTCTCCATGTTTCTACTCATTTCTTCAGAGTGTCTGTTCTCAACACATGAGCCAGTATTCCTTCTGAATGTAGGTAAGAGTAGGGTCACTCTATTCAAAACTCTTCTAATTTCTCTTGGAGTAAAAGCCCAGAGCCTTGCAAAGGCCTCAAGTTCCTACATGATGAAGTATCTCTAATACCTCTTTGAGCACATTGAGTGAAAGTTCCTCTTCATTCTTCCAGATGCACTGGTTCCTTGCTGTTCTTCATATGTGCCAGGCACATCCCTGTCCTTGGGTCTTTGCACCGGCCATTTTTTCTTGCATGTATCTTTCTTTAGTGACTCATGTCTAAATCCCTCACATCCTTTAAGAGGTTTCGCTTAAAATCCTTCTGAATAAAGCCTACTCTGACCACCTGATAAAAATTGCACTATCATTGAACTTTTAATTCTCTTTGCCTTATTGTATTTTTCATTTTCCAAACAATCCCCACTTTTAAACATACTATCCAGGAACCTTTTTTAAAAAAAAAAAAACTTTTTATTTTGTATTGGGGGATAGCCAGTTAGCAATGTTATAACAATTTCAGGTGGACTGAAAAGGGACTCAGCAATACATATACATGTATCCATTCTCCCGAAAATCCCAATATACAGATTATTTATTTTTATTTATGAACTTATTGTTTATCTTCCTTCCTTTGGGATATATACTCTTTAAAGGTGATATATTTGTTTTGTTCACTGATGTATTTAAGACTTAAAAACTGCCTAGAACATAGTAGGTGCTGAAATATTTATTACATTGTAAGAATCAATTTAGAATTGCTTAAGAGGTATAAAATTTTTACCATAAAATATATAAAAAGTGTAAATTAATATTCTAGTTTTAATAATTCATGCCAATCTGTGAAAATAATCTTACAAATTCTCATCTCTTCAAATAAAAATCTGATGTTTTATTATGTTAGCCAGAAATTTACTGGTTTTATTTTGGAATAACTTTCTTAAAATTGCACTTAAAGAGTAATCTCTCCTCTTTATCACAAAACATACAATTGCCATACCCAAAGTATTATGTAATATGAATCAATTTGGGGTTATATATTCTTGAATTTGGGGCTTCCCAGGTATCTCAGTAGTAAAGAATCTGCCTGTGATGCAGAGTACGCAGGAGATGCCATGGGTTTGATTCCTGGGTCGGGACAATATCCTGGAGGAGGGCATGGCAGCCCACTCTGGCATTCTTGCCCTGGAGAATCCCATGGACAGAGGACCTGGGCAGGCTACAGTCCATAGGGTCGCACACAGCTGAAGCGACTGAGCATGCACACTTGAATTTATACAAATGAGCTCTGTGATCCATAGCATTAGATGGTTAAAGAAGCAGAATAAAGAACTAATGTGTATTGAATCTCTAGCTGCTACATTTAAGATGTGTATCCTTAATTCCACAATTAAAATTGCTTTGTGTTTTCAGCATAATGCTAGGTAGTTTATATATGCTGTTTCAATGAATTATCCCGACAATTCTCTCAAGTAGGTAAAATGATATGTATTTTATATGTGGGAACGCTAGAATAAGAAGAATTAAGATCATTTTCTCTCAGGCAGCATTGGTAGAAGATGTCAGAACAGTTCACGATCTCAAAGCCTGTGTGACACCCACCAGGCAATGAGAGCAACTATGCTAATTTATGTACGAGGATAGATTCAAACACCATTTTTAACTTAGGGGCCCTCCTTTCCCAAAACACAAGTTCTCACAATGCAAGGAATGCAGTTCCCTAGTAATGCACAGAGTAGCTATTTTTGATATTCATTCCAGAAACTCAGACATTCTGAACAAAACTTGTTCTCAGCTTTTAAGAAAGTTTTGGCTGCTCTTCAACCACAGCTTTGGCTTAACTTTCATCACATGACCTAATCAAGTACAGATGATATGAAAGACAGTCTCCATCTGTGAATGCGAGGAGACCAATCACTGATGCCGACTCTTCTGCTGCTGCTGCTGCTAAGTCGCGTCAGTCGTGTCCGACTCTGTGCAGGAGGATGCAAAGTGCACACATACAAACCTTTTCCAAAAGGAGAGAAAAATTCAGGTAATTCACGTGAATGTTAGGTTGAAGTAAAATGTAATGAAAAGGAAAAAGTCTAGCCATGGTTGCAAAGTTGTTGGGCCAACCAGAGGAAAGAAATGTTTTAGTAGTAGCAATCTGTAATTTACTCTTACTGTTGTGAAATGTCACTGAGGAAGTCTCCAAACAAGTATGCTTTGTGGTAGGTAAATTGTTACGAAAAATATGAAGGGGGAATTCTTCCATTTTAAGATGCTGAGAGCAGCAGGAAATGTAACCACTGGCTGTAGATTGAAAGCCTTAGAGGGCCTACAGAGTGGAGATCTGGCTCCTCTCAAATACAGTTCCTGGATTTGATCTGCAGTTGTTTAAAAGTTGAGTCATTCCGGATGCATATTTACTCTGAAGAAGGATTACATTTCAAAATAAAGACAGCATTATTTTGTTTCTCTTCAAATCATCTTGTGACCATAAAAAAATTTAAAATTATCCCTCAAAATAAATTTCAATGATTCTCAGCAACAAATAAAAGGTAAATTAAAATTGAACAAGAAAGATAAAGCTAAATAATAGTAAAAATGAAAAGTAATATTTGGGAATCTTATTTTTATTACTCAAAAACAGCAAAACAGACCTGAGACTTTTTTGAAATAATGTGATTTTTTTTTTCAAGAATTTGTATTTCCTTAATTTAAAAATATGATGATTCATGATTTCCCAAATTTTTGAAATTTCTTTTGAAAGAATTGTTTTCTTCAAGTATTTTTCTGATATTAAAAAAAAATAGCATCATTGAGGTATAGTTCACATACCGTACGGAGAAGGCAATGGCACCCCACTCCAGTACTTTTGCCTAGAAAATCCCATGGACAGAGGAGCCTGGTAGGCTGCAGTCCATGGGGTCGCTAGGGGTCGGACACGACTGAGCGACTTCCCTTTCACTTTTCACTTTCACACATTGGAGAAGGAAATGGCAACCCACTCCAGTGTTCTTGCCTGGAGAATCCCAGGGATGGCGGGGCCTGGTGGGCTGCTGTCTATGGGGTTGCACAGAGTCGGACACGACTGAAGCGACTTAGCAGCAGCAGCAGCAGCACATACCATAAAATACACCCATCTTCAAGTGCCCAATGATGGTTTTTAGTACACACATCCTTGGACATCTATCACCACAAACAATTTTAGAGCATTTTCATCACCCTTTAAAGACAACCTTGTCATCTCTGGTTATCACACCTTCTCCCAATCATTGTATTTTCTATAGCCTTGCATGAGTGTTAAGTCACTTCAGTCCTGTCTGACTCTTTGTGACCCCATGGGCTGTAGCCAATCAGGCTTCTCTGGTCAATGCTATTCTCCAGGCAAGAATACTAGAGTGGGTTGCCATGCCCTCCTCCATGGGGTCTTCCTGACCCAGGGATCGAACCTTCGTCTCTTGCATTTCTTGCATTGACAGGAGAGTTCTTTACCACTAGTGCCACCTGGAAAGCCCCCAAGTCAACATGTGTAGGCTTCAGTTCAGTTCAGTTCAGTTCAGTCGCTCAGTCGTGTCCGACTCTTTGCAACCCCATGAATCGAAGCACGCCAGGCCTCCCTGTCTATCACCATCTCCCGGAATTCACTCAGACTCACATCCATTAAGTCGGTGATGCCATCCAGGCATCTCATCCTCTGTCATCCCCTTTTCCTCCTGCCCCCAATCCCTCCCATCAGAGTCTTTTCCAGTGAGTCAACTCTTGGCATGAGGTGGCCAAAGTACTGGAGTTTCAGCTTTAGCATCATTCCTTCCAAAGAAATCCCAGGGCTGATCTCCTTCAGAATGGACTGGTTGGATCTCCTTGCAGTCCAAGGGACTCTCAAGAGTCTTCTCCAACACCACAGTTCAAAAGCATCAATTCTTCGGCGCTCAGCTTTCTTCACAGTCCAACTCTCACATCCATACATGACCACTGGAAAAACCATAGCCTTGATTAGAAGGACCTTTGTTGGCAAAGTAATGTCTCTGCTTTTCAATATGTTATCTAGGTTGGTCATAACTTCTTCTGTAGGCTTAAGCGACTGTAATTAATCTAGCCATACTTTCTACCTATGAATTTGCCAATTCTGGACATTTTATATAAAAGGATCATACATTATGTGGTTTTTTATGACTACTTTATACTTAGCATAATTTTTCAAGGTTCATCATGTTATAACTTATATCAGAATTCATCCTTTTTATTGCCAAATAATTCCATTGTGTGGTTTTACTGCTTTTTTATTGATCTATTGATCAGTTAAAGAAAAGTTGGGTTGTTCACACTTTTTGCTGAGATGGAAAATGTAACTGTGAATATCATGTACGCATATTTGTAAGGACATATTTTCATTTCTCTTGGGTATAGATCAAAGAGTAGAATTGCTGGGTCCTGTAGTAACTCTGTCTTTTAAAGAACTGCCTGTAATGCATATGCTGTACATTTTAAGTTGTAACAGTTTTCAGTTTGTTCAACTTACTTTTTCTTGTTATAAGGGCAAAGGGTGACAACTCTTCACATGTCTGAGCTGAAACTGGAATCCTGATACCCTCAGCCTCTTCTCCAGAAACCTGTTTGTCTTTCTGAACCATGGATTTCTCTGTCCTGGTGCTATGTGGGCAGAGCTAGTGTGCCAGCTTCTTGGTGCTGTGGCCTCTGTTATTGCGGAGCACGGGTTCTCAGGTGTTCAGGCTTCAGTAGTTGCGACCCATGGGCTCAGTAGATGTGGTACATAGGATTAGTTGCTCCCTGGCGTGTGGGATCTTCCCGGATCAGGGTTCAAACCCGTGTCCCTGGCATTGACAGGCTGATTCTTTACCACTGAGCTACCGGGGAAGCCTGCTGAGTAGAGTTTTGATTAACTTGAATTTTCTCTTTTCTGAGATTGTGTTAAGTGTTCTCTACCAAGAATCCCTGTATCCCCTAGGGAGGATTTGTCTTCAAGTCAGTGTGGAGCCTTGGCAATTTTTGTTTTTTTCCCTTAGTACTGTGTGTATTTCCAATACCATCCAACACAGAGTGAAACAAAGTTAGAGGAGAAACCACAATTTTATGCTTGTTTCCTTTCTTTTTAATTTTTTTTCATTCTTTCTTTTTCCCTTTCTCTCAAATCTATGGCACAGTTGTTGTATATGTTTGTTTAATTTCCTCCTGATTTTTAAGTTCTTTGTTAATCATTTATTATAATTGGGATACTTGTGTTTACTATCCTGGGGATGTCTACCTGGGAGTCTAAAGGAAACTGAATTTCAAGTAGACCATTTTAGCTAATATTTGTAAAAATGTTTAGAATATTTTTTTAATATGGGGACAAAAAAAAAAAAAAAAAGATTCTTTTTCCCTTCAAGTAAAAGACAACCAGGAAAGGAGAAATCAGTGGCAGAATCCTTGGCTGGTGGTGAGTAGATGCTGGGCTCATCCTGATTGTGCCACCAACTCTTGACGCTGTGACTTTGGACAGAGGCATCTACCTTCTTCAATTATTATTTGAGTATTGTATTCCCAACATTGTATCACTGGGGATTCACTGATGAATAAGACAAATTCTTACTCTCATGGACTTGCAACCCAGTTAAATGTTCCTTTAAAATTTTAATATGCTTAGTGCCCACTTTCCCGTTTTAAGATGAGTCTTGCTGAAATACTGAATGGGATAGGACCTTTCACTCTAGCATTCTTTGATTTCCAAGCATAAGAATGATAGGACTTGAGCGGGTATGTGATGAAAAAATGAGGACTCTCTGTCATGGGGAATTTAGCTAAAGAAAACATAGAGCTGATAGGTTTGCACTTAAAACACTTTAAAAGGACCGGGGAGTCCATTGACCATATTAGATGTCCATATTTTCCAAAAATGTCAAAGTTCTTAAGTTACTGAATAGGACATTGAAAAACCTAAAGTCCTTGAGCTCTATACTTTGTGGTTTCTTGGCAACTTAGAAGAAGCAACTTTTCTTTGCTCATCCACATAATACATTTTTTAAAACTTTTTTTAATTGAGTTGATGTATATGTTTCAGGTGTACAACATAGTGATTTACAATTTTTGCAGGTTATATTCCATTTATAGTCATAAAATGTTGGCTATACTTCCTATGTAATACATTTTTCAGCTTAAACATTACCAGGCCTGCCACTGTGTTCCATAATTCTCAGTTCTGTAATCATGGAGACGAAATATTACAGTGGTTTAACATGACAGGTAAACAAAGGATAGAAGGGATTTTATTAAATCTCCTCCTAATTCAGGGACAAAAGAACACATTAAGATCATTGTCCCTGTTCCCAATTTTTTCTGCCTGGGTCCAAATGGCTGAGCATTGAGCTCCAAGAGGAGAAAAGGTGAAGGATTTGATTGGAGCTCCCTTCTCTTCCCTGTGCAAAAGCTGCAGTTTAAAAAAAAAACAGAGAGGGGAAAGAGCATCAGTTAAGAGTATTTAACTTCACGAGAATACCAGGAACCTTGTTGGTGATGCTCCTTCACCTTCAGATTACTTATTTATTCCACATACAGTTCATTAGAACTTCACTTTAAAGATAAATAGCAAATAATAGTATCTTTCATCTAAAATTAGAAAATTCTAAGCCTTTTCAAAAAGTCCTGCACAAGGAATAAAATATTAGCTGCAAAGGTCTTACTTGCCTGTGTCTCAAGTCCTAATAATATAAGTTAAATATGAAGATGCTTTTCTATGAAGTCTAATAAACAACTCATTTTTTTTTTTTTGCATATATACCAGGCTCCTCCATCCATGGGATTCTCCAGGCAAGAGTACTGGAGTGGGCTGCCATTTCCTTCTCCAGGGGAATCTTCCTGACCCAGGGATCGAACCCAGGTCTCCCGCCTTCCAGGCAGACGCTTTAACCACTGAGCCGCCAGGGAAGTCCCCAGCAGAATAATGGAAATAAATCAGATGTCAACAGAAAAAGTTGTTAAATTATGGTATATACATAAAATGAAATTCTAAGCAGCTAATTAAAAATTGTTTAGCTGCTAAGTCATGTCCAACTCTTTGCGACCCCACGAACTGTAGCCTCTCACGCTCCTATATTCATGAGATTTTCCAGACAAGAATACTGTAGTGGGTTGCCATTTCCTTCTCCAAGGGATCTTTGCAACCCAGGGATCGAATCTGCTTCTACTGCCTTGGCAGGCAGATTCTTTACCACTAAGCCACCTGGAAAGCCCCAAAATAGCTTCAAATTCACCATACAAACTGGCCCATATGGGGATCAAACCATGACCTTGGTGTTACTTGTGCTACACTCTAACCAACTGAGCTAGCCAGCCGAATTAGCTACATAGAATTTCATTGTATGGATATACCAAAATAAGAGGATGTACGCTCTTACTTTTAGTGTATGTGTATGGCTTGAGGGGGTAGTCAAGGCAGGTTTTAAATGTAAATTTAAAGAATATCTAAGACATTTGGTGTCATACAAGAAAAAAATTTTCTGTTGATGTCTTAAGTAAAACAAGGATACTGACCCCCTACTATGGCCCCTGAACTTTGGACCAATACTATGCTCATTATTAGTGTGCGTATCTTTTGGACACTGAATCTTTTTTCCAAGTTTGTCTTTAAAACTATCTGGAGAAGCACGGTAACCAGAGAAGTAATGATCAGAGCTTCAGGCGACAGCATTTAATCTAAGTGCTGCTCCTGGAAATAAAACAAATTTAGATTTCATCTGATATTGGGAATTGCCAAGTAGGTCTAGCTACCCCATTTCTATTTGAAGTGTCTGCCAAACCACAGGCACCATGATCATAGCTAGCATTCACTGACCTCTTACTCTGTACCAGTTGCTTTATATCTGTTGATTCATTTATTTATCATAATGATCTCATGAATAAGGTGCAGTTGTCTTTCTTTTAATCTAAGATTAAAGGAAAAGTAGGTGACTTATTCAGGACCACACACCCAATGAGGTGAACCAGACCTGAAATATAAGCAGTCTGACTTTAAAGGTCTTGCTTTTGTTTGCTCTCTTATCCTCTCTGAGGCTCAGTTTCAGCTCAGGATGCTATAGCAGTATGCAAAGGTGGTTGTGATTTGAGAAAGCTAGACTCCTGTTGACCCAAATTCTCACCCCAGCACAGTATGGCAACACCGCATACTGGCATAGGAATTTGGCTCTGAAATGCCTCTAACACTAGGTCAGATTACATGGCTTATGTTGAAAGGTTTTGTGCTTGGCTGTTGTCAGAGATGTTGTTGAAGCATCATTAAATGATGCCACACAATTGTTTACTCTGGGCACCTAACAGCAACAAACAAAGCTACCTGCAAACATTCCAAAAGGCTTCACGGTTGCTTTTTCCTGTGTCCTACCCACCAGCCAAATGAGTAATTCACTCTTCCCCGGAAAGACTCATGTTCTTCTTGAATCTGCAAAGTCTTATACTTGTGCCTGTTTAAATGTTGCCCATCCTCACAAAAGACGCTTGGTCCTTGGAAGAAAAGCGGTGACGAACCTGGACAGCATATTAAAAAGCAGAGACATTACTTTGCTGGCAAAGGTCTGTCTAGTCAAAGCTATGTTTTTTCCAGTAGTCATGTATGGATGTGAGAGTCGGACCATAAAGAAGGCTGAGCCCCAAAGAATTGATATTTTTGAACTGCGATGTCAGAGAAGACTCTTGAGAGTCCCTTGGACAGCAAGGAGATCGAACCAATCAATCCTAAAGGAAATCAGTCCTGAATATTCATTGGAAAGACTGATGCTGAAACCGAAACTCCAGTACTTTGCCCACCTGATGTGAAGAGCCAACTCATTAGAAAAGACCCTGATACTGGGAAAGATTGAAGGCAGGAGGGAAAGGGGATGAATGAGGACAAGATGGTTGGATGGCATCACTGGCTCAATGGACATGAGTTTGAGCAAGCTCCAGGAGATGGTGAAGGACAGGAAAGCCTGGTGTGCTGCATTCCATGGGGTTGCGAAGAGTCAGACATGACTGAGCAACTGAACAACAACAAATCCTCCTGGTTTCAAAGATATGCAAGCTCTCTTAGTTTTTCTAAGTGGAAGTATCAGTTCCTTCTGCATTTTCATTGTGATGTTTATCATTCATTATCCTCCTTATCTAAGAGCTATTTTATACCTTCCTTATTTCTCTTCCCTAGGTGGCTCAGATGGTAAAGAATCTGCCTGCAATGCAGAAGTGAAAGTGAAAGTCGCTCAGCCATGTCTGACTCTCTGCAACCCATGGACTATAGCCTGTCAGGCTCCTCTGTCCATGGAATTCTCCAGACATTTCTACTGGACTGGGTAGCCATTCCCTTCTCTAGGGGAACTTCCCAAGCCATGGATCAAATCAAGGTCTCCCGCATTACAGGCAGATTCTTTACTGTCTGAGACACCAGGGAAACCAGAAGACCTGGGTTTAATCCCTGGATCGGGAAGATCCCCTGGAGAAGGAAATGGCAATCCACTTGTCTGGAGAATTCCATGGACAGAGGAGCCTGGCAGGATCCAGTCCTTGGTGTTTCAAAGAGTCAGGCCATGACTGAACGACTGACTGTCACACACAAAGCCATGGAGGCATTTTTCATACCAAATTCGGTCTTCTGTGTACCACAGTAGGAATTCGGCACACGTTTTTGGTAAGAAATTCATGAACAATGAATGAAATGTGTTGAGGAGCCCTGATGCAGGGGAGTGTTTGCGTATTTTAAGGAAGTGGTTGATAGACGCAAACACTGATGCAGCAACTGAATACTTGGGCATTGCCTCCATCAGGCAGGACCGTTACTCAAAGGACACAGTGCTTGTGTTCACGCAGTACTACCCAGATGCATGTGAAACTCCTCTCAGATCGTTGTGGGTATTTGGCTATCGTGTTTCACTCCAGTGGAGGTGTATGGAAGCATGACTAAGACGACAAAAATCAAATCAGCATGGGGTATTTAGGATAAAATAGCTGCCTTTGCATGTGGACATTCTTTGGGATTTACACAAGGAAACTAACAGAGAGATGAGAGTCCTCCTCCTAATTTCACTTTCTATTTCAATAGACACTTGCCAGACTTTCCTTCCTATCAAAGACATGGGTAAATCCTACTTTGTAGAGCATATGGCAGAATAATTTAACTATGACATCAGGGAAACCGCAATATCTTTGAACCTCCTTGGATTCCTTCTGAGTTGTAGGAGATGCAGATAGAGCTGTTTGCAGGACATCAGACTCTCAAGACTCAATCCTTGTTCTCCAGTATCTGACTCACAGCTGCTCCCTTCTGGACACTTGAACGTTGTATGTCCATAGACGAGAACTCCTTGGGCACTGGCATCAGGCTGCAGTCCATAGGGTTGCAAAGACTCAGAAAGCCAAAGGTGAACGTATGTTCATAATAGGGGATTTCCTCTTCTCACTCCCTTCCCATCCTGGCATTAAAGTACCAAGAGGTCAGTTTGGTTTTTTTTTTTCCTCTTTATCCCAAAGATGACTTAGTGACTTTCAGATCAGAGCAAGGGGCAGTAAGCAATGTATGTGAATGAAGTCAAGGTGTTGGACAAGTTGCCTGTAATTTTCCCCCTGCACAGAGAGAATTCTTCTCTAGCGAGTTCCCTGGATCCCCTTCTGCTTACCCAGGGCTCGACTCACACAGAGGCATTCACTTCTGCTTTTCTAGGCTGACCATTCCATTCCCACGGACACCTTCTTTCTATAAATGGTGTTGACACTTTCCATATCCCAGTTCCCATGGACCACTTTGAGTATTTAATCTGTGGGAGCATAAACACCAGCTCCTAGGATGGAATATCTGCTGGAGAGGCAGTTACCCTCCCTTCTTTAGCCTTTCAAACCAGGCAGATCTATCCTTACGACTTTCTTAATTCTTCATTCTACATTTCAGCTCCTTTCCTTTATACTTTTCTCCAGGGCTAAAAATAATTATTCTCCTGTGTTTTCCAAGGATCTTCTTTTTAGAGCAAGGATCTTCTTTTTAGAGCTCTCAGAATCTACTTTCTCGCGTGTATGCTCAGTCGTATCTGACTCTTTGCAACCCCATGCACCATAGCCTGCCAGGCTCCTCTGTCCATGGGATTTCCCAGGCAAGAATACTGGAGTGGTTTGCCATGCCCTGTTCTAGGGGATCTTTCCAACCCGGGATCAAACCCGTGTCGCCTACATCTCCCGCGTTGGCAGGCAGATTCTTTACCACTGAGACACCTGGGAAGCCCCAAGGTTTCCCAATTAACTATAAGATAGAAATTTCCCTTCCTTGTCATAGCAACCAATAACCCCTCAAATCTGAAAAATACTTGTAACACTTTTCTATTTTAATGTGTGCCCTTGTTATGATGTCAGTATTTTTATATTGACAAGAGATAATACAAAATTTAAATATCTAAGATCTTTGCATACAATTCTTAATAGTCTTGGCTGGATACCCTGTGTTGGCTCGCTCTAACTACGTTATACCCTGTCTGTATCTGGGAAGGTTGTAGAGCTAACAGGTACACTCTTCAGACTCTTTTCATACTAGGATTCTTGATGGATGCAATCGTGGGAAATTAGGAAGACAGGAATGAGCAGAGTCCATCTTCCTGAAGGTTTTGGATGGTGCTGCTGGCAAGCAAGTTCATGGAAATACTGAGTTCCTCCAGTACCAGCCAATGGCTATTACAAGGATTCTTGGATGTTAAGACACAGTGGTGGCAGAGGAGTCAGTTTTAGCTTATTTCCAGCAAAACTCCAGTGTGCTGGCCTCAGAGATAATAGTTCTATTTTCTGTTCTGTGTTGTTTTGTGGATAATTCTGAAAAAGTAATAAACTCCTTGCACCTTCTACAGATCTTGCAAATATCTAACTTACTGTATTGAATACCTTTCTGCTTAAGATACCTGGAGTTCTCTCTAGTTCTGGCACCAAACCCTGACTGATTCATCCTCCCCGCCATGCGTATGTAGGAAATGTGGCCTGCGGGGACCTCCAGATCTGTCCTTCTTAGGTCTCCCCCACTGTCAGCAGTCTCAGCACTCAGCAGTCACTGCCAGCTGTGTGTGCTCATTGCATCATCCAGAGTCTTACCATGAGCTTTCATATTTCCATTTCTCAACATTCACTTCCCTCTTGATCATGTCTCACTCCCTTCTCACCTCTTCCTTGACTCCCTTTCTTGTATCACAAGCTTCAGAATCCTCCTCAGTTTCTTTATTAAACCATTAGAGCAAAGTGAACTATTTCTTTTGCATTGGGTATACAGTTCCATCACTGAACTTATCATGTGACACTGCAGAAGGCCTTCAGATTTCTGTCTCCTAGACTATTAGTTCTTTGAGCTGCGGTACCTTGTACCCCGTTTGTTCTCAAACATCTAAAACATGGATAATAATTACTTGACAAAATTTTGAATGAGTAAATGGAAATTATTCATGGCTTCTCATTGACTTCATATATAGTATTTCTATCTCCCTTGGTGCACTTGGCTTGGTAGACTTTATAGCTGCATATAAATAATAGTGGCCTGTTGGACGGCTGCACTGTCCAGCAATGAAGTAAAGCATTAAAACTTTCCACCCTCATGAACAGCGTTTACACATGTTTTCTGGCTATTTTCACACTGCTTTACCCCACTCAAAGCATATGTGTTTGAATATGATCTGATTTATAACATAAATTCTCAGAGGAGAGAATAGAATTTGTTTAGATTGTTTAATATAGATACTGTGGCTGAATCTTCAAAAATATACTAGAGGATAGTAATTTAAATACTCACACTAGGTGGGACATTCACTGAGGGCTTTTCCACACTGTGCTTGAGCAGAAGAGTATCCATATTTGTTGCATCATGTGTATAAAGAACAGGTAGTCAAAACTGTCTCCTATTATAAGGGGAAAATTACAGCAAATGGCTCTTATACTACTTCTGAACACTGGTATTTCCTTTTATGGGAATTCCTATTTGAATGTGGTCTGAGAATTTATTACAAGACTTCTGTTAATACTGAAATGTGAAGCTAACTTTCTGTATAAAATTTTACTTTCTACTAAATTTCTCATTCAACCTGATCATTAAAAAATGTGCGTTTATGAGAATGCCAAGACAAGGACTGTATAAAAGTTTATTTGTCTTTGTTTAATAGAATGTGAAGGAATTATTTTCCTGACGCTATGTACTTTTAGCTTTTTTTTTTAATGAACTTTTTTTTTATTCTTTTTATTGGAAGAGATGTTATTCCAAAGAAATATTAAGCAAATTTTTTAAAAACCTGAAAATTGTTGCCACCATTTCATGATTTCAAGTTTTCTTTATCCAAAGTCAAAAGTCAGTAATGAGTACAAAATATTTATTAGGAATGAAGGTATAAATTAAGGTTATAATGGAATACTGACAGATTTTATATTGTTTTCATAACCATTGCTAAGCTCCCTGAAGAAATATATATTCCCCCAGGCGAAAACACACACTGAATGTGTTTTTGTAAATGGGTTATTTTCACATGAAGCTCATTCCGAGCTACTTTAACAAACCAGAAATCTTTGCATCTTTGAGGACAAAAATTGAAATTTGTCCAGTTATTGGGCAATATGGACACTGTCAGCATCAACATATTCAGTGAATTCTGGCACATTGATGTTAATTACATATCTGCTAATTGTAGACATATCTACTAATTGTAGACTCTATTTTAGATGTAAGTTTTCTTTTTAATAATATACAGTTTTTATTTTTTATTTTACTTTCTACTTAATTTTTTTGGCGATGCCACATGGCATGTGGGATCTTAGTTTCCCCACCAGGGATCGAACCCATGCCCCATGCCATGGAAGCACAGAGCCCTAACCACCGGACTGCCATGGAAGTCCCTAGAGACAAGTTGTATTTATGATTTTAATATTAAGTGAATTGAAAACACTCTTTAAAAAAAAAATATATATATATATATTTTGCATTTAAACATTTAAATGATTCAGCATAGTCATGGCCACTCAAGGAATAAGATGACGCCCCTGAAAAAATTTGGATTGGATATTAAGACTGATGGTACCATTCACACACCAACAGGGTGTGAACAGTTTATAAGACATTTGAAAGAGAGGACATCCCGCATGAGCCAAAAAAAAAGAAAGGCTTGAGAAAACAAGAAGAAAGCCTGGCCTGGGGTTTCTATGGTGGCTGGAATGGCAGGAAAGTGGAAGTGTTAGATGCTCAGTCGTGTCTGACTCTTTGAGACCCCATGGACTGTAGCCCCCGCCCCCCCCCCCAGCTCCTCTGTCCATGGGTTTCTCCAGGCAGATATACTGGCGTGGGTTGCCAGTCCCTTGGGGATGGGCGTTTTTTGAGTGGCATGAACTTCCTCTTGGTACCAAAAGAGAGAGCACCCAGACTTTTATGTCATCTTGTCCAGATATACAAAGGGAGGAGACAGGGGTGAGGCTTAAAAAACTGTTAGCAGTCAGATATGAAAAATCAAGTCAGAACCTTTCATTATGCTTGGAATTTGCTCTGTTTGTGTAATATTGAGCTGCCTTCGAAAGTTAGTGCCTTATACTGCACAACTTGGCAAGCTTAACAGAACAAATAAGAGCCTCAGATATAGACACACTGAGTTCACATTCTACGTTGTTGCTTGTTTTCTTTTCACAGGGCTCTGATGAGCAATGGATGAGAAAAAACAGATGCAGAACGTCTGGTGCACATGGGAGATGGTCCATAACAGTAAGTCTTTAGATGTTTTGCTTGAGATTGTCTCAAACATTGATGCCTCTATCGCAAATTTGATTGCTGTCGCTGCAGATCAAATAAAAAGAAAATTTAACCTTTGCCAAAAATAAACAAAGTGGAACACTAGTTAAAATGGTAAGGACAGATTTTAACCTGTAATAATTTGCCATAGAGTCTAGCATGAATTGATCTCAAGTTCTATGTGTGCAGAGGTGAATGGGCATTTTAGAGAGAAAATGTGTGTCTAGAGAGATCAGGGGCTTGCTGAACAGAGTCTGGTAAATGAAATATTACAAAAAGCAGGCATAGGGATTGATCCATGTGAAATCCACGAGGGTTTGCTAACTGGTGCTTGTTGAAAAGTCGAAGTTTAGCTCCTCTTTTCCCAGAGAGACTGAGAGACGCTGGCCAGTCTCTAGGTGTTGGCTGAAACAGTGGATTTCTTTGGCAGCATGGGGTGGCTAACGTCTTCCCAGGGATGCAGCCTTGAGCTGCTAGAAACATGTTAGTGTTTGTTCACGTCTCTATAGGTCAAGCTGGAGGCCTAGTTAAGAAGAGAGTTCAGTGGACCCTAGTTAGAATTTGGTCAAGGAGAGCATCTTGGCACCTTAAAAGGGAATATTAGAGAAATGGCTTTTGGAAATTTATACTACATTTGAAAACTGCTGAAATTGTTTATTAACATAAATTTTAAAATTCTTTTTTTTTTAATTTTATTTTATTTTTAAACTTTACAATATTGTATTAGTTTTGCCAAATATCGAAATGAATCCGCCACAGGTATACCTCTTGTTTAGAGATAAAAATCTCAGCACATGAAGTTATTCATATTAGTATGAGGTTGAAAAAGTATATGAAATTTATTCTATTTTTAGCTAAAGTTCACAAAGGCAGTTTTTAAAATTTACTTTGAAATAATTACACACTTACAGGGAATTGCAAAAAAAAATATGTACGGGAGGTATCAAATACTTTTCATTCAGCCTCCACCAGTAGTAACGCCTGACATCATTATAGTACAATATCAAAATCAGGAAATTGACAACGTACAATCCAAAGAGCATATTCAGGTTTTATGGGTTTTATTCTTAGGCAGGAAAGTTAGTATTCTACCTCTACAGATACACTGCATCTGCAACGCACATAAAAGACCCTTTGGTCATCCAAGCTTCAGCAGGTACCCATGACGAGTTGTACTCTTCAGTACCGTTAATTCTGTCATCTCAGTACACAGGCTCAATCCTTTCTTTCATTCTTTGGCCTTGTTCTGCTTTGCTTTATTTTGACATAACTTCAGGCTTTGCTTTATTTTGACATAACTTCAGGCTCTCATAAAAGTTGCAAGAATTGCACAAAAATTCCCTTATGCCATTTACGCAGATTACTCAAATATTCATATTTTACCACATTTACTTTACCCATCCCACACATTCATGCACATTTTTTAGCTGTTTTCTTCTAAATACTTTAGTGTTTACTGCAAAGCAAAGACATGCTCTTTGCAACCCCAGCACAACTTTAAAAATCAGGAAATTAGCATTAACACAATACTATGAGACACTCTATATAATTTACTCATTTTGCCAGTTATCTCAATAATATTCTATACAGCAAATGCATTCAGTTGTCATGATTTCAATCTCCTTTAACCTGGGGCACTTCCTCAATAAACATTCCTTTGTTTTCTGTGACACTGACTCTTCTGAAGAGCACGGGGCCAGTTATTTTTGTGGACTGTCTGTCAACTGAGATCTGTCTTCTTTTCCTTCTTGATTAGGGTTGGGCTAAGCACTTATAGTCAAAAATGCCATATAAGTAATTCTAGTTGTTCTCAGTGCCTCGGATGCGGAGGTGGAAGAAGTTATTTGTGCCATTATAGGTTACATTAACTTTGATTGCTTGGTTTAGTTTGTTTTCACAGCTTTATCCGGTATAAAGCTATTATTTTTTTCTGCCTATGCAAATATAACCTTGGCTCCCTCCCCTTCCCCTAATCCTTTAAGGTTCAACTCAAATATTGCTCTTCTACTTGACATATTCTCCACTGTATACCTATATTATTAAGAACTTAACTTCATTACTGTGTTGATTACATGGGAAAGTAACATTTTTTTCTATAGTACCTAGTAGGTCAGAGACCTTTGTCATTAAGGACTTTATCATATTCATCACAGTATATTCTAGAAAAATAATAGGTTCTCAATGACTGTTAATTGACCAAGCTAGCAAATGAATAAATGAATTCCAAAAGGTAGATTTGAGAAGTATTACCTTCTCTGTTTTATAAAGATGAATAGTGAAGGTCAGCAGAGGATGGTGATTTATGACTGCAAGATCTTAACATGGATGTTGATTAGGTAGAAAAGGATATTACTGAGCTAATTTTGGGGGAGTTCAAAAGCCTGCTTTAATTTACCATAACTCAAGAAAAGGGAAGGCAAGAGACTTTTTACATCTAGGTTCACGAGCCTAGATGGGTTAGAAAATGTTTCTTGACTGTAGATAGTCCACCAGATATATCAGTTAGCGATACAGTACAGCCCACCGCAACTTTAGTGAACTGCGGTAGCACTCCTTTTTCACTCACACTCTTCTGTGGGTTATCTGAAAATCAACCCGTCTTGACTGAGGCTAGCGGGCTGGCTGTAAGCTTCAGGTTGGATCTAGCTAGGCTCCATTTGTCTCCTATTCTCCTGAGCAGCAGACCCTCCCAGATCGGAAGAGCAGTTGGCAGAGGCCACACCAGGCAGTGCCTCCCCGGGCCAGTGTGCAGAAGTGGCACATGGAGCCTGACTTCCATCTCCTGTTTGCCAAAGCCAACCACGTGGCCAAGCCCAGCCTCATGAGGACCAGTCCATACCCTTGGTGCGGGTGTACAAGAGGGACAAATAATTAGGAAGAGTAATTTGGGGGCAATAACGCAATTACTGCAGAAGTACAAGCACAGGGATGGCTATATGCCAACTTCAGGTAGAGGAGGGACCCAGCAAGGTTGACGCATCTGAGAGATCTCCTGAGCGTCTAGGTGCCCGGGTACAGGCAGGTGTGTCTACCTGGCCTGTGCCAGCTCCCTCTCCATATTCCCTGTGCTCTGCCAAGTCCATATTCTCATCAGATCTAGAAATGCCATCTTCCCAATGACTGCATATGTGTGCTACCTAAGGCATTTAAACATTTTGATGTTCACCATATGCCCAGCCTAATTCACACAGTAATGTTGGCAGAATAAAAAGTCACACAAGAGAAAATACTAAAAAGTTGCAAGTACGACACTAATAATGCCTTACTGTTATTGCTACTGTTTCGCTCTTCAGTCCAGATGTCGGTTGCTCCCCAGAGTACATGGAGATGCTCATACTCTGGACAGGAGCTTACTCCTGAGTAGAGACACACCAAGGTTTATGTTGGCTTGTATGGGACAGTAGTAAATGAATTCTTCCACTTCTGTAACTTCTAGAAAGAACACTAGAAAATGTTCTGGATGCCAGGGGTAATTTTTCAGCAATTGAAAAAAAGGAGGAGGGAGAGAAAGATGAAGAAAATTCCAAAAGGAAAGCATCCTTCCCTAGAAATCCAGTTTTCAACAGATATTTAGAACTGAATTTTGTTCTTGTTGATTTGGTATAGTGTATTACAGTTAGTATGCATATAAAAACCATGTGAACTCCACAGAGTAGATGGTTTACCCTCCACAATAACCAGAAATAATCTGCCATAATGTTGCATTTTGCCATTTATATGTTTCACAGAAACTCAAACAAATAGGATTGTAACACACTAGTTTAGGGAAAGGATTGTTTTTTCTTTTGAACATTTTATTTTATATTGAGTTATAGCAGATTAATAATGTTGTGATAGTTTCAGGTAAACAGCTAAGGGACTCAGCCATACATATATGTTTATCCATTCTCCCCCAAGCCCCCTTCCCATCCAGGCTGCCACATAACATTGAGCAGAGTTCCCTGTGCTATACAGTACTTCCTTTTAGTAGAACTGAATTTTTAACATGTTTGCTGAGTGCTACTTGAAAAACAACTTATATTTCCAAACACAATGTGATCAAGTAAAAAGCATAATAAATTCAGGTAAAATTCACTAGAGGTCTCTACCTGCTTCACAAAGAGCAGATAAAAAAAATCTTTTCTTCAGATATGCTCACACTCCTCCCGTTATTCAAGTCATGACTGTAAAACTCATGGTCTGCTTTTATGGTTCTGTGGGTCTTTATGGCAACAGAAAACAAATGCTTAAGTCTTTAATATGAGAATGTGAAGTAGCTGCTTTGTTGTGTCATCTAGTCATGACAAGTCTTTACATTAAAACAAAAAATACAGCCCATTATTTGCTGAGTTTATCAGGAAAAAAAAAAGAACAACCATTTTTAGTTTTAAACAGGAAGTGTAAAGAAACTTTTAATAGATAAAGAGAAGAGAAATACGTAGAGCCAAAGGATGCTTCTATAAGATCACACATTCAAGAAAGGCGTTTACTATCCCCACATTTTCATTTACCCTGCCACCCCCCACCAAGGTATAACTTTATAACCTATGAAGGCTAAAGACTTGCATTCTGTGGTGCCAACCCTCTATTCTGTTTATTAGCAGCAATCTCTTTTGTTAGCCATTTTCTTTGCTTTTTGGGGGAGAACGACTATATAAAGGAGAATAGTTTCAGAGTTTCTAAGCAGTTCTATGAATAGATTGGTCTCTGGTAGAACTAACCTTGCCTAAATTTGATCCATGCAGACACCATTGTCAGAGTAGCCATCTTAATTCTCATTTCCTTCTCAAACCTAAATGCTTCCAGCAGGCACCCTAAGCACACGTTCTTGACTGCCTTGAGGCGTTTTCCCAGATTTCGCTTTTGTAACTTGCATTTTGCACCAAACATATCTCACACACACACGGCAGCAAATATAATGCTATAGGGTGTGAGGCATGCAGCTCTTTCCCTATTTTATCTCAAACTTCTCGCCTGTCTGAAAGTCAATATTCATACTGATCATTTTAAGCACATAACATAGCTCTCCTCCAGAGCTGAATAAGCCTCTGGGGAAAATGCAGGACGAGTAACAGTCTGGTTCTCTTTTATAGAGAATGAAATATCTGAGCTTCTAGAACTATACCTTCCATTTCAGGAAGTTTGTCTTCTTCCTAATCTTTTTAAGTTGCATGTCATTTGCCATGTGGGTCCTTCAGATGACAGTGCTCTGCAGAAATAGTTTTAAGTCTTTCTTTCCAAATATTTGGCTTTGAGGCTTTATTACCCTCCTTCCCGCTTTTATTCTGTTCTTTCTTTTCCTCCTGAATTTAATTATGAAATCTGATTTACCAAACAACAGATTCATTATATTCTTTAATGAGTTTATTCTTTGTTCATAAAGAGGCTTCAAATATGTTATCATAGAATACATGAGAGAGGAAATCGTGAGTCCATCCAAGTCATTTTCTAGGTCAGTATTACGTGATGATATGTAGTCTGATAACATTGCCTTTTCTGTGTATTGTTTTTTTAAATTGCCATGCACTGCTTGGTACAGTGTACTGGTATACTGGTATAATTCTCACAAAGTCAATCTACATATACTCTGGATTTCACTAGTCAAGGTTTCCGATATTTTGTAATCACGTTTTAAAATGTAAAAACAGTAGATTTATGATCTCCTTTTTTATTGTGGTAAAAAACACATAAATTTTACCATCATAATCGTTTATAAGTGTATACAGTTCAGTAGTGTTTCGTATATTCACATGGTTATAAAACAAGTTTCCAGAACATTTTCATCTTGGAAATCTAAACTCTTTACTGTTATTGTTCAGTCACTAAGTCACGTCTGACTCTTTGGGACCCCATGGACTACGGAAGCCAGGTCTACCTGTTCCTCACTGTCTCTCGATTTTGCCCAAGTTCATGTCCGTTGACTCAGTGATGCTATCCAGCCATCTCATCCTCTGCGTCCTCCTTCTCCTTTTGCCTTCAATCTTTCCCAGAATCAGGGTCTTTTCCAGTGACTCAGCTGAAGTTCTATACTCACTAAACTGTTCTTCTTTTCCTCCCCCTGGCAGCCTCTACTGGCCACCATTCTATTTTCTATTTCTATGAATTTGATTACTTTAGATACTTCGTAGCAAGTGTAACTGTATGGTATTTTTTGTGACTGCCTCATTTCACTTAGCATATTGTCCTCCAGATTCACCTGTGGTGTAGCGTGTATCAAAATTTCCTTCATTTTTAAAGCTGAACAATATTCCATTGTGTTTGTGTACATTTTCTGTTTGCATTTCTCCATTGATGGACATTTCAGTGACTTCTACTTCTTGTCTATTGTGAATAATACAGGTAGGAACCTGGATTCACACAGATTGACTGTTGCAAAGGACAGAACTATATATGATAAGCACTTCAACATGTTGAGTTATCTGAATTAAGTATAGGAAGTATTTTCTCAACTTCTGCAGTGAACACTAAAGAAATATTTCAGATTAAATACCTTGCCCTACAAACAACTTGCAATGATGAGTAACAGAGGTAATTAGATGAAAAAAACTTTAATTAAGCCTGTCTTTTACTTAGGTCTTACCTACATGACTCAAAGCCATTCTTAAACTTAAATGGGAAATGTGTATGAGGGATACACATTTGAAGGGTTCTCAGGCTGCCGTCTTCCCCGAAAGAGGCCAAAGTCTGATCTTCACTCTTTATAGTCACCCCACTGAAAAGCAGCATCTGGTCATTCTTTGTAGCTTCCCGAGAGTGACTGTTACTCGATTATGCATTCTGTGGGGCTTTTCTGAATACAGAAGTACCAAGAGTCATTTTAGGAGCCTTGTTCTTTGTTGTGGTTCCTGAATCATCCTAAAGACTTTTTTTTTTTAATGTTTTATTTTGTATTGGAATATAGCTGATTAACAGTGTTGTGATAGTTTCTGGTGAGCAGCAAAGGGACTCAGCCATGCATATATATGTATCCATTCTACCCCAATGGCTTCCCTGGTAGCTCAGCTGGAAAAGAATCTGCCTACAATGCAGGAGACCCCAGTTCAATTCCTGGGTTGGGAAGTTCCCCTGGAGAAGGGGTAGGCTACCCACTCCAGTATTATTGGGCTTCTCTGGTGGCTCAGAAGGTAAAGAATCTGCCTGCAACGCGGGAGATCTGGGTTCGATCCCTGGTTTGGGAAGATCCCCTGGAGGAGGAAAAGGCTATCCACTCCAGTATTCTTTCCTGGAGAATCCCCATGGACAGAGGAGCCTGGCAGGGTACAGTCCATGGGATCACCAAGAGTCAGACATGACTGAGTGACTAAGCTCAGCACAGCACAGTATCCACTCCAAACTCCCCTCCCATCCAGGCTGCCACCTAACACTGAGCTGAGTTCCCTATGCTATATTGTAGGTCCTTGTTGGTTATCCATTTTAAATAACGGATGTGTGTGTACATGTCTGTCCCAAACTCCCTAAATATCCCTTCCCCACTGGCAATCATAAGTTCATTCTTTGAGTCTGTGAGTCTCTTTCTGTTTTGTAAGTAAGTTCATTTGCATCATTTCTTTTTAGATTCTACATATAAGGGATGTCATACAATATTTCTCCTTCTCTGACTTACTTCACTCAGTATGACAATGTGTCAATCCATACATGTTGCTGCAATGGCATTATTTTATCCTTTTCAATGGCTGAGTAATATCCCATTGAATATAGATACCACATATTCTTTATCCATTCATAATGGATTTTTGGATATTTAAAACTCTTTTACCAGTATTATCTGTGACCAGTGACTAAGCTTAGGGAGTTCATAATAAGGTGAAAGGTACATGAAAGCATTGGTTTAAACATCATTCATAGAAACACTCATACTTGCTTTGGATGTATTATGGTAACTGTGCCTCTGTGATTATATTGTGATGCTATGACCTGCTCTCTTGTTGGTTTCACTTTCTGGACCATGAGCTCACTGGAAACAGACTTAGCTTTATTCAACAAGGTCTCTCATATGCACTGTTATTGCTATTTACCTCAAGTTGTAATAATACCTATAAGATACAAAATGTGAGACACATTTGAAAACATTTGAAATCATTAAAGTAAAAGGGCCTGTAGCAGTGTTCTTGCCTGGAGAATCCCAGGGACGGCGGGCCCTGGTGGGCTGCCTTCTATGGGGTCGCATAGAGTAGGACACAACTGAAGCGACTTAGCAGCAGTAGCAGCAGCATGTGATTATTTAATTATTTATTGGTAGCAATCCACTTATGAGAAGGTTCCAGTACACAGTCTAGTCAGAAAATAGTAACAGATGGCCTTGAAAATGGATTTTCCTTTGTAAGAACAAGGAAGAAACATCTTGACACTGATTAAGAGAAAAGTGTGCAGTGTTAGTAAAAACAAATGTCCCTTGGGCCCTTCAGGTATTATTTTGACCTACATAAGTAACATGTATGCCTAAGTATAACAAATTGTAGAGTTTTCAAGTGGTTTAGATGCTATAGAAAAGTGATATTACTAGGAAGCATTCTTTAGATGTCTCTTTGACTCATTTATAAATATACATATATATGTATAAGCATAAATCATACAAATTAGTAATTTAGAATTTTATTGGTATGTGTGGTTAATAAAAAAAAAAGTAGAACTTATTCCTTGACCCTGCCTTTGGTAATAATCCGGGACTATTAGAACCTCATTTATGTTCTCAGAGCTGTATCACCATGGAGCTATAGTATCTGACAAGAGCAACTCCTGTCTTTACTGGGAATGCTACAACTACTGTGTCATAAATCAGAAAGCTCTAATGGGTTGGCAGAAGGGAAGCTGCTGTAAGGAAACATAATTAAACCACTCTGTGAAGGCAGGGTGTGAAGGTAACTAAATCCATTTATCCCTTCCATGAACTCCACTCTTATGTGTGTTTGCAAAGGCTGTATCAGAAAACCAATTACAGATGTAGCTTCTGCACTTGGCTTGCTATCGCTGAGGAGCAGCTAATGTCCTGTAAACACTACTCTGTTATCTTATTAATTGAAGAAACACAACTCAAAAGGGAAGTGTGTTTACTTCCAAGGTAATTAAAAGAAATATTGAAAAGGCTGGGGACTCAATACCAACCTGCCTGCCTTTCAGAAAAAGTGACTGACCTCAAACTTGAATTTATCTCTCTAAATTCTCACCAGGACGTTCTTAAAGGATCAAGTTAAAAATGTCAGAAAAAGGTTTGTTCTGTAAAGATGTATAACTTAAGGAAGCATTGTCTCAAACATAAAAGAAATATTTATGTCCTTAGACAAAGGGACTTCAAACCAGTTAGCCAAGAAACAGGCAAGCAGTCTAATAAGTCTTTCGAAGGTAAAAATGAAGACTCATGAATAATTCAGGTACAAATAGTATAAGAGGAAACAAATACTCCTCACCTACAGTTATCTGGGGAAGACTTTGTGACCAGGTGCAATTTCAAGAGCTTTTTTGAGTGATGAGAGTATTCGAATTGATGGTTTCAATACAATACTTAATTTATTCTAAAAATACATATAGATACACTAAAATTTTGGACTGTATATAGAGATATTCTTAAAAGACAAAAGTTCAGAAACTCTAAACCAAATTTTCTTCAAGAATAAATTATGCCACAGAGCACTGCAGCAGAAATTTACTTAATGATCTGAAATAGTGAATGTGCTTTCCACAGAAATTACACTGTGAGTGAAAAAAAAATGGGACTACTTACATGAAGAACGAGTGAAGCCCAGAGTTAGCAGAAAGAAGGAGATAGTAAAAATCAGAGCAGAAATAAATGAAACTAAAGGGACAATAGAAAAGATGAATGAAACTGAGAGCTGGTTCTTTGAAAAAGCAAAATTGACAAACCTTTCTCTAGAGTTGTTAAAAAGAAGAAAGAGAGAGTACTCAAATAAAACCAGAAAAGAAAGAGAATTACAACTGTATCAAAGAAATACAAAGGACCACAAGAGACCACATTGACATTGACATTGAAGTCACTCAGTCGTGTCCAACTCTTTGCGACCCCATGGACTGTAGCCTACCAGGCTCCTCCGCCCATGGAATTTTCCAGGCAAGAGTACTGGAGTGGGTTGCCATTTCCTTCTCCAGGAGATCTTCCCGACCCAGGGATTGAACCCAGGTCTCCCGCATTATAGGCAGACGCTTTACCATCTGAGCCACCAGGAAAGTCCTATAAGAGAGAGACCACAGTAAACCATTTTACACCTGAACATTGGACAACCTAGAAGAAATTGGAGAAGGCAATGGCACCCCACTCCAGTACTGTTGCCTGGAAAATCCTATGGATGGAGGAGCCTGGTAGGCTGCAGTCCATGGGGTCACTAAGAGTCGGACACGACTGAGCGACTTCACTTTCACTTTCCACTTTAATGCATTGGAGAAGGAAATTGCAACCCACTCCAGTGTTCTTGCCTGGAGAATCCCATGGACAGAGAAGCCTGGTAGGCTACAGTCCATGGGGTCGCACAGAGTCGGACACGAATGAAGCGACTTAGTAGTAGTAGAAAAAATTAGTAAGCTCTTAGAAACATACAATCTTCTAAGACTGAATCAGAAAGAAATAGAAAATATCAATCAAGTAATTGCTAGTAAGGAGGTTGAATCAGTAATCAACACCACCCCCCCCCAAACAAAAGTTCAGGACTTTACTTCAACATAAATTGCTAGCATCCAAAATAGAGAATATGATTACAGCTTAGCTAAAGTCTTTTCAATGTTCTCATTAAATCCCCAACTGTCTCCATATAAGGGACTCTTAGGGTCAGTTTACTTTAAAGTCCCAGTCTCATTAAGGATGCTTTGAACGTGCACATCTACCTTAATTTTCTCAATCATTTTTAATGAGTTATTTATGAAAGCAAACAACCAATGTATTTACCTGCTCTTACTGCTCACCATAGGTACCAGAATATCAAGAGAGCAATAAAATGCTGAAAAATTGAAGATGAATAATTTAGGGTAGGCATAAGCTCCATGCTTAACATTTAAACATAAATTTAATGTTTCCTTCAAGTTTTTAAGAGATTTAAGTTGTTGTCTTCAGGCAATCTAAGCACATGGTAGCTAGCATGAATGTCCACATAAAAATGTGATAATAAAAATGGTCACATGTGAAACTTGCTCAGTCGTGTCTGACTTTTTGTGACCTCATGGACTATACAATCCATGGAATTCTCCAGGTCAGAATCCTAGAGTGGGTATCCATTCCCTTCTCCAGGGGATCTTCCCAACCCAGGATCATACCCAGGTCTCCCGCATTGCAGGCGGATTCTCTACCATCTGAGCCACCAGGGAAGCCCAAGAATACTAGAATGGGTAGCCTATCCCTTCTCCAGCAGATCTTCCTGACCCAGGAATCAACCCAGGATTTCCTGCATTGCAGGCAGATTCTTTACCAGCTGAGCTCCCAGGGAACCCCCTAAACATATCTTTAATGTTTCCTTCAAATTTTTAAGAGATTGAAGTTTTTGTTTTCAGGCAATCAAAGCATGTGATAACTAGCACGAATGTCCACATAAAGTTGTTATAATAAAAAGGGTCACATAGCATTCCTGTAAATTTGGTAAATGAGTCCTGTCAAGACTCAATCCTGGCAGTAGCTTCTTTGTGGGCATAACTCACCCTTGCTTGCAGGTTCGTGTTTGGAACATCATGACCTTACTGAGCAGTAATAAGAACCACTCTCCTGTGGCACGGTAGCACCAGTAATCTCTGGGAGTTATGTAAAAAAAGGGCAGGCGACAGTATGCTGTTCATTCGTTGAGTCGTGTCTGACTCTTTACAACCCCATGGACTATTGCCCGCCAGCCTCCTCTGACCATGAAATTCTCCAGGCAAGAATACTGGAGTGGGTTGTCATGCCCTTTTCCAGGCATCAATATGGAGATTTGCCTAATTTTCTCTGATTTAATCTCTCTCTCTTGGCTCCTTTTCCTTCTCTCAGGAAAATTTCATGGAGAGTATGTCTTGGATCCTTTCCAACTAAGGCAGGTTTTTAGACCCACTGAGTAGAAAATATTTCAACAAATCATGTACTGTATGCTTTTTTTATTTGTACAATTATTATGTATAATTTTTTGTACATAATAAAAAACAATGTAGAATGAAATCAAATGCTTAAATGTGGAGGAAGAGAGGGACCCATCTTGGTCTCTGGAACAAAGCCTTATCTTTTGACTTATTCATCTATTATGAGTGCTCTGGCCAGTCCCAGGTTCCCTTTTTTAAAATACAGATCCTTCTTGGATTGGGATATATGTTAGCACCTTTCATTCTTCACAGCATCTCTATGAAGAAGACCTTACTTCATTTCACAGTTTCAAAGAGGGAGACCCAAAGCACAATTGAGTGTTGAGATTTAAATTCTATCATCTAACTCCCCAAACTGAATTTTTACCACTAAACTTGCCTTAATGTTTCAAAGGGAATCATTAGAAAATGGAAATTTTAATAGAGAGGTTGACGTAATGGATTTGGAATTTTTATTTTCTTCATCTCCCATAAAAGCCAAAACTATAGTTCAATTCAATTCAATTAAAATTTATAGGGAATATTCTATGCCCAGGGCAGTGCACTCAGTACTGAAAGCTACAGACACATGAGAAGCTTCAGTCCCTGTCCTCAAATAATTTATATCCAGCATGAAAAAAGAAAATATGATTAAATTCGACCAATCTTGACAATCTGATGCATAAGACAAGTACTGTATCTTGTCCTGTATATATATTGTTAGAAGAACATGAGATGTTGTAGGTCTGGGAGAAAGGGAAAAATCATTTCCCAATGAGATGGGCCAGCTGCAAAGGAACCTGATCGACACAGGATGACTCAGAGAGAGAAGTAGGAAGGGGAAGACAGTGGAGAGTTACAAAACAGATTTTTCTTTGCTTCCACAACATTGCTTAAAAGAAACAGAAGTCTTTTTTTTTGGTATACCTGTTTCTGGTGTAAGTCAGCTTTGTGTGGAAAAGCCTTCTCCACCCAAAGACCACGTTAACACTTGTTGTTAAGTCGCTCAGTCATGTCCGACTCTTTGCGACCCCATGGGCTGCAGCACGCCTGGCTTCCCTGTCCTTCACCATCTCCCAGAGCTTGCTCAGACTCATGTTTGAGTAAAAAAAAACCATTGAGTCAGTGGTATCAATGTTAACAGTGGTGACAAGCAAAGGAAAGCTCTGGGAGGATGTGAGAGTGCTGACTCAAGCCCAGAAGATCTTCCATTCAGAACTGAGGAACCAGGAGCCCATGACTAAGATGCATAATAGCCCTCTCCCTGACCTCAGGCTCTATGTGCTTCTGAAATCTCCCTGGCCCTTCTTCCCTCTCCCACCCCCTCCAGCAAAGCTTGTAACTGTTTGCAATGGGGGCTGGAGTTCATGGAAAACAAAGGTGAATGTTGTTTTGGGCTACGTGACCCTTATGAGTTGTTTTGAAAGGATTCCCTGAGGAGAAATAAGACAGGACAAGAAAATAACCCAAGGGGAAAAGTGAGAGAACTAAGTTTGGAAAGTCATATATACCCCCAGGGGAAAAGAGTAAGAAAGAACTGGTTTAAGGGAAAAAAAGAAAAGAAAAAGTTGGAAACACAGGGAACAGTAGCAAGTTTCCACTTGTGAGTGAGAGAGAAGACTATTTCCTAGTTTGTATTACTCTTCAACATACACAGAAAATGACCTTCAGTTTTCAAATCTGTCCTTGGGATTGCTCCTTTCTAATAGTTTCTTAGTACAGATTTTCTCATTTGAAAATTAGTTTATCTTGGTAATGTTTACCACTTGCTGGCTTTATTGTCTTTTCTTCATTGTGCTTTGAGAAATTGAGAGATTATATTACCTCATGAAGTCACATATGCAGCATCTCACTGTGTTTTTGAAATGTTTGCTTATAGAACTTGGAAATAGTCCCACTGCAAGCAGGGAACATAGAAGGCTGTAAATTTGTTGGGGCTGCTGTAACAGAATACCACAGACTGGGGAGCTTATCAACAACAAAAACTTGTTTCTCACAATCCTGAAGGCTGGACCTCTGCGATCAGGGTGTCCACGGGGCTGAGGGCAAGCCCTCCTCCAGGTTGCAGACTTCTTTCTCATCATGTCCTCGTGTGATAGAAGGAAGAGCTCGTGTGTCAGGTCTCTTTAATAAGGGCTCCAATCACCTCCCAAATATCCCACCTCCTAATGCCGTCAGCCTTGGGCACTAGGTTTTCAACATAGGGATTTGGGCGGGTAGGGACAGAAACATGCAGACCTTAGCATAGGAGAACTCACAAAAGGTGATTCACCTCCAGGATGACTTTCCACACTTTCAAACGACTCGTGTGTGTGTGTGTGTGTGTGTGTGTGTGTGTGTGTGTATTAGTTGCTCAGTTGTGTCCAACTCTTTGTGACCCTGTGGACTGTAGCCTGTCAGGCTCCACTATTCATACAATTCTCCAGGCAAGAATACTGGAGTGGGTTGCCATTTCCTCCTCCAGGGGATCTTCCTGTCCCAGGGATTGAACCCAGGTCTCCTGCATTGCAGGCAGTGTCTTTACTGTCTGGCCATCAGGGAAGCCCTAAAACAACTCCTAAATTCCTAAAAGTATAAAGTAAGGAATACAATTAAAATAAGAGAAAAGCAGAAAATTTGTGATGGAGAATTAAAATAAGAAGTGAACTATTTGAAGAAATCAAGGGATTATAACTAAATTCTTTTGATTTGATATAGAATTTATTATTAATTATACTTGCTAAGTAAGGACCATTTTGAGATCCCACTAAGTGCAAACATTTTTCACTGGTGAGTTTATTAAATTTTCTCAAAATCTACATAAGTTGAACAATATTCTCATATGACAGTTGAACTTAGTAATTAAAATAGTCAGTCAGTCAATCAGTTCAGTCGCTCAGTCGTGTCCGACTCTTTGCGACCCCATGAATCGCAGCACGCCAGGCCTGCCTGTCTGTCACCAACTCCCGGAGTTCACCCAAACTCATGTCCATCGAGTCGGTGTTACCACCCAGCCATCTCATCCTCTGTCGTCCCCTTCTCCTCCTGCCTCCAATCCCTCCCAGCATCAGAGTCTTTTCCAATGAGTCAACTCTTCGCATGAGGTGGCCAAGTATTGGAGTTTCAGCTTTAGCATCAGTCCTTCCAGTGAACACCCAGGACTGATCTCCTTTAGAATGGACTGGTTGGATCTCCTTGCAGTCCAAGGGACTCTCAAAAGTCTTCTCCAGCATCACAGTTCAAAAGCATCAATTCTTCGGCACTCAGCTTTCTTCACAGTCCAACTCTCACATCCATACTTGACCACTGGAAAAACCATAGCCTTGACTAGACGGACCTTTGTTGGCAAAGTAATGTCTCTGCTTTTGAATATGCTATCTAGGTTGGTCATAACTTTCCTTCTAAGGAGTAAGCGTCTTTTAATTTCATGGCTGCAGTCACCATCTGCAGTGATTTTGGAGCCCAAAAAATAAAGTCTAACCCTGTTTCCACTGTTTCCCCATCTATTTCCCATGAAGTGATGGGACCAGATGCCATGATCTTAGTTTTCTGAATGTTGAGCTTTAAGCCAACTTTTTCACTCTCTTCTTTCACTTTCATCAAGAGGCTTTTTAGTTCCTCTTCACTTTCTGCCATAAGGGTGGTGTCATCTGCATATCTGAGGTTATTGATATTTCTCCCGGAAATCTTGATTCCAGCTTGTGCTTCTTGGAGTCCAGCGTTTCTCATGATGTACTCTGCATAGAAGTTAAACAAGCAGGGTGACAATATACAGTCTTGATGTACTCCTTTTCCTATTTGGAACCAGTCTGTTGTTCCATGTCCAGTTCTAACTGTTGCTTCCTGACTGCATATAGGTTTTTCAAGAGGCAGGTCAGGTGGTCTGGTAGTCCCATCTCTTTCAGACTGTTCCACAGTTTATTGTGATCCACACAGTCAAAGGCTTTGGCATAGTCAATAAAGCAGAAATAGATGTTTTTCTTTAACTCTCTTCCGTTTTCCATGATCCAGTGGATGTTCAACCGGTGTCTAATTCCTAGGTCTCTGCATATCCTCCCAAGGTGGTTAACTCAAAGGTATACTAGACTCAAGACCTGTGAGGGGTAGTTCAGAATCCTCAGATTAGGAGAGTAGAGCTTGACAGTATTTTACCTATATAATAGAGTACAACAGAATTTATTTTTAGACATTAAGTATGCCTCCCCAAAAGACAGAAAAGAGTGGACTAGCCCTGGAGGTCACCGGTTTGTGACTGCATCATGGCATGCTATTTCCTTAATGTACATGCTCAGAGACATATTCTTGAAGCAGCTTTCACTTTGATTTAAACTTTTTTCTTTTTCCTAATAGAAGTCTGAGCTTATCTCTTCTCTATAATGAAAAGTAAATGCTTTTATGCTTAGCAGAAAAGTAGCTTTGCAAATAAGCAAATATACCCGTGGTTTTTGGATTATTTTCCCCACTAATATCCTTGCTAATATGTCATAAACAGTGGCTGTGTTTGAGTTTGGCAGGATGCCACAAATAAATACAACTGCCTGGAGTTTAAACTCTAAATGCCTGGAGTTTAAAATTTCCACATGGCGTTTCCATTATAACCACCAAGCGGAACTATAAGGCTTGATAGACGCTGCCAGATGCCTGTGTTGGAAACCTTATATGTGTGCTGACATTATCATTGCCCTGGGATGCTCTGTGGCTCTCAAGTAGAGAATAAAGAACTACCACTGCGTTAGAAACACGCCAAGTGTGAGTTCAAAGGCAGGAGGGCAATAGATGAGGATGAGAAAGTGAATGTGTGATAAGAAAATCACACAGATTCTTTGCACACTGAATATGGTTTGGAAGAGCAGCTCTTTCTATAAAACATGCCTCTTACAGGAAGATTAAGACTTTATTTTCGCATTTGGCGAGATTGTTGAATTTCCGTAAAATATCTAATTTGGTGAATGCTGGACTAGACAGAAATGTTCCCTAGAATCAGATGTGCTCTTTTGTTCATCTTCTCTCCCCGCATTTGATTTGTTCCTAGGTCTAGAATTGAGTATAATTTGGTTGACTGGAGCAAGGTTATATGGAAATGAGACAAGAAAGGAACATTCCACACAATTTACTTTTTTAGTTACACAAAGGAGAAGACAATAAGATTTCTCTGTCAACAGTAGTCTCAGAGTGAAAAGGGAAAGCATACTGAGGAAACTATGCTATGTTCTTCATTATTATGATCACAAAACAACATTTTGTCTTTGGCTTTTTGGGGAGGTATTTAAAAAAAAAATAAAGGATCTTACTAGAATTTAATATCCAAACATATATAAGAAACTCTTACAGCTCAATAGCAAAAAAGACAATCTGAATGAAAAAAGATCAAAGAGGATGTGAATAGGCATTTGTCCAAAGAAGACACAGAAGTGGCCAACAAGTACATAAAAAAGGTACTAAACATCACTAATTACCGGAGAACTACAAGTCGAAACCATGAGATATCACTTCACACCTGTCAGAATGGCTATTATCAAAAAGACCAAAGACAAGAAGTGTTAGCAAAGATAGACAAAAGAGAACCCTGATGCACTGATGGTAGGAATGTAAATTGGTGCAGCCACCATGGAAAAAGTACGGATTCCTCAAGAAATTAAAAACAGAACTACCTCATGATCCAGCAATTCCACTCTGGGTATATATCCAAAGGAAATGAAGTCACTGTTTCAAAGAGATACCACACCACCTCCATGCTCACTGCAGCATTATTCACAATAATCAAGACATGGAAAGAACTTAAGAGTCCATCGATGGATGAATGGATTAAAAAAATGAAGTATATATGTATGGATACAATAGAATGTTATTCAGCCATAGAAAAGAAGGAAATCTTGTCGTTTGTGACAACATGGGTGACCGTGAGGGAATTATGCTAAGTGAAATAAATTAGAGAGAGACATATCATACAAATACTATATGATATCACTTACATGTAGAATCTAAAGACATCAGAATGGAAACAGAGTAGAATGGTAGTTACCATGGGGCTGAGTGGTAAGGGAAATAGATGTAGGTTAAATTTCCAGTTTTATCATGGATAACTTTCAAGAATCCAAAGTATGGCATGCTGACTGTAGTTAACAATACTGTATTTTACACTAAAAAGTTGCCCTGGGAGTAGAGTTTTAATGTTCTCACTATAACAACAATGACAGAGTAGTAATTATGTGAGGCAAAGATGGAGGAGCCTGGTGGGGTACAATCCATGGGGTTGCAAAGATTCGGACATGACTGAGCGACTGAGCACGCGTGTGCAAGGTTAAATAACTTCTTGTGGTAAACATTTCACAATATATAGCTGTATCAGAGCTTCACATGTATACCTTAAACTTACAATGTTTTATGTCAATTGCATCTCAATAAACAAACAAAAAGCCAAACAATTTTCACAAGCATCTCAAACTTAACATTTCCAATCAAACTTTCATTATTTTTCTCATGGAATACCACAGTAACCTTCTAAGTAGTCTTACCACCACTGTTCTCTCCTCTATGTTGCTTCTAGACTGTTCTTCCTAAAACAGAAAGCCAGGCATGTCACTCCACTGTTCAAATGGAGGCAGATGCTGAATCCGACTTGATTCCTTAACATAGCATAAGTGTCTTGATAATCAGAAACCTCACAGCCTCCTAATTCCTACTGTATGTTCCCCTTTGTCTCATGGCCCCTCTCCCTCTCTGGTTGGATTATATTATTCCAAATACCATGTCATACTTTATTTACTTTCTTTTCTTTAACATGTACTGCCTCTTTTTTTTTTTTTTTCAAGATATTCTATCTGCTGGTTTGCCACTTTACCTCAACCTGGGGAACCAGGGAATACCTACTCACCCTTCAAGATGCGGTTCAGTTGTCATCTCCTTTCTAAAGTCTGTCCTGTTGCGCTAAGTCACTTCAGTCACATCTGGCTAGTTGCAACCCTATGGAAGTAGCCTGCCAGGCTCCTCTGTCCATGGGACTCTGCAGACAAGAACACTGGAGTGGGTTGCCATTTCCTTCTCCAGGAAATCTTCCCTACTCAGGGATCAAACCCATGTCTCGTGCATTGGCAGGTGGGTTCTTTACCACTAGCACCATGTGGGAAGCCAAAAGCCTTCCCTGCTGCTGCTGCTAAGTCACTTCAGTCATGTCTGACTCCGTACGACCCCAGAGACGGCAGCCCACCAGACTGCCCCATCCCTGGGATTCTCCAAGCAAGAACACTGGAGTAGGTTCGCCTAGCCACTCATTACTTCCTGTTGGGTTCCTCCAGAGAACTTTCACCAAAGCAATGATCCCAAAAGATGCTTTCCTGTTTCTCCTTACTAAGGTGAGAAGACTATAACTTAAGTTTTATCTGGTAATTGGCTGTCTAGTGCCAGCTTGTTAGAGATGATCATTAGACATTCAGGAATTTGCTGTTAAATTGTGGGTAACTTAAAATCAATCACGGTAGGAGAATTTACACCCCCTAATTGCCAAACACTATGCATAAGGATACTTCCATAGTCTTAACAGAGTCACTACATAGTCAGTAGAATTGCTCAAATTATTAATGTGATTTCAATTAGCTAAAAATTATTTGGGCATAAGTAAATAGAGATAATTACACAAACAACGATGGAATTTAATACATGATCACAGTTTGAATTACAATCAAATTATAAGAAACAAGTACAGATTTCAATTTTTTAAATAATTAGAGGTTTTATTCTAAGACAGCATGATCTGTAGGTACAGGTAGGGTGGCTCAAATACAGGAATGTTGGCTTATTAATCTTTGTGTAATTATACATCATGCAGAATCTGGCATGTGGTTGATCCTCATTAAATTCTTATTAAGCAAATTTCCACATGAAAAAACATGGAGTATATTTCTGTATCTGAAGGGTTGGTTATTTTTATCCACTCATATAGAATCACTGCTGGAAACTGGCAGTGCCCATATGGTAAAATTTTGTTCAGAAACAAAAAAAAATTAAATATATAAGCAAGTTACACACACCAACCCACAGCTCATATTCCGGTGAATAAATTTGGAATCTACCAGATTTTTATGTGTGTTTATTTTTTGTTCTTTATACATTGTGTTCTTTAATCATTAGTTTTGTTAATTTTGTGAAAGTGAAGCTAATCAGTCATGTCCAACTCTTTGCAACTCCATGGACTGTAGCCTGCCAGGCTGCTCCATCCATGGGATTTTCCAGGCAAGAATACTGAAGTAGGTGGCCATTTGCTCCTCCAGGGGATCTTCCCAACCCAGGGATCAAACCCAGGTCTCCTGCATTGCAGGCAGACTCCTTACCATCTGAGCCAACAAGGTAGTCTTTGTTATTTTTAAGTAACTTTGAATTTCCCACTGTAACGTAGCAAGATTAGTTTTTATATTGTTTTCTTTTTTCTAATTTCATATTTTTATTGTTTTGAAATGTAGAGGGAGATCATTAATAAGCAATTTTATCAAACTACCATTGATAGTGAAGATTTGAAAAGTAGTTCTTAATATATAAATTGTCACACTTGATAATTCCTTTCTACTGACTGTCTCATTTCCATCATCTGTGATAGAAGAAATGTTGGAAATCCATTTAAGCTAAATTTATCTGATCATTGAAAACTCTTACCTGAGTGTATTTTTCACATGTCTTATTTTGTGTGATATTCGACCCCTGCCCACAATTTACCCTTGATTATTCATAAAGGTCAAGATGTTTCTTACAATTTATATTAAATATGCCTCACAGTTTAAGTTTAAATTTGTGGCCAAAGAATACAGATTCCCATCAAGTGATAGCATGGTTTATGCCAGTGGATAACCAGCTCCAAGCATTCAGAGTCCCGTGTCTTGTAACTATGATCTCAGTGGAATTAATTTCATAATTCAACAGGTAAACTTGTTAGACAAAGAAAAATATCTTTAAGTTCTTGTTAAGAGCAGAGACCATATCATCTTAATTCAGCATGTAACATAATGCTAAGAACAAATAATCTGTCAGTAAATATGTATCGAATTGAACTAGATTAAAAAAAAAGTCATCCAAAATAAAAAAACCTCAGCTCCCTTACAGGAGTCATAGTTTTTCAAAATGTCTTTCAGTTTGTACCTTGTATAATTATATTTAATAAATATTTCTATAATATCACTTATGGTAAAAATATATATCTTCTTATTACCTTACTAAGTTATTTAAAACTAAAAATAAATGATCTAGGAAAATAAAGTTTTTCTTCTTTCAATACAGAGACAATTTCAGAATCTTCTTCCAACTACTCAAATGTTTATTGACCACTGAAAATATTTTTGTACTAGGTAAAAATGGTCCAGGATGTAAAATGCCTCAGAAAGATAAATTAGGCACAAGTTCTTGCCTGGAGAATACCAGGGACGGGGGATCCTGGTGGGCTGCTGTCTATGGGGTCGCACAGAGTCAGACACGACTGAAGCGACTTAGCAGCAGCAGCAGCAGCATGCCTTTATTACAAGTCCAAACCTGTAAGAAAGCACCTGTGTATTGTTGTACAATTTTGAGAAACAGGCTTGAGGAGACTCTGAATTGATATACTTCTTCAGTTGCTCTTGTGAGATTTTTGTGATATAATGAAGAAAGGAATTAAGTAGCCAGGAGGTGGCTACAATGAAAATCTTACATTTATTTTAATAGATTGTGAATTATTTCTGTACCTTGGAGACAGCTAAATAAAAATGTAAAAGTTATAGAAGAAAATGGAAAATAAAATCATATTTTAAAAATTATTTAATTTATTAGTTAAGTAAAACAAAATTTTATAAGATACATTGAGCTATTAACATCTTAAATTCTTAAAAAGACTAGGATATTTTATATAATATTGTTAAATTATCATCCCTTATTAATTATGTAGTTTAATTCTGCAATCAACACATTTAGTGATAATGAACATTTTAAAACTTGACTCAAAATGTTCATAACAAAATTTTTTAATACCCAATGATATAAATATGATATATATTTTTAATTATATTTATCTTCTAATTTTTCCTTATTGTATTAGATGTATTCAAATATTTGGTATTACTTTGCAGCATATTTTCAAGTTTCAAATATTCAGATAAATGTTTATACAGATTTTCAAATACTAATGAATATTTAATTTCCAGATATTTACATGCATTATAACATCATGCAATTTACATTTTAATAAAGATGATACGGCTACAGCTAAGTCACTTCAGTCATGTCCAACTCTGTGTGACCCCATAGACAGCAGCCCACCAGGCTCCCCCATCCCTGGGATTCTCCAGGCAAGAACACTGGAGTGGGTTGCCATTTCCTTCTTCAGTGCATGAAAGTGAAAAGTGAAAGTGAAGTCACTCAGTCGTGTCCAACTCTTAGCGACCCCATGGACTGCAGCCTACCAGGCTCTTCCGCCCATGGGATTTTCCAGGCAAGAGTACTGGAGTGTGGTGCAATTAAATTGAACACAAAATCAAATACCTACCTCTATCCCAGACAGATCATAAAATTAAAAAATATATAAAGATGAGAATTTTAAATGTAGTCTAATTAAGCAAAAATTTTCTTATAGAAGTTTTACAAATACCTAAGCAACAATTTATTTCACTACCTAAATAGGTATGCCTATATACAAACTAAAACTGCTGTATTTGTTTGCAAAAAAATGATGATAGAGATGTGAAGTGAAAGTCGCTCAGTCGTGTCTGACCGTTTGTGACCCCATGGACTGTACAGTCCATGGAATTCTCTAGGCCAAAATACTGAGGAAACGGTATTCTGGGGAAGGAAAAGAATAGCCTTTCCCTTCCTCAGGGGATCTTCCAAATCCAGGGATCAAGCCCAGGTCTTCCACATTGCAGGTGGATTCTTTACCAGCTGAGCCACAAGGGAAGCTTGTGATAGAGACGGATATATGCTAAATAGATGATAATTTTGTTAGTCAGCCTTACTGTTTTAAATCAGAGGTAGAAATCTAGACATTTATTCTACTTCCTGCAAATTATTTTTATTTTGTTTTTATTTTTATTTATATAGGAGTACACAAGATATGTGAGGTCAATCTGATAGTATCTATTCTATCATTATTCCACTAGTTGAATTTTTATGCTTAGTTTTTAGCTGAATACATGATACATATTAGGTACTCAAAACTGATGAATCAATTGCTGAGTATATGACTTGTTAGGTAATTTCATATAGATTGTTATATATTGTCAGCCTCCTTAAATACTTCTTGAGAATTAGAGGTAATGTCTGTGTTATGCATTTTGAGTTTTAGGCTAAGGAAATTGTTTGAAATAGTTCTATGACTGAAAGTAGGCCAACATTATAAATAATTTTACACCTGAAGTGAATTTTAATAGAATAGTAATCTAGCAGTAAATAGCCAGGTTATAAAGATCTCAGAGCATGGCGGAATTACTGACAGTCTAGATACTTTTTAAATTCAGCCCAAATAAAAAAAATTTTTTTTAATAAAAAATAATTAAATAAATAAAATAAAATTCTGTCCAAGGATTAAAGAGGACTTTAATGAAAAGTGAAAGAGGAGGTTAATCTCTTTAGTATTTATGATAACATATAAGAAAATCACATTTTCAGAAACAAAAATGAAGTAAAATAGAATGGACAATGTTAATAAAAATGTACATCATATTCTCCAGTGGATGTTTTCCTTTTATTTTCTCTTGAATTTACTTATTACATGAACGTGAAGTCGCTCAGTCGTGTCCGACTCTTCGCAACCTCATGGGCAAGTAGCCTGCAGCAGTCTCCTCCGTCCATGGGATTTTCTAGGCAAGAGAACTGGAGTGGGGTGCCATTTCCTTCTCCAGGGAATCTTCCCGACTTATTACAGATTACTAAATTTGTTTATGTCTTATTTATAAACTCTTTCAGTTTTCTGTCTATAAATTTTTTTCTGTCTGTAATTTATGTCATCTTTGTTCACAGAAATTCTCAAGTCCTTCTGCTCCATCCCTGTTTAACCTAAGGATGGAATGAAAACGTTTATCATACCCTTAAAGGCTTTGAGTAATTTTACCATTGTTCTGTAGGACAGATTAGGGAGTGGTAATCTCTCCAGACCTCACAATATGAAGATCTTCATTCCATTCATAAAGTACTGGGCTCCTTGGAGGGCAGTGTCAGATCCCTGATAGCAGATATTAGAGCTAGTGGAATGATGAGTCAGAGTCCTTATTTTAAGGGTTAGAAATCTTAGTTTCCAGTTGCACCCAGGAATAAAATAGAAGTCCTCGCAGAAAGCTAAGTTACCGCCAGACTTCGCAAATCCCAGGCAGTCATTGCCCCACCGACTGCCAGATGGTTTCTGCTCTGTGGTTGTGCTAACGTATCGCTGGTCCACTGCTCAGCTCTGATTGGCCTGACTCACAGGCATCTTCACAGCATCCCTCTCTGACAGGATACAAGGCAGGGGCACCTTTCCCAGGGAGCTAGAAGAGCCAAGTGTGGTTCTTAGTGCCCTTCATCTCGGCCTTCAGGCTGCTTCTACAGGACTGAACAGACACACAGACACTCTAGGCACAGGAATAACAAAGAGAGTTTTCACAAGGACAAAAATAAAGTCATGTATCTCCCTGTGAGGGACAGCACGCAGCAAAACATTTCATTTGCATAAAATTATTGAGATCTTGTAATGTTATTTTACCCAACTCATCTGGAAACCTGTCAACTCTGTTCTTCTCTGCTTCCTTTGGTGGTACTGATTTTTTCTGAAGCTTGAGCCTTTATTATACTGGTGGTGGGGATAGAGGGAAGTAATTGATAAAATACTAGTAATAGAAAGACACAGTTTGTGCATGTTACTAAACCAAAGTCAGCACAGATCATTTCATGAAGAATTTTTATGCCATTTCTAAGGATGAAAATAAGTGTTGCAGATAAAACTTGACAGCCAAAAAAGTTGGAATTTCCAGGATAATATCAATATTAAGGTTTATGGGACCAATAATATAAGAAAATGGTTCAGAAAACCCAGCATCACACCAGAATATTTAGAGCATATTGTTGCTGTGGATATAGTACATAGTGCAACCACTTAGGTCAGAATTGCTATGGGGTTTATAATACCTGCAGCTTACAAAGAGCAACACTGGACAAAGCCTACAGAGATTGTTTTATACTTACTGAGGCTCCATGGAAATACCTAGTGTGAATTGCTCCAAAAAAAGTAGTGGTTCAAAAACTGATGGAGTAAACATCCTTTGCATTATGTAGAGTTCATGGAAATAAAATAAGTAAAATCATAGTGTACATTTAATTTACATTTTCTCTGTACACTCAACATTATCCTCGGACTGTGGAGTTTCAATGGCACAGAGCAGCAAACTCCAAAAGCTTTCCAGAACCAAAACAGTGCACTCAGGAGCCTAAAGCATTCTGGAGTGACTGGACAGCTGATGTCCCATCAGATCCAGGGTGCTAAATGACACCTCTTAGGTAATAAATTCCTGTTTTTGATTTTAAGGTCCTACAGTTCCTAGGACAGCACTCTGCACATTTGCACATTTAATCAGTGCTACTTGATAATGAATAAAGGGTTTTACAGCACAGGATCAAATTGGTCCTGAGAGAAAAATATCTCACTCTCGGAAAGAAGCGCTTTCTTCTGAGTTGCTGAGTAGCATCTCCCCGAGCTCATCGACATGAAACATCCTCAGGTAAAGAGCCACTTTCACTTCGCTTGAACTTCCCCAAGGTCAGACTCAGGAAGGACCAAGAATAGAACACAGGTTACACGGTCCACTTCACTTCAAAACCTCCAAAACTAACAGTGGCTCCTGAAGGGTCACCATGCATTTTGCAAGAAAGTCAGACTGCTCCCAAAACTGTCACAGATGGAGAAGAAGTCAAGGCCCAGGGGCCTTAACATGTCCCGAGAGACTGCTGACAAGCTAATTCACCTCTAACATCGAAGACTTAATCCCCTTACTACGTGAGAGGATACGGTGCACGCTACATATCCACTCATTAGATTCACGTTGCCAGCTGCCATCAAGGGTCCTGACAAAGTTGCTGGGGTCCAAGGGCAGTACGTTCAGTGCCAGTGTGTGTGGAGGAGGTGCGATTCCTAAGGCCAGCTCTCACCTCCTCCTCCTCTTCCTTGGTCCCTGCCTAGACCGCCAGTTTCCAGATTTGACTCATTCTATGCACTACCCAGTATCCTTCCAGTATTTTCCTTTTCTCTGTAAATTAACCACTTTCTGTTTGCTTACTTTTTTAAAATTCTAGCTCCCTGACTAGCAAACATGGGTGCTTGATGAATGTCTTCATTAACAAGCTGTATGGATAAATAAAGGGGACATCAGAACTATATTTATTGTAGAATATCACTTTTGTTTGAAATATGTTAGTATGTTCGCAGGAAAATGAAAAAAAAAAAGAAAAAAACCACTTCCATCAGCAGACATAATGAGAGTCCTCTTCAGCTATAAACTATGCTTCATGCCTGATTGCTTTGGGTTCCTTGTGCTCAGAGACCTGAAGTTAAGAAGAGGGGAAACCAGCCTGGCCAGGTGACTGACTGGACCACTGAGTAGGAGCAGGACTGTGGTCACAGTGGAGGGGGGCAGCGGGGAACGGCTCACTTGGGTCTCTCTCTGTCCCTCGGGGCTGACAGTATATTATCCTCCTGCGTAAGCCACGATGGCAAGCAGAGGTGCCTGGGGACATGGGGAATGGAGAATGTGCGGCGGAGGAGGAGTTGATGGGGAGCCGGTGTGGACGCAGGGCACTAGCCTTCCTGTGCTGCATTGCCTTTAGGCACAGAGTCCACCAGAAGCCTTGCTCCTTGGATGTATCCAAAGAAAGGGCTTGGGTGGCATCAGGGGTCAACTAGGGCTTCCCATGTGGCACTAGTGATAAAGAACCAGACTGCTAGGGCAGGAGACTTAAGCAGTTTCCATCCCTGGGTTGGGAAGCTTCCCTGGAGGAGAACATAGCAACCCACTCCAGTCTTCTTGCCTGGAGAACCCCAAGGATAGGGGAGCCTGGCAGGCTACAGTCTACAGGGTTGCAAAAGAGACATGACTGAAGCAAGCAGATTAACTCTGATGGATAAGGAGAACCACTGCCTAGATACCCCTTGTTGCCCCAGATGCTATGAGTCCTGCCACTCTGTATTTGTGACCTCTCTCAGGCTTTGCTTCATCTGCATAGAGCCCCTCCCAGAGTGGCCCACGTCTTATGACTAACGATAATACAAATGTCTGGTCATTTTGCCCCAAAAACAGGAGGATTCTGAGAGGCCATTTTCTCTCCCGCTGGCCCCAGCCTACTTCCTTCCCACTGCTGTTGATACCAAAGACAAAAACACCCTGCATCCTAAATTCTGTGTAACGTCTGTTTCCCAGGAAATCTAACCTGCGACATAGAACTTAGAGCACAGGAGACCTAGTGAGGCCCCTCCTAAGGGGACCTCTTTTTATTTTCTTGGGCTTCCCAGTTGGTGCTAATGGTTGAAAAATCTGCCTGCAATGCAGGAGACAAACGAGATGCAGGTTTGATCCCTGATTGGGGAAGATTCCCTGGAGAAGGAAATGGCAACCTGTATTCTTGCCTGGAGAATCCCATGGACAGAGGGGCCTGGCGGGCTGAAAGTCCATGGGGTCACAAAGAGTCAACACGACTGGGCAACTGAGCACAGCATGACCTTCAGTAATAGAAGCTGAATAGATATTTGTTGTATGAATAAAGAATAAATACATCATGTTGGTCCAAATTGGCTTGAGCCAATCACTGGTAAGGGAGAGGGAAAGCCATCAGCCGGAGAGGGGCTTCCCTGGTGGCTCAGATGGTAAAGAATCTGCAGGAGACTCAGGTTCTATCCCTGGGTCAGGAAGATCCCCTGGAGGAGGAAATGGCAACCCACTCCAGTATTCTTGTCTGGAGAATCCCATGGACAGAGGAGTCTGGTGGGCTACAGTCCATGGGGTCGCAAAGAGTCAGACACGACTGAGTAACTAACACACTTCGTTTTCTAACACACTTCGTTTTCTTCTAAAGAAAATGTGAAAACTAAGTATCACTATTGGTAATCTAAGGAATGATGCTTGTGGAATGTATAAATATGTGTACTTAGCTCACTTAGTGAAATCACTTTACAGGCTAATCTTACCCGTGTGCTCTGCTCTGTCCAGTGGCAGTAATTGCCTCCAACTAGTCATCTTATACGGAGAAGGCAATGGCACCCCACTCCAGTACTCTTGCCTGGAAAATCCCATGGACGGAGGAGCCTGGTAGGCTGCAGTCCCTGGGGTCGCTAAGAGTCAGACACAACTGAGCGACTTCCCTTTTATTTTTCACTTTCATGCATTGGAGAAGGAAATGGGAACCCACTCCAGTGTTCTTGCCTGGAGAATGCCAGGGACAGGGGAGCCTGGTGGGCTGCCGTCTATGGGGTCACACAGAGTCGGACACGACTGAAGCGACTTAGCAGAGCAGAGCAGTCATCTTATAAATGAGTCTGATGGTCATAAATGGGACTAGATAGGAAGGAAAATGCCCATCATCGTTGAACCTGAAAACAAAACAGTATCCCAAAACTCCCAGGTAACATGCCCTGTGAATAATAAGGCTAGTTAATCAACCACTGATTATTACTCTAATATACCTTAGACCAGGCTTCTCCCTAACATGGAAGAATGGCTGCAATATGGAGAAATTCCAGAACTCTGAGCCTGTTTTTCTGTGTGTGGATTTGAAACCCTGTCTGAGCTCCTTATTTCAACCAAACTGGGAGCCCTTCTTTGAAGTTTAGGGGTAATGGGAGAAGTTTATCTAATGTAGAAGAGCATGAAATCTCCCAGGCTGGACGGCCAGGTGGCACTGAGTGAGGAGCCGTGAGTTATTTGAGCTGAAGATGGCAGTGCTTTGGCAGCTTCCAGATCATGTACCGCCAGCATCTCTCTCCTGCACACCGCGGCCCAGATGTTAGAGGATTTCTCTGTGTTTGATCCCAAAACTAGGTGCTCCTCTATAAATTTCATGTGCAGCCCTTTAGATCCTTAAACATGTAGACTGATATTAATAGGAAAAAAGCAGTGAACTTGGAGTCAAATATTCTGGTTTTAAACCTTAGTTCTGCTACATAAAAGCTGATGAATTCAGTCTAATTTCTCATTGGCAAAAAAAAGAAAAAGAATTTTTAAGGAAAAGTTAATAACAAAAATGTAGCTAAAGCACCATTTGCACAGGACCAGACATTTATTACAGCTCAGTGTTTACTAGTTTTTTCAAGTAAATTTGAATTCTCAGCCATAGCGCCCCTGATCACCACCCCCCTTGGCTTTTTCTCCCCTCCTTCCCCACAACCCAGTTATTTATTTATTTTCCAATTTTAAGTCTAGTCCAGACTTAAAATATATAAATCAAGATTTATTTATGATTATGAAAATGAAAGCAGTTCCAGAACCTAGATCATGTCTTTTCAGCATTAATTATGCTACCATTTTATGATACAAACAATAAACATTTTAAAAGATGTGATTACATTGAATGCCTTGACTTTTCATGTCTCCAAATAGTTCTAATAATTTATATAGCATAATAGCAGGGATAATCTATTAGTTTCCTTCACTGTTTTTCTGTCCTGGTAATTTCATAATTACATATAATATAAATTATTGTCATTAAAGGTATTCTTGTTTTAAAATATTTGCTGCCTCTCCCTGGGTAAGGATTAGAATTAGGCTTGGCCCTGTGGCTTAGTTTGACCAATGGAAAATGAGTAGAAGTGATGCAGGTCACTTCTTAGAGAGCAAGCCTTAAGGTCCTATGAGTGTTTATTTTTTATTTTTTTCCCCTCTTTTCCCTGGTGGTTCAGACAGTTGAAGCATCTGCCTACAATGCAGAAGATCCAGATTCGATCCCTGGGTCGGAAAGATCCCCTGGAGAAGGAAATGGCAACCCACTCCAGTACTCTTGCCTGGAAAATCCCATGGAGAGAGGAGCCTGGTAGGCTACAGTCCATGGGGTCGCAAAGAGTCGGACATGACTGAGCGACTTCACTTTCTTATTTAAGGTCTTTGATTCAAGGTGGATATTGCATTCTAAAGGGATGTGACCCATCCTCAGAAAGTAGCACCACTGAGCTAGCTATCACTTCAGCAGGCCATTCTAATGCTCCATCCTACCTTCAGCATTCTGTAATGACTAGTGGGCCCCATGATATCCTACTTCAAATCTCCTTTGCTGTAGAGTGAGCCCAGTTTATGCCGAATCCCATGCCAGCAGATCAAATACTTTGTAAACTCTTGGAGCAGGAAAGGCAAACCTAAATCTGGAGTATGTGTCTAGTTCTGTGATTTTTCGCTTTTCTGTGGTGGAAGGGTCCAGTGTATTCAACTTGCCACCAAGTGGCCAGTTCATTTTCTTGAGAGATGGTGCCAGTGTTGGCCTCTGTTACTGGCAAGTTGATCATCGGATGGCGGAAACAGCTAATCAGCTTTGGTAAGTATAGAAGCCAGTACATGTCTATTCCACTATGACCACTCTAAGCTGGCAGTTCTTTCTGTTATTAAGTACATGGTCTAGATTACTGTTTCCAGGTGTGGAATACATGAACTCCAAAACCCAGAGAGGCTAACTAGGCATTGTGTTATCTAATGGTGGGAGGTATTATTCATGGGTTTTATTGTTTTATTGTTTCATTTAATGTGTTATTCATGGTGGGAGGTGTGATGCAGTAATTTATCTTTTATTAATACTTTGGCTGGTGTGTCTTGGCACGTTGTCCATGATCTCTGGCTGCTGACGATTTTAATTGATGAGGAAGTATTCTGACCATTCATGAGGTTTATATCCCATCTCATGGAGCCCATATATCTAAACAGAGCTTCCAACGTGCTAGCTCCTTCTTGCATATCCGACTTTATTATTAGCGTAACACAGTGACTCAATGTGATAGTCTGCAAGCTTTCCAGACAGTCCTGAACATGGCAGATTATATAATGGCAGAAGGAGAGAGAGTTCACAAAGCCCCAGGGCAGAGCAGTAAATGTATACTCTTATGTATTATAAGTGAATGCAAATTGCTTCTGATTTTCTTTTCCGATAAGGAGAGGGAAAAACTCTCTTGCCAGATCAAACAACACTTGTCATGTACCTCCAGGCCATATTAAGTAGAGATCCAACACCAGGCATGATCCTACAGCTGGGGCTGCTCCCTGTGGTCTGTGGTCATCCTCTGGACGAGCATATTAAATGGAGAATGATCCTTTAGATCTTAAGGGAGGCACTGATTTTGGCCATTTCCCCCACCCCCTGGGGTGCAGTACTACTTTTATTCACTATGTTGGCAGTGTCATGGATGACTTTTAAGGGCTTTCATCTGGCCTTCCCACTATCAGACCTCTTATTCTCTAGACAAAGGACTCAGTGTGGACTGACCCAAATACCAAGCAAATCTATCCTGATTTCTACATGTGAGGGCCAGGAAAATGACCTGTGAGGGGTTAGCAGACTGTACAGACCCACTATGAGCCTCATCTCAAAGAGGACGTCGTGTGTTACCTGACCCCCCATCACCCTGCCCTCATAGAGGAATTGGAATGACACATCAGTGCTCTCGTTGTCAACAGCAACTCAGGCTTGTTCCTCTTCAGGTTCAGTGCACTCTTCTCTAGTGTGATGTGGCCTGAATAAATGGCCATCAGTCCTACGGGGGAAAGACTGGGAAATCATTGCTGTAAATAGTCGCTGCCTTGTCACAGGGGCCTGACCCGTGGAATTCCAGTTCCCTTTCAATCATGTGATATGAAGCCTGAAAACTGACTCAGATCCAGAAATTAGACACAGGAAACTGTACCTGTCCCTGAAGATGGAAAAGAGCTGAAGACCCTCTGATGTCAGCATCCCAGCCAAGGGGGTATCAGCGCGTTCCTTGAAGGTGGATTGCCGTACCCATTCTAGCCTCTCTCCATCATTTCTTTTAACAACAAAGTTCTGTTTGGGAGAAACACACGAGCCTGAAGCAACCACAATCAATACTACTTGTAGATAATTATAGGAGGCGCCTGTCAGACAGTGAAAAGGAGCTAGAGACTGAACAGAGACTCAGCGATGGTTTTGGAGCCAGTGATCTTACACAAGATCCTGTTTGATGTCATTATCAAAATTCCCCTAAAGATGGCCATTAAAAGCAACGCAAAAAGTGGTTATATTATAGGTGGACAGTATAATCACACAGAAACAAATACAGAAAAGAAAGCTAAAGCAATTTAGTGTTCTAAGCGTAGAAAAGCAAGGATTGTGACCAAACTATCACAAGCAGCTTAAAGAAAAAATGATGATGTTGTGTGGTGGAAGAGTGTGAGATGATTCCAGTGGTGAAACTAGAAATGACGGCCAGAGTCGGGTGGTGAAGATGCCTGTGAAGAAAACAGCTACTGGCTTCCCCCTGTCTCTGTGCCGAGAGACTTAGCATATCATTCTCTCCTGACCATGCATGCTCTTTGTGACCCCCTGGACTATAGCCTGCCAGTCGCCTCTCCAGGCAAAAACACTGGAGTGGGTTGCCATGCCCTCCTCCAGGAGATCTTCCTGACTCAGAGAGCAAACCCACGTCTCCTGTGTCTCCTGCATTGCAAGTGGATTCTTTACCACCGAGCCACCTGGGAAGCCCTTCCTGACCACAGGGTAGTGCACGGAAAGGCTTCATGAAATTTCCATGAGTTGCTTTTGCATCCCCAATTTCAGAACCACTTGACAACTCTCCTGGAAATCATCAGTGCAGTCCTTCCCTGTAACTAATACCATCTGCATAGGTTCACCTTTTAACTCAACACAGCAGGGAAGAACAACAGGGAAAACTCAGTATAGGAAAAACACTCATGGAGGAAGCAGAAGGGAGACGTGGAAGAGCAGAAAACCTGAATTTAGAAACAAAAACTAGAAAAATAAAAATTCAGTAAGTGTATATAAAGGTAATGTTGCTCAGAGATGAATGTATCTTGTTACTATAGGCATTTTGTTTTATTATATACTTTGGGCCTCTGTGGACACGTTTAGGAAATCTCATTTGGTGGACAGTGGCCTATTTCCCAAAGTTTATCAGAATCCTATTATACTCTAATCTTCTCTTAAGGCATTTATCCTTGGCTTTGGATTGTCCACAAATCCAATTAGCACAGTTTTAACTCAATTTACCAAGTATTTAATAGTAAGACTGAATAGAATGAGATTGAAAAGGGCTTCTTCTAACAACTTGTATAAGTTGTCATTAGGCTTCTACAAATAAAGGCAATTCATATTCTAAGGGTTTCCCTTTAAGATTGGGATGAAATCCAGCTATTACCGTAACAGCAATAACAATAACCATCATGGCCTTACTACATATATTTTTATAAAACTAGTTCACAACCATCATTTTAGTTATTCTTTTCAATAACCCTAGGAGGGCAGCTAAGCATCACCAAATAAATTCTTGATACAATATTGTTCTGACTTTGGAAGATGTGAAAATAGTCATTTATCTTTGTAATACTGATAAGAAAATCTAAAATGGCTTGGACAGTTTGGAATAAGGTCTAAACTTCTGTTCAGTATCTTAGTATTCCCTACTGGCCCTGTCCTATGATATTGAACCATATTTTTCTTGTCTCAAATATTCATCCTTATCTATTTGTCATGGAACAAAAAACTGCCTACTCTTTTAAAAAATATGAAGGGAGATAAAAAAAAAAAACGTCATTTAAATTTTCTGATATCTATTCCTGCATGTAACAAAACTGTGCTGAATCATTGCATCCAGCCCAAGATGGCCTTGGCCTTGCTCTGAGTGGCTCTTATGTGTCTCATTTTCCTACCACATGGCTTCTCCTCCCTTTCACTTGCCTGAGGAAACGCCACTTCATGGACCTCTGCTGACCATGTGATGGATAATGAAGCTACGAGGAAATTTTCATGAAACTGTCCAGAAGTTGGAGCCCTCAAACAGTTTTATTTGGGTGATGCAGAGCATCATTGTAATAACTCAGCCTCCTCTGAGCACTTAGCTCTGCTGGGAGCACAGCCTCACAGGGAATTGTTTTCAAAGCAGTTTGTCCAAAGATCCTCTAACCCCAATCAGGTGCTTTAAAGCTACCAGGAGTACAGGACAAATTTCTACTTGCCCTGCCTGCAAAGAACACCTGTGTGTCTATTTTTCTGTCTAAAGACATTGTTAGGATCTTCATACTCTAGGCGTCGTTGACTGAGAAACGCATGGTGGATGCGGTGGTGTCTCTTGTTACCTACGTACGTGACGCTGGGGTGCCTGGCTGAACCACTCCAGGTCTTACCAAGCTCTTCCTCGCCTTGCTGCTCCCTCTTCTCTTTAACAGAGGCTCTCGACTGAGGAAGTGAAAGTTTTGCCCTTTCACTTGCTTCTGAGACATACCCGGATGTGCCTGCAGCTTTCCTCAAAGTCCCCAAGGCAGGGCAACACCACTAAGCGTTACTCTTCTGCATGTTATCCCCACCTCTATCCTAAATTACCTTCAAGCTATCTGCTCTGAGTCTGTAGAAACAAGTTTATATTTGTAAAGGTGTTCTTACATTTGTTGATATTTTTGATGAGACTGAGTTTTGATGAGAATATTACTTCTCAATCAGCCCCTTTTCTTTCCAAATTTCCTGTCATCTTCTATGACTCCCTCAGTACTTTTATTCTCTGCTGCCGCCAAGGGTGGGAGGGCTGCCAGGCAAAGGTTATAAATGTCCTCATCTATGTGGGAAGATAGATTCACTTTTTACACGAACCAGATCAGAAGCTTTTGAATATAAAAGAGAAGAGTTGACTCATCACACCAAGCATACTCTGCAAAAAAATGGTTTGCTTATTTTAAGTCACTTTGGCTATGGACCAAAGTGCAAAGTACAAAATAAATTTGCTATCATTGTTTGGACTTGGGTCCATATATAGCAAAACAAAACAAAACAAAAACCTAAACAGCGTATTAAAAAGCAGAGACATCACGTTGCTGACAGAGGTCCATATAGTCAAAGCTATGGTTTTTCCAGTAGTCATGTATGGATGTGAGAGTTGGACCATACAGAAGGCTGAGCACTGAAGAATTGATGTTTTTTCCAATGGTACTGGAGAGAAGGCAGTGGCGCCCCACTCCAGTACTCTTGCCTGGAAAATCCCATTGACAGAGGAGCCTGGTAGGCTGCAGTCCATGGGATTGCTAGGAGTCGGACATGACTGAGCGACTTCACTTTAACTTTTCACTTTTATGCATTGGAGGAGGAAATGGCAACCCATTCCAGTGTTCTTGCCTGGAGAATCCCATGGACAGAGGAGCCTGGTGGGCTGCCGTCTATGGGGTCTTACAGAGTCAGACACAACTGAAGCGACTTAGCAGCAGTAGCAGCAGCAGCCAATGGTACTGGAGAATGCTCTTGAGAGTCCCTTGGAGAGCAAGAAGATCAAATCAGTCAATCCTAAAGGAAATCAACAGTGAATACTCATTGGAAGGACTGATGCTGAAACTGATGTTCCAATACTTTGGCCACCTGATGCAAAGAGCTAACTCATTGGAAAAGACCCTGATGCTGGAAAAGACTGAAGGCAGAGGAGAATAGGGCAGCAGAGGATGAGACAGTTAGATAACATCACTGACTCAATGGACATGAATTTGAGCAAATTCCAGGAGATGGTGAAGGACAGGGAAGCCTGGCGTGCTGTAGTCCACGGGGTTGGACATGACTGAAAAAAAAAAAAATAGGACATAACTGAACAACAAGTGTTGGCAAATGCTACTCTTTTATTAGGGAGTGTGATCCCAGGGATGTAAGAGGGGGTGGAAAACAATGGTGTGTGTGAGCAGAGGTTGAACTCGGAAGGAGAGAAGTCCCTTCCTGTCAGTCCCTGATCACTGCTCAGCCTCCCACAGACCTCTTCCCCCCACAGTCCATCATTACCCAGTCGTGATTGTCCACAGAAGACATGTACATATATTGCAAAATATTGATCTATTTCATTTTGTAAATTATATTCTGAAACCTACTTAATATTCAAACAATGCAGCCATAATTTTGGAAATAATATGGCATTTAAAAAAATTCATCTAGAGCCATGAAATGATTAATTTTTCAGGCTTGATGAAATCAATAGACATGAATTAACACAAGATTTAAGGCCAAATAGATAACCTCTTCTCGCCTTCCTCCACCCTAACCACAATACCCAATGGCCTACGAAAAACTCTTAGAAAATAGACAGCATTCATGGTTTTAGAAAAAAATATTTGGGACAGGAAAGGAATATGTCATGTTTCTAAGGAGAATATAGGATCCCTTGTTTGCAGTGACCCTCCAAACTCTTAAAGAGGAAAAGGACATCTTCTGATGTCTTATAATCGTCCACTGAAGAACTGACTTAACTCATGTGTTCAATACATTTCTGAATATAATACTTGAATTAGAATCAGGTGAATGGTTGTGATGAAATGCAACAGTAATCGCAGGCTTTTCTCACAGTGTTTTTCTCAGCTTAAGAGTTCTGACTTGTTATTTTACTCTTCACACATAACATGTAATGTAGAGATTCTATATATAAACTCAGCAGTTAACACATGACCTCTTTTGTCATGTTTGTTTTTCAAATAATGAAGCATCTGTGAGCCATACATCATCACTCTTTTTTCTGATTTGCAAAAATCATTTCTACCCTTTCTAAGCTGAGACACCCTCTGGCAAGATCAGCTTTAATGAGATGACCTCTCTTGCATAATTCCTTTCAAAGATGTACAGAGAGATACTCTTACTACGTTTATAATTACAGACAAATTTTATAGAACCCTCAGCAACACTGCCTGGAAGAAAATTCACAGATTGATACTTGTGATGAGAAATTATTCCCACAATTTTATGTTCTCTCACTCAATCTGCTCATGGTGATGGAAAGTGTTTACAGGAAGGAGTATTCTAAAACAGTAGCAACTGGATGACTGGGTCATTTGCCAGAAATGCACTAAAATAGTATGATTTTTGGTTCCACCATGGTGTCTACAGGAGGGTGATAGGTCAAGGAACTCAAATAATGTGACCCTGGGCTAAGTCTCCTCCAGACCCCACCCTGAATTTGCTGTCTTCACACATGGCTCCATCCTCTGCCTGTCGTCCCCCCTCTGTTGACCACTGCGCCACAAGAAGAGGTAGTCCTGGGTGAGGGATCAGGGCTCTCTAGGTGAGGACTGGCAACATAGCAGGGCAGTAAGATGAAGCTCAAGGCAACTACTTTGAAGTCTTTGGGACTCACAATAAGGTCCTTGTGGTAAAACAATGGCTCCCGCCTTCTGTAATATGTGCTTATTGGTAGATAGCCTCAGGGAATGACCCTTGACATTTATGATTACATAAACAGCATCTCTTCAGTCAGTTCAGTTGTTCAGCCATGTCTGACTCTGCAGCCCCAGGGACTGCAGCACATCAGGCCTCCCTGTCCATCAACTCCTGGAGCTTGCTCAAATTCATGTCCATCAAGCCAGTGATTCTATCCAACCATCTCATCCTCTTTCGTCCCCTTCTCCTCCTGCCTTCAATCTTTCCCAGCATCAAGGTCTTTTCCAGTGAGTCAGTTCTTCACATCAGGTGGCCAAATCATTGGAGCTTCAGCTCCAGTGAGTATTCTCACTTCCAATGAATATTCAGGACTGATTTCTTTTAGGATTGACTAGTTTGATCTCCTTACAGTCCAAAGAACTCTCAAGTGTGTTCTCCAACATCACAGTTAAAAAGCATCAGTTCTTCAGCACTCAGCTTTTTTTATAGTCCAACTCTCACATTCGTACATGACTACTGGAAAAACCACAGCTTTGACTATACGGACCTTTGTCAGCAAAGTAATGTTTGACTAGATGGACCTTTGTTGGCAAAGTAATGTCTCTGCTTTTTAATACGCTGTCTATGTTTGTCATAGCTTTTCTTCCAGGGAGCAAGTGTCTTTTAATTTCATGGCTGCAGTCACCATCTGCAGTGATTTTGGAGCCCAAGAAAAGAAAGCCTGTCACTCTTTCCCTTGTTTCCATGTCTGTGCTGTGCTTTGTCGCTTGGTTGTGTCCAACTCTTTTCAACCCCATGGACTGTAGCCCACCAGAGTCCTCTGTTCATGCCCTCCAGGCAACCATACTGGAATGGGTTACCATGCCCTCCTCCAGGGGATCTTCCCAACCCAGGGATCGAACTCAGGGCTCCTGCACTGCAGGCAGATTCTTTACTGTCTGACCCACCAGGGAAGCCAAGTTTCTATCTCTACCTGAGAAAATTCCTGAGGGGGTTGCAAGGAGGGGTGGGGGGAATGTCACACAAAATCAGTGTGTGAACCATATCAAAGAGAACAAGTTATCAGGAATAAGCAGAATGCTTGATGAAGGTGGAGCAGAGTCGGCTGTTAAAAGGCAGCTATAATCTTGTCTCATCCTATTTCAATGAAATCCTTGCTCAGAGGAACACATAAAAGAAAGTTGACTGGGATTTTGAATGTGGTAAAGACTTTATATTTGATAGCATTAGCATGTTATTATCCCCAAGTAACTCTCATATATCTACATAGTTGGGGGGCTGTTTCTGAAGACCATCAGAAGTAAAAAGTGAATATTCATTTTTGTGTGAATGTAGATCATCTGAGTTCCTCAGTTCCACTTGGCATGAAAAAGAGTGTCTTCTCCAAGTTCACTAAAATCTAAAATGGATTAGAGGGCTGATTCCTTTGAAGATTTTATTTTAATTCTCTGCTAGTCATTCAAATTTCCCCCCAAAGGAGTTTAATATATAACTAATTTTAGAATTTAAGAGTGATTAAATACCCAATTAAATTGAACAATGAAAGTATAATGTAACAGAAATGAACAGTGTGTGGAGGATCATATTTTGGAGGTTTTTGATGTTTGATGACTTTTGTTTGCTTCTTTCTTAACACATGAAGCATTTCTCTGTATTATAAATACAGAGTTACTTTTCAACTTTACAGTCCCCTTCTGAACAGCACTGTGATGCCAACAATAGTTTCTATGGATTAAGCTCCCCTGGTCAGAAGACCGGAGAAGGCAATGGCACCCCACTCCAGCACTCTTGCCTGGAAAATCCCATGGACGGAGGAGCCTGGAAGGCTGCAGTCCATGGGGTCACTGAGGGTCGGACATGACTGAGCGATGTCACTTTCACTTTTCACTGTCATGCATTGGAGAAGGAAATGGCAACCCACTCCAGTACTCTTGCCTGGAAAATCTCATGGATGGAGGAGCCTGGTGGGCTGCAGTCCATGGGGTCGCTAGGAGTCGGGCACAACTGAGCGACTTCACTTTCACTTTTCACTTTCATGCATTGGAGAAGGAAATGGCAACCCACTCCAGCGTTCTTGCCTGGAGAATCCCAGGGATGGTGGAGCCTGGTGGGCTGCCGTCTGTGGGGTCGCACAGAGTCGGACACGACTGAAGCTACTTAGCAGTAGCAGTCAGAAGACCAGGTAGAATAAATACAGATAAGTAGAGATAGAGATATAGAGATATAAATGTATATAGTCACATATGTAATCAGAAGACTGGGTAAATTGAATACACACATATATATGACATATACACTGTATTATATAATTATCACCTGTGTTTTCACAGGTCACACTAACGAGAGTAAAAATATCCCCATAAACAATTGTAATAGTTAAATAGTTACAAAATCATTCCTCAATGATGCTTATATCTCAAGAGTCTGTAACATAACTCAGAAAGAAGCCAAAGTAGCCAAGTGTGTCTCCTTCAGGGATTGTGTGAATGGCAAACAGAATGGCTTGTCCTCGCTTGTGTAGGGTATGGCTCATGTCCCTCACCACTCAGGAGTCCCGTCTTTTCCAGGCATTGGCCTCGTGGTTTCCTTGACCACAGGCTACAGTTTTACCTGATGCAAGCCCTGGACCACATCTGGTTGTACAGCATGGTGTTGCTCTCCCTGGATGGGTGCCCTGAACTTGGAAGGGTGCACAGAGCTGTAGTGAACTTGCTTTTTCATACATTCTGTGGCCATCTCACCTCTTAAGGGCTCAAACACAAGTCTGTGTTGTAGGCAGGACAGGGAAAAAGCAGAGCAAGGAAACCACGGAAGTGAGATCTCTCACCTTGACTCACTGACTTAGGACCTGACTTGTGCACTTAGAAACTCTCCTGCGACTGTGGGTTTTTTTTCTGCTTCCTGTCCATGACCAAACACATCTGAATTTTGGGGGGAACTGAGCTCAGGCTCAAAACTTGAAATACTCTCCCCTGTTACCTATTTTAAATGTATTTTTTCTAATATATGATGATGAAAAAGGGAAATATGTCTACATTAATGCAATTTTACTAGGGAGACAGTATATTCTGCTCCAGAGTAACATAGCAACCTTAACGCGATATGCAAAGTCCAGGTGATTAAGAGAATTAATAACCACAATCCTAAACAATCCATTATTTCTCTACATCCAGTCAAAAGTATTGTTGTTCAGTCGCTAAGTCATGTCTAACTCTGTAACTCCATGGACTATAGCAGGCCAGACTTCTTCTCCTTCACTGTCTCCTAGAATTTGCTCAAATTCATGTCCATTTAGTCAGTAATGCTATCTAACCATCTCATCCTCTGCCGCCCTCTTCTCTTTTTGCCTTCGATCTTTCCCAGCATCAGGGTCTATTCCATTGAGTTGGCTCTTTGCATCAGGTGGCCAAAGTATTGGAGCTTTATTTTTAGCATCAGTCCATCCATTGAGTATTCAGGATTGATTTCCTTTAGGACTGACTGGTTTGATCTCCCTGTTGTCCAAGGGACTCTAAAGAGTCTTCTCCAGCACTGCAGTTTGAAATCAGTTTTTCAACGCTCAGCCTTCTTCACGGTCCAATTCTCACATCCGTACGTAACTACTGGAAAAACCATAGGTTTGACTATATAGACCTTTGTTGGCAAAATGATGTCTTTGCTTTTTAATATGCTGTCTAGGTTTGTCATGGGATTCCCTCATAGCTCAGTCGGGAAAAAATCTGCCTGCAATGCAGGAGACCTGGGTTCGATTCCTGGGTCAGGAAGATCCCCTGGAGAAGGAAATGGCAACCACTCCAGTATTCTTGCCTGGAAAATCCCATGAACAGAGGAACCTGGTGGGCTACAGTCCATGGGGTCACAAGAGTTGGACACGACTGAGGGGCTAAACCACCACCACCAGGTTTGTCATAGCTTTTCTTCCAAGGAGCAAACGTCTTTTAATTTTACAGTCCCAGGCACCATCTTCCATGATTTTGGAACCCAAGAAAATAAAATTGCGACTATTTTCACTTTTTCCTCATCTATTTTCTATGAAGTGATGGCACTGAATGCCATGATCTTTGAGAGAGAGATATATATATATATATAAAAGTTTTAAGCCAGCCTTTTCACTCTCTTCTTGCACCTTCATCTAAAGGCTCTTTAGTTCCTCTTCACTTTCTGCCATTAGAATGGTATCATCTGCATACTCAAGTTTGTTATTTCTCCTGGCAATCTTGATTCCAGCTAGTGATTGATCCAGCCCGGCATTTTGCGTTATGTACTCTGCGTATAAGTTAAATAAACAGGGTAACAATAAACAACCTTATCATACTCCTTTCCCAATTTTGAATCAGTCAGTTGTTCCATGTAAGGTTCTGTTGCTTTTGACCTGCATACAGATTTCTAGGAGATGGGTAAGGTGATCTGGTATTCCCATCTCTTTAAGAATTTTCCACAGTTCGTTGTGATCCAGACAGTCAAAGGCTTTCGCCTAGTCAATGAAGCAGAGTTAGATATTTTTCTGGAATTGCCTTGCTTTCTCAATGATCCAATGAATGTTGACAATTCAATCTCTAGTTTCTCTTTGTTGTTCTTGTTGTTCAGTCACTCAGTTGTGTCTCTTTGTGACCCCATGGACTGCAGCACGCCAGGCTTCCCTGTCCTTCACCATCTCCCGGGGCTTGCCCAAACTCATGTCCATTGAATCAGTGATGCCATCCAACCATCTCATCCTCTGACATCCCCTTCTCCTCCTGCCTTCAATCTTTCCCAACATCAGGGTCTTTTCCAGTGTCAGCTCTTCACATCAGGTGGTCAAATTATTGGAGCATCAGCTTCAACATCAGTCCTTCCAATGAATATTCAGGGTTGATTTCCTTTAGGATTGATTGGTTTAACATCCTTGCTGTCCAGGGGACTCTCAAGAGTCTTGTCCAAACCACAGTTTGAAGGGATCACTTCTTTGGCTCTCAGCCTTTTTTATTGTCCATTAGCCCCACTGTAGAGCCACTGGGCAGGCGACACACAAACTGGAGAACAGTTACACCAAAGACGTTCTCGCACTGCTGTGAGAGTTCTAGGACCCACAACAACTTCGCAACCCGCAAAGATCCAGCAAAGGGACTGACTTTGGAAGGTCAGCTCCCCCATGACAACCTAGTTTCTCTGCCTTTTCTAAATCTAGCTTGTACATCTAGAAGTTCTTGGTGCACATACTGCTGAAGCCTAGCTTGAAGGATTTTGAGCATAACCTTACTAGCATGTGAAATGGGTACAATTGTCCAGTAGTTTGAAAATTCTTTGGCACTGCCCTTCTTTGGGATTGGAATAAAAACTGACCTTTTCCAGTCCTGTGGCCACTGTTGAGTTTTCCAGATTTGCTGACATATTGAGAACAGCACTTTAACAGCATCATCTTTTAGGATTTTAAATAGCTCAGCTGGAATGTTGTCACCTCCACTAGTTTTGTTCATAGTAATGCTTCCTAAGGTCCATTGGATTTCACAGTCCAGGGTGTCTGGCTCTGGGTGAGTGACCATACCATCATGGTTATCCTGGTCATTAAGACCTCTTTTGTATGGTTCTTCTGTTTATTCTTGCCTCCTCTTCTTAATCTCTTCCTGCTCTGTTAGGTCCTTACCATTTCTATCATTTATCGTGTCCATCCTTGCATGAAATGTTCCTTTGATGACTCTGATTTTCTTGAAGAGATCTCTAGTCTTTCTCATTCTATTGTTTTCCTCTACTTCTTTGCATCATTCCCTGAAGAAGGCCTTCTGACCTCTCCTTGCTATTCTCTGTAACTCTGTATTCAATTGGGTATACCTTTCACTTTCTCCCTTGCTTTTCACTTCTCTTCTTTCCTCAGCTATTTGTAAAGCCTCCTCAGACAACCACTTTGCCTTCTTGCATTTCTTTCTCTGTGGGATGGTTTTGTTCACTGTCTCCTGTACAGTGTTACAAATCTCTGTCCATAGTTCTTCAGACATTCTGTCTACTGGATCTAATCCCTTGAATCTATTCATCACCTCCACTGATAATCAGTGGACTTGATTTAGACCATACCTGAATACCCTAGTGGTTTTCCCACTTTCTTCCACATTAAGCCTGAATTTTGCAATAAGAAGCTGATGGGTCTAGGTCTAGTTTTGCTGACTGTATAGAGCTTTTCCGTCTATGACTGCAAAGAAGAATATAATCAATCTAATTTGGGTATTGACCATTTGGTGATGTCCAAGTGTAGAGTTGTCTCTTGTGTTGTTGGAAGAGAGTGTTTGCTATGACCAGTGCATTCTCTGCGTTAGCCTTTGTCCTGCTTCATTTTCTACTCCAAGGCCAAACTTGCCTGTTACTCCAGGTATCTCTTGACTTCCTACTTTTGCATTCCAATACCCTGTGACAAAAAGGACATCTTTTTTTGGTGTGAGTTCTAGAAGGTCTTGCAGGTCCTCATAAAATCATTCAACTTCAGCTTATTTGACATCAGTGGTTGGGGCACAGGAGTGGATTGCTGTGATGTTGAATGGTTTGCCTTGGATACGAACTGAGATCATTCTTTCTTTTTTAAGATTGCACCCAAGTACTGCATTTCAGACTCTTTTGTTGACTATGAGGGCTAATTCATTTCTTCTAAGGGATTCTTGCCCACAGTAAGAGATACAATGGTCATCTGAATTAAATTTGCCCATTCCCATCTATTTTAGTTCACCAATCGCTAAGATGTTGGTGTTCACTCTTGCCATCTTCTACTTGACCATGTCCAAATTACCTTGATTCATGGACCTAACACTCCAGGTTCCTATGCAGTATTGTTCTGTACAGCATCAGACTTTACTTTCATCATCAGACACATCTACAACTGAGCATCATGTCCACTTTGACCCAGCCTCTTCATTCTTTCTGGAGCTATTAATAATTGCCCTTGGCTCTTATCCAGTAGCATATTGGACACCTTCCAACTTGGGGAGGAGGGGTGGTGCTCATCTTCTGGTGTCATATCTTTTTGCCTTTTCAACACATGGTCCACTGGAGGAGGGAATGGCAAACCATTCCAGTATCCTTGCCACAAGAACCCTGTGAATAGTATTAACAGAATAGTATCTTTAGCTAGCACAGTTTAATTTGTCCATTTGTTAACTCAGTGTCACAGAGACTGAGTTCCTACAACAAAGAGTAGGTTTTGATGTGACTGTTGGAAATAGGGCTTTTACTAGACACAGATTGCTTCCTGAGTAGGGTACCACACTGAGGAATTTGGGTTACACAAAGAATTCCAAAGCATATGAGAGATGGTTTGTGTAAGGGAAACGATGGTATGCAGGAAGAAAAGGTGTCAGTAAGTTGATCATGCCAAGCCCATAGCTCAGGAGGCATAAAGCTGAATGCCTCTGAGGCCAGCATAAGATGTCCAGTAAAAACCCTGTTTCCAACCATGTACATTTGTCTGGCACTGAAAATGTCCTTGGACATAGGATGTTTAGTGCTAAAACCATGACACTTGCTCATCCTAACCCTAAACCAACTGGAAGCTGTGCTAAGTCACTTCAGCCATGTTCAACTCTTTGTGACCCTATGGACTGTAGCCTGTCAGGCTCCTCTGTCCATGGGATTCTCTAGGCAAGTATACTAGAGTGGGTTGCCATTCCCTTCTCCAAGGGATCTTCCCCACCTAGAGATCAAACCTGCATCTCTGACATCTCCTGCATTGGCAGGCGGGTTTTTTACCTGTAGCGCCACCTGGGAAGCCCCAACTGGAAGCCACCAGATTTTAGTTGGGATTGTAACAATCAGTAAAAAGAAATTATAAGAAATTTATAAAGTATATATACACAAAGCAAGGACTAGAAGTTTCTCACAAAGTATCAATTTTATTTCTGCTTTATTAGAACCATTCAAAAAGTCACTTAGGTATTAGAACTTTTTGTACTGCTTGAAAGTAATTCATCACCTAAATTCACTTGATGCCTCAAAAAAAATACTATGGTTCATTAACTCACAAAATTAGTTGAAAGGGCTCCAAACACCCTTATAATGCAGGGAAATTTACTTTTTTCCTCTTACTCAAAGTATTGCCTTTTAGCGCAAATAAATAAAAGTTTGTACATTATTGTGATTTATCAAAAATCTCATATTCTACTATTTTAATGGAATAAAATATATTCTAAGATCACTTATTTACTTTTGCTTGCTTATCACTTCAAGCATTAAAAAATGTAGTTAACATGTATGTCCGGCCTTGAAGTTAAAAAAAGTATTAAGGTATTTCATTTGACTTACATATCAAAAAAGGTTGTTTATTCAGGAAAAACTTAATATCATACAAAGAAATCTCAATGTGTCTTTTACAAAGACTTCACAAATCTTTTATTGTCCATATATGGGCTTCAAATTGTTTCATATTTAATTAGAAAACTACCTTTTTCTAAATACAAAACATCACCTTTTTACAAATTAATTAATTTTAGTAAAGTCATTTAGTGACTTAAATACTCTTAAGCATTGATATTGTTGACTTAGTTTCAAGATCCTGACAACTGTTAGCAGTGCCTGAAGTTTAAGGAACCAGGGAAGAGAGTTGTTATGTAAATAGCATAGTCACTATATAAGGAGTGAAGAGGACTGCTTCCCTGAAACCCTCAGCTGACAAGATTATATCTTAAAGTGAGAAGTCTGCTCAATTTTTATTCTCTCTGCTTATATATTCATTGTTATGGAATGAGCCATCCATTCAGCTATGAAACGTCAATTCCTAATAATTGTGATAATTGAGTTTTCACATAAACCAGTGTCTCCCTGGTGGCTCAGATGGTAAAGAATCTGCCTGCAATGTGGGAGACCTGGGTTTGATCCCAGGGTTGGGAAGATCCCCTGGACGAGAGCATGGCAACCCACTCCAGTATTCTTGCCTGGAGGACCCACATAGACAGAGGAGCCTGGCGGGCCACAGTCCATGGGGTCACAAAGAGTCAGACATGACTGAGCGACTAAGCACAACACAGCATCTCCAAATAGAAAGGCAAACTGATGCACTGAATCTGAGGGAAAACTCCTCAAGCTTTCCACATTTATTTCCCTGTTTTTGTTTGTGCTTGTTATGATTCAGGAGCCTTTTAAACAAATTGTTTTCGGGTTGTCATCATTTAACTTACTGAGTAACTTGGTCCAAAGAAAGGCCAAATTATTTGGTCAAAAGCAAGGCCAAAATAGAAAGGAAGAAACACAGTGACATCCTTGTTACTGTGTATATTCAAGTTGAATTTTTATTGATCACTGGGAGTCAAAACAAGTTCTTAAAAAATAGAAGGGAAACATGTGGAAGAACTTTCTGGACCAGGAAGAGACAGAGACCACTCTCTGTCTACTACTAAATAATGTCAGGTCTTTGATTAATTATTGACCATACTCATCATAAAACCACACCATAAGCTTGTGAAAAATGTATTTCCTAGTCCAGCTTTATCTACTCCAGGAGTAAGTTTTTGTTTTTGGTTAACAAACTTTTCTTCAAGAAAGAGAAAACAGAACTATATGTGATGTATGTTTTCAAAACCTTCATCTATCCACTGCATGATCATCTTGCTCAGTTTTTTGAATTTTATTCTTTTGTGAATAATATTTATTTTTAACAATTTGTCTCATTTTGCCAACAAAGGTCCATATAGTAAAAGCTATGGTTTTTCCAGTAGTCATATATGGATGTGAGAGTTGGACCATAAAGAAGGCTGAGCACTGAAAAATTGATGCTTTTGAATTATGGTGTTGGAGAAGACTCTTGAGAGTCCCTTGGACTGCAAGGAGATCAAACTAGTCAATCCTAAAGGCAATCAACCCTGAATATTCATTAGAAGGACTGATGCTGAAGCTGAAGCCCCAATACTTTGGCCACCTGATGTGAAGAGCTGACTCACTAGAAGAGACCCTGATGCTGGGAAAACAGAAGGCAAAAGGAAAAGGGGATGACAGAGGATGGATGGTTAGATGGCATCACTGACTCAATGAACATGAATTTAAGCAAACTCTGAGAGATAACAGAGAACAGAGGAGCCTAGCCTGCTGCAGTCTGTGGAGTCACAAAGAATTGGAACTCCGGGAGTTGGTGATGGACAGGGAGGCCTGGCATGCTGCGATTCATGGGGTCGCAAAGAGTCGGACACGACTGAGCGACTGATCTGATCTGATAGTGACTAAACAACAGAGGCTCAATTTGAGCAAGTTCTCAAATGAGAATATTTTAGGAATGCAATCACAAGCAGGAAAATGAGGAAATTGATGACATGGAGTGTTTACTCATTCATGAACTTATAAGTATTGGCTGAGCATTTACCATATGCCCAAGCACTGCTGAAGGGGGATATAGTGGCAAACAAGAGGAATAAGTCGTTGATCTCTAAGTAAAGATGAAGGTGGGGGAGTTTATCACTGTGCCGCAGAAAGCAACAGAGATAAAAACCTTCTTTCTGGTTATCCACAGCCTGGAGGCCGCATCTTTCTACCCCAAACAGCTAAGGCTATCTATAAAATCACTGCTGGTGACCCTGAAGAGTGAAGATGCTCCAAGCAGAGACCTAAGTGCAGCAGACTCTTCCCAGGTAAGACAGGGAAAGACATCACCTCCAGGGTAACCAGCAGTTGTGGTCCATGTTTGCCAGGGAACAATGGAAAAGGGCTGTTTATAGGATGGATCAGCAGCGGTTACTAGGAAGCAATAGAGACATGATTGAGTGAGGTCATCTGTGTGGATTGGAGGGGACTTCCTTTTAATACCCAAGTGAAGTAACTCAAAATTCCACCCTCCACAGGCACAGAGTCTTTCTCTCACTCCTTGGTGGATCGTCTTCCTCTAGGACTTGAAAATAGGATTGCTTTCACTCACCTGCCTGAGACCTTCCTTTCCACCCTCTCCTGGGCTGTGAACATTGGTCCACTCAGCCCTGGCGGTCTACTCAGTGTGCTGTGGATCACAGCTGCACGCAAGGAGTCCTGCCTTCTGTCTGAATTCCCCAAAGTTCCAGCAACACAAAGCGTGTTCCTGCATGTGTTTTATGGAGAATATTTAGAAAAAATAGCAGGTTACTTTTCCTAGCGATGTAGCCACCTTTCTCTGCTAAAGGAACTTTCAATGCCCATGCCCCTCCAGGGGTCCAGGAAGCCTGCCATCTTGCGGAGGAATCCTTCTTCCTTTGCCTGGTCTCCCATTCCAAAGTTCTCCTTCCTACACGTGCACCTCCAGGCAGCACTGGCACACTGCAAAATTCCTGTTACTTTTTTAGAGTTAATTTATGTCCTAGTAGAGTGGATACAGTTCCTATTACTTCATTTGGCAGAACAAGAGCGTGATGGGATCCAACTTACATTGGTTTGATTTATGATTTTTCCACTTTACCATGTTGTGAAAGCAATGCCTTGAATTCTGAATTTTGATCTTTGCTCAGGCTAGCGAGCGATACAAGGTGCAATCCTCTCCTGTGATCCTGGGCAGCGGCAGCTGCAGCTCCCAGGGACCCACCATCACGAGGGTGAACAACCAGTACCCTTAAAACCATTGTTTTCCACGTTCGCTCCAAATGTACATTACAGGAGACATTCAATATTTTACTGCAAAATAGGCTCTGTGTTAGGTAATTATGCCCAACTGTAGGCTAATGCAAGTGTTCTGAGTACGTTTGAAGTAGGCAAAGCTAAGCCATAATGTTCAGTACGTTTGTTGTTGTTGGTTAGTCACTAAGTTGTGTCTGACTCTTTTGTGATCCTGTGGACTGGAGCCTGCTGGGCTCCTCTGTCCATGGGATTTCCCAGGCAAGAGTACTGAAGTGGGTTGCCATTTCCTTCTCCAATCTTCCCACTTTCAGTAGGTTAAGTGTATTAAATGCATTTTCAATTGAAGGATTATTTTCAATTTATGATGGATTTCTGAGATGTAACCCCTCAGAAATCAAGGGAGATTGGTAATTCTTACATAAAATATTTCCACTTAGGTCATCCCAGGAGCTATTACACAAAGCATGTGATCACACTGGCATGTTATCATGATCCATATTTAAGCCATTCAAATAGTAAAAGCATGTATCTGTGAAATCTCATTTTAAGAAATACTTCTCATAGGCCATATTTGGAAATCTAGTGCAGACCTTCTGAGACTTAGACCCCATATTTGATAGAATATACAAGCTAATGTTTGAATAGCATTTGCTTTTGCCAGGTTCTTTGTTTCAAAAGATCCCCAAAAACATACCACATCAACTCTGGGAAGCACACAGAGATTGCTTGAGAATGCCGAAGATCTGGGAAGTGTATAAAACAGTCTTAAGTTGTCCCCATAGAGTTAAAGATGAAAAGAAATGAACAAGCTAGAGCATACACCTATACCAGGAGATCATCTAGCTCAGCGAGGGGTGTCTCCTTTCCCTAGGAGAGTCTACTCCCCGAGCGAGCAGACATTTAGGACTATGTGCTGGGGAAAGGGGGGATGCCAAGTGTATCTACAGCTGCCCCTCATCTTTAAGAGGAAAAGTTCTTTCCTTTGTTCACAGGGCTTTGTGATATTGTGATTTATGGTAAAAAAAAAAAAAAATGCATATTTAGTCTTAGTTTCTGGCACAGAGCTCTTAAAACCTTTGAAAATTCCAGTGTTGACAGCAGTAAAGATAACCTTTGTTATGGACATGAGGTGACTGGATACTTCAAGGATGGGAGCTGGTTTCCAAGAGACCAGTCTTGTGACTGGAAGGTTGGAACTTTCAGTCTCATCCCCTGAATTCCCAGAGAGAGGGGAGGGGCTGGAGGTTGAGCTGATCAGCAATGGCCAATAATTTAATCAATCCTGTCTGCAATGAAGCCTCCTTAAAAAGATAGTTGGAGTTTGGTGGGCTCTTGGGTTGGGGAGGACATGGAGGTTTGGGGGTAGTGATGCTCTTGCAGAGAGGACAGGAGCTCCATGCCTTTTTCCACACTTGCTCTATATATGTCTTCAGTTTGGCTATTCCTGAGTTATTTTATTATCTATCATCTGGTAGGTAAGATGATTCTCTGGGTTCCATGAGCCCCTCTAACAAATTAATTGAAGCCAATGAGGAGGAGGTTGGAACTTCCCATCTGTAGCCCATCGGTCAGAAGCACGGGTGACGACTTGGATTTGCCATGGACATCTGGAGTGGAGGGCAGCCTTGTAGGCCTGAGCCCTCGACCTGGAGCTTCAACACCATTGGCTGGTACAGATGGTGTCACAATTGAGTTGAATTTATAGGACACCCAGTTGGTGTCAAGGAACTGCTAGATGTGGGGCAAAGACCCACACGTCGGAATTGGGTGTCAAGTCTTAGGCTTCTTTCTGGGCTCTCATTATAAAACTATGTTCTCAAGAAGATTCTCATCTTCTTGAAAATAAGCTGAAAGTTAAGGCTGATTTTTGTCTGGGAGGCAAAATAGAATAGTGATTAAAGGTTTTAGCTTCAGAGTCAAAATGTCCAGGTGTGAATTTTGGACCTGACAAAATTCTATGACATTAAGGAACTAAAACCCTCCAAACTTTAGTCCTCTCCTCAGAAAATGGTCATGCTAATTGTCTTTACCTCATGGGATGGCTATGAAGATAAAATGAGATGATGCAGGCAAAGAATTTGGCACAGTGCAGGCTGTAGAGTGAGCATAAATATATATTAGAAATTATGTATAAGGACCTTATCTACCACTCTTTAATTTTCTTCGGAAAATCTGAGTTCTTTATGTTCCACTTTGTTAAGAAAGAGACGATCTGAGTCTGACAGACTGAATTAATGACTTTGAGCAGAAAAACTCAAATTGATTTGAACTAAAAGTTTCCAACAGTTGGAATATATTTCAGAATATAGACTTTATAAAGACAAATGGAGATGTTTTAGCTACAGGATTCTGAGTCAGCCCACATTTTTCCTCCCAAACACACATTATTGTCCTCTAATATTTTAAAAAATTCCACAGCCAAAGTTGTCAGCTTGAAGAGATAAAGACCTCTCTCTTAGTCTTTTGTGTTTTTTTTTTTTTTTTTACTAAAATGGTTCTAAAGTTAACTCTCATCATTATGAAAGTAGAATTATTAATGGACTCTTGAGGATACACATAAGGAAAAATAAGTCCATGTACATATTTCTCATCTGGCCTCAAAGGGCAATCATTTGGTCACAGCTTGGAGTCAGCCATCAGCCCCACCATGGAAAGAAATGACCTATTTCACTTCGGTATTTCTCACTGAAGATTAAAATATATGAAAGTTTAAAGGTGTCTGGATAGATCTAGGCAAAAAAATCTGAGTATAGAGGTGAACTCTATGAAACTTTATAAAATGATAAATGCATTTCAAAGGCATGCATTTTATTTACAACTTAATAAATTAAAATTCTATAAACATTGTATTGTAGCCTTTGCTATCCCATTTCCAGGAAGCAAATACAATGTAAAAAAAGTCATCTTAGATTTGTATTTCATGAATGCTTCCTTTTTTTTTTTTTCCCATCTGGATTGAAAAGTAAGGGCAGACTTAAATTCTTTTGGCTGTATCTTTGAAACAACTCCTGGAGCAATGAGATTCTAACAATGGAAAATCCTCCATTGATCAGAGACTCCTGTTCCTCTCTGTGCTTCCTCAGCCTGGATTTCTCAGGACCCAGCCAGAGCAGAAAGCTACTTCCTTGGTAGGATAGCTGCCTGCTTGCTAAGTCGCTTCAGTTGTCTGTGTCCAACTCTTTGCAACCCGTTTTAAAAAATCTAAAGCTTTTCTTGTTTTTATTTTCAATCTTGTGAAAGTGTTAGTTGCTTAGTCATGATCGACTCTTTGCGACCCCATGGACTGTACCCCACTAGGCTCCTCTGTCTGTGGGATTCTCCAGGGAAGAATACTGGAATGGGTTGCATGCCCTCCTCCAGGGGATCTTCCTGATCCAGGGATTGAACGCACCTCTCTTATGTCTCCTGCACTGCAGATGGATTCTTTACTGCTGAGCCACCAGGGAAGCCCCTTGGTAGGGTGAGGGTCTACATATGTGTAGGATGGGACCGCTGCTAAGAGAGGAAGTTACTATTGATTTCCTTGCCAGAAACCAGCACGCTCTGGAGTCGCCTTCTACCTTCAAGCATCCTAACCCACTCGGCATCCAAGCCAGGAAATGGCACCGCGAACACTTTGTTTTTGAACTTCACACTTACCTCTTCATGATTTAATTGTTTATGCTTCCAGAAGAGTTGAGGGAAATAAACTGACACATCGAAAATAATTAAAAAAGAGCATTGCATTATACATTGATGCCGTGTATAGCTAAATACCAGAATAAGCGCTGAATTAGACAGTTGAGTGTGTAAGGAACAATGTGTTTGAGAGAATGCTTGATCTTTGAATTGAGAGAGTTGCCTGGAGATTGGTGAAGGTGAACACAGGTGAAGAGAAGCATGCACACTAGAACTCAAAGACTGTGCAGTTTGATGGGTAGGAGGAGCCAGATTGGAAACAGTATGGATCGACAACCAGACAGAGGCATTTGGGTTTGATAAAGCAGAAAATATGAAAAACTCAGATGTTTTTGAGTGGGAAAAGCCTGACAAAGAGCCAAATGGCAGTGTTAACTCTCAAAATCTCAGTTTTCCAATGTGTAAACATTGATGTGTTTGTGCACTCATATATTACAAATATAGCATGCAAGGAAAAATGCGTTTGAGGGAGGAAATAAACAAATGTGTTATTGACATTCTTAAGTGAGAATCTCAATCGACATTAACATTGAAAGCATAAATCCTTCTTTTCAAAGTTTGCTTATAATCCTTCCACCTGCGCGTTAGTCCTGGCAGAAGCAATGACAGCGCCATCGACAGCATGAAAACAACAGAGGTAAACAGCCCAGGAGCTGCTGCAACCGAGAACGCGGGTAACATAGGCGCTGGCACGACTTGGCTTTTGGTTTAGAATTCTGTTCTTAATTCTGAAGTCCTAACATGCACAGTCTAAAGAAATAGAAAGGAGCCTACCATCTAGTGGGATTCACTAGGCAGTGTAGGATAACTTCCTATCCACGGAAGCTGTGGCAGATGCTGGCTCCCAGAGGGGAGGCTGGATAGCACACTCATGGATGCTGAACCAGATTCAGGACTATGCCAAGCAGAGGATTATGAGGCACCAAGTTATGTGCAGGCCAGCAACAAAAGGCACCGTTATCACATCATGAGGTCTGGCTCACCATTATGTTGATGAACAAGGACTCTGGCCCAAAATACAAAAATTGAAGTGATTTTCTAGAATCTTGCTTTATATTCATATTACTGCATCTCTCAGGGTTTCTAAAATGCTCAGTAAATTTTTTATGTACAAATACATCTTAGAAGTTACAATTGGATGGCATCTTATAAAAACATCATGCATACTATGTATATATTTTTAAATTAATTTCTTATACAGTTGTTAAAACACAAATTTTTGTAGCTTACTTGCTTAATACGCCTAAGATTAAAATGCTTAGAATGCTTTCTGTTTTCCCTGTATTAGAGAGGACAACCAGAATTCGTGTTCTCAAATCAAGGCAAAAATATCTGAGACAGTATGATTATTATGTGAGTTTCCCCTTTTAGTGCTCCTTTTAAAAGTTGCAGTTCACCTTTAAAAATTAAAGTCCACTGACATGTAGAATGATCATAAAATAGATGTTTCATTGTTAGGGTGGAAAGTTTCTATAACTGGGTTTTAATTAAGTTATTTTAAATGGATATTTCAAAACCTGAGTGGGTGTGTTAATAACGTGCTAATATATGCAGCTGGTAATGTCTTTTCTCCTATTGATTGTGAGTGAATCACGCTTTTATCGAGATTTGCCCCTGTCATTTCTTCCTCCACACCCTCCTTTTTTTCTCTTCCCTGCATAGGCATTCAAGTGGCAACCTTGAAAATACTCCTAACTAGGAGACAAAGCTGTGAAGCCCCATTCCCAGGCTTCAAATAAAAACTTCCACTGTTTACATCTTTACATATTCTGTCCACATTAAACTTTGGATGTCAGACGCCATAGATGCTTCCAAAGGAAGCTGTGGTGTGTCCTCCGAAGGGCAGGCACAGGAGACATTGCTTTGAACACTGATCCTCTAGCTTTCCTGACTCGCTGGAGGAGAGCAGCGAGCAGGTGGATACAGGGAAGTCTGCATGCTTCTGAAAAGCCAAGTCCGTCAGTCGTTTCATCCTATTTTCATTACTGGGAACTCGGGATTCTAACTCAGGGTAGCACACAGGGTCTCTGGAGCATAGCTGGAGATGAGATTTGGATTAACTAAGAAGACTGCCCTCTCCCAAGAGTGCCCCATGGCTGGCCCACACAGCCCACCTTCTGACTCCAAAGTATGTTTGGAGTAACAGGCTCATGTAACAGGCTGCAGTTCCTCTAACAGGCTTAGCAGACTTCAGTTCTGACACACAAATGCCATCTGCTTGTCTCTAGGTGCTGTGATGAGCTCCCATCCCAGACGCCCACTGTGGCCCAGCCTCCTTGTTCCCGGTGCACAGCTCCCATACACATAGCCCTCTCACACTCCAGCCGTCTTCTTATGATTTCTCTTCAGCATCATGTGGCTTCTATGTGTTCAAGCTTGAGGCACCGGAGAGCTTTCAAGGAAAGGTAAGACATCTGTGAGTTGGATATATGTCGTCATGGATGTTTTCTTATACTTTATATAGGGTCAGGAGGACAGGAAGAAGCCATAGTACTCTTTAATCCACTGGCCAAATTTGGGTGGTTGGAGGTAATGTCAATATATTCCATTTTCATGCCTAGATGCTACATTGGCATCAGTATATTTATGATAGAAATATACTGATCTGTAGAAATGAATTAGATGACTACAGCCTCAGAATATAAGGGGAGAAAAGTGTTATTTTGGATTTAAGTTGCAAACGTTAGACTATCATGTGTAGTATCAGTAGAACTATGTACTGTGCTAGTTGGTTTGCTAAAGTGGCACCAGGAGCTAATGGTAGAGGCATGTGGAACTAATCAGAGTCACATCCTTGCTCTGTTACTTTTACGACGTGTGTGCAGTTTGGACAAGTTCCTGAGCTTCTCCAAGCCTCAGTGTCCCCAGATGCGAAATGCTACTGTTGACTGTCTCCTATGATTGTTGTGAGGATTTGGTGAATTATTACGTGATTAGACAAGACTCAAGAAGTCCTACCTGTTACTGTTCTTGGATCAGGGAGTAACACTTGAATGGATCCCTGTTTGCCAGAGAACTTTGACTCAATGAAAGGCAAGTGAAACGCATGCTCAAAGAAAAGCACATCCACTCCGCCTTCATAACAGATAAGGAGCTGGCAAATATGGCTAACGTACAGATCGAAAATGCAAATTCAACACAGTTGTGTTCTACCCAGCTTTCTAGTATCTGAGCGATTTAAACAGTCCCTTCTAAGTTGGCTTCCTTGTTAAACATCTTATAAATGTTTAACCACTGAAGGGTTTTTTTTTAAATATAATTTTATTTATTTACTTACCTATATTACTTTTGGCTGTGCTGGGTCTTCATTGCTGTGCGGTCTTTTCTCTGGTCGTGGCAAGTGGGGGCTACTCTGTAGCTGCAGCGTGCGAGCTTCTCATAGCAGTGGCTTCTCTTGATGCGGCGCACGGGCTCTCAGATGGTTGGGCTTCAGTAGTTGCGGCTCCCGGGCTCTAGAGCACAGGCTCAGTAGTTGGGGCAAACAGGCTTAGTTGTCCATGACATGTGGGATCTTCCCAGATCAAGGATCGAACCCGTGTCTCCTACATTGGCAAGTGGATTCTTTACCACTGAGCCACCAGGGAAGCCCCTGAAGCTGCTTTTGCAAACTTGGTTTTTGGTCTCTTATCCTCAAACTTCCCATACATACCAAGTCTATAGTACCTACCACCCTTATTTGATCTGTAATTGCTGTCCCCACTTTCTTCTTACATCTTTGCTAAGAGAGGGGTTTGGGAACGAATAGCTCCCAAAACTTCAAATATTTCAGAATCCTCAGAAAAATCCCCATATTATCTGTATTGAAACAGCACTCACTTGGCCCCAGTGAAGAACCATCATGGACAAAGGAATTGGAAAGTGTATTTAAGGTGGGCTAGAGTTCAGCTGTAAGAAACCACACGTAAGCAACCACTGCAAAATGAGATGAAGTCCCTGATATTTAGCTACAGATGTAGGCGTGGTTCTCACCAGGTGGGGTCTTGCTTGGACAGAGTATCTCAGTTTCCTGGTGTTTCACAGCTTTTTTAATATCCATTCAGGAGAGACATGCCAAAAATTTACACAGATATGGGCAGATGTCAGTGCCCCTCTGGATTCTTAATGGAAACCAACAATCAACAAGGCTACACATTCAGTTAGGAGAAGAGCCAAGAGTTGTTAGCGTGTCACTGCTCATCTGTATCTCTAACCACAGAGCAGCTCCATCTCCACCCCCCAGCCTTTGTGATTTACCCTGCTATCATGCTGGCAATTTGATTCTGAATTTTGTCGACCGAAATCCAGTTACCCACAAAATGCTACATTCATCCAAAAAAGAAAATAACAGTAGGTGATCTTTTTACTCCAAATATGAGCCTTATGTGAGAGTAACTTGATAACATAAAGAAAAAATATGTAAACATATATATGTATACAAATATGATGTTTATGGCTGTATGCATTGGTCTTTATTAGCTGCTACAATAAAATTCCATGGACTGGGTGGGCTAAACAACAGAAATTTATTTCCTCATATTTCTAGAGGCTATAAGTTCCTGATCAAAGTCCCACAGGGTCAGAAGAGCCGTCTTGCTGGCCTGTACAACTGTGGCCTAACGTGACCTTTCCTTGGTGAATGGAGAGAGACAAAGAGTGAGAGAGACTCTTCTTATAAAGCCACCAATCCTATCAGATTAGGGCCACACATTCATGGTCTCATTTAACCTGTGTGTGCGTACATGCTCAGTTGCTCAGTTGTGTCCGACTCTTTGCAACCCCATCTCCTAGAGCCCACCAGACTCCTTTGTTTACGGGATTGTCCAGGCGAGAATACTGGAGTGGGTTGCCATTTCCTCCTCCAGGAGATCCTCCCAACTCGAAGGATCAAACCCATGTCTCCTGAGGCTCCTGCATTGGCAGGTGGATTCTTCACCACTGAGAAGCCCCTAATAACCCCCTGAAACTCAGTCTCCAAATACAGTCACATCAGAGGTTAAGGCTGGGCTTAATTATAGAAACTGGGGGAGGGTGGTGGTGAACAATTCAGTCCATACTATATTACCACTATAGTAAACCACTGTTATACAGATTTATTCAGAAAAGTAGCATAATCTTTTATAATTAATTGTCAGGTCATCTAACATCAAAGGTCTACTCTGTAGACCTTACCAAGCCCTGTGTCTTTCATTTCTGGTCCTATCTCAGTAACAGGATAGCTTATCTCATCACGTTTTCTCCTGGTAAGTTCAGTCAAGACACATAGCATTATTCCAGCACTTGGTACATGAAATCAACAAACCCTCTTTTCCCATGCCAGCCGGTTTCCTACCTCATACATGCCAGTTCTAGTGTATGAGATCTGAACTTGTAGTGCTTTTATTCTTCAGATTTCTCCAGTACCAAAATTTCATGCTAAGATTCCTAAAGTTGTTTATCCTCCCAGCCTTCTGAGATCTGGAAGCTGCACCCAAGTGCCAGCCCCTCACGCTCCTAAGTGTTTGCGTTTCATGTCTGAAACTCGAGTTTCACACTGCTCTGAAGGCTCACTGATTTGTCAAAGGAAAGGAGAACTTACTCACTTGCGATCATCATATTTAACTCTGTCTCCATGACATTTTTCAGTTTCCAACCAGTTCATCACTTCCAGTTTTCCTCTCTCACCAGTTTTCTGAGTAACCCCCATCCTGCCACGGCAATTAGCACATGCACGCCTGGCCACCACACCTCCAGGCACATATACACCCTCTTTCTCAGGGTATGTTCTCTCATTACTGCCAAGTAGAAACCTCTTTTCAAAAGAAAGAGCTTGCCTCTCATTGGCCCCTTAGCCTCCTACTCAAATATATACCCAGGAATTTTCATGGAACTAAAAAAAACCTTTGGATCAAAGTTTAATGTGTTTCCTAGTTGGCCGGCAGTACAGCTTGGGATTTTCTTTTTTTTAATTAATTTTTTATTGAAGTTTATCTGATTTGCAGTGTTGTGTTAATTTATGCTATAAAGCAAAGTGACTCAGTTATACACATATATACATTCTTTTTTATATTCTTTTTCATTATGGCTTATCCCAGGAGACTGTATATAGTTACCTGTTCTATACAGTAGGACTAGCTGTGTATCCGTTCTAAATGTAATCGTTTGTATCTAACTCCCAGCCTGGGGTTTTCTTAAAGATTTTTATGAAAAGTCACTGTAACTACCTTGACAGTCCTTGCAGACCCAGACTGATAATAGAACACTCAAGTCTATAGTTAGATTACGATGTAGGTTTTATGTGTCTTGGAAGTCTAAATCTAGAAACCATTTTAGATGGCTTTGAATTATTTGGGGAATAGTTTTAAAAACTTAAATGATTTCTCAGTCACATCAAAGAGAATATAAAACTTCTTATTTATTATTAATCTCCAGGCCATTGTGACTTGATTTAATGCCTTTCCCTTCCCGAACTTCGCTCACCTGACCACGCCCCTAACTATAGCTGAAGGGACCCATGAGAGGTGCTTGATCTACACTGGCCCGTGACACCATTTTGTTTTAGAAAAGTAGGATTGAGACAGGCCAGTCACTCTTCGGGCCTCTTGAGCTCAAGGCATGTAAAACCAAGATCTACAGGGTCCTCTTCTGCCATGAAGAGAAAAATGATGGAAGCTGATGGGCAGAGAGAAACAGATGAAGGACCCAGGCAGCCCCAGAGGGAGATGGAGGATGACTGAGAGCATGAGCTTGGTTTCCAAGGAAATTGCCAGCTGCTCTTTCCCGTGGTTTCTGAGGCCCAGCTGCTAGTTCTTCATCTGAGTTCTACGACCTTCCCTTATATAGTGAGTTGAATGGTGTTATGGTCTGAATGTTCATGTCTGCCCCCCTCAACTTATGTGTTGAAAGCTTAATCTCCAATGTGATCGTATTTGGGGGAGGGTGGGGGGATAATTAAGTCATGAGGCTGGAGCCCTTATAAGCAGGGACGTTACAGCGCTTGCCTCCTGTCTTGGCTCCTCACCATGTGTGGACACAGCAGGAAGAGGCTGTCAGCAAACCAGGAAGCAGTCCTGGATCTGCTGACACCTTGACTTTGGGCTTCCCAGCCTCTAGAACTGTGAGAGAGAAATGTGCGTTGTTTAAGCCACCCAGTCTATTCTAATGTGTTCTATCAGCCCAAACCAAAGTTTATGGTAACCTCCCAAGAGACATGTCAACCTGAAACCTCAGAATTGAACCTGTGTGTAATAAGGGTCTATGTAGATATAAGTCAAGATCTTGAGACGAAATCATTTCTGGACTAGGGTAGGGCTTAAATTCAGTGAGGGATGTCCTTTTAAGAGACTGAAAAGGAGAAGACAGAGACATAGAGGAGATGATGATGTAAAAGCAGTGATGAAGGATGGAGACACAGTTTGGAATGATGCTTAGGCAAGCCAAGGAATGGGCAGGACGGCCGGGCAGCCACGGGAGGCTACATGAGAGCCAGGTGAGGATTCTCCCCGAGAGTCTTCAGGGCCAGTGGTCCTGCCCCTGCCTGATCCTGGACTTCCAGACTCCAGAACCACGAGAGAATAAATTTCTATTGTTTTAGGTCAACTGGTGTGTGGCAATTTGTTGCAGCAGCCTTAGGAAATGGACACACCTCTTAAATCTTTTACTTTGTTCTATTTAAACAGGGACAATGTTTAGCTTTAGTAATAAACAAAAGTTATTTCACTAAGAGGTTTATTTATAAATAATAATTCTTTGACAAACACAATTTAAAATTATACTTATTGTACGACAGCAAAATATTATTTTAAATAATGTTAACATATTTAACAAATTGCCCTGCAGTCCGTGCTGTGCTTAGTCGCTCAGTCATGTCCAGCTCTTTGTGACCCCATGGACTGTACCCCCAGGTTCTTCTGTCCATGGGGATTCTCCGGACAAGAATACTGGAGTGTATTGCCATGCCTTTCTCCAGGGAATCTTCCCAACCCAGGGATCGAACCCAGGTCTCCCACAGTGCAGGCAGATTCTTCACCATCTGAGCCACCAGGGAAGCCCAAGAATACTGGAGTGGGTAGCCTATCCCTTCTCCAGAGGATCTTCCTGACACAGGAATTGAACCAGCGTCTCCTGCATTGCAGACGGATTCTTTACTTGTTAGATTATGTTAGATTATGATGTAGGTTTTATGTGTCTGGGAAGTCTAAATCAAGAAACCATTTTAGATGGCTTTGAGTTATTTCGGGAATAGTTTTTAAAACTTGAGTGGTTTCTCAGTCACATTGAAGAGAGTATAAAAACAGCTGTAGTCCATGGGGGTCTCAAAGAGTCAGACACAACTTAATGACTGAACATCAACAGTCTAACAAACTATTGAATCAAAACAAGGGGACAGTGTATAGCGAGGACAATGACTACCCTGTAGTCGCTGTTTGGTCGCTGTTTGTTCATCTGACATGGGCTCAACATCCAATGTAAATATTTTCCCTGCTGTTCTAGGATGGGACGATCCAGGCATGCATTTAATTTTTCAGTTTGTTTTCTAATTATTCATGGAAATGATAATGCCTTTTGCTTTAGTTACTGGTCACAGTGAAGTACAGATCTGCAGAGCACTAAACCACAAACAGGAAAAAACCATCTAATGGGAAAAAGGGGAAAAGAGCCATTAGATTCCAAGGACTCTAGACCAGATTCACCACCCTCAGTCTCTTTCACAAATCAACAGGACTGTTCTCTCCAGCTATGGCCCATTAATTAGCTGATCCTCTAGTATCTGGGGCCGTAGTAAGAGATTCCATCTTCCCCCACGGAGACAAGCAAACCTACAAAGACCTAGAAAATAGACCAGACACTGGAACAGGACATGATTTAGTGAAACTCACTGAGTTTAAAGAGAAAATGTAAGGCCCAGAGAGGTGTCGTGAATTCCCTGTAGTTGCACAATCCAGTTAATGCATTCTGACTGCTACTAAGTGCAGGACCAAGGAGGCTGCAAGACTGGGCTGCTTAGAAATGCACACGACTACCAAGCTAAAGAAGAAAAAAAATCAAAACGAGCAAATACAAAATACTACAAGATTTTAAAATGCTATTTTGTGGTCACTGGAGGAAACTGAATTCTGCCTTTAATTCCATCCCTCTGTCCCTGAAGTGAATAAGAAAGAGAAGTTCATGTTTCTTTTGAAAGCTATGTTGTCTGTTTAATAAAGTCTGAATAGTAAGAAAATTAGGTTCTGCCCTGCCCTTGTCTGTATTTCTCAGCTGGGTATATATTCCTGAACTGAGTCACACATCTGCAAGTAAATTAATCCAAGAGAAAAGAAAATGGTGTTTATTTAAAGTTCAAGGCATTTCTTAAACATAAGCATTTGGTCCAATGGGTCACTGATTTCATTTTCAGAGTACTGATAACAAAATCCATATATTTAAACATTAAGAAAATAATAATAAGGAAAACCTTTTACTTGTTTTGCTTCTTCTCCATGACATTTCTTGAGGGTTTAGGCATTTGGCCCCTAATTTTATTTTTCACTTCACTGCTCTGACAGCTGAGCTGCAAAGCTTGGCATTCAAAAAAAAAAAAAAAAAAAAAATCAGTATGAGTGGTTGAAATGTATTATTTCCTTGGTTTGAGAAGGCTTGAGATGTCTGGAGACTTACTTCCCAGCCATCTTTGTTGGTTTTATTGACGATGGGTCACACAGCTTTTTGATGAAAGGTGAATTGGAAAGAAAAGAAGGAATGTAATGATCTGGTTTGGGGTCCAGTGGCATGGAGATGCGCTGGATGGCTTAGTGTGTACCTGAGTCCCCGTCCTCTTCTCTGCACCAGGACGAGAATGTCAACTGAAGCTTCTGGTTTCGTATTCTTGTCATTACTCAGACAAGAAAGCGGTGTTTTGTTCTCTGTAATCTTTATCATCATTTACTTCTAATCGCCTCTCAATCCTGACAGTTCCACCTTCAGATTTACCAATCAGATCATCATCCTTATCAGACAGGGCTTGTCTTAGGCTTCCCAACTGTGTGTTGTCACCTCGGCAGTCTTGCTTCTTAAATCAATCCTCATCTGGGTTCTAGCCCTTTGGTAAACAACCTTCAGGTAAGATTTTAGATTCCAAGGAAATCAGAGGCTCCATTGCTGCCTTACTTTAGCTTTATCTAAGACGCTGGCTATTATTTCTCACAGGGAAACAGTAACTTGCCCAGAAATCACTCACTTCATGGAATAAGAGTAGTGAATCATCTCAGAATCTTTAGTTACACTGTCTGGGAACCAGAGACAAGACTCTGCTGCCCTTCAAGCTCCGACAGAAACCATCCAGAGCCATTTTCTTAACCAGATTTGAAAACAAACAAGCAGGCAATGCCCAGAAGTGCCTACATTTGCTGAGTTTATAAATTGTGAATGAGTTGCGAATGTTTTGCATTGTCGTGAAAGAGGAAAATCTAAATTTTAAATGTCTGCTCCTCAAAAATAAACACAAGAAAGGATAATCAAGAGAAAATAAAATGAGAACAAGTGGAAATCTTTTTTCCTTTTTCTTTTTACCAGGTTTAATGCGGGACTGCAGTGGGCTGTGTGGGCTGGAGGGGGACAGAACGGGTCATAGAGCAAAGGCAGAGGTGAGGGTTGTCCCTTGTGCAAGTTGTTCCTGCAGTTGTTCCATGCGGTGGCCCCAGCTTTAGAATAGTAGGCAGGCCAGGGACAGACCCCTCATCACCGTAAGCTTGCCTGAATGGCATTCATTGTCATTTAATGCAAAAGTCTGGGAGAACACCCTCAAGACTAGGAAGGACCCACCCTCCTATTGAATTGAGGGCTAGAGACATCCATGTATTTTTTCCCCAGTCTCTCAAGTGTGTTCTGCTTGGAATTGGGTTCGCCCAATATTTAATGCCCCCTTGCCCTTTGAATGTAAGATCATACATATGTTATTTATCTCTCTTCTCCAGTCTTGTATATTCCAACCTTTCTGGGTTATTGCCATTATTTATGACTCTACTAAAATGTTAAAACTGGCTTCAGAAATGTCAAACAGAATAATGGGAATGGAGAAATCAGAGACAGAAGTCAGCTATAACCAGTCCCATCGCTCCTGCTTCTACATGGCAAGTGTGACTTATTTTCTTATTCAGAGTGCTTTTGTGGCAAAGTAAACCTTCCATTCGTTAAAATGCAAAGACATGCACTCACACATGTGCACCAAAATGTCCACAGAGGTAAAAAGAGCATTTGCCAAGATGTCAATTTACTGAATTAAGTCTATGTTTAGTACTGTGTCAATTTTATATTAAAGGGCTTGCTTGCTCTTTTTGGAGACAATATTCAGTACAGTCCTGGGTACGCTCATTTTGATAGGCTGTATTTCAATAAGAAGGGAAAGATGGAAATGGAAAAGAAAACAAAGCTGAAAATTATTCAAAATGGAAGAATGGAATAATTTTTACAAAGCAGTAAATACTGGTAGGTAAGGATGACAAGTCAAACATAATTGCCAAATTTCTGTGATCATTGTAAGTTAAAAAAATAGCTACAAAGAAGTAGGGAAATGCCCCCCCCCCCCCATGTCTAGTTGTGAACCTTTTTCTAATTAATCGTATAACAATAGGCCTTTGTGTTACCTCCATTTCATCTGTGAGAAAGAGAATTTGAATGGACCATCTCTAAAGTCTTCTTTCATCGAAAAAGTCCCTGATGCTGGGAAAGATTGAAGGCAGGAGGAGAAGGGGACAGCAGAGGATGAGATGGCTGGATGGCATCACTGACTCGATGGACATGAGTTTGAGCAAGCTTCAGGAGCTGGTGATGGACAGGGAGGCCTGGCGTGCTGCAGTCCATGGGGTTGCAAAGAGTCGGACATGACTGAGCAACTGAACTGTATTGTAAGTCTTCTGACACTCGATTTTTATACATTTAACTCATATACAAATTCGGATTGAGAAAAATCAGAAAAGGTTCATTTAAAAATGCATGATCGTGAAAAATTCACCTATTATTTTTAATAATTGGTATTTTCTTTTAAAAATATTATCATGTTTATAAGTGATAACCTATTTCTAATTTATTGGTTTATTTTTATATCTAATCTCATTTGGAATATCATCAGAAATCCACAGGGTAGATGCCACTAAGCTGACTTGTAAGTGTAAACACTGAGACATGGAAAAGTTAAGAGTAAAAAGTATGATGTATAAAGTATAATCCTGAGTTTTCTGAGTCCTTGCTTATTCTTTTAAGCCAAGCTACTGCTCCAGAAGTACAGAAGGCATAAATAACTTTTTAGAGAACTATTGAATACATCCCTAAAATACTGAGATTAATTTCCATAAATTTGAGGCAGATAGCAGAAAACAGAAAAGAAACTGAGCTCCGAGAGGCTCACAGTCTCACGCGTAGGAATGTCTCCAGCACGCAGAGGCGAGAGTGAGAGCCGACTGGTATTCGTGTCGGTTATGAATGTGTGCTGTCTTAGCTTGGTTCCCTGGAAACAGACTCTAAATTGGAGATTTGTGTGCTTGAGATTTAGTGGGGATTGGTCTTGGGAATTACACATGCAGGGGAGTAAAAGAAGCAGGATTGAGCACAGGGCAAGGCAGCACGGACCTCAGATTGATCCTCTGGGAGTTCTTGGATGGAGATTCCTACAGAGCTGTCCCTCACTGAGGCAAGGGGAACAGTCCTGTATATTCCCTCTTTGATCAGCACTGGAGGCAGGCTTCCCTTGTGGTGGAGACATAACACTGAACCAAGTGATGACCTTCGGCCAAGGGTGATTTTCACATAAGGACTCAGCTATGAAATGTTAGTACCCAGTAGTCCGAGCAGCGAAGGTTTTCAGTTCTCTCCATCCTGAAGGGAGGATCTAGGTGTCAAATGACAGCATCCACTATACATCCCATCTCTTGGTTAAGTGGACTCCATTTTTACCTAGCCACTAGAAGTTCAGTCTAAAAAACATTTGGAAAAATTGGAGGAAAAAAGAAACATCTCCTGAAAATCTATCATCTATCTATGATTGCCAACTCCTTACATTCTCAAATAAGATTCCCTTTATGCATGCTGCAAATGTTAGGAGATCCCTCTTTCTGGAAAAACACCAGGGACTGACCAGGACATTTTTACTCATGAAATTATTTGAGGGAAAAACAAGGAATCTAGGAGGTGACTGCTGACACTGCTTTCTTTCTTTGTGGGAGTTAGTGTGAAATTGTACAAAAGATGTAAATTTTGAAGGCAAATTTAACTCCACTAGATTCTTTGATTATGTTCATTTATCCTTCTCATCAAAAGCATTCTGTATGTATGTGTGTATATTCAGTCCCCGAGTCATGTCTGACTCGTTGCGACCCCATGGACTGCAGCATGCCAGGCCTCCCTGACCCTCACCATCTCCTGGAGTTTGCCCAAGTTCATGTCCATTGAATCGGTGATGCTATCCAGCCATCGCATCCTCTGTCACCCTCTTCTCCTCTGCCTTCAATCTTTCCCAACATCAAGGTCTTTTCCAGTGAGTCAGCTGTTTGCATCAGTGGCCAAAGTATTGGAGCTTCAGCATCAGCCCTTCCAATGAGTATTCAGGGTTGATTTCCTTTAGGATTGACTGGTTTGATCTTCTTGCTGTCCAAAGGACTCTCAAGAGTCTTCTGCAACACCACAGTTTGAAAGCATCAATTCTTTGGTGCTCTGCCTTCTTTATGGTCCAACTCTCACATGCATGACTACTGGAAAGACCATAGCCTTGACTATACAGACTTTTGTTGGTAAAGTGATGTCTTTGCTTTTCAATACACTGTCTAGATTTGTCATAGCCTTCCTGCCAAGTAGCAATCATCTAATTTCATGGCAGCATCACCATCTTCAGTGATTTTAGAACCCAAGAAAAGGAAATCTGACACAGCTTCTATCTTTTCCCCTTCTATTTGCCATGAAGTGATGGGTCCAGATGCCATGATCTTAGTTTGTGTGTGTGTGTGTGTGTGTGTATATATATAAAATATTAAATATATATTTAATATTGAGTTTTTAAATATTTATTTAAATTTAATAATTTTTTAATATTGAGTTTTAAGCCGGCTTTTTCACTCTCCTCTTTAACACTCATCAAGAGGCTTTTTATTTCCTCTTCACGTTCTGCCATTAGAGTGGTATCATCTGCATATCTGAGGTTGTTGGTATTTCTCAGTCTTGATTCCAGCTTATAACTCATCCAGCCTGGCATTTCACATGATGTGCTCTGCATATAAGTTAAATAAACAGGGTGATAATACACAGCTTTGACATATTCCTTTCCCAATCTTGAACCAGTCTGTTGTTCCATGTCAGATTCTAACTGTTGCTTCTTGACCCACATACAGGTTTCTCAGGAGACAGGTAAGACGGTCTGATATTCCCATTTCTTTAAGAGTTTCCACAGTTTGTTATGATCCTCACAGTCAAAGGCTATAGTGTAGTCAATGAAACAGAAGTAGATATTTTGCTGGAATTCCCTTGCTTCCTCTAGGATCCAGCAAATGTTGGCAATTTGATCTCTGGTTCCTCTGCCCTTTCTAAACCCAGCTTGAACATCTGGAAGTTTTTGGTTCATGTACTGCTAAAGCCTAGCTTGAAGGATTTTGAGCATAACCTTACTGGCATAGGAGGTGAGTGCAGTTGTCGGGTGGTTTGAACATTCTTTAGCACTGCCCTTCTTAGGAATTGGGATGAATATTGACCTTTTCCAGTCCTGTGGCCACTGCTGGGGTTTTCCAAATTTGTGACATAATGAGTGCAGCACTTCAATAGCATCATCTTGTAGCTTTGCTGGAATTCCATCACCTCCACTAGCTTTATTGGCAACAGTGCTTCCGAAGGCCCACTTGACTTCACACTCCACAATGTCTGGCTCTGGGTGACATACCATCATGGTCATCTAGGTCATTCAGATCTTTTCTGTATAGTTCTTCTGTGTATTCTTGCCCTCTCTTCTTGATCTCTTCTGCTTCTATCAGGTCTTTACCATTTCTGCCCTTTATTGTGCCCATCTTTGCATGAAATATTCCTTTGATATCTCCAGTTTTCTTGAAGAGATCGCTAGTCTTTCCCTATCTGTTGTTTTCCTCTATTTCTTTGCATTGTTCATTGAAGAACGCCATCTTGTCTCTCCTTGCTATTCTCTGGAACTCTACATTCAGTTGGATATATCTTTCCCTTTCTCCCTGGCTTTTCACTTCTTTTCTTTCCTCAGCTATTTGTAAAGCCTCCTCAGATAATCACTTTGCCTTCTTGCATTTTTTTTTTCCTTTGGGATGGTTTTGTTCACTGCCTCCTGTACAGTGTTATAAACCTCTGTCCATAGTTCTTCAGGTACTCTATTTACTAGATCTAATCCCTTGAGTCTATTTGTAACCTCCACTGTATAAGGAGAAGGCAATGGCAACCCACTCCAGTGCTCTTGCCTGGAAAATCCCATGGGCAGAGGAGCCTGGTAGGCTGCAGTCCATGGGGTTGCTAAGAGTCAGACGCGACAGAGCGACTTCACTTTCACTTTTCACTCTCATGCATTGGAGAAAGAAATGGCAACCCACTCCAGTGTTCTTGCCTGGAGAATCCCAGGGGAGGCTGGTGGGCTGCCATCTATGGGGTCGCACAGAGTCGGACACGACTGAAGTGACTTAGCAGCAGCAGCTACTATATAATCATAGGGGATTTGATGGAGCTAGTATCTGACTGCCCTAGTGGTTTTACTACTTCCTTTAGTTTTAAGCCTGAATTTTGCTGTAAGGAGCTGATGATCTGAGCCACAGTCAGCTCCAGGTCTTGCTTTTGCTGATTGTATATAGTTTATCCATTCTCGGGTACAAAAATGTAATCAGTTTGATTTCAATATTGGTCATTTGTTGATGTCCATGTATAAAGTGGTCTCTTGTGTTCTTTAACAAGGGTGTTTGCTATGACCAGTGTGTTCTCTTGGCAGAATTTTGCTAGCCTTCACCCTGCTTCATTTTGTATTCCAAGGCCAAACTTGCCTGTTACTCCAGGTATCTCTTAAGTTCCTACTTTTGCATTCCAGTCTCGTATAATGAATACGACATCATTTTTTGATGTTAGTTCTAGGAGGTCTTGTAGGTCTTCATAGAACTGATCAATTTAAGCTTCTTTGGCATCAGGGGTAGGGGCATAGACTTGGGTTACTGTGATGTTGAATGGTTTCCCTTGGAAATGAACTGAAATCATTCTGTCATTTTTGAGGTTGCACCTGAGTACTGCATTTCACACTCTTTTGTTGATTACAAGGGCTACTCCATTTCTTCTATGGGATTCTTTCCCATAACTGCTACTACTTACAGTAGTAGATATAATGGTCATCTGAATTAAACCCACCCATTCCCGTCCATTTTAGTTCACTGATTCCTAAGATGTCAATGTTTATTCTTGCCATCTCCTGCTTGACCACAGCCGATTTACCTTGATTCATGGACCTAACAGGAATGGACCTAGATTCCTATGCAATACTATTCTTTACAGCATCGGATTTTACTTTCATCACCAGACACATCCACAATTGAGCATCATTTCCACTTTGGCCCAGCTGCTTCATTCTTTCTGGAGGTGTTAGTAATTGTCCTCCACTCTTCCTCAGTAGCATATTGGACACCTTCTAACCCAGGGGGCTCAACTTTCAGTGTTATATCTTTTTGCCTTTTTATACAGTTCATGGGGTTCTTGTGGCCAGAATACTGGAGTGGTTTGCCATTCCCTCCTCCAGTGGATCATATTTTGTGAGAACTCTCCACTATGACCCATCCATTTTGCGTGGCCCTACAAGGCATGACTCATAGCTTCATTGAGTTATGCAAGCCCCTTCGCCAAAACAAGGCAGTGATCCATGAAGGGGATTCTGTATATAAATTATCTAATTAACCAAGAAACATTTACAGATTATCTACTGTCTACAATATGGCACCAGTCCAGGCGATGTGAAGAAGACAAAGAATTGTAAAACCCAACTTACCCTTTTCTTATGTAAAAGAAGGAAGCACATGCCACCGATTCAAGGGCACAGTGATTGCAACAGAGGTAGAGATGCATGGAAAATATTTGGAGTAGGAATTAAGTGAAATGAAAAACTATGAATGAATATTATATTGGGTTGGCCAAAAATTAGTTTGGAGTTTCTGTGTTACAGAAAAGCCAGGAAAACTTTTTGGCCAACCCAATAATATAGAGATTCCTTTGGGAATTGTGGGTAGTAAGCAAAATAGATCTAAAGTGAGATATAGCAAGATTGTAGATGGCCTTGAATCCTAAGCTAGTAAATAGGCTTTAAGGAAGGAATATAAGCCACTTGGCCTTCTAAAAGGCATGTAAGAACCATGCAAAACAGATTGGATTAATGGGACAACTCAAGGATCTGAAAATAGTCTTTGGCTTTCAAGGGCAAGTTGACTTTCTCGCCTGTCAGCTTGACAGCTATGGAAAATCAGTTTTTATGAAAATGGCATATGAGATAAAAATTATCAAATTTAAACACCTGTATACATTTCATCCCTGTATTATATTTCTATTGTATTACTGTTCAAAAAATTTCATTATGTGTTTTCTAAAAAATAGAGTACTAAGCCAACGTTTTATGTCTCACTCCACAAAATACATTAATTTTCCCCAAAGCTAACCTTTTTTTCTCTGACACTTTGCATTTGTCTAGACTATTTGAAAGTTTTCCTAATATTTTACAAAATGTGTTACCTTTGTTTCTCTATATGTTTAACTTCTATTCTGACAATCTTACATCTAGCTAGAAATCTAAACATTTCTTTCCAGTCAAGAAATATATTAAACTGCAAAAATATGATATCCAGGGTTTGAACAAGACAAAACAAACCAACCTTGAGATATTCATGAACTTCAAATCATTCAAAATTCACAAATCTGTATACATTATGCTGCAGGGATTTTAACAATATGTGTAATGTGACATACTGCCTGCTTTACATCTAGACAAAATAAATACAAACGGTATTGGTTTTGTTTAAATCTTTATACACATGAACATTATAAGATATGTTACATAGGAAATCTGTTATGAACATTAAAACAGCATCTTATATATGACTTCTGCAATAAAGAAGCTGACCCAAATATCTGGGTATGCATGATCACATCTCTTCTATTTTCTCAAGCATCTACAGTTTAGACAGTTCCTAGTAAAGAGAATATTTGATTGATTTTAATGCCATTTTCCTTCCATCACTGCCATTTGGATATAGACTCTGCATGATTGTCTTCTTCTACCTAGCTTTTAAATATTGACATTTCTCATGGCTAGGTGCTAAGCATTCTTTCCTTACTCATATACACTCTGTCCCAGTTAATCTCAACCATCCCCATGAATGTAAATACTAAATATAAGCTGAGAAATACAAATTATATTAATACCTTTAACCTCAAATGCCCTCTAGATCTAGGCTTATATCCATTTGAAATCTACAATAAATGCCTCTTGGGCATTTCAGCTAGCTAGATTGCCCCAGATACGTTGTCTGACCTTCCCAGACATGTTCCTAGCATGGTCATCCACATTTCAGTAAATGGTGTCATCATTCCTTTAGTTTAGCCAAGAACCTAAGATTCACCTTTGACTCCTCCCTCCTCTCATCCTTCACATCTACTCATCAGCCTGTTTTGATGCTTCTTTCCGTATAGATCTTTCAAAAAAAATTTTTTTATTGGAGTATAGTTGGTTTACAGTGTTGTGTTAGATTCAGGTCTACAGCAAAGAGAATCAGTTATACATATACATCTATCCATTTTTAGACTCTTTTTTCCATATAGGCCATTACAGGGTATTGAGTAGGGTTCCCTGTGATATACAGTGGGTCCTTCTTAATTATCTCAGTTCAGTTCAGTCTCAGTCGTGTCATGGAGTCTCTTTGTGACTCCATGAATCGCAGCACACCGGGCCTCCCTGTCCATCACCAACTCCCAGAGTTCACTCAGACTCATGTCCATCAAGTCGGTGATGCCATCTAGCCATCTCATCCTCTGTCATCCCCTTTTCCTCCTGTCCCCAATCCCTCCCAGCATCAGAATCTTTTCCAATGAGTCAACTCTTGACATGAGGTGGCCAAAGTGCTGGAGTTTCAGCTTCAGCATCATTGCTTCCAAAGAAATCCCAGGGCTGATCTCCTTCAGAATGGAATGGTTGGATCTCCTTGCAGTCCAAGGGACTCTCAAGAGTCTTCTCCAACACTACAGTTCAAAAGCATCAATTCTTCGGCGCTCAGCTTTCTTCACAGTCCAGCTCTCACATCCATACATGACTACTGGAAAAACCATAGCCTTGACTAGATGGACCTTTGTTAGCAAAGTAATGCCTGCTTTTGAATATGCTATCTAGGTTGGTCGTAACTTTCCTTCCAAGGAGTAAGCGTCTTTTAATTTCATGGCTGCAGTCACCACCTGCAGTGATTTTGGAGCCCAAGAAAATAAAGTCTGACACTGTTTCCCCATCTATTTCCCATAAAGTGATGGAACCAGATGCCATGATCCTAGTTTTCTGAATGTTGAGCTTTAAGCCAACTTTTTTACTCTCCTCTTTGACTTTCATCAAGAGGCTTTTTAGTTCCTCTTCACTTTCTGCCATAAGGGTGGTGTCATCTGCATATCTGAGGTTATTGATATTTCTCCCGGCAATCTTGATTCCAGCTTGTGCTTCCTCCAGCCCAGCATTTCTCATGATGTACTCTGCATAGAAGTTAAATAAGCAGGGTGACAATATACAACCTTGACGTACTCCGTTTCCTATTTGGAACCAGTCTGTTGTTCCATGTCCAGTTCTAACTGTTGCTTCCTGACCTGCATATAGGTTTCTCAAGAGGCAGGTCAAGTGGTCTGGTATTCCCATCTCTTTCAGAATTTTCCACAGTTTATTGTGATCCACACAGTCAAAGGCTTTGGCATAGTCAATAAAGCAGAAATAGATATTTTTCTGGAACTCTCTTCCTTTTTCCATGATCCAGCGATGTTGGCAATTTGATCTCTGGTTCCTCTGCCTTTTCTAAAACCAGCTTGAACATCTGGAAGTTTACGGTTCACGTATTGCTGAAGTCTGGCTTGGATTTTATATATAATAGTATGTATATGTCAGTCCCAGTCTCCCAATTTATCCCTCCCGCATCCTTATCCCTTGGTAACTAACTATAAGTTTGTCTTCAACATCTGTGACTCTGTTTCTGCTTTGTTGTTGTTGCTCAGTTGCTAAATCATGTCTGACTCTTTGCGATCCCATGGACTACAGCATGCCAGGCTTCCCTGTCCTTCACTATATCCCAGAGTTTGCTCAAACTCATGGCCGTTGAGCTGGTGGTGCTATCCAACCATCTCATCTTCTGTCGTCCCCTTCTCCTCTTGCCCTCAATCTTTCCCATCACTAGAGTCTTTTCCAGTGCATTGGCTCTTCACATCAGGTGGCCAAAGTATTGGAGCTTCAGCTTCAGCATCAGTCCTTCCAATGAATATTCAGGGTTGATTCCCTTTAGGATGGACTGGTTTGCTGTCCTTACTGTCCAAAGGACTCTCAAGAATCCTCTCCAACACCACAGTTCAAAAGCATCCGTTCTTCAGTGCTCTGCCAACTTTATGGTCCAACACCCGTGCATGACTACTGGAAAGACCATAGCCTTGACTATACAGAATTTTGTTGGCAAAGTGATGTCTTTGCTTTTCAATACACTGTCTAGGTTTGGCATAGCCTTCCTGCCAAGTAGCAATCATCTAATTTCATGGCAGCATCACCATCTTCAGTGATTTTAGAACCCAAGAAAAGGAAACCTGGCATTGCCTCTACTTTTTCCCCTTCTATTTGCCATGAAGTGATGGGTCTGGATGCCATGATCTTAGTTTTTTTTAATATTGAGTTTTAAGCTGGCTTTTTTCACTCTCCTCTTTCACCCTCATTAAGAGGCTGTTTATTTCCTCTTCGCTTTCTGCCTTTAGAGTTTTATCATCTGCATATCTGAGGTTGTTGATATTTCTCCCAGCAATCTTGATTCCAGCTTGATTTTATCTAGCCTAGAATTTCACATGATATACTCTGCATATAAGTTAAATAAACAGGGGGACAAAATACAGCCTTGATGTACTGCTTTTCCAATGTGGAACCAGTCCATTGTTCCATGTCTGGTTCTAACTGTTGCTTCTTGACCTGCATACCGGTTTCTCAGGAGACAGGTAAGGTGGTCTAGTATTCCCATCTCTTGAAGAATTTTCCACAGTTTTCTTGTGATCCTCACAGTCAAAGACTTTCACATAGTCAATGAAGCAGAAGTAGATGTTTTTCTGGAATTCCCTTGATTTTCTATGATCCAGTGAATAATGGTGATTTGATCTCTGGTTTCTCTTTTCTAAACCCAGCTTGTACATCTGGAAGTTTTTGGTTCACATACTGCTGAAGCCTGGCTTCAAGGATTTTGAGCATTATCTTGCTAGCATGTGAAATGAGTGCAATTATGTGGTCGTTTGAACGTTCTTTGGCACTGTTCTTCTTTGGGATTGGAATGAAAACTGACCAGATTATGCATAATGTTTGTAACCAGTTTTTTCACTTAATAATATATCATGTACATATAACAGTTGCTTTGTAAATAAGTTTATTTGTACCATTTTTTAAAGAGTCAGCCCATAAGCAATATCATCTGATGTTTGTCTTTGTGTCTGACTGCCTTCACTCAGCATGATGCTCTCTCGGTCTAGCTAGCTACATTCCTCCACCTCTCCTCTCATCACCCTGATCCAAACCACAGTTATGTTTTGCATGGATTATTCATTCACTTCTCTCCTGTTGTCCACTTTTACCCTTTTTAACCTTCTCAACCATGAAGGCACAAAAATATTTTTTTTAATGTAAATCCTACCTTAGGAGCAAGACACTTCCCACTAAAGTCTTTCAGTGGCTTTCGGTGACTGAGAGAGCCCTGCACGGCTTAGGCCCTGCTTTCCTTTCCAGCCACCCCATTTCCCCAGCCACTGAACTCTGTTCCACCCATACACCACACTTTCCGATCTTAGGACCTTCATAGTTTCTATTGTCTTTTCATATGACTGGATCTTCCTCATTCACTGTCTGAGTTGAACCCTAATCTCTATACAGGGCTCTCCACATCATCTGAAATGTAATCTTTTTTTTAAAAAAAATAATTTTATTTATTTATTTATGGCAAAGGAAATGGCAACCCACTCCAGTGTTCTTGCCTGGAGAATCCCATGGACAGAGGACCCTGGTGGGCTACAGTCCATGGGGTCGCAAGAGTCGGACATGACTTAGCGACTTGACCACCACCACCACCATTTATGGCTGTGCCGGGGTTTTATTACGCACGGGCTTTTCTGCAGTTGCAACAAGTGGGGCTACTCTAGCCGCAGTGCTTGGGCTTCTCGTTGCGGTGGCTTCTCTTGCTGTGGGGCACAGGCTCTATGGCATGCGGGCTTCAGTAGTGCAGCAGATGGGCTCAGTAGTTGTGGCTTTCAGGTCTAGAGTGTGGGTTCAATAGTTGTGCCGCACAGGCTCAGTCACTCCTCAGTATGTGGGATCTTCCCAGACCAGGGATCGAACCCATGTCTCCTGCCTTGGCAGGCAGATTCTTATCCACTGAGCCACCACAGAAACCGTCCAAATCATCTTAAAGTAACTCCTTTAATTTTTTTTTTTTTTTTCCCTGTATTTTTAAAGATATGATTATTATAAAATAAGGACCCAGAAATACCATTTTGTTCTTTGTAGCACTTTTCACAGTCTGGATTTTATTTTACTTATGTGATTACTTGCTTGTCTTCCCCATGAGTATGTGAATCAAGAGTGAGGACCTGTTCAAATTGGATTCCTCATACTAAACACACTGCCTGTCATCTAGATGATAAGCCAGAAATATTCTGGAGTGCATCAATAAATGCATGGAAGAATGAAATTTGGAATTGAACTAAAATATCAACAGTACCAAAATCACAAATTTCCTTTTAGAAATTATTTTCTTGGTGCTTAGTACATTAAGTGTAATGGTGGAACTTTGAACAGCCACAATCTTCTCAAAGTCACAGTATGGAAAAATATAGGGAGTAAAATATTTCCATGGGAAAAAAAAATAGACCATGTGTAACAAGGTTGCCACAAATTTCTGGCTGTTTCAGAAGGAATTGGCAGTCTCCAGTTGAAGCCAAGCCAAGGATAGTAAATAGGGTGTGGTGATATATCTCAGAAATTGTGTACATTGGCAGAGTCGGAGGAAGACAGTTTTTCATATGCTGCTTCTACTGTATTTGGGCTCAAGATAGTATCATTAGTCTTTTTCTTCCTTTCAAGAATGACACAATTTACAAGAAAACTTGTTTTTTAGTTCTAAAAATAAGCCCTAATTTTATAATCTTCACAGTTTAATAAGGTGTGAATTAATAGGCCCCTAAAATGATGTCGTAATTTGGACGTTTATTAAACACACCAGTTTTAATATTTAAATTTACAACAAAATCACTATTATAATTAAAACATCCAGGCTTAGCTTACCCTGGCATTGTAAAAGAGGACAAACTAGTAAGATGTATTTTTAATGTTAAATAAGTGAATAATTTAATATTAAAAATACATGTTACTAGTTTGGGTAAACTCTGGGAGTTGGCAATGGACGGGGAGGCCTGGCGTGCTGCGATTCATGGGGTCGCAAAGAACTGGACACGACTGAGCGACTGAACTGAACTGAAAGTGAATAATCTTTGGTAGCTCATTTTGGAGACAAGTCTAGGTTTCTTCTTAAAGGGAGGAATTTTATTCTCACCTCCGACTATTCCTTTTCACTAGGGTTTCAATTTCATTTCCAAAAGTTCATCTTGACCCTGCTGATTGGACTATGACAGATGCAAGAATTAAACCTTTATTTCGTTAAATAACTGAGATATTTGACTCAGTGTCTTTACAAAAGTTAGCCTTTCCTAACTAATACATCTGTAAAATCCCAATTTTCTAACTATTGGTTAAAAGTTGTGGCCACCTGTTGTTTTAATTATATGATTATATTAGGTACAGGCATACCTTATTTTATTGTCCTTTGCTTTATTTGTGCTTCAAAGATATGCTTTTTGTTCCCCTTACAAATTGAAGATTTATAACCTTGCATCAAGCAGTCTAATCGTGCAATTTTTCCAGCAGCATTTGCTCACTTCATGTCTGTCTGTGTCAAATTTTGACTATTCTTGAGATACTTCAAACTTTTTTATTTTCATTGTTAGTATGATCTGTGAATGGTGATCTTTGATGTTACTGTGGCAAAAAGATTACAGTTTGATGAAGGCTCAGATGATGGTAGCATTTTTTAGCAATGAAGTATTTTTTTTAATTATTATTATTTTTTTTACTTTACAATATTGTATTGGTTTTGCCATACATCAACATGCAGCCGCCACGGGTGTACACGTGTTCCCATCCTGAACCCCTCTCCTACCTCCCTCCCCATGCCATCCCTCTGGGTCATCCCAGTGCACCAGCCCCATTTTATATGGAGTGTAGCCGATTAGCAATGTTGTGGCAGTTTCAGGTGAACAGCAAAGGGACTCAGCCACACATATACATGTATCCATTCTCCCCCAAACTCACCGCCCATCCAGGCTGCCACATAACATAGAGTTCCCCTTGCTATACAGTAGGTCCCTGTTAGTTACCCATTTTAAATGTAGCAGTGTATAAAATTCCATCCCAAACTCCCTCCCTATCCCTGCCCCTCATCTTTCCCCCTACTGGCAACCATATGTTCATTCTCTTAAGTCTGTGAGTCTATTTCTGTTTTCCAAACAAATTCATTTGTATCTCTTCTTTTTAGAGTCTGCATATAAGGGATGTCATACAATATTTCTCCTTCTCTGACTTAAGCCAAGTGAGTATATTTAAATTAAGCTTGTACTTGTTCAAGACATAATGCTATTATATACTTGATAGACTACAGTATAGTGTAAACATAACTTTTATATGCACTGGGAAACCAAAACGTGTGTGACTCACTTTATTTTGATATTCACGTTAGTTTGGTGATCTGGAACTTAACCCTCAAGATCTCTGAGGTACGCCTGTACTATCCTCTGCACGTTATATAAATTTTCTTATTTAAATAGATAAGAATATTTAAGTACTTTTTGTATTTGCCAGTTTTGGGTATCATTCTATTATTAACTGCTTTATTTGAAGGAATACACTTTTTGAAGTCAAGCCAACATAGGTTTAAATTCTGGTTCTATCATCACCTCTGGCTTTGTTGAGATGCAGGCAATTTAAATGCCTTTCTGAGCCTGTGTCTGTTTCTACACAAAGGACCTGTTAATGCCTAACATACTTTTTGTTCTGGTAGGAATTAATTGAATGTTCTATGTAGTACCCTTAATATATTAAGGACCTGACAATAAAGAATGACTTAAAAGTATTCCCTGTGGCTCAGATGGTAAAGAATCTGCCTGCAGTAGGAGAGACCTGGGTTTGATCCCTGGGTTGGGAAGATCCCCTAGAGAAGGGACTGGCAACTCACTCCAGTATTCTTGCCTGGATAATCCCATGAGCAGAGGAGCCTAGCGGACTACAGTCCATGGGGTTGCAAAGAGTTGGACACGACTAAGTGACTATGCCTTTAAAAAAAATTGGATAGCGTATAGATGGTAAAGCCATACCTATACTTCTTTACTTCTTAGAATATCTATCAATCATCATGAGAAGAAAATGAATAAGGAAAAAATATGCCAGAAAGGTTTTGCTTTTAACTTATTTTTTATTGGCAGTTCTGTGTCTTTGTTACTGCTTGGGCTTTTCCCTGGTTGGGACGAGCAGGGGCTACGCTAGTTGCAGTGTGTGAGCTTCTCATTGCGGTGGCTTCTCTTGTTGTGGAGCACAGGCTCAGTAGTCGTGGCGCGCGCACACTTAGCTGTTCCTCAGCATGTGGGATCTTCCTGGATCAGGGATGGAACCCATGTCTCCTGCATTAGCAGGCGGATTCTTATCTGCCAGGCCACCAGGGAAACCCCAGAAGGCTTTTATTAAAACATATTTGATCAGTTTATAAGTAGAATCTGTTGTATCAAAAGAGCTTACCAGACCAATTAACATGAAAATGCTGATATGTCAGTAAGCTTTACAATGTTAAGATTGTGCTATATAGTCTACCGTGATGCTGGGAAAGATTGAAGGCGGGAGGAGAAGGGGACGACAGAGGCTGAGATGGTTGGATGGCATCACCAACTCAATGGACCTGAGTTTACTCAAGCTCCGGGAATTGGTGATGGACAGGGAGGCCTGGCATGCTGCAGTCCATGGCGTTGCAAAGGGTCGGACATGACTGAGCGGCTGAACTAAACTGATACAGTCTACAGTTGTGAACGTATCAGAACCAGCAATAAAATAATAGTCAAGGGCATCCTTTTGATTTTAGGGAGCATTCCCTTATTTACAAGTATACAGCTTAAAGAGGAATTCCAATATTTAATGACAAATTAGAGAACAAACAAGGAAATTCACAAATTATAAGAATGAAATAGTTAAATGTCAACATTTAGGAAAAAATATTTTTCACTATTATTTATAAATCATAGATACAATTTTTGTGTTTCCATTCATTTTTTAGTGATTAAAACAATAAAATTATTTTTAAAATCCTGTAAACATTTTTAAAGCATAAAATATTACAAAATCTCATGACATAAAAATCAAACATTCTTCTATAGTAATTATTCATATTTTAAATGCATGCAGAGCACTGAATATTTGCTTTTAAGTGCAGAATACCTTTTAAGACCCTGGAGAAGCATGCTGTTGCACATATTTTATTTTATCCAATTAGTCCAGAGCATTCATCTTATACCTCTTCATTGACTTCTTCTTTGAGAAACTTATCTGATGGGCACTGAAGTTTTCCTTTCATCTTAAAAAAAAGCACATGTAGATTTTAAAATTAAATGTTAATATTATCATTAGTTCTATAATAATCAGAGATCAAAAGTAACCCCTTTCTCTTTTTCTCTCTCTCCTCTTCCTTCTTTCTCTTCTCTTGATACAGTTAAAATCATCTTGAGGGTATCTTATTAAATACCCTCTTATAGATGTACGCAGTTAGATACTCACAATAAGATTGATTTTAATTGTATTTATAAACAAGAATAATTTTGTTTCTCATGAAGTTCTCACTAGGTACTCTAGGAATTCTGAATCTGAAGAATAGTCATCCTGATCATTACTTATACTCTTGGACTAGACCTAAAAGTCCCCATTTTGTCATAGTGGAAGGAGGCAAGGAGTGGGGCAAGGAGCCTTTAAACAGCAGCAGAAACAGAAGCAGATCAATAAATCAGCATTTTAGCAGGAGGTGACCCTCACTCATCCATAATGACTCTGAACAGCCACTCTAAGACTCAAGGGAAGAAGGCGCAGGGAGGGATTTAGGAATTATGATGTGGACAGTACAAGCTCTTCCATCTAGTGACAGAATCTCAAAGGAGCTCATATCAACTTCTATCTCTCTACCTCCTTATGGGACATTCTAGACACTGCGTGAAAAACTCTTCCCAAAATAGTACTATTTATTTAAAAAGTAGACACTTTATGCAGTCACCCAAACCCCTACAAATGAAATTTCCATTGACAGTTTTTCCAAGTGGTATGATGGATTCATGTGTATTACACAATTACTCAGAACTGTTTTTTTTTTTTTTTTACTTATAATTATTGATGCATCTAGAACAAAGTTAGCAACTACATGGTTAGTCAGTGTCAGATTTTTTATAAGAAATTCTGGGAGATACACATTGCATATATAGATGAAAAAGGCATCAAAATAAGTAACATCAAAACGAAGTATATTTCAGAATGTTTTTCACTGCAGTGGCTCTTCTAGTACAATCAAGAGATTTTTAACAGTCTCTTCACTAAAAGAATTAAAGATTTTTGATTTGTGCTTAGCAATGAAAAGGGCTTCCCTGGTAGCTCAGCTGGTAAAGAATCCACTGGGAATGCAGGAGACCCTGGTTCAATTCCTGGGCTGGGAAGATCTGCTACAGCAGGGATAGGCTACCCACTCCAGTATTCTTGGGCTTTCCTAGTGGCTCAGCTGGTAAAGAATCCATCTACAATGCAGGAGATCTAGATTCGATCCCTGAGTTGGGAAGATCCCCTGGAGAAAGGGAAAGGCTACCCACTCGAGTATTCTAGCCTGGAGAATTCTATGGACTATATAGTTCATGGGGTCACAAAGAGTCGGACACAACTGAGAGACTTTCACTAGCAATGAAAAGCTTCTCAGAAACCTTGATTATCAAAAATACAAGACCAACTGAAAAATATTTAAAAAAAAAAATCTTTAGATGATTTTTAGCCACCCACCACAAAGCCACTGAGCTTAATTTTAATGACTTGAAGGGATGAGAGATTATGTATATCATACAAGTTTCTTGGTTCATTTTGGATTGCTGTGGCAAAAATGCCATACACAGTTTCTTACAGTTCTGCAAGCTGGTAAGTGCACAATGAAAACACTGATGAATTTGGTATCTAGTGAGGAACCTTCCCAGATTGTGGATGGCCATCTTCACGCTGTAACCTTCCATGGTGGAAAGGTGGTGGAGCTCTCGTTTTGTTTTTAAGGGCACTAATCCCATTTATGGAAACTATACCCTCATGACCTCACCACCTCCAGATGCCCCCACCTCCTAATACCTTAACATCCGGGGGTTAGGATTTCAACATGTACATTTCTGATAGACAGACATTCAGTACATTGTAGCAAGGTTGTAGATTGGGTCAGATACAGAATTTTAAATTTACCCTGAATGACATATCAGATCAGATCAGATCAGATCAGTCCCTCAGTCGTGTCCGACTCTTTGCGACCCCATGAATCGCAGTACACCAGGCCTCCCTGTCCATCACCAACTCCCGGAGTTCACTCAGACTCACGTCCATTGAGTCAGTGATGCCATCTAGCCATCTCATCCTCTGTCGTCCCCTTCTCCTCCTGCCCCCAATCCCTCCCAGCATCAGAGTCTTTTCCAATGAGTCAACGCTTCGCATGAGGTGGCCAAAGTACTGGCATTTCAGCTTTAGCATCATTCCTTCCAAAGAAATCCCAGGGCCAATCTCCTTCAGAATGGACTGGTTGGATCTCCTTGCAGTCCAAGGGACTCTCAAGAGTCTTCTCCAACACCACAATTCAAAAGCATCAATTCTTCAGCGCTCAGCCTTCTTCACAGTCCAACTCTCACATCCATACATGACCACAGGAAAAGCCATAGCCTTGACTAGACGGACCTTTGTTGGCAAAGTAATGTCTCTGCTTTTGAATATGCTATCTAGGTTGGTCATAACTTTCCTTCCAAGGAGTAGAATGAGATATAGGGGAATCTGAATGTTTCGAAATTGGAATAAACTGTAAAAGAAGCAGGCTCAGAAAAAAAATTTGTTTCTAACAACATGAGGTTTTAGGAGACTCAGAGGTTTCTCTCCTTCCTAGCCCATAGGAATTGCATGACGTCACTTTCCACCCAGCACAAACCCTGCATCTGTGAACCATCGCCACCACCGCAACTTCCTTGGGGGAGATGGCCGCAGACCTAAAAGAAGGAAGCAAGGCACGCACTCGGGGCGTAAGTGTGGAGCACACAGTAGCACAGTGTGTTTAAGGAGCTGGGAGGGTTTATCATTCATTCATTCAACAGGGATTTATGAAGGTCTTATGTGTGCCACGCTGGATGCTGGGTATAATGGTGAACAAATTGGACACGGGCTCTATATGCAAGAAAGTACTGTGTGTGTGTGCTCTGGTGGGGAAGAAAGATACATTGCTAATCACACGGTAGATCTGAAAAACTCCAGATATGAACAATGGTATGACAAAAAGATAAAGGTACTCTAAGAGTATGTATCAGGGAGACTGATGTAGCCAGAGTGGTCAGGGAAAAGACCTTGGAGGGAAAGAGAGCTCAACTGAGAGCTAAAACATGAGCAGGAACTAAGTATGTGAGAAAAGGAGAGTAGTACCTTCCAGACAGATAAAACATTGTGTGCAGACCCCGGGGCAAGTCTTGGTCAAAGGGAGTCTGGATAGCTAGAGCGAGGAGGGAGAGCACATGTGGTCTGGGATGTAGCTACGGTGGTAAATCCATGGATCATGCTTAGATCTGTGTGTACCCCACTGTCAGCACAGATCCATGGAAGCATTTTAATGGGGGAGTGGGCAGAGTCAAATGTTTTTATTCAGAAATTATCACACTGGATACTGAATAGAGATTGCCTAGAAGCTTTGATAAATATGAACTACCTAACACTGATATATAGATATATATATTTACATATATATACACATATATTTCAAATTTTATATATACACATATGTTTCAAATTATATATATATATATATCAATGTTTAGTAGAAAATGGATTGCCTAGTCATTACATGTTGCCTTTCAAATTATATATTTCAAATTCAACTTCTTTGGCCTAGAAGAATCAGATTTTACTTCTTGACTGATAGATATACCCACATACCTAAAACTCTGATAGTTTATTCAGTTTTTTTTTTTCAGTGACTAAATATGACACACATTTTTATTCATGATATTTAAGAATAAAAGATCCCAGAAAGTATATGTATACATACCATTATCAAAAATGACAATCATTGTTTAACTTTCAGACTTAAGGTGTTGACGAAACCAAACATAAACTCTATATGAGCAAAATTAGTCTTTTAAAGATAAATTCAAGAAAGAATTTGGTCTAATACCAACTGGTCTAATAGCTTGAACTTTCCTCTAATACCCAGGCCTTGTCCTTCCCCAGGGCCTTGGAACATGCTATTCACTCTTCCTAGAAGAGACATATCAACAGTATAATATTTGCTGAATGAGTGAATGAGTCAAGGATTTCCCTGGTGGTCCAGTAGCTAAGACTCTATGCTCCCAGTGCAGGGGGCCTGGGTTCGATCCATGGTCAGGGAACTAGATCCCACATGCTGTCACGAAGACTTGACATGCTATAGCTAAAGATCCCACATGCCACATCTAAAACCCAGCACAGCCAAATAAATAGACATTCTTTTTTTTTTTAATGAATGAGTCAGGATCTTCTTAAGGATGTGGACTATACTAAGTATGCACTTCCCCAAAGTAGCTATAATACATGGTATCAGCGTATAGATTTGACTTCCTAGTGTAGTGATGCTGCACTGGGAGATTCCCCCGGAGGGGACAGTTTGCAGCGCCTGCAGGTCTCTGTGGTCATTGTAACTGATGGAGTGCCATCAGCAGCTCTGGGGTCGAGGCCAGGGATGCTGGGAAACATCCCATAATGCACAGGACAGAACCCACAACAAACGACTTCTGGTCCCAGATGTCAGTAGTGCTGGGGTTGAAAAACCTTGCTTTAAACTAATACATTTTCATTAGGAGCAGTCAGTTTTAGTAGCTCTACTGGGCCTTTGAGTCTGTCACATTACATAAATAAATAAGTAATACTAGGACAGTGAATCCTCTTCATGAAAGACTACTGTCATATCCTCAGGGATTGTGTGTTATTTCCATCAGAGTCGATGCCCCTAGTCCACAACTTAGGAACCCAGATTCCCCTGTTGGTGAGTATCTTGCTTACTTCTTCACAACGCTGAGATGAACCCTGCCTTTCCATTTGTTTCTCCAATGGTAAAATGACCAGTGATCTCCAAAGCTGAAGGCAGCTCTCTGCACCAAAGTGAGACCCTCTTCCTCCTCTACCACTTGACTAGACTCCTTTTTCATGATAGCTAAGATTCAGCCAGTTATGGAGACATAGTTCATTCTATTGAAGTTCACCATAAATTTCAAGAGGATTAGGAGTATATTGCCTGTTTGTGAAAATCAGGAATCTGTGGAATTTTCAATATATGCACACACATACATATTAACACACCTTTTATACAAAACTACAAGACCACAAGGCCTTGCTATATAAAATATCCAGATATCCATTTTATGAGACTAATATACACCTGAAAGATGCATTGATTCATTAAAAAAAAAAAAAGTGTAAGTGAAATGGTCATATTCACCCAGGAAATGACCTGAGTGGGAGGTGAAGTATTTACTACCTGATTTGGGTCATTTAGGAAATACTTAGAAAAATAAGAAAATATGCTTCCTTAGCTTATTTTTAAATTACCTTCTCTCCCCTAAATATTTGTAACTCTCTGCAGACATGCAGTCAGGCTAATACTGACGTGTCCCTTAAGTGGCCCCACACTTTCCTTTTCAGGCTGTAGGAGGTTAGTAGGTACTTTCTGACCTCGTGAGTTTTCTAAGGCCTAATACATCCTACCTTAGAAGAGTACTTTGATTTAGTACTTCAGGTAACAGCCATGCACTAGATGTTTTATGTTTTAGAAAACGAAAGTGTCTAAACTATTATGTTCCAAATTTAGTAAGATAAAAAGAATTTCCTTTCTAGTGAAAAACATGTTTCTGCATAAAATAATTGGCTCTCACGGAAATTACCATTCAAAGACCTAGGAAGCAGAGAATCAATCATAAGACTGGAATAGTTAACAAGAAGCTGTTGAAAGGACAATTAATTTATAATGCTTGGACTTGAGGTGTTTATGGACAGGACCCTTTCTGTCCTGTATTTTCCCAGTGACGGGGCATTTGCAGACTAGCCAAGTGTTACTGAGTTGAAGAATCCGACTGACCTGACATTCCAGGGAATTCTGATTTGGGGGCACTGAGTAGCCTGGCGATGACATCTTTGGGACCTCTCCTCCAGCTCTCCTGGAAGCAAAAGCAAATTTTGAAACTGATAGTTCATTTCCCTTGGTTTAGGAGTATCTGGGTTGGGAGCTGGGATCTTAGACGTGTACTGGCCTGGAGGACTTGCACTGGGACAGCTTGGCTCCAGAAAGGCTCAGGGAGTGGGTACAGGCCCATCTGGGGCCATGCCACTCTTAAACTACACCCAGAGAACCTCCAGGGTCAAGAATTCTCCAGGCAGTGTTGAAGCAGTTACATACTATCCATTTTACAGGTATGCATTCCAGTGTTTCCAATAGCAGAGCTCCCTTTATTTTTTTAAACTTTTACATTGGAGCCTTGGACTGCAAGGAGATCCAACCAGTCCATTTTGAAGGAGATCAGCCCTGGGATTTCTTTGGAAGGAATGATACTAAAGCTGAAACTCCAGTACTTTGGCCACCTCATGCAAAGAGTTGACTATTGGAAAAGACTCTGATGCTGGGAGGGATTGGGGGCAGGAGAAGGGGACAACAGAGGATGAGATGGCTGGATGGCATCACTGACTCGATGGACGTGAGTCTGAGTGAACTCCGGGAGTTGGTGATGGACAGGGAGGCCTGGCGTGCTGCGATTCATGGGGTCGCAAAGAGTCGGACATGACAGAGACGGAACAACAAATATTCTTTAAAAATAAAAACTATTTTATTGTGACAGTTTTAAAATATAAAGAAAAATAGAAAGAATACCACAAAGAAGACTTATATACTTACCATCCAGATTTAACACCTGTAAACATTTTGCCTTTTCTGTTAATCTATAGGTTTTATTTGTATTGTTTTAGTCACTAAGTCATGTCCGACTCTCTTGCAACCCCAGGGACTGTAGCCCACGAGGCTCCTCAGTCCATGAAGATTCTCCTAGCAAGAATACTGCAGTGGGTTGCCATTTCCTTCTCCAGATCATCTTCCCAAACCAGGCATGGAACCTGCATCTCCTGCATTGCAGGCAGATTCTTGTCCACTGAGCCACCTGGGAAGCCCAATCTAGATGTATACTCTCTATATAAATTTATACTTGTATCATTGCTTACACTTACCTTTTTGACTATAACACTTAAAATAATATATATATCATTATTCTTTCCCCCAAATTCTTTAGTGTGAGAAGAAATGCTCTCCATATGATCACAGTAGCATGATTATATCTAACATCAACAATAATTCCATAATAAAATCAGATACCCAGTCTATTGGTCTACATTCCAATTCTCCCACATATCTATTCATGAGGATTCAATCATAAGGCACTCAATACATTTGTTGTGTCTCTAAGTCTTCCTAAGTCAAGTAGTTTTTACCACTTTTTATTTCTGCCCCTGCTATTAACTTCTTTAAGATATCAGACCAGATGTCCTATAGAATGGTTTACATTCTGCATTTGTCTGGGTGTGTTTTCATCACATAATTTATATTTCTCTATCACCTATATTTTCTATAAGCTGAAATTTAAAACTAATGTCATGGTTAGTCACAAGTTAAACACTTTTGTGAAAAACAGTTCATGGAAAAATCAATATTTCTTGTTGCATTTAATTTACAGAATGTCTGTGTTGTTCACTAAGTAGTGCCACTAGATTAATTCCATTAGTCAGATCTTTCACCACAAAGGTATGTTTTCTCTTTTTCAATTAACAAATAATCTGTGGGGAGATACTCAACATTATGTGAATATTTTGTCTACCAGCATTTCATCAAAAATGTTTACAGCCATTGAAGTTTCTTCCCTTGCTGTTTCATTAAGATTAGCAGTGATTTTCTACTTTTTTTACATTTTTTATTATTATCCTATAAATAAGTAAAAAAAAAAAATGTTTATCAACTAGGGCCACTTTTTAAAAACCCTCGAATCTATAGTTCTTGTTGAAAAAACAAGATATCATATCTTGTTCTCATCTTTTTTTGGACTGTCCTGGATCTTCATTGTTTTGAGGGCTTTTCTCCAGTTGTGATTAGTAGGGGCTATTCTCTTAGTCATAGTGTTCAGGCTTTGAAGTGTGATAGCTTCTTTTGTTGTGGAGCACGGGCTCTGGAGCATTCAGACTTCAGTAGCTGTGGCACGTGGGTTCAGGAGTTGTGGCTCCCGGGCTCTAGAGCACAGGCTCAGTAGTTAGCTGCCCCGTGGCATGTAGGATCTTCCTGGGCCAGGATCAAACATAGTCTCCTGAATTGTTCTCATCTTTTAATTACCAGTTATCAAAAGTAAGGATATTCGTCATCTCCACAGGTGATCAATGAGTTTGTTTGATTTATAGTCTCTTTCCTTAGCCTTACCATTAACTCAATGATGTATATTTATGTAATGGATTCCAGTGAATTATAGTTATTATTATTGGTGTTTGAACGCTCCCAATTTGGATCAGGAGGAGTCACTCTAGGCTGGCAACTGTGTCCTTTTAACACAATCTGTTCATTCTTGAATACCTTCCTTCTCAGAATATGGAGGGCACTCATGCTGTTAAAGGTTTGGCAGTCACCATTCCCTTCCACTTCTTTGCTTCTTCTTTTAGAATCAGCCATTTCCTAAGTGTCTCTGATTCCTTCAGTGTGAATAATAATTAGAAAATGAAAACTGGGTGTGAGGAGTGCTGATTTCCACAAGGAATATTATGGTTTTTGGATGGAGAGAGCTAGAAAATATATCTTGTAAAATTACATTTTTATTTGATATTTTCAACTCTTTAACATTACATGGTTTTAAATTTGTATGCATTTTTTAAAAATTTGTATGCATATATCTCTTTTTCTATATTATTTCAACTCTTGGATCTTAAACAGTACAATAATTACTATGAAGACAAAGAAACTGAGATAATTTTAAGGTTCCTCAGCATTTTTAACCTTAGAATATATCTCTTAAGAGTAAACAGAGTATGCAGTATGTTCTAACATCATTCTGACGCGAATACGTATATTTCAAAAAAACTTCTCAGTGCTCCATATTTTTCATTTGTCCTATAAAAACCATCTTTTTATACTTCTTCCTTTCTCTTGTTTTAGTGTAGAACTTTTAGTAGCTTCCAGTTAACCTCTAGTATGAAATCTGATTGAATTTGGTTCTTCTCACCTTTTCCCCTCCATTTCTGTCATCTCTCTCATTACCTGTAAAGCAAGAGTCCTCCCTTCAACAAAAGAAAACTTTTGTTCTCTGACACTCCAATCCAGATGCCAGTTCCTTTGATTACTTCCTCACTTTCAGAACTAATCCATCATCTTCCTCTAAAATTAACAGGGTCTTCTCTAGTAATACCAGAAATTATATAGTTTGAAAGACACTTGATCATACTTTTATGCTGTTTAAGAATAGTTCTACAGTAGAGAAAGTGGGAGGAATTTGGCTAAAACTATGCCAGTTGAGTGTCTAGTTTGATCAAACCCTCAAAATAATGGCTGGGCTCTCTGTTTCTTTCTTCCTGGCACTGTGGGCTCTTTTTTGCAATCTTTGAGCATTGTGGGAAATAATTTCATAATGCATTTTTGCCCATTAGAAGATCTGCAGTGTTTTTCACCATGACCTTGGGTATTTTCTTTCTGCAATAACTTTGACCCTCTCCCAATATTTATCATTTACTTAATAAACGGTCTATTTCTCACACAATGATTTAGGGGGAAATTTTGTGAAGCAGAAATTTTGCAGTGCTCCATGTAAAGTTCTTCTATTTCCATAAACTCCACTAGTAGTCTGCCCTGATTCTTGTGGCAAATCGACTTTTTACTTCAAAGACTCAGTAACAAGATAAAATGATATTAAAAATGATTTTAATTTACCTGAGAATGTTATCAAAGTATGCTACATATCCAAGAGTCACATTTTTAAAATAATGAGAGCAGAGTTGATTACATACATTAGACAAGAGTATTTAATGAAATCTGTACCGATGTAGATCCTCTAGCACTTGAACAAAATACTGTAAAATACTGACTTAATGTCTCCTATGTGATTCTTTGCATTCCATTTTATCTAATCTCGTGGTGTATACCTTTGACAAGAACCCTAGACGGAATAAATAATATTAATTGAAGAGAAACTGAATTGCAGTAAGTTTGCAAGGAAATGTAAGTATACAGAATTCAACAGCATGCAAAATCTTTAACCCTACTGGCTTTCAAATGGATACTGTTGTGCTTCATCCTATGCAATATTTCACTTCCTATGTGCATTTTAAGGGCATCTCACTTTAAAGAAAGCAAACAGAATAGCGTGGAGAAGAACATATAGAAATGTTGTTTAATTCTGGGTATTATGAAACTCTTCACACTGACCTTGAAGATTTATTACTAATGAAAAGGATCAGCATTATTTGTAGGTTCACCTTAGGAATGCTGAAATCTAAGAGCAAGTTGTGAAGCTCAGACTCGAAGATTCTTTTTAAAAATCTGAAATTGAGTTTTTCTTTGGGATAAATATTAACTGTAGACAGAGGAACCTATGGAGGAGACTGAAGATCACAGAGAGAACTAGACATTAAAGGTGTAGTAAAGCAAAAGAGAAGAAATGAATTAAATTCACAAAATACTATCATAGTGTTCTTCAGCTACTGAAGAACAGAAGCAGTAATGTTTCCAGATACAGACATCTTAAATAAGAGCATGTGGGTATGCGACAGGTGTGGCAGTCAGATAAGAAAAGCATCGTGAAACAGGAGAGAAGTCATTTTCCTGCAACTTATTTATAGTCACCAGGGCTGTAAAGGTACCGGGATAAGGGGGGTGGGAAAATCAATCCCAGCCTGTGAGAGAAAAACTCAGTACTGATTTTGTAAACATTATACATTGAAACAGTGATACCATTATTCCCCTTCATTTCCCACTGTTCTTAGATATAAATCGGCCTAGTGAAGAATTCTCATTGATGCCAAGATGCATTTCTTGGTAGTTGTCAAATGTTGTGAGACAGCTGTAAAGCTGCTAAGAGTAATTCAATTTTAGCAGATTCTAATGACGTTTGTGTTGACAGAATAATATTCATGGCATGTAGCCGGACGGAGCCTCATGGAGATCTAATAACCTTCTGGCCTAATGTGAATGCCTATTATATCTCCCTAAAGAAGCAAGGAGAGTTATTTGAAACAACGTACAGAAACACACTGTCCTCTGTTTCTGAAATTTCCACTGGGCAACCAGCCCAGATATCAGTCCGGTTACAAAGTACTGTACACTTGAAATAGGAAAAACAAAATCTAACTATAGACCAGCAAATTGTTGGAGCATCTTTAAACTCTTTTCTCTCCCTAAGAATTCTGAGAACAGTTATAAGAGCAAGAGAAGGAGGAGAAAAAGAAACATTTTTTTTTTTTCCCCTTCCATGAAGGAGAGGCTATGAAATCATAGGGAAAAAATGTTCTGACAAAATACAGTGTATAATCTTTTCAAAATACCCTGGATGGCCCTTTACCCTGAGTGCTTCAACTGTGAAAATAATATGACTTAAAAATTGTAAAATGCATCTTTTAAGAATTCAACTTTTAAAGCAGATTAGTTACAACACTGTGGCTCTTATTCCCACAGCATCCCTGAGGGGCTTAGCTTACTTTCTCACGGAAAAAGCAATGCTGTGTATTACAACTCCTAGAAAGAACTTGGCCTGCTCTTGAAATAGCTACGTAGTATTCCCCAAATAAGAATTTTATGACTCTGGGAATCCCAGGGTCACAGATCTCACCCCCAGGGTCTGTAGTCCCACGCCAGCTTGCTGCTTCTCCTTTGAGGGAAGTCAGTGACTTGATGCTGCCGTGAACGCCAGTCTTTCTGTGAGGTGACCCAGAGGCCTTGTGAATCAGAACGGAGCGGTGTTTGAAGAGGTCAGCAGGAGTGAAAAGAATAGACAAGAAAATCAAAGTGAAAGTCAAAAGAAAACCCATCTATTCTGGAGCATGCAAAATCAAATATAGAAAAACTAGGAAAACTTAATTTCTCTATACAGCTATTGCTGTGAACCAAAATGCATTTTCTGCTAATTCTTTTAAAGGGTCTGTTAAATCATCCAGCCTTAGAGATCTTCCTTGATCATGTATTTTTCTCCCCATGTTATACAGCTAGAGTGCTTGGAGTATAACTTAAGTGAAAATAAATTCAGTAAGACTCTGTCTCCCCTGCCTGAGGCATATACCTCATTTGCTCTGTTCACCTGGCACTTGTCACACACTGCCTTATTCCCGGAGTTTATAGATTTGTCTGTGTCTGTCTTATTTCCCTTAATGAGGCATAAAATTCTTGAGCACAAGGACCCCATCTTATTCAGCTTGTCTCCTTTAAAGGTGATAGATCCTGAAGACGGACCTGAGGTGGTAAGGTAAACTGGAGCCACAATCGCACAGCCCGCAGAAAACAAAATTACATCTCAGAGAAATGCCCTCATCTTCTCCTTCTCAGACACTGATGACTATTTCTACAGAAGAGCAGGAATATCCTAACAGAAAACTGGATGGATGTGGCCATAGTAATGGATTTCATTTTTAGAAAAAAAAAAAAACAAAAAACACGTTAAAATTTTTAATGTACCTTTGCTCTTCTTTCCCAAAATAAATTGTATATTTAGCCTCAGGGCTGCAGGGGGACAACCATAGTTATGCATGTTTGGAAGTCAAGATAAATTTCTTCTATAATAGGTCTACAGAGAAGGCAATGGCACCCCACTCCAGTACTCTTGCCTGGAAAATCCCATGGATGGAGGAGCCTGGTAGGCTGCAGTCCATGAGGTCGCTAAGAGTCAGACACGACTGAGCGACTTCACTTTCACTTTTCACTTTCATGCATTGGAGAAGGAAATGGCAGCCCACTCCAGTGTTCTTGCCTGGAGAATCCCAGGGACGGGGGAGCCTGGTGGGCTGCCGTCTATGGGGTCACACTGAATCGGACACGACTGAAGTGACTTAGCATTGCATAGCATAGCATAATAGGTCTAATATTTCTTCGCCACCATTCAACTGGGAAGTAGAAGAAAAGGATACTTACACTTGTTTGTGAAGAATGCGTGTCATTCTTCCAGTATTTCTAGAGTAACTGCACTAACTGCATCTCTTCTAAGTAAAGGCTTGGTCTTTTCAATTACAACTCACACCACCCTCATAGGTATGTACATAGCATACATGTGGTTCACCTTATAGGTAAAAAAAAGTTTTACCTGTTTATGCATTTCTATTCCACTTTGTTCTAGAAAGGAATTCTGGCGACTGAGTAATTTGCAATAGAATGATCCCATAGATTTTTCCATAAGTCTGTTGAATGGGCTCCCCAACAACACTACCATATGCAGTTTCTTTGGTGGAATGTGAAAGCCTAGAAAATAAAAAGCCAACAAAGTTATTAGATGTAATTTTAAAAGGATTCAATTTGGAAAAATATGTAATGAGAAGCAAAATAGAAATATTGAAAATAGTCAGAACTTAACTAGGGAATCCTAGATAGACATGAATATTGAAAAAGGAAAGTGATATCACATACGTTACTCTTTGTGTTGTCATAAAGCCAGGCCAAACAATAAGAAAAAAGTCTGTAGACAGTAATTTGGCCTGAGTCAGAGCAAAGTCTCCATCATCCTCGAAGATTTTTCCAATTCTAATTTATCTAATTCCGTGAATATTGACAGATTTGTTTAAAGAAACACAATAATACAGGAAAGAAGCTAGAGGGAACTTGCCAATAAGCAAAATATATCAGCTTCTGTGCCAAGTTATGTTGCCAATGCTCTTTAAAAGTGAGGCCCAGAATTACTATTAAGTGATAATAAAAAGGAAAACCATATGCTCAGGGCCAGCTTGGTTTACTGGGGGAGGGTAAATTTTGCCTTGTACTTTATACATTTATCAGTGATTTCTATTATATAGTGGACTAACCCAGGTTAATATATAAGCTTTAATTGATTTTTTTAAAGTCAATCTATGCTGATTAACTTACTGTTTCTCTTGCCAAAAATTTAATCATTAATTCATCCTGAGTCACTACATAACATTATAAAAACATTTTATTTGATTGTTATAAATCCATATGTTGAAAGAAAATTAAATCTAGCAATTTTTCAGCAAACAAAAGAAGAAAAACAATAGAGCCTTTAAAATGATCTCTCTGAAAAGGTGTAACCAGATTGGAATAATTGTAGACTTCTTTCCCTAGAGTTAATGTCAGTCTACACAACAAATTATCTCATACACTAGCTTTGGCTCACACAGTTATGATAAACCCAGAAGATAGTGGGGAAGTCACCATGTTAGCCCATTCTCTCTAGAAATATTTGGCTTCTACAATACTTTATCCACTTATGGATCAGTTCAGTCACTCCAGGCTTCCCTATCCATCACCAACTCCCGGAGCTTGCTCAAACTCATGTTCATCACGTCAGTGATGCTATCCAACCATCTTATCCTCTGTTGTCCCCTTCTCCTCCTGCCTTCAATCTTTCCCAGCATCAGGGACTTTTCAAATGAGTCAGTTCTTCACATCAAGTGGCCAAAGTATTGGAGTTTCAGCTCCAGCCTCAGTCCTTCCAATGAATATTCAAGGTTGATTTCCTTTATGATTGGCTGATTTGATCTCCTTGCCGTCCAAGGGACTCTCAAGAGTCTTCTCCAACACCACAGTTCAAAAGCATCAATTCTTTGGTGGTCAGCTGTCTTTTATAACCAATTTATATGCCATTTTGCTATATGCTATTTTCATAGATGCACTTAAAAATCTTTTTTAAAAAGTATCATGGTATTTTTAATGTGGACCATTTTTAAAGTCTTTATTGAATTTGTCACAACATTTCTTCTGTTTTATGCTTTGTTTTTTTGGCCATGAGGCATGTGGGATCTTAGCTCCCCGACCAGGGATCGAACCCTCACCCCCTGCATTGGAATGTGGAGTCTTAACCACTGGACCACCAGGGAAGTCCCGTTACCCTGATACTTTTGATCCAAAAGTTATTTGACCTATATTTCAAGGCGCAGTTCACTGTACCATGAGTCCAGCACACAGGAGTAGACAGACTAAAGAGGCCCTAATTACTCTCCTTTAATTCTCCAAGCACATCAGAGTAACTCCAGGACCTAGTGTCACAAAGGAAAGTCAACTGTTGCTTTCTGTTTCAGGTGGGTGTGTGAACACAACCCTGGAAAGCTCTCCATCATGGGGGAAAGTTGGAAGGCTGTGATCTGGGTGTTCTGCAAACTCCACACTTCTAAGATTTATATTTTGTTTTACAAATGAAAGTTTATTTTATTAAAGAAAAAAAAAAAAGCAGTGCAGCTCTGCTTGGGCTTGTTAAAAGGCTGTGTGCATTCCACAGTGGCTGCAGAGAATGAATGCAGAAATCAGAGCCCTGGGGTTATTTGCCTGAAAGGATCTGGAGAAATACAAAACTGCTTTCATAAAAGTCTTTCTAGAGATCAGACTGCTGTGATTAGGATGTGAAAATTGAGGGGTTTGCTTTCTAATATTTCCCTTTCCATGCTCCCTTCTGGGTCATGACAATTAATTGGCCTACTTGGGGCCGAGTGCAGCTAGCTCTGTGATAATTGCTTAAAAAAAAAACAAAAAAACAAAAAACGTGGAGTCAAAATAACTCCTTGGGAATTTCACTTTTCTGTCAATGAGAGACTCCAGCACAAATACTTAATCTGTATCTGATACATTCTTCCCAGTTACCTTTACAGAATGACTGAAGGGTCCACATGTTAGCAGTGGCTTTTTTCAAAGTTTGTACATAAAAAAAAAAAAAAATGTATGCAGTCTGAGTTTGTATTATTAAACACTGGAGTGGCAAAATCTTTTTAGAGCTATAGTATTGAGTCTTGCTAACTTTCATCTAGTTTGCCCATGACTAAAGTGATCCATGTGGATTAAGGCAATAATTCAATCTGAATGTTTGCTTTGTATTTTAAAAACAAATGAAATGTTGAACAGTTGTCAGGTGTTAGCTTGATCTTTATTGTAACTCTTTGCTAAGATTACGAGGATTACACTGAGTACTTGAGGTAAGATTTGAATAGTGGCAAATACCAGGATACTGTTATCTGGTTTCAGCATCAGTCAAAGAAGTATTAAATAATCAGATAATGTCTCGGCTGCTCTCAAAACATGAAATCCCTTTATGCTAATCCACACATGCTACCAATCAGGAAGCGACCACAGAAACTACACAGAAAACAGTATATGTGCTTCTATTCACAGATTGTATATTCAGTATAAATTAGGAATTAAGATACTCTGTTCTGATTCATCCACGCGTCTTACCTTTAGGCAAGAAAAAATACCCACGGGTTACAGGCTCTCCCCTGGCCTCCAAAACTCACTGTGAGATCTCCATTCTTGCTTCCAGTGATTCCTTCCTGTTTTTCACCTATCTTTAAATCCAACTTAAAAAAGGAAAATATAGTTATTAGTGTCATGATATTTTGAATCTAAATTATACCTTCAAAATGATTTTATCCATTCACTTTATAGATAAAGAACTGAACCTAATAGAATTATACTTCATTTTTAGTAGAAATCAAAACTTTTGATCCACAGCTCACTTATATTTTCATTATACCAAATTAGTTTTGAAAATTTATTGTCTGCTCTCTAAATCATTCTCTTTGGAGAGGAAAACACTTAGAATTTTTTAACAAAGCTCTAGAACATTGCTTTCCATTTTCATTTGATGATATGGGTGTCATTATGCACATTTCTGGGCTTCCCTGGTGGCTCAGATAGTAAAAAACCTGCCTGCAGTGCAGGAGATCAGGGTTATATCCCTGGGTCCGGAAGATCCCCTGGAGAAGGAAGTCTGAGAAGCAAGGATTCTAAGCATACCAAGAAGCCTACATGTTTAATATACAGTTGACCCTTGGACAACACAGGTTTGAACTGTGCAAGTTCACTTATATTACAGATTTTTTTCAAGAAGTATATTGGAAAAATTTTTGATTTGTGACAATTTGAAAAAACTCTCAGATGAGCCTTGTGGCTTAGAAATATCAAAAAATTTAAGAAAAAATTAAGTATGATATGAATGCATAAAATAAATGTAAATAGTAGGCTGTCCTTTCATAGATAGGTGAGTAATATTTAATATGAAATGATGAAATTACCAGACAAAAATTTTTAAACTATAATAAATATCTTTAAGAATTTAAAGGAAAAGGTGACCTAATAAGTAAATATATGAGGAGTCTCAGCATAGCAATTAAATCTATTATAAAGAATCAAATGGGAAAGTCTGGAATTGAAAAGTATGCAATCTGAAATAAAAATTCATCAGATGAACTTCACAGCAGATTGGCAACCACAGAAAAAAGGACAATGAAATTAAAGATAAAAAATTAGAAATTATCCAACCTGAAGAACAGAGAATAGAATATTTTTTTTTAAATGCAGTTACTTGTGGAATGACATTAAGCAGTATAACATTTCATGTATGTTTTTTTGCCAGAAAGAGCATTTCTTCATATTTGTTAAAAACCATCAACCCAAGATCCAAGAATTTCAGCAAACCCAGAACAAGATTAATGCAAAGACAACCACAACTAGGCACATCTAATCAAGCTGCTGCATATCAAAAATAAACACAGTATCTTAAAAGTAGTCAGAAGAAAAGACAAGTTTTATACAGAGAAAAAACGATTTAATTGAGAGCTTCTCATCGAAAACAATAAAGTCCGGAAGACAATGAAATGGCGTTTTTAAAGGGTTTTAAGAAGAAGAAGAAAAAAAACTACCAGCCAGAATTATAATACTCTTTTTTCTAGCAGAAGTATCCTTCAAAATGAGTTAAATCGATTCAGATAAAAACCAGAGAGAACTTAGAGCTAGTGACTCGTCACTATAAGAAGTAGTGAAGGGATTTTTCAGAATAAAGAGAAATAACACCCAAGGAAAACTAGGAAGGAAACAATAGCAAATACATGAAATGATAAATATATGGGTAAATATAAAAGATTTAAGATAAATTTGTGTTCTAATTCAGGGACTCCTGTCATGGCGTTCTGTCTCTGCCCCTCAAATTTTGATAATTCTGGTTACCTACCCTCGTCTTCAGAGTACCGTGAAGTTCTCACTGTCTGCTTCGGCTGTTTTCCTGAGGGAATAAACCAAGGTAATGCCCGATTTCTTTTTCTCAAGTACTTTCTGTGTCCTTGTTCTCTGATATATTCAAAGAGTTGTTTTTTATATTTTCTCAAGGTTTCATATAGTTATCAGCAGGAGGGTCAACCTTATAAGCTACTCAGTCATGGCTGAAACAATGTCAGCCAAGCAATCTTTAAGGAGAAAACCAAAGCTAACAACCTTAACTCTGTATTTCAAGACATGAAGTTATAGCAATTCATACAATGTGACTTAATGCAAGGAGAAAAAATACACAAGTGGAACATAAGAGTCCAGAATAGACACACGTAGATGGAATTAAATTTACGACAAAGATGGCACTATCTCAGAGGAAATGTACAGACCTTTCGAAAACTGATACAGGGGAAATTGGAAATATATATATATATATATATATATATATATAGTATGTATAAAATCTCTCTACCTAATTCACATTATATGCAAGAAGCAGCTTAGGTAAATTGTAGATCTAAATGTTAACTGTAAAATAATAAGGTTTCTTGAAGTAAACATGGGAGCATATTTGAATTATCTTGGTTTAGGCAAAGACCACTTAAACTAAACATGAAATGCATTAAACAGACAGGAAGATATTTTAGAATTACACTATTCTGTTCAACGCCAATAAAAGTGAAGCCACAGAGTAAAAACTGTCTTTGGTTTTTGTTTTGTTTTTGCCACAGTTAAGGATAGAGATAGGACTTAACACTTACCAGAATAAATATAATGTATTGAAATTTAATATAAGAAACTGCAGTAGTAAGTGTTGTCAAGGTTATGTAGCAACAATATCTCCCGTATTTTTGATAAGGAGAGTAAATTAGTGTTGTGGAAACCATCCACAACGCTAATCACAACCCACAGTGCTCCAGAGTCTTAAAAAAACGAAAGCAGCAAACAACCTCCTCCATACAAAATAAACAGAAGTAATAAGAGAGGCTGAGGGGCTGCTTGCAAGAGTGAGCTGGCTGGCTCCGCTTCACTTCTAACCAGAATGATCCAGAGTTAAATGGCAGGGAAGGGCCTGAGAGCCAAGAACCAACGCTGCTTTCAGAGAGAGGATGGCAGTTGGGTGGGAGAACTCAGAGGGATAAGATACAAAGGAACAAATAAATAGAAAGCAAATATTAGTGAAAGCCATAAAACTCAGAGATTCTATTTCTAATATATGCCTTAAAAAAGTATACTTATGTTTATTAGAAGGTATGTACAGGAATATATCTAGTTGGACTTGTCTGGCGGTCCAGCGGTGACAACTTCATCTTCCAACGCTGGGGGTGCAGGTTCAGTCCCTGGTAGGGGTGCTTGCCTCAAAGCCGAAAAACTAAAACATAAAACGGAAGCAATATTGTAACAAGACTTTAAAAATGGTCCACATCAACAATCTTCAAAAAGAGTATTTATATTATTTGTAATAGCCAAAAGTATGTAGTATAATCAACTAGATGCACATCAATCATCTAACAGATAATTAGATTTTCAGAGAGTTATACAAAAGAATACCATCCAACAAAGAAAATGAGCAAAATCATGCCATTCACTATAACATGGATGGATCTCACAAACATAATATTGAGCAAAAGATGACAGAGAAAATCGAGAATAAAGAGCATTTATTTATATTAATTTATATGCAGATCAAAACAGAAAAAAGTAATGATGTTAGAGGTCAGGAGAGTGGTTATTTGGGAAGAGAATCAGAGACTGGGGAAAAGCATAAAGGAAACATGTAAAGTTCTGACATTTTTTACCTGAATAAAGGGTACAGAAGTGTTTCACACGAACAGTCTTTGAGCCCTACTTTGTGGTTTGTATGTTTGTATTTAAGCATACTGCGCTTTGATACAAGCAGCAGCATATTAAACCTGCAGTTTGGTAGAACAGAAGGTGTAGGTACAATGATGAATTGGCAAGAAAGAGCAACAACAGCAAGGTTATAAAGAGAATTGTTTTGAATTGGGTTTTTCTAGGGCAACAGCTTTCAAACAGTTTTAAAGCCCCAAACTCACATTGTGTATGTGTGTATTTATACTTATTTAGGTATATATAAAAAGTGAAAGAGAACTTTTACAAAACAGTACCATACCAATAGCAATATACTCTGGTGCCTTCTATTCTAGTTACTTTTTTAGTTATCTTCCTCAGTCTGAAAAAGGACATCTACAAAAAACTATGGTTAACATCATATTTATTGGAGAAAGCTTAAATGCGTTCTCCATGAATTTGGGAGTAAGACTAAGATGCTCACTGACACCACTACCAGTTAGCATAGTACCAGAGGCATTACCCAGTTCACTTAAGCAAGAAAAATAAAATTAAAAGACTGGAAAGAAAGTAAACTTAAATCATGGCAGGATTATAGAAAATCCAATGCTTGGTGGAGATCATCTTCAAAGCCAAGATTGTCCAATTTTCTAGTTTATCATTTTAATTAATAATTGATAATATATTTTCAATTAATGAGAAAACAGCATGTGTTTAATACATACACATTTATGGAGATAGGTACAGATATTGCATGAGAGTGAGATTCAAAATTCTAAGCGCAGGTAAGCTTTGAACCAAAATTGTAAATTATTATAACATGCTTTTCACATCTGAAATCATTACAGTTTAAAATCTCTTTATCAAATTTTCATACAAACTACTTCTTTGAATAAGTTTCTTATTATGCAGACTTAGTATACTGTTACAGAACTATTAAATATAATAATTTAAATGCCCAATGAATGCTGAACAAAGTTAGCTTAACTATGCTAGGAATAAATATGTAAGTTATCAAAGGCCAGGTACAGACTTAAGTACTATGAAGAAGGCAAATACTTTCTAAAGCTTGTCTTTCCATCTTCAGCTCTATTCTGCTTTTTATTGTCATGTTATCAAGAAATTAGGTGTGTATGGGTTTGTGTGAGTGTGTGTGTGTGTGTGTTCTGTAATGCTGGACAACACAACAAGTGCTCTGTAGTAGCCAATACATTTCTAGGGCAAAGGAGCTGGAACTTTAGTACCTGGTAGCCTCTGGGAAAACTACCTTGGTTAACAGGAATCGATCCAACAGTCTTTTTGGCTAGCATCCAACTCAATAGGAGGTCACATTTTTCAAAATTGAGTTTTTAGTTTTGTATGTGTGTTTATTTTGGAACTCCATTGGGATTTTCAGGATGTAAGCTTGTATTACGTTTTAAATATATTTTCATAAAGATATTTAGATGTTCTCTTTCATGTATAGTTTGAAATTAAGTTCAGAAACTCAAGACACAGATATTCAGTGTGTCTTAACCCTTAAAGTTAATGACTTCTAATTAACCCAGCAAGAAGCTAATGACTTGTAATCACTTGCCAATTGATTCTGAGATTTGGTTTTGTTTTTGTAAAATTAGTCGAGATGAAACAGAGAGCTATAGCTGGTGGGGGAAAGGCAGAGGAAGATCCAGGTTCAATAAGTCACTCACAAGGTGAGTTCTAGAAGATACTCAGGGTGATGGAAAGCATACTTCTGGTCTTTTGCCAATTATTATGAGACCCATGAATGTTGTTGTAAATAAAGGTGCATGTATTGGAGACTAGATAACTTAAACATTGAGAAAATCATTATCTGCTGCTGCTACTGCTGCTAAGTCACTTAAGTCGTATCCGACTCTGTGCGACCCCACAGATGGCAGCCCACCAGGCTCCCCCGTCCCTGGGATTCTCCAGGCAAGAACACTGGAGTGGGTTCCCATTGCCTTCTCCAATGCGCGAAAGTGAAGTCGCTCAGTCGTGTCCGACTCTAGCGACCCCATGGACTGCAGCCTACCAGGCTCCTCCATCCATGGGATTTTCCAGGCAAGAGTACTGGAGTGGGGTGCCATTGCCTTCTCCGAAATCATTATCTAGTATCACTTAAATGATCTCGGAGAAGGCAATGGCACCCCACTCCAGTACTCTTGCCTGGAAAATCCCATGGACGGAGGAGCCTGGTGGGCTGCAGTCCATGGGGTTGCTAAGAGTCGGACACGACTTAAGCGACTTAGCAGCAGCAGTGCTTAGCACTTGGAACAATTCAGCTAAAAAAGAGGAATATACATGTAAAATTGTGCATCAGATAACTGATTTTATATTTCACTTACAAAGATATATATACTTTGGTTGATGAAACTTGTTCCATAAGATGATAAAACATGAATGATTCTGAATCACATAAACATTTATTAAAATCTGTCCTTAGGCCAGGATCTGGGTGATCCATTGGGCATTGAAAGATGAATAACCCACAGCCCCTTTCTCCAGGAGTTTATACTGATTAATAAATAATCACCTAGGGTACAGAACTCTATAACAAAGAAATACTTTAGAGGATATGAGATTTGAAAATGCATGTGTAATCCTCTCAGGTCCTTCATACACAGCACATATATATTTTTATACCTCTTAAAATTTGCCAGTTACTGCCCCCTGGAGGAGGGCTTCCCTGGTGGCTCAGACAGTAAAGAATCCGCCTGCAATGTGAGAGACCTGGGTATGATCCCTGGGTTGGGACGATCCCCTGGAGGAGGACATGGCTACCCACTCCAATATTCTTGCCTGGAGAATCCTCATGGACGGAGGAGCCAGGCGGGCTACAGTCCATGGGGTCGCAAAGAGGCGGACGTGACTGAGCACGCGCATGCACACGCGCACATACACAGAGATAATGAAATTCAGGAGGCTGACAAAGGAATTTTGTCAGGAATAAGGAAGATTTGGTATAACAATGATGTTGGCTAATCTTATTTGACTTGTAAAAAATGTTTCAGAGAATATTCAAAAACAGTCCCTACAGCTGTAGCTATAGAACAAATATCTAGCTTAAGACGAACACTATTCAAAAATACTATGTATTAAAAACAGTGGTTTGTGATTAGGTATAATTGGTTGTACTAGAGTGATAAGAAACTGGAAAAAAACAGTCATTATTCGTTACTATTTTTCAAGATAAGAAAACATACAGAGTAGCCTGACATTATGGAACAATTTTCACAACCATGATGTTAAAAAAAAAAAGCTGTACTGATAAGGAAGATTTTTAAAATAAAGCAAAAAAAAAAAAAAAAAAAGTGCAGTGCTTCAAACACAATCTTTTTTTCCCCTTTGATCATGGTTAAGGGCAATTCAGCCCTGTAATTATTTTCCAACAGAGAAACAAGAAAGTTGGAGTTATCAGCAAATCAGCAACACTGGACACTCCTGAAGCCTTGGCCCTTTCTGCCTCTATAAACATGATCAGTACTTCTTCCTCAGTCCTGCAGCAGAATCACCCACTGACTCCCGCATTTTTAGCTGACACCCCTCTTTTTAAGTGCCTGCCAAAGTATCCTACTTAACTATTATGGCAAGAAAAAAATATCAAATTAGGAAAGTAAAGAAAGAATAAGGCCATTGTCTGTGCAGTTGCCTTCCAGGCTGGCCTGTCATTTTCTCTGGGAGGGAGCTCTGAACTGAATTGACTGCCCGAAGTCTTAGGTTCTGTTCTCACACCAACCACTATGATTCCATGTGAGCTCAGCCAAGCTCTTTGATGTCACCAGCCTTTCCTTTTTCAGAGAGGAGACTGGTTGTGTGTGATTGCTTGTTTTGAGTGCAAGCGTCTGGGTACAGCTAATCAGACACCTGATGGGTTTGACTTCTTTGGGGTGTATCATTTTAATTTTGTTTTTCTGTTTTAATCAATGGTGTCAGATGATTTCAGTAATGCTGATATACATATATCTATGCCTATGTATTATGTGTGTATATATTACACATAATGTGTGTGAAACTTTATAAAAGGTAGCTTTATAATAAGCACATTGTTTATTGTACTCTGACCAAGTGCAAAGGCTAATTTGAAAATCCTTGGAACAATAGTCAGAAATTCCTATTTTTAAAGAATTCATTCACGCATCTGCATGCCTCTAAGGACAGAAATGAACATGACAGTTCAGCATGATAACGATGACAGTTTGGAAAATAAACTCCTTGCTTTTCCTTACAAAACAAAACTGAAATTGACAGAGCTTTGTTGTTGTTTTAGATCAGAAGCTAACATGTCTTCTGCTTTCTTCTCTCATCTCCCAAAGCCATTTTCCCCTACGACTATCTCAAGGGAGGATCTAGTCTGAAAACTCAGGCAAGTTCTACCCTAACTGCTACTTGCCCCAGTAAAACACAGTATGCTATCCTTGCAAGTAAAGGTAAAGATCATCAGTCAATCTTTCCTCCAAATTACACAATCCTCTGAGTAAAATTAATAATTACAGACGCAATTATGCTCTATTAGCATGAGTAAAATGTTTATGCAAAGAACCTTAGCTAAGTGAATGCAAATGATGGTAGATCACAGGCACAGACACTTTACTCTGCTGTTTCCTCTGCCAGGAAGGAAACATTCTAAGATCTTTGCCTGCTTTCTTGCTTCTCATTATGGAGGGTTCGGCTCTGATGCCATCTACTGAGAATGGTTATTCTTAACTATCCCATTTCATGAAGTACCCCAAACTCCCTGTTCCATATTACCTTGTTTGATTTTTATAGCACTTTGATCTTTAGTTACTGTTCTTTTGTTAACTGGCTGGCTGTCTCTCCCATTAGCCTGTAAGCACCATGAGAGTTGGGGACTTACCTCTCTGATTCACCACGCCATTTCCAATGCCCAGAATCATGCTCGGTGTACAGTAGGAATGCATGAATATCCAATTGGTGAACAGATGAGCAAATGAAATGCTCATATTTTTGTTGTAAAGGAAAAGATTACATAGGAAAGGATGAACAATTGCAAACCAAGCTCAAGACTGATTTTACTTAGAAGTACTTGTAGTTTACCAGACAGTATTTATTATACACTTGAATTTTTAGACCTTTATTAATCTACCTGAAATTTTACATAAAATAGCCATCTTATGTAAGTGTAGAGAATATGCCCCCCCCCAAAAAAACCCCACAATAATGGCAAATGCACAGTGTTACAGTGAAGTAAAATGGCTTCTCCATGTGACAACTGACTCAGAGTTAAATTTCTAAGTAATTAGAATCATTATCTGTTTCTCTTTAATCAATTTCTAGATTGAGACACACTAACTCTATCCACACTGTAAACTCATGAAACATAGCAGTTATTAATTAAAGTAGCAATAAAAGTTCATAACCTAGCTCCCTCATAGGTAGGTCCCCTATCAAACAATGTAATACAAAACAACAGGAATTATTCTTTTTAATCTATGTTCTTATTGTGTTAAATGCTGTTGTACAATTTGATTTTTGAGTTTTCATTGAAAAGACCTTAAAAACATGGACAGTATTTTCTTGCCATGAAAATAAAAATCTGAGTTATATGAGTCTTAAAGTACTTTTCCTGGCTAATCTTCTTTTTGCTGTTAAAAAAATGTGATAAATTATTATATGATTCAAAACCATAATATAACTGAAGGAAATGATCATTTGAAAGGATTTTAATTAAATTATGTTTCAAGAGTACTTTCCTATGACAGTTTATTTTTCTTCGTATTTTTAAGTGTCAGATCTGCTATAAGCCAGAACTTTGGGGTAGCAAACTAGAAAAATTAAGTTATAGTTCACAGTAGGCATTTTCTTACACTTTGAATAGAACAGACCCCTCTGAATTCATTCCATATTGTATTAAGAGAAAAACTGTAAACATTGTGTTTTGTAAACTATATACCTTTCCTTGGTCTTGCCACTAGAAAGATTTTTGTTTTTCATTAATAGAACCCAGTGATAAAGAGTTATATGATCCATTTCAATATCTGTATTCATAGAAAAGTTACATAAAAATATAAGGAAATTTCAGAATTAGGGTTTATTTTACTGTTAATATATGTGGGGAAATGTGGATTTGCTAACCTAGAATCTTTTTTTTTCTTTGTAAGGATAATTGATTCTCTTTCTACATGTAATATCTTTCAAATCAGACCACCAAGAAAAATTGATTCTAAAAATCTAACATACCTGTGCTGGAATCCATATGATTACATTGATTTACTATCAAGAGCATGCTCTTATATAGCTGATGGTCTTGGAAAATATTAAACCTGTAAGAGTTAAAAGTCAAAAAAATCAAATTAGAAGAATTTATTGTGAAACAATATGGAGACTCATAGATATACATCTAGTACAGCCAAATATCCTGTCATTATAATGTTAAAGCATTTTGAAATATTTTTAAAATCCAAATTTGTAGCCAGAACAATTTCTGAGCCTCTTTTTTCGCTGCACTAATATTTTATTTTAGTCATTAATCCAAAGATGCCTATAAAAGAACACTGATGCTATGGGATGTGATCAATAAATGCTGATGGTTCATTGATTGATGTCTTGGTCCTAGACAGAAGAGTTTCTGAGTCACCCCTGCCTTCTTGTGAGAGGAAGGTTGCAGTATGAAATTGTACGTATTATAAAGTCACCCCTCTGAACTTCTGTGTAATTCATATCATCTATGCAAATTTTGAAATTGTTCTGTAAAATAGGCAAGGCCATGGGTAAGTTCAATGTACATTGTGCAAAAGTTTATTGTTTAATAGCTTTTATTTGAGAAAAAATCATTTTTTAGTTTAAATGATTTTGAGTTTAGACTGTATTTTCTAAATTCTCCTTTGTTTCTTGCTCACAACCATTGCTGAACATAAATTTGCCTTTCCCTTCATGAAATCACTGCTAAGGACATAATCATTTGAATATGACTTACTTTTTAATAAAAGTCCAGAAATTATATTGCTACTTCACATTCTTATGGCACTTTAGTCATAATCCTGAGAAAATATTGACAAAGTTATTATTTTAAGATGTTAAGTACCAGTAGTAATAAATGTGGCAATCTGGCTAAAAAGCACATTAAAACCTACCTGTTAAGAATGTCAGAAAAAATTGGTTTATGGAAAACAAAAAAATCTTAATTTTTAATTATAAATTTATATACGAACTCAAATCTTTCTTCTCTTCTCAAATTTTTACATAATTTTAGAGAATGCTGATTATATAAAGACGAATGAAAACCAACTCATAATAGAGCCCATTCTTCAGTCTATTGGAAGAGATATATATGTGAATAATAATTAAGATACAAGTCATGATGTATAGAAATTATAGCCCTTATACATTGCTGGTGGAAATATAAGATGGTAGAGCTACAGTGGAAAAGATTTTGGCAGTTGCTCAAAATATGAAACATAGAATTACCACACCAGGGACTTGTCTGGTCCAGTGGTTAAGATTCCACATTTCCAATGCACGGGGCAGTAGTCCGATCCCTGATCTGAGAACTAAGATCTCACATGCTGCACAGTGAGGCCAAAAAAAAAAAGGCAGAACTTCCACACTATCCAGCAATTCCACTCCTGGGTACCACGCAAGAGAAATAAAAACTTCTGTCTACACAAAAACATGTACACAAATATTCATAGCAGCTTTATTCATAATAGCTGAAAATGTAAACAATCCATATGTCCATCTATTAGGAAATGAATAAGTTACATGTATTATATTCATACAAGGGAATATTACATCAGTTCCCTCTGAACCACAAAATTAAAAGAAAATCTTTCCCAGAAAGTGGGAGAGTTCTGCTCCTCCTACTGAATCAGGAAAAAATGAATCACTGATAACATGCTACAACACAGATAAACCTCAAAAATATTCTAACTGAAAAAAGCCAGTGAGCAACAGGAGATCACATATCTGTTTACATGAAATGCCCAGAATAGACAAATCTGTAGAGAAAGTAGACGAGTGGTTGTCTAGAGGGAGGAAGAGGTATGTGGAGCTAGACAGGAGGACGCAGAGTAACTGATAATGAGCACTAGGGTTTCAGGGTAATAATAAGGTTCTCAAACTAGATGATGCAGTTGTAAAAGTCTGTGAATATACTAAAATGATGTTACAACATATAGAGCATATATCAGTAAAGCTATTAAGATACAAGGCAGTACACAAAAAAAGTATTCCTGAAGGTTGGAAAAGAAAATAAGTAATTCTTTGTGTGGTAGGGCAAGTGAGAAAATGGAATGTTAGCAGTTTCCTAGAAGAGGAAACTTTTAAGCTAGATCTTGAAAAATAAGTAGAAATTTCTCTAAGTTGAGAAACTTCATCATGTTTGACAGAGAGGCTAAAGCACAGATCTACGGAAAGTCACAGTTAATTTGATAAACGATTCAGCAGTGGGAGGATGGATAGACTTAGGAAAGGTGCTTGGAAATGACAGAGAATGGTAGAAAACAAGACTAAGAAGACAGGTAGAAAACAAGAGTGGTTAAAAACCCTTTAGGCTTTGCTGAAAAACAATGATACACTCCTCTGAATTTGACAGAAACTATTTAAGTTTTTCTTAAGAAAATTAGCATGCTGCTTTTTGTTTTATAGAAATGAGACACACCTCTTTCAGATAAGATTTACATCTCTGATCAAAATTGTCCAGGGAATCCAGGAATCAGTAAGATACTTAGCTGGTTCTGACTGGTCAGGAGTTGAATCAGTAGGAGGAGCAGAACTCTCCCACTTTCTGGGAAAGATTTTCTTTTAATTTTGTGGTTCAGAGGGAACTGATGTAACCTTGAAGACACACCTTCCTGGCCTCACCGTTTCTTTTTCTCTAGTTGGGACTAAGAAACGAGATCCCCTTTCTGTTTGATGGTAAAACCAAAGTCACTGATTTTGTTGGTGCCAGTGTCATGGAAGATGTCTGTTTATGAAAAGTGGCAGCAGTGGTAAACTGAGGGCATCCTGATGGCATTCAAAACCTCTGTTCTAGCACTCTCCCAGGCCACAACCCAGCCCTTGGTAATGGGAGCCATTGATTTCCTCTTTGGGGTTAAGCTGGTTAAAGTTGAATTTCTGTCACTTGTGGCAAAATCTTTCTAACAGCATTAGAGCTAGGAAGTTTAACCAGTCACCAATAGATTCTTGCTGGCCTATTGGATGCACCATGATGTATCCATTACCTGATATCTGCCTGCAGTGCAGAAGATCCTGGTTCAATTCCTGGGTTGGGAAAATCCACTGGAGCAGGGATAGGCTACCCACTCTAGTATTCTTGGGCTTCCCTTGTGGCTCAGCTAGTAAAGAATCCACCTGCAATGCAAGAGACCTAGATTCAATCCCTGGGTTGGGAAGATCCCCTGGAGAAGGGAAAGGCTACCCACTCGAGTATTCTGGCCTGGAGAATTCCATGGACTGTATAGTCTGTGGGGTCACAAAGAGTCGGACACAACTGGGCAAGTTTCATTTCACCTGTTATCTATGACCTTCTGGTTTAGCTAGAACCTGGGTATTAAACTCGAAAGTAAGAGCAATGTGTGTGCTGTGGTAGGAGAACTTAAAAATGAAGACTTTTCATCAATTTTTAACATCAGTTCCTGACTGATGTTATTATATCCTAAATGGACACATTTTCTCTTGGAAAGCCATTTGCAGCTAAAAATGTAGGTCAGAGATACCAAAAATCCAGCAGGTGTGCCAGGTCTCCCGCCATACTTTTGGTCACCATGACTAGCTGACAACAGAATTTTACTAAACCTGGCTGTGCCCTCGAGTTCCTCATAAGCAGCCCACCAGGAAGCCACTGACAGTTAAGTAGAGTTTGCATGCAAGATCAAATCTACTTGCCAGCCTGGATAAGGTTACTGATAATTATCTTAATAAAATCATTATGACCTCTTTTCTCTCTTCTCTATAAAGTTAAGCCCTTCTACCAGTTTAAGACGGAAAGCCTGCTTTAAGGAAATCTATTATTCATGTATGCCACAGTGGACTCACCTTTCCCCATATGGGTGCATTTTAATCCTTTACTACAAACATTGGATGAAAGGATTTCCTTTCGGTGATAAAGAATTTCAGGCATCTGAGAGCAAATGGAAGAGTTATTTCAGGAGCACTTTTTCACAGAGCTTCTGGGAGCCCAGCGTGTGTTTGGGGCTAATCCCCCCTTTTTGGAAGTCATACTGCCTATATTGCATCCACCAGGCTCACTCTAGACAAAGATAATTTGAGAGAGTCTGACCTCGTTCATGAAATAAACTGCCTTCAATTCATTTTATAGATTAGTTCAGAGATCTGTCAAATTTTATTTCAAAACCCTCAATATTCTATAGACCTTAAGTTAAAAATGATATATATTCTTTCCACCTGGAAGATTCTCTGCGTTTTCTTAGCCAAGGTAGTGGAGGGGAATATCGACCAGATGTCTTTAAAAGCTAAGCTCCTGAATCCTTACAACAACTGTCAGGAGCCTGTTTTCTTATAAACACACACACACACACACACACACACACACACACACTAAGGAAACTATGACCAACTAAGGAGGTCATATTAATTTAATGCATGTACCCACATTTATGGGCTTCCCTGGTGGCTCAGCTGGTAAAGAATCCACCTGCAATGCAGGAGACCTGAGTTCGATCCCTGGGTTGGGAAGAGCCCCTGGAGAGGGGAACGGCGACACACTCCAATATTCTGGCCTGGAGAATCCCATGGACTGTATAGTCCATGGGGTCACAAAGAGTCAGACATGACTGAGCAATTTCCACTTTCCCTTTCACCCACATTTATATCCCTGGTGGCTCAGATGGTAAAGAATCTGTCTGCAATGTAGGAGACCCAGGTTGGATCCCTGGGTAGGGAAGATCCCCTGGAGAAGGTAATGGCAACCTACTCCTGTATTCTTGCTTGGAGAATTCCATGAACAGAGAAGCCTGGTGAGCTATAGTCCATGGGGTTGCAAAAAGTCAGACATGACTGAGTAACTAACACACATATTTATATCACAGGTGGAAATCCACAAAGCGTGCATAGAGTGAAAGTGTCCTAAAGAAGTCCCATTCTTCTTTGTCTTTTTCATGATGTTGTCAAGAACAGTGAAGGGTCTGAGATTTTATCCTGACTAGAAGCAAATTAAGTAGCTCATCGAAGTTTCATGGATTCTGTCAAAAGTCAGTGACAAACAGCATTGTTATTCAAGAAATAGCAGTGGCCGGAATATCAGCATTTTCTTGCTCCACAAGCCTAATTCCCCAAAGGGCGATTCAAACAGGTCAGGTGACCCTTGTACCTGTATTAAAGGGTTGCAGTAAAGGAGAGGAACTCTGGGCTTAGGAATTCAAGTCTTTTATAACGGGCAGTAAATACGCCTGACCGTTTGTTCTAGAGGAACATAATATAGTATAGTATGGTATGCTGCTGCTGCTAAGTCGCTGCAGTCGTGTCCGACTCTGTGCGACCCCGTAGACGGCAGCCCACCAGGCTCCCCTGTCCCCAGGATTCTCCAGGCAAGAACACTGGAGTGGGTTGCCATTTCCTTCTCCAATGCATGAAAGTGAAAAGTGAAAGTGAAGTCGCTCAGTCATGTCCGACTCTTCACGACCCCATGGACTGCAGCCTACCAGGCTCCTCCGCCCATGGGATTTTCCAGGCAAGAGTACTGGAGTGGGGTGCCATTTCCTTCTCCAGTGCATGAAAGTGAAAAGTGAAAGTGAAGTCACTCAGTTGTGTCCAACTCTTAGTGACCTCATGGTCTGCAGCCTACCAGGCTCCTCCGTCCATGGCATTTTCCAGGCAAGAGTACTGGAGTGGGGTGCCGTTGCCTTCTCCATATGGTACAGTATAATGTAATATAATATAGTATAATATTAGTATGGTGTAGTATAATAAATTTGGTAGAATTATTATTATAAGCACATCTGCCTTTTGTTTTAGTGACACTATTTCTATCTTCTAAGGCTGTTTGCTATTAAAAAAAATCCTTGAAAACATAGTACAAGAACCACAAAAGACAGTGCCTCTGCTCATAAGACATGTAAAAATGAAAGGCACACAGAAAATTATCTTTCAACAGATATGTACAACAGATTCTTTTTTGTTAGTCAATATGGGTTGGTTATATTGAAAGTCATAGAATTCCAATGAATAATGATCAATAGATTTCATGATAAATGTTCTCATTGAGAATTTTTGAATGTAATATTAACTGATTACTGTCATGTGATGCTTGGAGAAGGAAATGGCAGCCCAATCCAGTACTCTTGCCTAGAAAATTCCATGGATGGAGGAGCCTGGTGGGCTACAGTCCATGGGGTCACAAAGAGTCAGACACGACTGAGCGACTAGGAGATGCTAGGAGAAATAATGGCAATGTACAAATTCAAAAAATACCAAATTTCAAAAGGAAATAATGGCCATTTTATCCCTACCTTAATCCAAGAGTGAAAACACATTGAAAACAGTTGTGGGAGAATTTTATAATTAGAGAAACAGCTTCATCAATCTAAAATCAACCATTTAAAGATGATACAGTACATATTGGGGCATCCCTGGTGGCTCAGAGAGTAAAGAATCTGCCTGCAAGGTGGGAGACCTGGGTTCAATCCCTGGGTTGGGAAGATCCCCTGGAGAAGGGAATGACAACCCGCTCCAGCATTCTTGCCTGGAGAATCCCATAGACAGAAGAGCTTGGCGGGCTACAGTCCATGGGGTCACAGAGTCGGACACGACTGAGCGCCTCTCACCTGCATGCTGCACTTTGACGCATAGTACATATTGGGTACTGGTTTCCTTTTATGACCTGTGTAAGGAGTAATGGAAGTTAATTGTGTTTGATCCAGAAAGCCAGCTTTATTTTAGATAAAATATATAACTGAGTAAAATAACATATATGCCCTCAAATGATGGTCCACTTCAGATTTTATCAACTAAATCTATATTAAATAGTAGTTTAAAAGTATGGTATTGCTAACTAGAAATAAAATTTGATACATACTCCCCTATAATACTTAATCAAATGATTGAAATAATCCTAGTATTTTTCCTGTAAACTTGTCAGGTTTGTAAAATGCCGTGACCATGCACATAACTCACATTAGGAGCTGAGCTCGTGACTGTGGAACAGGCAGTGACCCCACTTCCAAGCTTTCTGTGCTCACCTCTCACTTCAGGCACAAATTGAACCCTACCTTTCCTGATAACTTCAAGGTCTTTTTTTGCCTGCATTGGTGTCTCACATAGGCAGTAATCCGGCATGAACTTGTTCCAAGACCACATCTGGTGGGTTTCAGACCAGAGTGAACCTTTTGGGCCACGTGGGCTCCTTGCTGTTATCCGTGACTGTATCCATGGTTCCAAGGCTCTAAAACCTTCAAACTCTAATAGCTGCCTTTGGCTTCTTTGCTCCCGATTTGTCTATCCTTTCCAAGCATATGTTTCCGGGACCATACACCAGGTCATTACAGTTCAACTGAAAGTCTTCAGAGAGGCAAAGTTGCCCTTCTTCAGAGTGAACCAGCGTAAGTAGATGTTCAAAGATTTCCTCTCCATTATGCTGCTTGTTTGTATGTGGGGCCATGCACCCGAATGTTAACACACTGCTGTCTCACTTGGCATCAGGCTGGCCCGTACCTTGTGCTGACGAGTCCTTCATTTCTCCTCTCACTGCACATCCACCTTCGCCCAGTTAAAACTGGCCCATTTCAAGTTATTCTCCTTGCCTGTGGCTGTCTGGTCCACATGTTGCTGCCAGTTTCTAATGTAGGAGAATATCACCATGCCTTCCACATTCCACGAGGGTTGGTTCCGTTTTAAGAACGTTGTTATAGCAAGCAGCATAATGACCACTCTTTCCCTCCTCTGCTTCCTGCCCGTCTAAGGAGCAGAGTGCACTAGGCTGAATGAACCCAGTAAATGTGGCACCAGTTTGTACTTTTCTTGAATGAAAAGCCATAATTAGTTTGTTTCCTTTAAAGAGTGTAAAACGAACAAGATGGATTAGAGTGGTTGCTTCAAATAATTATGTAATTAAGATTCGTGTGTACTGCTAAGTGAATTCATAATCTTTGGGAAATTCTTTTCAATTATGACTAGGGCATCATAAGCCAGGTTTTAAACTTTAAAATCTCAAAAAAAATTTTTTTTTTTTTTCCCTTGACACGTCCAGCTAGACATTATTGACATACTGGCCTACAAATCTCCCTGTTTAAATTTTAGTTGGCCTAGAAATGCTCTAGAAGGGTTCATTATCAAGCCTGAAAATCTGATTTACCTAAAGAGCACTTGTTGGGCTCCCCTGGTGGCTCAACAGCAAAGAATCCGCCTGCCGATTGAGAAGACACACGCCGCAGAGCAGCTAAGCCCGGGCAGCACAGCTATTGAGTCTGTGCTCTACAGCCTGACAGCTACAGCCACTGAGCCCACAAGCCGCAACGATCGAAGCCCGCACGCCCTAAGCCCGTGCTCTGCGACACATCAACTAGAGAGGAGCCCCTGCTCCCTGCAACTACAGAAAGCCTGTGCAGCAACAAAGATCCAGGACAGCCAAAATAAATAAATAAAGAGCACTTGTTAAAAATTGCCCTAATGCACTTACCGAAACTAACAGTCAACAGCTTGGATTTTATGTACTTCACACTCTACGAGCTCGCTATGAATTAAATCTGCATGGCCTGACAATAACATTATCTGAACGTTCAAAACTAATTACAGTGCTGCAAATATTCTGCAGGAAGGTAAATCAATATGAAATTCAAAAGTGCACAGCAAGCTTATTTGCTTCATAATATACCTGTGTACCTTTTTTAAATTATAGCATTGTGATTTTTTAAATTAGCCATCATTCTATCCTGATTTGTCTTACATTACTACCAAAACATAATCAATCAGAAATGAACAGAGAACTTGTTCATTCAACATTTATAACCACCATTCAATAATTCATATCTAATGAACCAGAAAATATTCTCCCTCGTGTTATAATTATCTTTGTATATGTCTTCTATTACTCTATCTGTCATCAGCCAATACACCTAGTGTAATACACTGAACACAGATATGCACCTATTTGTTGATGGAAAGGTTGGAAGGAGAAGGAAGAAGGGAGAGAAGGAAAGAGGGATACCCACTTTTGGATGTTTTTACTAATTATACATTCTCAAAAATATAAGCTTAACTGTAACTGGGCAGGGATATTATAAAAGATTCTGATTTTTGCAGTTAGATCATTAAAATTATTTTAGTGCTTCTGGATAAAATTTGCTTTTAGAAAAGTTGAGACTATGAGGGTAAATACTTTATCTCAGGGATAAGTTAATGTTATAGAAATATTTCTGGTTTTCACATTCTAATATTTTACAAAGATGTTTGATAACCTCTAAATTAGATATGTTTAAGTATAGTTACTGTTTATGAACAATTAGCAATTTTTCCTGGGATGTGAAACCATTCCATCACTATTCAAATACTTTTAATTTTAACTTAAAAAGAAATAATATAAAGACCAATATTTGTGCTAATGATGATCAAGTTCTTACTTGATCGATCATAATTAATGCATTTTCACAAGATTTTTTGGGAGGGGTTCCTAAGATTTCAGGTCATCAAAATAAAGAAAGTTTTCTTTTCCTTAACTTTGAGGTTTTCTATCTTTGTTTTGTCTCACAACTCCAGCTTTGGCAATGGCATCTTGTGGTTAACCTCAAAGTGAGCATCTTTCTTATAGTTTCAACTCAAATTACATTTATGTTGACCAATCCCAAATCTTAATTTCAAACACAGTTGTTTTCTCCAAGCTCCAAATACCTCCAACTGCCTAGTCAACATTACAATTCAAAAGTAGTGTTATTTTCACTTAAAAATGAATTTAAATGCCAGTATACTTTTTATTCCTTATCTTCCTGTTTAAATCAGTGATACCCCATGTGACACATGCTTCAAATAATTTTCGACCCACCTACATGGTGACAATCACCTTTTCTCTAATTTGTGATGAAACTGGAGACTTTTCGGGGAAGAATTGCAATCACAGACTGGAAGACTTGTGATGCTTTAAGATGTGAAACTTCTTCCTGATTTAATGATGTGAAATGCAGAGTCAGTAAAAAGAAGCATGCTATTTAAAAGCAGAGCTCATTCAATTAAAAAATAAATAAATTAAAAAAATAAAAGCAGAGCTCAAGAACTATAATATGACCTGTTATCTTGTGTATCGAGTGACCCTGAATATCCAGGTAACTATCACTCAGAAGTTGTACCATATTTAAGAGTCAGCAGCAAGGTGCCACAAAATCCTTTTGTGTCTCCATCAGGATTTACCTGTGTCTCTGACAAAAGGTGAAAGATGACATCATTTGAGATACCGCATAAGCTAGTGAAGATTCAACCCTCATGATATACTTTTTCTAACTTTCCTAGCCTTACTTATCTGCTGTTGATTGTTGACCAATGTACTCCAGCTGATCAAATACTTATCCCTGAACATAAACTATTCCAAATGGTTTGGATTTTCTATACTTTCCCAGTATTTCCTGGAAAGACTAGATTTCTAGGATTCTTGGCATCTCCAGATTCCCTGATGTAACTGGAGATGTAACTCATTCAGTGAACAAACCCGATAAGTGTGAGATGCTTATAACAAAGCAAACATTCAAATTCTTATTTTCATTAGGTTTCCTAGGGTCCTATTTTATCCTACTTTTGGATTAACCAAAAAAAAAAAAATCAGTCTCATTATTTTCTGAACTTTCTTAGGTAATACAGTATCCAGTGGTGACTTTTAAGACACAAAATACAAACTAAATTTTTTAACAAATGTCTAGTTACATGAAATAATCAACACTTTGATCTTCATTCACAGATAGTCCTTCAGTCCTTTTCCTCTGCCATACAGCTAAGGGAAGGGAAATGACCAGCCTCTCCCCTTTATCCCTCCTCCTCCCTTTCTACTTGCTACTTCTGGTACTTGCTACTTCCCTTGCTACTTCTGGTCTTCCAGGTTTGGGGCAGGAAGGATTGGAGGGTAGGAAGAGGGATCTGGCAAATCTTTTTTGCTTTGGTGGGCAGGTTTCATTCTCTGAGCCTGGAAGTTTGAAGAAGGCTTCGCCCTCTTTGAATGGGATTAGGTTTTTCTGGAGCCACCCTTCCGTACTCCACCCTGCCCTCTGTTCATTAGAGGGGCTCTCTGACTTGTAATTTCCTCTATTCTGGCCCCTTAGTCCTTCTGTAGCTCTTCAGATTTCAGAGGTTGAACTCCAGCAATTCTCTTCATGTTTCTCAGGGCTATGGGGAATGGGGATGGGGCAGGAAGAAAAGTAATTAAACCCTCTATAATCTTATTCCCACCTTGTCCTAGTCAACAGTCAATTCAGCCTTTGAGCAGGGGTGAAAGAACTGTAGAAAGATATTTTGAGATGAGACATTGAGGAAGCAAGAATTATAAGGGAAGTTTCAATTGCCCCTATAGAGTTACTTCCACTCAACGTATTAAGAAGGAAATACTGTGATTCAATTTTTAAACTTAAGTGCATGCATGCTCGGTCACCCAGTCATGTCTGACTCTGAGATTCCATGGACTGCAGCCCTCCAGGCTCCTCTGTCCATGGAATTTTCCAGGCAAGAATACTGGAGTGGTTTGCCATATCCTACTCCAGGGGATCTTCCCCACCCAGGGATTGAACCTTCATCTCCTGCATTAGCAGGCAAATTCTTTACCACTGGGCTACCTGGGAAGCCCCCACAAATTAATTAAACATCCACTGTATTTCCTAAAAACTCTGAGGATCTGTGAAGCTGTTAAAAAATTCTAGAATAATTTTTCTCCCAGCAATAGGAAGACAGATTCTGCCTTTTTTGCAGACTTAGAAAGTAATAGTGAAGTGGAAAAACCCAAAGGTTTCAGTTTTATCCGTATTCACCCATAGCTGTGCAGATCTGACCTAACTTGCTCACTGGTAGAATTCAGTCTCAACCTCCATTCTCTCTGTTACATGGCATTGTAAAGCTGAAATTGCCTAAGACCTTTAATTTAAATTCCAAGCAATAGTTTGGAAAATCCCACAATGGTCAAAAATTTTGGCAGCAAGAATGGAAAAGTGAGCTTTGTCAGGACAAAAGGACAGCTCTAACCCCTGAAAGTAATCAAACGCCCTTCAAAGAAGGTTTCTGAAAGTCAAAGCATGTCCTGGCTGGTTAGAGACTCCATTCCAATCAGTTCTCTCAGAAGGTTCAAATTACACCAATTCAAGATCGGAGCTTTCAGTGCAGGGTTGATATTGAAGTGTGATATTTAATTCAGTGGGATAGGATTTTCAGTACAATTAAATCCAAAGCTATGGTTAACGTGACTATAAAAAGGACATTTGGTTATCCAAGTACTGTGATTGAGAGAATATGTTTGTTCATTTAAGACATTCAAGATACTGATAAGTAAATTTGATAAGTGATTTGTTAACTGCAGAGGGGAGGGGAAGAGCAGGAAGAGGACTAGCGAAAGGCAAGAAGATTAGAGGAAAATTAAAGTGGACTTTTCATCTCTTTCTATAATTTTTCTTTGCTTTTTCATTTAAAAAGCCTTACAATGTGCCTATTCATGGCCTTACCAGAAACAAATGCATGAAGAGAAAGAAATCCAATTGATTTTTAATTGTTGACACAAAATTGAAAATTCAGAACAGTTTCTAGGAGAAATGTAAAACTAGTCAGATACTAATGTGAGCGCATTTGTCCTCTAGAGCTTGAGACGTGACAACATAGCCCAGGGAAGCGGAGCACATTAATCAGGGCCAGCATGTAGCCAACCAAGACCCCTAAGCAGCATGAAGTGGGTCTAGAAGACTACATGTCTGGCTGAAGGCTGCATATGCGTCTGCCAGTGGTCTTCTGTTATTTACTACTGCTGTGAATTTGAATTTGTATTTCCTTTCCACTGTCTTCACATTATCAAAGTATTTATATCCATGCTATACATACTGTGGAGTTGGTGAGGGACAGGGAGGCCTGGCATGCTGCGATTCATGGGGTCGCAGAGTCAGGCACGACTGACTGACTGAACTGAACTGAACTGATACATACTGTCAGCCTATCGCTGTCTATAGTACTTCTCGCAAAGTAAGCCATGTTATAAGTAACTTAATGAGTTATTTAATAATGATGATTGGCAAGTATTTATTTCAGGATGCTCACAACAAAAACTGAAATCCTCATTTTTCAAAAAACTAGGAAGCTTAGTTTGTTCAATGAACTCCCCCATGGCCATTTACCCAACTAGAAAATGTCAAAGTCAGAAATTGAATATATACATGTCTTACTTCACTCAGGACGCATGCTCAAAAGACCATGGCTCTTTATTTTCTCTTCCTTTGGAGCTGGCATCTCATCCTCAATGCTTCCATAGCTCTACCTGTCCAAAGGGGAGTGTTCTTTTAAACCAATACTCACTACACTTTCTGTTCTTAGTTTGGCCAACTTCTGCTGCCCAGCTAGTGAACTGCATTTTTAAAGAAGCTTCTAAATTTTTAGAAGGGCAAAGCCTAATTCTATCAAATAGCTTTCTATCTGGATGCATTAGAGCCAATGGGCAGGTGAAATATTGGGAACTAGATCACCAAAGTGGAAGGGAAGACCAGCTTCTCTTGGGGTCCCTCTCCTGTCTCATAACTGCAATTTGCACAAAGATAAATATTCTGGAGGGATGATGATGACAATGATAGGCGACGACATTGAAGAGAAAACTCTTCCTACATAATTGTTGAACATTTTCATTTAACATCCTTATTAATACATGCTGCTGCTGCTGCTATATCACTTCAGTCGTGTCTGACACTGTGCGACCCCAGGGACACCTGTCCCTGGGATTCTCCAGGCAAGAACACTGGAGTGGGTTGCCATTTCCTTCTCCAGTGCATAAAAGTGAAAAGTGAAAGTGAAATCACTTAGTCGTGCCCAACTCTTAGCTACCCCATGGACTGCAGCCTAGCAGGCTCCTCTGTCCATGGGATTTTCCAGGCAAGAGTACTGGAGTGGGGTGCCATTGCCTTCTCTATTAGTATGTAAAACTCAACTAAAATCTTTTTTTAAATTATATAGAGAATAGCATATATATGTTTCAAGCCAGGCAAATCTCCTATTAACAAATTTAATTTCCAGCAATCAAATAAACCATCTTTCTCAAAGCATCATCAAAAAAATCCAGTTGTCTTGTCTCAGCCATTTCATTAGCTGATGTCCAGAAATGAACTGATACCTTTAGAACTCTTATAAATATTGTTTGCAAAATATATTTTACTTGAGTGATTTTTTTCTCATGACCTCAAATAACTTAATGACTCAACTGTTTTTCTTCATATAATACTGACTGCCTTTCTGCCAAAGTCAGAAATCCTTTCACCCTGTGACATGCTGCCTTCTACCCCTTGCTACCAAAACCTCCAGGTTCCTAAAACATCAATGTATCTTTTACCTAAAGTTGCCCTTTGAGGTAATGCATGCTTTTGAGTCATCTGTCTTTAATTTCCTTTGTCAGTTTTTCTCCCACTCTAGTTTCAGTTAAATATCACCTGGCATTCATGACATTACCATGATCGTGATACTGTGAATGCCATCTAAAGAGTTTCCATATTCTGCACCTCCCCTGGAGACTACCTCCCATCTCCGGGAAACACTTTGGCCTCTGAGTTCTAGTTTCTTATGTCACTAATAGCTGACACTCATCCTGATTGAGGGAGTTCTGCCTGCCAGAAGTAAATGATTTCATTTAGGGTGGAATAAAATAACTGTGTTGCTAATTATACCCACTACTTATTGAGTACTTGGTACATGCAAAGCAACCTGCTGAGTTCATTTCTTCCTCATGGTGATCTTATGAGAATGTATTCTTGGGACTTTCCTGATGGTGCAGTGGCTAAGATTTCATGCTCCCAATACAGGGAGCCAGGGTTCGATCCCTGGTTTGAAAACTAGATCCCACATGCTGCAACACCTGGGATGGCCAAATAAATAATTTTTTTTAAAGAATATATTCTTTTCCTTAGAAATTGTCAAGGTGAGGAATTAGGCACCAAGACACAAAGTCATTTGCCTACCATCACCAGCAAATAACAAAGTGGAGATTTCAACCCAGGCAGCCTCACTCCGGAGCCTGCTTGCCCAGCAATATTAGAGTGTCCATGGTCGTTTGCGGGGATAGTACTGAGAAGGCAGAGTGGTGGGCAGCAAAGCAAACGAGAATGGATGGGCTCCCTGGATGAGCAGTGGGCTTCCTGGATGAGCAGTGTTCAGAGTGTCCCAGACTCCACGGGTGTTTGAAAAGGAAAAAAATCAGTATGAAGGGGATATCAAGGATGAATGCTTTCAAGACTGTAAATTCATTTTACTCAATCTCAGTGCGTAAGAATACAGGTGGCTACATAATTTCAGCTGGTCTGTGTAAATGATTAGCAAAACAACTCAAACCCATGGCCTATGGGGAAATTGCCAGTGTGGTTCCAGATGTTCAGAAGATGTGCTCCCTGGACTAAGCCAGGCAGGGTCCCTTAGGTGAGTTAGTGCCATTCTGTGAATCACCCCCCAAATGTGTAGGCTATGTACTGTATTTTTATTTATTAAGCAACCATGAAAGACAAAGCTGCAGAGGATTCCCAGAGTGCCAATAAACAATAAAAGAAAGCCCAACTGTTGTTTTGTTCACATTTCAGTTTTCCCACATGCACCTCTCCTCAAACTGCAAAACTGCTGTTCATCCCCATGTTGACTTAAATGAAAAGCAGTAATCTGTTGGCATCAGTTTCTTTTAGGAGCAAATAGCAATGAAGCTTGCTATTTAAATCTTCCTTCCATTGATGCACATGAGTATTTAAATTGCACAGTTAAAAGTAATGAGCACTTAGTACGATTTTCTGCCAGCATCAAACTGCTCTCTCCCATTATCTAAGAGAAGGTATTCCATTCCAAGCTTCTCAGATGAAATAGGAGAGACTTCTTACCTGTTTTTCTTTTTTATTCTAGTAATTCCTTGGTCCTCCCAAGTCTTAGCCCAGCTGCTATTAATTCTCGCATGCTTTCTTTACATGCTAAAGACCTCCTTGAAGCTGTCTCAGCAATAATGCTTTCTTCTTGCTTTTAAAAGAGCGGTCAAGATTAGTCAGTCCACAACATATGTGTTTTCTCTATCATTCTTTCTCCAAATCAGTGATAGTAATTTCTTCTGCTGTGAAATCCTTTATAAAATAGTAAAAAAAAAAAAAAAAATTAGCATATTTTACTTGTAGCTCAATATGTGACTTGCTGTTTTGCCAAGCAGTGATTTCCAGTCAGATGTGTCACAGTGAAAAAAAAAATAATGATGACTTACAAATAAGCTTGCTGATGTTTGATGACCCAGGCTTTGCAGGGTGGCTTCACCCAACCACTAATTCTCCACATTAAGAAGGACTGAGCCTCAAAGATCTCAGTGTCTATTCTTCAGTTACTGTGCTTTGTCTTCCCTCTTTGAACCAGTGAAGTCGCTCAGTTGTGTCTGACTCTTTGCGACCCCATGGACTGTAGCATCTAGGCCTCTCCATCCATGGGATTTTCTAGGCAAGAATACTGGAGTGGGTTGCCATTTCCTTCTCCAGGGGATCTTCCCAACTCAGGGATTGAACCCAGGTCTCCCCCATATTACAGGCAGTTGCTTTACCAACTGAGCTACCAAGGAACCCTTGGTCTTTGGGCTGGATACATTGTAACACGAGGTGGGATAATGGCCCATCCAGACTGGTGCCTGGAGTCAGTGGTTCGGTTTATACTGAACAGTGTCCATCTGGCTGATGGTCTGCTCTCTGTCCTACCTCCCACCACCCCAGGCCGTCCGGAGTGGGTCTTCCTCACTGTTTCAAGGAGTAACAGAGAACCCACACATCTCACAAGTTTCCTCTGTGAACAGATCTTCACCTAACATACGCTAGGATCTGCTCATTCTCAGGAAGTCCAGCCACTAACCTACCACACACCTCTCACCTGCCCGAAATGACTTGGTATTACACTATGGTATGCTTTTTTTTAAATAAGAAAATATTTTTTAAAACAGGAAAACCAAGTGTAAGTCCAACAGTAACTCACTGTTTTTTGGGATATGCTAATATATAGCATTGAAATGACATAAAAATAGAAATTTGTGAGTTTTTAACAAGCAGTCAAGGAAGCTTGAAAATGCAATATTTAAGTAATTTAACCAAACAATATTTAAGGAATTAAACCAAGCATTAGTCTGTGTGTGTGTGTGTGTGTATGTATATGTGTGTGTGTGTGTGTGTGTGTGTGTGTGTGTGTGTGTTAGTCGCTTAGTCGTATTCAACTCTTTGCGATCCCATGGACTGCAGCCCACCAGGCTCCTCTGTCCATAGAATTTCCCAGGCTAGAATACTGGAGTAGGTAGCCGTTCCCTTCTCTAGGGTATCTTCCCACCCAGGGATCAAACCCATGTCTCCCGCATTGCAGGCAGATTCTTTACCAGCTGAGCCACCAGGGAGGCCCTCATGAGTCTGTCTATAACATTAAACATTAAATACAGAGAGGAGAAAACTTCTCAACTCTCTCAATGTAACTTGCCAACAAAAGAATTCATGTTGTAGTTTCATTAATTTTTTAACATTATTTCATATTATTTTTAAATATATGTCAAAAATATATATGATATTTAAAGAATGGTAAGACACATATATTGGAGAAGGAAATGGCAACCCACTCCAGTGTTCTTGCCTGGAGAATCCCAGGGATGGAGGAGCCTGGTGGGCCCACACATATCTACTTAGCTATCATTGTACATGATCAATAGCCTTGCTATTCTGTTGATTTTTTATAGTTATATAAAAATATGAATGTTACTAAATAGTATGCTATTTGGTTTGTCCTAATTCCCTTTTTATAATGATGGAATCACACTACAATATATGTGGAAATTTGTGTGATTTTCATGTGATTTTCTTTTATTTCTCAATATTAACCTTTTGAGCTGCATGCATAAATTTGGGAATCTAATTTGTTTATTCTGTTCTTAGAAGGCAAAGAGTTGCTTCCAGGTTATTGCTTTTGTGCAAACGCAGCCATGATCATTATTGTACATATCTTCTGGTGCATATAGCAAAAAAGTTTCTTTAAAGTATATTCCAAAGAGTGGAATTGCTGTTTTTAGGTAATATACATATATACTTTAACTAGGTCAAGTCAAAATTTTTCCCAAAGAACTACTGGTTAATGAGATTAATGAGATTAACAAGATTAATGAGAACCTAATTTTCTGAACACCTATAATCTTAGATTTAAAAAAATAAAATTAAAAAAAAAAGTAAAAAATAAATAAATAAAAATTATTCCAGAAGGTTGGGTGTCAAATGGCAACTAATTGTGATTTTATCATTATTCATCTGATTCCTAAGTAACATTTTTTTGTATCCTCCAGGAGTTGGTGATGAACAGGGAGGCCTGGCATGCTGCAATTCATGGGGTCGCAAAGAGTCGGACACGACTGAGTGACTGAACTGAACTGAGCCATTAATGAGTCCTCTATCCTGAACTGCACTTTTACACATTGTTCTATTGGGTTGTTTGCTTATATATTCAATTTTATATGTTCTTTACACTTTTATTAGCTACAGTTTAATGTGTGGCTGATATTGTGTCCAGTTTGCGTGTTTTCTTGCTCTGTTTTAATCTTATATTTAAGTCATATTGGTTCCAAAGAACCATTTTGAAAATTTTACTGGGAATACCAAGAATCTCTGGACCAATCTGGGGGATAACTGACAGATTTATGATACTGAGCTCTCCCTATCAATATACAGGGTCTAACTTTTCATTTATTTAGGTTTTCTTTGATTTCTTTCAGCTAATATCATTCTATTCTTCATAAGAGACTTATGCATTGCTTTTAATTTTATTCTTATGACACATTTTTGCTGCATTTGTATGTGCTGTCTTTTATTTAGCAAATCCTAAGCATTATTTGCTAATATATAAAAATAAAATCAACTTTAATACCTTGAATCTTCTGTTCAGCAACCCTGTTAAATCTCTTATGAATCCCATTGATTTTGGGAAGACTTTGGGTTTTTTCTTCCCTTTAAGATAAGGATGGTATAGTGGTGGATCCTGGAAAAGGCTGGGAGAAAAGAATACCCCCTTTAGATTTGAGATGTACGTGATTAGCTGTATAACACTGATATAGAGGAAAACGTGAACAAGGCAAAAGCCAGTCAGGTACCCTCAAACTGCAGAGTCTCTGAGGATCTTGTGTAGAAGATGCCTAGGGATTTTTGTTGTTGTCCATTCATTGTTCAACTTTGAATCAAACCATTCAAGAACCTCCTCCACAGATTTGTTGTTCTCTGCTATCTTCTGGTTCAAAAATTGTTGACTAATTCATTAAAAATGTATTTTTTTACCTTTTAAAGAGTAAATTAAATATAGTAGTACATAAAATAGACAAAATGATAGCATTTTAGGTGAATACAGCATGTTTTGAAAACATCTCTATGTCAAGTTCAATTTTGTGCAACAAATATTGATTGAGGGCTTTCTATAGGCAAGACTCTGACCCATTAAGAAAAGTGTTTGTTTGGTTATCCTGTGCCAGGAAAAATTAAGAAGACAGTAAATTTTACTAATATAAGCCATCAAGCTCAGAAATAGAAATAACGCTCACCCCCATCTTTACTCTATAATAGGTTTATCACCCTGATTTATTGGATAATTGACTAATCCATCTTGCATATGTAGACAAGAATTCATCAACCTGAGATACTTAAATGTATTCATCATTGAAAGAAAACTCCAACTAGTTAGCCATTACATCCTAATTCATTAGCAATGGTTATCACTCAACACTTTCAAGAGTTAAGTCATATAAAAGAAATGCTTATGAGAATTCTTTTTCTGACTCAACGAAAATTCTAACATTTTCCAATTCATGTCTAAAATGTGGAAATACAATGGTAATATTTAGCCTGAAAAGTGTTAGTTGCTCAGTTGTGTCTGACTCTATGTGACCCCATGAACTGTAGCCCACCAGGCTCCTCTGTCCATGGGATTCTCCAGGCAAGAATACTGGAGTGAGTAACCATTCCCTTTTCCAGGGGATCTTCCCAGCTCAGGGACTGAACCTGGGTCTCTTGAATTGCAGGTAGATTCTTTACCGTCCAAGCCACCAGAGAAGCCTAATATTTAGCCTGTGTGTGTGTGTGCTAAGTAGCTTCAGTTGTGTCCAACTCTTTGCAACACTACGGACCTAGCCTGCCAGATTCCTCTGTCCATGAGATTCTCCAGGCATCAATATTGGAGCGGGCTGCCATAACCTCCTCCAGGGGATCTTTCCAACTCAGGGATCGAATCCACATCTCTTACATCTCCTGCAGTGGCAGGCAGGTTCCTTAACCTAAATAGTTTTAGGGACATAATTTCTAATAGCAAGGAAACAAACCTTTGTAAGCATAAGAAATTTCTGAACATGTTGTAGATTTTCAATAAATGTTATTTTCTCCTTTTCCTCCTTGTGGTGTGTGTTGTGGGGGAATAGGGAAGTTATATCTTTCAGAGGAGGTAACACTTCGAAGACTCAATTAGGTGTTAAGTATTTAAAATATTTAAAAGATTTAATGCTCTTCCATTTAGTTCATTTATTTGAGCTACTCAAGTCTTCTATACTTGCTACATCTGCTAGCAATACAAAAATATATTTATTTAGAATCAATGCAAACAATACTGAAATATATTTGGTAAAATTCCAAACCTCCACTATTGCTACCAATCTTATTTCCTTCCCCAGAAGGAATAAAAGCAGTGTACTTTGTAACTTTAGAATATTTCTTTATGCGTTTACATAGATGGATTCATTGGAAGGATTGTTGTTGAAGCTCCAATATTTTGGCCACCTGATGCAAAGAGCCAACTCACCAGAAATGACCGTGATCCTGGGAAAGATTGAAGGCAAAAGAAAGAAGTGGCAAAGGATGAGATGGTTAGATAGTATCACCAACTCAACAGATATGGAAGGACAGAGGAGCCTGGAGTGCTGCAGTCCATGGGGTTGCAAAGTTGGACTGAACAACAACAGATTCATTCATAAATGGATAAAATGTTACATAATTTAGAATAACTGTGTTTCAGTATAAATGGAATCAAATATTTATGCAAAATTATTTTTATCATAATAATAGGTCTTAAAATGTTTCCATGTTTTATTTGAAAAATATAAATATGGAAACATTGCTTTTTCAGCTGCCACAGAGTAGTTTTTTTTATATAGTTTAAGATATTATCTAACCATTCACTTACTGATGAAAAGTTATAATATTTACATCAATCTATGAAAATGTTTTAGATCATCCTGGTGTGAATATCCTTATAGATGCCTCCTGTAACAGAAGTGAGCAAGTATGTACTACAGATACTTGGACATTATATTTTCCCTAAGGGAAAGAAAGGCCTAGAAACTACATACACTGTCCTGCAATCTACAGAACGCATCCAGAAGATTCCTTTAAATTCAGTTATGTGTTTCTCAGTATGTCCCTCTAGTCAGTTCTCATGCCCATGCACTCCATCTCTTCCCAGTTCAGTTAGCTCTATCAGACTGTGGAAGATTTGTTTTCTAGATTAAAACTTTAGCCATGATTTCTAGTATCCCAGGCCTGCCTGATGCATGATACAATCAATAATGTAGCTGGTAGGAAAAAACTGCTTAAATTTGGCTGAATTCAGGTTAGCTGATAATAAGCTATTTAACTCAACAATTTGTGCAAAAATGAATACATATAAGAACTCTGTTAAATATTTTGTTAAATATTGTGCAACCACCTATTGACCTTTGTAATATTGTACAGATCATTTTCTAAAATGCAGTGTATATTATATCATATATAAATATTGATGCTTTGTCAGTAGAATTTATATAGCATTGGTTTTTACCTTACCATATTTTATTTAGGCTATTTTGTTTCATCTTGCTAGAAGTTTGAATTTTTCCTGTGTGTTAGTTTCTAAGCAAAATCTTTCTCTAATTTTGCAATAGCAGTTATTAGGCATTATCTGCTTATTTCATTATTTTTTACTTATAGTTCTAATCCATTCTTATATAATGCTCACTCTTTCAGCTTTCATGGAGAAACATTGTTGTTGTTTAGTCACTCAGCCATCTCTGAATCTTTTGAGACCCCATGGACTGTAGCCCACCAGGCTCCTGTGTCCATGGGATATCGCAAGCAAAAATACTGGAGTGGGTTGCCATTTTCTCCTCCAGGGGATCTTCCCAACCCAGGGATTGAACTCATGTCTCCTGCACTGGCAGGCAGATTCTTTACTGACATTAGATTAACTCAAATAGCAAACAAAAGTGGCTTACTTAAAAAAAAAAAAAGAAACTTCTTAATTTTTTTTCCGCTTGTACAAAAAGGAAAACAAAGTCAGATAAACAGAATAGGCATAACTGTCTTTAAATTATTATTTTCAAAGTAGAAAAATTCTATCCTTCAAATTTCAGTTTTTTTAAATTAATGATTCATTATTGGCTTATTTTCCTATTTTTCCATATTTAAAGAGAAATGTATATTTTATTTAAAATAGAAAAACATAATTTTCTATTTCAAAAATACAAGTTTTTAAGCATTTTAAAATAGAAAAATATAAAAGGGAGCACAGAGCTGTATAATCTTACCTATCCAAACTATCTATTAACCTTTTAATTATCTGTACAAATTGCTTTCTAAATACAAAGTATGTTTATTATATATTATTTAAATATTTGTATCTCAGTTGTTAGCAAAATGGGGATCATACCATTATTTTGTAACCTACCATAATTTATTCAGGCAATTTACCAAATGATATTTACTTTATTCCAACATCTTCATAACTTAAACAGAGTGTGCAGAAATAATTTTATTATGAATTTGAAATATGAAAACAAAAAGATTGAGACTAAGGTGAATTGATTGGTTAAATATGAAAGAACATGACTGAAATGATATTAAATATTAAAAGACAAAAAAGTAGAAAAATACCTATCAATGGAAAAGAACATGTAATGATTTATTAAGGTCTGCAAAATGTCCCAAGGTGCACCAAATATAACTAATACTAAAAAAAAAAAAAAAAAAGCAGTGTCTAGGAATTCTCATTTAAAGCCCATCATCATTTCAGCCAAAATGACCTGCTGACCAACTTGCTTTTAACTAAATTGCTTTCAGCAAAATTATGTTCTATAAAATTGCATTTGTCCACACTGCTTTTTCTAAGCTTTTTTTTAAATTATTTTTTAATGGTCAAATTATATGTTGCTGTTAGGACAGATTTGGGAATCTAGAAGCCATTTTTCCCCTATGCTTAGTTCTTTCCTCTATCTCTGCATCTCTCTGTCTCTGATCATCTTTATCCTCAGATTTCATCATTGATCAATTTCTATCCCTGGATCATGAGATTTTTCCTGTGAATATAAATGCCATTTGAAAATGACCTTCTTCATACCAGACTTTGAGAAATACCCTTGAGTTACGGCTTTTTAACCACAGAAAATCTTAATTCACCTAGTTTTAGGATGTTCCCTTCAGTCCTTTTTCAAACGAAATTTCATGCCTCATGTTGTTATCTCTCCTTATAAGATAAAGACCAGGGCTTCCCTGGTGGTCCAGTGGATGAGACTCTGCCTGCCAATGCAGGGGACACAGGTTTGATCCCTGGTCCAGGAAGATCCCTCATGCCGCAGAACAACTAAGCCTGTGCATCACCACTGCTGAAGCCCATGTGCTGCAGCTGCTGAAACCTGTGCACCCAGAGCCTGTGCTCTGCAACGAGAAGCCACTCCCGTGTGAAGCCAGGCACCTCCATGAAGAGAAGCCCCGCTGGCCGCAACTAGGGAAAGCCCACATGCAGCAATGAAGACTCGGTGCATCCATAAACAAATACATATTTTAAAAATCCTTTAAAAAAAAAAAAGGATGAAGACTAAATATTTTAAGTGAACTCCTGAATAAAACATGGTGCTGTATAACCAACGAACAAATCAACTAGGCTACTCCGTCACTCACTGGAGCATTTTATAATAGCACACGCTTTCCACGTATACCAGGAACCCTCTATTCCCCCCACCTTCTGGCTTCATCCTCCAGTCCCCAAAGCTGTCTGCACAATGTTACTGCCATCATAACAATGCAATAGGAAAAAAAAAAAAATTATCACTGTGCCAGTATTCACAGCCTTTCTCTCCTGAATTCCAAAGATTCTTGTTTGAAAGGCCATCTCTTGACTTCTTCTCTGTAGCCCCAATCCAAACAGCAGGCCGCCTGTGAGACTGCGCTTTCCCAGTAGCTGTACGAAGAGCAAGAGAATGCTGAAGAGTCACAGGGCAGAGGGTTTGGTGACTGAGGTGTGGTGGACATGGTGCATGAGAGTGTGAGTGAGGCTTATGAGGTAGGGGGGAAACAAGTTAAACAGAGGAGCAAAGTGGCATGAAGGAACAGGACATTTTTACTTTTGTGATGTGTGGTTTTCATGAATGTATAATATTGAAAGAGGAGATTATATTTGAAAGCATTTGTGATAAAACCTCCTATGTCATGGACAGAGTGAAATGGCCTGGCTGGATTTGTTAAGAAGGTGAAAAGCAAAAATCATGCCTCAGAGCTTCTGGAGTCAGATTAGTGTTTCCTTTCAACATGATTTTGAGAGACTGGATCATGTGTAGACATGGCTTATAAATATCATCACCTGGTCAAGAGCAGAATAACATGTCCTGACCACTCTCACACAGGTAAAACTAGAATTAAAAACCATCCTCCACTTGATGACAAATTCCCAGGGATCACTCTAATACCAAGGGGCAAATCTGGCTCCCTTGCCATGTGTTTTGCTTCAGCCATCTAACAGAAATTTGCACAACAATCACCAACTACATTCCAACTCAAGTTTCTCTCAGCTCTATAACCAACCCATATCCTATTTTGCATTAATCCCTTTCAGCCTAACCACATCACACTCAGCATCTCACTTAAGAAGGGAATACAAATCTGTCATCTGAGCAATACTGAAGTCTTGCTAGAACATGAAGAGCTGCAGTGTTTAGGAAATTGCATTGTTCTGGAGAGAAAAATCTGAGAAATCTACAAATCTCTCCATACCTTATGGCATCCTTTCATCGCTCCCACGCCAAAGGGGACCAGAGCTCACACTGGCAGTATCGGGAAGGGAATAGCCCTGTAAATATATTAGATGTTAGGTTCAAGTGCTGCAACAGTGGCAGCAAGATTTTTGCACATATTTTCAAAAGAAATCTACCATAGTATAAGGCTACCCTCGAGAACTCATCTGGACCTACTTTGTAAACTCCCCGTATCTCTCACTTTTCCTTGTTACTGCTGTCTGTTATGACTCCTCAGAAGCATATCTTTATGTTTGCCCTTATTATTTGATTTTCAATATCCTGTCATATGAAAGTTGTCCTTAAGTTCATGTTTCCCCTAAAAATGCCTGTTTTGTTCACTGCTACATTCCTGGCACATAGGACAGTGTTGGTACGTAGTACATGTGCCCATTTGAGAGTGCCTGTATCCTATCTCTTCTTTACTCCAAAAGCTCAAACAATACCTGCTATGGTAGCATAAAGGATCTGCACTGATTTTAATCATCAGAGGAAAATATTCATAAAAATTCATAGTAGTTAAGTTAAAGATAGGAGAAAGTGCAGAAAAATCCTCTGTTAAGATAAAGAACTACGGCCAAATGATGTTTTGCTGTTGTTTACAATGCTCTTTAGAGCTGAAGTTTGTAAAGAAACCATAACTAGTAATTTCGAAGAATGCAGTTACCTGTGTTAGGGTGGTCAGGAAAGGACCCTCTGAGGATCTTATTTTCATTAAGAGAACCAAGTAACAAGAGCAGAGAGCCATGTGCAAACTTGAGAGATCATTCCAGGTACAAAAAGAGCAAGTTCAAAGGTCCTGAGGCAGGGGGAAGCTCAGCAAATTCTAATGATAGGGCCAGCGAATCAAGTGAAGATAGACCCGTGGGGAGAAAAAGCATCGTTAGAATTTGCCAGTCTGAAGATTATTTTCCAAATATTTGCATAATAATGTCTATGCTGATCTCAGCATCTCTAATTTTTTTTTCTTTTAAGCTTGTTACTTTCACCCTTTAAAAAAATTGTTTAAAAAGACTTACAAAGTTGCTTAACATACTCCAAGTTATCTGAAAAATTTTTTTCAACTTGAGTAGCAAGAGGAGATAAACACAATCTGTGAATTATCTGCTTGGGAAGGGCACTTAGAGAAAAAATGTAAAGAACATCTATAAATAACATTTATATGAAGAAGTTTTAAAAATTATCATTTTCCCCAAACCATTATATCACTCAACTACACAATTTTTGTTGGAACATAAGGAAGTGGACAAGAACAGGGAAGCTTGGAGCTTGAAAGTTAAGTTATGACTTCTCATTGATTGTTTCTAAGAGGAAATTAATTATGTCTTTCTTAATAGAGGGATAATAAGGGAAGTGGAGGTCTACGGAAGAGAGAGAAAAAGGCTATAAAATGTTTGATACTTGAATAAAGTATTTTAATTCCCAACTGAGAGTCCAGTGACAACTACCATAAAATCAGGAGGACCCAGTAAAGATGTGGAATGAGCTAATTTTACTCAAGAATGAGAAAAAAGAAATCAGCATGAATAATAATTGAAGATTAGAGGGAAATGTATTTAATACACTTAACTTTGTAAAAAAAAAAAATTCTGACCTAAATTATATATTATTCATTTAAATTCACTGTATTTAAGTGCACTAGATAGTAATTCTCATAGACACTAAATATAGCTCTGTTAAGCACTCTTCGTGTTTTAAAAGAGTGGAAAAGGGACTTTGGTTTAAATCTCTCAGTTAATCGCCCTTATAGGAAGTCTAGAGGTTAATATGAGGACTTAGCTATCTCCACACACCAGGTGGATAAATCTGGACATTTGAAGTGTAATGTCCAGAAGATAAAAAATGTTTAAATCCTTGCATTGTAGCCTACAAAATAAAAATATTTTTAAAATATTAGTGTAAATATATCCAAAGTCTTTATAAATTTTCAGCTAGATCAGTTTTGCCAGCTGGTAACTTCAGAAAATGTTGGGAAACCCATCTAATAGAGGAGAAGGAAATGGCAGCCCACTCGAGCATTCTTGCCTGGAGAATCCCATGAACAGAGGAGCCTGGTGGGCTACAGTCTATGGGATCACAGAGTCGGACACAGCCAAGCGACTAACACACACACACACACATCTAATAGAGGCTTTTATGACTATGATTCCTCATCTTTGAAGCATTCTTTCAGTGAAGAATATTCTAAGCTCTATATTAGGTTGGAGGAGAAAGTTAATTAAATGCGTGAACTTTCCTAGATGGACTCAGATGTCACAGTCTATTTTTTTCATTGTTGGGGCCAGAGAGAAAGTCAAAAATGTGCTCACCGTGATAGGAAAAAGATCTACTCCCTCGAATTAATATTTTTAATACTGTTTATTACTTCCACATAGTATCAGTAACTGGTCTCCCAGTTTGCTTCCACATATTGACATGAAATACATCCCCATTTTACAGCCATTCTTCTTTTACAATGTTTCTACCAAAAAGTGATATTTCTAAAAGGGCTGTATCTGGATTCTAGTGTTGGCAACAATTGAATTCACCTTGTGATGTTCCATCTTCTACAGAAGAATCAGTCCCCTGAGAAAGCATATTGCATACATCCAACACTAAACCTGTGCTAATTTTGAAGAAGAGAATCTCCTACTCAGATAACCAGGACTTTTACTCCCATGTCTCATTTCAATTCCTGTATTCTCATACTGCTCTTGAGTGCTCTCATATTTACTGTTAGCTGTCTGGTTTATAAATTGTAATGTCAGGCACAAAAATACCAGGCATTTCTCATGCACTTTGGGCTCCATTTAGGATCTTAGGACGCTCTTTGTAGCTGAACTGTGAAAATACTATTTGTAGATTTATAATGAATTTTGAGTTTTGTGGAATCATAAAAATCAAAAGTATTTACTCCATGGCCTGACTATAAAATTTAGTGGGTATTAATTTTTATATTTTAACTCTACATTTGACAAAAGTATACATTTATTAACAAGTTTCCAACAGTAACAGTGATACGGTGCATTTAGAATCTTTTTTCTGGATTTTTTTCTAGTAATGTTTTTTTTTTTAGCTGTAAAACAAAATTCTAATCCAATCCCCATTTCTTCTATTTACTAACAGTCAAATTTTCAACATTAGTTAAACCTGGCTTCCTTGATCTGAATAGTAAGCATCACTGTCATAGGCCATTATAAAGATTCAATAACTGAATATAAAATAGATAACTAGTAAAGACCTACTACTCAATACTCTGTAATGACCTATATGGAAAAAGGATCTTAAAAAGAATGAATATATCTATAAGTATAACTGATTCACTTTACTGTATAGCAGAAACCAATACAACATTGTAAATTAACTATACTCCAATAAAAAATTGTTTAAAATTTTTTAAAAATCTTGAGAAAATAAATAAGATACAAAGATGTAATGAATAGCACATGGAATATAGTCAGTATTTTATAATACTTTTAAATGGAATATAACTGGTAAAGATACTGTATGTTGTATCCCTAAAACTAATATTGTAAAGTCAATAAAAAATAAAGATTAAAAAGATTCAATGAGACATTATGCTCAGTAAACATTATTTTCCTTAATCTAACTTGCTGAAACTTTTTTATAATTATAAAAATCTGAGATAATAGGGGATTCACATGGAGTTGTAAAAAATGATACAGAAATTTCTCTTACTTTTACATTTCCCTCGGTACAAGCATTTTTCAAAGCTACAGTACAGATCACAGCCAGGATATAACACTGATGGAATCTACACACAGGTCTTGTGTAGATTTCCCCAGTTTATCTGTACTCCTATGTGTGGGTAGTGTGTATACATGTTTAAATTTTTATTTTAAAGTAACTTTAAACTTAAAAAAAAAAACTAAAAGAATAATAGCAGGGACATTTTTTCTTCTTCCTAAATAATTTTAAGTTGCCAACCTGATGCCCCAAATATATTAAGTATGAATTTCCAGCAAACAAGGACAGTTTCACACATACAGAATTACCATCAAAATCAGGAATTTAACATGGATACATTACTACCATCTAATCTCCAGACTTGATTCACATTTCATCATTTTCCAAAAATTTCCTTTCTAGGAAAGGATCCAGTTCTGTTTAGTTGGCATATCTGTTAAGTTCAGTTCACATTGGATCTGTTCCTCCATCTTGACTTACATGACTTGACACTTATAGAAATTGTAGGTAAGTTATTTTATAGTATGTCCCTCAATTTGAGCTTGTGTGATTTTTCTTCATGACTAGATTCAAATTACGTATTTTGGGTAGAAGTATGAGAAAAGTAGTACTGAATTATTCTCATTGCATTCTATCAACTTATAAGTAAGTTCAGTGCATGCCATTACTGGGGATATTAAACGTAAGTGCTTGACAAAAGGCATTTTCTTTCAGTTTCCCCAGTTGTAAAGATTTTCTCTTTTACCTTTGTAATTGATAAGTATTTCATGCAGAAGTGCTTTGAATCTAATATTGAATAGTAATATTTTGTGCATCATTTAACTCTCACCAAAATATTTTACATGCATTGATGTTTTGGGCTGAGTTACTTATTACTCTGATGATTGACAAATCATTATCTTATTCTGTAGTTCTCTGTTACTTGGCATTCCTCTGTTTTTAAAATCTTTCAACTCTTCCATTTAGTTATTCATTCATTTATTCATGCATTCATATCTGCATGAACTTGTAGATTTCCATTTTATTCCATCGATTCTAATATATTGCTAGTATTTCTTATTTTAATGCTCAGGTTGTTCCAGATTTGACTAGTGGGGATCTCAAAGTAGTTTGTGTATCCTTTTGACATGGTTCCATCACTAGGGGAACATTTATTTTCTGGCACATCAAGCTGTTCCTGACTCACTTGTTTCTTCCCTTTTTCAGCCCAGGAAATCAGAAATTCCTCCAAGGAGCTCTGGTTCCTTTTAGTGGAGAATGGTGTTTACAAAGGAAGATCTGAGTGAACAATATGCTCACTATTGCTATTGGGGTATCTCTGCTCCCAAGCTCGAGAGATAGACAGACCTAGGGTATATAAGGACTATACTATATAGAATTACATCATTTATCCCCACATTCTCCTTTCCTTCCTTTGTTCCTTCCTTCATTTTTTTATTTCTAATCTATTGAAAATTAAATTCACATGAATATTTCCATATTTAACACATTAATATTTCTATATTTCCAGCATCCCAGGGTTTATTCTCATTTTCTTTTTCCATACTGTAACTCCCTTTTCCAACAGCAATAAATCAGACTCAGGTTTTCTCAATATAGATAACTATTTGATTATTTACCTGCTTAAGTACTCAACTCATATCAGGGCCACCATCACCCTCCTCTTTATCCTCCCCATCTCCTCACCACTGATGCAGACAAACTTCCCAAGTTGCTTGGTTTCTGAATACCAAGCAGTGGTCTCCTGCCAGTGCAGGAGACACAGGTTCCATTCCTGATCCAGGAAGACCCCACATGCTGTGGAGCAACTAAGCTGGGGCGCCCCAGCTATTGAGCCTGTGCTCTGGAGTCTTGCGGCCCAAACTACCGAGCCATGCGCCACAACTACTGAAGCCTGTGCCCTGAGCCTGTGCCCTGCAACGAGAGAAGCCTCGCAATGAGAAGCCTGCTCACCGCAACTGAGGAGGAGCCCTCACTCACCATAATACATATATATTTTAAAGCCATCTATCAGGTATTTCCCACCGGGAAGAGGAAAGCTGGGACCCTGAGACCTTCTTCCCAGACTCTTTCTTTGAAGCTGTCCCTGAGGTTTTGGGGTTGGGGTGGGTGGATGTGTGTGTGTGTGTGTGTGTGTGTATGTGTGTATGCAGTCAGTTGCTCAGTCATGTCCAACTCGTTGCCAACCCCATGGTCTGTAACCCACCCAGGCTCCTCTGTCCATGGAATTCTCCAGGCAAGAATACTAGAGGGGGTTGCCATTTCCTTCTCTAGGGGATCTTCCCAACCCAGCGATCAAAACCATGTGTCTTGCTTCTCCAGCACTGACAGGCGGATTCTTTACCGCTGCGCCACCTGGGAAGGCCTAAGGTTTTGGTGGTGGTGACAAGAGTATGGTGCCTTGGGTAGCAGCCAGAGAGGGTGGCTGGAGACCTGGGCCTGCTTTGTCTGTCTCTAACCCCAGCTCCTGGCAGTTTCTGGCCCCACAGCACGTGTTCAGTAATATTTGTGTTCAGCGTTAGGCTGACTGGAGTCCATAAGTAAGAATTGTTAACTTACCCAAATACACAGAAAGAGAAACTTTGTCTCACTTTGTGAGATTTGAGGCTTTGAGGTTATTTAGCCTCAAGGACGGAGAAGGCAATGGCACCCAACTCCAGTACTTTTGCCTGGAAAATCCCATGGATGGAGGGGCCTGGTAGGCTGTAGTCCATGGGGTCGCCAAGAGTCGGACACGACTGAGTGACTTCGCTTTCACTTTAATTAAAATAGAGTCAGGAAGCCAGAAGGGGGCGCCCTCCAGCCTAAAAGATTGCAGATCTCAACAGGAAGAAGAAAGACTTCTTCTTGCCTGGCAAGAGCTCAGCCAGTCAGAGACTATGGCAGCTCAGCAGGTGAAAAGCCATTATACTTTAGAACTCTCAGTTCCTCCAATAGACTCTGTTTAGTACAGCTCTCTCAAGTGGAGAATCCCATGGACAGAGGAGCCTGGTGGGCTGCAGTACACGGCGTTGCAACGAGTCAGACACAACTGAGCGACTTCACTTTACTTCTGGTTGCTATGAGTAGACTTGTGAGTGGTTCACCATTGCAATTCCTTGCTGATTCTGATAAAAACCCATTTTTGTTTTTGTTGGAGAAGTAATTGGCAGTCGAAGGTCAACACTCCCCATTTTGTGCCTTTCTGTCTCACATGTCGTGGACACCTAGCACCCTCGTGGACTCTCCCAACCTATTCGACAAGGATCTGAAACTCATTCACATATTGTAAATAAACAAAAGCCAGGGTTTTTTTTTTTTTCTCCCTTAGATAATGAAGACACAGAGACTAGGTGCTAAGTATTCTTTACCTACCTGACATCTTTTTTATAAACTGATGGCTTTCCTAGGCACTACGTTTGCCCTGCTTCTCCATCATGCTTCAAGTTGAGGTCATGGCTCCGTTTTTGACCTGTTTATCTCATATCTGGTTCTTCCCTGTCCACGCTAGACCATACTCTTGCTCTAGATTGTATTCATAGCTGGTTCTTGCTTGTTAATAAACAAAAAGATAGAAAGAAATGACTTCTCAACTGCCCCGGGGAAAAACTAATCGTGGACTGGATGGCTGAAGTTTGGAAAACTGAATAGACAATACAGCCTTTTGTGGTCTTTCTGATACAAGTTCCAGGAGGACAGTACACCCATTCGTCTGGCGGTGGATCAGAGTGCACAGGTCAGCAGCCTTGATGCCCACAGACCAAGGAGAGACCCCAGGGAAACGGTGCTTGGAAGCCGGAACACAGGCTCCTGTTGCCTGTGCTCACGGTTGAGGTAATCTCACTCTCAGATCTTCCGTCAGATTTTCTTTAGATTTTCCTTCCCCTATGGTTTCTCGGTGGCAAGGTGTTTTATTGAACGTCTGGAGTAGCAGCATAGGAAAATGTCATAAAAACGGAGGAAATTAAACGAAACATGCCCGGTAGGAGCTGAGCATGAACGCGCCAGTTCCTGTTCTTCATTGCTGTTCTTTCCAGATGTGGAGAGTTTTCTTGAAATGGAAGAAATAAAAAAAAGAATGTTTAGTGGTGTCTAAAAATATATAATTGGATTCGATGACTATTGTGCTGGAAAGGTGTTTTTCAGAAGTACTTCCTGGAGAGAAAAGACATACAAGAAATTATATTTTGGCTGGCCTGGCAACATGATTTTCCACCCTGAGGACTGCAACTGTTTTATCTGGCTGTCACCTTTTTGGCTTTGCTGACAGTTAACCCTCTGAATGGATATTAAGAACCGAGTGCCAAGGTAGCTGTTCAGTGTCTCCACCTCACCAGTTGGCTGGTGTTGCTGCATTAAAAAAAAATAAGATATATTGCTGTGGAATACAGAGGAATGTTTTCCTTATGGGTAGAACCTTCATGGAAATGTGGAAAAGAGTCACTAATATCTTTAAAGATTTTTTTTTCTTTAAGTTGCCTGAAATCTTCTTACCCTTCACTCAGTGCTGTTGACTGCGGTTTTTACCTCCTGCTGTTGACAGGGTTTACCCTTTTGGAAAGAAAGTCATTGTCTCAATAATCTTCTCAGTGGTTCTATTTTAATACCATTCATGATGAGTGATGATATTTCACTTGGTCTTTTTCCTCTTTCTAATTCCACTCACCACACAGTTTTTTCCTTACCTGAAGGGGGAAAAAGTTTTACCTTGATCTTTGAAACTGCTATTTCATGGAGTTGCACATGCTCTCAACAAACCTCCCAACTTTGTATCCCTACTGTTTTCTTGATCCTGTCATTTTCCAGCCCAAAGTCTGAAATGAAAGAAAGAAGTTCGATCAAAGGGAAGGGAGACAGAAGCACCCTGCTGCCAAGAAGCCACTTGGACATTTTCCTCCTCTTCAGAATGTTCCATTCATTCTCCCATTCATTTAGTATCCGCCTATTGAAATGTACTGGCTACAAGGTAGAGAGTTACACAATGAGGTGTTATTACACATTTGAGGTGTAAGGATCTACTAGACACATTCTCTGTCTTCAAAAATTTAAATTTCAGTAGGTGAGAAATGATACTTTTAGAATAAGCTACAGGCTGCAAGAGAAGTCCCTGTTAAGTGCTAAAACTGAACAAATGAAAAGATCTATGGGAAGCCTGAATCAGGGAATTACTATATTAATTTTGTTTTATGAATCAGGGAGTTATTTTATGGGGAAGTTCCATTTGATTTGGGACAGGAACACTGGTTGAATTTTCACAGGTGGAGATGGGGTCAGAGGAAAGGGACTCAAACAAGGATGAATGGTATATGAATATGACTGTGTTCAGGTAGGGAAAACAACAAAAGTTTCCCATGCCTGTATTGCTCCCCTTGATGGTTATACCTTTCATTTCTCATGTTGTTCCTTCTAGTTCTCCACCTTGACAGGGTCCTATGGAGCCAAGGAGAATGTGAAAACTTCCACATGCCCCCTACTCCCCCGAGCCCAAAGCTGTCTGCTTAAACTGAAGTTTACACCCAATCCACTGTCCACTGATGCTTTGAGAAGGCAGTCGGGCCCTCTGAAAGCTTTTACAGTTTTTCTTTTCTTTTCTGATTACTCTAGTTGCATGAGACTCACTACTCTTAAAGAGAGTCTATTTTTCCTTCTGAAAACTCTATTACAAATTTACTTGTTACATGTTCATTAGAAACCTGATCTTCTTCTGCCCTACAATTCTGTTCCCAAAAGCAGTCACGCAATGAGAAAATCCTCTTTTGCTAGAGATAAACTCTATTGTCCTTATGTAAATTAACAGCAGTTTTCTCTCTACAGGGTAACACATATACAGAATGCTTCCTACCCTCTGACCCATGATTTGAAACATTGGATGGATTATCTTGTGTATTTACTTCTAAATTCCAAAGACTTGAAAAATACTTACTACAATAAAGCTCTTACAATTAAGAACGAATTACATGAACAGAAAGGAATACAATCAATTCCCTTGGCAAAACAAATAATAATAGCTTTATGAACGTCTTTTCTTTATGATCCCTTCTCTTATAGAACCAGATATCTTGGGTTTGTAGAGCCTTCCCTCTAGAATGTTTAAAAGATAACATTGCAGTAATCGAGGAGGCAAGAGTGGCATGAATATTGTGTTTTCAGGAGTTATTTAACCACAGCCTAGCTTTGAGAGCCTATTTTGTGAAGGGAGATAATGTCAGTTAGGACACTGGGGGAAACCAGTGATTGTCAAAAGTACCGTCGAATCTTTCATAAAAACAAAAGAGTGAATCTAAACTCAGAGACCAAAATCCAAAGTGGATCCAAGTTTTGCTTTGGCTCAGGAGCTCGTCTGAATCTCTAAATAAAACAAAAATAAACTCAACAGTTGTGTATTTCTCAATGGCTTGCTGACTAATGCTTGTTTGTTACCAGATATTTAGTCAAGCTGAGCCCACCTATAGAACATCCAAAATGCTTTGGATTCCTTGTTTTGTTTTGTTTTGTTTGAGTATAATTGCTTTATAATCCCCTCCCTCCTGAATCTCCTTCCCACCTACCCCCATCCCACCCACCTAGGTCATCATGGAGCACTGAGCTGAACTCCCTGTAAAGCTATGTCCTCAGCTGGCTAAAGTTTCAGACAAGTTCCTGAATACCAAATCTACTGGCCTTTTCTAAACCAATTCTCCCTATTTTTACAGAGTTGGACACCCTCTCTTAGAAAATCTAACCTCCTCCTGGATGTAAACATTATCAAGAAGAGGTAGAGAAACAGAGAGCTTCAATTCAGAAGTTGGATGCTTTTGAAATTAGTTGACTGATGATTTTTAGAAATCTTTTTACAAAAACTGATAGTCATCTCTCTCATTAAAATTATAAATTTGCTCTTCAAATTTAGCTCTATAGACCATTTGGAGTTTATTTTGTAATATGCTTTGAGGTAGTCTCAAAGTCATTTTTCTCTACATAGTTTTTCTAATGTGATTTAATAAATATTCTTTCCTTTACCATTGAGTTTTCATGCCAGCTGAAGTGTGTACCAAATTCTCACATATATAAGGATTTGCTGAACAAATCTATTCTTAATTCAATATCTATTTCTATGCTCATACCATATTCTTTTAATTAATATACTTTTGTGATGTCTTAATAGCTTTATTGTTGTTTAGTCGCTACATTGTGTCCAACTCTTTGCAACCCCATGGACGGAAGCCCGCCAGGCTCCTTCTGTCTATGGGATTTCCCAGGCAAGAATATTGAAGTGGATTCCCATTTCCTTCTCTGGGGATCTTCCCTCAGGGAATCAAACCCATGTCTCCTGCACTGCAGGCAGATTCTTTACCTCTGAGCCACCAGGGAAGCCTTATACAATAGCTTTCTATTATTAAAACTGCCTAATTGTGAACCATTGATCTTCAATATAATTTTTAGAATCAGCTTTTCAAATTCCCCAGTAAAATCTTGTAAGAATTTTTTTTAGCAATATTGAATAATCAATATCTACATTAATTTGGAGAGAACTGACACAAAACAATGCTGCTTTCCACTTATTTAGGTCTTCTTTAAAGTTCTTTAGTAGAGCTTTTAAAGCATGTATGTGTACATATAAGTCTTATGCATTCTCTGTTAAATTTAAGATGTTCACATGAATGCTGTTTAATTTTCTATGTGTTTTAACTTGTTTTTACTGATGTAAAGAAGTGCTAAAGATTTTTAGCTTGCTTTAATTCTTGGAAATTTGCTGAATTATTATTAACATGAATTATTTTGTGTTGATTTTCTATGTAAGTGACCAGAGCATCTTCTGACAAGAGTTTGTACCTCTTCCCTTCTACCCTTAACTCTCTTGGTCCCTTTTTAAAAGTTATTTTTTGCATTGGCCAGAATCTCCAGCATCACCTTACCTATTTCAACTCCTGTTCAAATATTACCTTTTTTATCCATTTATTTAAGCTTGTGACTCCCACCCAAGATTCTTTTACCCCCTTCTTGGGTTTTCTTCATAATACCACTACTTGGACTTCCCAGGTAGAACAGTGGTAAAGAATCTACCTGCCAATGCAGGAGAAGCAGGTTTGACCCCTAGGTCAGGAAGATCCCCTGGAGGAGGAAATGGCAACCCCCTCCAGTATTCTTACCTGGGAAATCCCATGGACAGAGGAGCCTGGAGGGCTACAGTCCATCGACTCGCAGAGAGTCAGATACAACTGAGCGACTAAGCACGCACACGCTATTACCCACCGTTAGACTCAAATGTAGACAATTATTTGATTTTCTACTTCTTGTTAGAATGTAAGTTCTGTGAGGATTGGATTGTGTTGTCTGTTTTCGTTCCAGTGGAATCCTCAGTGTCTAGGAGAGTGCTGGGAGGACGGTGGGTGACAGACAGGTATCTGTTGAGGAATAAATGCTGGGCAGTTGGAATGGTAGCAGGTATTCTTTCTTATTCCTTAAATCTAAAAAAAATGTATAACATATGAAAATTTCTAGTGAACATAGCTTTTTATGTAAAAAAAAATACTTTATTCTAGTCCTAGTGTTCTACTAGTATGTTTATACTAAATGTTTAACTTTATCTAATAGTTTTGTGCATAAATTACAAAAGAGGCAGCATAAATAAAAAGATATTCTTAGGATCCAGTGAAATGAATATGATAACAGGAAATGTAGGTAATTCTGCAAATTGTTTATCCAAAATGAAAGTGAAGTTAATTCTATCCTAGGTGGACCTCAAAATTAGAAGGCAGAGAGGGCTATTTATGCAAAAAGAAGGCTCTTGATCACTGGTATTTGATAAAAGCCACTTAAATCCATATAACAGAGTCTGATGTAACAGTTAATACTGAGGAGTGGGCTGAGGAATGGTTTTACTGAGACTTTCTCATGAAAAGTCAAAAAGTTGTAAATTATAAAATAAGTTAATTTTACTTTTAATAAAAATAAGATTATAATATGTTAGTTCTAAGAATCAAATTAATCAAATGTTAGTTAGATGAATTGGGCTTTTATTTTTTCTCATAATATTATGTTATAGAGATATAAGATTTCATACTTCATTTATTATTTAAAAGCAAAGTTAAACCATTTATTATTTTTTAAAGAATTCTTAGTTTTCATCAATTTTCCCCATGATCTTTTAAAATTATTTGATGATTAAGTCATTCTGTTTTACTTACCCATTATGCATCAACTTTGTCTCCTTTCCTGTTCTTCAGTTATTAGCTGGGATAGACGGATGGGCTTTCATTTGTCGTTGGGTCTGTTGTGATCTGCTCCGTTCTTTCATATCACTTTTATTGACTGCGCAAAATATTGCATCTTTTACAATGGTCACCCTTTCACTTTGCAAAAGCTTTCAGTTATTTTCCATGTATTACTGAATATCTAACAACTTGCAAAACTACTCCCTGTCTCATGGCAAAGTCAGATTGTAATATTAAACCTCAAATGTAAAATCTTCCAGAGCAAGGATTTTGTCTGCTTTGTCTATAAGAGTCTCTTCCAAGACCTTAATGTGAAAACCTCACTTCCTACTTTGAAATCTACCCTACCTTCTATTTCTAGCCTCATTTAACCACAATTTCCTATCCTTTCTAATTCTAGTTCTCTGGAAAAATATACATACGTTAAGTCCATGGGCTAGAGTGTCTTGTAGTACTTACGGTTGTGGAGGGATTACTTGGTACTTTCTCACAGTTTCAATCCATCTCACAGAGTGGTCTCTATGAACCAAGAGAGAAGGAAAAGCTTCAATACTTTAAGGGCTAACTAATAAAACCAAGGAATATACGTTTATATCTATTTGTTGTCTTCTGAGGGTAATAGCTTTACCACATCCATAACTCTATCTACAAGATAAATCGATATAATATAAATGTTGAGTATGAAGTTATTCTCCTTTCCTCTGCAATCATCCCCTTTGTCCATTTCCACATTCCCTGTCTTCTGGTATATGACACGATGCCTGGCACAAAATAGCTTCTTAACGAAGAGCTGTTGAGTTTGTTGTTGTTTTTAGTCGCTCAGTCATGTCCAATTCTTTGTGACCCATGGACTTTAACCCACCAGGCTCCTCTATCCATGGAGTTCTCCAGGCAAGACTACTGGAGTGGGTAGCCATTCCCTTCTCCAGGAGATCTTCCCAACCCAGGGATCGAACCTGGGCCCCCTGCATAGTAGGCAGATTCTTTACCATTTGAGCCACCAGGGAAAGTCAAATATACTCTCAAGCCAGAAAACAAGTAATAGTTTGTATGTTTTTACAGAATTATATATAAATATTAGCTGTAATCAATTTCTTCATGCCACCATGAACAAATGCAAGTTTAGGTGTAAAAAAATGTCATTGAAGAGAGGAAGGATTCCAGGGAAAGTTTTGCACTTTATACTATGTGTTGAAGGAGGTTAATATTGTATAACTCGGTGGGGTCCATTTACATCAACCAAGTAAATGACAGGCATATATATACATGGAATCAGTGATTTTTTTTTTAATATGGGCATGAATAGACTTGATTTTCTTATGATCAAATATGAACAATAGTGGCAAACTTGATTACCACTGGCTCTGGGAAAATCCAAGTCTTCCTACTAGATAAATGTACGGTGTATATAGTTCATTAGTTTGGTTGATTAGAACACAGCAAGGCCCCAATCAGAAGCTGAATTCCTGTGGTGATCAAAGTATCTCCACTGTATACCATGGCCAGCTCTTAACTCTGGACAACAAATCTGAGTTGGTGGCCTCAAGATGATCTGAATGAGAACAGGGTGCAGTTTTAAACTTGTCGAATCAATCACAGCTGTAATAATTGTCATTCTGGGCTATAAAGACTTTTCTGCAATCATCGTTAATCCAAAAGAACAAACAAAACATTAAGTAACCTTTTAAGTAAGGTACTATGGTAGGATTTTTCTTTGTTACCATTGATCTGAAAATAATCTATCAGAGCAGAGTGACATCTTTGTTAAAGTCTAATTTCTAACCCATTAAATTTGCTGTTAGGGTAAGTAAAATCAAGTCAGTTTTCATGTGCAAAATGAAAATGGCAGCTACATTATTGACTAGAAAACAAAGAATAATTTAGATGAATAAATTGGATCCCAAGCCCAATGTATACAGAAAATTTCAATCCAAGAAAAGAGTTACAATATAACGAGTCTTTTTCTCTTTTGCCTTCATGTAACACTGAAATAATAATAATAATAACATCAGTATATTTCCTTTGCTTTTGTTCCTGTTGCTGCTGATGTTTTTTCTTTTGTTTTTAGCTCAACTGCAACTAGATCATTCTCATCAAGTAACATGAATATGTTAAATCCTGGTTATTTTACTCAAATGAAGAACATCCTTGCTGCCATTGAAAGTTTAATATGCTACAAATTTAGTATTGCTAAGCCAAGAAAAAGCAATAATCTGACCAATTATTTGCCATTGTTAGATCACTACTGTTTTTTTCCTGGAATATTGACAGGGGCTATAAAGATTATTAAACTTTCTGAAAAATATAAAGCAACATAGGGTAATTTATTTCAGGCAATTTTGACTATAAAAAGATCAGAAAGCCCAAAGGAAAAATATAATAAAATCTTAGAATAAAATTAAAATTTTTATAATAAAAATACTGAAATTTAAAACTTTACCATTATAATCACTATTTACAAATTATACTTAAATACTGAATTTTTATGACAAAATATTTGATCATTAATAATTTTCTACATAAATGTTTTTTTATAAGTGAGTGTGAGTTAAAATTTCAATCATTTCTGTTTAGAAATGTGTTTTCTTTGAAATTAGCCAATGTATACCAATCCTAGTAGAGTCAGTTACAATTTTTTTTTTTCCTGGTCTAGGATCACACACTGCTTTTAGTTGTTTCTTTTTTTTAATGTCCCTTCAGTCTCTGCAATCTAGAACAGGGCTTCATTCCTTCTTTGTCTTTCATGGCTTTGGTATTTCTGAAGAGTATAGGTCAGCTGTTTTGTATACTGGCCCTCATTTTGAGTGTGTCTAATGTTTTCTCATGATTAGAGTCAGTTTATGCATTTCTTGGGCTTTCCTGGTGGCTTAGAGGGTAAAGTGTCTGCCTGCAATGCGGGAGACCCAGGTTTAATCCCTGAGTCGGGAAGATCCCCTGGAGAAGGAAATGGCACCCCACTCCAGTACTCTTGCCTGGAAAATCCCATGGACAGAGGGGCCTGGGAGGCTGCAATCCCTGAGTCGGGAAGATCCCCTGGAGAAGGAAATGGCACCCCCACTCCAGTACTCTTGCCTGGAAAATCCCATGGACGGAGGGGCCTGGGAGGCTGCAGTCCATGGGGTCGCAAAGAGTCGGACACGACTGAGCAACTTCACTTTGACTTTTGACGCATTTGATGCAAGGGTACTGCCATAAGTGATGGTGTACCCTTCTCAGTGCATTGTATCAGGAGACCCATAAATGGAAATATTTTAAAGAAGAAACTTAATAATTGTGCCATCTCAATGAATAAGCTAGTTTCTCTTTCTCTATGAACATTTCCATAATTTTTCATACCTGTAACACAGAATGATAGAATTTTTTATTCTGCTTCCTTTTCCTACATTGTAGCATTTTTATGTTTCTGTAGAACTTTATAATTTTCACATAATAATTGTATAGTATGCTGCTAAATTCATGTGCCATCATTTAACAGGTAATCCATTCATTGTTGGGCATTCAGGTTGCTTCAGATGCTTCTCTATACTCTTTATTAAGTGAACAAAAATGATACATGTTGCACTGCTGATGAAGCTATTAGGTTCAAGTGAACAAAAACTTATGACAAAACGTTATGCTAACGTAACTGAAATTCTCTGTTCAAGTCTTCAGCAACATCCCCCGTTTTCTCAACCCACAGACTTACAGAAACGAGAGCTTTACAACCAGCAGGATTTGGCAGAGAATAAGGGTGGAACCAACTTGCAGTCATTCCCAATCGTAGAAAATAATTTTAAATGTAGACTGTGTCATTTTTCTTGATGGACTACAGAATAGCTTGGTATGTAAATGTGCTTAGGGAAAATGTAATTTACATTGGCTTAAATATGCTTAAAATTATTCTTTTTTTAAAAAAAGAACATTAGAAAAAGCTTAGATGGGAATTTTGCTCATGCGTTTTCCAACTTTTATGCTAGAAAAGAAGATATCCAAGAGAAATCTCTGCATACCTACGCAAGTGGAAAGAAAATAATGTTTGACACGGGCCAGTTATTGTGAATTATTGTGAATGCACCCGGAATGCTGCCGGGTGATCAGAAAGAGCATGCTGATGCTCTGTAATGAAGCTCTGCAGATCCTCCATCCAACATGGGTCCTTTGGAAGATCTCAGACATAAAACCTTAAATCAGAATGCCAACCATCTTTATGCCCTGCCAGACTCCCAGGAGAGGAAGTTAGAGGGAAAGGATGAGAGAAGAAGGCTATTGGTGATCCCTCTTTAGGCTGCACTCTTGCCTAGGTTCACAGCAATTAATTGACTAATTAATTTCCAAAACTGGTCCAACCACCAGCTTGCAGAAGAGCCTGTGAGAGAATCATCTGCTGAGTGGGAAGGAAAGAATTCATGTAACTCTTGCTGGTTATATCACTGCTTAATTTGACTTCGCTGTATCTAGTCAACTCATTATCTTCTGTAATGGGTCTCAGAGGGAGGGGTGGGAATGGGTAGCTGCGACGCAGATAATACTGAATAGCAAAGACGGCAGACTATTTTCTGTTAGGCTTTTGCATATATCATATGCTTAAGAAGGAAGTATGTTTATCTTTCTAATTATGTTTTGCTTAGACTAATTTTCTTTTTAATTCCCATGCCAATGAAAAAGCTATTTCGTATTACATGGATAGTAGGCGAAACAGCCTAGGTTTTAAAATCTTCAAGATAAAACTGACAAAATTGGTAAACTACAAACCTGAAATATATTTTTTCTGAAAATGTGGCCTCTCCAGTGCCTCAGTCTGAGCCTTCAGTAACCAGACTCTTCACCAGACTCCCCAGTATGGCCTTCTTTTGTCTTCCTCCTCTTCAACCCTGCAGCCAAAAGGGAGCCCAGTGGTTGCAGAAGGAAGTGACGCTGGGTTCACACTGTGGTCCTGACTCACCCATAGTTGAGGTGCTGGAGCTGGGGGAGGGCTCACTACCCTCGCTGCCACTAATTCCTCAAGGTTTTCCTACTCTGCATCCAAGGGCCTCTGAGTGTGTTAACCTACTGAAAGAAAAAGCCCAGAGAGCGCAGTGCAAGTGACAAGTTTTGGTCCTGCCCTCCTCCAACATAGCAATGCATCCACGTCTCCTCTCCCAGGATACCTCATCTTATCAGAAGTGACCCTCACTGTGTGTGCCTGCTCTCTCCCCAGTTTAAAGTGTTTAAATAAACTTTAGTTCTTTCTTTATTAAGGTCCTGTTGTTGATTCTCAAGAATCTTATCTTCTTTCCATAAATCCATCTTTTGCAAAGGAACTTGTTTTGTCTTTCAAAAGTATTGATGGGAAGCTGGGTGAGCTTCAAGAAACTATTTTGGAGAAAACAAAACACCAATACTTACTTTTTTTCTCTTTACATTTCTGTATAGTGGCGCAACTCTCCTTTGGCAGGCAATTGGTTGTCGCTCATCATCTAGTAGATAGGAGATCACTTACAAAAAAGTTTAGAAAGAAAAGCATCGGTATAAAATGTAATCTGTCATTTCAGTAGAGGAATTGTTTGAAAGCACATCTCTCTATACTAGTCTCCTGTTTAAAACCCTCCAGTGATCTACCATTCATGGCATTAAAACTCTATGTCTTATAGTTGCAAAATTTCCAACTGGTCTTTCTAGTTTCATCTGTGTGATGCAACTAGCCTCCCCTGCTAGGCTGATGCAAAAGTCTATTTTCCATTCTCCTAAGGCGTCATGTGTTCAAGTCAATATAATTTAGGATAATGTCATTGTTGACAGAACATGGGCTCACAGCCTGAATATAGGCTGCAGTCCCACATCCATCAACACATTTTTTGGGAGTAGGGGAGCAAACCTTATTATCCTTGAAAAAACAATACTGAATGCTCCACTCACCCTGCCTTTTCGGTCCATTTCTTTATGAATTCAAAAATAGCATAAAACTAAAATGCTGCCCAAATGCTTCTTGGGTGTGCAGTTCCCTGGGCTTGTGGTCATAATTAACATGAGTGAGAAGACTAACTACATTTCTCCTCTCCATGTCCCTTCCCTATGCCAAAGAGAAGGCGATTTTATTATGGATAAATTCATCTTTTTCCCTTTTTATTAATTTTTTAATAAATTAAAATTTATTATTTTTAAAATTAATTGACCTATAATAGTATGTAAGGTTCAAGTTACTACATAGTGATTCAGTATTTTTATACATTACAAAATGATCACTGTGTTTGTCCCCTTGGTTGCAAATGGCAAGATTTTTTCTTTTTTTAAGGGCTGAGTAGTATTTCTTCCTTTTACTCCTCACATATTAGAAAATCCTGTTGGCTTCTCTCCAAACTATACTCAAAATTGACATCTCCACCACCTCTCCTCCAGTCCCCCAGACCCCACTAAAGCCCCCTAAAGGTGCTGCTTTTCACTCCATTGCTCCTTTAAGGTCTTCCTAACAACGAGTCAGAGTGATCCAGTTAAAATGTGAGTTACATTCCATCCCTCGTCACTGAGCACCCTTTAATAGCTTCCTTCCGTCAAATCCTATGCTGAAACTCATCCTACAATGTGCAACCTCATCTTTCCTGCCACCTCTTCCATCTCATCTGCTTCATTTCCTGCTACTTCCCCTGCTCATTGCACTCCAGCATCAGACCAACCACTTTATATTTTCTCAAAACACCAAGCTCCACCATGGGCCATTTTCAATTGTTTAGAATCTTCCTCCAAAACTTCTTATACAATAGGATTTACTTATTTGTCATGCTCGCTGCTCATTTTTATTTCCCATCTGTAGAATGTAAGCTCCCCAAGGGCAGAATTCTTTGCTTTATTTACTGGTATATGTTAAGTAGCTAGCTAAATAGCTCAACACATTTTTGGAACTTCTTAAGGGTTGGTCATTGAATGAAAAACTATTGGCTATTATTGTTGATACTATCAATAACACAAGCTACACCTGTCTTTTCATACATACACAACAGTCACACAGCTTCATTTCTTTTTAGCATCAAACAAAGGACTCCTGTCACAGATTTAACATTTTTGAATATCAATCTTATAAGAATGAAAGAAAAATAATATAATTAATTATTTTTGTACTGGGTTAGTCAGGCTTACATAATTAAGGTTTCTCAAAAAATTTCTCCTTTTCTAATAAATGATAAAGCCTAACATTTATGTTTCAGGCTTTGTTTCTACTATAATTCAAATGGATATTTATCATCAGTATTCAGGGCATGTTTTATAGAAAAGTAATAAAAAATGCCTACTTAGACATTCCAGAAAGCCATTTCTGTATGACGAAAATTGCAGGCTCTTGGGGACTCAGTGAAATGAATGTCATTTTATCTATTACTGCTCCAAAGAGGGCTGGTTTGGTATGTGGAATCTTTGCACACACTCCTGAGGCATTCTGGTTTGGCATTTTTCTTTCCGAATAATCAGATGAGCCCATTCGAGACCATGGAGGCTATATGTTTGATTATTCAACTGTAGGCCAGGTAAGCACAGGTGTTGACAGTATGGGAATCCTATCGTGATAATTCCTGCCCATGTTAGCCATGGTTTTCCCATCATTGCAATGATGTTCAACTGTGTAATCAGTTAGACTTTAATTCAGTTCAGAATTAATCTAGAAGTCTGAGCATTTCTCTAGTGTACCACTGCTGAGGATTAGCCAAAGCTGGATTCTAAATTCAGAGATCAGGAGCAACGGAGAGAAGGGGAGCATAAGGAAGGACTGCCAAAATAAAGGTTGGCTTGCATGAGTATGTCTGCTTTATCCCCTTCACAGCTATAAAAATCTGGAAGACCAGTTTATTTTGGAAAATCAATCTTTAGTATACATCACATTTTGGAAAAAAAATGGTTTATATAAAAATGTCTATACCAAAGTTGCCATGGTATACGTTACAAGTGCATATATATTATGTATAAGGAGAAAAATAAAATCTGCTTTGTATTTCTACCTTTGGGACGACTCCAAAAACCATTCCCCCAAGCATAGGCTATTTGATCTCCACTTTGTTTTGCTCCTTTTGGAAGCAGTGAAATTTGTACGATTAAGATTTAGAGACGTCCTCAGGTGGTCATGTGCTAGAGTACTTTAAGGACCACTGTTCTACGTTAGTTAGCTATTCCTCTGGGTTTTGTTTCTTTAAGTGGGAAGCCATCCTAAATATAAAACAGAGAAGAGCCTCAGTGTGGCCGGCTCACTTTGGTTGAAAGAACCTAAGCCCTGGATTACGTTGCTTGGGTTCAAATCCCAACCCTGCCACTGACTAACTAGACAAGACTGGAAGGTTACTTAACCTTTCTCTGTAAGGATAACAATAACACCTTCCTTCAGGGATATCTTAGGATTTAACTTATTTTAAATAATGCTGTATTTGTCTGCTTAGGCAGCCCCAATAAAGTACTGCAGACCATGTAGCTTAAACAACAGACACTTATTTTCTTACAATTCTGAAGGCTGGAAATCCAAGGTCAATGTGTTAGCATAGTTGGTTTCCAGGGAGGACTTTCTTCCTGGCTTGCAGACAGCCTTCTCATTGCAATCTCATCCAGCCTCTTCTTTGCATACATACACTCCTGGGGTACCTTCTTCTTCTTAGAAGGACGCCAGTCTTAATGACCTAGAGCTCCATTTTTGTGAGCCCGTTGTAACCTTATTACTTTCCTGGTAGCTCAGATAGTAAAGAATCTGCCTACAATGCAGGAGACCCAGGTTCGATCCCTGGAATAGTGAATCCCTAAAATGGCTACCCATTCCTCTATTCTTGCCTTGAGAATTCCATGGACAGAAAAGCCTGTCAGGCTACAGTCCATGGGGTCACAAAGAGTCGGACACGACTGAGCGACTAACATTCTCTTAAATATTTCTAGTCAGTAAGGATCTATTTATAAAAATACAGGACTCCTAGGTGGCCCTGCTCCAAATACAGTCATAGAAGGGTTTAGGGCTTCGGCATATGAATTTTAGGAGAAGACAATTCAGTCCACAGCGACTACATATACGCTATCTGGCACATAGTAACTTCACAATAAATACCAGCTCTTATTTTGTGACATGCTTTTACTTTTCTTTCAGATGTGTATGAGTCCTACTTTCCACACTTACCACTTTGGTTCCTGAGAAATCCAGTTTATAAGTAGAGGCACATTTACACGAATCATCCCCAATGATTGCATTATTTAAAATGACAGGGAGTGTAGTTCTGAGATGACTTGAAATGCAGACATATACACCTGTCCCATTAATTTATGTAAATTTATGTAATTTTGTAAAAGACACCTGACTGTCATCTCCTACCGTACGCCATTGCTCAAAGTCAGCAGACTGTGGTCTGTGGGCCAAGACTTGCTTTTGTGTGTCACGTGAGCTAAGGATGTTTTCTACATTTTTAAAGTGCGGCAACACACACACACACAAGAAAAACATGTGACTAAGACTTCATGTGGTTCACAAAGTTGAAAATATTTACTATCTGGCCCTGTACTGAAAGAGATCGCTGGCTCTGATACATGGAAGGAGTTTAATTTGAGCCCTTCAAATGCATTCGTTTCTTGTCATGTGAACACCTTGGCTTTTCTCTAACCTGAGCCAAGTCTTACTAGTTACTCCCAACATATTCTCCTCATCTTCTTTATTTTGGGGAGGTGTATTCTACAGTCTCTAGCATGTCTGACCAACTTCACAGAAATGTACCAGGCATTCACATTCTCCTGGTTCTGGGACCCACTGAAGGCCTCAGCAGTGAGCAAGGACACTAGAGCTGCTTTTTCTGTTTGTACCTGATCAGACTGGAGCTCTTATTTCTGGCTGCTGTTGTCCTGCGCATCTTTGAAAACTCCTTCCCTTCTGCTGTCGGCTGGGAAAAGAAAACAGAAATCGCTACTGAAGAACACTTCGTATCTATCAGGTTTCATCAGATTCTGTTCATATGTTAGGGTCTTTGATTCTCATAACTTTATGACTATACATAAGAACAGGAAAAGCTAGAAGAAAAATTTTGTGAATTTCGAGTTAAGGTTGCAAATTGAAATACCTCACTGGCTCGTGGAATCCAAAGAATACATTTATTAAAAGTTAGAAGAAGGGACAGGATAAAATTAGGCCAGAACATCCCTTACCTCTTGCTTCTGCTTCAGTCTCTCTCACATGGCAGTAGCTTATTTTCTTATAGAGACTTGGCCTTTGATCATCAACATCTCCTAAACTCTATGTGTCATAGCTTCCCAAACTAAAAGGGGACTGGATCATTCAGTTTCAGTAAAATACACACACACACACACACACACACACACACACACCCCCCAAAATCCAAGCAAACAGAAAACCCAGAAAGGATTTTTAATTGGCTTGATTTAGATCACATATCCATTCATATACCAGTGAAGAGGAAAAAGAATTTTAATTGGCCAGTTTGGATCCTGTAAGAACATGGAATCTCCCAGTTTAGCACATGGAAGTATTTCCTAGGAAAAGAAGAGTTCCTAGCAGATAATAGCAATAGTAATATTTTGGGGTATCTAGTAAGCCAGACACTAGAATAGATATTTGCATGTGTTTTTAAAAGAAATTTTTGTTTGTGTGAAATAAGTGAAGTGAGGAGATATCAAATGATATCACTTATATGTGCAATCTAAAATATGATACAAATAAACTTGTTTACGAAACAGAAATAGACTCAGACACAGAAAACAAACTTATGGTTACCAAACAGGAAAAGGGGATGGGGAGATAAATTAGGAGTTTTGGATTAGCAGATATAAACTATTATATACAAAATAGATAAAAACCAAGGCGCTGCTTTATAGCTCAAGGAACAATATTCAATATCCTTTAATGATGAAAAGAATATGAAATATATATGTAACTGAATAACTTTGCCGTACACCAGAAACTAACACAACATTGTAAATCAACTCTACTCAGTTGAAAACTTTTTTAGAAATACCTTTTTTCCTACAATCCCAAAGAAATTGAGAATTAAATTCTTTATCAATATTGCCATAATATATAATGGGTACATAAAATTTTTGCCTTTAGAAAAATGTACAATTACAAAATCAAGATTTATGAAATTATTAACCTTTGGTAGACATTTTGTCTTTTGCTCATTTTCTATAAGTCTGTTTGTCCAAGTCAGAGTTTTTTTTTAAATGGAACACTTTCTCCGAGTTCTAGGCAGCCTGCTGCTGCTGCTAAGTTGCTTCAGTCATGTCTGACTCTGTGCGACCCCATAGACGGCAGCCCACCAGGCTCCCCCGTCCCTGGGATTCTCCAGGCAAGAACACTGGAGTGGGTTGCCATTTCCTTCTCCGATGCATGAAAGTGAAAAGTGAAAGTGAAGTCACTCAGTCATGTCTGACTCTTAGCGACCCCATGGACTACAGCCCACCAGGTCCTCTGTCCATGGGATTTTCCAGGCAAGAGTACTGGAGTGGGGTGCCATTGCCTTCTCCGCTAGGCAGCCTATTACCCCATTTTACATAAAATGAAAAAACAGAAATGCCAAAGTAATCAGAGTCTCATGGATGGATGCTCTCTAGACAAAGAGTTGTGGTTTTACAATCTTGGCTGCCCACTATAATCACCTGGGAAATTTTAAAAGGTGCTTATGACCGGACCACGCCCCCCAGAGATGGTAATTTAATTGGTCTGATTTAATTACCTGGTACAGGGAGTGTTAAGCGCTCCCTAGGTGATTCTAATGTGCAAGCAAGACTGAGAATCATGGCGCAGGTGGGTACTGATTAATTCAGGGTCAGTTGGGTGTGTCTGTGGGGCTGGGCACTGGAGAGAAAGACTTTCATAATCGGTCGACTCTCCAAGCCAACTGAGTCACTTGCCACCAAGTGAACTGGCTACAGAGCCTCTGAAGACTGGAACCAAAGCATCCAATTCAGCTGGACTTTGCAATATCGTGAGATTTTTTTGCTCTGGACAGTTACTTTCACTTTCAAATTTTTCTTTTTCTTAAAAATCAACCCAGATGTTACCTTTGCATTTTCCTAGTGGCAAAGATCATACCATAACAGATATTTTATGTTATTGACTATATTTCTTATGTATTTTGCTGCTACTGATGAAGCAAACGATCACAGAAAGATTAAACACACATGAAATGACCTGGATAACATACACTGTAGGTACAGTGGCTTTGCTCTTTTGTCTGATTTGCGTGTGTCTCGAGATTCAGTATTATAGGGAAAGAATATTTCACTTGAACTACAAACTATAAACGGAAATTGTCCTTCAACTGGAAATAGTCAACCACAATGGGATTTCAAGGGGAAGATTTAAGAGCAGCTTCAAAGAAGTCAGAAATTTAAGGACAAGAAGATGCTGATGTGTTAGGAAAGTCTACAATATTTGCTTCTGTGGTTTTGAAGATGTAAATAGAAACAGCCATGGCAAAGAACTTCTATAATTAGCTTTCATCCTGATTCCAAAAGTTGCTTATTATAGAGCTTTTAATAGTCTGTGAAAACCATGGCTTAAAACTCTTGGTTTGAATTTTCTGGCGCTTTAATGAAAAAATTAGTATTTTCAAGCTTGGGGGGGTGTTTCTCTAAAGTCATGTGCTAAGCAAGTAAAAGTCTTCTGTTGCCGAAAGGTTTTGGGGGGAGGGTGGATGCCCTGGTAATTTTCTCCTCCCCGGACATAGTTTTCCTAAGAGTCAGAGAATGCATTTAAATCAGAAATGAAATGAATTACTAATCTAAACTGTGGGTGTAGTTATGGACAGACACTGGTATTTAGACCAAACAAATGTGCTCTTTAAACACAGTGATCATACCCAGTTGTTCTTCCAAAACCACAACAGAGAACGATCTTGCTCAGTTAATCATACCTCCCTGAAGAGCCACCACCTCCAAGGGTGTCTGTGTTCAGCAGCAAGATGGAGCGACCACATCCTACCTTGAAAAGCGAACCCTCCTCACTATCCCTCAATCCAGACTGCCAGGCAATATCAGGTCCATCTTGTGAGCTCACCAGATGTGCTGTCTCTTGTTTCTCCACGCTGCTGAATTCCTTGTAGGTCTAAACCCTATAGGATTTAGGTCAAATCTGGAGAAAGACTTTGAATAAGCCTCCACCACCTCCAACCAGATTTTATCCACATGCAAAGTAAACCAGGTGGGAATTTGTGTAGTCGCTAAGTTGTGTCTGACTTTTTTGCAAACCCATGGGCTGTAGCCTGCCAAGCTCCTCCGTCCATGGGATTTCCCAGACAACCATACTGGAGTGGGTTGCCATTTCCTCCTCCAGGAGATCTTCCAGACAGAGGGATTGAACTCGTGTCTCCTGCATTGCAGGTGTACTCTTTACTAAATTCTGTCTGTAACTAAAAGAACACAATGTTATTGGTGAGTGGTCAAGGAATATTTATGGCATTCTTGAGCTCTATTCAACATTTTGCTGAGAAGTTTCAGGAAAAAAAAAAAAAAAAAGAAAAGCAATGGTGAGTGATGGAATCAAATAAGTGAATCACGTAAAACTACAATACTTTTTACAAACCAGGGGAAAAAAATTAGTTCTGGATTAGTCTCTCGGATACCACATAGGGAAAATCTAGCCTGGCACACCCCCTAATTTGCAGAAATGGCAGTGAATCTTGGCATATACCCTATAGAAATTTGTCAAATAAGATTAGTTATGGGTTCCGCCAAGAATTCAGGATGCTGCTTGATGATCACTGTGGGATTCTCTTGGACGGCCTTGAATCCATCCAATACAAACTGAAAAACTTGCAGCAATGGTGAAATAAAGAACCTTTATTTCCCAAACTTGTCTGTCGAGAATTTTTAAAAATTATCCATACTTATAGCCCTTCCCAGAATGTCTGAATCAGAATCTCTGGTGGTACATATTTTGAAAAAATATTCATAAAAGTTTCAGATGAACAGCAAAGTTGAGCATCTCTGAATTTAGGTGAACAGAAGGGATTAAGTTTCCCACAGGAAACTAACTAGCTCTTCTAAGGATAGACGGACTAAAGATTTGAGGGGATTGTTCCAGATCATCTCAGCAATCCTTTCAGGGGAACTCAAATCATTCAAGATGTTCTAATGAACAAGACTGGTTACAGAAAGGAGAAAGGACACTCTTTAATGGTAAGAAGTCTTTGAACATCAAAGAACTGTACACTTGAAAGCATTATTCCAATCAACTTTGTTCTGCAAGAATTAAGTTTGGAGATGACTTTTATTTTTGCTGTTTGCAAATTTTACAAAAAAAGAGTAACACTTTCAATTAGACAAACTTCTATTCTCTGTAATATACCATTCATGTAAATATTTTCCTGTTTTTATATTTGTCATATCTCATTCTCAAGAATGCTTCCCTTAGAAAATGTTTACCAAAATATGATCCTACAGTTCATAATTAAATTTTGTACAATTTCTTTGATGAAAAGGAGTATATATGAGAGAAGTTTGGACTAACACTTATTGATCTCCTCATATGTATCCATTTAATTATGGACTCATTAGTATTCTTCTCATTTTACTGTTGAAAAAAATTGAAGTTCAGATCAAGAGTCATCTCCAACACTGTACAGCTGTTCAGTTATAGTATCAGTATTTAAAACTCAAGTCTGGCTGATTCCATAGTTCCTATTTGCCAAATTGCATTAAACCAGGACAATCCATAGAGAATTAGGCATCTTTCTTATTCCTTAAAAGCATGTCATTTAATAATTCATTTGGAGGATTAGTCTGTATTCACAGCATGGCCATAAACATTAGACAATTGGGAATCTAATAAGACTTTTTCATCTTTTCTATTTTCCAATTTTTCACGAAGGAGTATATAGATACTTTAAGGAATCATTAAGAGGATCTAATTTTTAAAAATATACTGTCTTCCTAACCAACTAAGAAACAATACAAAAGATTAAAGTAGGTGGAGACCAAATTTTTGCCTTTATTGTGGACAAAGTTTAGGCTGAAGGATATGACTTAACTCAGGAGGAAAGTGGGCCTCCTATAATTGAATTCCGGTTTGAAACACTTATTCAGGTACAGGCAACCCTCAGAACACTGGAAGTTTGAAGGAACAGAGTTAAATGTATACTTTCTATAGCCAGGCTTCCTTTTAAGAGAAAATTCTAGATTTCTCCAAACTCACCAATCAGATGAGTTGTTCCACTGGCAGTGGAGAAAGTCCAGCACAACTACGCCTATGGATCTCCCTTCAAATGGGGTGTGTGTGGGGCTTGGGGTGGGGGTTGTGTGTGGGGGAAATCAGAATTTAAAAAAAGAAAAAAAGTACTTCTCCTGGTCAGAAAACTGTAACAGGAAGTTTTTCACATGCTTGATAAAAATATGTGAGGACACACCCAAAGTTAAACTTTATCTGCTGAGTCAAAGGAAGAAGCAAAAGGCTAGCAAAACAGCTCCCATATTTTTTTACAGACCAGTTCACTGAAGAGGAAGACGAAAAGCCTCAGGTGGAAAATCATTTAGTATCACTGTTTTGCTAGGTACTAATCAAGCACATATGAAAGTCAAGGGTTTGAGGTGACAGAAATACTATCAGAGAAGTTAATAATTAGGATATTTCTATTATACTTAAAAACGTCTTGCTTTTTGTTTCCTCCATCTCTGTGGTAAAAATTTGCCCTAAATTTAGGTATCTTTGAGGACACATTCCTCACCATAAGTCCTTGGTTGTGTACTAAGACAGAGAGACTGCAGAAAGACAGCTGTATCCACATTGTTTTGGATGGTCTTTCGATTCTTTAGTCTGTTTGAAGAAATATTCCCATCAGTTAATATTCGTAAAATGTGGGGTACTTGTTCCGCTGGTGGTTCATTTATACCAGCACACAACAAATGAATTCATAATTAATGTAAATTAAATGAGTTAAATAATTTCTAACAATTTCTTTCTCTTCAGGAGTTTTTAATTTATCCTTCAAAATGATGTGTAATAAATATGAAGTCAGATTTCTAAATAATTTAGGCCAACCTTCCTACCCCATTCTCATAAAAAGTTCTTCTATGAGATTCCTTAAATTTGAGCCAATATTTGTTCGATATAACATCTCAAAAATCAGGAAAATACTAGTGCCAGAAGGCACTGGGTCTTAATACCCTAATTTTGTAGATAGGGAACCTGGGACTTGAAAAGATTAAGTGATATAATGAAGATCGCAGAATAACTTCTTTAGTAGAGCAGAAACTGGAGTTAAGTCCCTCCAACCCCTGAAACAGCTTTTCAACGCCAGACGACTCTATTTTTCAATTTACTTTCATACTACTAATGTCGAGCTTAAAAATTCTATTTCCTAGGGCTTCCCAGGTGGCTCAGTGGTAAAGAATCCACCCGCCAATACAGGAGACACAAGAAAGTGGGGTTTGATCCCCGGGTCAGAAAGATCCCCTGCAGGAGGAAATGGCAACTCACTCCAGTATTCCTGCCTGGAGAATCCCGTGGAGTCTCAGAGAGTCAGACACGGCTGAACACGCATGTCTGACCAGGATGGTATTTCTCAATCCTGGTTGCTTTGTTTTGAAGTTTAATTTGATAGTACCTTTTTTTGCTTTAAAATCTCGTGTGATTCTACAGGAGGAGGGAAATGTTCTTTTATTGCTTTTATTGTTGCTTTTTATACTGTAATATAAAAAAACTTAAAAATATTTAAATCGCATGATATCAACGTTCTTAGAAAACCATTTGGTTTATCTCCATTCAGCTCTAATAGTCAGTTCTAACCTCATGAAGGGTCTGCATGTGCACTTTCCACTGACTAAACATTTCGGTGCTTGGCTTCGGTTTCCCAGACTTGGTATTTCATTTGGATTTGACTCCCGTCACCTGCATTTTGCAGGGGTTCCCTTTGCAGTTTCTAACGGTACATGTCAGATTGGGAGAAATGTCCCTGCCTGTTTATTACATTAGAAGATATTTAAGTGCATTTCCCAAATAAGATGTCCTGTTTCGACCTGACTGCTGCCAGTAACTTCAAAATCTCTGGGGATGACCAAGTCTGTTCTCAGAGGTTCTCCTTGGAGTCTGATTGTGTAAAACAAATCTTCTTTTCCGGACGCACTTGGAAGTCTCTCTTTTGTTCCCACTTCATTTCAAAACATGTTCAGCTGCTCCACACCAGAGGAAAACATTTCTGTTTTACCCAAAGATTTTTGCATCCACCAAGGTTAATTAGATAGATTTGTTGTCCAAAATTTGAAATCGGGTTTTGTGCCTCTTAGCAATGATTTCCATCAGTATAATGCAGTCATCATACTTTTCCAACACAAAACATATGAATCAGGACATAGAAATTTCTTGATGTAAACTGTAAAACGCAATATCAGGTACCATATGTCTACGCAGTGGGAAACAACCGATTCCAAAAGAAATGAGCCTAATTTTCTGACCCACTGGTGTGAGAGGGACTGGACTTGGATGAGGCACAAAAGAAGCCATCTGAAGATGTAGCGTGCCAGAGGAAAGGGACATTTTGATAATGCTGCCCTGCTCAGGAGCACATCCACTTTGATAGGAGACCCACTCTGATGTGAGCACAGAAGACAGAGTGTTGGAAACGGACCTGTTCTCTGGTCAGTTTCCTCCGGCTCCTTTCACAGCTGCGGCAGCAATATCCCGTGTACTCCAGTGGAGCGTTCACCAACAACTTCTCTCAGGACAGGGAAAGTTGGAGTCCTCATCTAGGAGCCAGATTTCCTCTGGATTAAAAAAAAAAAAATCATATAATTGAAATAGGATTACATGTTTAGTGTTGAAGTATTGATGGATGGCTTTCTTCCTTCTGCATGTATGGACAATCTGAACTGCAGTTTATACATGGTCTAAATGTCTCTCCTCAGCCCATTTTGGTCTTTTCACAACCTTCAGCCAAAAAAAAGAAAAGAAGAACAGGATTTCTCAGGAACTGTTAAGGAGCCAAAAAATATGCTAGACGCATTAGATTTATGCCGGATGTAGGATCTAAGAGAAACAAGAAATCCAGGAAAAGTTTAAAAATCAGATTGAGTCTAAAAGGAAGCAGTCTCTGGCGTGGCGCCTGCATGGATAGCAGGAATGATGCAAGGAGGGCTGTAAGTCACTCATTTCCCAATTAGACCTGATTTTCCCTGATGGCACCATAAACCCATGTCTCCACACAGCAGTAAAATTCATATTCCACTGATCAGTCAGGTTCTTTATTGCTGATTAGGTTTCCTGAGTAAGTTCAGTAGTAGCCCTAATGAAATAGCTTCAGATTTGATGGATGGAGAGAGTTGGAGCCTTGTTTAATAGTACTGTTTCAGTTAAGACCTTCACAATTCTTGCCAAATGGAAACTGAAATAAAAGGTTCAGTATATCGAACCTGGCCCTTTTCGTGACAGACAGGTTATTGGTTCTGAAGCACCACCAAAATAGCAGCATCATATGGGAATGACCAGCACGTCTGGACTGTGGCCCCAATCTGTCCAGAACTGTTCACTTCATTCCATGGTGAAGTTTCCTTTCCTGTAAAACAGGAACCAGAGATCTCCTCCAGGTGTAACCACTATGGTCCTGAGAACAGGACAAAACAAATGTTCTAATCACATTGAGTCTGGTTTCCTTCATGAGAATGCTTCAGCCAAAACAACCACAATTAAAATAGTGTGTGAGAAATGAGGTTTGGGGTACCACTATTTATCAGGCAAAGCTATGGTTTTTCCATTAGTCATCTACAGATGTGAGAGCTGGACCATAAAGAAGGCTGAGCATTGAACTTTGGTGCTAGAGAAGACTCTTGAGAGTCCCTTGGTCAGCAAGGAGATCAAACCTGTCAATCCTAAAGGAAATCAACCCTGAATTGTCACCAGAAGGACTGATGCCAAAGCTCCAAAACTTTGGCCACCTGATTCAAAGACTCATTGGAATGACTCATTCCAATGACTCCTTGGAAAAACCCTGATGCTGGGAAAGATTGAAGACAGGAGGAGAAGGGGATGACAGAGGATGAGATGGTTGGATGGCATCACTGACTCAATGGACATGAGTTTGAGCAAACTCCAGAAGAGAGTGAAGGACAGGGAAGTCTGGCATGCTGCAGTCCATGGGGTTGCAGAGTTGGACATGACTGAGTAACTAAACAACAACAAATTTATCAGGTAAATGGATCAAATATCTTATGGGCATTTTGGATAGCACCATACATCAAAGACCTATTGGCATGAACTAAGCATCTAGAGGTGTTCAGGCCAAGACCAAATATCCTATAAGGGGAAAGGAGAGGAGACAGGCAAACACTGACTTGAAGTGGGGAGGCTGGACAGCAGGCCCCTAGACCAGTTTGCACAGAGGACATGATTAAGAGAAAGCAGCCCTGTGTCCCTTCCACCGCCGTTACAACCAGGACGTCACTGCTGTGCAGAGAGCGGGGTTAAGGGCAGCATGCACAGCTCTGAGGGTACCGGTCCCCCCACAAGGCCTTCACAAATGCAATATAGGCAGAACTCTGTTCTGGCCGTGTTCATCTTCCTCCATGAAATCCTCTTTCTGTGTTCTCTTTTCTCCACGATCAACAACACAAAACACCCATATGTTAGTCCCAAGGAAATCAGTCATCCCCACCCCAACCAGGAACCCAGACTCCTAATTATCCACTTCTACTTATTTACTATAAAACATTCCATTCAGAGATCCTATGCCAGTATGTATATTCATGCAATTTTAATAATCTGCCCATGAGAATATGAAAAATGATCTTTAACCTTCCAACTGGTGGATGTTTACATCCTGAAGTACTTCCTGTGTTCCCAGGAGGAATTTTAATTTGTAATATATGGAGATGGTACGTCTGAGTGGTGGCTTTTATAGTACCAGAGTGCCATTCATCCAAACTCCCATAGAGAATGAAACAAAGAAATTAACTTTATTTATCTCATTTCATCTTCACAAATTAGTGAAGCAAGCTTTATATATATATATATAAATACTTTATATATATATAAATACTTTATATATATATAAATACTTTATATATATATATATACTTTTAACTTTTTATAATAGACTGAAATTCATAAAAGTTTAAATGACTTGCCCAGAACTTAGTAACTCCATATTCTAAACACTCAACATGTTTTTGTACTTTATTTCAGAATTCTTAATATGAATATTCAGAAGTATTCATTTTGAAGGCAAATTAAGAATATTTTCTGTGTATGATAGAAGAACATAGGACTGTTATTCCTAAAGAGCAAGTGCTTTTAGTCTGGAAAGACCTGAGTTTGAATCCCCCTGAGTTTGATCTGAGATTAAGGGAAGGGTCTTCAGATGTTCTGAGAATCACTTTTGTCTCTAGAAAAGGGAAACGGAAGTTTAAATGAATTGGTGTATTTAAAGACCTTGTACCAGTAGACACAATCCCTTTTTAATGTTTCAAATTTTTGAAAAGTAAAAAAAAAAAATCCTGTCTTTGGAAAATTATACTTAGATTTCTAAAAATTATAAAAAGCTATTCACAATTGTTATCATAAGGGCCTACTCATTATATCTTCATTTTTAAAATGTACCAGTTAGAGCAATTTTTAAAATTGCTCCTTGGAAACCTACCACACAAACACTGGCGTTAAAAAAAAAAAAAATACACTGCTCTATAATTGAGAAAGTGCTCCTGAATACGAGAAAAAGATGTTATAGTAATAATACAGGACACTGAATTAGTGCTACAGAATTAGAGTGTCATAGATCTAGAGGCAGAAGTTATAGCTTGGTAGCCAATTCAATGGCTGGTTTAGACCAATCTCACAGCTCAGAAACTGAATTAAAGGAAGTGATTAGTCTACTTTTTCGGGTTTTATTATTGACAGCCTTCAGATAATATTTTTTATTCATTTATTACCATTTTATTTTATTTATCCCCAAAAGGAAAAATAATGCTGAAGGCCAAGTTAAGAAAAGATTTTATAACAAGGCAGTTTTCTGTGACTGAGCCCCTCAGTAGAAAAAAATCACAAAAGTGAACTGGATTCAGGCAAAGAAAGGAAGAGTGAAACAACGCGGCATTTGGAAAGTAGGAAATACTGCGCACGCTTCCTGGGGAATATAACAAATCCCTCCTTTCTCTCTCTCAATATATGTAAAAACATATACAGAAAAATAAACAATGCTCTTTTCCCTCTACTGCTGACTCCGTTCTGAGAAACAAAACCAGTAAGATACACACACACATATGTATGTATTCAGAGTGGAAGGGGAAAAAGTATTTGTTCAACTTTACTGAGGTTTAATTGTCACAAAAAATTGTAAGATATTTAAAGGATACATCATGAAAGCATTGCTCTCATCTAGTTAATTAGCACACTCATCACCACACCTATTATTTTACACATTTACCTGTTTCAAATGTTTTATTTCTCTTATAGCTGAACCTCTGTTCCCTCCTCTTACCAACCAGTAGAAAAGCAACCACTTTCCTACTCTCTGTTTCTACGAATTTGACTTTTTTAATCTTTTTCAGATTCTACATGTAAGTGATCGCATGTAGTATTTGCCTTTTTCTATCTGGCTTATTTCACTTAGCCTTCAAGGCCCACCTGCTGCTGCTGCTAAGTCACTTCAGTCGTGTCCGACTCTGTGTGACCCCATAGACGGCAGCCCACCAGGCTCCCCCGTCCCTGGGATTCTCCAGGCAAGAACACTGGAGTGGGTTGCCATTTCCTTCTCCAAGGCATGAAAGTGAAAAGTGAAAGTGAAGTCGCTCAGTCATGTCCGACTCTTCGCAACACCATGGACTGCAGCCTCCCAGGCTCCTCCATCCATGGGATTTTCCAGGCCTATGTTGTTACAAATATCAAGATTTCCTTCTTGCCTCCTGGCTGAATAATATTCCACTCTGTGATATATCACACAATGGAATATATTTACATATTCCACATCTTCTTTATCTACTCACCCATTGACAAACACTCAGGTTGCTTCCATACCTTAGCTGTTGTGAGTAATTCTGCAATGAACGTGGGAGTGCAGATATCTTTTGGTATCCTGTTTTCATTTTCTTTGGATGTGTACCCAGGAATGACTTACTGGATCATAAGGTAGTTCTATTTTTCATCTTTTGAGGAACCTCCATACTGTGTTCCATAGCGGCTGCAGCAGTTTACATTCCCATCAACGGTGCTCAAGGATTCCCTGGAGAAAAGGCATTTTTGATGATAATTTTTAATCAGATCATACCATATATGAAGCTAGTCATCCCTGGAATGTCCCAATTGAAGAGCCCATCGATTTCTATATAGAAAAACAGCACAAGTGATCTTCTGAACCCAGATCTCCCGCACTGCAGGCAGATTCTTTACCGTCTGAGTCACGAGGGAAGACTAAGAATTCTGGAGTGGGTAGCCTATTCCTTCTCTGGGGGATCTTCCCAACACAGGAATCGAACTGGGGTCTCCTGCATTGCAGGCAGATTCTTTACCAGCTGAGCTATCAGGGAACATAAATATTCCTAAAAACACTGAAGATGTCTAAGTGAGAAAACCATTCATAAAGGCAAAAATAGCATTCAATACACATACCCCTATATAAATACTACCTCTATATCTGAAGCTGCTGAAAATTCCAACCAAACAGGATAGGTACCCCTAGGCACCAGAATTGTTTCAATTCCTTGTTTTCCATAAGAAAGATTTTATTTCCCCGGTTGATCAGAGAGCATTCTTGGAGAAAAATCTGTTGATATTCCCCTTGCTGAGTTTTAAATAGCCTGAGTATGTGTGATATATCTTTTGTAGTGAGTACTTTAGAGAAAAAGCATTGCTTTTAAATCTCATGCATGCCCCAAATGTAATGTGAAATAAATTCCACTGTGAATGAGCTCCTGCCATGTCTAAAAACTGAATTGTAATATGCAAGTTTCTCCGAGACAGGTCATTTTTTTGTGGTCTTAAAAGCAGCAAAGCTAAGAGGACTGATAAATTTTAAATCTCTCTAGCAGATTTCATGTAAAGCAGTAAGTTTACATCTCTATGCAACTCTAGTAGCAAAAACATGAGTAATTCATTCTGAGTCTTCCCTGGGAATTCAAGCCTGTTCAATTAACAGGGTATATTTTACTCAACATAGGAAAGAAAGTTGTGAATAAAAAATAATAATGATACCAACAGCCTTGAGTCTGCCCTCCAGGAATTTCTGTTTCATCTTTGAGATGAACCTAGGGTCAGAGAGTGTAGTCTCTCAATTTTTCCATCTTATTTTTGGCATTCTTCTGAAACTATCAGATTGTAAATAAAAGCTCCAAATCAGGGCTTCCCTGGTAGCTCAGTGGTAAAGAGTCTGTCTGCCAATGCAGGAGACATGGGTTTGATCCCTGATCCGGGAAGATCCCACATGCTGCACAACAACTAAGCCTGTGTGCCCCAGCTATTAAGCCTGTCCTCCAGAGCCCAGGAACCACAACTACGGAGTCTGCTTGTAACTACTGAAGCCCATGCTCGCTAGAGCCCACGCTCAGCAACAAGGGAAGCCGCAGCAACCAGAAGCTCGCACACGGCAACAAAGGGTAGCCCCCACTTGCCACAACTAGAGAAAAGCCCAAGCAACAGCAAAGACCCAGCAAAGCCAAAAATCAAGCAGTAGGAAATGTTTATTCAATTAACATTTATGGAGATAATGTTTTTAAAAATCTGGGAATCGATCAAATCACTATTTGGGGGTTCACTGCTATAGGAAGTAAAGAGCTGAAGTTCCCTTCGTGATTCTCTCATCCCTCAAGGGTGAGGGGTCTTTTTTGAATTCTCAAAGAACATCTTACCTTCCCTGGAGACCCTTCTCAAACGCAATAGGAACCTAATTAAATGGCAATATCAGCCATTGTTTATTGAGCAGATACTACATACCAAACACTTCACTCGCTTTTCATATAGTATCTCTCTTTATACATCATTATCATCATTCATGTATCATGTTCCTTTCATATATCGTCTTACCACACCATAATCTTTCACATACAGGTCTTGTTATTTCCAGCTTAAAGAGCCTGAAGATCAGTATGTATCTGTTTAGTTGCTCAGTCATGTCCCACGCTTTGCGACCTCATGGACTATAACCCACCAGGCTCCTCTGTCCATGGGATTTCCCAGGCAAGAATACTAGAGTGGGTAGTCATTTTCAGGGGATCTTCCTGACCCAGGGATTGAACCCGTGTCTCACACATTGGAAGCAGATTTTTTTTTTTTTAACCATCTGAGCCACCAGGGAAGCCCAGTGAAGTTAATTAACTGAACTAAGGTCACAGGGTCTTTAAAGGAGCCAGATTCAAACCCCGAGCTGTCTGTCATCAAAGCCCGGGTTCTTTCCACTCCACTGTGCGTTCCTGAAAACGTGCCTCCAGGGCCTCATACTGAAGCTGTGAAGTAATACATTAACACAAATACAGTCATAGCAGCCCTGACTGGCTTTTTTCTCCCTCACCTCAGATCATTCCGCGAACTACTAAAGTGTAGTCTGTAACCTGAGAAAACGTCTTCCCAGAGGCATTTCACCTGCAATCACCAAAGATAAGAAAGCATTCCATATGCCACGCCACTTTTAACTCAGTCCACAGAGGTCAGCCCTTCACTGTTACCAGAGTTTCACAACTGAGCAGAGGGGAAACCAGTGGACCAAGGGGACATTCATCTAACAGATAAGACTTGCAAAAATCAGCTTCCGAGTAACAGTCATGTACCATGCAACTGACTGCTATGCATGTCCTGTACCAGTTGAAATATGCAAAATAAATAGTTAAGCACACAAACTGTTTTCCCAAAAACAAGTCTTTTGCAAATGCAAATTGAGGTCACACAGGCATGAATTGTAAAATAAGCGTTAGGACATTCATGTTTTATCTCTTCAGCTCCAAGAACTTCACAGCTGCTCTTAATGGGTACGTGAATATTTTACGTGTGTGTTTTGAAAGTAATGTATTACCTTTCTTAAAATTCTCTATAAATGGCAGATTGTGGCAGAAATGTTTTTCTCAAACACCTAAGCTTTCCTAAAACACTGAACCTTATTCTCAGAACCCAGTGTGCTAGAAGTGAGGTAAGAAAGTGTCATTTCTTCTTAAAAAGAAATGTATCATTTCTTTCAAACATAAGTGTTTCCCTTTAAAGTAATTTTATTGGCCTCTGGAAAACATTTGTATAAAACATTACATTTTATAGATTTTTAAAAATTTGCTTTCCATACTCTTATCAGTTATATGCCATTGAAACTGACTGAGCAGCTGTATTGGTTAAAATGATAGAATAAGAATGTATCAATACCCTGTAATGACCTATATGGGAAATGAATATTTTAAAAAGTAGAGATATATATATATCTGTCTCACTTTGCTGTACAGCAGAAAGTAAAACAACAGTGTAAATCAACTGTGCTCCAAAAAAATTTTTTTTAAAAGAATGTATTATAGTGTTAAATTCCTCTATAGTAAGCTATGTGTTTTTTAATTGTGGCAAAATACCTGTGACATAAAATTTGCCCTGTTAACCATTTTTGAGTGTACAGTTAAGTAGCACTAATTACGTTCACATTCTGCTTAATCACCACTACCTATCTCTAGAACTTTTTATTTTTCAAAACTGAAACTGTACGTATTAAATAATAATGCCCCATTTCCCCCTCCCCAGTCCCTAGAAACTACCATTCCATTTGTCTCTATGAATTTGACCTACTCTAGGTACCTCATGTAAGTAGAATTGTACAATATTTATCTTTTTGTGATGGATCATTTCACTTAGCACAATGTCCTTAAGTTTCATTCATGTTGCAGCATGCATCCAACTTTTCTTTCTAAGGCTGAATATGTCACATTGCATCCACTCGTTTGTGGAGGGACACTTGGGTGGCTTCCTTCAGCTGTTGTATGTAATGGTGGTATAATCATGTGTGTACAGACGTCTCTTTAGGATTCTGCTTTCACTTCTTTAGGTCTATGCCAAGAAGTAGAATCGCTGAATCATATGATGCATGCTCAGTCGCTTCAGTTGTGTCCAACTCTTTCAACCCCATGGAATATAGCCCGCTAGGCTCCTCTGTCCAGGGGGTTTCCCAGGCAAGGATAGCAGGGTGTGTTGCCATTTTTTTCTCCAGGGGATCTTCTCAACTCAGGGATAGAACCCAGGTCTCCTGCATTGCAGATGGATTCTTTACCAATTGAGCCACCAGGGACTAACCCCTATTAAATACATGACTTGAAAATATTTTCTCCCAATCCATGCATTGTCTTTTTACCCTTTTGATTGTGTCCTTTGATGCAGTTTTAAATTTTTCATGCAGCACAATTATCTTTCATTTTTGTTACCTGTGCTTTTGGTGCTATATACAAGAAATTACTGCCAAATCCAATGTCATGAAGATTTTCCCCTAAGGTTTATTCCAAGTTTTATAGTTTCAGCTCTCCCATTTAAGTTTTTAAGCATTTTGAGTTAATTTCTGTATATGATATAAGGTAGGAGCTCAATTTCATTTTTTGCATATGGATATGTGTGTGTGTGTGTGTGTGTAGGCCATCAATTCTCATTATTCATGGAAGTTTTGTTCTACACAGTCATTATAAACACTGAATTAGGGAATACTGAGCCATTGCTCTAAGAGAAATACAAGATTAGTCTCCTGAGAGCCTGTGGTCACATTTTTGTCAACTAATCAATACATAATCTTGTATTATGTGTGTTTCTGTTTAAAGATACCCTATTCAATGTACATTGTTGATTTATTAATGTTGAACTCAGAGCCAACAGCACTGTGACTCATGGCTGAATGAGGCTTATCTAACATACTGATTTTCTCTATAATATAAGCCCTGCTCTTAGGAACACTAGAATGCACTTCAGCACAATGTTTGGGGTGATTTTAAACAGAAAAATCACCAACGAAAAATATAAAAAATGAGGAAAAGGTGGCACTAAATGGACTGTGAAAAGGACACTTGTGTCCAGTACAAGAGCAGAAACATGAAGGCAGAGAGTCACCTTGTTCCACTTCACTTGGGCACTCGTGCACAGACTGACTGTTTTGCTACTCTGCCTGGTTCTGCAAACGACCATGGAATCCCCACATGTATTGATGCAGGGATTACAAATACATTTTAGTGGGACTTCCCTAGTGGTCCAGTGATTAAGAGTCTGCTATCCAACAGAGGACACAGATTCCACCCCTGATCAGGAACCACATGCCATGGGCAACTAGAGAAAGCCCACACACCACAACAAAGACCCAGCTCAGCCAAAAATAATAATTTAAAAACACACACGTAAATACATTTTAGTGAGTAAGCAAATTTGAAAAAATTGAATCCATGGATAATGAGAACTGTGCAAATATGTATTTCGAATTTGCTTCAGAAATCCTTCTCTCTCTGACATCCACTGAGAGAAAGAACTGGATACACATATGCTCTGAGAATGATATGTATGTGCTTAGTCTTTGTTCCATATCAAGGACTCTGATATAATTTAGTTAGGTTCCTCCTGCCCCCCCCGAGAACTAACTTACCCTCTCTCACCCACAAGCACCATTTCAGAAAGCATTGAGAAAAAGATGTTCATTCTAATTCTGAAATTATACTCTATGTGGTTGTTTGATCCAAATCATTGACTTTTCTGAAGACAGGTCACGTTGACTCAAGTAAATAAATACCTGTCTACTGGGGAGATAGATGCACCTTACTAGCAAGACCCAATGTCCTCAAACACTTGACCAGGTGACTCAGATACTTCATCTGGCTCCAGCGTAGCTTCTGACAGGAGGAGACACCCCTCTCTAAAAAATGTACTAACCAAGCAAGAGAAGATATTGCATAGAAACCAGGAATGTTAGGTCCATGAATCAAGGTAAATTGGAAGTGGTCAAACACGAGTTGGCAAGCATAAACATCAACATTTTAGGAACCAGTGAACTAAAATGGACTGGAATGGGTGAATTTAATTCAGATAACCATTATATCTACTACTGTGGGCAAGAATCCCTTAGAAGAAATGGAGTAGCCCTCATAGTCAACAAAAGAGTCCAAAATGCAGTACTTGGGTGCAATCTCAAAAACATGAATGATCTTTGGTCGTTTCCAAGGCAAACCATTCAATAGCACAATAATCCAAGTCTATGTCCCAATCACTAATGCAGAAGAAGCTGAAGTTAAATGGTTCTATGAAGACCTACAAGAACTTCTAGAACTAACACCCAAAAAAGATGTCCTTTTATCATAGAGGACTGGAATGAAAAAGTAGGAAGTCAAGAGATACCTGGAGTAACGGGCAAAATTGGCCTTGGAGTACAAAATGAAGCAGGGCAAAGGCTAACAGAGTTTTGCCAAGAGAACGCACTGGTCATAGCAAACACCGTCTTCCAACAACACAAGAGATGACTTTACACGTGGACATCACCAGATGGTCAATACCAAAATCAGATTGATTATATTTTTTGCAGCTGAAGATAGAGAAGCTCTATGTAGTCAGCAAAAACAAAACTGGGAGATGACTCTGGCTCAGATCACGAACTTCTTATTGCAAAATTCAAACTTAAATTGAAGAAAGTGGGGAAAACCACTAGACCATTCAGATAGGACCTAAATCAAATCCCTTAGGATTATACAGTGGAAGTGACAAATAGATTCAAGGGATTAGATCTGATAGACAGAGTGCCTGAAGAACTATGGACAGGGGTTCATGACATTGTACAGGAGGAGAGAAGTGAGAGACAAAGGACAAGAGGAAAGATACACCCATCTGAATGTAGAATCCTAAAGAATAGCAAGGAGAGATAAGAAAAGCCTTCCTCAGTGATTAGTGCAAAGCAATAGAGGAAAGCAATAGAATGAGAAAGACTAGAGATCTCTTCAAAAAATTTACAGATACCAGGGGAAAATTTCATGCAAAGATGGGCTCAATAAAGGACAGAAATTGTATGGACCTAACAGAAGCAGAAGATATTAAGACAAGATGGCAAGAATACACAGAAGAACGATAGAAGAAAGATTTTTATGACCCAGATAAGCACGATGCTGTGATCACTCACGTAGAGTCAGACATCCTGGAATGCGAAGTCAAGTGGGCCTTAGGAAGCATCACTCCGAACAAAGTTAGTGGAGGTGATAGAATTACAGCTGAGTTATTTCAAATCCTGAAAGATGATGCTGTGAAAGTGCTGCACTCAATATGTCAGCAAATTTGGAAAACTCTGCAGTGGCCACAAGACTGGAGAGGGTCAAGTTTTCATTCTAATCCCAAAGAAAGGCAATGCGAAAGGATGTTCAAACTACCGCACAATTGCACTCATCTCACACACTAGCAAAGTAATGCTCAAGTAATGCTCAAAATTCTCCAAGCCAGGTTTCAACAGTACATGAACTGAGAACTTGTTCAAGTGGGTTTAAAAAAGGCAGAGGAACCGGAGATCAAATTGCCAACATCTGTTGGATCATAAGAAAAGCAAGAGTTCCAGAAAAACATCTACTTCTGCTTTACTGACTATGCCAAAGCATTTAACTCTGTGGATCACAACAAACTGTGGAAAATTCTTCAAGAGATGGGAATACCAGATCACCTGACCTGCCTCCTGAGAAATCTGTATGCAGGTCAAGAAGCAACAGTTAGAACTGGACATGGAACAACAGACTGGATCCAAATTGGGAATGTCAAGGCTGTATATTGTCACCCTGCTTATTTAACTTATATGCAGAATACAACATGCAAAATGGCAGACTGGATGAAGCACAAGCTGGAATCAAGATTTCCAGGAGAAATATCAATAACCTCAGATATGCAGATGATACCATCCTTAAGGCAGAAGTGAAGAAGAACTAAAAAGCCTCTTGATGAAAGTGAAAGAGCATAGTGAAAAAGCTGACTTAAAGCTCAACATTCAGAAAACTAAGATTATGGCATCTGGTCCCATCACTTCATGGAAAATAGATGGGGAAACAGTGGAAACAGTGGCTGACTTTATTTTTTTGGGGTTCCAAAATCACTGCAGATGGTGACTACAGCCATGAAATTAAAAGATGCTTGCTCCTTGGAAGAAAATCTATGACCAATTATGTAAAGTTTAAAAATAAAAAAAATTAATAAATAAAAGCATCAAAAAAAAAAAGAAAAAAAGAAAATCTATGACCAACCTACACAGCATATTAAAAAGCAGAGACATCACTTTGCTGACAAAGATCCGTCTAGTCAAAGCAATGGTTTTTCCAGTAGTCATGTATGGATGTGAAAGTTGGAATATAAAGAAAGCTGAGCACCAAAGAATTGGTGCTTTGGAACTATGGTGTTGGAGAAGACTCCTGAGAGTCCCATGGACTGCAAGGAGATCAAACCAGTCAACCCTAAAGGAAATAAGTCCTGAATAATCATTGGAAGGACTAATGCTGAAGTTGAAGCTCCAACATTTGGCCACCTGATATGAAGAACTGACTCACTGGAAAAGACCCTGATGCTGGGAAAGATTGAAAGCAGGAAGAGAAGGGGACAATGGAAGATGAGACAGTTGGATGGCATCACCGACTTGATGGGATATGAGTTTGGGTAAACTCCAGGAGTTGGTGGTGGACAGGGAGGTCTGGCGTGCTGCAGTCCTTGGGGTTGCAAGGAGTTGGACACAACTGAGTGACTGAACTTTTCTGAATCAAGTACTGTTAGTTTTTTTCAGCTTGGCTCTAAGGGGTGTTACTGTAAATGGATGGGACACTGCATTGCTATATTCACTTTCCTTGAACCACACTAACCTAAGGTTGCACATGGGGAGTCCCAACAATTGGGAAATACTACTAAGATCCCATTCTCCAAGAATTCAAGACTGAGGGCAGTCATGGGCCTGTGGTGAGTCCAAGTTAAAGGTCAGCTCATGGAGGCTCAGCTGACTTCTCCCTGCTGAGACCTCCTTCATGCCCTTCCATGGAAATGAGTTGATTTCATTCAAACTAAAATAGGCTTTTCTGTTATACTGCATATTTCTAGCATTCACAATGAATGTCAGTTTATGTCTATGTATGTGTACATACTTTTATACCAATAGATATGAAATATATTCATATCATGTGTCCATTATTCCTCCCTCACTGTGTCTAGATATCAGGATTTAATCACTCCTTTATTTGAGACTTGTATCTCCTTCAACAGAAATAGACTGTGCCTTCTGGTGTTCCTGTGGGTTCAGCTGTGTCTCCTAAAAGATGCATTCAATTCTTAAACCCCAAGAGCTGTGAAGGCGACTTATTTACAAATAGAGTCTCTGCAGATGTGCTCAAGGTAAGATAAGGTCATACGGGATTAGAATGGTGTCCTTATAAAAAGAGAGAAATGTGGACACAGAGGCATTGACACCCAGGGAGAAGATCACAAGAACAGAGAGACCGAGATGGGAATGACGCAACTGTAAGCCAAAGAACAACAAGAATCGCCATCAATATCAGCGGTTAGCGTGAGGCGAGAAAGGATCTTCCCCTAGAGCCTTCGGAGTCAGCATGGCCCTGTCAATATCTCTATTTCCAATTCCCAGAACTACTGGGTTGGCCAAGAAGCTCATTTGGATTTATCCATAAAATCTTATGGATAACTTGAATGAACTTTTTGGCCAAGCCAGTATATGCAAGAGGGCTTCCCTGGTGGCTCAGACAGTAGAGTCTGCCTGCAATGCAGGAGACCCAGGTTTGATCCCTGGGTCAGGAAGATCTCCTGAAGAAGGAAATGGCTACCCACTCCAGTAATCTTACCTGGGAAATCTCACAGACAGAGGATCCTGGCGGGCTATAGTCCATGGGATCGCAAAGAGTCGGACACAACTGAGCAACTAACACACACAATATATGAGCGAATAAGTTTTTTTTTTTTGTTTAAACCATCTAGTTTGTGGTAATTTGTTAGATCAACCCTAGCAAACTAATACAGATGTCTCTTCTGGAAACAGTACTGCTTGTATAATGCTTTGTTTCTTTCATCTCGGGGAATTATTTCTTAATTAAATGCATCATAGAGAACATCTATCTAATTTTCTGAGTTCCAAGACCATTATTTGTTGCAGATCACAGAGAGATAAAGGGGAAGAGTCAGAAGAATAACACAATCTCTTGACTACTTGATTTGTGTTTCTTTGTAATGCACACACTTGCAAACAAATTTTAAACAAATGGTAGAAAGAACAAAAACATAATTCTTTATCATCCTGTCAAGCTACAGTTATAGATTTAGCAGCAATGAAGAAATATATTCAGAGCTACAGGAGCTAGTGCTTCACTGTGCCAAATGTACATTAAGATTTGGCTTGGTTCAATCAATAATTTTTAAATACAACCTATCATGCTGTCTTGGATTTTGCTCCTTATCATAATAGCACATGCAATGGGATTCAGATCTGCATCATTTAACTCGTGACTCTCACAGATTAAACATTTTCTACCTTCCGGGACTTCCTAGGTGGCTCAGTGGTAAAGAACCCCCCTGCCAACGCAAGAGATGCAGGTTGGATTTCTGATCTGGGAAGATCCCATAGGCTGCAGAGCGACTAAGCCCATGCCCCACAACTACTGAGCCTGTGCTCCAGAGACGGACCCCCAACTACTGAAACCCACACTCCCTAGAGCCCGTACTTCACAAGAGAAGGCACTGCAATGAGAAGCCTGCACACCACAACTACAGAAAGCCAGCACAGCAATGAAGACCTAGCACAGCCAAAAATAAATTAAATTATATATATATATATACACACACACACACACACACACACATCTTCTACCTTCCTTTTCCCCAATGTACCCCTCACCCACATAACATGCAAACCTACAGTAATGCTTAGACCTTGACTGAAGCATTAGGTGTATGTGAAAAATCTATACATCTATGTATTTCCCAGGGAATAAGACCTATTTCTCTCCAAATTATTATATATCTACAGAGCAAATACTGACAAGGCAAGGCTCAGCATCAAAGATAAAAGGTGAGGGGGGATATGCTATCCTTGGTGACAGCAAGAAGCACCATGTACCATCACTTCACAAACACAGATTTCAGAGCTTGTTGGTCATTCTGTTTTCCTAAAACTGAACAGTATATCTTATTTCACAAGACTGATCGGAGATAAAGTTTGAGTTATTTTATTAACAATTTAGATCAGCAAGTTATTACTCTCATTCACCTGTTAGTAGGTATACAATATTTACTTTTCTGAATGCCAGAGTGTGACATTGAATTTTCTTCAAAATTACTATTTGATTTATAGTTCGCTTCTTCTTGGCGAACTGTCTTCAAGAATTATGGTTACCTTCAGAAGAATTCAATCAAACTTATTTTACAGTGCCTTACATTTTTAGTTATCAAGATTCATTAAAATTCAGTACCACCTGTCCTTTTTGGTATTGCATGTATGGTGGGATTTATTTTTAAATTAAATTTTTTGTGTTTCATTGCTAGATATGTACCAGTACTCACTGACAACATGTTTTTTTCAGCCATACAACTTCTTCAGTTTTGGGGTAATATTACTACATAACCAAGCTTTGCAAATTCTTTCTGGTTTATATATAAATATATATGCATGAATATGTATATTCAATACATATTTATATATGCTACTCTATTTTAAAAGTGCTTTAAAATTAGTTCAATATATGCATGACAAAAAGTTCTTAATATCTTTTCAAAAAATTATCCTTGTATAATTAAGAAACATCTTGCACTTCAGCTACTCTTTTTTAAATTTTATTTTTATTTTTTTTTATTTTTAAACTTTACAGAATTGTATTAGTTTTGCCAAATATCAAAATGAATCCGCCACAGGTATACATGTGTTCCCCATCCTGAACCCTCTTCCCTCCTCCCTCCCCATACCATCCCTCTGGGTCGTCCCAGTGCACTAGCCCCAAGCATCCAGTATCATGCATCAAACCTGGACTGGCATCTCGTTTCATACATGATATTTTACATGTTTAAATGCCACTCTCCCAAATCTTCCCACCCTCTCCCTCTCCCACAGAGTCCATAAGACTGTTCTATACATCAGTGTCTCTTTTGCTGTCTCATACACAGGGTTATTGTTACCATCTTTCTAAATTCCATATATATGTGTTAGTATACTGTATTGGTGTTTTTCTTTCTGGCTTACTTCACTCTGTATAATAGGCTCCAGTTTCATCCACCTCATTAGAACTGATTCAAATGTATTCTTTTTAATGGCTGAGTAATACTCCATTGTGTATATGTACCACTGCTTTCTTATCCATTCATCTGCTGATGGACATCTAGGTTGCTTCCATGTCCCGGCTATTATAAACAGTGCTGTGATGAACACTGGGGTACACGTGTCTCTTTCCCTTCTGGTTTCCTCAGTGTGTATGCCCAGCAGTGGGATTGCTACATCATAAGGCAGTTCTATTTTCAGTTTTTTAAGGAATCTCCACACTGTTCTCCATAGTGGCTGTACTAGTTTGCATTCCCACCAACAGTGTAAGAGGGTTCCCATTTCTCCACACCCTCTCCAGCATTTATTACTTGTAGACTTTTGGATCGCAGCCATTCTGACTGGCGTGAAATGGTACCTCATAGTCGTTTTGATTTGCATTTCTCTGATAATGAGTGATGTTGAGCATCTTTTCATGCGTTTGTTAGCCATCTGTATGTCTTCTTTGGAGAAATGTCTATTTAGTTCTTTGGCCCATTTTTTGATTGGGTCATTTATTTTTCTGGAGTTGAGCTGTAGGAGTTGCTTGTATATTTTTGAGATTAGTTGTTTGTCAGTTGCTTCATTTGCTATTATTTTCTCCCATTCTGAAGGCTGCCTTTTCACCTTGCTAATATTTTCCTTTGTTGTGCAGAAGCTTTTAAGTTTAATTAGGTCCCATTTGTTTATTTTTGCTTTTATTTCCAATATTCTGGGAGGTGGGTCATAGAGGATCCTGCTGTGATGTATGTCAGAGAGTGTTTTGCCTATGTTCTCCTCTCCCTCCCTCCCCACAGCGCGACTGAACAAGTGAGCCTTAAAAAAAAAAAAAAAAAAGTGTCCTCCACTGTCCCCTTTGTGTCAGGACGGAAACCAGACACTGAAGAGACCAGCAAACAGAAGAAGCTATAACAGAGGGAACCGCCTTGGAAGCTACAGGCCATAGATTAAAACCCTGTGGTTACTACCGACTACATAGGAAGGGGGCCTATAGATCTTGAGAAATGTAAGTCAGACCAAGGAACTAGCCAAAAATGAACTGAACCCACAATACTCACAACAAAACCAGAGAAAGTCCTAGATATATTTTTACTATTTTTACGATCATTCTTTCTTTCTTTTTTTAATTAAAAAAATTTTTTTAAGTCCTCTATTGTTCCTTTAATTTTCACTTTTATAACCTATTACTTTTCAAAAAAAAAAAGACCCTATTTTTTTTTCTTCAGCAAACTTCATATATATATATTTTTATAATTTTTTGACTTTTTTTTTCTTTTTTTTTTCTTCTTTTCTTTAACATTGTATTTTTGAAATTCCAAACTCTACTCTAGATTTTTAATTTTAGCTTTTTGGTATATGTTATCAATTTTGTACCTATAGTTTTTTTTATAACTTCTGTGACTCTTTTTTTTCTCTGTTTCTTTCTCTTCTTCTTTTATATAACATTGTATATCTGAAATTCCAAACTCTACTCTAGATTTTTAATTTATGCTTTTTGGTATTTGATATCAATTTTGTACCTGTATTTTCTTTATAATTTTTGCGACATTGTTTTTGTTGGTTTGTTTGTTTCTCTCTTTATTTTTCTTCTTTTTTTTAACATTGTATTTTTGAAATTCCAAACTCTACTCTAGATTTTTAACTTTTGCTTTCTGGTATTAGTTATCAATTTTGTGCCTATATTTTCTTTATAATTTTCACGACCTTGTTTGTTCTTCTTTGTTCGTTTTTTCTCTTTCTTTTCCTTCCTCTTTTCTTTAACATCATATTTTTGAAATTCCAAACTCTACTCTAGATTTTTAATTTTTGGTTTTATGTATTTGTTACCAATTTTGTACCTTTAAGAACCCAATCTTAAGTACCCATTTTTCACTAGGGAGCGAGATTACTGGCTTGACTGCTCTCTCTCCCTTTGGACTCTCCTTTTTCTCTACCAGGTCGCCTGTGTCTCCTCCCTAACCCCTCTCTACTCTACCCAACTCTGTGAATTTCTGTGTGTTCCAGACGGTGGAGAACACTTAGGGAACTGATTACTGGATGGATCTGTCTCCCTCCTTTTCATTTCCCCCTTTTATCCTTCTGGCCACCTCTGTCTCCTTCCTCCTTCTTCTCTTCTCTGTATAACTCCGTGAACATCTCTGAGCGGTCCAGTTGTGGAGTGCACATAAGGAAGTGATTACTGGCTAGCCCACTCTCTCCACTATTGATTCCACCTCATCTCATTCGGGTCACCTCTAACTACTCTTTTTTTTTAATTGAAGGATAATTGCTTTACAGAATTTTGTTGTTTTCTGTCAAAGCCCAACATGAGTCAGCCATACGTATACATATTCCCCTCCCTTTTGAACCTTCCTCCCATCTCCCTCCCCATCCCACCCCTCTAGGTTGATACAGAGCCCCTGTTTGAGTTTCCTGAGCCATACAGCAAATTCCCATTGGCTATCTATTTTACATATGGTAATGTAAGTTTCCATGTTACTCTCTCCATACATCTCACCCTCTCCTCCCCTCTCCCCATGTCCGTAAGTCTATTCTCTATGTCTGTTTCTCCACTACTGCCCTGTAAATAAATTCTTCAGTACTATTTTTCTAGATTCCATATATCTGCATTAGAATAAGATATTTATCTTTCTCTTTCTGACTTACTTCACTCTGTATAACAGGTTCTAGGTTCATCCACCTCATTAGAACTGACTCAGATGCATTCCTTTTTATGGCTGAGTAATAAATCAAATCCCTTATGATTATACAGTGGAAGTGAGAAATAGATTTAAGGGCCTAGATCTGATAGATAGAGTGCCTGATGAACTATGGAATGAGGTTCGTGACATTGTACAGGAGACAGGGATCAAGACCATTCCCATAGAAAAGAAATGCAGAAAAGCAAAATGGCTGTCTGGGGAGGCCTTACAAATAGCTGTGAAAAGAAGAGAAGTGAAAAGCAAAGGAGAAAAGGAAAGATATAAACATCTGAATGCAGAGTTCCAAAGAATAGCAAGAAGAGATAAGAAAGCCTTCTTCAGCGATCAATGCAAAGAAATAGAGGAAAACAACAGAATGGGAAAAACTAGGGATCTCTTCAAGAAAATCAGAGATACCAAAGGAACATTTCATGCAAAGATGAGCTCAATAAAGGACAGAAATGGTATGGACCTAACGGAAGCAGAAGATATTAAGAAGAGACGGCAAGAATACACAGAAGAACTGTACAAAAAAAGATCTTCAAGACCCAGATAATCACAATGGTGTGATCACTGACCTAGAGCCAGACATCCTGGAATGTGAAGTCAAGTGGGCCTTAGAAAACATCACTATGAACAAAGCCAGTGGAGGTGATGGAATTCCAGTTGAGCTATTCCAAATCCTGAAAGATGATGCTGTGAAAGTGCTGCACTCAATATGCCAGCAAATTTGGAAAACTCAGCAGTGGCCACAGGACTGGAAAAGGTCCGTTTTCATTCCAATCCCAAAGAAAGGCAATGCCAAAGAATGCTCAAACTACCGCACAATTGCACTCATCTCACACGCTGGTAAAGTAATGCTCAAAATTCTCCAAGCCAGGCTTCAGCAATATGTGAATCGTGAACTTCCTGACGTTCAAGCTGGTTTTAGAAAAGGCAGAGGAACCAGAGATCAAATTGCCAACATCCACTGGATCATGGAAAAAGCAAGAGAGTTCCAGAAAAACATCTATTTCTGCTTTATTGACTATGCCAAAGCCTTTGACTGTGTGGATCACAATCAACTGTGGAAAATTCTGAAAGAGATGGGAATACCAGACCACCTGATCTGCCTCTTGAGAAATTTGTATGCAGGTCAGGAAGCAACAGTTAGAACTGGACATGGAACAACAGACTGGTTCCAAATAGGAAAAGGAGTTCGTCAAGGCTGTATATTGTCACCCTGTTTATTTAACTTATATGCAGAGTACATCATGAGAAACGCTGGACTGGAAGAAACACAAGCTGGAATCAAGATTGCCAGGAGAAATATCAATAACCTCAGATATGCAGATGACACCACCCTTATGGCAGAAAGTGAAGAGGAACTCAAAAGCCTCTTGATGAAAGTAAAAGTGGAGAGTGAAAAAGTTGGCTTAAAGCTCAACATTCAGAAAACGAAGATCATGGCATCCGGTCCATCACTTCATGGGAAGTAGATGGGAAAACAGTGGAAACAGTGTCAGACTTTATTTTTCTGGGCACCAAAATCACTACAGATGGTGATTGCAGCCATGAAATTAAAAGACGCTTACTCCTTGGAAGGAAGGTTATGACCAACCTAGATAGCATATTGAAAAGCAGAGACATTACTTTACCAACAAAGGTTCGTCTAGTCAAGGCTATGGTTTTTCCTGTGGTCATGTATGGATGTGAGAGTTGGACTGTGAAGAAGGCTGAGCGCCGAAGAATTAATGCTTTTGAACTGTGGTGTTAGAGAAGACTCTTGAGAGTCCCTTGGACTGCAAGGAGATCCAACCAGTCCATTCTGAAGGAGATCAGCCCTGGGATTTCTTTGGAAGGAATGATGCTAATGCTGAAACTCCAGTACTCTGGCCACCTCATGCGAAGAGTTGACTCATTGGAAAAGACTCTGATGCTGGGAGGGACTGGGGGCAGGAGGAGAAGGGGACGACAGAGGATGAGATGGCTGGATGGCATCACTGACTCGATGGACGTGAGTCTGGGTGAACTCCGGGAGTTGGTGATGGACAGGGAGGCCTGGCGTGCTGCGATTCATGGGGTCGCAAAGAGTCGGACACGACTGAGCGACTGATCTGATCTGAATATTCCATTGTGTATATGTACCACAACTTCTTTATCCATTCATCTGTTGATGGACATCTAGGTTGCTTCCATGTTCTAGCTATTGTAAGTAGTGCCGCAGTGAATCATGGGATACATGTGTCGTTTTCTATTTTGGTTTCCTCAGGGTATATGCCTAGGAGTGGGATTTCTGGGTCATACAGTGGTTTTATTTCTAATTTTTTAAGGAAAAAAAATGCTGTCTTCCATAGTGGCTGTATCAATTTATATTCCCACCAACAGTGCAAGAGCGTTCCCTTTTCTCCACACCCTCTCCAGCATTTATTGTTTGTAGACTTTTTGATGATGGCCATTTTGACTGGTGTGAGGTGATATCTCATTGTAGTTTTTATTTGCATTTCTCTAATAATGAGCAATGTTGAGCATCTTTTCATTCAGCCACTCTTAAACACTGGGAAACTGATAATTTCAATAGTCTGGTGGTGGTTTAGTGGCTCAGTCATGTCCAACTCTTTGTAACCCCATGGACTGTAGCCCCCCAAGCTCCTCTGTCCATGGGATTCTCCAGGCAAGAGTACTGGAATGGGTTGCCATTCTCTTCTCCAATAGTCTACAGCTATGCTAATATGGTGGCTACTAAATTTAAATGAATTAAAACTCGATAGAGATGAAAATTCAGTTCCTCAATCACAAAAGTCACCTTTCTGGGGTGTTCACTAACTACATGTGGCTAGTGGTTACCTTATTAGTGTGGCTATACAGGATTTCTATTATCGCAGAAAGTTCCATTGGAGAGTTCTGGCCTATAGCATTAAAACGTAGAATTTAAAGTTAAAAAAATAAATTTGAAAAGAATATGATTATGGCTTACTTACATATGACAAAGAATAGATTTTTAAGACTCTAAAACAAAGGCCAAAAGAAAAGGGAAAATAAAGGATCTACTTTTTCCACTTATTTCAATCATTTGCCTGCTTCCTATCACAGGGAGTGATAATCCTTAGTTGCTTAGAGTGTTCATTTCAATTAGGGATTTAGCTGGCTTTCTGAGAATATCCAGGTCTAATTCTAAATCTTCTGGTACATGAGATATATAATATGTGAACATTATATACAGTCACATCATTCATATTATAGATGAATGTTAGATGGATATAAGGATACAATATATTTAACTTATATGGTAGCATTTATGTCTTAAAATTCTATGTATTATTTTTTAAATAATGACTTACCATTATTATCTGTTAATTCACATTGTACTTTAATCTTTATATAAAGTTTTAATCCACACCTGGAAAGAGGAAGGAAAAACTTAAGAAAATTCACACAAAATAACACCTCTGCTAATGAAAAATATTTAAACAGAGTGAAAAAGCTAAATTTGGGCCCTCATTTAAATTTTCCCTTCTTGTCATTCATTTCTAAGTTTTAGTTTCAATGTGACTACTAGATAAGAAAAATGAATAAAGCACACCTTTAAAGATCATTAAATAATATGTCATAAAAATTGCTCAAGGTCAAAGCTCAAACACCATAGGGAAAGAGCTGCTGGCTCTTCAGGGAACCTCTGAGTAACAACCAAAATAATCGTTTCAAAGATGCAGGGGTGCCTCCAGCCAAAAACAGGAAGAAGGTTTTCCTACAGAGATTATTGTTGTAATGGTGTGTGCTCCTAGGAAAGAGATGGACTTTAATAATGTAACAAGTCTGTCAAAACCCCACAGCAATGTCCTTTGGTGTCTGGCCAGAGAGATGTACTCTCTCTAACACTGGAAATGCTACTCCCATCTCTTTCCCCAGTCACTGAAACAAAAAGTTTCACTTCACTGTTTCTCAGTGGACAATTCTTTGTTATAAAAATTAAAAACAGGACACAGAACATGTTCAAGTGGGAAGCTCACTAAAGTTATGTGAATTTAACAGTACAGGCTATGAAATTGCTTCAGCCTTATGAGAATGCTCATTCAACCACCTTGCACCAAACTACCATAGGAAAAGGCTAATGCTCATTGTTATACAAAGAAAGATAAACAGAATTTATGAAAGTAATAAGGAAGAGGAGAGGGACTAACTAGGTATCAATTATTAATACCTTTTAAAATTGTTTCCACTTTCTTTTCACTGTCTTCTGATTTCTTTGACATCTTCAGCTATATTGCCTGGGAGATTCCCTGGGAGATAAAGGAAAAAAAAAAAAGATGAGCAAGATAATTAAAAATAAAGTATGTTTAGGGGAGATATAAGTTGGTTACAGGGTGAATTTAAATCAATCGCATGTGTGGGCTTCCCTGGTGGCTCAGTGGTAAAGAATTCGCCTACAACGCAGGAGACATGGGTTTGATCCCTGGGTCAGGAAGGTCTCCTGGAGAAGGAAATGGCTATACATTTCAGTATTCTTGTCTGGAGAATCCCATGGACAGAGGAGCCTGATAGGCTACAGTCTATGGGGTCGCAAAGAGTCAGACATGATTGAGCGAATGAACACACACACACCCCTTATGTGTAATGATATTTTATTGTATCTCCAGCATCATGCTATGCCCTAAAAAAAAAAAAAAAAAAAAGGCACTGATTTCAGCACATTAAATCCAATTATAGTGCAGTTTTATATGGTTTACCCTAAATAAGTTCTTGAATCAACTAGGGCATTACTTAATCAGACTCTATGAATAATTATATCATAAAAAGTATGTTACATTCAGTGCCACATCATCTTGCATTGAGCTTCCCTCATAGCTCAGTTGGTAAAGAATCCGCATGCAAAGACGACGACCCTGGTTTGATTCCTGGATCTGGAAGATCCACTGAAGAAGGCATAGGCTACCTACTGCAGTATTTTTGGACTTCCCAGGTGGCTCAGCTGGTAAAGAATCCGCCTGCAATGTGGGAGACCTGGGTTCAATCCCTGAGTTGGGAAGATTCCCTGGAGGAGGGAAAGGTTACCCACTCCAGGATTCTGGCCTGGAGAATTCCTGTATAGTCCATGGTGTTGCAAAGAGTCGGACAGGACTGAACGACTTTCACTTTCACTTTTCATCTTGTATAGATGTGGCACTAAATGTAATATAGACACATGTGTCCTGTATAGACACACGTCTTTATCATGTAATAATACTTCAATTAAAATTCAAAAAAGGGAGAAAGCTGCAATTAGCTGGATTCACCTTGACAAAGGAAACTAGATTTCATGTGGCCTTGATGGACTGTTCACATACACAGAAGAGAGTGGGGAGGATGGTCTTTGAGGTCTACAAAGAAACAGTCAAAAGTGAGCATCTCAGCTCAGAAGACAATTCGGTTTCTATTGGAGACGTGGGACTTCGCACATGCGCTGTATGGCTGTGGAAACCAGGTTACAAATATGAGACAGAGGTCCATATCAAGGAGCCAAATATGCCTTCCAAAGTGGGCAAAGCTTATTAAGATAAATGGCAGATTAGGCATTTGCATTTGCCCTCTGTTACACTAGGGCCTCAATGATATAAAAGTCCAGAAAAACAATAAGGAATAAACCTAAACTATGAAAAACAACAATGCAATTGGACATCAGACATAAGAAGTGATCACAACAGACTTGAGAAAATTGTTGAGGGACAGGATGTGCACAGCCTACTCTGCTGCTGTGTGCTGAGAGGCTGAGACCAGGGGAAGAGTTGTCCACCCATGAGGCTCTGAAAGGTCCCAGGCTCGGGTCTGCAGGGACTATTGAGGGCTTAGGTCATGGGGTGCAGCCAAAGAGAGAGAAAGAGACGAATGGAATCAGCACTTACCTCCCTCCATCTTTATCCAATATGGGAAGCAGCTGAGAGCTGCTATTACCCAGTGTCAAACCCTAGTTCTTCTCTGGACAAATAGAAAGTGTCTGGGGAAAGCTACTGCTCCCAGCATGGATGCTGACATTCCAGAATAAATCTTTCTTTGTTCTCTTCCTGGGGGATTTGGAGTTTGACAGCTAGCTCCTTATCTATTCACTGCAAAGAGGGTTTACTAATCAGCATGACATCACCTCTGTTCATAGGTCCCCGGTCATGTTTTTCAGTCGGGTGGGAGACCAGGCTAGAAAAGAGCAGCAAGTGAAGTTCCCACCAGATTCCCACCTGCCGATTAGAATGCAAATTCAACAGCAGCTGTGTGAGCTGCTTGTGAGCATCTCAGAAACGTGTCTGCTTCCCTTTATGCACAGGCGGGAAGCCTGGAAAGTACATTTCCTAGACTGAGTCAGAGGCAGCACCTGCACAAGCTCTGGAAGGCAGAGGAGAAGACGCCAGGCATGGCTTCTGCAGACGGCGGAAGTGAGCATCTGCCAACCTGGCTCACGGGTCCTCTTGCGAGTCACTCAGTGCTCTGGTCTCTAAACTTGCTGATTTTCTAAAGACCAGGACCAACTTCCTGGACCTAAAACACACCTCCAGTGCTTCCTATGGTTTTGTAAACTTCTAATTTCCTCTGTTCACTTACCTCCTGTCTCACTTTTCTCAATGAAATTTGTCCCATTCACAGAGATATATGAAGAGACTCATAGATTACTCTTACTTTTATACACAAAGGTAAAATAAATTTTAAAAAAACAACATGAAAAAGAATAGCTCACATTGGAGTAAAGAGACTTAATTTAGACAAGACGACACCAGAAAAAAATAAAAGTTGGATTCCTGTTCTTAGACAAATTTTAAAATATAATACATCCTTGAAACAAGATACTATAAAAATGGAGAATAAGAGATGTTTAAATACAATAGCTGAAGAGGACTCAACAGGATTTAAAAAACAAATGGAAGAAATTTAAACTAAAAAGCTTAAAGACAGCAAGATTCAGGGATACAAAGAAAACAGAAAAAAATTAAAGCAGTGAATTTATCAAAGAAATTATAAAATGAAAAGTCCGAAATCTAAAGAAGTACACTAGGAGATCTGGTGGGGGCGGGGGGTGGGTTTATGCTTGATCTTGATCACCTAAAGGTTATTTTTATTCTTTAAACAAGTAATCGCCTTCCCCCATTGTCAACACCCAGTGGTGGCTCAGACAATAAAGACTGCCGGCCATGCACCCTGGAGAAAGGAATTGCTACCCACTCCACTATTCTTGCCTGGAAAACCCCATGGACAGAGGAGATGGTGGGCTACAGTCCATGCGGTCACAAACAGTTGGATACAACTGAATGACTAACATTTTCACTATTCCTAGTACATTTCTTTTTCAATTTTATTAAAAATTTAGCCTCTCAGCACCTCTGCTGTTTTATCCAGTCTCAATTCCCTATAATCAAATGACAGTAAACTTTTGCTTTTTAGTAATATTTTTACCTTTCTTGTTTCTCTTTCCTTTATACCATTCATTGGGACCAAACCACAGTCTTGGACCAACCCAAAAACCTTCCTTCTATTCCCACATCATGCTGGGGATGGAAGGCCATGCAAACAGATGCAGTGTAGTAATAGCACGAGGCAGATCATTCTTCTCCTGAACACTAGCGATTAAATTCCCAAAGAAAGGCAATGCCAAAGAATGTTCAAACAACCACACAACTGCACTCATCTCATAAGCTAGTAAAGTAATGCTCAAAATTGTCCAAGCCAGGCTTCAGCAATACGTGAACTGTGAACGTCCAGATATACAAGCTGGATTTAGAAAAGACAGAGGAATGAGAGATCAAATTGCCAACATCCACTGGATCATCGAAAAAGCAAGAGAGTTCCAGAATGACATCTATTTCTGCTTTATTGACTATGCCAAAGCCTTTGACTGTGTGGATCACAATAAACTGTGGAACATTCTGAAAGAAATGGGAATACCAGACTACCTGACCTGCCTCTTGAGAAATCTGTATGCAGATTAGGAAGCAACAGTTAAAACTGGACATAGAACAACTGGTTCCAAATAGGAAAAGGAGTACATCAAGGCCGTATATTGTCACCCTGCTTATTTAACTTACATGCAGAGTACAACATGAGGAACACTGGGCTGGATGAAGCACAAGCTGGAATCAAGATTGCTGGGAGAAATAACAATAACCTCAGATATGCAGATGACACCACCCTTATGGCGGAAAGTGAAGAAGAACTAAAGAGACTCTTGATGAAAGTGAAAGAGGAGAGTGAAAAAGTTGGCTTAAAGCTCAACATTCAGAAAACTAAGATCATGGCATCTGGTCCCATCACTTCGTGGAAGGTAGATGAGGAAACAGTGGCTAACTTTATTTTTGGGGGCTCCAAAATCACTGCCTGTGGTGACTGCAGCCATGAAAATAAAAGACACTTGCTCCTTGGAAGAAAAGCTATGACCAACCTAGACAGCATATTGAAAAGCATAGACATGACTTTGTCAACAAAGGTCCATCTAGTCAAAGCTATGGTTTTTCCAGGAGTCATGTATGGAAGTTAGAATTGGACTATAAAGAAATCTGAGCGCCGAAGAATTGATGCTTTTGAACTGTGGTGTTGGAGAAGACTCTTGAGAGTCCCTTGGACTGCAAGGAGATCCAAGCAGTTCATCCTAGAGGAAATCAGTCCTGAGTGTTCATTGGAAGGACTGATGCTGAAGCTGAAACTCCAATACTTTGGCCACCTGATGTGAAGAACTGGCTTATTTGAAAAGATGTTGATGCTAGGAAAGATTGAGGGCAGGAGGAGAAGGGGACGACAGAGGATGAGATGGTTGGGTGGCATCACTGACTCAATGGACATGAGTTTGGGTAGGCTCCAGGAGTTGGTGATGGACAGGGAAGCCTGGTGTGCTTCACTCCAAGGGGTTGCAAAGAGTCAGACACGACTGAGCGACTGAACCGAACTAAAGCAATATTCAGAAATTTTGCAAGTGAACTGTTAAACCATTGACATCACCCATGTCGGGATATTGACAAATACCACAAATCAAGACATTCATTTCTCCCCAAAGAGCCAATGTACCAGCATACCACTGCCACTTTTTTGCTCTCCATACCCACCTGGGCTCTCTTCTCCACTAGATAATCCTTTTTAGTTTCATCATCAACCTTCCACTCCATTCTCCATGAATTATTTTCCAAAATATCCATTCTCCTCAAACTTCTTACTCTAGTCCTTCCTTCACTCTGGTCACATTTCATAAAGAAAATAATTACATCATCTGCCAATTCTCTCACCACCCTGCCATATGTACCCTGTAATTTCCCCACATCCTTCCATTCTAATTTTTCCCTCTTCCTTCCTGGTACAAAATTTTCCCCTTTCACCTGGATCTCACCTTCTTCTGCCTCCTGAGAAACTTCTGTTCAATTATCTCTTTTTTTTTCCTGTGTTGATACTAGCTTCTCATTAGTTTGTAAATATTCTCAAATTTCTCCAATTAGAAAAAAGTATGTCTTAGCCCCTTGCATCCCTCCTACTATGATAGTCTTTCTGGAGCTTAGGACCATGCCAGGCTTTCTGAAGGGAACCTCCCACCAACAATAGAAGCTGCAATAGTAGCAGTAATAATAGTAGTGTCTGCAATAGTAGGTCTGGAGCCAGAGAGTTGGGGTTGAGGTTCGGGGTCTGTCTCTCACTATGTCTGCTACCTTAGACAAGTGACCCAACCCCTCTGTGTCTCTGCTTCCTCATCTGAAAGCTGGGGAATACAGTCCTACTTATCTTAATAAAGGGGTTGACACAGCTAAAGCACTTAGATAAGTGCCAGACATAGCAAACAGCAATTATCTGTTATGCACGATGAACTATTATTACTATTCACTTCACTGCCCTCCACTGCTCAGGTCATCAGCAGTCCTCAAGTTGCTAAATCTAATGTGCATATTTCAGGCTTGACATTTTCAAACTTTTCTGCAGCATTTGACTCTGCATCCTGGTAATTCCCCCTCTGCTTGAGTTCCCTGCCACACCATCCTCTTTTCTTTGTAACCTCACATACTGTGTTTCCTATTCTAAAAAGCCAGTGTATATACATACTATATACACTACCATGTGTAAAATAGCTAGCTAGTGGGAAGCCTCTGTGTAACACAGGCTGTATTCTGTGATGACCTAGAGAGCTGAGATGGAGGGTGCAGGGAGCAAGGTCCAAGAGAGCGGGGATATATGTATCCAGATAGCTGATGGATGTTGTTGTACAGCAGAAACTAATGTAACATTGTAGAGCAATTAAATTCCAATAAAAAACCAAAATAAACAAATAAAAACAAAACAAATAAACAAATGTCATTATCATGACATTATGATAATGATAATGTCATGTTCTTCCTTGACTCCAGGCTCCTTGAAAATGTCCTAAGTCAGCTGGCTCACAAAAAATATTCTGGGGCTCTTACTATTAATAACAATTATTGTCAATAGATAGAGTTAGGTGAGTGACAGATAACAGGTTCAAAACTATCCTTACTATGTGTTGTATAAGCTAATTCCCAGCTTCCTGTCCTGCTTGGTGTCACTATTCATGAAATGCTGTCAGGAAAGTGACTACTTAAAGGTCACTCTATGTTAGAGGTAAGAGCCAGTTCATATTAAAGTTCATATCCTATTAAATAATAGTCCAACACAGAACCATCAATGAGTCAGGCCACAAGCATTATCCCTAAAGGAACAGGTAAACAGGACTGAATCACAGCTACACTGTGTTCTTACAAGGGTGGGAATGTCTCCAGCACACTTCTGCTCACTCATTCCTTGAATACCAGTAATGTTACCCATGTAAGTTTCTAACACCCACTATGTTATCCTGCACATCTCAAATTTTACCAATGAAAACTCATTTCTAAGGTTAATTATACTCAATAATAGTGATTAACCATGAAATGAAAAGATGCTTGCTCCTTGGAATAAAAGCTATGCCAAACCTAGACAGTGTATTGAAAAGCAGAGACATCACTTTGCCCACAAATGTCCATATAGTCTAAGCTGTGGTTTCCCCAGTAGTTATGTACAGACGTGAGAGTTGAACCATAAAGAAGGCTGAGTGCTGAAGAATTGATGCTTTCAAACTGTGGTGCTGGAGAAGACTCTTGAGAGTCCCATCCATGGACTGCAAGGAGATCAGCCCTGAATATTCACTGGAAGGGTGGATGCTGAAGTTCCAATATGTTGGCCACTTGATACGAAGAGCTGACTCACTGGAAAAGACCCTGATGCTGGGAAATATGGAGGGCAGGAGAAGGGGGCAGTAGAGAGTGAGATGGTTGGATGGCATCATCATCACTCAATGGACATCAATTTGAGCAAACTTCAAGAGACAGTGCATTACCGACTCAATGGACATGAGTTTGAGTAAACTCCAGGAATTGGTGATGAACAGGAAAGCCTGGCGTGCTGCAGTCCATGGGGTTGCAAAGAGTCAGATGTGACCAAGGGACTGAACTGAACTCAGAAGGTAGTGGAGAACAGAGGAGCTTGGTGTGCTGAAGTTCTTGAGGTGGCAACAAGTCAGACACGACTTAGCGACTGAACAGCAACAACAAGCCCCTTAGCTGTTGATGGGAAATAACCAAGCTGAAACACTTGTAGGAGCTGCTTCTGAAGAATGATCTTCCCCATCAACTGGATACACCCTGAAGTGTGAGCTCCTCATTAAAGCAACTGGCCATTCCCATCTAACATGGATAGTACTTCACCAGCTCCAGAGAGGTTTTGTAAAGTTCATAAGCATCATAACAGGTCTTGTCATATCCTTTTTCAAAGTGAACCATCCTTCTTCCTGCACCTCCTCCAGCCCCTCTGCTCCTGGAGAAATCCCATAAATATCCCAGATCAAGATTCAGATGTGGCTTCCTCAGGGCCGCCTCCTCAGCTCCAGGGAAGCCTAGTAAGCTCCAGGGAGCCTGTACTGTGAGCTCTGCTCCGCTCTGCAGCGGCACAGTTACATTTAATTGAAATTGTTTATATACTTATCTTTTTTTTTTTCTCTTTAAGACTGTATGTTCCTTAAGATCAGAGGCTGGGTCATTGATCATCTATTTATTCCCAGGGGACCTCCATACACCTGGTATCACGTAGGTGCCAAGTGAGTGATCTTGGAATCGACGAAAGGAAAGAAACCCAATAGCAGTTTACATTGGAAACTGCTCGTTTGTTCACAATGATCAAACCTTTGGAATGTCTATGATGCAAAAGGAAGTGAACTACGATCTGGAAATATAAAGAGGAATAAGTCAGGGGCCCTGATCTAATGAATTCACATTCAGTTAGATAGATAGACACACAAAATGGGCAATGGTCATAGAACACAGATCAAGATACACACCCCTACTTCCAGGGGAACTGACTGATGGGGTCAATCAGGGTAATACCATCACCTTGTTCTTAAAACTGATTCTGTTATCCAGGCTTAAGTCAAAAAGTTCTGACATTACCCTGATCAGACCTTGCTTTAGAAAAGGGCACAGGATATATTATAGGGCCAACAAGACACACGGGGAGTTTGGCTGGGATTTCTGAGACAGAAATCTTACTCTTTTAGAGCTTTCAAGAGAAATATTTCCTCTTCCAGTCTGTCTGTGATGTACAAAAAAAGCCTGGGACTTCAGCATTTTGCTGTCATGGAGGCAGCCAGTCTTACACAAGTCTAACATAATAGAAGGCAAAGAGGAGAGGTAGAAATAACCAGTTCCTTCATACACAGCAATGTGCTGCTGAATCAATATAGCTGTGTCTCATATAGGCTTTCTATTATAATTGAATTTTCCCTTATCCCAGTTTTCTCCCTACTTTTCACTATTTATATTTGAAAACCATTCATTATAAATGTGAAAATAGGGCACATAATCCAGATTTCAAGATTTATATCTCATATATTCCTCTGTATGCACTGGCTAATAAAGCTGCTGTTTTGACTGATATGGCTAGTCATTGAAATTAATTATAATAAGAACACTCAGACACTAGAGTGGTCTGGTGGAATTAACCAAACCACCCGTAGTTTTGGCATCAGGTAAACACTCAACCTGCTTTGAACTGCCAGGCATTCGCTTGAAAGATAATTAGTTGCATTAATAGAAGAAAAAAGAATCAGGGTGGGGAGAGAAAAATGGTGGCAAATGGAATAACCAACCCTCAATGGCAGAATGCTGCCTTCTGTAAAAAAGGAGTTTCTGTACAATTCATAGAGTAGAACAGAAAAAAAAAATCAAGAATAACTATAAAATCACTGCAAGATGATTAGGAGCCAAACCTTTTTGAGGCAGGACTCAAACATATCTACTACAGAGTGACCTATCCGCCAGCGCACAAGGGTTAGCAGCATTCCTTATATGACTGGAAGTCAAATAAAATATATTTTTCAAGTGCTTTGAGAAGCTCTCCTCATGCTTGTTTGGAAAATTTAGCACAGCAAGAGCATTCAGAAGTAAATCCCCACCCTACAGCCTACATAGAAAGAAGGTGTAAACTGAATCTTATTATTTCTGCTGCTTCTGTTTCCTACCCAATCCAAGGTAACTGAAAAGAATTAATTTAACTCTTACAGAACATCTGTTTATTTCAATCAATTTCAGCAACATTTTGTATGTGATTATTTTAGAATACTCATGTTTAACAATTACTCCATCCATAAAAAAAAGCCTGAATCTACAGCCTCAGTTCAAAGTGCATTAGTCTTATGCACTAAATCTCACTGCCAACCACACCTGGCCTGTTACCCTAGCAAGGCTTGTAGGTGCAATGTGAAATAAGGCCAGTGCATGCCATAAAGAGCTGGTGAGCTGTGGCAAAGAAAAAATGATGGGCCCACATTAAAAAGGAAGACTGAAAATAGTCTTAAAGCAGGGCTCCTCAAACTCTACACTATTAACACTTTGGGTCATGATTAACATCTTTCGCTGTGAGCCACTGTCCTATGCATTGTGGGATATTTAATAGCATCCTGGCCTTCACTCACTTGATACCAAATCCCCCAGTTATGACCATCAAAAACATCTCCAGGCACAGCCAAAAGGCCCCTGTCCTGGTTGAGAACCACCGGTTTAAGTAAAATAATTTCCAAATGAAATGATGACAAGTTGGTGTTTTATGAGCACTATCTAACTCTTACAGGGCCTTCAAAAGTAGATACTATTAGTTCATCTTAAAGGGAAATGCAGTTAGTGTGAGATGGAACAAACAATCGTCTAAGGCCCAACGACAGTCCTGGATTCAAAGGCTAAATGGTACTGTTCTAGGCCCTGGACATTGAACACGGACTGAGATAATAATTCTGTCCTCAAGAACTTCCTAGTACTTTGACTCCCAGCTAAGGGGGTGGAAGGAAGACAGAGAGCCCTATGGAAGGGCACGGGAGACTCTGCATGCTGCCTTGGAGTTGGGAGGAGATGTGGTCAGAGGAGGGGTAAACTGGAGTTAAGCAGATTAATGGAGGGCAAGATGGGTTTTGGAGGCCAGAGCAGAGAGGAAGTGATTTCCATGAAGAGCAAAAAGGATTTACCAATACCAAGAATGAAAAGAGAAGGTGGCACAGATCAGCAGGACTGGAGAAGAGGATGGGGAAGAACTGACTGGCTTCTCAGTGTGTCTTTGAGCAAAGTGATGAGCTGGAAACAAGTGCAGTTATCTTCTAGGACCCTTGTTATCTGCTGGAAAAAGCTTACCTGTTCTTCCAAGGAAATCCATATCTACACATATGGAACAGCCATGGTGTTTGTTTGATAACAGAATCAGTGCTGTGTTCTTGACTACATTAAAAAACAAAAGCACTGGGTTGGGACCATCTCAGCCTGTTAAGCATTAATATTATTTAATTTCATTTGTGTTCTTACCTCCATATAGCTTGGCACTTTTCTCTCCAGAATATTCTTACACACTCATCTAGTAAAAATATACATAATTTCATCAAACTGCTGCTGCTAAGTCGCTTCAGTTGTGTCTGACTCTATGTGACCCCATAGACGGCAGCCCACCAGGCTCCCCCGTCCCTGGGATTCTCCAGGCAAGAACACTGGAGTGGGTTGCCATTTCCTTTTCCCATCAAACTGCAGATGCTGTCTAAACTGTGCTGCTCATATTACTGAGCAAGATGCATGGTGGGGCACAGAGGTCTATTCAGAGCCAGAGGGTATCAGAATTCCAGAAGCTCTGACATCCAGAGCTGGTTTGTTGTTGTTCAGTCACTCAGTCGTGTCCGACTTTGCAACCCCATGGACTGTAGCACGGCAGGCTTCCCTGTCCTTCACCACCTCCAGGAGTTTGCTCAAACTCATGTCCAGCGAGTTGGTGATGCCATCCAACCATTTCATCCTCCATCATCCCCTTTTCCTCTTGCCTTCAATCTTTCCCAGCATCAGAGTTTTTTCCCGTGAGTTGACTCTTCACATCAGGTGGCCAAAGTATTGGACTTTCAGCTTCAGCATCAATCCTTCCAATGAATATTCAGTGCTGATTTCCTTTAGGTTGACTGGTTTCACCTCCTTGCTGTCTAGTGAACTCCATGAACAGAGCTGGTTTAGGGGAACTGTACTGAGAAGGCAGACCAGTGAAAAAAGGTTTAAGAGCAGACAGGTATTTACAGTGTTCTTCCATTCACGTAAAAGACATTGCAAGTGGACTTTATAAGCATACTTTGTATATTATATTTAATTTCCTTTCCATGACTGTAAAGAAAACATCTGACCGGGCCTCAAGATGTAAGAGAGCCAAACCTTGCCCTTGGTGTATTTTCACTGTCTTCAACCCTTTTTTAAAGCTATGAACTCCATCATTACACCTAGTGGATTTAGGAGACTGGGAGATGTAGCGTGATATTAAAAATGCACTGGCACCATACTCAAGAGATCTGGGTCTCTTGATATTTTCTACATAGCATGATGGCAGAAATCGAAGAAGAGCTAAAGACCCTCTTGATGAAAGTAAAATAGGAGAGTGAAAACGTTTGTTTAAAACTCAACATTTAGAAAACTAAGATCATGGCATCCAGTCCCATCACTTCATGGCAAATAGATGGGGAAACAATGAAAACAGTGGCAGACTTTATTTTGGGGGGCTCCAAAATCACTGCAGATGGTGACTGCAGCCATGAAATTAAAAGACGCTTGCTCCTTGGAAGGAAAGCTATGACCAACCTAGACAGCATATTAAAAAGTAGAGACATTACTTCACCAGCAAAGGTTCATCTAGTCAAAGCTATGGTTTTTCCAGTAGTCATGTATGGATGTGAGAGTTGGACTATAAAGAAAGCTGAGCGCCGAAGAATTGATGCTTTTGAACTGTGGTGTTGGAGAAGGCTTTTGAGAGTCCCTTGGACTGCAAGGAGATCCAACCAGTCCATCCTAAAGGAAATCAGTCCTGAATATTCACTGGAAGGACTGCTGCTGAAACTGAAACTCCAATACTTTGGCCACCTGATGCAAAGAACTGACTCATTTGAAAAGACCCTGATGCTGGGAAAGATTGAGGGCAGGAGGAGAAGGGCACAACAGAAGATGAGATGGTTGGATGGCATCACTGACTCAATGGACATAAGCTCCGGGGATTGGTGATGGACAGGGAAGCCTGGTGTGTTGCAGTCCATGGGGTCGCAAAGAGTCAGACACAACAGAGCAACTGAACTGAACTGAATTAGCATGACTGACACTGTGTTTCCATAGATAAAGCACGGGAATTGATTGACATATGTTCTGACAACCTCACCAGCTTGTCATGGGGATAAAAATAATGAAACCATATAAAAGTGCTTTAAAAACTTAGACCTTCTAGAACTTCAAGACCTTCTAGAACTAACACCCCCAAAAGATGTCCTTTTAATTATAGGGGACTGGAATGCAAAAATAGGAAGTCAAGACATACCTGGTTCAGCTCAGTTCAGTCGCTCAGTCATGTCCAAATCTTTGTGACCCCATGTACTTCAGCACGCCAGGCTTCCCTGTCCATCACCAACTCCCAAAGCCTACTCAAACTCATGTCCATCAAGTCATCCAACCATCCATCCAACCATCTCATCCTCTGTCATCCCCTTCTCCTGCTTTCAATCTTTCCCAGCACCAGGGTCTTTTCCAATGAGTCGGCTCTTCGCATCAGGTGGCCAAAGTACTGGAGCTTCACCTTCAGCATCAGTCCTTCCAATGAATATTCAGGACTGATTTCCTTTAGGATTGACAGGTTTGATATCCTTGCAATCCAAGGGACTCTCAAGAGTCTTCTCTAACACCACAGTTCAAAAGCATCAATTCTTCAGCACTCAATTTTTTTTATGGTCCAACTCTCAAATCCATACATGACTACTGGAAAAACCATAGCTTTGACTAGGCAGACCTTTGTTGGTAAGGTTTTTAATATGCTGTCAAGGTTGGTCATAGCTTTTCTTCCAAGAAGAAGTGTCTTTTAATTTCATGGCTGCAGTCACCATCTGCAGTGATTTTGGAGTTCCCCAAAATAAAATATCTCACTGTGTCCATTTTTTCCCCATCTATTTGCCATGAAATGATGGGACCAGATACCATGATCTTCATTTTTTAAATGTTGAGTTTTAAGCCAGATTTTTCACTCTCCTCTTTCACCTTTAGCAAGAGGCTCTTCAGTTCCTCTTCACTTCTGCCATAAGGGTGATGTCATTTGCATATAGGAGGTCTTTTATATTTCTGCTGGAAGTCTTGATTCCAGCTTGTGCTTCATCCAGCCCAGCATTTTGCATTATGTACTCTTCATATAAGTTAAATAAGCAGGGTGACAATATACGGCCTTGACGTACTCCTTACCCAATCTGGAACCAGTCCATTGCTCCATGTCAGGTTCTAACTGTTGCTTTTTAACCCTCATAGAGATTTATCAGGAGGCCGGTCAGGTGGTCTAGTATTCCCATCTCTTTAAGAATTTTCCACAGTCTGTTGTGATCCACACAGTCAAAAACTTTGGCGTAGTCAATAAAACAGAAGTAGATGTTTGTCTGGAACTCTCTTGCTTTCTCTATGATCCAACAGATGTTGGCAATTTGATCTCTGGTTCCTCTGCCTTTTCTAAAACCAGTTTGAACATCTGGAAGTTCACGGTTCACGTACTGTTGAAGCCTGGCTTGGAGAATTTTGAGCATTACTTTACTAGTGTGTGAGATGAGTGCAATTGTGCAGCAGTTTGAGCATTCTTTGGCATTGCTTTTCTTTGGGATTGGAATGAAAACTTATCTTTTCTAGTCCTGTGGCCACTGCTGAATTTTCCAAATTTGCTGGCATATTGAGTACAGCACTTTCACAGCATCATCTTTTAGGATTTGAAATAGCTCTACTGGAATTCTATCACCTCCACTAGCTTTGTTTGTAGTGATGCTTACTAAGACCCACTTGACATCACATTCCAGGACCTCTGGCTCCAGGGGAGTGATCGCACCACTGTCATTATCTGGGTCATGAAGATCTTTTTTGTACAGTTCTTCTGTATATTCTTGCCACCTCTTCTTAATGTCTTCTGCTTCTGTTAGGTCCATACTGTTTCTGTCCTTTATTGTGCCCATTTTTGCATGAAATGTTCCCTTGGTATCTCTAATTTTCTTAAAGAGATCTCTAGTCTTTCCCATTCTATCATTTCCCTCTATTTCTTTGCACTGATCACTGAGGAAGGCTTTCTTATCTCTCCTTGCTATTCTTTGGAACTCTGCATTCAGATGGGTATATCTTTCCTTTTCTCCATTGCCTTTTGCTTCTCTTCTTTTCTCAGCTATTTGTAAGGCCTCTTCAGACAACCATTTTGCCTTTTCGCATTTCTTTTTCTTGGGGATGGTCTTGATCACTGCCTCCTGTACAGTGTCACAAACCTCCGTCCATAGTTCATTAGGCACTTTATCAGATCTAATCCCTTGAATCTTCCACAGTTGAATTTGTCACTTCCACTGTATAATTATAAGGGATTTGATATAGGTCATACCTGAATGGTCTAGTAATTTTCCCTACTGTCTTCAGTTTAAGTCTGAATTTTGCAATAAGGAGGTCATGATTTGAGCCAGGGTCATCTCCCAGTCTTGTTTTTGCTGACTGTGTAGAGCTTCTGCATCTTTGGCTGCAAAGAAAATAATCAATCTGATTTTGGTGTTGACCATCTGGTGATGTCCATGTGTAGAGTCTTTTCTTGTGTTGTTGGAAGAGGGTGTTTCCTATGACTGGTGTGTTCTCTTTGCAAAACTCTTTTAGCCTTTGCCCTGCTTCATTCTGCACTCCAAGGCCAAAGTTGCCTGTTACTCCAGGTATCTCTTGACTTCCTAGTTTTGCATTCCAGTCCCCTATGATGAAAAGGACATCTTTTTTGTTGTTGTTTTTTTTGTGTGTGTGTGTTCATTCATCAGTGTATATCTCTCAGTCACCCACTGATGAACTGTGCTCCCCACTCTATTCCGAAACTAGTGGGTGAAGAAACCATATTTGTTATACTCATTCTTAAATTCCCCATGTCTAGCAGAGTTCTTGCCACATAGTAGGCATTCCATAAAAATGGATTAACTGAAATAATTAAGGGACTGAGTGTAGAAATGAATGGATGGTAAAATTTCCACAGATTGTAGGACAGCAACATCAATCCTAAAGGAAATCAACCCTGATATTCATTGGAAGGACTGATACTGAAGCTGAAGCTCCAATGCTTTGGCTACCTGATGCAAAGAGCCTACTCACTGGAAGAGACCCCGATGCTGGGAAAGACTGAGGGCAGGAGGAGAAGAGGGTGACAGACAATACGATGGCTGGATGGCATCACCAACTCCATGGACGTGAATCTGAGCAAAATCCAGGGGATAGCAAAGGACGGGGATTTCTGACATGGCGCAGTCACAAAGAGCTGGACACAACCTAGTAACTGAACAACAGCAGCCAGTGTTTTCTCTATTTCTCTGATTATAAAAACAATGCTGCTGCTGCTGCTGCTAAATCACTTCAGTCGTGTCCGACTCTGTGCGACCCCATAGACGGCAGCCCATCAGGCTCCCCCGTCCCTGGGATTCTCCAGGCGAGAACACTGGAGTGGGTTGCCATTTCCTTCTCCAATGCATGAAAGCGAAAAGTGAAAGTGAAGTCTTTCAGTCATGTCCGACTCTTAGAGACCCCATGGACTGCAGCCTACCAGGCTCCTCCATCCATGGGATTTTCCAGGCAAGAGTACTGGAGTGGGGTGCCATAATCCCTCAACTTATTCAGGTCTCTATATATTACCTTTGGAGAAGGTCTTCATTGACTGCCTATGCTAAAATGTAGCCTTTCCCATTATCTGCTCTCCCCTTTGGCCCTGCTTTATTTTTTGTAAAACTTACCTCTATCTGACTTAATTGTGTGTAACTTAATTGTGTGTTTATTTCTTTCTCCCCAGACTAATAAAATGGGTAAGAGGGAAGTGGTGGTGGCAGCAGTATGCTCCAGGAAGAAAGAGTCACTGAAATTGTTCAGAATTGAGTGATATTAAAAATGATTGACTTTCGGTGGTTTGTTTGTTTGTTTTTTAATTCTCTACAGACAGTGCACCCTTTATTACCTGCATTCAGGATGAACGATCCCTCTGCTTCACCCTTAGTGCATCAATGCAAACCCCACTAGAACAGAGATAGCTTTTGGTTTTTTTCATGGCTTTCCCCTACATTGGGTAAATTTAAGGGCAGTATAAGCATTGGAAAATAAATATTGACATTTAAAAATAGCCATTCATAATCCCTTCACCCAAAAGTTAAATGGTTTTTTAAAAACATTTTAACATGTTTTCTTCCACCCTTTTCTGTGTATTTTTTTTAACACAAATAAGAGCATGAAATGTAACTCCTATGCCTGCAGTTTGTTTTTCCTTAATAGTTTCTAAGTAGTTAAATGAATACAATCTGAAAGCAGACAGCCACAGTTCCAATCCCTGATCTGCCACTTACTGAAATGTGAGCTCTTAAGTCACATACTTAACATCTTTGAGCCTCAGCTTCCTGATTTTAAAAATAGGCTAATCACATAACTGCCTCGTTGGGCTGTTAAAAAGATTAAGCGAGATAATCTATGTGCTTGGCTGATGGTATGTGAATGTTAGTTTGGGGCGTGGACAGCCTCTAAAATGGTCTGCAGTGATCCTAGCCTCTGGGTATTTGCATCCTGTGTAATCTCCTACCTTTGAGTGTGGACCATGACTCACTGCCAGAGAAAAGAATATAGCAAAAAGTAATCGGGATGCTACTTCCGAGAACTGGTTACAAAGAGACTGTGGCTTCTGTGTGGGGCCACTCTCTTGCTCTCTCCTTAAACTTTGAGCCAAGCCAGCTGCCTGCCACATGTGAGCTGTTAGGTGAGGTTCCTTGTGGCAAGGAGCTGAGGGAGACCTCTTGCCAACAGCCAACAAGATACTGAATTCTGATGACAACATGAATGAGCTTGAAAATGAATTCTCACCTGTTGAACCATCACATAAGACCACAGATGCAGTTCAAATGGATTGCAACCTTTTGAGAGACTTTGTCGCATTGGCATTCAGATTAACTGTGCCTGGATTCCTCATCCACAGGGATTCTCTGGTAGCTCAGACGGTAGTTTGCCTGCAATGCAGGAGATCTGGGTTCAATCCCTGGGTTGGGAAGATCCCCTGGAGAAGGAAATGGCAACCCACTCCAGTATTCTTGCCTGGAAAATCCCATGGCCAGCGGAACCTGCTGGGCTACAGTCACGAAGAGTTGGACATGACTGAGCTACTTCACTTTCACTTTAAATTTCCTCATCCACAGAAACCATGACATTAAAAAGTGTTTGTGATTTAAAATAATTTCTACATTTTGATGGAAGTCGTTATGAAATTTCAATATAGGAGAGTGTAGAGAGTCCCCTGGAAGGTAACATTTTTCTTCCCCACAAAGTTTTTGAAAAAGATAGGAAACAGGACTGGGAGATAGGAAATCAACGTATCTTTTTATTAATAAAAGCTGAGCTTTGGTATGTGGCTTGGTATGATAGCCGCATAATCTTTCGACTGAGTCACAGAGGTAGGCAGACTGAGAATCCTGTCTTGGACAGTACTGGATAAAACAGGCTTTTTCATGTGGCTGGAAAGAACAGGACTCTGGAGAAAGATTCTGTTACTGGGAAGAAACAAGAAAACAGAAGTCTTCCAGCAGCCAGATACCCGAAGGGAAAAAGGATTGAGTAGATCATGCTCAATTTTATGACTCAAAGTTACTAGTTAACTAGGAGCAGCATGGATAATGAACAGGGCAAGTAAACCCAGGAGCCAACAACCATGGAGTCCCCTGCACCTAGAGGGAACTTAATCAGTATTGATTACGTAGCACTCCTGGTCTAATTCCAGCCTTTACAAACTACTTATGAAAATCATCACAATCACTGTACCATATCCATCATGTGGTTGTACTCCAACTTATTAAACTAATCACATCTTGTTAGAAATTTAGATTATTTCAAGTTTTTAGTGTTGTAAGTATTGCTGGTGTGAATATCTTTCTTATTTCCTTAGCATAAGTCCCCAAAAAGAGCACTGTTAATTCACAGGTTAAAGTGAAGTTGATCAGTCGTGTCTGACTCTTTGCGACCCCGTAGACTGTAGCCTACCAGGCTTCTCTGTCCATGGAATTTTTCAGGCAAGAGTGCTGGAGTGGGTTGCCATTTCCTTCTCCAGGGGATCTTCCCGACCCAGGGATTGAACCCAGGTCTCCCACATTGCAAGCAGACACTTTACCCTCTAAGCCACCAGGGAAGTCATTCACAAGTTATGAGCATTTAAATGTTTCCTCTATTCCTAGGGTTAGTTGCTCAGTCCTGTCCAACTCCATGCAACCCCATGGGCTGTAGCCAGCCAGGCTCCTCTGTCCCTGGAATCAGGCAAGAATACTGGAGTGGGTAATCATTCCTTTCTCCAGGGAATCTTCCCAACACAGGGATCGAACCCAGGTCTCCTTCATTGCAGGTGGATTCTTTACCATATGAGCCACCAGGGAAGCCTATTTAGCAGTATATTGCTAAATAGGTCTCAAAGGGCTGATTAACTTTTTCTCTCATCAATGGAGTATAAAAATATGCTTCTGACCCTTGAAACCTTGGATTTTAGATGTTATTTGATAATCTTTGCTAATTTGATAAGTGAATCATATCTTGTCCTTATTTTAATTTGCAGTTCCTTGGTTATTGTTAAGGTTGAAGACTTTTCATTGTTAATTGGCCATTTGTATTTCCTTTCCCCTAAGTTATCTGCACGTTTCTGGTGTTCATGGATCCATTGGCATTATCCATCCTCATCCTTAGGGCAAACACTCAATTGCCCTCTCTTCTGGAGCTGTGTGATCCCACAGAGAAGAGGGACTGAGAAAATGCCACAGAATGTTTTCAATTATTCATAATATTTCTGGAATAACCTTTTTTTGGATTTAATTTTTCAAGAGTGTTTCATACTCTATTGTTGTTGTTTAGTCACTAAGTTGTGTCTGACTCTTTTGCAACCCCATGGATTGTAGCCCACCTGGATCCTCTGTCCATGGGATTTCCCAAGCAAGAGTACTAGAATAGGTTGCCATTCTCTTCTCCAGTGGGTCTTCCTGACCAGGAATTGAACTTGTGTTTCTTGCATTGCATTGAAGAAGGAAATGGCAACCCACTCCAGTATTCTTGCCTTGAAAATCCCATGGATGGAAGAGCCTGGTAGCTACAGTCCATGGGATCACAAAGAGTCGGACACGACTGAGCGACTTTCTTTCTTTCTTTCTTTTCTTGAATTGTAGGTGGATTCTTTACCACTGCACCACCAAGAAGCCTCATACTCTATTATGGCTTATCAGTTCAGTTCAGTCGCTTAGTCATGTCCGACTCTTTGCGAACCCATGAACCACAGCACGCCAGGCTTCCCTGTCCATCACCAACTCCCGGAGTTCACCCAAACCCATGTCCATCGAGTCAGTGATGCCATCCAACCATCTCATCCTCTGTCATCCCCTTCTCCTCCTGCCCTCAATCTTTCCCAGCATCAGGGTCTTAATGACATTGAATATAGCATGATACAATGTCAGGTTTTGTTCTATGGGCTTTGCATAGATTAATGCACTGAATCCTCACACCGACTCTACCAAGTAGCTACTATTTTTATAACCATTTACAGAAGAGGAAGCTAAGGAGAAAAAGCACTGAGTATCTGTTTTGCCCCAGGTAAAACAGATAACAGGTGGCAGAGCTTGAGAGTTTCCATGCCAGGGTGTGAGAGTTTATCCACTGATCTACCCAGTACAACACTGTGGTTAACCCTAGAGGATAATGGACTTAATTTTCCCTAACAAGTCATCCTCAATGAATAATGTGTCTCCACATTAAAAGGATAAGTGTTCTACATCACTCTGATAAGTTTTAATAAAATGATTGTTTTCAAAACTGAAGAAGTTTTTTTCTGATTATAAACGATCTGTTTATTTTTATGTTTAAAATGTTCAGAGAGTTCATAAAAAACAAAAAAATGATGCAAGTTCATCCTCCAGAAGTAGAAAAAGAGCAGTATAAAAAAATTCGAGCAATCTGAAATTCTACTTTCATATTATGGCAACAAAATCTGATGGGATGAGGGAGGGGATTAAAAGCATAAATCTTACTTGCTCTAAAAGACTTTCACACCACCCATTGACTCTCTCTCTCTATATATATATAAAACACTAACATTTAGATGTTACTAAAGGAACATACAAACTGGGGGAAACTTAATTATTTAGGTACAAGATTTTTAAATTCAATTATAGAAACGAGATTTCACTTAAACAGAAGAAAAAAAGCATTTAAAAACAGCCCAGATAACCTCGGATATTTGGGTTGCTTCCTCTAATTCTATTTCCCCTTCTACTTAGAACACTAATTTGTTGCCTTTACTTTAACAAAAAAAATGTACCACACACTTAAGTTAATCAAACTTACATAGTAAATCATGGGTGAATACAATTTAGATGTACACTGCAGACCTGGAACCATGCTACTGAAAACTGATGACTTCCATTTTATGAAGTCATGAAATGACTGGCTGCTCTAAAAACTATGCCAAATATTTAAAATCAACTGAGATTGATTTTTGGTTATTGGGGCTATTCAAAAATCATATAATCCTAAAACTACAAGCATACACACACTGTTCACATTTAATTTTAAAAATTTAAACAATAATTTTTAAAGCCTAAAATAGTCTTTACTCGAAAATCCTTTAAAACTAAACATTGATTATTCTTCTAAAATCATTAATTATCTCATGCCTTAATTGTCAGTGTTACCAAGTGAGAATTGATCCCAAATATATATTTTCTGGTGTTAATACCTATTTCACCTGTTTCAAAATACTGTGAAAAATTATACTTCACAATGTAGGGACATGATATGCTCAAGTAAAGGCAAGCACCATATGTTCATCCTCTTGTTAACAATATACCTGGTTCATAGTAGACATGAAGCCAATAATTGTTGCCCATATTTTCTATCTAAAGGTAAATATATTAGATCTTGAATGTTTTCTATTTTCATGCCAGTATATCACTAAACTTCTCTTTCACTGGGTGTTTAAAATGCACAGGCTTAAGAAGAATAAAAAAATAGGATCAGTTACTTTGGCAGCAATCCAGTGAATGTCTGTTCTTGACCTCTTTTGAATCTCTTTGATTAAAAATCAAATATTTGATTGGATTTAAACTGTAGGGTTTTTTCCCCCCTTTCTCTGTTTTTACTTTATCTTCCACCCAGTGTGGTAAGTACTGGCCTATACAGAGTTGCACAATACAGAAAAAAGGGCAAAACCAAGGTATATCCTAACTTTACTTCTTACTGATTTGTAACTCTGAGCAAATTTCCCATTTGCAAAATAATAGGATCTAATATTGTTCCCTCCTAACATCACCTAACAAAATCATAATACTACCCATCATCATAATATTTAACAAGTGCCACAATCCTTGCCTATTCTTAGGTACACTGTAATTTCTTTTCAATGTTATTTTTATTTCTAATTATCCAAGGTAATCAAAGATGTGCTTTTTTCAAAAATAGACATCCACCAAAAAATATAAAAATTCTAAAAATGTGGATGGGAAAAACCCAAAAAAGATAAACATTTGGAAAATCTGACAAAGAGTTGAAATGTTCTAAAATAGATGACACAATGATGACATACTATGTGACAGTGAGTAAGTCCTGTCTTTTCTATTTCTGGTTTTGTTCAGAGCCAGCCAGGGGACAGGAGGGAGTCGACAGCTCACGTGATTATACATTCCCTAGCTCTGTTGCTGGGCCTGAAGGTGCTTGGTGTGTCTCTCATTTCTAAGAGAAATGAGATGCGCCTTAGTCAGTGTGAGGCTAGCCTGTAAGATGGTATGGGCTCATCCTGGCACTGGGGTGCTCTGGATTGTCCCATCAGTCCAGCAGCCATGAGGACTTGTCTGTCACTAGATGGGGGAGCAACCCTAAGTACCGTACTTCCATGCAATAGTGCACAAAGGTACCCAGCAGGTGACACCATAGAAGAGTCTCCTCGCCCCCTTCTATCTTTGCAGGGAGGCCCTAGAAGTCTTCCTGTTTTATCTCATTGTCCAGTGGAGGTTATGCCTACTTCTTGAACATACCTCTGTGCCCTAAGATCAAAGTAACCTGAACCAAATCAGGGTTCTGGTGGGAAAGAAGGGGGTCAGAGGTAGGATATTTTAGATAGGCAATATAGTGTACCTAATTTAGATGAACATATTTAATACAACAAGGTAGGGGAAGATTTTGATTTTTTTAACGACAGCAACAAAAACCCTGAGGTTCAAATACAATAAGTAACTTGTCATAGACCACAAGACTACATAGGAATGGAGCAGGATTGAAATTCAAGTTTCTCTCGCTAGAAATAGTTTTATTCTTAATATCAAGTTCATGTATTAACTCCCTTTTGACTGTTAAATAATTTAACTGAAATGAGTATGTTTGTTTTAGCTTTGTATGTGTACAAATTTATGGGATAAATAAAAATAATTCCCTCAATTCTATTTGGTAAGATATTAATTTCCATAAAGATATTGAAAGGCTTAAGTAGAATTTACAAAAGAAAGAGGCTAGAACATCAGGAAATAGTAGAGTTGAACACCGAGTAGATAGAGAGCCATGGGGCTTACTTTGTTTTAAAAGACAAAACCAGCTACTAGTTATAAGGCAAGAAAATTATTACCATTAATAATGAATGACAGTAATACACCAGCAGTAACTGAGATTCCTACAGTCTTTTATGTTAGTTTAATGATGTAGGAAACAAGATACTATTTATTCTAGTTTTGCTATTGACTTCTACATTTTACTGGTGATATATTTTAACAGATTTCAGTATCACTTGTGATCATCTAAATGGTGATAAGAGACACCACCATCTACTGGAGACAGTGGGTGACCTACAGACCTTTCACAGTAGAATGTTTTTGAGGCAGACTTGTTTTACTTATGCTAATGTTAAAGCGAGTTTCCTTTTTTAAAGCACATTTCAGCTGGTCTAAATACAGCAGAGTCCCTGAAGGAAGCCATATTTAAATTAACTCTCCTTTGTATGGCTTTAAATTCTCACACTGACTGTTTGATTTTGCAATTTTTCTTACTGCCTGGCAAGGGCAAGTAATTCTGTATGCTAAAATACTATGTTCAAAATTGGCACAGTTATTAGTAACTGCAAGGATTTACCCAACAATTATTTGTGCAATTATTTATATTTCAAAAAATACCTTTCTGTTGAATGAGTACTTACAACATAGATTTCCATCATTAGAATTAATTAGGCATAAAAAATATCAGTGTGCATTCACAAAGATGCAGTGTCGGTTTGCCTTCCATAAAGTCTCATGTTCAAAGCAAGGATTTATGTAGAATTTCATGTAGAAATGTATCTATAATCACTGTGTTTCTACCTTCAAACTGAGCATAAGGCTTAGGGCGGCAATATCTTACACCTACACACTGCAGCTGCGTTAGTTCTCTCATCTTTTTTATTCTCTTCTTACCTTTAATTAAAATGCATTAAAGAAAGAAAAAAGACACAGATGGTTGTAGAAAGCAGCATTTAAATGGAAACGATTGCTCTAAATGCTGCTGTTTAGGAAATATATGGCATGGTGTGCAGCTTTGCAAGGTGTCAACAAGTACACACGAGATAACATTAAGGATTATCGATTATGATGCTGGTTGGAGTAAAAGGACTATTCCTGGGATCTGACTTCCAGATGGAACTTTTCAGTCTATAAGCCAAGGCAACTCCTGAATCTTTCACTTTTTGAAATCATGTGTGTTTTCATAAAATTTACAAATGCATATAGCATTGAGTTACTTTTCCATTGCTGCTATAGAAAGTTACCACAAGCTTGGTGGTTCACAGCATACAACTATTGTATTAAGAGTTCTGGAGGTCAGAAGTCTGAAATGGTTTTTCTGGGCTAGAGACAAAGTGTTGGAAGGATTTCGCTCCTCTCTGGAGGGTCTGGAGGAGAATCCGTCTCCTTGCCTTTTCCAGCTTCTGCAAGCTGTCCTTATGGCTTGGCTCCCTTCCATCTACAAAGCAAGCAATGGCCAGTCCACTCATAATCTATTCCTCTGACACTGACTCTTCTGCCTTCCTCTATATTATGGACCTTGGTGATTACACTGACCCCAAATGGACAATCCAGGATAATCTATCTCAAAACCAGCAGATTAGCAAATATGACTTCATCTGCTACCTTAATTCCCATTTCAGTTCAGTTCAGTCGCTCAGTCATGACTGACTCTTTGCGACCCCATGAACCGCAGCACGCCAGGCCTCCCTGTCCATCACCAACTTGCAGAGTCCACCCAAACCCATGTCCATCAAGTCAGTGATGCCATCTAGCCATCTCATTCTCTGTCGTCCCCTTATCCTCCTGCCCTCAATCTTTCCCAGCATCAGGGTCTTTTCCAATGAGTCAACTCTTTGCATCAGGTGGCTGAAGTATTGGAGTTTCAGCTTCAACATCAGTCCTTCCAATGAACACCCAGGACTGATCTCCTTTAGGATGGACTGGTTGGATCTCCTTGCAGTCCAAGGGACTCTCAAGAGTCTTCTCCAACACCACAGTTCAAAACCATCAATTCTTCGGCACTCAGCTTTCTTTACAGTCCAACTCTCACATCCGTACATGACCACTGGAAAAACCACAGCCTTGACTAGATGGACCTTTGATGACAAAGTAATGTGTCTGCTTTTTAATATGCTGTCTAGGTTGGTCATAACTTTCCTTAAGGAGTAAGATGCTTAAGGAGTAAGCATCTTCTAATTTCATGGCTGCAATCACCATCTGCAGTGATTCTGGAGCCCCAAAAAATAAAGTCAGCCACTGTTTCCCCACCTATTTGCCATGGAGTGATGAGACCAGATGCCATGATCCTAGTTTTCTGAATGTTGAGCTTTAAGCCAACTTTTTCACTCTCCTCTTTCACCAAGTAATTTAACATATACAAAGGTTGCAAGTATTAAGTCAGGGCATTTTTCTAAGAGGCCATTGTTCTGCCAACCACAGACAGACACAGATATACCCCACTCTAATACAATTAGAAGTATAAATATTTAGTAGTCCAGTATTTTCACTCAAAGATTTGACATATTTAAATATGTATAAACCACACATATTTGAGCACTATATAACCTATGTATGCAAGTAATTACCACTTTGTATAATAAATGTACAGGCAAATTCATAAATACTCCTAAACAAAACAAGTCATGTGTTAAATGCACAAAATTAAGTCTAAGCTCTTCTGCTTCACTTCCCTGGTTTTTACCTTGGCTGCTGTGTCATACTTTATCCACCTACTTGTTCTAATAAGGTGTTCACCACACACCTCTGTTTCAAAAAACAAAGGCATATAATCACATATGTACACATACAAACCCACTTATGAGCACACATCCATACACCTAATCAGGTTTTTGAATCAGTCTCTCTAAGGGAAGGAAAGCTTTTTCATCCTGATTTCCAAGGATTCACCTTGCAGTTGCTGTTGCAAAATCCACTCCCATGATGTTTCCAGGACTGAAGCCACTCTAATCCCACGATGCCTAATTCTAAGAAGGCTCTGGTTACACCTGCATTCAAAGTCTGAGTCCCCCATCTCCTTGCAATGTAGGCATACACCATACATCCTGGTTTACCTCTAAGTGTAGACTCACATTCTGAGGAATTGTATTTTGATTTCTAGGAGGATCCTAGAATCCTGACTGCATGTTGACGGCATTAGGTTTAGATTGTAAGATCTTGCACACTCAAATTAATTTCTGGCATGGCTACCAGGAGGAAAATCATATTTATTACACAATGAGTTTTGTTCTATTGAAAATGGAAGAGGAGTTACACTGGCAGAATTCACTCTGTCTTAAGTAACATGCTCAACCTAAAACAGCTTATTAGGCAACTAAATTCCCCCCAAAATTTTATTCTTCTAAGACATTAAATCATTGCAATAAATATTTACTAAACACCTATTAAGAGCCAGGCTCAGCTCTAGGTACATGGGATACACGAGGATACAAAAGAGAAAAATGACCCACATCTAACATGTGTCATGTCACAGAGCAGAGCAGTACACTCAGGCCACCTCAGATAAGGGGCTTCCCTGGTGGCTCAGACAGTAAAGAATCCACCTGCAATGTGGGAGACCTGGGTTCGATCCCTGGGTTGGGAAATACAGGACTTTGTCATAAGAAGCCACAACTCAGGAAGGAAACAATGGCAGACTGCCTTTCTCATGGTCTTGTTCCTCCCTAGACCTGCTTCTCCTTCCATTCCTATTGTACCTCGTAATTTACCTTTTGGTGTATTCTTTTACATACTCACTCATCACTAGAACGTAAGCTTCAAGACAGCAGTCAGGGGATCTCCTTGATGTTGATCATAGCAGAATCTTCATGGCTCAGAACAGTGTCTGGCAGATAGTAGATTCTCAAGAATTTATTTGTTGAATGAATGAATAAATAAATAAGTGAACTTTGCCTCTTAGTCCATTCCTGATTACTCTCTTCCTTGGCTCCCATGTCATATTTTATCCAGTCTATGATCTGTCTTTATTGGCATATACTGAAAAAAGAAAAGTACTAGCATTTTGTAACTGTAGCTCTCATAGTTTTCATTTCTTCATCTGTAAATTGAGAGTAATAAAGGTTTTACTGGCTATCTACTGCTGTATAATAAATGGCCCCCCAATTTAGTGGCATATAACCATAAAAAACAATAAAAGTGTATTATTTCATATAATTTTTAGGTGCCAGGAATCTGGAATTGGCTTCACTGGGTTCGTAGCACCAGGGTCTACTAGCCAAAGGCTCTCATGAGGTTGCACTTAGGAAACTGGCTAGAGCTGCATTCATCGGAGGCTTAACTAGGGCTGAAGCTTTATTTCTGGGCTTATTTCTGCATTGTGGGCAAATAATGCAGGTTGTTGATCGGAAGCCTCAGTTCCTCAGTTTGTGGTCCTTTTCACAGAACTGCCTGGAGTGTCCTAATGACATGGAGCTGGCTTCCTTCAGAGCGACCCAAGAGTGGGCAAGGCAGAAGCCACGTGGTTTGTGTCACCTAGCCTCGAAAGCCACACACCATCCTTTCTGCAGTATCCTACCAGTTACACAGGTCAGCCCTGTTCACTGTAAGACAAGACTGCACAGAGACACCGATACCGGGAGGTGAGGATCACGGGGGAATCATCTTCAAGTCTGGCCACCAGAAGATATTTACCAGGATGGTGGCTGGCGTTTAAATAAATCAGACATGTCAAGTACCTGGCATGGTGCCAAGTACATAGTTATTAGGAAATATCAGCTCTGTTTGGTTGCTCAGGTTTCACTGAGCTTTTTTTTTTTTTTTTAATATGTATTTAGTGATAGAAGATTCTCTCGGTGCTTTCTGTAGACATCTGCCTTTATCTGCGGAATTCACTGTCTTTCTTATCCATTCATTCAACAAGTCTGCCTTCCTCAAATCCTGTAGAATGTGTCAACCTTATGCACCTAAAATAAACATTCTTGACACCAACCACAAGGTGAAGTAATGACCCTCGATGGTATGAGAATGCACTATTTCTTGGCATCTGTGCAATGATATTATCTCCTGGATTTCCAGGGTACACCTGAGGTCTGGTGGCCGTAAGTAAGTTGGCCACCTTCTCTAGCTCACCCTGATCACTTTGACCCTTTCAACATTACGTTCTCTGCTTCCAGCCTCTCTGCACACAGAGAGAAGTCTATCACGGCCTCAGTCTGGATGTCATGAAAGCAGATCTCTGTGGCCTCAGTAATACAGAGCTGTGCAAAAATGAAAGGGATAAGGAAGTGGATGAGTACAAGACTTTGACAGAGGACTGAAGACCAAGCTGGGAGCAGAGGAAAAAAAAAAAAATCCTTCTAAAACAAACTTTTCATCAAATCTGAGATCATAGGAAAAGGACAAATTTTGAAAACCTCATTCTCCTTGATTTTGTTTTGAATGATAAGCTGTTGATGAGTGCTCTCCTATATGCATTATTTTTGCACATTTGAAGAAACTAATCATAAGCCTGCCCTGAAGCTGGCACCTGTTTAATTCTGTACTTCCAGCAAGGGTGCCACAGGAGCAGAGGCCTCACTTCGGGTAGTTAGCCCAAGATTAAACTTCAGCTGGAACACTGGGAGAAGCTGGTATGCTGAGTCAATACCAAGTACCAGGTTTAATTTGTTGTTTTCCATGCACGATCAAAACTGTGGTTTTTTCTAACTGTGGCGCTATTGCCTCCTCTGCTTTCTTTTATGGGTTCCCCGTCGAGTGTGTGTTATGTTCTGATATTTGAAATTGATCGTGCAGGTTCTATTTCAAGGGTGATAATAAACCTGGTACCAAAGCTGCGTTAGTGAAGGTGACTATTAACCTTTCTTCTAATACGGTCAATTGATTTTGCCTTGTGGCACAAACTGATTTCCACTATGATCTGCTGATGACTTCAATTTAAATATCACATACAGATGAAGAATTAGAAATGGAAGAGAAATCCTTGTCTGGATTTTTGCACAGAGCGCTGAAAAGAGTTATCCCTCCTTACATCCAGACTATTATTATAAATGTTGCCATTAAGGAATTCATAGACAAATTAAAACCTTTTATTATCTGCTATGTGGGGATGAACATGTACAGAATATCAGATTTTTCCATTTACTTAGGAAGGTAAAGATCAACATGCCAAAAATCTTGAAGCAATTTTAAGATCAAAATGATCCTTGCCATTGTGTGGTGAAACAAAGTTAAGTTTTAGAATTAGATAAAACAGACTTACTGTCCTCAGTTTCTTTATCTGCCAAGAAAACAAAGAATTCCTGCTCGTTAGTTCTGTGAAGGTTAAATTATTTAACATCTGCAACACCTAGAAGAATACTAGGTGAATGTTGAGTAAAATGTGAGTTCTCTTCTTTCTTGGAATGGTTTTTACAATACATGTACAATTGTTGTTATTGTTTCTTCATTTCTGGGTCTAAAGAATCTCAGGTATTATTCTCATTTGCTACAACAGATTTCCTTCATATCCCATATTGGCTGGGTTACAGATGAGTTACCCAGTGACTGATTGAGAAATAGATCTCTGAACATTTTATTGTCATCTTAAAACGTGAATATAGGTTGGATCAACTGGTTTGGCATTAATCAAAATATATGCAACACTTACAGTTGTTCTTTATATGGCAGTTTTCACTGGTGCCTTGTGACCTGTTCACTATCATGGGTGAAAGTCCAGTAAATTTCATTTTTGTAGTTTAAAAAGCTTTATTTCTAAATGATTAGTTGGCTAGAAAAATGATAAACATCCTAACTCAAGACTTGGGTGAGAAAGAGATCTGATAACTACTTGTAAATTCTCCACTGCAAACAAAATGAGCATTTATATGACGTAAGAAACAGGTCGACCCATTATCAGCCCTTGGCTTCCCTGGTGGCTCAGATGGTAAAGCGTCTGCCTGCAATGCGGAAGACCCGGATTTGATCCCTGGGTCAGGAAGATCCCCTGGAGAAGGAAATAGCAACCCACTCCAGTATTCTTGCCTGAAAAATTCCATGGACTGAGAAGCCTGGTAGGCTACGGTCCATGGGGTTGCAAAGAGTCAGACACGACTGGGAACGTCATTTCACTTCACACGTGATTTTAAGTTTCCAAAACTAGGATTAAAAAGATATCCAACAAGGACCAAATGGGAACATGATACATGTGTGTCTAGAGTTACTTAGAAACTACTTTGTAAAACGAACTTTGATATTCATGGATTGAGAAATAAAGATGCCTCTAGAGAGCTTAAAGCAGCATTATGAAGGTGGACACATGCTATATTAGCATAGCATTTACTCCTGTTCGAGTAGAAGCCAAACTTCTATTTCTTTATATTATGCCTTCTGGAGACCGGGAGGAGAAAACCAATTTACTTAAGAATTAAAACAATAACTTTGAAAACAAAGCCCCAGGAAGCTCAGGACATGGTAATAATTGTACCTCCAGAATGAGGCAGCAAAATCTGTATCTTTTATTGAAAAAGATTGGGGTGGACAACAGCTGTAAAAACAATTTGGAGATTTTAGTGACTTAAAAATGGGAAGACAAATGCTATGAGGTTTTTACTGAAAACCTTGTGCTAAAGAAATTAATACATATCCAAAGCTATGGCATATGCATATTGTGTTTGGAAATATCCTGATGTGTTTAATGCAAATTCTTAAACACATGAGGATAAGTTTGGTCACTAGGTCATGTCCAGCTCTTTTACAACCCCCATGGACTGTAGCCCACCAGGCTCCTCTGTCCATGGGATATCGGAGGCAAGAATAATGGAAGGGGTTGCCATTTCCTTCTCCAAGGAATCTTCCTGATCCAGGGATCAAACCAGGTCTCCTGCTTGGCAGGCAGATTCTTTACCATTCTTTACCACCATATATTACCTCAAGTAATACATTCAAGGCACTGTATGCATCTCATCCATGGTTTAAATTTGGATTAAGGGGCAAAACAGAGTTTGTTTATTATATGAAAGATAATTTAATAATCAGTGAGTTAAAACTGCTAATTGACTCAACTCAATAAAATGTCTTTTTACACTAACTCTCAGTAGTCAGTTTCCCTGAATTTGTTATGCCTGTGAATGTTGGAAAACCATGGCCTTCCTTGGTATGATAGCTGACATGGGTTTGACTTCTCGCTGTATTTGCTTGCTCACTTGATTTGGTAATATTCATTTCTCCTTAGATTTTCTGTATTCCTGTTCTGAAACACTTTTTCTCTCTACATATGGAATTTTATTACCAAAAGGTAAGTGGGCTTCCCTGGTAGCTCAGACAGTAAGGAATCTGCCTGCAATGCAAGAGACCTGGGTTCGATCCCTGGTTTGGGAAGATTCCCTGAGAAGAAAATGGCCAACCACTCCAGTATTCTTGCCTGGAGAATTCCATGGACTAACGAGCCTGGTAGGCTACAGTTCATGGGGTTGCAAAGAGTCTGACACAACTGAGCAACCAACACAAGAACGACGTTAAAGTACAAAGACAGTATGTTTGTTGAAGGAATTATCCGAGGGGCTGCAGATAGCAAAATGCTTGTGTAAACTAAAAAATGCTTTCTTATAAGAAACTCGTTCAGCAACTTAAATCTGTGTGTCTGTAGGCAGATTTTATAAACTCAGGGCTGGGACTACTTGAGAGACCAATTTTGTTGCTTTGGCCTTAGTTCTAGAAAGAATTACTTAGATTTTTTTTTTTTTTAATTGCTTGAAACTTTCACAGTCCTCTAGGAGTTAAGAACATAGGCTCATTGACTTTATATGAGCCACACCTGACTCTCTTGATCTGGCCACATTTTTTATTTTTTAGCCATACCACACAGCATGTGAGATCTTAGATCTCTGACCAGAGATGGAACCCAGGTCTGGGTTCCATCTGCAGTGGAAGTGTGGAGTCTTAACCACTGAACCACCAGGGGAGTCCCTCTGTCACTTCTGGAGTGACCTCTGCCTCCTTCCCTCTTTAAGCCCCAGTTTCCTCATCTGGAGAAATCACGCCTAGTAGTACCTAGTCTTCATGTTGTAAGGATCAGATTGGGTTTCCTTGTAACAGTACAAAGCACAAGTGATTGGTGCATTTAAGTTTGCAAAACTTTTTACCTTTATTCTCTGTAGATGTTGGTTGGATTCATTCTTTCCTGAAGAGTTCTGAGCAGTCTTCTTGCCTTCTCATCAACGTCTTCACTCTGTGGAAACTGCTCTTCCAGGTAAACACAGCAAAGGAGATCTTTGACTCTCCAGAGCTCCTTCTCTAGTGGGGGTAAATATGCACAGAAGCAGCTCAGAACAACAGTGTGGATGATAACTGTTAGAGCAGAAACATAGCGTTGTTAAATTAACTTCAGGAGTTCAGGAAGAAGGCTGGTTGTTTAACTTTCAAGTCCAGAGCAGAATGAGAACGCAGAGGCCCTAGTTCAAATTTCAAGAGCAGAGTATGAAGCTGGCACTGGTCACTTCTGAGCTTGGGGCCATGTGTGACTGTGCGTGTCCCACACCTAAGAGGTGGATCCAGACTGGATGGGCACATTCATTTCAGGCAAGAAAATTACAGATCTATTTGTTGAGAGAGCTAGCAGATCAACTAGACCTTGGAGGATGGAAAGAACTTTGAAGAATGGATAGAACGGTCTGGACAAAAGAAAAAAATTGTGTTGCACCTCCCCTGCCCCACTCCATGGAATTAAAAATAGGTTTTTTTTTTTTAATGAGACTTACTAGGGAAAAGACATTTTGACAATAGAAAGGGAAGGGAGATGAGATAACAGAACTAAATTTGAATTTTCTAATAAGAAAAAAGCAACCCAAAGGATTTTGAGAATTGATGCAGGATCAGATCAATTTAGGAAGATGTCTCTGGTGGCAGCAAAACAGAACTGACTTGATGAAGGAGGCACAGGCAGCCGGAACTCTGCAGGTGCGAGTGACGTGTTCCTTAACTGGGGAGTGGCAAAGTTCTCCGTTTCTATTCTCCGCAATGTGATGTGTGCTTTTTCCTTCCCCCACACAAAGCAACGATCTGTTTCTGTTCTGAAGACATCTCCAATTATAGAGTGCCGGCCAGAGAAAAACATAATGGAATTTTAACCAGATTTCTTTATCTCTGTAGACAGCTTTTCAGGAACATCTCCATTTGGGTTATAGAAGGAGAGCCTGAGAACACCCAAATGTGCCTTGAAAACCTATCATCTTTTCTTGGCCTTTCAGATAGAATTGCATTCCAGAAACACCAGGTCACTCTGTATTCCAGGTCATGCCTTGAAGACAGCACGGGTAAGCCCTCACCCTCTCCGTCGTCAAAGAGAAGAGCAAGTCGCTACATGTTGCTGTGTCTGCCTCTCATCCTGACAAACTGTCTTTCTTCAACACTGGGAAATGCAAACCTTCTTCTTTCCTTTTCTGTTTTTCTTATAATAACTCAGCTTTGAGTCAGAGGTACAGGTTCAGCCTCCCCCAAGTGCTGCTGTCAAATAGAAGGAGTTCCTTTTGTCCCCTAATTTACCATGTCTTGCTGCTGCTAAGTCGTTTAGCCGTGTCCAGCTCTGTGTGACCCCATAGACGGCAGCCCACCAGGCTCCACCATCCCTGGGATTCTCCAGGCAAGAACACTGGAGTGGTAAGGAAAGCTAAAAAGCTCAGGACTACAAGGATAGGATCAGCTATCCCTGAGAACGGAGAATGCACACAGGGAGCTGTATTTCAGCACCTAGGAGATACAGGGAATGGAATCTTCTCCTGTGTCACATATCAAAGAACCGGAAGAAAAAGACAAATATAAGTTAATGTCAATGGAGTATTAAAACTAATAAATGATGTTAAGGAAGAACTCTCCTTAAGGTAATTTCAGAGCTTTTTTTCTTTTCTTTTGCTCCTCCATTAAACTTTTACTATTGCTGTTAAACTTAAGTCTTTTCAAGCCTCAGATTCCTTACCTGGGAAAGGAACAGATACTTGCTAAGATCCCTTCAGCATAAGAACATGGCCTTGACATTCTCTGGCTTGATGAATCTCTGTCTCGGGTGCCTGTGTAGGGGGTGAGAGAAAAGGGTTCACATTCCTGCCTAAATACTTGCCTGCAAAACGCCCATTCCCTTGACTGCAGCACTCACCTCCATAAATGTATTTCTTAAACACAGGTAGTTACCTTGTTATTTTCTCCAGGATAATGTGTAGATTACAGGCAATAATTAACATTCCTCCCACCACGTGCAGCCAGTTGAGGACTGAGTCAGCAGCTGCCTGTCCAGCTCAGAGTGTGGGGTGCAGGTAGGGGGCAGAGCAGATGTATTCAGAGGAATCAGAAAACACGTGCATTTCCAGGGCTCTAAGAATCGAGGCTCAGCAGCCCCTTGAAATAGAATTTCCTCTGCAGGTCTCTTTCATAATTCCAACCAGACTTTAATAACTTGTTTTCATTTTAGTTGCTCTTTTAAAAACTCTGACCATTCACTTTTTGCATTTCTAAGATGCTATACACACATAGAAAGATGTCTGATATTTGCACAGAGATAATTTTGCTATTTGGAATATGCACAGCAATAAGAGCTAAGAGAAATGGCCCTTGGGAAATCTCTATTTTCTGGAATCTGGATTGTAGAAAAAAGCTACATCAGAATGCCATAGTATGCCAAAGAGTGAAGTGAATAATGGGGCAGGGATCTACCATGGTCCAGGAAGCAAAGTCTTCCCAAGGGACCACAAAGGTAGTAAGTGTGGTTGGGAGATTGTGAGTATGAGAAAGCTGTAGGCATTTACTGCTCCCCTAGAAAAGGCTTATGGGGTGAGGATGGGCAGTTTCTTAGAGCATTTTTCACTCACTGGCTCAGTTGTGTCTGACTCTTTGTGATCCCATGGACTACAGCACACCAAGCTTCCCTATCCTTCACTATCTCTTGAAGTTTGCTCAAACTCATGTCCATTGAATCAGTGATGCCATCCAACCATCTCATCATCTGTCATCCCCTTCTCCTCCCGCTTTCAATCTTTCCCAGCATCAGGGTCTTTTCAAACGAGTAAGCTCTTCACATCAGGTGGCCAAAGTATTGGAGTTTCAGCTTCAACATCACTCCCTCCAATGAACACCCAGGACTGATCTTTAGGATGGACTGGTTGGATCTCCTTGCAGTCCAAGGGACTCTCAAGAGTCTTCTCCAAAACCACAGTTCAAAAGCATCAATTCTTCAGTGCTGAGCCTTTATGGTCCAGCTCTCATATCTGTACATAACTCCTGGAAAAACCATAGCTTTGACTAGATGGACCTTTGTCAGCAATGTGATATCTCTGCTTTTTAATACTCAGAAATACTTCCAAGAAGGTGCCAGGAATAATTCTGAACTTCTGTCATTGAGCTGCAGAAATAGAGCAAGAAATTGCGATGTTAGGGGGCAAGAATACTATAGCTAGTTGTCTAAAAATACTAACAACCATGATGCCAGTGCTTCAATGTCTTTAGATTTTTTAGTCACTGGGATATGGAGTGCAGATATCTATTGATGGACAATAATATTAGAACCACACACCAGTAACCTGCCTCCCAGTCTGTGTACTCGCACGTGTAATATTTCCCGCCTTTTTAATTTATATTGAAAACAAGGTTCAAAGAAGTTTATTTGTATACATAGAGCTGATTCACTTTGCCAGGCAGTTGAAACTAACACAACATTGTAAGACAACTATACTGCAGTAAAAACTAATTTTAAAAAGATTTTAGTGACTTTGCCCCCACGTCACTTGGAAAAGGGCAGAGTTTATAGATCCCAAGGTATAGACAGTTTTTTATTTTTATAACTGGAAATGCAAATCAAACCTACAATGAGGTATTATGTCACACTGGTCAGAATGGTTATCGTCAAAAAACCTACAGACAATAAATGCTGGAGAGGGTGTGGAGAAAACACCACCCTCCTACCCTGTTGGTGGGAATGTAAGTTGGTGTAGCGGCCATATACTGAGTGAAAACTATAATTCAAAAACACACTGCACCCAAATATTCACTGCAGCAGTATTTACAATGCATGGGAAATCTTGTTGATTGCCTGCATTATAACAGCTTTACTTCTCAAGTGAGGATGGTTTTACTTGAGCACAAGTCTTTTCATTTTCTTTAAACCACTCACCACGTTGTTTCCGTCTCATTCTTCTTTAAAATAGTTTGTCAGTTTTAATTTGTTTCAATTAGAATATTATGCACAGATATGACGAAGAAGGCAATGGCACCCCACTCCAGCACTCTTGCCTGGAAAATCCCATGGACGGAGGAGTCTGGTAGGCTGCAGTCCATGAGGTCGCTAAGAGTCAGACACGACTGAGCGACTTCACTTTGACTTTTCACTTTCATGCATTGGAGGAGAAAATGGCAACCCACTCCAGTGTTCTTGCCTGGAGAATCCCAGGGACGGGGGAGCCTGGTGGGCTGCCGTCTATGGGGTCGCACAGAGTCGGACACGACTGAAGCGACTTAGCAGCAGCAGCAGCACAGATATGAACACAATGAGGAGGAATTTCTCTTTTGCTTCTACGTTTTGAAATTCCGTTTGATGACGATATTAGTACCTTTGAATTTGTGATTATTTTTGTTTTCTTTCATTTTTGCCTCTATTTCTGGTATGCCTACATAGAATCAAAATGCAAGAATTTGCAGCAGAAGGGACAGAATGGTTCAATCCAAACAGTCACTGATATTTGGTGAACTTGGCAAAATGCACAAAACATAAGTCATGAGTTTTAATTTCTGCTCCATTACCAATTCAGTTATATTTTTTTTTACTAGAGTCAGTGGGTGAATTTGAATTAAATACCAAAGTTTACGTTGGATTTGAAAGAAAGTTTGCATTCCTTTGAAAGCCATGAGCTGCCTAGAGTACTTCTCTCCTTTTACCTTTACCATCTTGCTGTAGAAGGTCATGCATCTCACAGTATGTATCTCTCTGTTACAATTTGCTTCCAGCTGAGCAGAAAGGCTGAACCAAGTTCAATGTGTCTAACACACCTCTCATGGGCACAGGAGGCTGCAGATGCTGGCAGAGTCAGAGAAGCACTGGATCCCTCTTTATTGGCATGTTGCAGCCAATTGATGCTCCGTGGATTCCTTGCTCCATGTCCGATACAGCCCTTTATAATCCTTCCAATTTCGTTGAGCTGCTGAAGCTCACTGTCTCTGCTGGACCTCAGAGACACACAGGTCAGTGGTCAAGGAGAAAGTCTTAAAGAGCTCTGAGTCAATTTGCTTCTTTCCTGGTCACTGTGGCAATGTTACAATGAAAAGAAAGAAAGGACAGTTGTATTCATCAACAAATTCTAAACATGGACTAAGTAAAATATGTCAAAGCCAAAGAGCATGTGATTTCACTATATGTGGAAATGTAAACAAAACAAATGAACAAATGTAACAAAATGGAAACAGTGTCAGAGAACAAACAAGTGTTGCCAGAGGGGGACAGGGGGTTGGAGAGAAGGTAAAGAAGTGGGCGGAGGTAGGGATGGGGAGATGGAGGAAGGCCATCAAAAGGTACCAACTTCCAGTTATAAGACAAATAAGCTCTAGGGATGTAATGTACAACATGATGAATATACTTTATCTTTAATAAAGATAAATATAAATCATTTCAAATCTTTAAATGTATTATTTAACAACACTGCTGTATGTTATGTTATTGTCCAGTTGCTAAGTTGTGTCCAACTCTGCGATCCCATGAACTGCAGCTCACCAGGCTTCCCTATCCTTCACTATCTCCTGGAATTTGCTCAAACTCATGTCCATTGAGTAACTTTCATATATTACATATATGCTGTAGGTTATATATAAAAGTTAAAGGAGTAAACCCTAAGAGTTCTCATCATGAGGGATTTTTTTTTTTCTTTTTCCTCTCTTTTGTATCTATATGAGATGAGAGATGTTCACCAAACTCACTGTGGTCATCGTTCAAGATGTAGATAAGTCATATCATTATGCTGTATTCCTTAAACTTATACAGTGATGTATGGCTATTAAATCTCAATAAAACTGTAAGGAAAAAATGTTTGTAATAAAATAAAAAATAAATTCCAAACATACAAAAGAGTTTCAGAGATATGAAGAGAACTACCTCAGCCCTGGGCCTACTCTTTACTAAGACTATTAACCAGGACCAAAGGCTAAAACCTCTGTGAGACGTAACTTTCTCTTATATAAAATGGAAACTGACAAGAATTCCCCAGCAAGACAATATATAATAATTACATAAATGGAGGGACATATTAAAGTATTGGAATTTTACTGAAGCATCAGAATATCCTTGGGCTTTTTAAAAAGTGGTCACATTAGGGAATTCAAAACTTTTATTTAAATATGACAGCTTTAACATAACCTGAACAGTTTCAAAATAATGTTATAAGAAGCCACATGTGCCACAAATATAAAGTTAAGGGTAGGTTGTATATATATAGCATTTCTTTCCTTCTTGGACTATTTCTTTTCTCTGTTGCTTTTTTACTTTCTTGATAATTTATTTATTCTTTTGATGACATACATGGAACCAAGTTTATTTTTCTTTGTTTAGCTTAAAACATACAAAACCAATGTGCCACACGTATGCATTTTTCTATCAGTCCGGTGTATATTTTTTAAAAAGTCTTAATTTTTTGATTCCCGCCCTTACCAGAAAACTCAGTAACAGAATTATAGCCCCAGGGGTAGATATTCATGTTGATATATTTGTAGAGCTCCGATTAGTGATCTGAAGTATATAAACTATGTATTAAAAGGTTTTCCTATCCTCCACTCACCCCTTCATGACCTTTGCTCAACCAGGGTGCACCAGCTGACTGCCTGAGGGCTCGGCAGTCACGCTACTAAAGGCAGCATTTTTTGAAAAGGGTAAAGCAAGGTGTTGAACTCAGCCTCTTGGTAACCTGCAACCTTCCTCCAAGACCGCAGGACTCGAGAGGCACATAAAGTGCATTCCTCTTCCTCGCCTCTTAACTCCGCAGGCACCGGTGATAAGAACCTAACAAGAACTGCCTTTTCACCACTAGAAAATGCTAGAGTGGATCCAGAGAAATTGGAAGTTAGAGAGTCAAGCTGCACACGGGAATGTTTCCTTTCATTACAGGAATTATTCTGTATGTTTTGACCCAGAGTTGGCTGTGTTTCAGTTTTCGTGTTGATGGCATCTGAGGGAAGGCAAACGGGGCAGTCAGATGAAGCAAACCAAAGGTTCATTTTATTGTGGTGGCCTGTTACTGATTGGTGCAAAAGAACGTTTGAAACTATCATCCTGATGTGCAAGGGGAAAAAAAAAAAAAAAAAAAAAAAAACCTCAATCAGAAAGCCCAGCAAATAGGCTGAACTCTATAAAGCCATTTTCTACACACACACACACACACACCTGAACAGAATTAATTAGCACTCTTCATTTTCACATGTTTTAAAGGCTCAGCCTTAGCTCTGTCTAACCCTTAGAAGTTCCATTTATTTCCCAAGCATAACATTAGAAAATGTGAATTCTTTATACAGACATGAGAGCTTGCTTTCTACTCCTGTGAACATTAAAATAAACAGAAGATAAAGGGGAAAAGAGAAGAGGAGGGAGGAAGGGAAGAAAGGAGCCAGGGAAGAAGGAAAGGGAGGAAGGAAAAAAAGAGGAAAGGTATTCTTGGAACAAAATGAAAACCTTAATGTCAATTTCCTCTCCTTTGGGTATGTTTCACGTTGACGGAAGATGGGAATTAGAAAGAAACAAAGGAAAAAGCCAAGCTACAAGGATGTTAGACTGTAACTTTTCAATCAAAATATAATATTTGAAAGTAAAAATATGTTATCATATGACATCACAGTCAAAATCTTTGTAGAACTCTCCATATAGCTCCATCTAAAAACTCATGAAACTTTACTATGCAGAGAAAAATAGGGTAGAAAAAGGAAGATGATTCCTCAAAACTGTCTTTCTTATTAAAACCTCACTTTTGGAGAGATCGACATGACCGCAAATAAGCACCTGGAATTTGTCAATTGAATATTTCTTATTTCAATCCAAATACATGGCATTTGTACAGTTACCTAAAAGTATATTTTGAGAAAAACTCTGCAGCACAAAAACCATGCTTCCTCTTCAGAAAATATGTTATCTCATAGTTTACTTTTAGAGACCCAGGCTACAGAACTGGTTTAACATCATTACGTGGTCATAAGAGACAGTCTTGCTACTACTGTAAATATACAGAGCACAAAGTTGAGACTATACCCAAGACTACTAAGATTCTCCCAGCATTGCAGAACTAGAAAGTGGAGAGACCCTATCACTGAGTATATTCAGAAGCATGGCCATGACAGCTCTTCCGGTTGGGTAGATACATCCAAGATGTCTGGTGAAGCCCCAGAGAGCAGCAAAGCAGAGTAAAACACCCCCACCCAGGGCATGGGGTTCTTTCAGGGGTTCTAAACACTATATGCATCTTCCTAAGTGTCTCATCTACTACTGAAGAATGATTTGACTTCTGGAAGTAATTTAGTTAGTAAATAAGAGATGATGATCAGGATAAAGATGGTCTGTAATTTGGGGTTAGACGCCATGACCCAACATAGCAATTTCCCCGTAGTTTATAATTTTTGCTTCCAATCTTGAACTGGATAGAGTACAAGTGTAAGAAAACAAATGACTGTTTTTCCTTCCAACATTCTAAATACTTGATTTGGATTTGGGTACATGTTTGAATCTTTAGTGTGTTAGAAAAGATATTATCTGAAATCATTTTTCTCTCTATGCCTACTCATCAGATGGGCACCAAACATCTTCATATTTTTAATATTGTTTTGTAAGTTTATCATATGTATACATACAAATGCATACACATGAATTACTTATATTTATTTATCAGTCATATCAGTTGTAATACAACATTTGAAGCTTAAAAACTTTATATTTGGGCAAATATTACATTAAGTAAAAGTATACTTTCAATGAATAGTGTTTTAGTTTTTGCAAAAGAAAATTGGAAAAAGTCAAGTGAATCTTTGATAGGCACTATAGTGTTTTACTTATGAATACCAAAGGACCTCATAAAATCAGCAGAGGTTCAGAGAGCAACTTGTTGTGTTAACGCTATTTATATTCTTATCTAACTTACTGAAAATGTTTTATCATATTATGTACCCAAATAGTTGTTAAGCAGCAACTCTTCAGAAAATGCTAAGTTGCCCAATAATAATAACCCAAGAAATTATGTATCAATTGAGGTTTGGAACTGAAATAAAGTACACAATTTGTAATAACCACCTGCAAATTTGCAAAGCCACCACACAATCCTACCATGTGATCAACTATCTGAAAAAAAAGGGATTTCAAAGATGAAAGGAAAATTAAGGTAGGTATATTCTTTTCCAAGAAAACAAAGATAAAACAGAAGTGTGTGTTTTGTATATTTTTATTACAGAAACAAACTGACCTCTTATTTTTGAAACAGTAAAAATTATTTGTAGAAGTTAGTGACTGTCATCCTTTTGTGCCTTCTTCTCCCCCTTCCCTCAAACACACACACACACACAGTTTTTTCTTCGGAAATGTATGGGGCTATGAGGATTTTTCTTAATTGAGGTAAAGAGGCTAAAACATCTAGACACCATAGTCTCTTTCCATTTATGTACAAACCTTTACATTTTGTGAAGCTAGCAGTTTAGTTGATCGAGTAATGAGTATAATGAAACAGTTGGTTTATTGAGCATTTCGGGTAATGGTGTCATCATTAACTCTACTAGGAACGGAATACATAGGTTACAAGCTCCCATCACTGTATGTATTGGAGAAAAACAGGTTTTTTAAGTTATAGTTTTTATGGTAAATGTAGTAATCAAATATAATCATAGAAGAATTAACGTGGCGTAGTATTTTGAAAGGCAACACACAGCATTACATATAAGTAATGCTGTTTATTTCAGAAAGAACTCTGTCTAATCGAGATAATTCCTACACGTCTTTAATGAAGGAAGCTTAGCATTTCCCCTGGTAATTATTCCTACAGTCTGACAATAGCTCTATTCAAGAGCTTTTGTTATATATAATAAAATAGTTGCTCCAATTTTACCAGTTCCTCCCTGAAGAGAAATAATTGATTCCCATTCTTTGAAAGCCTTAAAAGGCTTTCAGATGAATGTTTCTATCTTCTGACAAGCAAGGAGATCTCTGGGACCATGGCCTGGTCTCCATGCAGTTCGAATGGATCGTGTCTATAAGCCTGCTGCAGTAGAGAAAGGGGAAGAATCTATATAAATTGCAAATTATGATCAAATCAGTCACAAGTAACATGAAACAATTTGAAAAATGAAAAGTAGAATGTGTCTAGTTGTTCTGATTATGCAATTATATCATTGTGCGTAGATCTATAACCGAGAATCATTTTCTTATTTCCTATTGATTGAGGAGCATATATGGCTATAGAGATTCTTTTAAGGGCAATAAGATACGATTTTGTCCAGAGTTTCAAAGGACACTTGAGTCTTGTCATGACCCAGCCATCCCTTCTCCAATGGGGTATCTAAGTGGCAGATATAAAAAGGAAGTCAAAAGGTTATTTAGTTATTAACTAGGCTAAACTAGAAAACCCAGTTATTATTTGGTAAAGTGAACTGAGCAGATGGTTCAAACTAGACCCAAGTGGAATCTATTTGCCTCCCAAGAATGACTCTTACCACCAGATGGCCACAAAAAACTAAAGCAACCAGTGTTTACATACAAAGAAAAGAAGAGACAGACTTCCCTGATGATCCAGTGGTTAAGACTCTGTGCTCCTCGTGCGGGGGCCTGGGGTTCCATCCCTGATCGGGGGCTGGATCCCATATGCCCCAAGTAGGAGTTCACATGCCACAACTAAAGGTCCCATGTGCTGCAAGAAAGATTGAAGACCTTGTGTGCCACAACTAAGAGCTGGCACAGTCAAATAAATAAATAAAATAATTAAAAAAAGAGAAAAGATATTAATATCTGCTGGCTTTCTTATCCAGCCAACTCTAAGAAATAGGAAGCTAATAAATCAGCCTTCCCTAGTGGCTCAGACAGTAAAGAATCTGCCTGCAGTGCAGGAGACCTGAGTTTGATCCCTGGGTTGGGAAGATCCCTTGCAGTAGAAAATGGCAACCCACTCCAATATTCTTGCCTGGAGAATTAACCAGGGACAGAGAAGCCTGTTCAGCTTCTGTTCAGTCCACGGGGTCACAAAGATAGCACACAACTGAATGACTAACACTTCCACTTTTCAAAGCAAATAATAAATAAATGTGGCCAATCAGATTTGTATTTAATCCACTTGACAAAAAACAACAAAGGGTGATGGGTAGAGGGGCAAGAACCTTAACTCCTCTCTTGCAGGACTTAGAGTGTTGAATTCAGGCCTATTCTCTTCCCTGTAAGTAGGATACAATCCTCTCTTAATATCTGCAAGGAATTGGTTCCAGGACTCCAGGGAATACCAAAATCTGAGCTACTCAAGTCCCTTATATAAAATGGCATATATTTGCATATAACCTATACACGTTCTTTGAATCATCTGTAGATTACTTATAATACCTAATACAATGCAAATGGTATGTAAAGAGTTGCTGTTATTGTTGCTTAGTCCCTAAGTCCTGTCTGACTCTTTTGGGACCCCACGGGCTGTAGCCCACCAGGCTCCTCTGTCCATGGGATTTGCCAGGCAAGAATACTGGAGTGGGTTGCCATTTGCTCCTCCAGGGGATCTTTCTTACCTAAGGACTGAACCCATGTCTCTTGCAGTGCATGCAGATTTTTTACAACTGAGCCACCTGGGAAGCCACAAATAGTTGCTAGCATGTAGCAAATTCAAGTTTCCCTCTTTGGAATTTTCTGGAATTTTTTTCAAACATTTTTGATCTGCAGTTAACTGAATGTAGAACCCTCAGATATGGAGAGCTGACCGTACTCTGCAAAACCACATAGAAATATCAACTCCCCTCCAGGATATCCTGCCATAGCTCAAGTTTCACAGGCCTTCTCCACAACAACTAAACCGGGAATCAGGAAACTCCAGGCAGAACTCCCAATCAACTGGGTAAGCTGCCCCAAAAAAGAAATTTCAGGCCAATGATCTAAGGTTGGAATCCTTTACTTGGTAGGCAAACGTTCTACTAAGCAGAACAACTTCAACCTTCTTCCCTAGTGCTGTCTACAGGACTGCATGTTCTTTTCAATTATACAATACCAAGTTATCAGCTACAGTCACCATGTGTCCATGAACAGATAAACAGACAAAACATGTGGTATATACATACAGCAGGCTATTACTCAGCCATGAGAATGGAAGGAAATCCTGATATTTGTGACAACATGGATGGGCCTTGAGGCCATTATGCTAAGTGAAATTAGCCAGATAAAGACAAATACCGCATGGGATCACTCATATGTAGAATCTAAGGAAAAATGTCAAACGTAAAACACGACAATAGAAAACTGGTTGTCCTGGGAAGCGGGTGTAGGGAAAATAGGAGAAGGTTGGAAAAGGGTAGAAACTTTCATCTATAAGATGAATAAGGCCTGAGGATTTAATGCCTAACAAGGAAGGTCTGTTCTTCCTGATATGTGTATGCCTGGCTAAAAATGTTTGATGAATGAATGGAGTAATGAGATATATAATTAATTTGGAGGCAAAGAGTCATTTGAAGAAAGATATGCAACCAAATACATTAAATGTAACAATTATTCATTCTTGTTTGTAGGCTGAAAGATAATGATATAAACTATTTGCATATTTTATTAATTACACATACATGGCTGTTGTTATTCAGCTCCAAGTCATGAAGTAATATGAGAAGATACAAAAGAGCATCATCAAGACTTCCAAGGGGACATGAATATTACTAAGACTGTCTTAAAGTTTCAAGCTATAGAATATGTCTAAATAATTAGAGGAATAATTTTAAGAGGAGATAGGAGGCTTCTATCCTTAACATGGATGCTGCGGATATTCATCCAGCCATTCAACAAAATGTCAGGAGCACTATGTCCCAGGGATTCCATTAGACATCAAGGGATCAGAGATAAAGAAGGAATAACTCTCCGTCTCATGGAAATTCCATTTTACCCAGGTATGCAGCATGAGAAAGCATAGTCTACAGATATTTGAGAATGTGGGAAATGAAGTATCAATTGAGCAATTTGGGGGATATTTTTATGAGATTTGAAGCTTGATTGGGATATTTCTTCATGTGAACTTTGGGTGGGAAAAAATGGGTAATAGACAAAGCTAGGGTAAGTAGAGCTTCCTTCATGGCTCAGATGGTAAAGAATCCACCTGCAGTGCTGGAAACCTGGGTTCAATCCCTGGGTTGGGAAGATCCCCTGGAGGAGGGCAGGCAACTCACTCCAGTATTCTTGCCTGGAGAATCCCCATGGACAGAGGAGCCTGGAGAGTTACAGTCCATGGGGTCGCAAAGAGTCAGACATGACTGAGCAACTAAGCACAGCACACAGGACAAGTAGAAATAGGGGTGGGGGCAGTTAGTAGAAACAAGGAGAAGAATACAGCATAATGAAGGCATGATATTTTCTGGAGTCTGAGTTCTCTGGTGGTTAAAGCAGATTGTGAAGATAAGGAAAGGGGTGAAATTTTTCAGAAGACAGAGTGGTGAAAAGTGATACTGGAAGGTAGACCCGGGACAGCTTGTAAAGGTTCTTGGATCCACGTTGAGGAGTTTGGATGGCTATCCCCTTGATGCTGCTCTCTGATTAACTTCTACCTCCAGATCAGACTCCTCTGCCGTTCCACCTAGAGACGTTCATCTCAGTTCTTTACCTCTTCCCTGGGATCATGCTTAATGAACTGACTCCTTCGGCATCAATCTCTCCTTTTTCTTGTATTTTCTCTTTAGTGTTTGAACAGCCTCATGTATTTTGCATAACTAAAAAAATAAAACATCTGAATGATCTTCACCAGCCACCAAGCTCTCTTTCCTACTCTTTACTTCTGAAGATTGATCCGTATAATTGCTTTACTCCCAATAGCACTGTAACTGGGATTCTGCTCCACCAGTGAACACCTCCTGTGTCAAGACAAACATCATTGCTGACCCTGTTGTTGTCAACTCTAGGGGACATTTTAAAATTACCTCAGTGAGGTCTTCTGCTGCATTTGTTAATCTCATACATGTACTCTATGCTTTTTAGTATCTTGGCATCACCTGAGTTCTTTTTTTTTAACCATTCATTCTCTATCGTAGGATATTTCTCTGTCTACCATTTAATGTTGATATTCTTCAGGATTCAGCCTTTATTCTATTTTCTTCTCATTCTTCACACTGTTCATGAGTAATTTCACATTCACGCATGGTTTGAAATGATAAATATCCATCCGATAAGGACTCTGAAATTGGTCTCTCTGGCTTGGTCTTCCTTTGTTTTAGATTTCTTTATTTAGCCAACTTTCACTTGGCCATCCTACAGTATATCAGACTCTAAAAATCCAATAAATAATGGAAGGATCGCCTCCAAACCTTCCCTATTGTTTGTGTTCTCCAGTATCAGCTCATAGTCACCATATCATGCTAGACTACTTCATCTCTACTATTATACCCTCCCTTACAATATTCTGGGGATTTTATTCCTACGTATATCTTAAAGTTTTTCTTTCCTGTATACAAATACCAGCCTCATCATCTGTGGCTTTCATGACTACAATATCCTTCCAGTCAAGATCTTTTCCCTCCATCATTTTGCACATTTATTCCACTCTTTATCCAACACTAAAATGACTCAGCTTTAACAGGACTATAAGTTTTCCTAATTAGAACCTACTATCAGTTACCCATTACTCAAGAAATGCAGCCAAACTCCAACTCATGCTATATTCTTGCTTGTTTTAGACCATCTAAAGGTTTCCCATTAAACTTAAAATAAAAATCATATAATTCACCAAGACACAGAGGGCTTTGCCAAGGAGGTCCCTCCCTATCTCGTCAATCTCATTTTTAGCCACCGGGCCACCCTTGCTTGCTATAACCATGGTGGTCTTCTTTTAAGTTCTTCAAAGAAGCCAAGCTCTTTCCTACTTCAGGTCCTTTGCAATGAGACTCTTTCCTCCAACTTTGTAAGCGTCAGTTCCTTTTCATATTTAAGTGGGACCTGATCAGAAAGTCTGAATATGTCTGCTCTCTCACTTTTTTCTATCAGCCATTTGTGTTTCCCTTCAGAGCACCCATCAGAACGTACACTTGCTTTTGTATTTTTTTTTTTTTTGGCTCCTAATGTGTACAATGTGAGCTCCAAGAGAGCTGAGACAGCTTTTCTCAGATTTACTCTGTATCCACAGAGTGCCTGGTGGTCAGAAAGGCACTCAATCAATGTTCTTGAATGGTTATAAGTTGTATACTCATGACACCTCTTTCTTATCTTCTTTTCCACCCTTCTGAACCTCTATTTCCTACCTCGCAGTTATTGAGAAGTGCCATGTCGCACCCTATTAGAGGGTATGTAGAAGCAGAAAAGGGCAACAGAGAATGAGATGGTTGGATGGCATCACCAATGCAGTGGACATGAACTTGGATAAACTCCAGGAGATGGCGAGGGATAGGAAGCCTGGCATGCTACAGTCCATGGGGTTGTGAAGAATCAGACACAACTTGGTGATTGAACAACAAAAACCCTTCGATACATTTTCTCCTGCTCCTATATCTGTCTGGATAATCACCTATGCTTCCCTTCCCTCTAAGCCTGCATGATCTATTAAGCCTCAACTCAGGGATAATCCCACCAGGAAACTTCCCTGAAAACTTAGGCTATGTTAAGTCTTCCTCCATTGAGCCCCATGACACTCTGGGTTCCCTCTATAACACGTTCCATGTTATATTGAAATGATCTGCTTTTGGCTGACTTTCTACCTCCCCAATCATATATCCATATTCCTTTAGGGGAAGGCTCCCATCTTATTCTACTTTGTATTCCATCTCCAAGTAGGGTGCCTAACAGATACTTTTGAGCAACCTTATTTTTAAACTTTATGTTTTAAATAATAGGAATTCAGGACACTTAATAGGAATTAACTGTGACATAGTCAGTTCTGTGCTTTTAAATAATCTCTCTGCTATATGGAGGCTGGATTGTAACAGACAGAGCCTATTAAGCCTAATAAGAGGATGAGACAGTGATGGAGCAAGAGATACTGAACAAGAGCAGTGACCAGTTAAGAACCACTAGAGGATGAGGGAAATACAGACCTGTTGGTTAAAGGCTACAAACTTTCATTTATAAGATGAAAAAGATCTAAGAGTCAGACACGACTGAGCCACTGAACTGAACTGAAGGACCTAATGTATAAAATATGAGGATTTCAGCTGGTAACACTCTATTTCATAATTGAAATTTGCTAAAAGGGTGGAGATGAAATGTTCTCAGCAAAAATGGGGAAAGAGTGTAAGCAAACAAATGAGGTGATGACTGTGTTAATGGGGGGAATCCTTTCACAATGTATAAGTATATAAAACCATCACATAGTACACTTAAATACCTTAAATATTGTCAGTTATATCTCAATAAAGCTGAAAAAAGCAATGTATTAGACAAAAGTAAGTTGAAATGGTAATGATGGGGAAAGTGAACTGAAAAGAGGAAAGAATCTAAGATGAGTAAATTTTCTGATTTAATTAATGGAATAGTGTAACCATCTATAAAAAAGCAAAATGATATATGAGGAGGCTGCTAATGTGCAATTCAGCATTCATAACCTTTGGATTCAGTCAATCTTTCCTATAAGTCAAAGAATAGTTGAGTTTGTTCATTCTCATTTCTGCATTTGCGAATGTGAAGTTTGACTATGCATTCTGAAATACCAACAGTGTGAAATGAGAACATATCTTTCTTTTTTTCTACCCATTAGTCCATTAGCCTTTCATGTCCATTCTGTGTAATTCAAAATGCAACCAATATAGGAGAGGATAATTTTTTTATATTTTACTTTCATAAAAGATGGTTCACTCTCTTGGTAATCAGTTTTACACATTTACTTTAATTGTATCAATTTCCGAGTGTTATGAACCTTTCCCTTGACATCTATATAATTCTACATAATTTTCAATTGCTTTCAATTTCATCACTTAGCTGAGCTTCATTCCAGTTACTAAAAAATAAGTTTTTAGAAAACCAGAACAAAAATAAAATTCAAAGCATTATGCTAATGTAATGTGTTTTTTCCCCTATGTGGAAACTTGGATATACACCAAAGAAAGAAAATGCCGAAATATTTTATTTACAGGAGAAAAAAAAATCATCAAAACAATTGTAATGTTAGTCCATATCAGATCTATTCTATTTGCCATTAGAGTAAAATTTTGAAAGGAGTATTTCATGAAGATGAAACTTCATGGAATAATCCATGAAGATTTCCTGAGGGTGCTGATCTACTGATAAGTAAGAGCACAGGACCTGAAGTGAGAGAGGCTTCCTCAAAGTTTTTCTTTCTGGAAAATTTCTTAATTTCTCTCTGAGCTATATCACATTGTAAAATGAGAAAAATAATTGACTTAGTTAAGATTTCATAGGATGCAAGCTTTAGAAATGCAATTCAAGTTAGTTTCAGTGCAGAAAGGAATTTATTATGGCAGGTTACCCAGAGTGTTAAGATGCTAAGTGCTAACTTACTTGAGCGGTGTCCATTAGCTCAAATAATGGTTCTTTCTCTCTCTCTCCACTGCTAGTGACTGTTTTCTTCATGTTGGCTTCATTCCCAGCCAGGAGCTAGTGCCTATATACATGGTGGGAAAGTTGCTGGCTCAGTCTTTCTGTTTTGTCTTTTTTTTGTACCATGAGTTGAGAGGACTTATGTAATTCTGGAACTGACAGAGAAACAAAAAAATAGCAACTTTCCCAGAGCAGTGCAATTAGTAATGCTTGGGTCATGTGACCAGCCCTGAACCAATTGTGGTTTCAAGAAGAAAAGTAATTATGATCGTCCAGGCCATGGGTTCAGCCAGCATTTGGTCCTGGGGAGCAGATCAATTCCACCCAATCACAAGATTTCTGCGGAGTAACTGCAGAATAAGGAAAGGCTGCTCCCATGAGGAGGAGATGACAGAAAGGAAAACAACATTATAAAAAACATTATTATAATACACATTCCAAGGTGGCTGGCAGGTTAAATTGGATGATACACCAAAGCACATCAGAAAACTCAAAATGGGTTTATTATTAATTACTGGCATACAATATTAATATAATCATAGGCTATTCTTATCTTCTGCCTATAGAGGACATATCAGTCTTTCCCTGACCAATTCCTGGGACTTCATTGTTCAGGCTAACAGCATAATAAGAAACACAGGGTTGAAGAATTGAAGAGATAAGGCATCATATATTGAATAAATATTTACTGAGTCTCTACATTGTGCTGAGAGTTCTAGGTGCTAGGATACAGTGCTGAAACTAAACAGGTGCCCCCTCTTGTGTACTTGTGTAAACAAAATAATTTCAAGTATGATCAAAGATTTCTAGGAAAACAAGACAAGGTAATAATGCTTTAAAAAGTGCCCAGGAATGAATTACTTTAGACTGCATGTCATGAAGAGGCCTTGGCAAGAATGTGATCAGACAATGGTATAAGACAGTCAGTACCTGTTGGCTAGAATGCAGTGAATGAGAAGGAGCAAAACAGAGATGAAGATGGGGAGAAAACAGGTGCCTTGCAGGTTATGGTGAAGGATTTTAATTTGATTCATTTGAACCTGCTGGTAATAGAAGTCACTGAAAGATTTTTGATCAGGAATAAAATGTGATTTGCTGGTTACTGAAAAATCATGCTGTCTTACTTGTTAAAAATTATTAATTGGGGCAAAAGTAGAAACCAGAACACCAATTAGAAGGTCTTTGCATTCCATACTGTAATGATGGTGATGAGAAACACAAAGATCTCAGTAAAGGTGAAAAGTGGATCAATACCAGATAATTGTGGAGATAAAATTTACAAAACTCTGTGCTGGATTGAGTGTGGAAACTGAGGGCAAAAGAAATACCAAGAATAATTTATAGGCTTCAGTCTTGAGCAACTGTGTGGATGAAAAGATAGGAGAAGAAATAAACTTGGGGATAAAAGAATCAGTGAGTTTGCCCATGCTAGATTTGAGCTCGCTCTTAGACATCGAGATGGCAATGTCAAATAGCAGGTGGTCACGTGAACCTGGAGTGCAGTCCAAATCTGTTAGCCCAGCCAACCCTCTCCACGCTCACTGCCCCCAACTCTCCTTCCAGCTAGTGGGGTCCACTTTATCCACAGCTACTGGGGTCTGCTTTCTGTCCCTCCAATGCAACAAGTGCCTTTCTCCCCTCTGCCACAGGCCACAGAACACTCTGCCCTAAATCTTCAAGTGGCTGGTTCGTCTCACCATCCAAGCTTCAATCTCCATGTTTCCCAAAGATCAGCTCTGTGGCACTGCACATCACAACACAGAGCACTTAGGACTATCATACTTGTTTGTTTCTCTACTTTCTGCTTCTCTCCACAAGAATGTACGTCCTCTCGGGATGGGACCTATATTTAATTTTTTGTTCCCTACTTGTAATCCTCAATACATCTTCCCTTGTGGCTCAGCTGGTAAAGAATCTGCCTGCAATGCAGGAGACCTGCGTTCAATCCCTGGGTTGGGAATATCCCCGGAGAAGGGAACGGCTACCCACTCCAGTATTCTGGCCTGGAGAATTCCATGGACTGTACAGTCCATGGGGTCGCAAAGAGTCGGACATGACTGAGCATCTTTCACTTCACTGTAAGCCTAAGAGTCTAGAGCCTGGCACAGAGGAGGTGGTTGTGAATACTGGTTAAATAAATGAAAGCAAAAGACATATTTTTGCAATACTGCTCTGAGGTGCACCCTCTACGCAGTCTCATGTGGTGACCACCCTTAGCGCCTTCTATTTAGTGCACAGATTCCAGAACCACACTGCCCCTTGCCAGATGTGTGATCTTTGATAAACTACTTAACCTCTATTTCAGTCTCTCCATTTAGAAAATCTGGAAAAGATAGCCATCCCAAAGTGTTATGGGGATTGAAAAAAATTATGCATTTTAAGGGCCTCAAAGAGTGTATGGCTTGTGGCAAGCCATGAACAAGTGATGGCTATTTTTAACATCACCATCATCACCATCATCATCATCCCTAGACCAACTGACTACCATCAGGGGAGCATTGTCACATAAGAACACAAAAGCTTCTGCCACATTAAACTCCAGATATTAGGCTGGAGAGGAAAATGTTCAGAGAAGACAGATAGTGTGTGATCATCATTTTCAGTCTTATATGAGTGCGAAAAAGAATGAATTAGCAGAAAGTTAACAACCTTACTTAGAGTATATTTCAACTATGTGGGGATTTGGGTGTGCCATTTTACTTGTTTCGATCTTAATTCTCTCATGTGTAAAACAGATTATTCCTAAGATCTTTCCAGCTCTAAAAGTTTATGACTGTTTCATAACCACAAATCCACATGTAATACAAAGGGGGGAAACTTAAAATTAATTTCCTACTTAGTTTTCAACAAAGTCTAACTTTGTAAGGTATAAGACATGCACCAGTTTTTATTTTCATCCTGATTTCTAATATTTCTGGATCTCACAAAATTCTATGCCGTAAATAAAGCATTATTGTTGTTTAGTCACTCAGAAGTGTCTGACACTTTTGAGACGCCCATGGGATTTTCTGGGCAAGATTACTGGAGTGGTTTGCCATTTCCTCCTACAGGGGATCTTCCAGACCCAGGGATCAAACCCAGGTCTCTTGCATCTCCTGCATAAGCAGGAGGATTTTTTATCACTGTGCCACCTGGGAAGCCATGATTGCAGTCTATTTCATGAGTAGGTGAAAGCACGCTAAATGACTTTTTCCAAGGTCTTTCTAAAAATATTTTAGAAGACCTGAGATTAAAATAAAATTATTTATTCCAAGTTTCTTATCACTTGGCTGAATTAGCTCTCATTTTCTTTCTGGCACAGTTAACTTGGTAACATTCTCCTGTTAAGAGGGTAATCTTGGATGAAATAACCATACATCACTCCAAAGAGATTTCAAAGTATTAAGAATGCTTTCTGGATTATAAATTCCTGGGCGACTTTACTTCATGTAGACCATAAAATACATTCAAATTAGCCAGTGATGAGTCAAAAATTACTTTGCTCTAGGAATTAGACAGGTGTCAAAGGGAAATTATAAAATGTAACCACTGCAGAAACCTCCTACTTCACATTCAGTGGCTTCTGCTCCTTTCTGTCCAATTCCTCACATAGATAATGATTTCAGTGGCTGTAAATACTTGTCTTAACATCGCTATTCTCAATTTTGGGGGGTTTATTTTCTCATTTAGATCTCATTGAAACAACGGACATTTAAAAACAGCCATTAAAGATGATATTCATGCAAAAAATCATGTATATGAATGTAGTATTTGTCAAATATATTTATGCTGCATTAAAAACTGCATTTAAGTAAACAAAACAAAAATCCTATTTGTTGACCTTTTTCCAATCATTAACAAAAGGATTAACAGGGTTTCTGTGGTGGTTCAGTGGTGAAGAATCTGCCTGCCAGTGCAGGAGACACGGGGTCAATCCCTGTTAAGGGACCCATACTACAGGGCAACTAAGCCTGTGTGCCATGACCACTGAGCCTGTGCCCTACAACCTGGGAGCTGCAACTGCTGAGTCCACGTGCCGCAACTACAGAAGCCCACGCACCCCAAAGCCTGTGCTCCACACCAAGAGAAGCGACCGTAACGAGCAGCCTACATACCACATCTAGGGAGTATCCCACACTCGCAACTAGAGAAAGCCTACGCAAAGCACAAAGACCAAGCACAGCCAGAAATAAATAAATAAACAAATAAAATTTAATTTAAAACACCACTCATCCTACATAAAAACACAAAAGGACTAAGACTAACAGAGAGAAATATATCTATGATTATACAAAGATAGATAAATCGGCCTCACAAAATAGCTAAGTGAAGATGATGAAGATGTAAGGAACATCAATATGTGGATTATTTTCATGAGCTTTATTCATCTTTAAGAAAAACAAGAATCTTAAGACAGTGAAGTTTATTATCACCACTTCCTGGTAATTTTTGTCCTTCTGAAGCTTGGAGCAAACGAAAGAGTAAACCCTCCTTGGAAACTACATATCACTGAAGTGTCAGACATGCCAATAATATTAAGGGCCTGATGATTTACAGGAACATCCACACTTCGCCTGACAACTTTCTATCCCCACAAGAATCTATGGATCATTTCTCTTTAGGGAAACCAAATCAAAACAAAAACAAGACAAGCCACACTTTCCAATTTTGCAGCCAGAACATATCAAAGTGGTGTTTTCTTGGAAGGAAAAAAAAAAACCAGGAGGCATGTATTCTGCAGTATGTGAATCACAAAACCCTGAATTTCGGTTTTCTATCATCACTCAATGTCCTGCAGGTGATACTTGTCGTCGTCACAATTATTAGACTCTTCAAATAGAGACATGTTCCAGAATCCTCCAGGAGATGGATTTCAATAGCATTTTGGGCAATTTACACAACCGGCTTCCCCACTCAGCTGGAAAAAAGCCATCATCTCTTTGAGGGTTGCTAAAGAGAAGGGGGATCTTTAGGTAACCTAACTGGCTGGCATCTGGTCCCATCACTTCATGGCCAATAGAAGGTGAGAAGGTGGAAACAGTGACAGACTTTATTTTCTTGGGCTCCAAAATCACTGAAGATGGTGACTGCAGCCGTGAAGTTAAAAGACATTAGCTCATTGGAAGAAAAGTTATGACAAACTGAGACAGCATATTAAAAAGCAGAGGCATCTGCTTTGCTGACCAAGGTCCGTATAGTCAAAGCTATGGCTTTCCCAGTAGTCATGTACAGACATAAGAGCTCATTATAAAGACGGCTGAGAACCAAAGAATCAATGCTTTTGAATTGTGGTGCTGGAGAAGACTCCAGAGTCCTTTGGACTGCAAGGAGATCAAACCAGTCCATCCTAAAGGAAATCAATCCTGAATATTCATTGGAAGGACTGATGCTGAAGCTCCAATACTTTGGCCACCTGATGGGAAGAGCTGACTCATCAGAAAAGACTCTGATGCTGGGAAAAATTGAAGGTAAAAAGAGAAGGGGACGGCAGAGGATGAGATGGTTGGATGGCAGCACCGACTCAATGGACATGAGTTTGAGCAAACTCTGGGAGATGGTGAAGGACAGTGAAGCCTGGCATGCTGCAGTCCATGAGGGTGCATAGAGTTGGACACGATTAAGAGATAGAATAGCGACAAAAAGTGGCTTCACTGGGAGAAGGCGATGGCACCCCACTCCAGTTCTCTTGCCTGGAAAATCCCATGGGTGGAGGAGTCTGGTAGGCTGCAGTCCATGGGGTTGCAAAAAGTCGGACATGAGAGCGACTTCAGTTTCACTTTTCTCTTTCATGCATTGGAGAAGGAAATGGCAACCCACTCCAGTGTTCTTGCCTGGAGAATCCCAGGGATGGGGGAGCCTGGTGGGCTGCCATCTATGGCGTCACACAGAGTCGGACACGACTGAAGCGACTTAGCAGCAGCAGCTGCCCCACCCCAGATTAGATAACATCCTCACAAATGGCCTGATCTGTTTACATTCCACTCTCTTCTGTCCCTTTCCTTTCCATTTTTGAGTTTCCTTGTTTCCTACATGTATCTCTCTGTCTATATCCTCGTAGCAAAAAATAAGAGGATGTGATTTAGAAGTGGCGAATATGAATTGACAAAGAAATACTATTCAAATGCCTTTCTTTCTTCCAGTTTGTGACTGTATCATCTCTTTGTGAAGGGCAAAATACACAGCCAACAGGGGTTGTATGGGTGAAACAGGGTATTAATAGGAATGTTCTTCTCCAATAACATTTACATCATGGTTTAGAGAATGTATAAAATGAGAGACTTACCTACTGTTTGTAACTTTGCTAGAAAAACGTTTGGGTGACCTAACAGGGTAAGAGTAGGACAAAACGTACCAAATTATAGCTGACTAACTTTATATGAACTGATTTATGGGGGTGAACGTTTGGATTAGGCTCCATGATGCAATGTAGAATTCCAGGATTTTTACAGTTTTTACAACCCATTACAAGGGCAGAAGGAATGTATTTTATCTTACAACTCGTACTTTCTACTTTTGTGCATGCATTATGAAAAGTAAAAGTGTTAGTTGCTCAGTCATGTCCAACTCTTTGTGACTCCATCGACTGGAGCCCACCAGGTTCTTCTGGCCATGGAATTCTCCAGCAAGAATCCTGGAGTACGTTGTCATTCTCTTCTCCAGGGGATCTTCCCAACCCAGGGATCAGACCCAAGTCTTCTGTATTGCAGGCAGATTCTTTACTGTCTGAACCACCAGGGAAACTAATATGTATTATGTAAATGTATAATGTGTAAATATATATATATATATATATATATAGGCATTAGGCAATTGAAGTTTTAGAAGACCTCTAGATAACAGTATCTTCTGTACCTAAAATACTATTTTTTCAGTTCAGTTCAGTTCAGTTGGTCAGTCATGTCTGACTCTTTGTGACCCCATGGACTGCAGCACGCCAGGCCTCCCTGTCCATCACCAACTCCCAGAGTTTACCCAAACTCATCTCCATTGAGTTAGTGATACCTTCCAACCATCTCATCCTCTGTTGTCCCCTTCTCCTCCCACCTTCAATCTTTCCCATTTTTACCCATGTCAAATAAGACCTCTTATAATGTTCTCTTTTCAAGATTTTTGAATGGTAATTTCAGTTTGGCTTAAGTTTTGGCTATTTACAGACTTGTCATAGTCTGTATAGCTTTTGAAAGCTATAGATAGATCCCCATATCTGATTATTGATCATAGTGAGGTTAATAATGTAACCACGCAGCAGATGGCATTTTCATTTGTTTTAATCTGAATTCATCATTCTCAGAGTCAGTTATCCATGTGCGTAGCACCACAATCTGCTAATAAGTGGGATTTGTGGAAGACACAGCCCTACCTGTAAAGCATTTTCTGAACAATACTTGTCTTGGCATCCACAGGTAACTCTCTCAAGGTACACAGTGGGAACCAACAGGGAAAGGCAGATTATAATGCATAAGGCTCTGTTCTCGCCTCATGTGAAAAGCAGGAGTGAGATCTTTAATTTCTCAATGAGATGTTTGGTGAAGAATTGTGTATTTTCAAAATCCTCTTTGTATAAGTAATTACTACTGATTTCAAAATCATTTCAGCAGTCACCATGATAACTCTTGATAAAACAAAACTCAAATGCAATAAACGTAATACCAAGGGCAGGTTTTTAGAAGAAAACTAATAGGGAAATATATAATGTTAACCGGGGGTGGGCAAGTTTTAAAATATTAGTTTAACACAGCTGCTTACTAGCTGTAAGACTTTGGGTGAATCTCTTAACCACGACATAGCATATTGCCTCTCATTTGAAAAACTTGGATAATCATAACCTACTTAGCAATGTTTCTGTGTGGATGAAAGCCTAGACTATATTTCACAATCAGTAAAGCATTATTGCAGTTACTGTTGGTATTATTAATATTATATTGGCAATGGAGAAATTGACCAAAATGACAAGTCTTTATCTAGCTTGGTAGTATATTTTGGGTTGTAGACACATGCTGTGCTTAGTCGTTCAATAGTGTCTGACTCTTTGCAACCCCATGGATTACAGCCTGCCAGGCTCCTCTATCCATGGGATTCTCCAGGCAAGAATACTGGAGTGGGTTGCCATTCCCACTTCCAGGGGATCTTCCCAACTCAGGGACTGAATCCAGGTTTCCCACACTGCAGGCATATTTTTACCATCCAAGCCACCAGGGAAGCACAGCAGGGTTAATTGTAGCTCAAATTTCCAACGTTTGTACTTGGATTGAAAATGCCCATTGATATTAACATAAGAATTTTGTTTACCACAGAATTAGCTTACATAATATTCACAAAGTTTAGGGAAAATAGAGGCACATACACTTGAACATCTCTGATCTTCCATGACAAAGTAAAGGTTGGAAAAATTCTAAGTGTCACTTGCCGAGTAGTAAAATGGAAGAGAAATGCTGATGAGATGGCCAAATCTAAGCCAATGCAGGGTAAATGAAAGAACATGCTGCTTTGTCACAACTGTGGGCTTTACAACCAGACCTAAGTTTGATCTCAGTTTACCCACCTACACATAGGATGCTCCAACGAGTCTATTTCCTCCTTAAAAAGCACACTCCCTTATAGCTATTTCTGAAGTGCTTCCCGGAGGATCAAATGAGACAATATCATTGAAGATGCCCATTTCCTTCTCCAGGGGATCTGCCTGACCCAGGGATCGAACCCGAGTCTCCCACATTGCAGGCAGACTCTTTACCCTCTGAGCATCAGGGAAGCCCAGAAGATGCCCAGGAGAAGGCTCAAAACTCTCAGATGCTATTTAATATTGTGAAGCTTTTTTTTTCTGTTTTTCCATAGAAATGCTTGTGGACTATTGTGCCAGTTTATAAATAACACATCTCAAAAGAGTAAGGTGAAAAGATAGAGTGCAAGTAACCAAGGTGCCTGAGGGGTATGCCCATTAAGCAAAAGAGTCCTTGATAATTAGGGAGGGCATTAAAATTCCATATTTAGCTAACAAATATTAAAGATAGATAAAGGCAGTGCTGAGCAGCCCTCAGAATGTGTTGTCTTTTCCTAACTTCCTACTCAGCTGATTACTAAGGACAACAGAGCCGTTTCGTTAATTCATAGCAATGATGAGGAGCCCCACAGCAAATAATTGAATATCACAGAGTAATCACTAAATAAATAAGTCCCACTTTAAAAAAGAAATGTAACAGTGCTGAGATATAGGAGGTAATATGTTCATTCTATAATTGCAGCTGAATTTTAATTATTTTGGATAATAATCTATTCCACATATATGGATGCTCTAATGCATTTGAGGTATTATCAGATGGCTCCACCATTTCCATATCTGAATAATTATCTAAGTACTGAATGAGTTCATTAAGAAATTTGGATGGCTGATTTACATTAACATATGCCACATTCCTATTTTAAAATGGTTTTCATTATCATCTCAGTTTCCAAGTTTTAATCACGCCTCAAACTTGGGCAAGCCACAATTACCAATGAGTAAAGTCATGTGAGTTCAACCAAGAAGCAGGCATAACAGGATTAACTGCTTCTTGTAGTCTATCTTCACAATCAATAATGATCACAATCACTGAGCCAATATGTGATCATCTGCTGTGTCTGTTAAAATGGCAGTAATAAGTGATTCAGCTGTCCTCAGATCATTCAGTTTTACATAAAAAGTATACTGACTCTCCAGCAGACCAAGGGTGTTCAAAGGAGATAGAAACAAAAGCCAAGTTTACACATGAAAGAAAGCAAGCCATTATTCCAGAATCCCGAAGCACTCTAACCCACCTTACAAGATTATTTATCATAGAAAACCTTACCCATATCCGATCCACTAACATCAACTTATTTGATAGTAAATAGTGTATTCTTGAAGAGAGGGCCCCAAATTCAATTTATACCTCACGGTCGAAGTAAATAAGAAAAGACTGACAAATCTCCCTGCATACATCCCCACAATTTCATGTTCCTTTTGATCAAATCGGGGGAAAGACAGAGCAGAAAATGAGATTTTTGCTCGATTAGAAGGCTGCATAAGTGGAAAGCGTGTTTTTAAAGGTCTCCAGGAGAACAATTATATCAAGGATATAAATATGACAGAAATAATATTTGTAGAAAATTAAAGGGGATTAAAAGGAAAAAGAATCAAGTCAATAAAACTTAATCAAAAAAATTATGACCTAGTCATTAATAACACGTGGAATACAGGATCCTGTTTGTTTGAAACGGCATAGATTGTCCTTCTGAGAGAATACATGCTACCAGTAAGCAAAGGAAAACAGATGCTCTTCATTTCTGGACACCTTGTAGAGTTATTTCCTAGCTCAGGATAAAGTGAGCAGGTGCACAGAGAGGAACTTAGTACACTGAGACTCTGAGGACCAGAAGGCTCTGGTCACCATCCATGGGCTGTTTCACAGACAAGCTTATGCCTTGTAACTGGTCGTTGACTTTGGCCTGAACAGCTGCTGGAGGAGGAGACGACTTGTCTTACCCTCACTTTTAACAACTTCTTTCTAATGTAGCTTGACTACATTTTACTACATAAGTTTTAACCATTGTACTTAATTTTATTAAAAGGACCTTGATTCTACCCTCTACCCTATTGATTTTTAAAAATTTTTTGGATCTTTTAAAATTGCAACACGACATGGATGGATCTAGTGATGATCATACTAAGCAAAGTAAGTCAGAAAGAGAAAGATAAATACCATGTGATGTAACTTATATGTGGAATCTGAAATATGACACAAAAGAACTTATCTAAGAAACAGTAACAGAATCACAGGCATAGAGACTTGTGGTTGCTGGTGGCAGGCAGGTGAGGGCAGGAGGGATTGGGAGTTTGGAGTTAGCGGATACAAATTATTATACACTGGACAGATAAACAACAAGGTCCTACTGTAGAGCACAGGGAATTATACTCAATATCCTGTAATAAATCATAATAAAAAAAAAGAAAAAAATATATATATGAAGCTGAATCACTTTGCCGTACACCAGAAACTAACACAACACTGTCAATCAACCATACTTCAATAAAATAAATTTTTAAAAAACCATTAAAATTGCAAGACAAAATATCTTTACTTTTGGTTCTTGCTTTGATTACAACCTTAAAGCTTACACTCTCCAATTCTTACTAAGAAAAGAGCTAGAATTCATACATATATCTGCATATTCTAAATTTTCTAAGATCAACCCTGACCATCAAAATAATATGTATTTTACACTATTTTTGTTGCCTCTTAGAAAAATACTCACAAACAAAGCTTCAGCACTCTGCCATTGACATACACTTAGAGATGTTATCTACTGAGAGTAAATCTATGGATCACTATTTATTCATTGTAGTGATGATATTAAAGATATCACCAGGGATCACCTAAAAAGGACTAATGGGAAATATTTCTTCTGACTTCAACATGTAGGAGAGCAATGATTCTTATAAACAATTGAGTCATATTTATTGTCTGGATATTATTTCTTGTAAATAGTGGTATCCCTCTCTGCTTTGGCTCTCCATTAACTTACACAATACAATATACGTACTGATGTCTTAATTTTATTTCTGAATGTATTAGTTTCTTATTGCTGCATAATTAATTATCTAATTAAGCCCTATCATTAGGGCTTAGAAAGCAATAAACATTTATTACCTGGTAGTTTCTGTGGGTGCAGCTTAGCTGAGTGTCTCTGTTCCAAGGTCTCATACATGTCTGTGATCAAATTTTGGCCAGGGCTGTCTTCTCCACTAAGGGCTTAAGGAAAGGAGCATCTGCTTTCTTGGAATCACTTACCTGGTTGCTGATAGGATGTGACTTTTCACAGGATGTTGGACTGAAGTCCTTAGTTTCTCATCGTTGGTCAGAGGACTCACTCAGTTCCTTGCTGAAGTGCCTTGATCACAGGTCAGCTCACATTCATGGCAGACTGAGAAAGCAACAGAGAAGATGTAAATTACTGTCTTTTTGGAACCTAATCTCAGAAGTGATCACTTCTGGTACATTCTATTCAATTAAAAGGAAGCCACCAGGTCCAGCTTACATTCGAAGGGACGGAATTGCACAAAAGCGTGGAGACAAAGAGGTGAGGTCCTTGGGGGCCAATGCAGAGGCTATTTTTTTTTATACAGATTTCCCCTTTGCCTTAGTCCTCATTATTTTTATTCTTTGTACTATGCATACTCGATAACCTTTCTTAAAAGGCAAACACATATCATATGAAAATGTGGTATGTCTTCAATAAATGTCTATTGTGTTAGATTGAACAGCCTCAGTCATTCACTTTAACAACTGCAATAATTATTAACCCATCCATTAGATGTAGATCTGTTTTGAGAACTAGGCACACCATCATATTTAAAAAGGAAGAAAAAAGTCCTGCCTTCCAGAGTGGGTGTGGGGAGTCAGTATGGAAAGTAAAAATTCTAGTTATCATCCATTCAGTCCTTTAAAAGTCATCAGCCAGTGCCCACTATTTTTCAGGTACCCTTCCGGCCATAAGGCATTTTGATTCTCTAAGATAGAGTATCACTCAGGGAGAAGTTGGAGCTTAGGTTCTAGTTGAGAATCAGAGATTGGAGGAGCCTGTATGTTTCACACAAAATTTGATAATGCTTTGTAGTGAAAAGTTTAGTGGTTTTCTATTTTTCATCATGACATCTGCATAAATATCATGTACTCCATGCAAAAAATGCAATGTCTGAATAATCCTGAAATGAACATGCCCATGTCGGGGCAAGCATGATGGAATGACCACATCAAAATGCCACATGCTCAGAAGGGAGGGCCTTGTGGTTCCTCATGGGCTTTTGATTATGGAAGTTAGAGGCTTCAATTCTTGAAACTTTTTTTTATTAGACAATGGGTACCACACAATTTATCAAAAGTGATAGAAGAAATTTTAGTTGGTGAGTTTTATTAAAGTATCACAAATACAAAATGTGCATGAATTGTTCAGAGTTAAAAATATATATTTTTCTAATCTAGAGAGCTCAAAACTCTAGGGAGGTGAAATAAATGATAAAGATTATAATTTTGTATTTTAGAAAGATGGGATGCAAACAAGTCAAAGAGTCCTTAGCTCATTTAGTAATGAAAGGGTCACAGTTTCCTTCCTCATGCCTCTTGCCCCAAGTCACTTCTAATGCATCACACCATGATGTTCTAAAAGAAAAATTACATATATAGAATCTATCTGGAGAGACTCAAACATTTTTTATATATTTACAGCTTAAATATTCCGTAACAAATGCTTAAGTAATTCTTCATGTCCTGAATATTCATTGGAAGGACTGATGCTGAAGCTGAAGTTCCAATACTTTGGCCACCTGATGCAAAGAGCTGACTCATTGGAAAAGACCCTAATTAATGCTGGGAAAGATTGAGGGCAAGAGGAGAAGGGGACGGCAGAGGATGAGATGATTGGAGAGCATCACTGACTCAAAATGGACATGAGTTTAAGCAAACACAGGGAGATAGTGAAGGACAGTGAAGCGTGGCATGCTGCAGTTCATAGGGTCGCTAAGAGTCAGACACGACTTAGGGAACGAACAAGGAGAACGATAATTAAGTGTTCAAGGAAAATCTGAAAAAAATCCTAGTTGAACAAATTTAAATAGGTTTTTCTATGAAAAGATTTCTCTGAGCCTCTAATATGTTAAAGCTCAATGTTAATTTTATTTACCATCTAAATGTTTATTAATGGGAATTATATTTTTTTAATATAAATCCTCTTTGCTGGCTGTAAATAAACCCAGTCTCTTCTGGGTACATTTTCTTTTTTAATACACATTGGATTTGATTTTCTAGTGTTTGAATATAAATTATTTTTAGAATTTTTACACCTATATTATAAAGTAAAATTGATCTGCACATTTTCCTTTTACATGGCTTTTTTGGTTTTTGATATAAAATGAGTTGGATATTCCCTCTTTTTCTGATGATTAAGAAGAGTTTGTTAAATTAAAAATTAAATTAAGGATACTCTACATTTTGAACATTTGGTAGAAATCACCTATATAATCACCTGATTCTGCAGCTTTAATTGAAGATTTTTATTACTTTTCTGTTTTTTGAAGACTAATTTAATTATTTTAATACTTACAGAATTCTTCAAGCTTTTAATTCTCTTTAGATCTCTTCTACACATTTTCTCAGGAATTTGGCCATTTCAACTCAGATTTCAGAATCATAAGAATATAGTTGTTGATAGTGTTGCTATTATCTTTTTAATTTCTCTTTAGAGGAGGGACCTCTTTTCACTCATAGTGTTATTTATGTGTCTCTTCCTTCTCCTGATCTCCTTTGCGGGATTTTTATTTTCATGTATTCCAATTCTGGATTCTTGGATCCCTCATCTGACTTTCATGTTTCTACAATATATTCCACAATTCTAGTCTCTCCTCTGGATTATGAACACCAGTATCCTGCATGGTCCTCCATCTCTCTTTCTCCTTGGGCTGGGATTTCCCTGATTCATTTTAGATCAGACACTTCCCACTACTGCAGGAATATCCTCTAAGCCAATCCCATCTCAGTCAGAAAACACACTCAGGATGGAACCAAGCAAGTCTCTGAGTCTCGGGAGCTACTTTCCATCTTCTCCCGACTTGTCTGCCCCTCACGCGGTAGCCTGGCCTCTGGAGCTTTGAATTCTCCACGATGCTATCACCTGTGCCTGGCCAAGCTCAGACCCTCCCGTGCTTCCTTCTGGACTTCATTTACTTAGCTATCATCCAGGTTTGGCCACCCCTGACACCCTCAACCTTGAAAATAGCCCACTCCATTCTCTTCCTCTATTTTGCCCCCCAACTTTTTGTGTTTGTAAGGGGATGTGAGCCACTGAGACAGAGACAAGATGAGTCCAGAGGGAAAAAGGGAAATGGACAGGCACTGGGAATGGGTGCTTGAAAAGTGTTCTCCTGACACTGAAAATAAAAGCCTGAGCCTGAGACTTGGGATCGACTGTCCTCTCATGTCAGTCTTCTCATGGAACATTAGCAGCTATCATGTCTCCACTGGGCCTCCCAGGTGGTTCAGTGGTAAAGAACCCTGCCGATGCCAGAGACATGGGTTCCATTCCTGGGTCAGGAAGATCCCCTGGAGAAGGATCCATGGGGCTGCAAAAAAGTCAGACACGACTGAGCATCTGAGCATGGTATGTCTCTACTTAAAAGTAGGTTGAATCATTTTAATACAAAAATGAAAATTTTGAATGAAACAATCTTTTGAAATTTTCTGACATATTTTAAGCGGATTTTTCGTTCTGCATCATGTACTTTCTACCTAATCTCTGACATGCCACTCACTCACATCTAAGAAATATGAGATACTGTACTGCCTGGTGACTGGATAAGCCTCTCTGGCTGTCTGTGTGCCCAAAGTTCCCTTACGATTTTCTAATGCCTGCACTTCATCTTGATATGGCTTAGTACCCACGTGACAACAAAAGTTAGGCTGTTTATTTCCTTGCCCTTGACATCATTTTGTCAAATGCTGAGAGCAGATGTAAATATGAAAACGCCCAAACTAAAGTGACTGTGATAGTTATTCTGTAATTTTTCCCCATTTTTCTCTGTTCATAAGTTGGCAAAGGATCTCATCAGTCAAAGCCTCAGAAAGAAAATTCTCCAATTCTTTTAAACTGTTTAACACAGGCTATGTCATTTTTAATCTCCTATGCGGGGATCAATGCTAAACGGAATAAACAGATACTCTCACTGAAGAAAATTGATGTTAAATGCACCTAAAAATTCATCCCTGATTTGGTATCAATCATTTGCTTAATTATCACCATCTTCAGGGCTTTCTGAATTAGAGACAAGACCATAGTGCGACAGAGAATATAGAAGGCGCCCTCTGTTCCCTGAGTTAAGGGCCGTTCCACAGTCTCTCTCCCTCTTATTTGTTATATCTAACAATCGGGAGGTGAACGTGCTTAATAGGCTTTGTCTGTGAAAAGCTTCATTTCTTTTTTCTGAAGGAAGCTATAGCTTTGGACTTGTCCCCTCATGCACTCCACCTTTTGAGAGCACTGAGCCTTCATTTAAGAAAGAAGTTTAATTAATGCCCTTGGATATACTGTTAACCTTTGAAATGGTTTCCTGATGCATGGAGGGCCTTTCTCTCCTGCCAGGAATTGATTTTAGAAATGGCCCTGCCTCCTTATGCTATGAGATTCAGAGCAAGGAAGAGACCATGCGAAGTGTAGCAAGGCTGGTATAAGAGCCCCATGAAGTACAGAGATGAAGTGTTTGCATCCGTATCTGGAAAATACAGATCACTGAAAATGTGGGAAATCTGCTACAAAGAGAGATGATGGTCTTATGAAGAGGTTATAATATCTTCCCACTGAAACAGAACCACAGCACAGAAAATACAAGGCAAGTTTCAAAGAAACTAAAGAAAGGCCCTCAAATTTCTAGTAAGATAATAAAGTTTTTTGGGTTTTTTTTTTAATGGCATAGACAATGGAGACACAGAGTAGGGAAGGAAGGACACAACTATTAGGCTAGGAAATTTTATTGTATTTTCCTGGCATGGCTCCCAGAGTCCTTCGCAAAGAAAAGGATGCCAAAGAGTTATTCTTCAGAGGCTTTTTTCTGTTAATGTAGTTTTTATTCAATCTACAGTTGTTTAATGGGACAGATGTTATTTAATTAACTGCTATTGTAGAAAAGTGATTTTTTTCCCCAAAGCGGAAACAGTGTTTGGGGGCAAAGGGTGTGGTGAGAAGTACTGCAGAAGGTTCTTCGTGTCTGTGCTTGCTTACTCCAATAGTAACTCTTGGTATAATTAAACTACTCTGGCCCTCAATTTGATCCGTGCATCAGGAAGATTCCCTGGAGGAGGAAATGGCAAACCACTCCAGTATGCTTGCCTGGGAAATCCCATGGACAGAGAAGCCTGGTGGGCTATAGCCCATGGGGTCACAAAGAGTCAGACGTGACTTAGTGACTAAACACCCACCCACCCACCCACCCACACACACACACACATGTTTCCATGGTAGCACAGTCAATGGAGACACCACAATTTTGTCATCTCAATTACCACCTTCAGAAGAAGACCATATTGGTTTGTTTGCATGGAAGTTACCAAAAACACAATCTGCCGTTGATAAAAAATAAATGAAACTCTGTTCTCAGTTATATTATTATCACTTCAGTTTTTTTGAACTTCACTTATGGAACCTATTTGTCTTCTATATTAATGATACAGGTTGCTTATTGAATTAATAAGGACCAAGCAATAAAGATCTGAGGAGAATTTGGAGCCCACTGGACTACAAAACAATCCCATTTTCTCAATCAAATTGCTAAGTGTTATACTATTACCTAATGAGAAATACCACTACACCGTGTTTCCCTTCTAAAACCAAATTAGGAAACAGGGGTATGCTTGAGGCTATGTTATGTACCCTCACAGGTTTAGCTGACATGGCACATTGTGAGGAAAATGTTGAAAACCAGCAAGCAGTGGCTAGGCCAGTGCCTCCAGCCCCATCACTCCTCACTAACTGGGAGCCACAGTGGAGCCCTTCTGGTAACCAGGTCTCTCCTCTGCTGGTGAGGACCACTCAGCCAAGTGCTGCTCTGGCGTGCGTTCGCTTGGCAAGGTCTGTTCAGAGGAGTGCAGCCCAAGAGATGTGGCCTGGCCAAAGGCTGTTCACATGTGGTTCTAAGAACATGTGAAAGCCAAGTGAGTTACACCCAATATCTTATTTCTCTGGTTATGGGTACGGAACAATAGTGTCCTGGAACATAAAACTTTTGGCTCTCAGTAAAAACAAGATTTTATTCTTCCCCAAGTGTTCCCAGATTTTATTCTAGTAGGTACTAGAGGGGACTGCCCAGGCGGCATTAGTGGTAAAGAATCCACCTGCCAACGCAAGAGACGCTAAAGACACAGGTTTGACCCCTGGGTTGGGAAGATTCCCTGGAGTAGGAAACGGCACCCCATGCTAGTATTCTTGCCTGGAAAATTCCATGGGCAGAGGAGCCTTCCAGGCGACAGTCCATGGGGCGGCAAAGAGTCGGATGTGACTGAGAACACACGCACAAGTACTAGAGAGTAGGCGTTTAACACAGGTAGACTGAAACTTCAGGCTTTGTCCTTTCCGCTGAGTCAGCAAATACTTTGGGCTCATCCATCTGCGAAGGTATGTGACGCTGAACAGGAAATGGAGCTGTCCCGGGGGCTCTCGCGAAGGAAGGGAGTTTTTCATTGTGGCCTATCATTTGTTCATAGTACAGGCTCGCTTCAATATGAACAAAGTGTTCATTAGGCAAATTGAAAAATGAGTGACTTACAAGACACTGTGGATATAAATATTATGCCCTTTTTAACTGACAAGTGAAATGAAGGCAGGAAAGATGAAGTACAGTCCCACAGGCCACACGGTCAGTGACAGAAGCATACTTCAAAAGTTTTGCTTTTGAGTCCCCGTCAGCATTCACCTTCTACATCAGGGGCAGCATTTCCTTCTCTTGGCTTCAACGTTGACTAATTGGGGTCCTGTGAGAAGGAATTTCTTTAAAGATAGGAGAATTGGAGAGTCCTCAGGAAACATTCTCTTTTATAAATCTTGATTTAAAATTAAGAGAAGCTGCTATGAAAGCCAGAAAGAAAATGAAATGTGGTTAATTAAGCATGTAAACTAACCACAGAGACGTGTAGCCATGTTAATAGTATATTAGCCATCATGGCCGATTTGTGAAACTTTAAAATTTATATGACAGAGTTACAAATGAGGCAACAAGAATTACCTCTTTTGCAGTGATGATGGTGTATGAAAGGCAGGTACACTCCAAAGACACTGGAATGTAATTTAGATTTCTAGCTAACATCCTTCATACTCAGAAAATCTACAAAATGCTTTCAAATGAATGATTTAAACAGACAGGGAGAGTGAACACTATCTCTAAAAATACGTCTCTATGTTCTAAGCATATTTCCACAGCCTTAGTATTGGAATGCTATTCAGATGACAAGTTTATGTATGCACATATAACAAAAGATTCATTGTTGAAATGCACCAAAATTAGAGACGGAACTGAATCTCAACAAAAATTAGCCACTTTTCTATATAAAACTGGCATTTCGAGGGATAGGTTCACATTTGTGATATATCTGATACCATCTAACAAAATTCTGACTCATTGGAAAAGACTCTGATGCTGGGAGGGATTGGGGGCAGGAGGAGAAGGGGACGACAGAGGATGAGATGGCTGGATGGCATCACTGACTCAATGGACATGAGTCTGGGTGAACTCCGGGAGTTGGTGATGGACAGGGAGGCCTGGTGTGCTGCGATTCACGGGGTCACAAAGAGTCGGACACGACTGAGTAACTGAACTGAACTGAACAAAATTCTAAGAGGAAATGGCAACCTACTCCAGTATTCTTGCCTAGGAAATCCCATGAACAGAGGAGCCTGGTGGGCTACAATCCATGGGGTCTCAAAGACTCAGACACGACTTAGTGACTAAATAACAACAACAAAATTCTACCTATCGGATTAGCCCTTCACACCCAAACTCCCAACCCACCAAGATACTACAGCAATGGTCTTTATCTCTACAACTAATTCTACATTTCTTTTTACAGTCCTTTGCTTAAATATTGTATAGAATAAGAAACTACTGACAAAAATAAACAAAAATCAAGTATTTTAGGGTCAGGTGAGGAAGAGTGGAATTGAATTTTTATGATCTACTTTACCTAAAAACCATTTAGGAGCCACTTAATAATGTTTGTTCAGCTTTCAATTCATAAGCTGTGTTAGAAATATCTCATAGAAAGAGGAGGCTTGAAGGTCTGGATAACAGGGGTCAAGTGAAGTCATATTTTCCTCCATTGCTGGGGAAATGACAACAGTGACTGTAAGATCCAGGTTGTCAACAAACCAGTGCTTTTAGACACCTGCATAAGAAAGACAGTTCAGTTCAGTCGCTCAGTCGTGGCCGACTCTTTGCGACCCCGTGAATCGCAGCACGCCAGGCCTCCCTGTCCATCACCAACTCCCGGAGTTCACTCAGACTCACGTCCATCGAGTCAGTGATGCCATCCAGCCATCTCATCCTCTGTCGTCCCCTTCTCCTCCTGCCCCCAATCCCTCCCAGCATCAGAGTCTTTTCCAATGAGTCAACGCTTCACATGAGGTGGCCAAAGTACTGGAGTTTCAGCTTTAGTATCATTCCTTCCAAAGAAATCCCAGGGCTGATCTCCTTTAGGATGGACTGGTTGAATCTCCTTTCAATCCAAGGGTCTTCTCAACACCGCAGTTCACAGGCACACAAAAGCCATACATAGACCATCCCTCGGAAGAGTTGCCCTCTTGGTCCAGAGGACCCAAGTTTGGTCAGACCTGAGAAATACCACAAGAGCTCCAAAAAACAGAACTTCAGAATGTCCCTGAAACATGTCTATAAAGACTATGATTCGAACTTCCCTGGTGGTCCAGTGGTTAAGAATTCGCCTGCCAATGCAGGGGACACAGGGTCAATACCTGGTCTGGGAAGACTCCAGATACTGCGGAGCACCTAAGCCCACAAGCCGCAGCTACTTAAGCCTGTGCACAGCCTAGAGAACATGCTCGCAACGGGAGAAGGCACCACAATGAAAAGCCCGCACATCGCAACTAGAGAGAAGCCACTGCTTGCCACGACTAGAGAAAGCCCATGCGCAGCAATGAAGACCGAGCACAGCCAAAAATAAATTTAAAAATTTTAAAAGAGTATGATCCCACTTTCCTATAGTTTACACTAGGATCCTACTTGCCCTAATGTCCATTCTTATGCTTCACTTCCTTCTCTGTGTTCCTCATGCCAAGCTGAGATATACAATTATCTTTGAGAGTCCCCGGTTCTAGAGTATTTCCTTGGGGGAATGAAAGGAATGAAAAATGGAAAGTGACAAAGGACAAAGATATGTCAATATGCAGCAGACATATTGTACTATGCACCACCCAGTGTTATTGACACTGAAACACAGCCGCACAGCATCTCATCCACAGCAACTGCAAACCCCCTGTTGCATATGCTCTGTGAGTACAGTCATCTTGGTCTTCAAAAGTCTGTGTGTGCTGTTTAGTTCCTGTGGGCTCATTCTATCTAAAATCTCTTAATTTTACACATGAAACTGATAACATGCATTACTGTATTCTATAAAATGCTTGTTGTTTAGTGGAAGCCAAGTTCTGTGAATATCTTATGTTCTTAATTCTCCTTGTTGTTGTTCGGTCACTAGGTCAGGTCTCACTCTTTGTGACCCCATAAACTGCAGCATGCCAGGCTTCCCTATCCTTTACTATCCCCCAGAGTTTGCTCAAACTCATGTTCATTGAGTCAGTGATACTATGCAACCATTTCATCCTCTGCCATCCCCTTCTTCTTTTGTCCTCAATCTTTCCCAGCATCAGGGTTTTTTTCCCCAATGAGTTGGCTCTTTGCATCAGATGGCCAAAGCACTGGAGCTTCTGCTTCAGCATCAGTCCTTTCAATAAATATTCAGGGTTGATTCCTTTAGGATTGACTGGTTTGATTTCCTTGCTGTCCAGGGGACTCTCAAGAGTCTTCTCCAGCACCGCAATTCAAAGGCATCAGTTCTATGGCACTCAGCCTTCTTGATGGTCCAGCTCTCACGTCTGTACGTGACCACTGGAAAAACCATAGCTTTGACTGCAGGGACCTTTGTCAGCAAAGCGATGTCTCTGCTTTTTAATACACTGTCTGGGTTGGTCATAACTTTCCTTCCAAGGAGCAAGCATCTTTTAATTTCATGGCTACATCACCATCTGCAGTGATTTTGGAGCCCAAGAAAATAAAATTGGTCAGTTTCTACTATTTCCTCTTCTATTTGCCATGAAGTGATGGGACTGGATGCCATGATATTAATTTTGTGAATGTTGAGTTCCAAGCCAGCTTTTTCACTTTCTTTCAGCCTCACCAAGAAGCTCTTTAGTTCCTCTTTGCTTTCTGCCCTTGGAGTGGTATCATCTGCATATCTGAGGTTATTAATATTTCTCCCAGCAATCTTGATTCCAGCTTGAGATTTATCCAGCCCAGCATTTCACATGATGTACTCTACATAGCAGTTAAATAAACAAGAGTGATAATGTACAGCCTTGCTGTACTCCTGTCTCAGTTTTGAACCAGTCAGTTGTTCCATGTAAGGTTCTAACTGTTGCTTCTTGATCTGCATACAGGTTTCTCAGGAGACAAGTAAGGTGGTCTTATATTTCCATCTCTTTAAGAATTTTCCAGTTTGTTGTGATCCACACCATCAAAGGCTTTAGCATACTCAGTGAAGCAGGAGTAGACATTTTCTGAAATTTCCTTGCTTTCTTTATGGTCCAATGGATGTTGGCAATTTGATCTCTGTTTCCTGTGCTTTTTCTGAATTCAGCTTGTACATCTGGAAATTCTAGGTTCATGTCCTGCTGAGGCCTAATTCTTCTTGCCCCATAACAAATAAGTGTCTATTTCCTTGAATGCTCTAGCTTTGAGCACTTGAATTCTATTTATCTTCTACCATAGAGGGCTGACCTACTCTCCTTTCCTGAATTAGGTTTTAATATGTATATATTATGCTCATAATTCCAACTCTAAGTGCTAAGCAAAGGAAATTCTGTATGAATGTACACTTTGAAACCAAGCCTCGTAGTATTACAATGTCTCCAGGGATTTATTTGTGTATAACAGCTAACTACAAAGTAGGGTTAGAAAGGTAAGATAGATTATTGGAAGAAGAAAGATTTATTATTTTATCACTTTAGCTATATATTTTTAAGCATCCAAATGACATTAGTCTCATGATTTTAAAAATCAGCAAGTGGTAAATAATATATTAGGAGCATTTGAGAAATTAAAAAGATTCTAGTAGATAATAACTCTTTAAAAGCTCAATAAAATGCCTCCAGAGCACTTACTGTTGGATTAATCAGACAATTTTAATCAGTATATTCAATATACATTATTAACACATATTTCTTCAAGATTAACGTCCATATTTTGCAATTAACACACACAACAACAGCATTTACAATCTGTCTGGTACCCCACTGTTAATATTATGTGTAACCTTTACTGAAAAGCTCTTGTCTCAGGCTTCCCCTGCGGTTCAGTGGTAAAGAATCCACCTGCCAGTGCAGGAGTCATGGGTTCGATCCCTGATCCAGGAAGATCCCACGTGCTGTGGAGCAACTCAGCCCACTATTAAGCCTGTGCTCTAGACCTGGGAGTTGCAACCACTGAGCCCATGTGCCCACAACTACTGAAGCGCTCATGCCCTGGAGTTCATTTTCCACAACAAGAGACGCCACCACAGTGAGAAGCCAGTGCACCGCAATGAGAGAGTAGCCCCCGCTCGCCACAGCTAGGGTAAGGCCCACACGTCAGTGAAGATCCAACATGCTGCTGCTGCTGCTGCTAAGTCACTTCAGTCGATTCCGACTCTGTGTGACCCCATAGATGGGAGCCCACCAGGCTCCCCCGTCCTTGGGATTCTCCAGGCAAGAGGACTGGAGTGGGGTGCCATTGCCTTCTCCAGAAGATCTAACATAGACAAAAATAAACAAATAAAAAAGTTGTCTCATGTCAAATGCTCTGTTTTTATTAGAAAGTATGCAGGAATTAGAAATTAAAAAGAAAGAGGTAATAATGTGTATCTTTACCAGAGCTCTTGACGTATTTCACTGAAATTATAAATTCATATCCTAGGCATTATAAAAGTTTAAATCACAAATTTCCATGTCTCTTTTTTCACAGCTCTTTAGATGATATGATAAGCTCCTCAAAGACAGCGAGTCTATTTTATCTGACATAGAAACTGGGACTACGTCTGGCGCAGAGTATGAAAGCAATAATGTTCTTGCTAAACTAACTTAAACCAGTGGGTAAGAGGTTAATTATCATAAGTAGAAGTGGTAAAATATATCACTATAAAGAAGGCTGAGTGCCAAAGAATTGATGCTTTTGAACTGTGATGCTGGAGAAGACTCATGAGAGTCCCTTGGACTGCAAGGAGATCAAACCAGTCAATCCTAAAGGAAATTAACCCTGAATATTTATTAGAAGGACTGATGCTGAAGCTCCAATACTTTGCCCACATGGTGTGAAGAGCTGACTCACTGGAAAAGACCCTGATGCTGGGATTGAGGGCAAGAGGAAAAGGGGTCGATAATGGATGAGATGGTTGGATGGCATCACTGAGTCGATGGAAATGAGTTTAAGCAAACTCCAGGAGATGGTGAAGGACAGGGAAACCTGACGTGCTGCAGTCCATGGGGTCGCAAAGAGTCAGACACAATTTAGCGACTGAACAACAATATATCAGTACATTCTGGATGAATGGATGGATGAGTGAATGAAAGAATAAACTCCAGAAGAAATTTTACTTTTGTTTCCAACTGTCCCATTAAACCTAGCTGGTACTTACAGTCCACCCTCTGCCCTTGGCAGAACAACAAGGACATTTGTACAACTCGTATGGTGATGTAGAGAATAGAAAGGCCTGTGAAAACTTTAAGTAATGAGTACAATCTCAAGGAATGTAAATTTCCTTTCCTAGGTAATATTGAAAAATTCTGAGCTGATTCAAGTTAAATTTCAGTGCCTCCCTCAACTGCAGCCTATAGCTAGCAGTGGAAGTGAAATTCCTTTCCTGTTTTTACCAGACAGGTTGGAGAAGGTTGGATATAAAAGTGACAGGAATACTCATGCTCTTTACATGACCACTGCTGTCTCAGGCCTGCCTCATGCTTTTCAGCCCTTGCGCATATTTTAAGGCTGACTTCCTTGTGCAAGTGCTTGTGTGTGTTCGCTGATGATTCCTCTGCTGGGCCCCTTCACTTGCCACTCCCGTGACATGGGCAGCGTCTTTCCTCGAGTCTTCAGCTTTGAAAATCACACATCAGCTTCTGTCCGTGGGGTACACCTTTCAGCCACTTGGGTCCCTGGTACGAAAAGCCCTCGGGCAAGATTTGTTTTGAAATGGCATCATCATGACATCCTCTGGCCAAGTAGCCACATCTCTGTTGACTTGCACTGATGGGGATTCATTTTCTTCCCAGATACAGTTCTTTTCCACACAAACCTCTTTGACTTTCTCGAGCATGATTGTGGTGCTATGGCCTTTTAACCACAAACTCGTCAAGTTGTCCCTGAAAATATCCCTTAATAACCTTGAACGAAGGGAATGTGACTCCTTAAGCGGACTGTGGTTCCTGATGCCTTCTCAACACAGAAATTTTCCCAATCATTACTTGACAAAATCCTGTCCCAATCTTATTCAACCTTTCAATATTTTATCTTGGTGAAGAGTCGCTGGAAAGAGACTCAAAATCATGTAACTGGTTAGCAAATAAAAAGTTTGAACTTTATTTAATCATTTTCATCTTCCAATTTAATAGTCTGCCTGGTCATTAACATAGAGCCAGGGATGGCAAATCAATTTCAACTCCCCTGCCGGCTCTGATCCAGTAATGGAGCACTGAATAGAGGAGATCTAGGCTCTAGGATATGGAGGAGGAAATGGCAACCCACTCCAGTGTTCTTGCCTGGAGAATCCCAGGGACGGGGGAGCCTGGTGGGCTGCTGGCTATGGGGTCGCACAGAGTCAGACACAACTGAAGCGATTTAGCAGCAGCAGCAGACTCTAGGATAAGAATGTCTTTATTGATTAGTGATGCCTGCAAAGGGAGCAGGAGTAGACGATAGGGACATACCTGTGCCAGGCAGCATCTATGAGGGCAGATACCCTCATGCTTGTCCTGTTCAGGCTATATTTCCTGTCCTAACAACATGCCTGGAATCAAGTAAGTTCCTGTTAAATGTGTTGAATACATGAATAAGAGTGTGTATATGTAAATGAGTGGCTATATACAGATATAGTTAGATCAATTAAATATATAATATTTATGTTATACATATATGATGAATATTTAATAAGATAAATATTGTTTAATATACCATAGTACAAGTTCAATTACTTTTTCTTTTTTGGCTGTGCTGCTCAGTATGTGAGATCTTAGTTCCCCAACCAGGCATTGAACCTGTGCCCCTGCATTGGGAACACGGAGTCTTCAACACTGAACCACCAGGGAAATCCCATCAATTACTTTCAACTAACTGTTTCTTATCTTTATAAGAGTAAATTATAAAACCGTAAGGCAATAAAAGTCCCTGAGGCATAATTAAAAATATAAACTTAACTTCAACTCAAATGATAATTATGACAATTTCAATATCTCTTTCAAAGAAAATTGAAAGGCCAATTACTGTCTATGTTATCATATAAAATATGATTTTAAATAAAGTTAATTTGGGTTTTCAGAGTATGTTAGTACACTATCATCTAAAAAGAAAATGATAGAGATAAAAGTTAGTAAATTTTCATGACTTGAGGTATATATTGTTTGATAATGATTGGTAATTATTGCCAGGTGGGGCCTTAGTTAAAGCTAGACAAACACTCCTGTAATAAACCATAATGAAAAAGGATATGAAAAAGAACGTGTGTGTGTGTGTGTGTGTACACATGACTAAAACACTTTGCTGTGCACCTGAAACTTACACAAGTTTGTAAATCAACTATACTTCAATTTTTAAAATATAGATTTAAGACCAAAAAAACCTGGAACACCCTAAAGCTTGGGTGATAGCATTCCCCTCGCAGCCTCCTTACCCCTGTCTAGTGACTTCCTACTTCCCCATCCTAGACAACAGATCGGGGACCTCTGGACTAGAAACCCAATGCTGCCTATCATCAGAGTCACCACTGTTCCTCAGAAACTGTTAAATATTACACCAGCCTTCCCCGTGTACCACACGGGGTACCCACAAGGGGTACCCACTAGCCTGATTCTATTTTATTTTTCCTCTCCATCTCTGTGAAGGTCCCTGCATGTCTCACAACTGAAAAGAAACAATACAACGAAACAGAATGTAGAGCAAACATTTTATGATACTTGATCAAGTAAATGCAATTGAAGACTAATTCATACAGTTCAGTTGCTCAGTCGTGTCCGACTCTTTGTGACCCCATGTACCACAGCATGCCAGGCCTCCCTGTCCATCACCAACTCCCTGAGTCCACCAAAACCCATGTCCATTGAGTCGGTGATGCCATCCAGCCATCTCATCCTCTGTTGTCCCCTTCTCCTACTACCTTCAATCTTTCCCAGAATCAGGGTCTTTTCCAATGAGTCAGCTCTTCACATAAGGTGGCCAAAGTATTGGAGTTTTAGCTTCAACATCAGTCCTTTCAATGAACACGTAGGACTGATCTCCTTTAGGATGGACTGGTTGGATCTCCTTGCAGTCCAAAGGACTCTCAAGAGTCTTCTCCAACACCACAGTTCAAAAGCATCAATTCTTTGGCGCTCAGCTTTCTTCACAGTCCAACTCTCACATCCATACATGACAACAGGAAAAACCATAGCCTTGACTAGATGGACCTTTGTTGGCAAAGTAATGTCTCTGCTTTTCAATATGCTATCTAGGTTGGTCATAACTTTCTTTCCAAGGAGTAAGCATCTTTTAATTTCATGGCTGCAATTGCCATCTGCAGTGATTTTGGAGCCCAGAAAAATAAAGTCAGCCACTGTTTCCACTGTTTCCCCATCTATCTGCCATGAAGTGATGGGACCAGATGCCATGATCTTCGTTTCCTGAATGTTGAAATTTAAGCCAACCTTTTCACTCTCCTCTTTCACTTTCATCAAGAGGCTTTTTAGTTCTTCTTCACTTTCTACTATAAGGGTGGTGTCATCTGCATATCTGAGGTTATTGATATTTCTCCCAGCAATATTGATTCCAGCTTGTGCTTCTTCCAGCCCAGCATTTCTCATGATGTACACTGCATATAAGTTAAATAAACAGGGTGACAATATACAGCCTTGATTACTCTTTTTCCTATTTGGAACCAGTCTGCTGTTCCATGTCCAGTTCTAACTGTTGCTTCCTGACCTGCATACAGGTTTCTCAAGAGGCAGATCAGGTGGTCTGGTATGCCCATCTCTTTCAGAATTTTCCACAGTTTATTATTATTATTCATACAGTACAGCCCTCAAATGTCAAAGGAGAACATCAAATGGAACATATTTAATTTCATCAGTATTTACAATTGCCAGGACATGAAAACATCCTGCTGTCTATTAATGGATGAGTGGATAATGGATTATTATTCCATCATAAAAGGAGGAAATCTTGCTATTTGTGACAACATGGAGGGACCTGCAGAGTATTATGCTAAGTGAAGTAAGTTAGACAGAGAAAGGCAAATACTGTACGATTACATTTACATGTGGAATTTAAAAAAAACAAAACAGATTCATAGACAAAGAGATCAGATTGGTGGTTACCACAGGCAAGAAATAGTAAGTGGTAGAAATGGGTAGAGGTGGTCAAAAGGTGCACACTTCTAGGTATAAAATAAATAAGTATTGAGATGTGCAGCATGATGGCCATAGTAACGCTGTTTTATGGTGTACTTGAAAGTTGTTAAGACAGCAAATCCTAAAAGTTCTCATCATAAGGGGAAAAAAAAGCATTTTTGTGTATTTATACAAAATGACAGATGTCTACTAAACTTATTGCAGTAATCATTTCAGACGATACGTAAGTCATTATGTTGAATGCAATCTTCTACAGTGCTGTATGTCAATTATATCACAACAAAACTGAAAAAAGTAAAAGTATAAAGAGAGGAAAAGTAAAAAAAAAAAAAAAAAGAGGTATAAATTGTACACAAAACATAAAAATGTTCTTAATGTAGGGAATCTGTTATTCCAAGAGAATTTACAGAAATACTATTAAAAATAATATCAGATACCAGGAAAAGGAACATATTACGTGTAAGTAATTGCATAACTTCTCTATCTACACTAGCCACTGTGGACCATTCCCGATTGCAATGATGCACAATGACTCCTCATCCATGGCATGTGTAAAATGATGTTACTTCTGAGATGGAACTTCTTTGGATTCCCACTTAAATAATTAAATTACCATTTAAATAATTTAGATTCTGGAAAATATTCACACTATAATTCCTCTCAAAGTGCAAAAATACCTTCCACTAGACTTGATGATGAACATACTAAAGCTTTTAAAAACACCTAAAAGTAACATTATTCAAAACTCAGATTGAGGTTATTTACGGGAAGCACTTCAGAATGGCTCTTTTAAGTTTGCAGCTGCCACTTGGTTGAAATGTGAATGAACTCACAGACGTGTGGCTATTATTCAACTGAAGAGTTTCCCAGAAAGCCAGATTAACAAAGCACATCCCATTAGGTTTTGCTTCGAAGGTTGAATCTTCACAGTGAAAAGAAACAAACTTCAGAGGTATAAAATGTAAGACTACTTTACCCCAAATTGCAGAATCCAAAGATTACCATTACTTTCAGTAAAAAGACTAGCCTCTTTCCCCCTATGCTGTCTCTGTTTTCTTCTACTGTTTTAGAGAATTCACTGGAGAAGGAAATGGCAACCCCCTCCAGTACTCTTGCCTAGAAAATTCCATGGATGGAGGAGCCTGGTGGGCTACAGTCCATGGGGTCACAAGAAGTCGGACACGACTGAGTGACTTCACAACAACTTAGAGAATTATTCTAAAGGCGTTACTATTCATAATTGTCTTTCCAAAATATCTTTGTCTAAGCAGGTCACTGTACCTTTTTTTTTTTTGAAATTTAAACCTTTTCATGATTGTGGTCCTGAATATCTTCTGAAATACTTCTATTCCCCTAAATTCAAAATGTCTCATCTACTCTCAAGTTGATCTAGTGTTTTTCTTCTGACACATTATTCCCCTAAGAGCATCTTGGATGAGAACTTGAGAAAATTTGCTCAATAACACTTTCATCATATTTTAAGCTCAGTCCTACTAATCAAGAATTGGATGGTAAGTGCTTCCCTTTAGATACATGTATTAAAACATTTAATATTTTTAAAGACCCAAGTTGCAGCATAGTGGAGTTGATTACTCTGAAAGTCTTCAAAATCAATGTCTGGACAAACCATTTATAATCACATATAATCGTTAAGACAGGACAAATCACATTAATTAGGGCTGTGGAAGTAATCAAATCAGCAAAGCTTCAATTTGACTAATTCACTAATACTCATGCAACTGTAATTTGGGCTCTTTAGGAAATTTTCATTCCAAACTAAAGATAAAAGTGCAGAGAGAAAAATAAATAAATACAAACAGTCTAACATCCACACTGAGTTCAATGCTGTTATCGGAAGCAGTATAGAGGAGAGGTAAGGCAGGGAAAGTGCTGGGCAAATGGGCGACTTTGATTCCTAGACTCGACTCGCTACTGTGTGACCTTAAGCAAGTTATTTAAACTGTGCCTCTTCTGTGCTATGAGCAGGGAGAGAGTGATGACCTTGCTCAGTGCAGGCCATCTCTTACCTGTGGAGGTATGTGCCTAGGGCTACTCTTCAGAATCACGGGACACTTTTCACCCGTGTATCTCATCTTTGGGGTCTCAGACACAAAATGAGATAATTCAACATCCTGTTTCAATGGACTCGCTGTTGTAATTATTTTGAATGTACTTATCTTGCATTCCTGTAGCACTGTATCACACATTATTTATTCTATTTTAATCTGAAAAAATTCAAACTTTAAGTTGTAAAAGCCATAAAGAAATAACCCATATACCACTTTCACCAACTGTAAACATTTTGCTACATTCTCTCTCTTTCACACATATATATGTATATATACATGGTATGTGTATGTATATGTGTGTGTGTTTGCTGAATCATTTGAGATTAAGTTGCGCATTTCATGACCCAAAATACTTTAACATATCTCCTAAGAATAAGAATATTCTTAAAAACCACAATACAGTTACCACATCCTATAAGTTTGATACTCATTCAATACATTTTCCCAACCATGCTCATTACAACAACTTTTTTCGTGATTCACTATCCAATACAGGATCTGGCTTTACATTTGGTGATATTTTATTTATTGTAACATTGCTTTACTAATTTTATCACTACTCTCCCAGTATTAAGCTAGATTATAAACTCTTGATGACATACTGTATTTTAATATTTATTTTCATCTTTGTACTTTCGGCGTAAGCACAGTTCTCCCACACAAAGAGACTTGGTAACTATTTTATGAAAAACTTGTTGGAAGCTACTTGTCAGTTTTTCCCATATTAAGTACTAAGCCAAAAATTTGATAGTGATATTTTTTGTTTAGAAAGTGGGACTCAGAAGTTATTTCATCCAAGCCCTTATTTCTTTGATGAGATCGCAAAGAGTCACTTACTAACATTACGCGACTGGGAGGTCCAGAGCAGAACTAGAGCTGAGTTTCGAACTCTCTAGAGCATCATGCACTCTGTCATGCCATGCTAGCTTTCTCAGGCACTCGCAGAATCAAGCATGGATATGTAAAATGTTGTTTCCTTGCTCAGCATCTACTAATCTTGGGCAACTTCACCAATGAGAAGAATAAGCATAGTTTAATATCTTGAACTACCCTTCTCTAATCTGAGCCATTCTCATTTAGAAAAGCAATCAGGATACAGAAACCACCTTTCACGACTGTGATAGATGTGGACCAGCTATCACTGTGCATCAAACAACAGCTATTTTCCATCATCATGTGGGACATTGTTCACTGTTCGACTGGAGTGTCGGAACATGAATATCACAATCAATTTAGCAATTAGCATTTTCCAAGACAATAGACACATTATTGGTTGGAACAGTAGTACACACTTTAAACAGAGAGCCATTGAAGCACTACTTAATGCCTGCTTCAGTCTCTTTTATGTAGGCTTAATGAACAAGGATGAACATTAGGAGAAAATTTATTTGGAAATTCATTAAAAACATATTTTATTCAAACCATATCACTTTCCACGTCTCTTCCAAAACTACACATAAAGAAAATAATATGGATTTTTAAGGATGAACTCTCTTACTGATTTTCACTGGCATACATATAAAATTCTCCAACATTATAATATCATAATATAACAATAGTATACAAATTAATATGTGCTATCATTTTACCTGCTCAAAACGTGGTTTAGCTCCTTAAGAAAAACCTCATTCATGCTGTATTTCACAGTTTCACCCTAATAAAGTTATCCATTCTATACATAAATTGTTAAATTGCAGTTTTCTCTGTGATAGGAAAGGGAAAGTCAAGTTTCTCTGAGATTTAAAAATCAAAGCGATAACTTCCATTTTATCCCTGGAGTCATTAGGTGGATAAAGTCTCTGGAATACTGCTCACTTGACCAAGGTATTTCCTTTCTCTGATAAAATTTGCAGCCATCAATGAAAGAAAGGGCACATGTCACCTCGCCTATAGAGAAATCAGATAAAGGGGAAGCAGTGTCTCGGGGGAGGGGAGAGAGGAAGGAATCCCTCAAGACATCAAGATCAAGAGGCTAATTCAGCTCTGACCATCAGAATCCGGAGAAACACAAAGAAGTTTCAGCAGAGGGCTGTGTGTGTGTGTTGTCTGAGTTTCTTGTCTACTAGACTGTAAACAACCTGAGAACAGAAACGATCTTTTTTTGCCTGTTCTCCGCAGTGTCTCACTCAGCGCCTTGAATGTGAGAAATGCTTAATAAATGTTTGCTAGAGAAAGAAACGGAGAAGGCAATGGCACCCCACTCCAGTACTCTTGCCTGGAAAATCCCATGGACGGAGGAGCCTGGTAAGTTGCAGTCCATGGGGTCGCTAAGAGTCGGACACGACTGAGTGACTTCACTTTCACTTTTCACTTTCATGCATTGGAGAAGGAAATGGCAACCCACTCCAGTGTTCTCGCCTGGAGAATCCCAGGGACGGGGGTGGGGGGGGGGGCCTGGTGGGCTGCCATCTATGGGGTCGCACAGAGTTGGACACGACTGAAGCGACTTAGCAGCAGCAGTAGCAGCAGAGAAAGAAAGCAAAGAAGGAAGAGGGGGGAGGAAGAAAGAGAGGGAGGGAAGAGAAAGAGAAAGGAATCAAGAAACCTCCCAATGAAAAATAAAAGCTTGTCTCTACCAGTTGTGCAACTTCCTTCAAATCCTGTTTGCAGGCTTCTCCTTTCTCCGACGTCCTCACCCTCTGCCTGGCCTCACAGAGACGCTCACCTCTCACCAAACACAGCCAGTGTTTCTTCTTCTAGACCTTCTGACCCCTTATCCCATTCTCATCTAACCCCTAACTGCAGTGCTCTTGAACTAGAGAAACTTAAGCATTGGATCTATAGGGAATTTAAGATAAGCGAGTCCAACTCCTTCATTTAAGAGATAAAGAAATGGAAACATAAGGGGATGAAGTGCTTTGTTCTCCTGCAAAGACTCAGGTCACTGCACAGCCTGCTCCAGAAAACAGATAGTTTCAGATTCCTGATGTTTTTTTCCTTTTTTTTTCCCTTTCTAAATGGTTTCAAATTTCATCAGTTTTGCTGCCTTGATGCCCTGTTACCCTCAATTACTGTAGAGTGTGTTTCCTACAAGTAATATCTTTTCCTACAAGTAGTATCTTTTCCTACAAATCTCTGATACAGTAATTAAAATAGATAATTTAGTGTTAATATATTTCAGCCATCTATGTGCTATGCCTAGTCGCTCAGTCGTGTCTGACTCTGCGACCCCATGGACTGTAGCCCGCCAGGCTCCTCTGTCCATGGGGATTCTCCAGGCAAGAATACTGGAGTGGGTTGCCATGCCCTCCTCTGGGGGATTTTCCCAACCCAGGGATTGAACCCAGGTCTCCCACATTGCAGGCAGATTCTTTCCCAGCTGAGCTACTGGGGAAGCCCTCAACTATCTCATCCATGTTCAAATTTCTCCAGTTGGCCAGAATTTGTGTTTCAGCAAAAGGTTCCAATCTAAAACTCTATTTGATGACCATGTCTTTTAATGTCCTTCAATCTCAAACAGTTACTCAAGGTTTCCCTGGCTATCATGACATTGAGACATTGGAAGATTATAGACCAGTTATTTAGAAGATGTTCTTCACTCTGGCTGTTCGATGCTTCCTCAGGATTATTTATCAGACCCTTTGCAACCCCATGGACTGTAGCCCACCAGGCTCCTCTGTCCATGGAATTCTCCAGGCAAGAATAATGGAGTGGGTTGCCATGCCCTCCTCCAGGGGATCTTCCTGACCCAGGGATTGAACCCACGTCTCCTACATTATAGGCAGATTCTTTACCATTTGAGCCACCAAGAAAGCCCTATATATTTTGGTGGGAATTTCAAATGAGATGCTGTGTTCTCAGTGCAGCCTATCAGTGCTTTATCATTTTGCTTTGTCTTATTCAGTAATGTTCACCTTAACCCCTTGACTAAGTTGTAGTCCGCCAGGCTTCTTCACTATAAAATCGCTCTTTGTCCCTCTGTGAAGGTACTTTAAGACAATAATCCATTCCTCATCAAAGTTTCTACCACTAATGAGTAGCCACGGGTGTTTCTGGCCTGTGTTGTTACTATGATGGCTGCCAAATGACGCTCTTCTTTTTTAAACAGTCATCAGTCAATAGTCTACTGTTAGGAGAAGGTCAACTATCATTTTTTTATTCTGATGCTAAAATTGTCCCTTATTTGGCTGCCTGGCTTCTATGTCCTTTTGAAATGTCCTGATTGTTCTTTCAGTATTTTCTTATTTTCCAGTATAATGAGATGCCTTACATTTATTTTAAAACTTCCCTAATCCCACCCTACATCAGCCATTTCTCTGAGGAATCCTGGTTCTTTGACTGGAGCATGGACTTTACATGGCAACATCAGGACGGCACTGGTGTGTTACTGTTCTCAAGTCCTCTCATTGGACAGAGCTAGTTAATATATGCATGTATGTGCATGCACATACTATACATTATATTATTTGTTGTTGTTCAGTCACCCAGTCGTGTCCCACTTTGTGACCCCGTGGACTGCAGCACGCCAGGCCTCCCTGTCCCTCACCATCTCCTAGAGTTCACCCAAGTTCATGTTCATTACATTGGTGATGCCGTCCAGCCATCTCATCCCCTGATCCCCTCTTCTCCTTCTGCTCTCAATCTTTCCCAGCATCAGGGACTTTTCCAATGAGTCATCTGTTCACATCAGAGGACCAAAATACTGGAGCGTCAGCTTCATACACACATGCATATCTATCTAATATCTATACATTGAAAACCATGAGTTCAAACCCATACCTCAATTCCAAACTAACACCGCAAGCTTATTCCGGTGTTCTCTTTTTCCTTATTTCCTACAACGAGAAACCTGTTTCTATCTTTACTATACTTATTTATTCACTCAGTCCCCCAGAAGGTAACCCAGTTCCTCATCAAACCATCCCTATCACCAATCTTCCTGCCAATGTCCTATTCCCCACCCCGTTCCCGGCCGCAGTGCCTGCACAGGTGCCCCACACACACAGCTTGGGCTCCAACACTTATGCATGGATGTTGCTGTCATTACCTCTATCTCCCACCAGGATGCTCTCATCACCTTGATCTCAGCCTTCATGACCCATGGTGGGTTTCATCGCCAACACCCACACAGAAGCAATCTCCTCCTCTCTTTTGGGCTCTGATGCTTCTTGTCAGACTATCCACACGCCCTTTGGACCCTCTGAAGCACCACCTCTCCCCCAAAAGTAGGAGGACTTTCACATCTCAATTTTAAAGCTTACGATAAAGCCACAGTAATCAAAGCAGTGTGACAAGCATAAAGATTGACATATAGATCAATGGAACAGAATAGAAAGTTCAGAAATAAACCTTTATATTGATATGTATATAGTCAATTTACTTTTGAAAAAGAGCCAAAGAAATTTAGTGAGGAGAGGATAATTCTTTTCAACAAATGGTGCTGGAAAAAACGGATATCCATGCAAAAACTCACGATAGTAGTCATCATCTTAGCTCTTTATAACACAAAAAAAAACAACTCAAGATGGATCATGACCTGAATGTAAGATAGAAAACTATAAATATTCTAATGTAAACATGAGAGAAAATATTTTTGAAACTGGGTTAGGCAAAAGACTTTTTTTTAGATGGAACACTAAAGCTGTGATCTATAACAGAAAAATGGATAAATAGGACTTTGGCTCCCCCACACTCCTCACATGGACTTTCTCCTTTTCCTCCAATCGGCCTTTTACACCCATCACTGCCAAAACCTCTGCGTCCTTTCAAGGAGACCTTCTTCACTTGCTCTAACTCCAGCACCCCTCACTGGGTTTTCCACAAGCTCCCACCTACCGCTTCCTGTGCAGAAACCCACTCAGCCAACTGGGTTTTAAAACATCACCTCCAAGGGCACAGATACCATCTGCAACTTGCTCAAGCAATAACCTCTTTACTGCGTCACAGCCCCTCCCCCCTTACAGGCGCACGCCTTGATCAGCGCTGTCTAAAAGCTTCCGGACAGAGAAGGAAAGAAAAAAGGAAGAACAGACTTTGAACTGAAACAGACAGTGTTCTCCTTGATTACTGTTTGTATCATTAAGTGTCTGTCCGGAACACACATCAGCATATCTTCATTAAAAATCTAAGACAAGTATCCTATCTATTCACCAGATCATATTTATTCCTGGAAAAAGATACCAAATGCACAGCACAGAATAATGCATCTTATGGGGTTCTCAACAAATATTCATTGGCTAAAAATACATATATTTCCTTTGCCAAACACATAATAGTTCAATTGAAATCGAATTTCACATCATAGATAGTGAGAGCTATAAATTATATATTGTGAATGACAATTAATGAATTAAATACATAGAAGGAATTAGGTTAATAAATTTAACTGGAGACTATCCCAGAAATTGTTCACTGCATCATTTTGTTTTCTAGCCATGAGCACCAAAAACAATTCTTTTCTCTTTATAGAAATTTTTAATAAAAAATCTATACTGAATATGTTGTTTTATTTTGAACTAAATCATTTCACTAGGCAGGGTGACACAAGTGTGGCTAAAATCTATGACATTGACTTGACAATAAAATGTCTATTTTTTAAAAAATGATTTGATTTGAAATAGCCGTAACCTTCTGTTCTAATACTGGCCCCTTAAAATGATTTTCTTATGTCTCAGCATTTGCCAAACTGAAGGAAAATCTATTCTTATAATAAGCCCATACTGAAAATAAAAATTTAAAATAGTCGATGCCAGGCATTAGAAGACCAAGTCAATATAAACTATACCATTTTTTATTTAATTTATAATTGAATACCTTCTAAAAACTTTAGTTATGATTTGTTTTAATAGTGAACCTTTGTTATGGTTTCTGCTGGTTTATGGTTATCTAAATATTATGAAAGCCTCATAAACAATGCACCGTATATACATACAGAAAATACTGGAGACAGATGGCCTAGTATAGCATTCAGTTTTTGAGGTGATTGGAATCTTTACAAACCAGAAAATGGGGGAGAGGGAGGGCTGGAAACTGGTGGAAAGAAAATGGACAGTTTCCATCTATCTACATCCATAAACTAAAGTTAGTTCTATACAAAGTGAGACCAAGAAACAGAACACTGGAGAGGACGTGCATGATAATATAATGGTATGATTTGTACTGCACTGAATTGAACAAAACTGCATTTTTCCCAAACCACAATATACTTGGATACCTTTTTCTAAATGTCTCAAATGGACACTGCCTTCATTGTGTAGGTTTGGATAAAGCAAAGCACAGGCAGCTCATAACCCTTCTACTCTACAGACTGCATAAATTTGAAATTTTGAGAGGCTCGGCCTCTACTGGCTAAAATCTTGCTCAGCTAGTGAAAGCGCTGAACTTAACACTTAGCTCCTTTTATTGCAGTTGGTCCTGTATTTTACAGCCCTCCTTCTAGAAAGAAGGCTTTTTATCAATTCAACAATATCTCATGATTTTCAGGCTGTTTTTCAGGCATATTCCTTCAAACATTCTGGCAATCCAACAGCAGCTGCGGGTTTAGTTATCATTTGCAACTACCCTCTTCTTTCAGGGGTGCTCCTCGGTGGCTCAGCAGTAAAGAATCTGCCTGCAATACAGGAGACACTGGTTTGATACATGGGTCGGTAAGATCCCCTGGGGAAGGGCATGGCAACCCACTCTAGTATTCTTGCCCGGAGAATCCCATGGACAGAGGAACATGGCAGGCTACAGTCCACAGAGTTGCAAAGAGTCAGACTTAACTGAAGCAACTGAACACACACACACACTCTACTTTCAAACAGATCCCTGCATCTTTCCAGTCTTAGTCTGGTGATTCTCTATTATCAAGTATCCTATAACAATATTGTGATGCTAATCAGATTAGCATGCTTTAATCACTATATTTCTGTGGCTTATTTTCTACTAATTAGAGCTAGTAAAATGTGCTGTTAATTTAATTAATGAAGGAACTCATCTTTGACAGAGATCATCTTTCTTGCTTCATCCACAATTTAAACAGAGCCTGAAGTCCGTAGGTGATTTAATCAATCACCACTGTAGACAGCAGGAACAATGCTTATCTCTGACCAAGGGCACACCTCCATTTCTTCATCAGCTCGGTTCAGTTCAGTCGCTCAATCATGTCCGACTCTTTGTGACCCCATGAACTGCAGTACGCCAGGACTCCCTGTCCATCACCATCTCCCGGAGCCTACACAAACTCATGTCCATTGAGTCAGTGATGCCATCCAACCATCTCATCCTCTGTCGTCCCCTTCTCCTCCTACCTTCAATCTTTCCCAGATTCAGGGTCTTTTCAAATGAGTCAGCTCTTTGCATCAGGTGGCCGAAGTATTGGAATTTCAGCTCCAAATCAGTCCTTCCAATGAACACCCAGGACTGAGCTCCTTTAGGATGGACTAGTTGGATCTCCTTTCAGTCCAAGGGACTCTCAAGAGTCTTCTCCAACACCACAGTTCAAAAGCATCGATTTTTCAGCACTCAGCTTTCTTTATAGTCCAACTTTCACATCCATACATGACAACTGGAAAAACCATAGCCTTGATTAGATGGACTTTTGTTGGCAAAGTAATGTCTCTGCTTTTGAATATGCTATCTAGGTTGGTCATAACTTTCCTTCCAAGGACTAAGCGTCTTTTCATTTCATGGCTCCAGTCACCATCTGCAGTGATTTTGGAGCCAAAAAAATAAATAAATAAATAAAGTCAGCCACTGTTTGACCATCTATTTGCCATGAAGTGATGGGACCAGATCCCATGAACTTCTTTTTCTGAATGTTGAGCTTTAAGCCAACTTTTTCACTCTCCTCTTTCACTTTCATCAAGAGGCTCTTTAGTTCTTCTTCACTTTCTGCCATAAGGGTGGTGTCATCTGCATATCTGAGGTTATTGATATTTCTCCCAGCAATCTTGATTCCAGCTTGTGCTTCATCCAGCCCAACATTTCTCATGATGTACTCTGCATAGAAGTTAAATAAGCACGGTGACAATATATAGCCTTGATGTACTCCTTTTCCTATTTGGAACCAGTCTGTTGTTAAATGTCCAGTTGTAGCTATTGCTTCCTGACCTGTATACAGGTTTCTCAAGAGGCAGGTCAGGTGGTCTGGTATTCCCATCTCTTAATTTTCCACAGTTTATTGTGATCCATACAAAGGCTTTGGCATAGTCAAGAAAGCAGAAATAGATGTTTTTCTGGAACTCTCTTGCTTTTTCGACGATCCAGTGGATGTTGGCAATTTGATCTCTGGTTCCTCTGCCTTTTCTAAAACCAGCTTGAACATCTGGAAGTTCACAGTTCATGTATTGCTGAAGCCTGGCTTGGAGAATTTTGAGCATTACTTTGCTAGTGAGTGAGATGAGTTCAATTGTGCAGTAGTTTGAGTATTCTTTGGCATTGCCTTTCTTTGGGATTGGAATGAAAACTGACTTTTTCCAGTCCTGTGGCCACTGCTGAGTTTTCCAAATTTGCTGGCATATTGAGTGCAGCACTTCCACAGCATCATCTTTTAGGATTTTAAATAGCTCAACTGGGACTTCATCACCTCCAATAGCTTTTTTCATAAGGCCCACTTGACTTCACATTCCAGGTTGTCTGGCTGTAGGTGAGTGATCACACCTTCGTGATTATCTGGGTCATGAAGATCTTTTTTGTACAGTTCTTCTGTATATTCTTGCCACCTCTTCTTAATATTGTCTGTTTCTGTCAGGTCCATACCATTTCTGTTCTTTATTGAGCCCATCTTTGCATAAAATGTTCCTTTGGTATCTCTAATTTTCTTGAAGAGATATCTAGTCTTTTCCACTCTATTGTTTTCCTCTATTTCTTTGCATTGACCCCTAAGGAAGGCTTTTTTATCTCTCTTGCTATTCTTTGGAACTCTGCATTCAAATGGATATATCTTTCCTTTTCTCCTTTGCTTTTCACTTTTCTTCTTTTCACAGCTGTTTGTAAGACCTCCTCAGACAGCCATTTGCTTTTTTGCATTTCTTTATCTTGGGGATGGTCTTGATCCCTGTCTCCTGTACAATGTCTATAGTTCATCAGGCACTCTATCAGATCTAGTCCCTTAAATCTGTCACTTCCACTATATAATCATAAAGGATTTGATTTAGGTCATACCTGAATGGTCTAATGGTTTTCCCCACTTTCTTCAATTTATGTCTGAATTTGGCAATAAGGAGTTCATGATCTGAGCCACAGTCAGCTCCTGGTCTTGTTTTTGCTGACTGTATAGTGCTTCTCCATCTTTGGCGGCAAAGAATATAATCAATTTGATTTCAGTGTTGGCCATCCGGTGATGTCCATGTGTAGAGTCTTCTCTTGTGTTGTTGGAAGAGGGTGTTTGCTATGACCAGTGCATTTTCTTGGCAAAACTCTGTTAACATTGCACCAAGGCCAAATTTGCCTGTTACTCCAGGTGTTTCTTGACTTCCTACTTTTGCAGTCCAGTCACCTATTATAAAAAGGACATCTTTTTTAGGTGTTAGTTCTAAAAGGTCTTGTGGGTCTTCATAGAACTGTTCAACTTCAGCATCTTCAGTGTTACTGGCCGGGGCGTAGACTTGGATTACCATGATATTGAATGGTTTGCCTTGGAAATGAACAGAGATCATTCTGTCGTTTTTGAGATTGCATCCAAGTACTGCATTTCGGACTCTTCTGTTGACCATGATGGCTACTCCATTTCTTCTAAGGGATTCCTGCCCACAGTAGTAGGTCTAATGGTCATCTGAATTAAATTCACCCATTCCAGTCCATTTTAGTTCGCTGATTCCTAGAATGTCGACATTCACTCTTGCCATCTCCTGTTTGACCACTTCCAATTTGCCTTGATTCATGGACCTAACATTCCAGGTTCCTATGCAATATTGCTCTTTACAGCATTGGACCTTCCTTCCATCAGCAGTACCAGTCACAACTGGGTGTTATTTTTGCTTTGGCCCCATCCCTTCATTCTTTCTGGAGTTATTTCTCCACTGATCTCCAGTAGCATATTGGGCACCTACGGACCTGGGGAGTTCATCTTTCAGTGTCCTATCTTTTTGCCTTTTCATACTGTTCATGGGGTTCTCAAGGCAAGAATACTGAAGTGGTTTGCCATTCCCTTCTCCAGTGGACCACATGTCTTCATAAAGTCCTTTAAATAATGATAGCCATGACCATCAACACTAAGAAACTAGTCTCTAAGCACCTCGAGTGATGTAACCTTATAATAGCTTAAACATTTTGGTCCAATTCCATATTCAAAATCCCAACATAATACACTTAAGTAATCATTTTAATCAACAAACTTGTCAGATAAAAATGAAATCAAGGAGCTGTGTTTGAATTGCCCATGTGAAATTGAAATAATTGGTTAGATTAGCTAAAAAGTCTATCCAACTTCTCATATAAATCCAGCTGTTATCTATATATTCTGAAATAAACACACCTCAGGCTGACCTTAATTTACAAATGGATCAGTTTTGTAAAACAATTTGCTCAATTATTTTTTTCCAATATAAACGCCATTGCTAGTTGGTTTTCATGGTTGGCTCAAAGAGTATACTTCATCCATAACTACTGTTCCTAACATAATAAAACTACTCACTGAAGCCACACAGCTCTACTTGATGGGCTATGTCCAGACTACTCAGTTTCCTTCCTCTCATCTGCTTTCAAACCTCCCCTTTGCTAAAACATTTCAAGTCTTTTCATAAAAGCAGTGTCAGCAGAAATACCAAAGCCAATGGTCGATCCACACAGCATATAAAGAAAAAAACAATACTGAATTAATTTAGACTAATGTGAATTTGGAAATAAAGCTCTGTCTTCCCACCAAAATACTGGTAGCTGCTTGTAATTGTTTCCCAGAAAAGTACAGGTAAATATTGTATGACTTGGTTATTTATGCAAAAGTAGTGGATCCTAATGTCAGGATGTCTATCTTGTTGATGGAGCTGTAAGGTACAACCTTCGAATTTGGGTTTATATGACCACTAGGCCCCCGATACAAAGAGCGGACTCATTGGAAAAAACCCTGATGCTGGGAAAGATTGAAGGCAGGAGAAGGGGACGACAGAGGATGGGATGGTTGGATGGCATCACCCACTCAATGGACATGAATCTGAGCAAACTGCAGGAGGTAGCTAAGGACAGGGGAGCTTGGCGTGCTGCAGTCCATGGGGTCTCAAAGAGTTAGACGTGACTTAGCAGCTGAACAACAATGACCATTTTGCTGTGCCTAGTCACTCAGTCATGTTTGACTCTTTGCGGACCTGTGGACTGTAGCATGCCAGGCTCCTCTGTCCATGGAATTCGCCAGGCAAGAATACTGGAGTAGGTTGCCACATCCTCCTTCAGGGGATCTTCCCAACCCAGGGATCAAATCCAGGTCTCCCACATTGCAGCAGATTCTTTACTGTCAGAGCCACAAGGGAAGCCTCAGCAATGACCACTAGGATCTCTTGACAGAGAAGGCAATGGCAGCCCACTCCAGTACTCTCGCCTAGACAATCCCATGGACAGAGGAGCCTGATAGGCTGCAGTCCATGGAGTTGCGAAGAGTCGGACACGACTGAGCGACTTCACTTTCACTTTTCACTTTCATGCATTGGAGAAGGAAATGGCAACCCACTCCAGTGTTCTTGCCTGGAGAATCCCAGGGATGGGGGAGCCTGGTGGGCTGCCTTCTATGAGGTCACACAGAGTCAGACACAACTGAAGCAACTTAGCAGCAGCAGCAGCAGGATCTCTAGAAACTACATAGCTCTAAAAGTAAATCATATTAAGTTAAGAAAGAATGGAATTGTAAATTCCTAATTGTTCTTATTGAGAAAATATTTTTGTTTCTTTGGGTTTCCTCAAAGCTTTGTGATCTGAAGGAAAATTATAAGGAGTCATTTTATTTTTCTGTATTCTTCTCTAGGATTAGCTACCAGATGATACGTGGGTCTCAATGGATTAGGAATCTGTGTTAGAGTCAGTTCCAATGCCAAAAAATGGTTGCTTTGAAATAACTGGTTTGGCATATTCAGAAACATGCTTCTCTTCACATTCAAAGCATTTATTTCCTCCAGGTTGCTAAAAACTGTGTGGATGGACCCCAGTAATGCCTTCAACTAGTTCCTATATAATCTTCTATTCTCCTTCGGTAGATCCCTCACAGAGGATGCTGGTCTTGGCTTTGTCACTTGCTTAACTAATGAGACATTAGCAAAAGTGATGTGAACAGAGATTTCAGAAGTCTTTCCTCTTGCTGTTGTGGGTACCCTGCTGCCATGGGAACAAGCTCAGTCTAGGCAGAAGTATGATGAGAAACACATGGCCCAGTTACCCACACTGCCCCAGCTGCCACCCAGTTAGCCTCCAGAAGCAGAACAGTCACGGTGACTGGCAGCTGACCACAGACACATGACCGAGACCAGGGGGAAAACTGTTCTGTTAAGCACATCTCAGATTGCTGACTCAAAATTGTAAGCCAAACAAACGGTTGTTTTTTAAGCCACTAGTTTTGAGATGGCTTGTTATGCTGCAAAGACCAATTTACATGAAAGTACTTTTTCATGATTTTTTATAATTCTTTTAGGACTAGAAATGAAACTATTTCCTGTGGTGGAAGGAGTATTACTAAGATAAGATTTGGATCCACTTAGAAAAAAAGAGCAAAGTAGGAGGACTTTATTCAATCTCAAAACTTCCTATAAAGCTACAATAATCAAGGCAGTGTGATTAGCGTAAGGACTGACACATAGATCAATGGAACAGAATAGAAAGTTAAGAAATAAATCCTTATGTTTATGGTCAACTGATTTTTGACAAAGAGCCAAAGAAATTTAAGGGGAAAGGATACTTTTTTTTCAACAAATGGTGCTGAAATTATTGGATAACCATATGTAAAAAAATAGCAATAGTAATCATTATCTTAGCTCTTTACGAGATGCCAACAAAAATCAACTTAAAATGGATCATAGACCTAGATGTAAAAGAAAAATTTTTAAGAATTCTAATTAAAACATGAGAGAAAAGCATATTTGAAATAGGTTAGGCAAAGATTTATTAGCTATGACACTAAAATTATTATATATAAAAGGAAAATTGATGAATTGGACTTCATCAAAATTTCAAAACTTTTGTTTTCTAAATTTTAAAATTAAATACAAGTCACAGATTGACAGAAAATATTGCAAATCATATATCTCAGAAAGGACTTGTTACCCGAATCTATAAAGAGTTTCTGCTGCTGCTGCTGCTAAGTCGCTTCAGTCGTGTCCAACTCTGTGTGACCCCATAGACGGCAGCCCAGCAGGCTCCCCCGTCCCTGGGATTCTCCAGGCAAGAACACTGGAGTGGGTTGCCATTTCCTTCTCCAATGCATGAAAGTGAAAAGTGAAAGTGAAGTCGCTCAGTCATGTTGGACTCTTAGCGACCCCATGGACTGCAGTCTTCCAGGCTCCTCCATCCATGGGATTGTCCAGGTGAGAGTGCTGGAGTGGGGTGCCATTGCCTTCTCCAATAAAGAGCTTCTACAGCTCAATAATAAAAACCTCCAGTTAAAAAATAAGGAAAAGATCTAAATAGACATTTGTCCAAAAAATAAATCTAAATGACCAACAAGCATTTGAAAAGATGCTCAACATCATAAATCACTAGATAAATGCAAATGAAAATCACAGATACCACTTCACACACCCTAGGATGGCCATAATCAAAATTCAGACAATAAAAAGTACTGCTGATGAAAATCTGGATCCCCCTGCCCATTGCTGAAGCAAATGAAAAATAATGCTTCACTTTGGAAAACTATTTTTCTATCTTAAAAAAAGTTAAACCCAAACTTATGACACAAAAATTCCTGTACTGTTTATCCATCTGATGAATATTGGCCATTCGTCCAAATGAAAACTGACATTATACAAAGATTTGTATCTGTAATGCTCACAGCAGCACATTCACAATAGTCCCAAATTGTGAACAATCTGAATGTCTATCAACTGGTAAACTGATTGAAAAAAAAAATGTAGTATACCCATACACTGGAATAGTATTCACCAATAATAATAATTAAAAAACACAAGCTACTGGTAGAACACTACAGGTAAACCTCAAAAATAATATGCAAAGTAGAAGAAGCATTTCAAAAATCGTATTGTATTCTCTTCAGTTCAGTCACTCAGTCGTGTCCGACTCTTTGCGACTCCATGAATCGTAGCACACCAGGCCTCCCTGTCCATCACCAACTCCCAGAGTTCACCCAAACTCATGTCCACCGAGTTGGTGATACCATCCAGCCATCTCATCCTCTGTTGTCCCCTTCTCCTCCTGCCCCCATTCCCTCCCAGCATCAGAGTCTTTTCCAATGAGTCAGCCCTTTGCATGAGGTGGCCAAAGTATTGGAGCTTCAGCTTCAACATCAGTCCTTCCAAAGAAATCCCAGGGCTGATCTCCTTCAGAATGGACTGGTTGGGTCTCCTTGCAGTCCAAGGGACTCTCAAGAGTCTTCTCCAACACCACAGTTCAAAAGCATCGATTCTTCAGTGCTTAGTTTTCTTCACAGTCCAACTCTCACTTCCATACATGATCACTGGAAAAACCATATCCTTGACTAGATGGACCTTTGTTGGCAAAATAATGTCTCTGCTTTTGAATATGCTATCTAGGTTGGTCATAACTTTCCTTCCAAGGAGTAAGCGTCTTTTAATTTCATGACTGCAATCACCATCTGCAGTGATTTTGGAGCCCAAAAAAATAGTCTGACACTGTTTCCACTGTTTCTCCATCTATTTCCCATAAAGTGATGGGATCAGATGCCATGATCTTAGTTATCTTACGATATCTATAAATTTCTTTTTTGTTGTTTTTCAGTCACTCAGTCATGTCTGACTCTTTGCAGCCCCATGGATTGCAGCATGCCAGGCTTTCCTGTCCTTCACCATCTCCCAGAGCTGGCTCAAACTCATGTCCATTGAGTCAGTGATGCCACCCAACCACCTCAACCTCTGCCACCCCTTTCTTCTTTTCCCTTCAATCTTTCCCATCATCAGGATCTTTTTCAGTTAGTCAACTCTTCACATCAGATGGCCAAAGTATTGGAGCTTCATCATCAGTCCTTCCAATGAATATTCAGGGTTGATATCCTTTAGGACTGACTGGTTTGATCTCTTGCAGTCTAAGGGACTCTTCAAGGAATTTCTCTAGCAACACAATTCAAAAGCATCTTTTCTTTTGTACTTAGCCTTCTCTATGATCCAATTCTCACATCCGTACATGACTACTGGAAAAATCATAGCTTTGACTGTACGGACCGATACCACCCACAAAGTGATGACTCTGTGTTTTAATACAGCCTAGGATGTCACAGCCTTTCTTCCAACGAGCAAGTGTCTTTTTAATTTTCAGCAGTGATTTTGGAGCCCAAGAAAATTAAATCTGTCACTGTTTCCACTTTTTCCCCTTCTATTTGCCATGAAGTGAGGGGACAAGATGCCAGGATCTTAGTTTTTTTAATGCTGAGTTTTAAGCCAGCTTTTTCACTCTCCTCTTTCACCCTTATCAAGAGGAAAAGTGAGGTTACTGAAGAAAGCAAAAGGGAAATCAAAGAATTTCTAGAAACAAATGACAATGAAAACACAATTCAAAACCTATGGGATGCAGCAAAAGCAGTTCTAAGGGGGAAGTTTATAGCAATACAATCCTACCTCAAGAAACAAGAAAAACATCAAATAGACAAGCTAACTTTACTCCTAAAACAACTAGATAAAGAAGAACAAACAAACAAAAAAACCCAAAATTAGTAGAAGGGAAGAAATCATAAAGATCTGAGCAGAAATAAATGAAAAAGAAATGAAAGAAACAATAGCAAAGATTAATAAAACTAAAAGCTGGTTCTTTGAGAATATAAACAGAATTGACAAACCTTTAGCCAGACTCATCAAGAAAAAAAGAGAGAGAATACTCAAATTAATAAAATAAGAAATGAAAAAGGAGAGGTTACAACAGAAAATGCACAAATACAAAGGATTATGAGACTATTATGAACAACTCTATGGCAATAAAATAGATAACCTGGAAGGAATGGACAGATTCTTAGAAAAGTTCAATCTTCCAAGACTGAAACAGGAATAGAAATTATAAACAATCCAATCACAAGCACTGAAATTGAGGCTGTAATCAAAAAAAAAACAAAAGCCCAGGACCAGATGGCTTCACAAGAGAATTTTATCAAACATTAGAGAAGAGCTAATGCCTGTCCTTCTAAAACTCTTTCAAAAAATTGCAGAGGAAGGAATACTTCCAAACTCTTTCTATGAGGCCACCATCACCCTGATATCAAAACCAGATAAAGACAACACAAAAAAAAAACTACAGGCCAATATCACCAATGAACAGAGATGCAAAAATCCTCAACAAAATTTTAGCAAACAGAATTCAACAACACATCAAAATGTTCATACACCATGATCAAGTTGGGTTTATTCCAGGGATGCAAGGATTCTTCAATATATGCAAATCAATCAATGTGATACACCATATTAACAAATTGAAAGATAAAAACCACATGATCATCTCAATAGATGCAGAAAAAGCCTTTGACAAAACTCAGCACTCAATTATGATTAAAACTCTTCAAAAAATGGGTATAGAAGGAACCTACCTCAACATAGTAAAGGCCATATATGATAAGCCTATGGCAAACATTATTCTCAATGGTGAAAATCTTAAAGCATTCCCCCTAAGATCAAGAACAAGACAAAGGTGTCCACTTTCACCACTATCAATATAGTTCTGGAAGTCCTAGCTACAGCAATCAGAAGAGAAAAAGAAATAAAAGGAATCCAGATTGGAAAAGAAGAAGTAAAACTCTCACTGTTTGCAGATGACATGATACCATACATAGAAAACCTTAAAGATAGTATCATAAAATTACTAGAGCTAATCAGTGGATTTAGAAAAGTTGCAGGATACAAAATGAATACACAGAAATCACTTGCATTTCTATATACCAACAATGAAAAATCAGAAAGAGAAATGAATCAGCTTCACCATTGCAACAGAAAGAATTAAATATCTAGGAATAAACTTACCTAAGGAGACAAAAGAACTGTACACAGAAAATTTTAAGACACTAATGAAAGAAATCAAAGACAACATAAACAGATAGAGAGATATTCCCCGTTCCTGAGTAGGAAAAATCAATATTGTGAAAATGACTATATTACCAAACACAATCTACAGATTCAATGTGATCCCTATCAAATTGCCAATGACATTTTTCACAGAACTAGAACGAAAATTTTCACAATTCATATGGAAACACAAAAGACCCCGAATAGCCAAAGCAGTCTTGAGAAAGAAGAATGGAGCTGGAGGAATCAATCTTCCTGACTTCAGATTATACTACAAAGCTACTATCATTGAAACAGTACAGTACTGGCACAAAAACAGAAATATAGACCAATGGGACAAGATACAAAGCCCAGAAATAAACCCATGCACCTATGGGTACTTGATTTTTGACAAAGGAGGCAAGAATATACAATGGGGCAAGGACAGCCTCTTCAATAAATGGTGCTGGGAAAACTGGACAGCCACATGTAAACAAATGAAATTAGAACACTTCCTAACACCACACACAAAGATAAACTCAAAATGGATTAAAGGCCTCCATATAAGACCAGAAACCATAAAACTCTTAAAGGAAATCACCACACACAAAGATAAACTCAAAATGGATTAAAGGCCTCCATATAAGACCAGAAACCATAAAACTCTTAAAGGAAATCATAGGCAGAACACTCGATGACATAAATCAAAGCAAGATTCTCTATGACCCACCTCCTAGAGTAACGGAAATAAAAATGAAAGTAAACAAGTGGGACCTGATTAAACTTAAAAGCTTTTGCCAGCAAAGGATACTATAAGCAAGGTGAAAAGACAACCCTCAGAATGGGAGAAAATAATAGCAAATGAAACAACTGACAAAGGATTAATTTCCAAAATATATAAGCAGCTCATACAACTCAATACCAGAAAAACAAACAACCAAATACCAGAAAAACTCAACTCAATACCAGAAAAACAAACAAAAAGTGGGGCAAAGACCTAAGACATTTCTCCAAAGAAGACATACAGATGGCTAACAAACACAAGAAAAGATGCTCAACATCGCTTATTACTAGAGAAATGCAAATCAAAACTACAATGAGATATCACTTCACATCAGTCAGAATCAGTTCAGTCGCTCAGTTGTGTCTGACTCTTTGCGACCCCATGGACTGCAACATGCCAGGCCTCCCGGTCAGAATGGCCATCATCAAAAAGTCTACAAACAATAAATGCTGGGAGAAAAGGGAATGCTGCTGCACTGTTGGTGGGAATACAAATTGATACAGCCGCTATGGAAGACGGTATGGAGATTCCTTAAAAAACTAGGAATAAAACCACCACATGACCCAGCAATCCCACTCCTAGGCATATACCTTGAAAAAACCAAAATTGAAAAAGACACATGTATCCCATTGTTCACTGAAGCACTATTTACAGTAACTAGAATATGGAAGCAACCTAGATATTCATCAACAGATGAATGGATAAAGAAGTTGTGGTGCATATACACAATGGAATATTACTCAGCCATAAAAAGGAACACATTTGAGTAAGTTCTAATGAGGTGGATGAACGTAGAACCTATTATACAGAGTGAAGTCAGTCAGAAAGAGAAAGACAAATATCTTATTCTAATGCATATATACGGAATCTAGAAAAATGGTACTGAAGAATTTATTTACAGGGCAGCAGTGGAGAAAAAGACACAGAGAACAGACTTATGGATATGGAGAGAGGGGAGGAGAGGGTGAGATGCATGGAGAGAGTAACATGGAAACTTACTTTACCATATATAAAATAGATAGCCAACGGGAATTTGCTGCATGGCTCAGGAAACTCAAACAGCGGCTCTGTATCAACCTAGAGGGATGGGGTGGGAAGGGAGAAGGGAGGAGGTTCAAAAGGGAGGGGATATATGTATACATATGGCTGATTCATGTTGAGGTTTGACAGAAAACAACAAAATTTTGTAAAGCAATTATCCTTCAATAAAAAATAAGTTTAAAAAAAAGAGGGAAAGTGAATCTATGAGGCAGAAAGTAATCAGTGCTTGCCTTGGGCTAGAGGTGGGAGATAAGATTGACAGCAAATGGGCACAGGGAACTTACTGGAGTGATGGAAACATTTTTAAACTGGGATGTAGTGATAATTACACTGTTCTATAAATCCACTAAAAAAAAAAAATCAATTTGCACGCATGCCTGCATTTTCACATAATGTAACTAATACCTTAAAAAAGCTTGGCTGTTAAAAAAAACAGACTAACTTTGGACTTCCTCTTGAAAGAGAGGAAAAAAGGGAACTGGTAAATATGAGAATAAATGTGATTTGGAATTTGCCCGTAGACAAAATATAGTTTTTAAAAATTGACCAACTGTCATCTTCTGTGTATGCGTGTGTATGTGAGTTAATGATCAACATACTGAAATGATAATATTATTCTTTTCTTTTGGAGTTATGCTAAAGTGAAAAAATTCATAGCATAATCATTCCCAGCAGGGGAGATTGGACAGCAGGGAACTTGTGGCTGCCCGCAACGTGTCTAGGAGGCCAGCAGGAGGACAGATGATGTAAGCATAACAGGTTGTAACCGTATCTGTGAAATCGCTTTCTCTGGCCCTCACCCAGTACCCACCCTGTCAGCGCCCATCAGCACACCTGAGCACGGTCAGGCCCCTCTGTCTGTCCAGACACCCAGCGTCAGATTCAAGTGAGGAACATGAAGGTGGTCTTGATGGAGCATATGGTTCCATTTTGCTGATTTGGTCCAATTGTTTGAAAACACATTGTCATAAGTAGCATGCTATTTATCATATTTCACTATCTTTCAGGAGAGGTTTGAAGAGGAAAAAAAAAATCATACTTTTCCCTGATGTAATATTACTTTCCCAAATTTGAGAAATAAGCTGTTTCATTACTTTACAATGGAAAAGAAGATTGCACCCCATTTTTGTTTTACAGCATTTATAAGCACATGTGTTGTTGTGATAAATTAAACCTGGCAAGGATTAAGGGAAAATTCTCCACCTAAGTGATCATGCAGCTCCAGGCAACATCCATAGGTCAGCTCAACTATCCCGCTGCCAAAGACACACTGTGCTTAAAAAAACCACACCCAGACAAATGAAAGTTTATTCTATTTTTAAAGATTTCCTGGGGAGAGGATCATAGGAATTTTTGCCCCTTAAGGCATTTAGTCTGTCTGAGAAATTCATTTTACGTAGGAACATGACAGAAACAAAAAGAATATGATTGTCTGGCTGCAAAATGCAAGGACCTTTATTATTATCATCATCATTCTGAAATACAGAGGACAAAGTGGAAGATAAAATTCATGCACTATGTCTGCTGTTCTTCTGATTAATGAAACAGACCCTTCTATTTTGTTAAGGTTAAGTAAGCGAGCCGAGCCAAGCAGCTTAGTTTTGCATTTTAATTTTGGGGACTCTCGACAATAATAAGGCTGCTGAACATAAGAACGTAAGCCAAGAAATGTTTTCTCTAGATTTCTACTATGTTTTTCCCCAGCTATTATACTGAAGAAATTGTGGTTTAGCTAGTAAGAGATAGGTTCATAAATTTAAAGTATTTATGGGTCATTCTCAATTATTATTCTGAGATATCGAACATCCTCCAGCATAAATGGAAAAGTCAGCTCACAAGTGGTTTAAAATGAGAAAAAGTGAATAACCAAAAAGTCATTTGAATATATACAAAATACAAATAAGCTTCTGGGCACATTTTAATTTAAAAGAAATCAATGTTTTGCTAAAATAATTTTCATTGCCTGTTGTCATTATGAGCTTCATTCTTTTCCTAATTAAGGGTGATCATTTGCTCAAATTGTCCTCCTCTCGGTGGGTAATGGGTAAAAACTGACCTTGTGAAAAGAACTCACTTCCAAAAAAAAAGGAATCTGTCTCTACATTTCAGTTCGTGCTTAAAAAAGACAACCAACCAAATGGGGGAAGGGCAGAGGGGTGGTGTGGAGGTTGAACCAGCTTGCTAAACGCCCAGGGCACCAGAGAAAAAGCTTACTCTGTGCATACCTAATGGAAGGGCAAGAGCAGAGAACCAGCCAGGATACAGCCTGTCTGAATGAAGACCTAGGCTGCTGCCCAGCTCTGCCCAGCTCTACCCAGCTCTGGGTCACGGGCACCTGCAGGAGCCAGACCTGCAGGAGTTCCTGCTTCGCTCTCTTCATCACCACTCCCTCACTTACTTTCCCTCACCTCCGCCTGCCCATTATACATCAGAGTATGAAAACTCCAAAGTCGAGTGCTGTCTAGGGTAAATATTTAACCCTTATCTCACTCATATTTGCCATCACACTCAAAAGCTATTCCCATACATATTAATCATTTTACTTCCTGGTAAGTCATGTATATGGTGTTTTTAAGAGGAGGAGGAGTATGCTGGGAATGGCAGACATCAGTGGGTCTGTGGAGCTAAGCTGGTTGGCAAGGGCCTGCCCAGAGCTTTGAGACGAAGCCGATGGCTTCTGCCTTGTAACACTTAAATCAGGAAGAAACCCAGATGAACCCACCTCTAAGAGGGAATGAGGAAACCAGAGGATGGGGTCCTGACAGGAAAAGGTGGCCCCAGTGAGGAGGCAGTGACCACACCACTTACTGCCCAAGAGCGAAGAGAGAGCAGGTGCCCTCTGCTGGCTTGGAATGCCAGGGGCTGAGGATCTGCCCAGGACTGGGTGGAGGTTCGCATGAAATGAGAAGCATGTGCCATCGAGGATCTGGGTGCTCATATGCCCTTTCAGTTCAGTTCAGTGGCTCAGTAATGTCCGACTCTTTGTGACCCCATGGACTACAGCACACCAGGCCTCTCTGTCCATCACCAACTCCCGGAGCTTGCTCAGACTCATGCCCATGGAGTCGGTGATACCATCCAACCATATGCCCTCTGCGTGGCACAAAAACTATGTACTCAGGCCAGTCTAAAGATGCCACACAGGAAATTTTAGAGTTCTAAACCACTGTGGGTATAAACTTGCTTGGAAACCTTTGATTGCCTTAGAAGTAGCACAACATTCAAAGCTGAGGAAAGCCTGAGATAAACATTAGTTTTCATGGGTTTCATGATAAGGCTCCCCCCACCACCCCCCTGCCCACTACTTTACAGAGAACCTATTGAACAGAGATGAAAATATTCTCTTTGAAGTTTGGTTAACTCACTGAGGATCTGAATAAATTTTCATAACTTTAGGTTAAGGAAAATATGCAACAAGCTAGAACATTGATATAAAACATGGATAGCCATAAGCAGAAGGGGAGAGAAACTGCTGCAGAAGATTCTGGGTCTGTTGTAAAGAAGAGGTTTCTACAACAAAAGTTGCGAAACTTTATCTTAAGATGATGACTATTAAGCCCATCCTACAAAGTCCTTTTAAAAATATTTAGTTAATTAATTAATTTGGCTGTGTCAGTTCTTAGTTGTGGCACACAGGATCTCAGGTGAAGCATGTTGGATCTAGTTCCCTGACCAGGGATCGAACCAGGCTCCCTGCGTTGGGAGCACAGAGTCTCAGCCATTGGACCACCAGGGAAGTCCTCCCACAAAGTCTTTACACAGAGAATAAATAGTACATTCAGGCAGAGAATAAACAGTACAGTCAACATGACTGAGCGACTGAACTGACTGAAATGGTACATTCAAGCCTAGAATTAGAAAATCTTAATTAAAAATCCCATGTGCCTTCAATATGTCAGGAACTGTATACTTTGCATGAGCTTCCTGTTTTAAACATCACAAGAATTATTTCAAATGGTCTTTAGTAGTAGTAGTAGTATGCTCAGCCATGTCCAACTCTTTGCCACCCCATGGACTGTAACCTGCCAGACTTCTCTGTCCATGGGATTCTTCAGGCAAGCATACTGGAGTGGAGTGCTATTTCCTCCTCCAGGGAATCTTCCTGAACCAGGGATCAAACCTACATTTCTTAACATCTGCATTCGCAGGCAGATTCTTTACCATTAGTACCACCTGGGAAGCCCATTATTATTATGATCATCAGCACCACCATCTAACAAATACCCTGAAACTTAGAATGGTGAAATAAATAACCTAGAATTATTGACCTCAGGATTACAAGAGTAAAGATTTGAGCTCAAGTTTACTTGATGTTAAAAATTTTGCTTTTTTATTTCCCTATTGTGATTTCCAAAGATGGATTTTTATGAATGCCTGAAGACTCTCAGCTCAGGACATTCCCTGTAGTAATGATTACAGTCTCTCAGCCCGTGAAAGGCTGGGACTTGGATCATAGCTGATGTCAGAGCTTTCCCACTGGAGCCTGGGAGAATTCAAGGACCCAGATGAACATGAGCCTACAGAACTAATTGTCATGTGTCTATAAGGTACTGACTTCATTCCCTTTCTCCCACGTTTATTCCCTACATCCACCGTGAAGTCTCAATAGGTATGTAGGTTTGAGTTTCTACCTGTCTTAGGTGAGGTTCTCTGGGAAACCTATCTGAGATGGAGATTTGCACTCAGAGAGTTTATGGGACCAATACCCCAGGGAGAATTGAAGGAAGTAGGATTGAGTGGGTGAAAGAGTTCAACTGTGATGCAGTTCTAACAACTGCTTGCAAACCCTTCAGTTGCCAACACTCCCAGAAGTTGGTAGAATAAATGCTTCTGTTCGTGGGTAGTGTAGTGAAGTGAAGTCACTCAGTTGCGTCCGACTCTTTGCGACCCCATGGACTGTAGCCCACCAGACTCCTTGGTCCATGGAATTTTCCAAGCATGAATACTGGAGTGGGTTGCCATTTCCTTCTCCAGGGGATCTTCCCAACCCAGGGATCGAACCCAGGTCTCCCACGTTGTAGGCAGATGCTTTACCATCTGAGCCACCAGGGAAGCCCAAGAAAGTGAAAGTCGCTCAGTCATGTCTAACTCTTTGCCACCCCATGAACTAGACAGCCCGTGGAGTTCTCCAGACCAGAATATTGGAGTGGATAGCCTTTCCCTTCTCCAGCAGATCTTCCCAACCCAGGAATTGAATTGGGGTCTCCTGCATTGCAGGCAGATTCTTTACCAACTGAGATATCAGGGAAGTCTCGTGGGTACGCAGCACTCAACTGCCACATACGCAGGCCTTCAGTGCATCGGCTGACACCAGCTTGACTCAGCAGACATGGCTAATCCAGCAAGTAGTAGACTCCCTCTGGGAGGTCAGCCTACTGGCAGTGGCAGGAGCAATCCTAACTCACCTGGACTCACTAGCTCCAAGAAGCAGAGCTGCACATGAAGTGCTGTATTTATTAAAGAGCCAGACATGCAAACAGAGAAAATCACCAGCAAGGATTTAATGGTATAGGTTGGTGGACCTGATGAAGGTTATGGTCTCTGCTCAAAATATAGATTCTCTGTGGAAGTGGAACACTGTGCCCAGCCCTCCTTTTGGCCCTGAACATCTGAGAAGGGGAGAAATGGAGGGAAATGGTTTGATATCACACCCAGAGTGAGCCAATACAGCACATCCAGACACAACCTGCTGGGATAGCTCATCATGGATTAGGAAGCTAATTTCGGGGTTAAATACATTCTTACATGTCACGCTAAATTTATTCTATTAAAGAGTGTTGCTGGAACACTTTCACTAAGTGTTTTCCAAAGATCAAATGTTAAATCCAATTACACCCTAAGGTTCTCTGTCTACAAGTGAAGAGCATGGCCTAGAGAGCTTTCATTCAATCAATAAAAAATTTAATACACACCTACTATGTACCAAGTTGGGTTTCCCAGGTGGCGCTAAAGGTAAAGAACTCATCTACCAAAGCAGGAGATGTAAGGGTTCCATCCCTTGGTCAGGAAGATCCTAGAGGGCATGGCAACCCACTCCAGCATTCTTGCCTGGAGAATCCCATGGACAGAGGAGCCTGGTGGGCTTCAGTCCATAGAGTCACAAACAGTCAGACATGACTGATGTGACTTAGTATACATGCATGTACCAAGCATTAGTCCAGTCCCTGGAAACAAAAAATTTTGCTGAAATAGTGCTGTCTGATAAAAAAAAAAAAAAAAATCATGTGTACAGAAGACACATAGCTGTCTGATAAAAAAAAATCATGTGTACGGAAGACACATAAACAGCTAAATAGTGATTTGATAGTGTTACATACAGTAGTGTTACGCACAAATTGCTATGAGAGTCCAAAGGAAGAAGTAATCAGAGAGACATGACAATAACACCCTTGGAAATAATGGCAGGTGTTGAACTGAATGTCGGAAGCATAGTTTGCACTCCCAGGACCCCGTAGTCTAGCAGCCCTTAAGCTAACACCATTGCTGTTTTTAATGTCATCCTTGCAGGGGTGGCAGGAGTAACAGTAACAGAAAAAACAGAGGGAGAGAAATACTTCAAGTAAGCTAGGTTTTCTGAAAGTTTTCTCTACAAAATCTAAACAGAACTTGACATTTGCCTTCAAAGAATGCAGTTATAGAAAAGAACGTAAGCACAATTAAACCACTCAATCCTCTACACATTTTTTTTTCTTTTGTAGTAATCTCAGCCTTTCTGGTTTACACATACTTTATCATCAAAGAAAACTGACCTTGGTTTCAAAACCACAATTAAATGACTCACTCAGACGTACCCCCACTCCACTCCCCCCACCCCAAAAAATGGCTTCCTTTAAAAAAAAAAACTATTTCTTGCTTTAAGGTTTCATGCATGTATCAACAGCTTAATTTCTGTTTCGAGTTTTCTAGATGGCAGTTAGGAAGCAGGAAAGGACTCACCTCTCTGAAAAGCAACGTAACGTCTGGCTAGGTGTTCATTCCTCTGCCTGCTAAAATGATTTCAGATGGTTTGTCATGGATCGCCCAGACTTCCTCAGCTCCCTCCCGCTCTGGTGAAAATTCCTTTCCTGGGGTGGTAAGTTGAGAGGAGAGCTGTGTAACTTTAGACGACAAGCACCTGTCCTCCAGAGCTTCCAGTGGATTCTTCATCACGAGCAGCCTAGAAGCGAGAGTTTAGAGTCACATTTTCTTTCCATGCAGGATGTGGTAAAATTTGGAAATTTTTAAATGAAAAAAAAAAAGGTATGTAAATATTTTAATCTCAGATAAAACTTGACAGGGAGGGGAAAGGAATCAGGAGAGACAGAGAAACATTTCTCCTAGTTCAGGACTTTGTGTGAGGCTTGGAGAGTCATGCACTCTAAATAGCTGGGGACAACCTTCCGATAGAGTTCTAAATGCACTGTTAATGTTGGAAAGAATTAAATAAGTAATATTTTTATAAGAAAACCTTTTTTGCATTCTATGCTCTTCTATTATTTGATTCTTATGAGACAAACTTTTCAAAAGAATGAGCATTTGCCAAAAGAATGATAAATAGAAATACATGAAAATGTTCTCACAGAGAACACCCACTCTGTAAAGTCTCATCTAGCTGGGGGGGTGCATCCCTCCCATGATACTTATGCCCTGTGTTTCCAGCAAGCACCGGTCTCCTTTTGGCCTACTGAGATTAGGATGACCTTGGCTACAGGGCAAAGGCAGAAAAGAGATCAAGGCATGCACAGAAACGATAATCGGGGGAGACAAACTTGAATTCCACAGCAGTTTGGCAGGGACAGCAGGATGGCTCGGTGCACTGTCTGCCTCGGCACGCACTTCAACTGTCTGCTCTGATAGAAGCCTCCCCACAGCAGCCTCTGAACTACAGACACACGCTGCTGTTGCTCAGCCACACCCCAGAGCAAACACTCTTCCATGTGAGCTGATAAACCTATGAGAAAATTACTGTTGGCAAATGAGTTTATTAGAGTCCTTTGAGAATCATAATCATGCTAATATGAATACTTCCATTTGCTGGGATTCTAGGACATGTCAAGCATTGGAATGGGCACTTGAAAAACATTACCTCTAATTACAATTCTGTAAAATAAGTTACCCATTCCTTTGAAAATTAAATGCCTCAAGGTTAAATGACTAAACTGCGTTCATGTAATTACCAAGTTGCAGAGGTTACATCCGCACCTAATATTTCTGATTCCCTTAGGTTTTCACATCATCGCTGTGGACTCCGTAAATAATAATGGTGTCAGGTGTCATTTATTGAGCACCTATTGTGTACCTGGTGTTCCACAATGAACTGTATGTATTTCATTGTATTTAATCCCCAACATAATCTTTGATATCAAGGAATGTTATTTCCATTTATAAAAATCTCTTATCAAGGTAAAATGTTTGTCTAAGTAAGGTTTGGGGATAGTTATTATCGGTATTACTGCAGGCATAATGGATCTTTGTTTCCTACTTTTGTTCAGGAAATAGATTGAATGTCATGTTGTCTACATGTAGATAATTCTATAAGGCTCTCTCAAAATATCAGCTAACATGGTGCTGCATGTACATCTTTTAGTCACAGAGAAGAATGGCTGCATGAA